>NW_027266264.1:61139739-63539739 GCF_022045235.1 Haliotis cracherodii
AGTAGTCCCTTTGAGTTCGTTATAACCGTACTTTACTGTATATGTTTGCACTCATTTGTGATTTGCTTTGAGGAGATCTATTTCTCTGCGATGTTTCCGTACATGCACGTAACACTACTTTCGCTAACAGATAAGCTACCTATTTGTTGATTGTACCGCATTGTTTTTACATTCCAGCTTGGTGTACATCGATTAACGCACGTAAGGAGTCCTATTAACGGCACCACCATGACCCTGGGCTGCAGCTTCAATTGCAACGACTGCCACATGGTAGATGGAGCCAATACATGACACAGTTTGCAGTGTGTTCTCCTGACTCATGGCTTACGGATGTGTATGTGTGTGTGTGCGTGTGTATGTTTGACTGCTTACACCAGTCCGGACTAATGCCGGTTCCATAGTGCTAGCCCAATGCAACACCATGCCGCAGGGTTTTTTTAAATATGGATAGCCCAATTCAATACTCCGAGCCGACCAGTCCCTTATGCAGAGCGCCAGGCCGGATAACAACATGTACCATTTGTAACGTCGGTTGTTGTGACGCGAACCCCGACCTTCCGTTCTCCGGGTTTACGAAATAGAAGCCCTTCGTTTGGGGACGACCTGTCTTACCTTCCCTTCTTATTGCCCTGTCCGTCTATAACGATAAAAGGAACTGAGACCATATGATAGACAATGACTGGGTGAGTTGGGTTTTAAGCGTCTTTGAGCAGTATATCAGTAATATTAGTGCGCGGGGGAGTAAATCCCGTCTTGGAGACGTTTAACAACTTTGGAAAAACCAAGGAGAACAGTTTGTTGCTGACATAACGAAACGTGATCAGGGCGAATTTGAGATTCGAACCAACTATCATAGGATTAAAGGCCTAAAGGACTCTATCCTTATGGTAGACAACTAGTTTGGATTGACAGGGACATTGCAGTATTATATACCTTATGGTTTCACTGGGATACGATTGTTTGAGTGAGTCAGTATTTCTGATGATTCAGGAGGAATACCCAGAATTCATCGGCCTGTCATAAACATGTATCACTTCTCTGAGCACCAGCGACCACGGGCAGGATGTTGACCATAATCGCGGGGAATCAAGGATTCGAACTGATCCGGGTGCGGCTAAGGAACGCCACTCTCTACGAAACAAGCAGCGCCCCAGTTGCCTTTGACCGCTTGGCCGCTCAAACCTCATCCAACACAGGCAGTGTTACTGGTACCGTCGGTACTATTTGTTGCTGCTACATCTACAGCATCAACGGCAACTATGCTTGTTTCTTCTTCAACTACTGAAGAACAACTACAATCGAAGTTGCCATCATCCCATTTCGTAAAAGGCTTCTCGAGAAGTGATCTCATAAAACATTGAATGATGTAATCCAACTCAAGAGTACGGTTGTCAGCATGTGTGTTGATGTAGCCGTAATCCCTCTGTAGCAAAACGTCATCTCCGTCGGTATCACAAACCTTAGACTGTATCACAAAGATGTGTATTTGACTCCACCGACAAAATGTCGCCCAGACCCTAAACAATAAATTCAAAAAGGACACCGAATCAAGTCTAGAATGATTTGGCAAGCCATGATTGCCTCAGCTCTTGGCGTGAAATTAAGGATTGTTCTTGGCTCCATTTGGTTTTTATTTGTTTGTTGAGTAAAGGTATATTTGTAAATGAGATACTATTATTTCTGGGACTAAATGTTCGTCTAACAAGATGAATACGTTATACCTAGTCAGCGGTTACCAGTTTCCTGCCTCTGTAAGCGGGCATGCTTAGGTGGTAATTCCTTACGTAACGCTGATCCACGTTCTGATCGTGAACTCTTGCAAACTATCAACTAGCAGTCATGGCAGGGAATCCACCATTTACTGTAGGAGGCGAGGCCAACATGTGGACGCCAGCTCACTGAACGCTGATGTACCTGCTTTGATAACATCCACTGATAGACGTCAGTCTCGGGCGGCGTTAGACGCCATTATCGCGTCATTAACGGAGGGGCTTAAGCTCCTTGTAGTGTGCAAGTACTTCCCATTACATAAATACATCAACTTTATACTGTTGTCTCTCAATCTCAGTATGGCTGTTTGTGGTTCATTTCGGCTTAACTATACTTGATGTTTTGCCCTTTTTGTGTTTGTTTATTGTTTTTGTATGATGTTTGAGAGGTCGGGCCGACAACTGTTATGTTTTGGCGGCTAGGGGAGAGATTAAGATGGAGTGGAGATACAACTATTGACACTGCGTTCTTATTGCCAAGGTGGATAGAATTATCAAAAACGTTGTCATGTATTTGCAGAAAAATCAAATTTCTGACAGTAATTGTTATTTGATCATACAGTTAATTCTCGGTCGACAGATGTTGTAAAGTCGCTGGAGATATTATTTTTATGCACTTATGGGATTTATGCCACAAGGTGGATACATTTTCAAGAGTGGTTTCTTTCCGTCTCAGTGATGTAAACTGGTATCCGGTGTTAGAAATAGCTGAATGTCTGTTATCCTCTAGGCGGTCAGGGGCGGTCGGGTAGCCTAGTGGATAAAGCGTTCGCTCGTCACGCCGAAGACCCGGGTTCGATTACCGACATGGGTACAATGTGTGAAGCCCATTTCTGATGTACCCAGCCGTGATATTGCTGTAATATTGCTAAAAGCGGCGTAAAACCAAACTCACTCACTCTAGGCGTTCAGGAGTCATCCAAGTCTTTTCAACTGTCTGTCTAGTGATATATGTCCCATTAGGCCAACACCCAAAAGGTTTCAGCTGTATGTGGAACTTCCTTACGTTTGTGTTTTGAAAATCTCAGAATGCAGTGTTGTGGTGGCATTCGTTAAAATGTTAATCGTAAAACGTGAGGAGAAAAATAATTTCCAAACTCGCACAATGTCATGTCCTGAAACCTGAACTGGAATCCATGCCACGAGTTTAACTGTGTAGAGTGATTACAGGAGCATTAGTAAGTGGTATATCCTCCTTGTTTAACTGTGTAGAGTGATGACAGGAACATTAGTAAGTGGTATATCCTCCTTGTTTAACTTTGTAGAGTGATTACAGGAGCATTAGTAAGTTGTATATCCTCCTTGTTTAACTGTGTAGAGTGATTACAGGAGCATTAGTAAGTGGTATATCCTCCTTGTTTACCTGTGCTGAGTGATGACAGGAAAATTAGTAAGTGGTATATCCGCCTTGTTTACCTGTGTAGAGTGATGGCAGGAACATTACTACGTGGTATATCCTCCTTGTTTAACTGTGCTGAGTGATGACAGGAAAATTAGTAAGTGGTATATCCTCCTTGTTTACCTGTGTAGAGTGATGGCAGGAACATTACTACGTTGTATATCCTCCTTGTTTAACTGTGTAGAGTGATTACAGGAACATTAGTAAGTGGTATATCCTCCTTGCTTAACTGTGTAGAGTGATGACAAGAACATTAGTAAGTGGTATATCCTCCTTGTTTAACTGTGTAGAGTGATGACAGGAACATTAGTAAGTGGTATATCCTCCTTGTTTAACTGTGTAGAGTGATGACAGGAACATAAGTAAGTTGTATATCCTCCTTGTTTAACTGTGTAGAGTGATGACAGGAACATTAGTAAGTTGTATATCCTCCTTGTTTAACTGTGTAGAGTGATGACAGGAACATTCGTAACAGGTATATCCTCCTTGTTTAACTGTGTAGAGTGATTACAGGAACATTAGTAACAGTTATATTCTCCTTGTTTAACTGTGTAGAGTGATGACAGGAACATTAGTAAGTGGTATATTCTCCTTGTTTAACTGTGTAGAGTGATGACAGGAACATTAGTAAGTTGTATATCCTCCTTGTTTAACTGTGTAGAGTGATGACAAGAACATTAGTAAGTGGTATATCCTCCTTGTTTAACTGTGTAGAGTGATGACAGGAACATTAGTAAGTGGTATATCCTCCTTGTTTAACTTTGTAGAGTGATTTCAGGAGCATTAGTAAGTTGTATGTCCTCCTTGTTTAACTGTGTAGAGTGATTACAGGAGCATTAGTAAGTTGTATTTCCTCCTTGTTTAACTGTGTAGAGTGATTACAGGAGCATTAGTAAGTTGTATATCCTCCTTGTTTACCTATGCTGAGTGATGACAGGAACATTAGTAAGTGGTATATCCTTCTTGTTTAACTGTGTAGAGTGATGACAAGAACATTAGTAACAGGTATATTCTCCTTGTTTAACTGTGTAGAGTGATGACAGGAACATTAGTAACAGGTATATCCTCCTTGTTTAACTGTGTAGAGTGATGACAGGAACATTAGTAAGTTGTATATCCTCCTTGTTTAACTGTGCTGAGTGATGACAAGAACATTAGTAAGTGGTATATCCTTCTTGTTTAACTGTGTAGAGTGATGACAAGAACATTAGTAAGTTGTATATTCTCCTTGTTTAACTGTGTAGAGTGATGACAGGAACATTAGTAAGTTGTATATCCTCCTTGTTTAACTGTGTAGAGTGATGACAGGAACATTAGTAACAGGTATATTCTCCTTGTTTAACTGTGTAGAGTGATGACAGGAACATTAGTAAGTGGTATATCCTCCTTGTTTAACTGTGTAGAGTGATGACAGGAACATTAGTAAGTTGTATATCCTCCTTGTTTAACTGTGTAGAGTGATGACAGGAACATTAGTAACAGGTATATCCTCCTTGTTTAACTGTGTAGAGTGATGACAGGAACATTAGTAAGTTGTATATCCTCCTTGTTTAACTGTGTAGAGTGATGACAGGAACATTAGTAAGTGGTATATCCTCCTTGTTTAACTGTGTAGAGTGATGACAGGAACATTAGTAAGTTGTATATCCTCCTTGTTTAACTGTGTAGAGTGATGACAGGAACATTAGTAACAGGTATATCCTCCTTGTTTAACTGTGTAGAGTGATGACAGGAACATTAGTAAGTGGTATATCCTCCTTGTTTAACTGTGTAGAGTGATGACAGGAACATTACTACGTTGTATATCCTTCTTGTTTAACTGTGTAGAGTGATGACAAGAACATTAGTAAGTTGTATATTCTCCTTGTTTAACTGTGTAGAGTGATGACAGGAACATTAGTAAGTTGTATATCCTCCTTGTTTAACTGTGTAGAGTGATGACAGGAACATTAGTAACAGGTATATTCTCCTTGTTTAACTGTGTAGAGTGATGACAGGAACATTAGTAAGTGGTATATCCTCCTTGTTTAACTGTGTAGAGTGATGACAGGAACATTACTACGTTGTGTATTCTCCTTGTTTGACTGTGTAGAGTGATGACAGGAACATTAGTAAGTGGTATATCCTCCTTGTTTAACTGACCGCCTCCGTGGTCCTGTGGTAGAGCGTCCGCCCGGAGAGCGGAAGGTCCAGGGTTCGATCCCGGGCCGCTTCATACAAAAAGACGTTAAAAGATTGTACTTGTTGTTACCCTGTCTGGCGCTCGGCATTAAGGGGCTAAAACAAGGACTGGTCGGCTCGGAGTCAGTATACTGTGTCTGAGTGGGGTATTCATGTTAAACTGCGGCATGGTATCTCAGTGAGCTAGCACTATAAATCGGCATCAGTCCAGACTAGTACAAGCAGCCACACACACACATACACGTGCATGCACGTCGCTATATAAGTGCAATAATCTTGGACGCGACGTTAAACCCAATTTCACCTCACCTCACCTTGTTTAACTGTGTAGAGTGATGACAGGAACATTAGTACGTTGTATATCCTCCTTGTTTATCTGTATAGAGTGATGACATGAATACCAGTTAGTGCTATACCCTCCTTGTTTAACTGCATAGACTGATGACAGGAATACCTGTAAGTAGTATATTCCCCTTGTTTAGGGTGAAAAGTGATGATAGGAATACTAGTAAGTAGTATATTCCCCTTCATTAACGATATAGAGCGATGACAGGAACATTAGTAAGTGGTATATTCCCCTTATTTATCTCTATAGAATGATGACAGGAATACCAGTAAGTTGTATATTTCCCTTACTTAACGGTATAGACTGATGACAGGAATACCAGTAGGTGGTATATCACCCTTGTATAACGTTGAAGAGTTAGTGATGACAGGAATACCAGTAAGTTCTATATTCCCCATGTTTAAAGGTGAAGAGTGATGACAGGAACATTAGTAAGTGGTATATTCCCCTTGTTAAACAGTATAGAGTGATAACAGGAATACTAGTAAGTGGTATATTCTTCATGTTTAAAGGTGAAGAGTGATGACAGGAACATTAGTAAGTGGTATATTCCCCTTTTTTGAAAGTATAGAGTGATAACAGGAATACCAGTAAGTGGTATATTCCCCTTGTTGAAAGGTGAAGAGTGATGACGGGAACATTAGTAAGTGGTATATTCCCCTTGTTTAACAGTATAGAGTGATAACAGGAATACCAGTAAGTGGTATATTCCTCATGTTTAAAGGTGAAGAGTGCTGACAGGAACATTAGTAAGTGGTATATTCCCCTTTTTTGATTGTATAGAGTGATAACAGGAATACCAGTAAGTGGTATATTCCCCTTGTTGAAAGGTGAAGAGTGATGACAGGAACATTAGTAAGTGGTATATTCCCCTTTTTTGATTGTATAGAGTGATAACAGGAATACCAGTAAGTGGTATATTCCCCTTGTTGAAAGGTGAAGAGTGATGACAGGAACATTAGTAAGTGGTATATCCCCCTTGTTTACCTGTGTAGAGTGATGGCAGGAACATTACTACGTGGTATATCCTCCTTGTTTAACTGTGCTGAGTGATGACAGGAAAATTAGTAAGTGGTGTATCCTCATGTTTGACGGTGTAGAGTAATGACGGGAATACTAGTAAGTTTTATTCTCTCTTTGTTTGACGGTATAGAGTGATGACAGGAATACTGATAAGTTTTATTATCTCTTTGTTTGACGACGTAGAGTGATGACAGGAATACTAGTAAGTTTTATTATCTCTTTGTTTGACGGTATAGAGTGATGACAGGAATACTAATAAGTTTTATTATCTCTTTGTTTGACGTCGTAGAGTGATGACAGGAATACTAGTAAGTTTTATTCTCTTTTCGTTTAACGGTGTAGAGTGATGACAGGAATACTAGTAAGTTTTATTCTCTCTTTGTTTAACGGTGTAGAGTGATGACCGGAATACTAGTAAGTTTTATTATCTCTTTGTTTAACGGTGTAGAGTGATGACCGGAATACTAGTAAGTTTTATTCTCTCTTTGTTTAACTGTGTAGAGTGATGACCGGAATACTAGTAAGTTTTATTCTCTCTTCGTTTAACGGTGTAGAGTGATGACAGGAATACTAGTAAGTTTTATTCTCTCTTCGTTTAACGGTGTAGAGTGATGACAGGAATACTAGTAAGTTTTATTATCTCTTTGTTTAACGGTGTAGAGTGATGACAGGAATACTAGTAAGTTTTATTCTCTCTTCGTTTAACGGTGTAGAGTGATGACAGGAATACTAGTAAGTTTTATTATCTCTTTGTTTAACGGTGTAGAGTGATGACAGGAATACTAGTTAGTTTTATTATCTCTTTGTTTAACTGTGTAGAGTGATGACCGGAATACTAGTAAGTTTTATTATCTCTTTGTTTAACAGTTAAGAGTGAGGGGATGAGCCATAGGCTGACAACAAATGGGAAGAACGCATATCGCACAATTTCCTTGGAAGTGACCGTGATGGATGAACACCCTTATCCTTAATACCACTATACGATCAGTCTCGCGATTAAATGCGGAACAGGACTCCACTGTTATGTTTGATGGTAATATACTTTATCTCCACTTCCAAGTATATCACTACCCTACTCTCCTGCTCTCAGCTCACACGGCAATAGCGAGCTGGAATGTCAGACTAATCTGAAACATCTCGACGAGACAGGTGGCGGGGACTCAGATTAAAGCTGTTTTCATCCTACAGTGATTTCTTTCAACTTCACATGTTAAACTGAATTAAATGTCGAGGGCCTATGTTCTTTATGTAGGCTCGGTTTCAGGTTTTTGTCTTCAGCCCCGTCGCTTCAATCTCCACGAAAAGATAGTTAATTAGTATCACGACTTTCCAGAGATATTATCGGTGTTATTGGACATTACCTGTGTTGAAAAATTACCTAAACTTAGGATTTAGCTATTATTACTATAAACAAAACAAATGAGTTGTTCCAAAATAGTGGTGTTCTACTGGCAAAGTTACATCACAGTGATGCTTCGTATTCTCTTCATACCACCAACGTGGGTTCTCCCTCCAAAACGACAATCACCATACACACGGTGTCCTTGTTGTACAGCCATACTGGAAGTTTCAGCCGCTATGAACTCATTCAGAAGATACTACCTTCATATTTAGTCATACTGGACAATACTGCCTCCATGTAGTCATACTGGAGAATACTGCCTCAATGCAGTCATACTGGAGATTACTGCCTCCATACAGTCATGCTGGAGAATACTGCCTCCGTACAGTCATACTGGAGAATACTGCCTCCATGCAGTCATACTGGAGAATACAGCCTCCATGTAGTCATACTGGAGGTTACAGCCGCTATGCACCAATTCAGAAGATACTACCTCCCTATACACTTATACTGGACAATACTGTTTCCATACAGTCATACTAGACAATACTGATTCCATGCTGTCATACTGCTGAATACTGCCTCCATGCAGTCATACTGGAGAATACAGCCTCCATCCAGTCATACTGGAGGTTACAGCCGCTATGCACCAATTCAGAAGATACTACCTCCCTATACACTCATACTGGACTATACTGTTTCCATACAATCATACTAGACAATACTGATTCCATGCTGTCATACTGCTGAATACTGCCTCCATGCAGTCATACTGGAGAATACAGCATCCATGCAGTCATACCGGAGGTTATAGCCGCTATGCACCAATTCAGAAGATACTACCTCTATATACACTCACACTGGACAATACTGATTCCATACAGTCATATTAGACAATTCCGCCTCCATCCATTCATACTGGAGAATACTGCCTCCATGCAGTCATACTGGAGGTTATAGCCGCTATGCGCCAATTCAGAAGATACTACCTTCACATACATTCATACTGGACAATACTGATTCCATACAGTCATACTGGACTATACTGCCTCCATACAGTCATACTGGACAATACTGATTCCATACAGTCATACTGGACAATACTGATTCCATACAGTCATACTGGACAATACTGATTCCATACAGTCATACTGGACAATACTGCCTCCATGTAGTCATACTGGAGAATACTGCCTCCATACAGTCATAGTGGAGAAAGGGGCGGTCGGGTAGCCTAGTGGTTAAAGCGTTCGCTCGTCACGCCGAAGACCCGGGTTCGATTCCCGACATGGGCACAATGTGTGAAGCCCATTTCTGGTGTCCCCCGCCGTGATATTGCTGGAATATTGTTAAAAGCGGCGTAAAACCGTACTCACTCACTCATAGTGGAGAATACTGCCTCCATTCAGTTCTACTGGAGAATACTGCCCCCATGCAGTTATACTGGAGAATACAGCCTCAATGCAGTCATACTGGAGGTTACAGCCGCTATGCACCCATTCAGAAGATACCACCTCCATATACACTCACACTGGACAATACTGATTCCATACATTCATACTGTACAATACTGATTCCATACAGTCATACTGGACAATAATGCCCCCATGTTGTCATACTGATGAATACTGCCTCCATGCAGTCATACTGGAGAATACAGCCTCCATGCAGTCATACCGGAAGTTATAGCCGCTATGCACCAATTCAGAAGATACTACCTCTATATACACTCATACTGGACAATACTGATTCCATACAGTCATACTGGAAAATACTGCCTACATGCAATCATACTGTATCATACTGCCTTCATGCAGTCATACTGGAGAATACTGCCTCTACGCACGAGGAGTACGTAAAGAGCACTCACACTGCCTCCAGTCCATCATACGTTGTTTAATATGTCGTCTCCACCTGCGCCCAGTGCGTCCATCAGCGACTACACCAGCCACACATCCACATTACTCACGCTGACATGAACCGTACCACCACAATATTCAAATGAGTCCCTCTTTCTACAAGTGGGCATTGAACGGCGAGAATTGATTCTAACCCCTCTACGTTGACGTCTTCACACTACTCCAGTGTATACATGTTGTTTTCCTGCACGAGAGAAATACCTCAGTAGATGTCAGTAACAGATAGCAGCAGCTCATGGTGGTTTAAAGGGAGTCCGGGGACCGCGGTTAAAGGTGAATTCATGACATGACTGCATTGGTATAGTCTGGAAGGTAATTTAAGGTACCGACGTTTACAACAATATCTGAAAAACTATCGGACCTACTCCAGTCAAAGTTGGTATGAGATTATTAAACAGTCATACATAACTGGATATTACATTTAAAGACAATCGGTGCATCGTCTTTTTAGCTATCACACTATTTCATCAACAACCAGACCTGTTCGTCACGGGTGGAACGATCATTCATTGAAACAGCCATCTGCATAATGCTCACCCTGCGTGACAAGGCCATATGACACAGTTAAACCAATCGACTCAACTCGAAAGGGTGCACGGGAATCACGCACGTTGAGACGCCCAACGCCAACACCGTATTCGTGCGTGCGTGATTCCCGTGCACCCGATAGTTTTTCTGATATTGTAGTAAACGTCGGTACCTCAAATTACCTTCCAGACTTTTATAGTAGGAACGACAGCAGATGTGTAAGTAGCCGCAGCAGCAGCGGTAGTAGTAGTAGTAGTAGTAGTAGTAGTAGAAAAAGTCTCATGTGTAAACACCAAATTCCTACCAGCTTCCAACAATATTCTTGGTTCAAGCACGGAGACAACAACAAGCAATCAACAGTGACACTACAGTGAACATTTGCGAGTGCACTTATAATAGCTCTAGACCCGTCTACTTACTGCCGCTGCCACTTGTTTGACCAGTTGCATTACTTTGTTTGTTTGTCAACCTAAATCGGTGTTTCAATATAATGTATCGATTATTCATTGATCCCGTGTGTTTATTTACTGATTTACGTTTAATTCAAATTAGGAGAAATGTCACATTTGTTAGGCTTAAAGAGTACTTACAGAATATCAGATTATATACAGGTAGGACTCAAACCTTGGTTTCCGTCCTGTGGTAAGTGTGGTTACCTGGCGTTTGTCATGTCAGATATTTCAAGACAGGCACTACTGGTATTAATTATTGTCTGGGGATTAAGGGTTTCATAAAGGTAAAACTGCATAACCTTTGAAACTTCTCAAATTCAATTTACAAAATAATGGCCGTACCAATTTGAAGTAATCCTGAACTTGTTAGTGCTATATTTGAAAAGGTTTGAAATAAGAAATTTCTCACTCACTCACTCACTAACTCATTCACTACTGAACCATATGATATGTATCATGCCTAGCGTTATCATTATAATAATGTTGTGAATAGTTTGAGATGACATTGAAACAATATTATCTGAATCAATAACGCCATTTCGTCCATGTAAAACCGCATAGAGATGAACGAATATTCAAAACAAATAAGACTGACAATAACACAGACAAGAAGTAAAGATCAGTGGTGCATGTCGTGACATACTTACGTCAAAACATCCATAAGGTGTTTATTAGGGGTGCCTTAAACAATATAGAGATCCATGGTTCAATGTTATCATCAAACTACCGCAGCAAATAATTTTGTGGAATGTAAACTTAAATTCATTCTCTATTAAAAGTCTATGGTATTTTTATGTCTAATCCTTATGGAAGTCTTTGACGAAACATTTCGAGCTATACCCATGACACGTATTTACAAAATGTGAGGATTATTTTTACTAAAGTTTAAAAATTAAATTAAAAAACAAACGATTCCCCAAAACGTGAGACGGCATAAGCAAATTCTCAGATTGTTCTAGTATAGTTACAACATATAAGCCTAGTTTGAGTGTGTATTTCTTCAGTTATGTTCATTAGGGTGGGTCGTAGCGAGGATATTCCATCATGGGCCTTTGTTATCTGATATTCTCATAATATACTCAAGAATACTCAATACTCAATAAGAGCATTCTTAGTTGGACTAAAGATTCCTCAGTGAGGAGTAATGTTTGCTCACTCTAAGAGTAACCTTAAGTATAACCACGGACCTATATGGTTATACAAGTCCGTGGTATAACAAACAAAGATTAACTCTCAGAGAATGCTCAATACCTTCTACACTTAGGAGTTACTTTTAATTCTGAGACTGTTTATAACAACGGCACCGGGTGTTCATGATAGGTGGGAGCAAGTCCTGATCTGTCTGCAGTACCATAAACACATCTTCAGCGCGAGGGATGAGTCACGATATTACATCGACACAACTGGAACTTTGGTCTACATTATAGTGACGTGATAGCCACATGGCTTCCTGAAAACAGCCTTACTTAATTAATATCTTGACAGAAACAGACGAAGATGGGCCACGATAAACATCTACACATCGGCAAAGTATGTGACATGTAATTAATCTGTAACATGTACGACATATACTACTGAACCTGTAAATAAATAATATTTCCCTAAACTTAACCCCCGCAAATTGAGAGTTGTGATACCCCGCCACGCGAGCGGAGGCTAACGAGGAACACATTTAGTCATCATCGTCTTGTTTGTGCCAGAGTGTATATGAAACTAGTTCCACTCCGTTCGCTAACTCAGAGATTATTTTGGCAGATTTGGAATATTTACACAAGTGGGAGATGATGTAAGCTTATTAACATGCCACAAGCCCTTCAACAACAACGCTCCATTGATGACGTCACACTTTCTGTGTAATATCCTCAAACCAAATCCACAAATGTAAAAGCAATAAAGGTGCACCGTGCGTTACATAAAGACAGAACATGTACACAACCAACACATCGTGTAGACGTGTTCTGTCAGGGAAAACCAGCCCTGTAGTCAGTTGTTTCAGTTTGTAAGTATTTCGCCATGTTTCCCACCAACATGGAGTCACCTTTGCCGCCATGGTCTAACGATGAAATACACGCTGTAAATCCATTATTGAAATATATATTCAATTATATATGCTATGCTCAGTATTGTATCCCAGTCCTGCTCGGTCGATAGCCGGTGTCTGTTGCTCTAATCACGCTTGTTAGCGAGTGTCTGCAAAGATATCAAGGCACCTTTTATCATGCCCTGTTTTCACGACCGCCTCCGTGGTCTAGTGGATAGAGCGTCTGCCCGGAGAGAGTCATACCAAAAGACTTTAAAAGATGGTATTTGTTGTTACCCTGCCTGGGGCTCAGCATTAAGGGAATAAAACAAGGACTGGTCTGCTCGGAGTCCATGTACTGTGTCTGAGTGGTGTGTCCGTGTTAGAATGCGGCATGGAATCTGTGGGCTAACACTATAAAACTATTACTTATTCCGGGCATTCACACACGGACGCGACGAACGGGATCGGGTGATAAGGCGCGCTGACTTGGTTGATGCATGTCATCGATCACATTTGGGTGGATCGATGCCCATGATGTCAATCACTGGATTGTCTGGTACAGACCGCCGTCATACAGCAGAGTGCGGCGTTAAATCACAAACAAACAAAAACAAAACATTTTGTTTCATAGAAAGCAGGGAGTTGCATGACCATAATCAGTTGAGCATTTGTGACTTCCACATGCATGTAGCTTTAGAAACTTTTGAAGGAAAATACTTTGAGAAGGCGTACTTCGAGTCTTAAGCAGTCAATGTTAACACATCACGATTGATAATAAAACTGATTTGCGTATGGATTTTATTCTTTTAGTCCCTATGAAATGTGTCGAAGAACAGATATTTGTCGTCGAGGGAATACCGATGCGGCGTTAAAATGTAACTCACTCACTCACTCATCGAGAATACATGAGCTTTGCAAACATCAGCGACTTTATCTCGCTTTATATAACAGCTGTAGTTGAATATCGGCTTGCTCAACACAAGGCGCCATGACTTACAGCACAGATAGATCGTTCCGTGGGATGGAACGTATTGTGTAACACGTGGATGTCTGTGTTATCACTACTTTACTCAACGCCCTCACTTCACCAGAGAGAAATCGCTTGTAAATGTGCGATTTATCGTGTCCATGTCATCACCGGGTGTCGGAGCGGGACACTCTAGCTATTCCGATACACATACAGTCAGCGCTATGGGGAACCACAAAAACCCAGGAGGATACAAAAAATATAGATTTAGTCGAGTATGTGATATTTTCCCATAAATGTGACTATGTCTGCTTCACGAAGCGAATATTTAAGGATGTGCTGAAATAGAAAATAGATGTAACATCAGGCGGACTTTAGATCAGTGATAGTGATGTATAAAAAGTAGTGATGTATTGTCGGCCTTGTGCAACTCCAGTAGGTTTGAGGATTGGCGATGGCAATTGTGAGAAATGAATATAACACTGTAGTCATCATGTATATCACGACTGAAAGCATGACCAACTACATCGGGATACGATGCCATGCGGTCAGCCAAGTCATCTGACCATCCAATCCCCCTCTGTTGGCTGTCCCGACTGGCATGGGATCCTGGGAAACCTTTCGTCACCCAACCATCACTGGGGCAAACACTAGGAGTAACAGTTGAATCGGGTTTCGGTTTTCGGTTCAGATTAAGCTTCACATTTGACTTCTGACCTGTTCCTTCGTGAATTTGTAGACATATGAATTTTAAGCTCTCCCTTAAATCATACGATGTAAACTGAGGAGCAATAGACACTAAGTGCTTAGTCCGCACTCAAAGAAATATCCATGTTTAAAATATCATTTGATTTAAAACTTTTGAAAATTTACGAAAAAACACAATACACATCATGACTATCTTGGATATTATTTTTGAAATTCAACAAAAACAAAATTCAAGACAAATTTACATTTCAAACATGGTAGGGGTCATGTAGTTGCAAATTTATTTCGTACTCCAGTCTTCATTGAACTAATATATTTGTACAGAAAAACTTATCCAGCCACACATAACTTTTTACAAACTGTTGCAGGAATGAGTGATGGTTAAGGGTGAAATTTGGGGGGCATAGCGAAAGAGAGGTTTACAGGTGGGATGGGGGTGGGCACGAAAAAATGTCGGGGAAAAAACAGGGAGGTCGGCGAATTAAAGATCTCACCGCTCGCCCGCTTCCCTACAGTAAAATGCACAGTCTCTAAATAGACATAATCAAAGTTAACAACAGTTCTTTCAATTTTCAATTACATAAAAAGCAACTAGGTATTCTTTCGTTTGCCTCAAAGTTTTTTTTGAAGACTTGGCCTTATTCGTTTCACACAACGATGATAATCCCAACAAGAAATAATGACAAAACAACATCAAATAGAAGGAAGCAGATTTATGCACAACTTCTAATGAAGCTTTTGACATTATTCACTCGTGCTTAAAACCACAGCATTTCCGCACCAAATGTATTGTAGATGTGTTTTCTTTCACAAAATCTCATTGTCTTGCAAGCACGGACTGTTTTCCTAAATCGAGGGGTGAATCTGTGGTCACAGGTTCACTGGAAGGCTTAGTGCTGGGTGACTGAAAACGGTCCGTGAAGCAATATACGTGTAGTAGTGTGTTATGTCTGTTAAACAGATCACCAAGTCAGTTAGTTCAAGAGCAGTGTTGGTAGTTCAAGCGTCCGCCTGTCACACTGAAGGCCCGGGTTCAAATGACAACATGGATACAGATGTGCGAAGCCCAATTCTGGTGTCCTCCGCCGTAATATTGCTTGAACACTGCGTAAATCCCAACTCACTCACTTACTCAAACGACCCGTAAAGATCCCGGTAGAATAGGTCTTCAGCTACCATGCTTGCCGTAAAAGACTATGCTTGTAAGAGGAGGCTAACGGGATCGGGTGATCAGGCTCGCTGACTTGGTTGATGCATGTCATTGTATCCCAATTGCGTGGATCGATGCTCATGATGTCAGTCACTGGATTGTCTGGTCCAGACTCGATTATTTACAGACCGCCGTCATATAGCTGGAATATTGGTAAGTGCGGCGTTAAACAACACACTCACACTTACTTAAACAGAAGGGTTGTTTAGCCCTGCCAAAAATAGAGATCATTCATCACTCGCTAAACTTGTATCAGTGTCTGACCAGAACGTATTCCTAACGAGACGCTAATCTAACATTACCAGACACATTATGCCAGAAACTGTTTATTATCAGAAATGGGGGTTGTCTATGTGGACGTCATCATTGCATTTCAAAGAAGCATTTGCCAGGTAATATTTTCATAACATTTTCCACCGTGGCAAGCTCTTACCGGCTAACACATTTTAACGACTGGCGTATTTTGATAGTGTAATATGTGATAGTTTGATATGACAATCACATTTGCCTGTTCATGTATAGGTTATACAATAAATAAACACATAAACACCAACTACCATCTAACACACTCAAGAAGACGTTGCCAGTTGCGATTCCTGTAACACGAGTTTAATGACGTTCCCTGCTGTCGAAAACCACTACGACAAACTGATACAATCGACTTGTGTAGTTATTTCAAAATAGGAGATTAGGTTAATATTACTTTCACATTTTGCTTTAAACGTGCTTCAAGGGTTATCACAAATGAACTTAACTGGGGAATTCACTGACGCTTAAGTTACGTCATAGGATTCTTACACTGACGTGAAGGGCTCGGTAGGCGTGTACAGTCGCCTCGGGATAAATAGTATCAGATCTAGAGAAGCCATCGAGCGATACCCGGAGTCTGGAAGACCCAAGTAACACGTGACCAGATCCGGCACAATGGAATTCTCTTTCTCCACAGGACGCTGGTCTTTAAGCGAAATGACTTCAATATAATTTTGCGTTTATGGAGGTATCAACGTAAAAAACGGAGTGCACACTCTGTTAAATCCGCTTCGGGTTTATACCTACAAAAACGCAAAATTATATTGAAGTCATTTCTTATAAATAAACAAGACAACAATACTAACTCCACTGACTGATTTAAGCATCAGCACACCCAAAAATGTACTATCAGTAGAAAACCTCTGTGCGCTCAAAGAGCACAGTTATGTAACCCTCGTGGTGGGTTTAAGCAGGCTTTGGAATATATTTGCTTGATGACTACCTTTAAAACTATCGCCGTGGAAGTGGGACGTGTGAACCGTCTGTGATACTATTAGATTACGTAGGAGGCGTTAGTCTGTATATTGGTACACATAAGTCCCTATTATTAAATCAGATAACTGCTACATGGAATGTTTGTGATCATCGACGTAGTCAGTATGACGTCATACTATGTATAGGGTTATGAATTTAGAGAAAATATTGCGATCTACGAGGAATTACGAGGGACATATAACCCATACTTCCTTGCTTCTTATTATAACCCAATACATCCGATGGGGTCAAATCGTGCAATTGTTCGCCTGCTTAATAAAGACGTTCCCTCAGCAATTAGTATCCAAGCGTATGTAAAAGGCCATCCCTTTTGCGCAACGACCCGTGAAGATCCGGGGTAGAACAGGTCTCCACCAATCCTTGCTTGCCTTGAAAGGTGACTATGCTTGTCGATAGAGGCGATTAACGAGATCGGGTGGCCATGCTCGCTGACTTGGTTGATATATGTAATCGTATCCCGATTGAGTGGATCGATGTTCATGATATCAATCACAGGATTGTCTGATCCAGACACGATTATCTACAGACCGCCGTCATTTGGCTGGAATATTGCTGAGTGCGGCGTTAAACCACGGACCTATATAACAAGTCCGTGGTTAAACAAAAAACAAACAAACTTTTGTGCAACATAGCAACACCACCCCTCATCCCCGACCCACTAACCCACCCACTTTACAGGGTTTATCCACTGATGTCAGTTTTCTTGTTAACTTTGAAAACTTCACAAAGTGAAAGACACTTATCATCTTATTGCAAGCAGTTCGGATCATTAACGTTCATAAAAAAAACATATTTTACAATAAAAGCGACAAAGCGCTTTCGATAATTATAAACAATGCTTGCTAAAAGCAGAAAAGCAGAGACCAGTGTAGGATTCCGACTGTATCATGGGCATGTGTTTTTGAATCACTGTCAAAAAATGAGCATCCTGCCCCTCCGGTGGCTCCCATTACAAAACATTATCAAAATCAAACGTGAAGTGTGTTACAAATCATGTGGGAAAAAGTGAGACACAAAACACGCTAACGATGTACACCGCACACCCCGACGTTGGGAGTAACATTGTATATACCTGCGCTTCATGTTTACATGTAGTTGATACACTGAGCTATAAGGCCTCGGACATATGCAGGTGATCTCTGTAGAACAGGAATGCTTGAACATGCACCACCCCCATCACAGGTGTCCGGGGGTGCGTTTAGACCTGGGGGTACTGTGCGCCATGGTCGGCATCAAAGGTATATGCACTGACCTGCAGGCAAGGCGGAATATCAATGGGTTATCGTTACATTCATTCCAAGTCTTACATAACGTGAATGGAAGTCTCCCTGTGTGTCGCTGCAGTGGGGTTGTGAGTGCGGAGTATTTTTGGAAACTGCCAGGTATAATCATAGTTATAACAGGTGTGGAATATGGTTGGGAGTGTTACACCCATCAACGCCGTCTCCCCAGGCTGGTTCCAACCTACAACATAAGCAGTTGTTTCATATATCACCTTTGTTCGGGCCCAGCTGACAGTGAGATCGTAATATTGACTCTTATGTTTCCCAAAATAATAAACAAGACGAATTGATACTTTTACAAAATGTTTTCCGTACGTGTTCCGTTGAACGTATATGAAAGGGTTTTATAAATATTTTTCAGTTATAAAACGTTATTGTCAGCACGAATGGTAAATGTTTTGTCGTCATGTCAAATGTCGAATTGGAGGTAGCTCACCATAGATATGTAGAGATAAACTGCCGGACAAAAAAATAAATTTGACCAAAAACTTACAAACGTTGTCACAACGTTACTAGGTTGAAAACACTACAAACCTAAGGTCTGAAACACAACTATAATACACAAATCAAATCTATTACGATCGAATAACCATTTCTTGTTTGATTCATTTTTAGCCAACATAAAAAAATGTGTGTATACATTCTATTGCCCGACCGTTTAAAAACAGACAGCGACAAATAGCATCGTCTTAGGTCAGAACAATAACTCACGGAATATACTGGAAGTATGCAATGGTTTTACCTGTTATTTAAGCCACACGTAAGAGATTTTCCAGAACGAGACAAAAACAAATAGAACTCCGTTAGGAGGAACATATTAACGACACAAATACTTTTAGGGGGGGGGGGGGGGGGGGGGGGGGGGGATCATTCAAGTGTTTAAAAAATGAAAAAAAAAAAAAAAAAAGTTTGTTCTTGTTGGTTCGTTGTTGAACGTTAAGAAGAAGTGAAGTAAAACAAAGACCGGGTCACAAAAATAATGGAAACTTGGTCACGATAAAAACTAAATCATAGTGGGAAAGTAACAATGTTCGTAACCCTCGTGGACAGCACTGGTTTCATACCTGACTTGTTTCTCCCATGCATGCACCTCATTAACAGCTCGCATCATAAACAGTTGTCATGATTACGAGAAATAGTCGGAGTGATCTCCCCCTGCCAGAAGCATCAGGACACATTTTGAGGACTTGGTCCTGCTGATGTGCCAGAGGGGAGAAGTCAGAAGTAGAGCGGCTACTATTTCTAGAGTACCCATGTACGGGAGGTAGACAACACAGAGGGATGCTGCTTGCGAGCGTCTCTGCTGCCAGGCTCAGTGCTCTCTGCACGTGATGAGAGAAGGAACGTTACACTCAACATGGGCAAACTTAAAGAGTTCAGTATCACCTTTGACAACAGTAAAGGAGTTTACTTTGCAGGGGAAGTGCTCAGGGGTCAGATTACCGTGGACCTGAATGAGCCCATGAAAATGAGAGGTAAGTTATGGATATCGTTTTATTCAACATAATCATTTGAGGAGCAATGATGTGGTATTGCAGCAGTACCTATTGCTATGGTTATTTGTGACGTATTGTGATGAGTGGTATGAAAGCCAGATGCTGATTATCCGATCAGTTTTCTAACACGTTCCCTCGACCAAATTAGTACAGGTAATACACAGCCCTTCAGAAAGACGTATCATGGGAATGACAATACAACCAGCCAGCGTTGTTGGGAAGATGATCCCCTCATGTTTTGATCGTTAAAGCTTGCATCACTTGGCTCTCCAGCCCAATGGTATGTCAGTAGGGGCACATTAAACACTCACTCCGTTAACATATACCACTGCATACACTTCCATTATGTGGAGAAGCCAACGGCAACAATGTATAAACCCAGTGGCATCCATGTCAAAGGTCATACAAGTGAGGAGAAAGCTGTCGGCTGGCAGGTATTGATAGGTCTGCACAGAACGGGAAAACATATGGCTTTGGTCATAAACACATTCTTACACACATATCGAAAGCAATTCTTGATAAAAGACACTGATAACGACTTACTCTTTTAATGTTGCTACTTTATTAGAAATGTCAGAGCAGTGGGTATTCCAAGCAGAAGGTGTTTATTTGCCTTGTAATGTGTCTCACATATGTACCTCGTATATCAAAGAGGGACTTAAGAAGATTTCCGGTTTCCGACAATAAATCTCTACCGTGTGTATTTCGACTCATGCATGTATTACAACAACATGAGACTACAGCTATCAATCACTTGACGGTGAAATATCTCCTTGGTTTTGTGACAACTGGGTTTATGGAGCCGAGAGGGTAGTGTTACTAATGGGGATTACTTGATCAATTTAACATAGAAACAAAATTCAAAATTGTTAAATATCTTCTGTTTCATTTTCCCCTTTTCCTAGAAATAGATGCCCGGATTTGGGGGAACGAAAGATAACCACAAACACTCAAGGAACCATATTAATTGTACTAGTACATAAATTCAGGAAATAAATGAACCGCTTGAATACCACTGCACCCACTGGTTGTAGCGTCAACTGTATCTTCGGACTGTCCTTTCAGTGCGTAGAGGAAGGTTCGGATATACAACGTCGGGTCTCATGACCGTCCGAGATGAGTTGCCGGACTAACGAAGCACTTCTAGGCATACCCCAGTAAAATAAAGTAAATTCCTGTCTATATTTACCTTGATATGAGGACCGAGCTTCCGAGGAGGAGCGCATCATCGCCTAGTGTTATCAACAGTTTTCGCCTATGCTGCAGGGGCAACGAGCATGTGTTGTTGAATGTCACATAGTATTGGTGGTGGGAACGGTTCGTGTTTTGCTGTGGCTGTGACTCGGTATGCAGGACATCTGGTCTCATTGTTTTCGGGTTGCCGTACCTAGTCACAGTTCTTACAGTTTTGGTACACGTCCACTGTCTTGTATTTCACCAGCCTAATTTTAGCATGTTTCCATCATATATTCTTATCTCTATTCACGGTGTCGTCGGGGGAGGAAATGCTTCTTTGTAATCGGGTGGTGGCAGGACTTTCATATTCATTCATCCGTTCAGGGAACAATATGACGTGTCCTCTAGCTCAGCCAGGGAACGACAGGACGTTCTTTTTCATCAAAGTATTTGGGAACGATAACACTAAGATATCGCTCAAAGTCTTTTCAGGGAACGATAGGACTGTTCCTATACTGCCATCGGGGAAATATAGGACGCTCTCATCCTGCAGAATCGGGGCTGTCGGGTAGCCTAGTGGTTAAAGCGTTCGCTCGTCACGCCGAAGACCCGGGTTCGATTCCCGACATGGGTACAATATGTGGAGCCCATTTCTGGTGTCCCCCGCCGTGATATTGCTGGAATATTGCTAAAAGCAGCGTAAAACCATACTCACTCACTCACTCACTCACTCACTCACTCACTCACTCACTCCTGCAGAATCTTCAGAGAATGACAGGACAAACGCTTTAGTGCCGTCAAGGAACCATAGGACGTATCCTCTCATGTCTTTAGTGAACGATAGGGCCTTCTTATACTTCGTAGTTTTCAGGAAATGATATGACTTATCCTCTCGTGCCATCAGGGAAAGATAGGACGTATCTTCTTCTGACATCAGGGACAGATAGGACGTATCTTCTTGTGACATCAGGGAAAGTTAGGACGTATCTTCTTGTGCCAACAGGAAACGATATGACTTATCGTCTAGTGCCATCAGAGAAAGATAGGACGTATCTTCTAGTGATATCAGGGAATGATATGACTTATCCTATAGTGCCATCAGGGACAGATAGGACGTATCTTCTTGTGACATCAGGGAAAGATAGGACGTATCTTCTTGTGCCATCAGAGAAAGATAGGACGTATCTTCTTGTGCCAACAGGAAACGATATGAATTATCGTCTAGTGTCATCAGGGAAAGATAGGACGTATCTTCTTGTACCATCAGGGAAAGATAGGACGTATCTTCTTGTGCCAACAGGAAACGATATGACTTATCGTCTAGTGCCATCAGGGAAAGATAGGACGTATCTTCTTGTGACATCAGGGAAAGATAGGACGTATCTTCTTGTGCCATCAGGGAAAGATAGGACGTATCTTCTTGTGACATCAGGAGAGATAGGACGTATCTTCTTGTGCCATCAGGGAAAGATAGGACGTATCTTCTAGTTATCAGGGAAAGATAGGACGTATCTCCTTGTGACATCAGGAAAGTTAGGACGTATCTTCTTGTGCCAACAGGAAACGATATGACTTATCGTCTAGTGCCATCAGAGAAAGATAGGACGTATCTTCTTGTGATATCAGGGAACGATATGACTTATACTATAGTGCCATCAGGGAAAGATAGGACGTATCTTCATGTGACATCAGGGAAAGATAGGACGTATTTTCTTGTACCATCAGGGAAAGATAGGACGTATCTTCTTGTGCCAACAGGAAACGATATGACTTATCCTCTCGTGCCATCAGAGAAAAATAGGACGTATCTTCTTGTGACATCAGGGAACGATATGACTTATCCTCTCGTGCCATGAGAGAAAGATAGGACGTATCCTCTCGTGCCATCATGGAAAGATAGGACGTATCTTCTTGTTACACCAGGAAACGATATCACTTATCTTCTAATGCCATCAGAGAACGATAGGACGTATCTTCTTGTGACACCAGACCGCCTCTGTGGTCTAGTGGTAGAGCGTCCGCCCGGAGAGCGGAAGGTCAAGGGTTCGATCCCCGACCGCGTCATACCAAAAGACGTCAAAAGATGGTACTTGTTGTTACCCTGTCTGGCGCTCGGCATTAAGGGGCTAAAACAAGGACTGGTCGGCTCGGAGTCAGTATACTGTGTCTGAGTGGGGTATTCATGTTAAACTGTGGCATGGTATCTCAGTGAGCTAGCACTATAAATCGACATCAGTCCGGACTAGTACAAGCAGCCACACAAACACACACACGTACATGCACGTCGCTATATAAGTGCAATAATCTTGGACGCGACGTTAAACCCCATTTCACCTCACCTCTTTTGACATCAGGGAACGATACGACTTATCCTCTCGTGCCATCAGAGAAAGATAGGACTTCTCTTCTAGTTCCATCAGGGAAAGATAGGACTTCTCTTCTTGTGACATCATGGAACGATATGACTTATCCTCTCGTGCCATCAGAGAAAGATAGGACGTGTCTTCTTGTGACATCAGGGAACGATATAGCTTATCCTCTCTTGCCAACAGAGAAGATAGGACTTCTCTTCTTGTGCCACCAGGAAACGATATGACTTATCCTCATTTGTCATCAGGGAAAGATAGGACGTATCTTCTAATGCCAACAACAAAACGATGTGACTTATGCTCTGGTGCCATCAGGGAAAGATAGGACGTATCTTCTTGTGACATCAGGGAACGATAGGACCTTCTTATACTTCAGAGTGTTCAGAGAACGATATGACCTATCATCTAGTGCCAGCAGGAAATGAGAGGAAATACCCTCTAGTGCCACTGGGAAATGATATGACTTATCCACTAGTCCGGTATCGATAGGACCTTCTGATACTTCAAATTTTTCATGTATTGTGTGTGTAGAACGGACATGTTGTCATCCACAATAGCAACACCACAAAAAAATAATTTACAATTATGAGCCTAAATACTTTTAAACATTTTCAAAAAATCGCATCTTCTTCTTCAGAATCGTTATGGGATGCTAGGACTCTCTTCTCATTAGGGATCGTTAGGGATCTATATATCACCAGGGAACGATAGGGCTCTCTTCTTCTTCAGAATCTTTAGGGGGCGATAAGACTCTCTTCCTATTCAGAATCTTCAGGGAACGATAGTAATCTTTTCTCATGCAATATCATTAGGGAACGATAGGTCTCTCTTCTATTTCAGAATCTTTAAGGGTCGATAGGGCTCTCTTCTCCTTCAGAATGTCTCGGGAACGATAGGACTCTCTTCTTCTTCAGAATATTTGGGGAACTATAGGATTATCTTCTTCTTCTTCGGTATCGTCAGAGACCTTTATTACTCTCTTATCATGCAATGTAATCAGCTTACGAGAGATCTCTTCGCCTTCAGAATCCTTAAAGAAAGATCTGATTATCTCCTGCTTCAGAATCTTTTGGTAAGATAGGATTCTCTTCTTCTTCATAATCTTAAGGGAACGACATGATTCTCTCTTCTTCAGAATCTTCAGGGAACGAAATGACTCTCCTATTTTTCAGTATCATCATGGAAACATATGACTTATCCTGTAGTGCGTCAGGAACCAATGTGACACACTTATCCTGCTGATTCATCGGAGTATGATGTGACTTATCCTTTATTGTCATTGGGGAACGATATATACGGGGGCTGATTTGACTCTCTTATCCTTCAGTGTTAACGGGAACAGATAAGACTTCATCATGGGGTCTTTTTAACTGCATTTTCGTGTTGCAACGCGTGGAACTGTTCATACAGGTTAATGCCACTGCCACCGTCAGAGCACAGCAGTAGCTATTAAGGGTGCTTTTCCGATGTTTATGATGAGGTTTAATAATTGAAAGTTGATCTTATAAGATGAGTTGGACTTTCACAACGTATCTATCTACTTTTTTATTTGCATGTGAACCCGTTGTGCGAGTTGGCTATCCGGCTTCTCACTACGGCGAGAGGTGATTACGTACACCCCGGTTCTTCAAAACAGATGTGTTTATATCTTCACGATAAAAACAACTGTCTACTCGATGCTTTTCTGTGTCATACTAAATACGTTTATCATAAACATGTTTTTTTTATTTCCTGTAAACATTTGATAGCATCAGCCAATGCTTGAGCAAAAGAGAAAACTATACTAAAATGTCTCTCGAGCATTACTCGGCTTGACAACTACTCATTAAGAAGTTAAAAGAACATCCGATTTATTTAAATAATCTTTCACGGCTGGTGGACATTGCAACACATAACCATCCATTTGTGGATGGTCTTAAATGTTTGTACATCTATTTTGGTTTATCAATATGATTAATATAAATAAGGCGTATCAGCTGTATATGGGAGGGAAAATATGATACAGGGTAATGTGATACAGATCCTTGACATTTGATGTAGGTGCTGACAAACCAAGCATCCAAATCAGGCGTATCTTGGATTCAAACCCTGGACCATCGGGGTCAGGTACAACTACGTGTTGCAAGTATGCACATGGAACTATGGAGCTGATAGATGTAATATTAACATTCTAATAGAAGATAATGGCGATTCTGAACTTGCGCGAGTGAGTGTATGATTATGTATTTTGCGTCTTTTAGCAATATTGCAACCATTTCCAAATAAGGGACAAAGGGCTTCACGCATTGTACTTATGTGGGGTTTCGAATCCAGGTGCTTGACGAGCGAGCGTTCATATCACTAGGATACACCATCTCATCTCAGGTAGTTGAGAAACTACATGTTTGAAACGTCAACACGTATATCAGGGGCAGCATGTGCATCTCATTATAAACAAGTTTAGATGACCAGGTCTTTGAAAGGTTTTATACACATAAGGAAGAGAATATATGTATGTCAATTTTTTTTATTATGAGGAACACAACGTTTCGGAGTATATGCTCACCTGATGAAGGAGTAAGCATATACTCCGAAACGTTGTGTTCCTCATAATAAAGAAGTTGACATCCATATATTCTCTTCCTTAAGTTTAGTTGACGTAATCTTGTGATAAAGATGTCCGTTCTTCATATCCGGCTCGATATCACATAAACCATGTTTTGTTTCCCTTTTTGGATTCGTTGGTACATTGCTAAAACATGCGTAATAGTACCCTCGCTCACCAAGTACTCATTGAAATGAAAAAATAAACTGCCGGGCAAAAGGAAGTGTACACTTGAAAATGGATTTGACCAAAAAATACAAACGTCATTAAACCTTACAGGCATAAAACCGTCGCCCAAACACTGCAAACTTAAGATCTAAAAACATAATGAAACAAATACACAAATTAGTCTAGTAACTAAAATCAATTTCCCATGCTAACCTTGCTTTTGAGGCCACACGGTGTTTTATTGCTGATTTTATAACTTTAAGATATGTAGATCAAGAAACAACTGGTGCCAACTTGATACCCTTGAGGATTATGATTAAAATGTGTTTTAAATATACCCTTGGAATTTCGAAACCCTCAAGGGTGCCAAAGTGGCATCCATTAGTTGTGTTCATATGTAGTGCCTGAACAAATGAAATCATGCAAAAACAACTGTGGGACCTAAATTGCAAGGTCGTGTCAACATTCTGCCGGACTAGTATCACATATGTATCACAATTGAATAACCATTCCTCATTTGTTTCATGTTTAGTCACCATCAAACATCGGTGTATACTTTCTTTTGCCAGGTAGTTTAGTATCGCCAACATTTATTTGTCATATTCAACGGGAAGATCCACACGTTTATGTCAAATAGCCCAAATGAAATACTATTTCATAGCTCGGATGTTTCAATACTGTATGAAAGTGTCATTCTCTGATAAACACGGGCACCTGTCAGGTGTGCCGGGGTGAGTGCGTTCTCAGTTGAGAGATGATGCCTTCACTCCTTTCAAAGAAAACAACTGTCTCTATGGTGGTATCGTGTGTCTTACTGAATTTGTGTTTTGCCAGTCATCATAATGAACATTTTTTTCTTCACTTCTCGGCAGCCTTCCAGCAGACAGAGATCATTATTCCCGAGACAAAAAATATCCAATATGTAGCACTACTGTTCTCAATACGTTATACTCCAGTGCTGTGTAGTGTCTTTGTTATCTGCGCTCCACGCCTATTCGTATGCCTGCTGAGTGAGTGAGTTTTATTTAACGCCGCTTTTAGCAACATTCCAGCAATATCTCAGCGGGGACACAAGAAATGGGCTTCACACATTGTACCCATGTCGGGAATCGAATCCGGGTTTTCGGCGTGACGATATGCCTGCCGAGACTGATGTCATATCGGGTTAGTACCTGTGATAAGTTACATGAGTTTCGGCTGACATCACGGACCACGCACACAGTGGTTGAAGAGGCGTGTTTGATCTCAAGTACATAGGACTATGTGTTTGTTACTGTGATCAGGCTTGTCTTTCTTCGCTGTGCTGTTACATTCCAATCCTAAAGTTAGCTCTCGTAATTTTTTGGGGGGCACGGATGGCCCAGTCGTCTATGGCGCCGAGATTCGCTGTGCAGAGTTGCGTCCCTTGGGCACGCCAAAAATCTATGATTGTGGGTTCGAATCCCGCTTCGCCCCGATTATGTTTCTAGGTTTGTCAGCACCATACCCGTGCTCGTGGGTTTTACCGAAGTGGTAAACGTCTTAGACCTGCATCACTTCTGGCTTTCCTCCCACATTAAGATGACACGCCGTGGATCAACTGGAACACTGTTAAAAGCGGCGTTTAACCCATCTCACTCACTCACTCACTCACTTACTCGTAGTGTTTGTGACCATCTCCGTGGTCTGCCCGTAGAGCTGAAGGTCGGTGGTTCGATCCCCGGCCACGTCATACCAAAAGACGTTAAATGGTGGTACTTGTGGTACCATTCCTGGTGTTTGGCAATAAGAGGTTGAAACAAGGATTGATCGGCTCGAGATCAGTATATTTTGTCAGAGTGGGTATTCACGTTACAGTGCGACGCCACAGCGGTATCTCAGTGGGCAAGCACTTTTAACCCGACGTTATTCCGAACTGGTTTAAACAGAAACACACATGCATGAACGCGACGTTAAACCCCATTTCATCACACCTCGATATGTTTAGGGGAGAGGGGATGTGGGGTCCAGTGGTTATTGTTCCGCAGTTGTACCAGGATCCGCTGATAGTCAGATTTGAATCCTAAATTGCCATGAATCATCATGAACATTGAAAACATGAACAAAACGGTACTAGTCAATAACCTTCATCGAACATTGTATTTCTCCTCGAATTGCTGAACTTGTATGATGGTCGTGTGTGGCATTGTGAAGTCAACAATGTCCGGATAGCAGGGTTCACATTGTGACAAAAACTTCAAGACCTATTCTCAATTATAAATTAGGTTTTTAACGAATCCACATTCAATACGATGACGTGTTTACGAGTCCTTCTTCACACTGACAGAACTATTTTACAAACGTACGTGTATGTATGTATGTATGTATGTATGTATGTATGTATGTATGTGTGTATGTTTTTATGTTTGCATGTGTGTGTGTGTGTGTGTGTGTGTGTGTGTGTGTGTGTGTGTGTGTGTGTGTGTGTGTGTGTGTGTGTGTGTGTGTGTGTGTGTGTGTGTGTGTGTGTGTGTGTGTGTGTGTGTAAAATATGTAGAAACCTTAAGTGAGACATTTCATTAAAGTATTAAAGTATCATTAATAGTGAAGTGTTTGAAGTGTGTGATGGACAGGAAATGCATTATAATTAGAAGTTCACTCACAACTTATCATTCGCTCTGACTACACTTATTATCTGACTCAGGTGAGATTCCCATCAGAACCATGCATGTCAATGCTTATTTTGGATCCTTTTTATTAAACTTGGAATGTGATGTTGTCAGCCAACAACTGCCAAGGTAAATTCAAAGTAAATTCTTCTTTTTTCATGCATGAACGTCAGATAAGTACTATTTCAAAAAATGTAGAATATGTAAACAGTTCTTCAAACGACTATGGTAGAATATGTGAAGTCAATTCGCCATGTCATGCCTAAAATAGTGCTTAAAGCGGAGTGAACCCTACTCCCTCACTCACCAACTTCACTGAATACGGACCCATGATGGTTACCTGTGCTGTCGAATCTTCTATAGAATGCAGGAGACAACACAGGACATACGTATGGCCGAAGTAAACATTTTTGACTGAGGGGCAACCACGATGTGACAGTAAGACTCCACGCACAGCCGCCTTATCTTTCCTAATTGAACCCCTCACCCCCACATTCTGGGAATATACTCATGCCTCCCATACTAACACTCCACTGACATACCGCCTCCCTGATGTATGTAGATGTAGCCGCCACTCTCCTGTATCAGTATTCATATGCGTTGTGCATGTTGTAATCAAGCATCCTCCACTGGCGGCCACTTGCTACGCGTACTGATGTATGTAAGTGTGTAGTTAACCTACGTGTAATACACGCGTATGCCGACTGCACTTTCACGTTCCCAGCACGCCCACACTGCCGAGTGTATTGTTGAAGGTCTGTACCGGTGCATAGCACACATTCTGAGTTTCCAGCTTAGTTTTATCATCGCCGTTTACAGGGCCCAGATGCAGCCGTAATTGTCAGTGTCAAAATTAACGCAAGAGCACAGCAGCTTGTAGAAAGTTATTAATTATTATGGGGAACTAAATTTAGCAAGTACTACTAAGTCAGTCTGATAGGGTTGTATACTCCTTAGGGTGCTGAGAAAGAAAGTCGAGTGAAACTGATCCACTGACCAGGGTAATAATGGTGCTTGCTCTTTGATCATTAGTCAAGGGATGGTCTATAGTACATTACATATATCCAGTATTGTTATGTACAGATTCAAATAAAAAATGCCGCAAATAGAGTTTGGGTCATCCTGGCACAGTCAGGCTGGTTAGGCTCGTCATCAGATCAGGGCTGTTGCCCTCCTCTACACGCAGCCCAGACAGAGACTTCTCCTAGGAAGCGCTGCGTAGAATGTGAAGACTCCCCAACACTGCAGCCTTCCGCATTACCCAGATTGTCAGAAGGACTGCATTCCTGGTAGCAAATCCTGGTGCTCTCCCAATGTCTGTCAACAGGTTGGGAGGTACCAAACCTAAGGCGAGGTCTACATATTTGCCGTGTTTTCCCTGAATCTTGTCAATCACATTATTATTCGTAGTAGTATAGTTAGGGTGACCCTCATTTATAGTCATGGTTAGAGTGCAAACTGAGCAGACTCTCCTTAATAGTCACAGGCAGGGAACCAATTGTAAAACCGCTTTTACTTGAGCGTGTGTGAATATATGTGACGAGCATACCATAACCATTCCAACCTTAGCTCCCCAGGAGCTCGTTCCTCAAAGCTGTAGCAGCGCTATGGCTGGCTGTCTATGTTAAGATAAGGGACCTCAGGCATAAAGTTTTGGGTTTAAGAACCTAAGTGACTTAGATATCACCGATATATTGTCATATAAGCAAAGATTTTGACCAGTAGTTTAGTCCTATCACTGTTTGTCAGTTTGATGTTGAAGGAACCTCCGACGTTATGCAGGTCTTACACATTTACCACTTTAGGTGAAAATGGGATCATATGATCCTGAACGTCTAAGGGAGGCAACCCCAAACAGCAAATTTTGGGCGGCTTAGATGGCCTGGCCACCACGGCCCCCTGCACGGGGAGGTCTCTATTGGTATACCCTTGTCTCCGTTGTGGAACACGACCCAAAAACTCCTGTCTGACAATATGACTGAACGGTTGATCCGGTCGACTCGATGAGGTGCGACCTGGGTGAGTCAGTGTATCATCGGACTCCGGCGACACTCAATATCAGTTCATCAGCCATCGGTTTGCCTGCATAAAACTTATATATTCCTGTCTGAGATGTATACGGGGGCGGTCGGGTAGCCTAGTGGTTAAAGCGTTCGCTCGTCACGCCGAAGACCCGGGTTCGATTCCCGACATGGGTACAATGTGTCAAACCCATTTCTGGTGTCCCCCGCCGTCAGCAATCCTCTTACATACGTCACATTCCTTGCAAGGTAATTAATAAAACTGACCAATTAATGAAAACACAAGAAACGTCTTGAGTGTCATGTAACCATATTAACTCACGTTGTTATTGTCAGCTAAATGCCTGCACTCTGGTTGAGTGGTATAGTTAATCGCATCTGCCCACTCGTCTCACGTACGGGGACACGGGTGGCCCAGTCGTCTAAGGCGCCGAGATTCGCTGTGCAGAGTTGCGTCCCTTGGGCACACCAGAAACCTATGATTGTGGGTTCGAATCCCGGTTCGCCTCGATTATGTTTCTAGGTTTGTCAGCACCATACCCGTGCTCGTGGATTTCACCAAAGTGGTAAACGTCTGAGACCTGCATCGCTTCTGGATTTCCTCCCACATTAAGCTGACACGCCGTGATATAACTGGAATATTGTTAAAAGCGGCGTTAAACCCAACTCACTCACTCACTCACTCACTCACTCACTTCTCACGTACGTTTGTTGTTGATGTGGTCTCCTTGATACAAGGTAAGCAAGTGTACATGTGTTTTGTGGCGCGAGTTTATGTTTGGTCCATCTGTTCTTCTTTGTCTGATGTTGAAGGTAAACAATAGCTTACTGTTTCTAGAAATAGTTCATGGGCGAGTGCTGGTAGACCATCGTTGCAGTAGCAGCGCCTACTGAAATGTGTTTCATGTCAGGTTTGTACATCTTTGAAAAATTGTTTCCAACACTGAGAGGAAATTTCCCAGACAGTGTGCTGGCCTGTGCAACTTCCCAGGTGACATGCGTTTGGGCAGATCCAAATGCCATCAGCGTGGACTGCCCAGGGTGCAGCATTTATACTCACCGCAGCAAATGCTGCCCTATAGCCGATGTATCCATTATCCTGGCAGAACCAAAGGGAGGTAAGATGTCAAGGGTGTCCAGCACCACCATCACAACCCCCACCCCCAACCCCACCCCTACCCCCACCCCCACCCCCATCCCCCAACCAACACGCCCTTCTGCCTTTGAAACCCGGATCCGCGATCGTTTTGCCGATTTCACATTTGTAGAAGAACATATATGACGTAGGAATCGTATGTATGTAAATAAATTATGTTTACATCAACTAGACTTAACCTAGTTTCTGTACACGATTTGTTGGGTTTTGCGTCTCGTTTACCAGTATTTCAGTCGTATCAAGATTCGCTCTGATTATAAGGTTGATATTATGAGCAACGATGTACGCTTTTGGGGTACGGCGACACGCGGTTAACGAAGTCCCGGGGTCTTATAACCCGACTAGTGTCGCCTCTAACGACAAGCGGGGCGGTCGGGGAGCATAGTGGTTAAAGTGTTCGCTCGTCACGCTGAAGACCCGGGTTCGATTCTCGACGTGGGTTCTATGTGTGAAGCCTATTTCTGGCGTCCCCCGCCGTGATATTGCTGGAATATTGCTAAAAGCGGTGTAAAACCATACTCACTCACTCTAACGACCAGCACAGGTTGGTACTATCTGTAACCTGGAATTCCCACGGGGCAGTGTCTGAATGAAGACGCAAGCTGAACTAAGTTATTCGTGTGTTGCATTCCAACCAGGTTTAAGAGAGTGTTAAAGATATTTTGACATTGAAAAAGCTCCCATAAACATGTCAATATGTCTATGTAGCTCTTTGAAGCTAAGGAGTCCAAAAGAGAAAGTCTTTGATGAATGTCAACTCTGCATACATGTGGTGATAACCCCACACCAAAATGCAGGTGTTATCATATGACACCATCTTATACTAAGAACCGAATATGTCTACTAGTAATTTCAGTATTTTAATAAAAAGAAATAAAAAAACAGTCTGATCTATATATAGCGGCCTGTATATAGTCCACCATTAACTGACGCTTTCCCAGTGACGTATGTAGACACTGCTTGGTATATTAGCTCTCTGGCTACTTTCTTGAGAGTCCGTGTACTTGCTTTCATTACAGCTGAGCCTTATAGGTAAATACAACAATATTTTGCAGTTTTTTTAAGACATTACGGTATGAAGTTCCATGTGTGTTAATATCTTGAATAGCATACTCTCTTGTAATTGTATTTTCAGAGCATAACCGAAACTATCCTTTTCCTCGAAGCTACACCAACGTGTAACACACACACAATCAATCAGTTTATTCGGTAATAAGGCCTCAGGCCCACGTACAGATATATATAATTTAGTTTCACATCAAGTGCTGCATGAAATAATATTAACAGGTAAGAAGAACGAAGACAGATTGCATTTTTAATATAATTGGCTAAGTTCTCAAGGCGGTTTACATCAGAAGAGTTCTAACAGAACATTCTAACCAGTGTGTCTTTACGATTATTACCAGTAATGAAGTCCAAATATGGGAAATATTTTGTAACACACACACACACACACACACACACACACACACACACACACACACACACTCACTGACACAAACATACACACAGACACACAAACACACACTCACTCACTCACGCACAAACACACACTCACTCACTCACTTCACACAGACACGCACAATCACTCACACACACACATACACACACTCGTTCACTCACACTCACACGCCATGAAGCTTCATACTCCAATCAACCCAAAATGAAATTCAATTCTTAATTAAAATCTCGTGAAGATATAGCCAATCCATCTTGTGGTGAATATTAGCTTTCTTATCTCCAAAAGTTTAATCAATTTCACGCAGAGAGTTTAGTCTATTTACAAACATATCCTATTAAAGCCTCCGTGAGAAGGGTTTCGTTTCCATACGCCGCACCCATTCTCGTTTTAAAACTGTTATATATATTTCGTAATATTTACTCAGTAAGCTGATTATTTCCCTGCTGTCAATATTGTAAGATCACCGTTCTTGTGTTGGGGGAGAACTATCAGTATAGCTATATATATAGTTCTTGTCTGGTGTGTACAATGGCGAATACTGAGTGGCAAGGTATATCAAGATAGGAAGACCCATTACAAGAGCACCCTTCGTGTTTCCTCATCACACGATCTTAAAACAACGCCGTGCAGGCAACCTGCTGTGACACAACTTGTGGTCAAAAACAGTACACTGTGTTTAAAATGAAAACATAGTAACATACGTAGCCACTTTGGTGTTTATTAATGTTCATATGCCTCGATAGCATTTAGATTTGTATGATAAATAAAAAACGTTGAACGTGTGTTTTGTTTGACAAATGCAATAAAAATCGTTTCCATATCTTGTTATCGTGTATCCATATTTGATATGTACAAGGACCACCACTGTTAGTTCATTAAGCACATCTACAGCCTATACTATTAATATTTTGGAATCTGGTTCTTACACACAATGAATTGGGAAAATGTGCCCTTGACTTGTCCTTGCGTGCAAAGAAAGCTTTAATATGTGTAATGTCTGTTGCTCATAAAGTTGGAACGATGTGACCTAATATCTTCTTTAAGCCTTTTGATACCCAGATACAACCAATTTTATTGTATGGTTCTGAAGTATGGGGGTATCAACGTTATGACTGTTAAGAGAAGGTTCACTTATCAGCATGTAAAAAGTTTCTGTGTGTCGGATCCTCTACACTAAATTGTATGGTTTATGGTGAATGATGTAGATACCCAGATTAGATGTGTAAAATACTGGTTTAAAATCCTTCATATGCATGAAAAACGTCACCCTAACTTAGCTCATAACATGCTTCTACATTTAGATAACATGGGAAAGAATACTTGGACATTGCATATAAGAAATCTTTTATTTTCTCATGGTTTTGGTTTTATTTGGCTATGTCAGTCAGTTGGAAATGTAAATATGTTTCTTTATACATTTCGAAATCGGTCTATAAATATGTTCTACCAAGAATTGCATTCCACTTTAGAGCATAGTTCACGTTATGAATATAACAAAACTTTCAAGACTTTACTTCAACCAGAAATATATTTATGAGTACACACTTCGGAAAACTTAAGAAAAAATTTCATTAAATATCGACTTGGTTTACTGGACCTAATTGTAAATGAAGGAAGAAAACTGTCCATAGAAAATCTGAAAAGAATTTGTCCATTAAGAAATCTTGAGATAGAAAATTAAATTGATTTTGTGTTTGTCTGTCCATTTTACAATGATCTTCGAAAGAAATATATAAAAGATTATTTGAATACACAATGCCATTTAGAAAGTGGTCAAATGTAACAAATGTTATATTTGGGATAACACTTTCTTAGTAAAGTACAGATTCTCGTACTTTTTTGGGTTGAGTCCCGTCCGGGATTCGAACCCACACTAGATCGGTTAGATCGCTGACTTTGAGTGCTGGCGATTAGGTGCCTCACTCTGGCAAGTGTGGGTTCGAATCCCGGACGGGACTCAACCCAAAAAAGTACGAGAATCTGTGTTTAAAAAGAAAGCGTTATCCCAAATATAACATTTGTTACAAAAGATTATTTAATCGCAATGCCACCGATAAACGTCTTTGTAGTTAATCTGACGACAAAGAACGAATCTAATATATTAAATCGTTCTCTATATATTAAGCATGAATTAGCCAAAAGACATGAATTAATCAAACAACGTGTATATCCCAGTGTATAACATCTATGATTGTATTTACATGAGTAACTCTCTCTTGTATATGGGCCGGAGGCCTTTTGTACAATAAAGTTCTTTTGACTTTGACTTTGAGTACTCCCTATACACAGCAAATGAACAGGACCAATAAACAGTTTGTTATATCCGTCAGTGCGTTACAAGCGTGTTCGTTCGTCCGAGGGTCGTTGATGTGTACCGAAAGCATAATATCGTGTCTGAATTGATAAATGCTACGTACATGCATTGCAAGTTGTTACGGTTTACCCATAAGTATCAACTGTGTTTTAATGTTCATATACATTCACACAACTCACGTGTGCATTCATTGTTTGTGCAGAACTCCGGCTGACGTGTCTGGGCCGGGCTTATGTGCATTGGTCGGAGCTGGAGAACGTAGGGCGACGTGGGGGACGTCAACGTCTGGAGACGGTGGAGTACTCAGCGGAGGAGGGCTACTTCAAACACAGGTTCAGACTGTGGGGCAAAGGTGAGACCTGAACAAGTAGTGTGGGGCAACGACGAGACTTGTACGTAATACCAAAAGACGTTTCAAGAATGTACTTGTTGTTACCCTGTCTGGCGCTCGGCATAAAGGCTTAACCAAGGACTGGTTGTCTCGGAGTCATTTAACTGTGTCTGAATGGGATATTCATGCTAAACTGTGGCATTGCATATCAGTGGGCTGGCACTATAAAATCGGCATAAGTTCGGACTAGTACACGCAGACACATACACACATACACACACACACACACACACACACACACACACACACACACACACACACACACACACACACACACACACACACATGTGCATGCACGTCGTTGTATAAGTGCAGTAAACCTACACCCCACTTCACCTCACCGCTGTGTTGTATATAAATAGTACACCCCTCTATGTACACCTACATGTGGGTATGTATGAGATTGATTTCCAAAACTCTGTATGAAAGAATTGCATTCCAAAATAAGAAACCCATTGGAACTATTACAGTAGAAGACGGATAAATGCACCAAATGTGACAGTGGAGAACTCGGGGAATGTATATCTGGTCATCATGGATTCTCAGGTGCAAATATCTTTATCACGAACCCAACTTTCACGCTAAATAACTGTGTAATCAATTCATCTGGTTTTGAGACGTTTCCCTTTCAAGAAATGTTGAGTTCATTCCTTTTCCCACTTCTGTTATCTATTAACTCATAGAAAAAAGACTCACCAGATACGTACATGATAGGAAACATACGTTAGAGTTTGTAGAAAAAAACTATTATTTGTTGGTTTACGTGTCAACGTCTTGCTGTTAAAATGTGAACGTAAGCAGCTGATTTAGAGTAAATAGGGATTAAATATATAACATCCTTTGTGTCATAATCGCCATCAAAACAACCATATGGTGACTGGGCACAGGTCGCCTTATCGTATAGAGTGCAGCCGTTTGCTGTGCAGTGTTGCGCCCGTTAATCGTGCCAGGATCTGCTGACAGAGGGTTCGAATCCCGGATTGGTCCTTGGTTCGTCAGTATTACACCTTTAATGGTAGGTATCGTCAAATTGGTAACGTGTAAGATCTACATCACTTTCATCCTACATTAACCTTACACACCCGGATACAAGTGACATACTGCCCAAAGAGGCGTAAAACCAACACTCCTCACTTAATGATGCAGCGACAGTGCGATGGCTATTATTGTTTGCTGTGGTCTGTTGCTTCGCGAGTGAGAAAGCCGTCTGCAGTGTAATGTTGCATATGTTCTGAATTGTTTTCTCATTTTCATTATCACCGTTATCGGCGTATCTTCAGCAGCAGCGTCAGCAGAGGGCATATTGGGGTGAGGTGAGGTGGGGTTTTACTTGGCGTTCAAAATGTTTGCATTGAACACAGTATACTGACTCCGAGCCGACCGGACTGTGTTTTATACCCTTGAATACCTAGCCCCAGGTAAGGTAACAACAAGTACCATATTATAACGTCGTTTGGAATGACGCGGCCAGGGATAGAAACACCAACCTTTCGCTCCCGGCAGTCACTTTATCTACCAAACCACGTAGGCATGTTGATATACACATTCTTTATCCTAATCATATGCTGCCGAAATTAGAAACCTAGAATCCATGAGGTGATACACTTTTTTAGAAGTATCAGTTATAGTGCACACATTGTTCGGTGGTGCATGAGGTAGGCTAGTGTTTACTGTCATTTGGTCCGGGTTCGATAAAGGCTACAATTCTTAACGTTTCACTGTTTCCTTGACATGTTTGCAAACTAAATTTGACAGTTTAGGAAATGGGTTGTGATTGGTTCATTGGGAACATTGAAACATTTACCAAACCAAGATATTTCAAACAAAACATCAAGAAAAGAGTTATGTATTCTTGCTTTAGAGACTTTCTTTGATTAAATATCTTTCATGAAATATAATACCAATACATGTCACAATGTACGAGCAACAAAATTTAAGGGAACCTCTGTCATTTCATCTGTAACAATCACATGCCCAGCTTTGTTGCACAAGGCACAGCTACTGAACACGGATAGAAAACTCGCTCAAAATTTGCACGTTGCACATGTAACACATGCCATCAACAGTGACACATCCTAGAAACCTGCATGTGCCAATAAACGTCACAACCACTTTGTTGAGCAGAACACGATAGGCACGGTGCTGGCAGCATCATGGTCTGGGTTGGCATCAAATGCCACAAAACGACGCATCTGAAGATTATGCAAGGGAACATGACCGGACAACGTTATGTGGACAGATATTTTACGACCAGCGGTCTTCCCATTTGCCCAGTGCGTAGTTGAGAACCTTTGAGTTCCGGGATGACAGTGTGCATCCTCACAGAGCTCGTGTTACAGTCAACTGTCTGAGGCAGCCATGTGGGACACATTGACCTGGCCAGCGAATTTCTTAAGACATGGCACCGATTGAACACCTTTGGGATGTTCTGGGCTGACGTCCTCGCAACCGACCTCAGCGTTCCTCAGCGTTCCCAGAATTTGGAAAGGTCTTACAAGAATGGCGAAGTATACCACGGGAGACAATCCGGTGTTTGATATCCAGTATGCCCAGAAGATGTCGTGCATGTGTTGATGTTCGCGGCCATGGACCAGATATTCACTTGATTATGAATAATAAATTCCACAATGTCATTTCTTTACATTATGATATCGTTTCTGAATACATTTTTGGGGTTCCCTCAAATATTGTTCCTCGTATATGAACAGAAGATATTTACATCGATTCCATTATCGTAAACAGTACAGCATTAGGCCTCCCTTACGTTTCGTTTCCTACATATGCCCTTTTTCATCTGACTTATCTATCATTACGCCAGCTTGCATGTATATATCATTACGCCAGCTTGCATGTATATATCATCCCGTCTTGGAGAACATATCAACGACTTTTTATGGGTTTTTTTTATCGTAAACATATTCGAAGAAGGTCTGTTGCTTTGGGCTTTTTCGCCTTCAGCTCTTAACACCGACCGTGCACCGTTCGGAAACTCCGACTTCTGCACAATAACGATTAAATTGTGATCCATTTTGTCATATAATACACATATTAGTTTTCGAATAAAAGCATGCCTCTTTAATTTCTTTCCGCACGATCCTTGTGAAGGTTAGGATGGAAAGGAAATGCCAAATATAATGGATAGCCAAGACAAAGTGCCGGCACAGCTTCTTGTCTTGGCTGCACTGTTGATACTAGTTGTCTCACATCACTTCCTGATAACTTGTATACATCCAAGCTGAGTTACAATAAACCGGATAGGGAGTAAGCCAACAGCGCGAGCCGTGATGACGACAGGTACAGGTACCTCCACGGACGTATTCGCTGGGGACTGATAACTGAATCTCATATTAAACAGCTTGGACTATTTCAGAAGCTGCAGTCAGTTTTAGGAGGTAAATTATTTGATGAATTGACTTAAAGCTCACCTAACCGTGTTTTTGAGATAAGGATGGGTATACGCGAAATGGTGGCGAATAAGTCTCCGGTGAGAGCGGTATGTGAGGGCTGTACAATAATGCACAGACGTTTAGTCCTTTAAATGCTTGAGGCTGATAAGTGGATAAATGGACGGACTGCAGTTTTCTGGCACGTGGTAGTCATTACAACATGCTCCTGTCTGTTTATTTTGGTCTCGGGTGCTGCGGTACATAGACCAGATATTCTGGCGTGGATAAGTAACGCGATGGCTGGTGGAGTGGTGATGAACTTTCACTCACCTCATTTATCGATGAACCATACCCTTTTATCACACATGGGTGATTTGTGAGCTTGTTTTAACGCCACTTTTAACCTCACTTCGATTATATCAGCTGAACGGCGGAGGAAGCCCAAGGTATAAGGTCGTAGTAATGGTTCATCCTAAGACCATAAGTGTGAGTGAGTGAGTTGGGTTTAACGCCGCTTTTAACAGTATTCCGGTTATATCAGGGCGTGTCAGTTTAATGTGGGAGGAAAGCCCGAACCAGGATTCCAACCCATAATCATAGGTTTCTATTGGGTCGAATCTGGGAATAGAACCTGGGAGCTCTTGACACGGAGGATGTACCACTCACGCGTGAACTATAGCAAATGTATTTCATTGCATATCAATGGCTAATTGCTGGAATTATTATAACCGACACTTTACACAGCCAGTTAGCGATATATGTGTTATGCCAGTTGTGTGTAATGGTTGTCAAGAACGATAACCAGAATATGACATTATGTCATGAGGCTGCTCCTTGTTAAATCCAAGCGTCAATCAGTTGCACAAGACGGTATATCAGGTTGCGTTCGCACGAACTGTTCTTAATTATCCATGATCGCTAACAGGTGTTCTCAAAGTGTGGCGATGAAATGATGCTGACACACGTGTGGAGAGTTAACGTGGGTTTGACGTTAACGTGTTCTGATACATATTGCTTCTTTCAAAAACTGCCAAAACTGAGTCTTTGCAACAAACAACTTTGACATCTTCGTACTGTTTGAATGAAGTTACCTGGCATGCGAAGGTGCTGCCTCGCATTTGTGGTCTCTAAATACTGGTCGTCAGAAGTATTTGAGATGCAAACATTTCGTTCAATAATCAGCAAAGAGACATTTCCCTTTTATTGATTTACCCACCTGAACTAGAAATAAAGGACATCGGTTTCATATTTAGATCTGTGCATAGAGATTCAGAGTGGCAAAACACTCTCCACATGACTGTGTGACAAGAGGGATGACCTCCACTTTCCCATCCATAGTCACCTTAACCTTTATGTCGAGCACTGGACGGTTGGGTAGCCTAGTGGTTAAGCGTTCGCTCGTCACGCCGAAGACCCGGGTTCGATTCCCGACATGGGTACAATGTGTGAAGCCCATTTCTGGTGTCCCCCGCCGTAATATTGCTGGAATATTGCTAAAAGCGGCGTAAAACCTTACTCACTCACTCACTCACTCACTCACTCACTCCTACAGCTCCAACCCCTGGTGTCCACATTTCACAACGTTTGAGATAAGGTTGCAACATTCAAAGTCTCAGTAATGCTTCCAATAGGTTTTATGGTATATATGTGGAGGACGTTTCCAAATATGACGCATCAGTGACAACAATGATGTCCGATGCAATTCCCTATTTTGACTTGTATCATAAGTTCCAGTGTTTTTCATGTGAACAATTGACTTGCCTTTGCAAGTGTTTGTGACGAATGACACTAGTGGGGCTGGATAGGCTCATCTTTCCGAGAACAACTATCGCTATTTGATAGTGATTCTTAAACATGCTCATGATATAGCCGGAATCGTACACTCGTTAGGACGCGATTTTTTATGAATATGGAAAGGCTGTTTTCGCTTTTATATTACCTGCTTCCAGATTCGTTCAGGTCCTTTCATCGTTTTCCGTTACCTACATACTACTACAGGTGGAATGGATTAGTAATACTGCATAATTCTACCGTAAACCGCAAACTGGCAGGCCCCTCAGCATACAATGGAAATTGGATGTGACCACAAAATTACAAACTTTATCAAAACGTTACTAGGTTGAAAACAGTTGCCGAAAAAGTGCAAACTTTAGATCCAAAACGCACCCATGATACCCCGTTCAAATACATCGCCTTCAAATAAACATTTCTTGTTTATTTTATTTTGGGCCAACATCACTTCCCTCTGCCCGGATGCTTAGGTCGTAAATAATCGCACTTTTTGTACTACATTTGTTAATCCTGACATTTTCACCAGCTCTCGGATAAATGGAGTTTGACTTTGGTCGGGTGAAACACGGGGAATGTAGAAACGTTGAGAGATGATAAAAATAATAAACCTTATAGTAAGAGAAATCAGGTTTGATTGGTTGGGACATTATACTCACTCATTCATGACCAACACGTGTTATTCCGGGACAAGCCGAATAGGTTACGGAAGGGGCGAGTGGTGACGAATGTATACTGACTCAGAATCGTGATTGACATAAGATCTTTTGAATTTGTTCAAAGGAAAATACATTTTCATTATCTATTTATTAAGTTTGCTAAACTATTATACAAATATATTTCAAAACAAGAACTGTATATTTAGTGTATGATATGCGTCGTAGGTGTAAAAACAAACATGCTAAAGATTAAAACCCAAAACACACACTCATTCACTCACGGTTAGGTTTAATCGTCAAGGTGGTAAATTGTCCATATATGACCCCGTTGGCGTCGGGTTTTTTAATTGTTTACTTTAGTTTAACGAAATGTATGAATTTGACAAACAATGTGTTTTAGTATACCTTTAGTATAACCACCACCTGTCATTCTCTCTCACGAAGTTGGTGTCATCCCACAAGATGCAGGCTTGTTGTAAATGTTGTCTTCACCTTCCAGACGTGCGAGGCGAGGATACAAACTGTTTGCAGCCGGGCCACCACACCTTCCCCTTCGACCTGTTGTTGCCAGCGACGTTACCGTCGTCGTTCGAAGGCAGCTACGGTTACATCCGGTACTGGGTGAAAGGTACCATCGACAAACCATGGAAGTTTGACCATCACTGTAAAAAGGCTTTCACTGTCATAGCTAACCTGGACCTCAACAAGGAGGCGCGTGCTGCGGTGAGAATACCCGTTACATTCCTACGTCGATATAAGGTGAAGTGAGGTGGAATGGAGTTTAACGTCGCGTTCAAGATTATTACTTATTTACTGCATGCATACATGTATGTGGCTGCATGAACTAATGTTGATGTATAGTGCTAGCCAACTGAGATACCACGCCGCAGTTTAACATGAATTCCCCATTCAGACACTGAATACGGACTGCGAGCAGGCCTGTGCTTGTTTTATCCCCTTAATGCCGAGCACAGGGCTAGGAAACAACAAGTACCATATTGTAACGTCTATTGGTATGACGCGGGGGTCGAATCACCGATCTTCCGCTCTCCGCTCTATCCACTGGACTACCGAAATGGTCTAGATACAATGAATTGACTGAGTTGGACTTGAGTTGTATCACAGCTTAATGAGAAAGGACAACCTGAAGAGACACAGGCTTTAGACGTATTCCTCTTTGGTGAAACCCACTTGCACGGTGCTGACGACGTAAGATTCATAATCAAGTCGAATGTGTTATTCGAAGCCACGAGCATACTATTCAGGGACCAACTCCGCACAGCGAGTTTCCTTTTTTAAGCGTTATTACCATCCATAATTATACAACTGGCAAATAATAATTTTTTCTAACAATATTTTGTCATGATCATGTTTGTATACATATTGTCCTAATCGACACGGAAGTTTTGTTAGCTTGTAGGTTTGTATACTGTTATCTGTGTAGCTCAACACTTGTCGTTTAGTCATTCGGAAATGATCGTATGTTCTAATGTCACTCTGTAGCAAATATTACAGCGAAAAAACAGTTTACAGTTCACAATTCATAGTTTATCGATCTCTGGCGACGTTCTGTTTTGACATTCATAACGACGTCGCTCGTAAAACTGAAATGGAGTCCTGAAAACATGTTTATAATCATTCACTTTTACCGCTATGATTTCTTCGCCAGGACCCTATCCGGTGTGAGGGGGAGGTGAACGCCGGATGCTGGTTGTGCAAGTGTGGTGGGTACAGCGCCATCTTCTGCACCAACTGCCGGGGGTGCGTCCCGGGGGAGGTGCTCCTCCTGTACACAGAAGTCGAGAACCATACACGGTGGTCCAACTGCTCAGCGGAGATCAGGCTCAAACTGGTAGGTCGTCCATCTGCGCAGTGGAGATCAGGCTCAAACTGGTAGGTGGTCCATCTGCTCAGCGGAGATCAGGCTCAAACTGGTAGGTGATCCGTCTGCTCAGCGGAGATCAGGTTGAAACTGGTAGGTGGTCAAACTGCTCAGCGGAGATCAGGTTGAAACTGGTAGGTGGTCCAACTGTTTAGCGGAGATCAGGCTCAAACTGGTAGGTGGTCCATCTGCTCAGCGGAGATCAGGCTCAAACTGGTAGGTGGTCCATCTGCTCAGCGGAAATCTGACTAGATGATCAGACTCAAACAGGTATGTGTAGGTTCAATGCTGTCGTAACAGTCATCATATGGCTATTAAACGGTTAATATAGAACACCCGGGACGAAACACTCTAAGTGAGCATCCTTTTGATGCGTAAAGAGGGAATTATATCAGAACAATATATATTCCCACCTGCATCCAAAACACTATTTATTTACTGAGCACAGTCAATCAAATAGTCACCCCTGCCATCAAACTATTCATTTTGGGCATATTTCTGAACACCCGAAATGGTTCGTGGAGAACGCGAGGGACGAAAACTCTTAGTTGGCCGCCACCGCCACCACACAATGTGCACATTGGTGCACGCACATCACCTTGGGGAGATAAGGCATGTATTGCAAGGTGGTCCACTAACTCGGATAACTGCTAGTTCATCTGTGAAATAGCTAAATTGCTTGACGATCTACTTAGATATGATGTAATGGGGAATGTAATTTGGTTCAAACGTTGGAGTGAATCGTTTAACATCAAAACAGCACTTACCTATATATCAAACTTGAAATGTTCCTGCACATTGGCAACGTGTTTAGATACTAGACTGATTCTATATCATGGGACAGAAGTACCTTATGCAAGACCCGCAACTTCCTAACTGTATGTATCTAACGTGTCTTGATAAGAAAATTTTGTTCATGGAGACCTGCATCACTTCGGACTTTCCTCCCACATTAAGCTGACACGCCGTGATTTAACTGGAATAATGTTGAAAGCGGCGGTAAATCCAACTCACTCACTCACTCATATATATATATATAGCCCAGACACCTAATAGTAAAGGTTCAGACCACGACCTCGGTAAAGTCTGGGAAATATAAACCCGTACGTCTTATCGTTAAGGCTACTTTGTGCATGGGCCGAGAGACATCATCCGTATAATGTATCCTAAACTGCCAAAAACATGCGGCGTTATCTACGCGTGTAACGTCCTTAAACCAAAAACCAGGTAATTAGTTTCTTCCAGGAGTTAAGTAGCATCTCTGTGGAGGCCTGACAGGGTCAGAGCCGTGTTCGTCTCCATCAAAGGAGGGTGATCCACAGTCATGGGTACCGTTTACAACCTGACAAAACAGGACTGTGGGATTGATCAGCTGACAATCATGCATCAACAAACTTTAACGCAAGCGAGGTTTGTCTGGCAAGCATTCACGGATGTTTATCAGTCATGTCTGGAGACATTCCTTGGGCGCTATTGGGTTCACGGGCTGATAGGATTGGGCGTCATGTCAGTATTGCTTAATGTTGCCCTACCATATACACTATATTTTATTCTAACTTCATGCTGCCGACGATGCAAAATATGTCACTACGGTGTAGTTAATGTCGCTTTGGCTTCATGCTACGGCTATTTGTGTCACAAAATGTCATGGATACTCGCACATCGCTATGGCTAAAATGCTACTGACGGTGTAAATATCGCCATGGCTAAATGCCACTGACGATATATATATCGCTGTGGCTAAATGCTACTGACGATATATATATCGCTGTGGCTAAATGCTACTGACGATATATATATCGCTGTGGCTAAATGCTACTGACGATATATATATATCGCTGTGGCTAAATCTACTGACGGCATAAATATTGCTATGGCTAAATGCTACTAACGGCATAAATATCGCTATGGCTAAATGCTACAGACGATATATATATCGCTGTGGCTAAATGCTACTGACGATATATATATATCGCTATGGCTAATTGCTACTCACGATATATATATCGCTGTGGCTAAATCTACTGACGGCATAAGTATCGCTGTGGCTAAATCTACTGACGGCATAAATATCGCTATGGTTAAATGCTACTGACGGCATGAATATCGCTATGGCTAAATGCTACAGACGATATATATATCGCTGTGGCTAAATGCTACTGACCATATATATATATAGTTATGGCTAAATGCTACTGACGATATATATATATCGCTGTGGCTAAATCTACTGACGGCATTTATATCGCTATGGCTAAATGCTACTGACGGCATAAATATCGCTATGGTTAAATGCTACTGACGATATATATATCGCTGTGGCTAAATGCTACTGACGGCATAAATATAGCTTTGGATAAATGCTACTGACGATATATATATCGCTGTGGCTAAATGCTACTGACGATAGAAATATACCTATGGCTAAATACTACTGATGGTGTAAATACCATCGCTGTGGCGAAATGCTACTGACGGTGTAAATATCGCTGTGGCTAAATGTTACCGATGGTGTAAATATCGCTGTGGCTAAATGTTACCGATGGTGTAAATATCGCTGTGGCTAAATGCTACCGACGGTGTTAATATCGCTATGGCTATATGTAAATGCTACTGACGTTATATATATTCTTATGGCTAAATGCTACTGGCAATGAACATATTCCTATGGCTAAATGCTGCTGACGATGTATTATGATATATCGCTGTGGCCAAATGATACAGACGAAATTTTGCGTTCCTGCGATCTCGCACTCTCGCCCTTTTGGCATGTTTCTTTTGTTTCCAAAGGTCGAGATCGCGAGAATGCGAAAACGCGAAAATGACCCTTACAGTATTCCATATGCATATGGATTAATTATCGTTCACGTTTCTTCAAGTTTATCACAACTTAGGTTAACTCGTAACTGTTCTTTGAATATACAGAAATCTTTAAGTTAATAACAAAATAAATGACAAAAGTGGCGAAATCCATACCACAACCTTATGGGCAGTCAAGTTCGAAAAATACTCTGGAACTGGAATTATGAAAAGTGTTGCACACTCCCATCTTGCAGAGACCATCATGCCACTGAGTAGACCTGGATCTTGTTCCACAAAGCTGGGATTTGATCCTTTGCGGAACGCCGTCAAGGAGAGCAATGTCCATGTTAACCAACATGTAACCCCTGATCTCGACCGCGTGTCACAGACTGGTAAACAGAGTGTTGTGGCGAAAAGCTTACGTGGCTTGAACATAGAAACTCACGAAACGCTCTGCTGGCCAAGTGCTGTTGTAATGGTGGTGTCACGGTTGTAGCCGAGGTATGGGTTGTGTTACAATGTGATGGCGTAACCCCCTGTCTGACGTGAAACAGCTGTTTCGTATTCCACCAGACACCGTTTCTCATCTCACCAGATCTACAGAGCATTTCAGCATCACTTGTGTACTTCAAAAAGGTTAATTTACAGACCAGACAGACATTCTGTTTCTCGGAAATGGATAGCTAAACATTTCTTTATGCCATATTTTTTGCCAAAACACATAATTGTTCAGACCATTCATCATGTCCAATGAACAATAATTTTTTTGAATGTAAAAACTGAGAACCAATTATTTTTTATGCATTTGTCCAAATATTATTAAAACGAGTGGGAATCAGCTTGCTTTGCAGAGGTACCACTGTACACTGACAGGGCGTATAGGACCCTGAAGTTATCATTTGATCAACCCAGTCAGTGATGACCCAAGTATATTTCTAATGCAAGCGTTTCGCAGAAGAGAACCACGTATCATGTCTCACTAAATGTTGGAATTATTGCAAACTATTCTTTTTTTATCATACGTGACCGGGGCGGTCGGGTAGCCTAGTGGTTAAAGCGTTCGCTCGTCACGCCGAAGACCCGGGTTCGATTCCCGACACGGGTACAATGTGTGAAGCCCATTTCTGGTGTACCCCGCCATCATATTGCTGGAATATTGCTAAAAGCGGCGTTAACCATACTCACTCACTCATACGTGACCAGACATCACGCGGTCATCTTTACGTCTATCTGTACTTCTACCTTCACGTACTGTGTCATTTAGTTTTTATACTGATAACTGAAACTTAAACAGTACATCCTTCGCACTGCCAGGAGACAACTAAGATTAGAACAGTTAAGACCTTGTCTGTCAGGTACTAAACCAATAGAATGCTTGCCGTAAAAGGCCACTATGCTTGTCGTAAGAGGCGACTAAAGGGATCGGGTGGTAAGGCTCGCTGACTTGGTTGATGCATGTCATCGTATCCCAATTGCATGGATCGATGCTCATGATGTCAATCACTGGATTGTCTGGCCCAGACGCGATTATTTACAGACCGCCGTCATATAGCTGGAATATTGCTGAGTGCGGCGTTAAACAACAAACAAACAAACAAACAAACAAACATCCAATCAATGTTGTGGTGAATCCAGGGAATGCCTACATCATCAGCTGTTAACAGGGTAATAACAAGTAACCCTGGACTTTCATGTATATTATTCACAGCCGTCATATAGTTGACATATTGCCTACGATCTTACTCAAAAAGTGGAAAAGGACACCCTAGCCGCTGAGCGAATAGTTACTATTGATTAAATATATTTACATCTTCAGAAATATGATGCATCAGATCGGAGAGTTAGTTGTCTTGAAGTTCGTAAGGAAAAAAGTTTTTGTTGGCATACTTTTTCCGTTAACAATATGTTGGGTTGTTATCTTGAAAGAATGTCTCTATTGTACTGAGACAGTTCGAGGATGCAGTCAAGCATAGTTGTATGTGTTTCCAGTGAGATCGCAGTGTTTATATAGTACTGATAGGTTTCTTCTTGAGCCACAGAGGAAACAAATATTATTTATTCATGTGAACCCATAGCGTGTGTGTTGCCAAACTATACTGCCAGTTAAGATAGTTGAGAGATCAACTCACCATCACGAGGCCAATTATATTTAGGGGAGTTTTGTAGAGTTTGTTCAATAGGCGTCTCAACTACTCTTAAACATATTCTCGGATCAGTCCATTACCAGAATTCCCGCTGATGTATTCCGGATTTCTTATACATACATTCCGTTGAAATATTCAAAAATGCCAAGGGGAAAGAGAATAACCGGATTGGCTGTAGATTACTGACTACAAACACGTTTGTACGTTCTGTTACTAAATTAAGAATCCAGGTCTGTTGATAATAAGGGTACTTGTTTACTTGACTTAAATATGTTGCCATTAAAGCGCGTACAAACAAGTAGCACTTGTTCTTTCCTTTTACATAATGGAGCTGGGGTCATCAGTAAATGTTGGCTTCACCTGATCAAAGTAAGATTATTAGTAAATGTTGGTCTGACCTAGTCAAGATAACAACATCAGTAAATGTTGGTCTGACCTATTCAAGATAAGAACATCAGTAAATGTTGGTCTGACCTTGTCATGGTAAGATCATCAGTAAATGTTGGTCTGAACTCGTCAAGGGAAGCTCATTAGTAAATGTTGGTCTGACCTCGTCATGGTAAGCTCATCGGTAAATATTGGTGTGCCCTAGTCAAGGTAAGATTATTAGTAAATGTTGGTCTGACCTAGTCAAGGTAAGATTATTAGTAAATGTTGGTCTGACCTTGTCACGGTAAGCTCATTAGTAAATGTTGGTCTGACCTCGTCATGGTAAGCTCATCAGTAAATATTGGTGTGCCCTAGTCAAGGTAAGATTATTAGTAAATGTTGGTCTGACCTCGTCAAGGTAAGATTATTAGTAAATGTTGGTCTGACCTTGTCAAGGTAAGATTATTAGTAAATGTTGGTCTGACCTTGTCACGGTAAGATTATTAGTAAATGTTGGTCTGACCTCGTCAAGGTAAGATTATTAGTAAATGTTGGTCTGACCTCGTCAAGGTAAGATTATTAGTATATTATCTTTTAATGGTATCTCTAGTAAAACATTAACTAAGATATTACAATACATCTATCAAAGTCTACGAGTGCGTAGTAAACTACTTAGTAAATCCGATATGTCCAGAAATAATAAGTTGTTTTGAAACTTTCGCATCTAGATCAGGAGTATCTACATTTCATTTTTGTCTGTTTGTTTCTACTAGAAATGCATATACATTTAAATTGTCAAATTGTCCTGACATGATGAGTATATTTCTGATAGATCCTTTTGTATTGAATGTCGCGCTATGGCTGAAAGCCTTTGCGACGTAAAACTTCATATTTCCATTCCATTCCTTTTGTATTCCTTATGTATTTTTTACTACTACTGCTGCCACTGTGGTTATTACCAATGTTATTACAATACCTTTATTATATGTCAAGCATCATATTAGTTATCAAATAATTATAAAATGCGCTGTACAGCTGTAAATAATATTGTTTATCTGTATGTGTATATGGGCCAATGGCCTTTCATACATTAAAGATTGATTGATAGTAAATGTTGGTCTGACCTAGACAGGGTAAGATTATTAGTAAATGTTGGTCTGACCTTGTCACGGTAACCTCATTAGTAAATGTTGGTCTGACCTAGTCAAGGTAAGATTATTAGTAAATGTTTGTCTGACCTAGTCAAGGTAGGGTCATCAGTAAATGTTGGACTGGCCTGATTATCTTGTTCTCGTCTCTCCAGGTGATGTCGTACCACGCGGATCGAAAGTCCCGCCAGGAGAAGAAAGTGATAACGAGGCTAAAACGTGATCGATTGAGCACGGGGAATGAAGACATATGGACTGAAGCGTTCACTATCCCCCCTCTTCCCCCGTCTCATCTCGCAGGCTGCAGCATCATAGATACCAAATATGTATTACAGGTCAGTGTGACAATATGTAGCTGCATGTCATGACCTTGCGAACGTCATATGCATGTTAGAGGTGACAAAGGGGAGACGGGGTTTCAGACGGGTGTACAAAATAATTGTGACCCACCATAAAAGGGACCTTATTGGTGTTTCGATACAACTGGGCTCTTGACGTCAACTTAAGGTGTGCGGTCTGTACAAACATATTATTTCTCTCTCGTTAGTTTGTAATGTAATAAAAACATTTTTCAAAACATTTCAGCATACATGTCTACTTTCAATTAATCAGGCTACATCAACTACATCAAATTTAAAAAATGGGGCTTTGCAGAAAATGAGTTCAAACGTTTGATGCCATGTATCTCTGTAATAAATATGAATTGAAGCTTGTTGTATTTTTGAGTTCCTAAGTTACTGTAGTTTTAAAGTATGATGAGAAGTCAAAGTTTTATTTTTCAACCATAAGGTCCGTTATCTCATGGTTGGTCACATTTTTGCTTTCTGTTATAGCACACCTGTGAGGGGGCACGGGTCGTCTAAGGCGCCGCAATTCGCTGTGCAAAACTGCGTCTCTCAGGCAGACCAGAAACCTATTTCTGTGTGCTTGTTTGACACCTGCATCACTTCGGGGTTTCCTACCACATTAAGCTGACAGGCCGTGATATAACTGGAATACTGTTCGAAGCGGCGTAAAACCTAACTCATTCACTCACTCATCCGTGAGACGGGGATTCACTGTACTACTAGTATATATTTATAGTTTTCTCTTATAGTTCATCTGTGAGACTGATGGATGTAATTGTGACGCGATAGAGTTTGACAAGGAAATCATCATCGGCACCATCCCCATGTGTGGGCCCACCCCAGGGACCTTCATGCCCCACCCCCTACCCGTCGAGCCACCACCCTACTACACGCCCTTCTCATCCAAAGACACAGTTGCAGTAGCAGCAGCGAAAGCAAAGAAAACCAAACTCATTCAGCAATGTAAGTCTAGCAGCCTTCTTTCCAGTGTCTGGGATTTCGTGCGTCGTTGCGATGGAGTTCATGTTTGTCATGGCGGTGTATATGTACGTGAAAGAAGATAAATATAGCCTGCACGAATGTAATAAATCGACCTTGGTAAACGTTATGATCAATATGAGTGATGAAGTACTTGTATTTGACTTGCCTTTGTATGTGTTTGTGACGCGTGCCACCTGGTATCATCAGTATTTGGTAGTGATTCAAAAACATGCTCATGATGTAGTCGGAATCGTACATTCGACTCTGCTTTAAGCAGAGATGTCATATAAATACGAAAAGGGGTTGTTTTTTATTATTATTATAATCATTATTATTATTATTATTTTTATTATTTAAAATCAATTTCATTCTCAATCATATTTTCCTCAGGTGTTCATATTTAGCACCAATACAATCCAAGGTTGTTTTCTTACACACAGCGCCACCTAGCTACGAGGAGTGTGTCTTCGGTCGTGTCAACATTAAAGACAAGGACGACACCGACTACACCCAGGGCGACCTCGTCTTCACCCCTATGTATGCATATTACGACATGGCCGACCAAACAAGGGACGATACTGATGATTAGAACGATCATTCGGGGGTAGTCGGGTATATTCGCGATTTTCAAAACGAGGTTTGGCAAATTCATTAAAACGAGGCTGACATACCATCTGATGTTGGCGGTGTTACCGTACTTGAGTAAAACCAATTTGTCATATGATAGGCTAAAGCTGACAGGTCGGCGTAATTTCGGTATTTTCAGAAACTTTATGTCACTTCAAGTTATTTTTAACGTGACTTTTTTATGTATATTTAATCAACCTTATCAGGAAAAAGGTTAAGTGCTGAATTATTTGCGATGAAGATGCGCATGTCAAGTAATGGAATTCGTGACAGAAGCAGAAAAAGGCGACGCTCTCCGTTACAAGACAGGACCCCGTGATTGACAGGACCGTTTGGCGAGCCAAGTCAAGGTTGGGATGAGAATAGGTTTTGTCAGAAGAACAATTCTGTAGAAATATGGCTTTTTATCGCCATTGAACAATCTCCCAACATCAGAAGCAAAGCTATAGCAGCTGTTGTAGGAAGTAGTTACTTGTAACGGAATCCAGTTAATTCTGTTCTCTCATCCTTATTTTCTGGTAAGAGGATCTGCTCATCTCACGGCAACATCTGCCCCTATATTAGGAGGTATTGTCTGTAGATTCCATGTAAATATATCTTACCTCGAATTTAATTATGTTTCGAATGTTCTCTATGGTATCTTATGTTTTAACCTAACGGGAGTCACGTACACGTATAAGATAGTGGACATACGAATATGAATTGTTTACTGAATGCGGAATTATAGTGTTTACTTTTCAACCTGTAAATACTGGACAGATAGTATATGAGTGAGTGAGTGAGTTGGGTTTAACGCCGCTTTTAACAGTATTCCTGTTATATCACGGCGTGTCAGCTTAATGTGGAAGGAAAGCCCGAAGTGATGCAGGTCTCAGACGTTTACCACTTCGGTGAAACCCACGAGCACGGGTATGGTGCTGACAAACCTAGAAACATAATCGGGGAGAACCGGGATTCGAACCCACAATCATAAGCTTCTGGCGTGCCCAAGGGACGCAACTCTGCACAGCGAATCGCGGCGCCTTAGACGACTGGGCAACTCGTGACCCCAGATAGTATATAGAGCATATGTTAGTTCATATGTTAAGTTCACCAAACCGTGTATGATTTTCTAAATTAACCGTCATATGACCAGTGATAAAATGATACAACATTCATATTGTACAGTTATATTTTGAACAATCGTATTTTGTACTGGTAAAATGTAACAATACAAGCATGTTACACATGTAGACTCATGCGTGTAGAGTTATACCGTGTAGACTCCTTAAAGACACGTCGCCTTAAGCCTATCATGTCGAACCGTATTTTACCTATAAAACAACCCCATCAGTATGTCAACGTATGTGTTATGAACGACTTTCACTTAGTCCAGTGTTCCGTTGTTCGCTGATTGAGTCGACGTCCTTCTATTGCAAAGATTACAAAGGTGCATAAAAATATTTTTATCTAACGTTTATGTAAGCAAACAAGATGCTATGTATATTTAACCATGCATGGAAAATACTCTTTTCTGAATAATCAATCAGAGGCTTCCAATCATTATAAACACCTCTGATTGAACAGATATTTTGACAACGCATCACAGCGAGAGCTAATATTTACAGAAAAGAACTTGTCGTTTGCGAAGTAATGATATGTACAATTACAGAGTACGGAATGCATAATTTTAGTAATTACATAACAAAACGTACAACTGTTTGGATAACAACTTTTGATTTATTGGATGTAGCGATGTTTCGATGTTGGTTCTTACATTCTTCTTCAACGCCAATCTAACAATTTAGTTACTACAATTTTCCAAGTATTTGTGGCAATAGATCTCAGAAAGAAATCGACTGAGAGTGTGTATTTCAGGTTTAAGGGACAACAATGACCTTGAAATGCGTCGCCTTCGTATACCCGACTATTATATTTCTATATCTGGGATCGACCGGATTAACAAATGTCCAAATGAGAGAATCATATACGGAGCAATATCACCTTGTAATCGCGGGGTTTCCAGATTGACGGGGTCCGGCCTTTGGAGATTTCACTGTATACAGGTCTGTCAGTCCTCGATGTGCCTGAGTTCACGTCGCAATAGTTTCTCCATTCGACATCTCTTATTGGAGACTCCGTTCACTATTTACCTTCCTGACATGATCCTCGGTCATCAACGTCAACGTCAACAGCAACGGTGTCAGCGACCTACGTCAACTGTCAGAGACACATGTGGGAGTAAAACTATTTTATCATCGTACACATCAAGTGCACGTTGGCAGCATTCGTGACCACTCGTGTCATTACGGTAAAAGCCACATCGGTTACGGAATAATGCTGTACATACATCGGAACACATCGGCCGTGTCCGGAATGTCAGTATACCATGTACATTTATTATGATATATTTACCCACCATTCCTCTTTACCTATTTCCTGTGATGAAGAGTGCAAATGTTTTATCATGTTGGCCTGGTAACGACATCCAAAGCGTCATTTACACATTCTTTCTTTACACGCCTTGCTGGATAGGATGTCATGGCTGACTATTCTGCTCGGAACAGTTACAAGGAATTATATAATTGTTTACTGTTTGTTGTTCATCAACACAAATCCGTACCTTGCCTTTTCACGTCTCAGCTTTTCACGAAACAGCTGACATTTCAATGTATTTTAAACCATAACATATTTCAGCGTTTAGACCTTTTTGGTAAGAGTAATGGCTATACATCTATTTCTTTGATAAAAAAAAATTGATGTTTACACATTACCATTATGTTTTATATAATGGCATTGTTTATTCTGCTACACTGACCGTGGCGTTTGCAACAGCGGATCCGATGTCACAACTTCAACTATCGTGCGTACAGTGAAACCTCGGTAATCCGGACACCGCGTTCCGGGCAAATACTGTAAAGGACCGTCCACATTAACAAAATGATCTTCTCAGTGAACTTGCCTCGTCAATTGGATTTTTGTATGGCTTGCATTCATTCGGAAAGGTGACGTCCGGAATAAAGAGGTTTCACTGTGTGTGGAAACGTGCATTGTAGCTCTACATCTACGTCGTTGCTATCGTCTACGGTCATAAGCTTATTGTAATCATCCTGTATTCCATAGTGAATAATACCTTTAAGAAACACGGTATTAATATAATCATTATGATTGTAAACACTAGTTTATCATCATGAGGCTGTATTTATAGAAATATTCGCATTTAGAAGAAAACATTATGTACTTAGCATTCTTAGCTAACAGTGACGTTTATGAAAGGGGTAAACGTCAAGGACAGCGTCAGTTTAGACCCCTCAAACTACGTTTTCGTGCACATATATATTATGGCAATATTAATGAGAATGTTCAAAGCGGCTTACACCAAATCTCTCACTCAAATGTAGGATCCATGAGAGACTGCTTCCACTGAAGGGCTTACAACAGGTAGTGTCCGATAGAACTTGGCCGTTCGACAAAGTGATTTTAGCGCTTCATTAACAAAGACTTTCGAAACATCGTAGGGCAAAGGTCTCTGTTCGGAACATGGCCCTGGGCGGCATCCACAAAGCCTTCTTCGGACTACGACTGTAAACCAGTGTTAAAGTTTGGGCAATACGATCGACATAGTGCTAAGATCGCTTTGTGGACGTGGCCCCGGGTAGCAGGATGGACAATATATAGTTTAGCCTTAGTTCCAGCAACTCTGAGGCATTGCTCTACATGTTGGACAGCTGTCTCCTCTGCCTTCTGATTTTATTTGTAAATAACACAGCAAGTACTCATTGCAATGCAAAGATCACTGAGTTTTATTTATGTTGATTATCAATCTTTCTGTGTAATTCTATAATCGTATATGGGATATATCATTAATCGTGTCAATATATTATGATGAATATTTTTGAAAATACTTGAAAACAATCTGTATTTTATGAAAGTTAACATGTTACTGAATGAAACGCTATTTTCTTTCACTTTTATATGCTAAAATGTTTACGTACTAATAAAAATAATAAAACACAACTACAGTTGTCCTGTTTGTGCGTGGAGCTATCAATCAGCGTTACGGTCTGCGGTGCTGGTATCATTCAACCTGGTTCCCAGCACGAGGAGAATTCAGCGGCGCGTTCCACTGCACTGGGATCGCATATCCCACAAGCGTTAAATACACATAAAGATAGCACACGGCATGACCTGCTGAAAGTGAGGTTTAAAATAGTTTTCTGTAGTTTTCAGAAATAGTCTCGCGAAATATTACATATCCTTATGGAATTTTATTTTAGAAAAGAAACAAGCGCAACAATGGGTTCGGTGACTGCAGCTCCACACAGTTCAAGTTCGAATTCACTCGTCTTCTTGTGTTAAGCTAGAGATGTTATTTTATATTTTCTTAACATTCGAAACTTGATGTATTTGCTGTTTGAGTTGGCGAGATTCCTATCAGTTGTACACATCCCCAATCTCAAACGACTCGAAAGGAATATGCGTTTTATTTAGTTTCCATAGCAACAGTAGGTGATAGTAAATATAATTCACCTCATGAATTTTTACTTTCACGCGTCTTAACTGTTAACGAGGTCAATTTATAGCTGCGTTCAGAATCATAAAACACAACCCCGACTTGGGTGCCTGCGTGACCGTGACTGAATGGCGTGATAGGCTAAAGCAAGAAAGGTATGAAACGGTTGTAGCGTTATGCCTATCACAGCCCCCATACTTAAACGGTGTCAGCCCACTTTACCTATTATATCCACATACCTACCAAATATATGTTAGGCGATGTGAGATGATATTAATCAACTATTGACTGAAATCCTAATATATTCATAAATATATCTGTATTACTGTAACTATATACAACTATTATCCCATATCGTATCAGCATTTCGTGAAAGGTGATAATAATAAGAACTGTCATAAAACATTTACGCTACATTATTCCTTAAACCATAACATCACCAGACACAAGAAAAGTTACACTAAGATATTTTTCGCGTGTTTCGGCCCGATATGCTGACTCTTGAACAAGTGCCATAAAAATCACGACGATTGTTGACTAGAGAGTACAAAAAATAATCTCCCACGTGGGATGCACTTGACGGCTTGCACGCGCCGATGTGATATGGGAATGCACTGTGCATATATCTCCTGCATCTCGAACCAGGCGATGTCTTAACGAGATGGGGTCAGGTCGAGTCGTTGTGATACTATACAGTCCACACAACCTTCAAGACGGTGAAATAAAGCTTAATACATCAAACCCAGAGATACATTCCCGATCCTACCGGTATATAACTGCCATGCTTGACTGACAGCCACAAAACTAAACAGCTGTTTTCATGCGCCAAGGGATGGCTGAAGCTATAAACATCGTGTGATAATTAACCTGGAGCAGTGGGAACATATAAATTATTAATGTATGATAATGAGGTAGTATAAAATGATTATCATAACCATTAATAAGAATTTATCTAGGAAACAAAATTAAGAAGAACATTTGTTTCTCCTTAGCTCCATTGCTTCAAATAACCGTTCAGATAGTGTGAAGCGGCTTATAGTCCCTTCAGTATTGTTGAGGATATGTAATGTGACACACATTTTTATTCTTGTCAAATCCATTGTGTTATTTTCGAAATGTACAGCTAAACCTACTTGTTTATATCCTCTGCATATAAAGGTGATTATACACTGATTGGCGGTTTGATGGCTCAATTTGACAGCTGTCATCTTATCACTAATCAATGACATTTATATTTCTCCCGTTTGATAATGCCAGGACACCGCCTAATTCCTTTCCTTGTATGACATTTTCATGGATTTTTACCTGACAAAATTAATCAGTTGTAAAATATCTCTCAGAAAGAATTAATTCATTGCCTCGTCGTATATGAACATTTCCACAACTTTAAAAGCCAATCCAGAAAGTTATTTATTACAAAACAAAATCGGCCAAATAATGTTTAGTTTTTTCCACAAAAAATTATATTTTCATATATAGATAAGAATACTAAATACGCAATATTTCAAAATATAATATGTATATGACTCTTTTACTAAATAATTTTTTCATGATTTTACTAATATTTTTTTCATTTTACTAATGATGAATGAATTATTAATATAAACAAAAATCTCGATCCTTTCTCCTTACAATTTGCATTTTCGTTAAATTGACAAGTTGCATGTTAATGTTGCATATATCAATAAAGTGAGGTTCAAATCTAATAATTGTCTTCCTTATAAGTTTGTTGTCTATTGATGACACACTCTAACCTTTGCCAAGTCACTGGGTTGGAAAGGAAGGGGCGTATTCTCGTTTTTCATGACTCCAGAATGGCTGCAAATTTTATGACATTTGATTTAAAGGTAACATAATTGTGGCTACTTTAAGCACTTGTGAAATTGTTATATGACAACTGCGGTAAACCACAGTTCTTAAGCAGACGCCGCCCGCTGTTGTCGCGATACCCTGCAATTTGCAAGTCCAGATACCTATAAAAGCTATCTGAATGTGTATTTAAGACAGGCTTAGTGAACGGACAAGTTTGGATGGACGTTTGTAGGGGTCATTCTTAGATCGGAATCGGGAGGAGAATGTTGGTAGGTATACACATTTGACAAGTCATGTTAGTTGTGGAATTGATCGTTGACGTTACATGTTTCTTAATGGGACATTGAATGATGGTACTTAATCAAGATCATTATTAAATTGTGTATGCATAAATAAGCATTTTGTTTCTAATCAAGGTAAGTGTTTAATGGATCTTTTCATAATTGTTGTATTTAATATTCTGTTTCTGATGAATTATTGTTTGTAATGATATTATCAAAGATATGTTTTAATACAAATGAAATACCAAACTCTATTTTAGGGGGAGGGGGGTGCGAGAGAGAGGGAGGGGTGGTGAAGTAAAATGGGGTTTATTGCACTGATATAGCGACGTGCATACACGTGTGTGTGTGTGTGTGTGTGTGTGTGTGTGTGTGTGTGTGTGTGTGTGTGTGTGTGTGTGTGTGTGGCTGCCTGTACAAGTCCGGACTGATAACGATTTTAGTGCTAGTGCTAGCCCACTGAGATACCGTGCAGCAGTTTAAAATGAATAGGCTTTGTGTTAGCCCTCTAATTCCGAGCGCCAGGCAGGGTTGTTTGTTTGACATGAACATCGATCTACGCAACTGCAATTCTTCCTGAGGCAAGGGCGTTTACTCACAATAAAAGTCCAGTTTCCACCTTTGCCGAACTAGGCTGGGAGGCTGGAATTTCGGAGATACATTTTTGCTGGACTAACGAGTCTATGCATAGTCCAATCAAAATCGCATAACGAAACAGACATCCGGTTCGTAAACAACATGGATTTCAACGTGCAGATTTCGGTCGAATGCATGCGTACCGTCAACTGGGCGTCGACAGATATTTTACAAAACTTTTCATATTTTTAATCAAGGTGCTCAAGTGATTTGATGCACTTCGCGGGTTAAGACTCGTTTATTACAATATATATCTTGATTATCGATCAAATTGTCTTGACTTTGGCACCGCCATTTTGGTTGAAGCAAATGTATGTGATATGAGAGATGGGATCTGATTAGTCAATAGGACAAAGAATGGGAATAACTCGCGATAGCCACCGGTGGCGCTACGATCGAGCCTAGAAATCCCAGCCTAGTTCGTCAAGGGTGGAAACTGGACTTTTATATAGTCAGTTAACGCCCTTGCCTCAGGAAGAAGTATGATGGCATGCATCAACCAAGTCACCGAGCCTGACCATCCGATTCACTTGACGACAGGCATTGGTTGCTGAAGACCAATTCTAACCCGGATCTTCACAGAGTTGTCCCTAAGCACAGAGACTGACTGATTTGTATATTTCATAAAAAATAATTTTTGATATATTCTATATGATCAGGTAATAAATCCAGTGCAAATACAGAACATGTATTACGTTTACACTAAAAAAAATTGGTCTCGTATTGCCTCACCTTAATCATTCTGAAAATCAAAATGGTTCAAGTTCAACGATTTAAGATTATCTTTAGAAAAAATCCGCCCAAAACAAAAACAGAAATTATATAGAAAACAGTGGTGAAACTATAGCCGCAAGCGCCTCAATGTCCTTAATGATGTATATTACTCGGCATGTTCTGAGGGAGTAAGTTGGTAAATTATGTGATTTCTTGTGTTATATACAAAATATCCAGTGTATCGATATTTCAGCCAATACTGACATCCCTATGAAGAGCCCCGGTTTTCATCAAAAAAATCTTTTTTCATAACTTTCCCAAATTTTTTCTTAAAAAATGACTACACACATATTTGGAATACTTTTGCACATTTTTTAGAGATACGGTTTTCATGAAGCAAAACTTACCGTTTCAGTCCGCCCTGCTGTGTTTCGTTTGCCTTGGCCGCTTGTCCGTGGCGCAGGACCTGTCGCCTCCTGATTCCATTCTGAACAAACTCTCGTTTGAGCCGGACAAATTCGCTGTGAATAACCAACCAACGGATTCCTTCACACAAAGAGGAAACACTCCTGACACGTTCAGACGCCCAAACGACAGAAGCCAACAACCGAGGGGTTATATTCCACAAAGAAGTCAAGGGTTCGATCCCCGGTCCGATGGTCCAAGGGAAGGTTTCATACAACCACATCCCGACAACGAAGGAGGGGTCCGCTTATTGGAACAAAGAGCCCCTGAACCCTTTGACAGACGAGGATCATCTGGATCCCTAAGAGACTCACGGAATTCACCTGAACATTCCACTGAATATAACCCGAACAGACCCCAAGAGAATCCATTCTCTCAAAGGGAACGTCCAATCCAATTACCACGTTCCCAACAAAACCCTTTTGGACAAAGGGATCTGGTCAGACCCGTTGAAACAAACCCTCGTCAAAGGTATCCAGGGCAGCCTGGACCAGATGTGATTAGTTTAGTAAGAGGACCACCCAGGCCTGTACCCAGCCATATTGAAGGTCCTGCGTTTGGACAAAGACATTTGCCAGAGGGGAGGTATTACCCAAGGAAGGTTTCCCCTGAGAGTTCTCATGAAGGTCCACAAAGACGTATTGTTCCTTACGTCAAGCCCGATGGTGGTTTTGATCATCCAGCAGATAGCATCTTAACAGGAGCACCTTCACGCCTTTTAAACCCAGATTTACAGACCACTGGCAATACGCCGGCGGGCTATTTGAACGCCCGATCGAAGGGGAATAACCAAAGAGGAAGTGGACCTTTCGAGTCACCAAATACAAACAGAAAACCAATCAGTGATCAATTTGCCACGGGATATCCTAGACAGATCAACCCCAACTCTCACGGGCCCGTACCTCAATACAGCGGTAGTAGATCACCGCCGCGCCAATCACAGTACCAAGGCAGGCAAGATTTGTCCTCTGATTCTGGACTATTCCCAACAGAAAATCACAGTTCTCGCCCTAACCCACCATTACCACCAATTCCTCAGTTCGGTGTACCCCTAGGACCTCCGAATCCAATCAATCCCGTACATGTTCAAAGCGTCGATCAAAGGCGTGGTCCTGTATACGGGAATCCTAGTGATCGTCAGGTGACGCCGTTTGATGAACGGGAACTACGTGCTAGGCAGTCTAATCCTGGGAGAGAGGGTGATCAGTACAGTCAATACCCTGGAGCACCTTCTGGAATACAACAGGGACAAACTTCAAATTATCAACCTATTCAACAACCGTTAGGTCAAAATGGTCTGCGTTATTCTCCTGCGTTAGCTCGGGCTGACCAAACAATTGAACAGTATCCACAGGTGGGGCATGGAGGTCAAGAGGACCAGCCGAATCAACGATATCCTCCAGAGGGGCATGGAGGTCATGCGGACCAACTGAACCAACAGTATTCCCCGGTGGGGCATGGAGGTCAAGCAGACCAGCTGAACCAACAGTATTCCCCGGTGGGGCATGGAGGTCAAGCAGACCAGCTGAATCAGCAGTATTCCCCGGTGGGGCACGGAGGTCAAGCAGACCAGCTGAATCAGCAGTATTCCCCGGTGGGGCACGGAGGTCAAACAGACCAGCTGAATCAGCAGTATTCCCCGGTGGGGCATGGAGGTCAAGCAGACCAGCTGAATCAGCAGTATTCCCCGGTTGGACATAAAGGTCACGAGGACATGCAGAATGAACAGTATCTGCCGGTGAGTCAGTTAAGTCAGTCGGACCACCCGAACCAACAATATCTTCCGATTCAAAAGGACCAATCCAGCGAACACTTTTCCCCGTCTGGAGAATCACACAATGAGCAATACACCCCTCCAGGAGGTCATCTAGAACAGGAACATCCTTCTCCAGAAAGTCAAGGACAACATCCTGATGTGGGATATAATCCGACGTTACAACCTGGACAGGCATTTGGATCTTTCCCAACTCCAGATACCAACCAGGATCAAACACATCCCAGTCAATACAAAGAATATCCTTCAGCTGGATCAAGCGTAGTCAACGGAAGGCAAAGCCCATATGACAACAGCAATCTACCACACGGTGCTTCACCAGAACAAACAGCCAATACTGGCCCAAATCTGCATGGAAGTGATGCCTCGCTTCCCCGTCATTCGGTCATTACGAATATAAGTCCAAATCTTCCTTCCTACCCTAATGCCGCTGGATCTCCTGGAAATGTTCGCCAATCATTAGGTCACACGAGCACCTATCCATCTAACGTGAGGAATTCAGCTATCCCCGACACAACACAAGCTAAACCGGGAACATTGAACGACGCCAGTAGTATCCCTCCCGGTCATTCTGGTGATAACGTACCTGTTAAGACACCGATTGTTGTCGAGTCGTCTAGTCCTGCTATTCCACCAACAAATCCAAGTAACAAATTTTCAGCGACGGTGCAACCTAAACTGTCCGATACTGAAGTAGGGTCCCGTCACGGGGAGGAAAACACTTTCTCTCCAAGACAGCCCGTGCAAAAACCTGGGATACAGGTCCCAGTCCTGACGGGAAGCACAACGAAGCAGTCAGTGTCTGTTGCTCTGGAGGCTCTGAACCCAAGCCACACCAATTTCGTACCCCCAGGACTTCAAGGACAGTGTTACAAGTACAAGGACCTCTCCGCCGGGTACTCTCCATCAGGTGATGCCTTCGAATACCCCGAGTGAGTTCTTAGAGACCGACCGTTTAATATATAAAACTTTGTGTGGTGTGTGTGTGTGTGTGTGTGTGTGTGTGTGTGTGTGTGTGTGTGTGTGTGTGTGTGTGTGTGTGTGTGTGTGTGTGTGTGTGTGTGTGTGTGTGTGTGTGTGTGTGTGTGTTGTTTAACGCCACACTCAGCAATATTCCATGTATTCCATGTCATTGAATTAATGAGCATCGATCCACGCAATCACATGGTCTGTCAGAAACCACAATTAATTCTTTTGAACAATTTTCAAGAATGCTCTCGACACAAATTTTGTCACCTTGATTCTATGATTAATCATAGTGTAATAATTGTCATGTTGATTCCGGATAACAGAGGAGACACGAAGTAGATGCTATATTGCTAAATTCACACACACACAGCGTCAACAGAACGCAGATAGTACTTGTATACAGTTAAACCTCGCTAGTCCGTACGGTGCCGTTCCGGGGGAAATTGTCCGGGTTAACGAATAAACGGAATGTCTCTGTTCCACTGTACACTTGACTATGCTCTTGTAATATATCCTTGTCACATCAGTCCTGAATTGTATGAACGTAGTTCAGCTATGAGACAAATAAATGCTTGATGGTATGTTCAGCTGCAAGGCTAACGCTTAACACATTCGAGTTTCTTCTACATGTTCCATCTATGTGTTCCAGCGATGCCATCAGTGCCGAGATGAGGGACAGGACTTTCCTAGCTCCTATCCTAGGATTCAAGAATTTCGCACAACCTAATGCTCAGTTTGGTCTCATCCCGTTTGGGAGTCTGAATGGAAATAATAACCAACGTAGCAACGATTATTTGTATTCGGAGAATGTCTACCCAACCGGGTACAAAGAAGGGTAAGAGTAAGCTCGTATAGTTTCAAACTTGGACACAGCTTTAGTCAGTAACATCAGCTTATTGTTAAGATTCGACTCCAGCAGACAGTGTTAGGACATATTAAAGTGGAGTCGATATCCGAGATTAGTAAGTCCATTCTCGAGAGTTGATGCAGTTTGTTTGTTTATTTTGTTGTTGTTAATGTTGTTGTTTAACGCCGTACTCCGCAATATTCCAGCCGTAGAACATGTTGTTATGATAAGAATAAGGCCAGCTGTATGACCTCGGTCTGTAAAACAGTCGAGTCTATAACAGACAATCCAGTGATCGACTTCATAGGATCGATCTACGCAATAAGAAAACGACGGCATGCATCAACGAGGTCGCCGAGCCTGACCACGCAGTTCATATAGTCACCTCTAATGCAACAAGCATATGTAACTGGTGACCTGCCTTAGTGTGTATCAAGATGACAATAGCCTTATGAAGGACCACACACCTTGACGCCCATGCCTGTCAGCACGTCCAGTTCGCCCTTCAAGCTGAGGTTCTGGTCAGTGTTGGATGGAGTGAGTGAGTCAGTGAGTATGGTTTTACGCCGCTTTTAGCAATATTCCAGCAATATCACGGCGGGGGACACCAGAAATGGGCTTCATACATTGTACCCATGTCGGGAATCGAACCCGGGTCTTCTGCGTGACGAGCGAACGCTTTAACCACTAGGCTACCCGACCGCCCCAGTGTTGGATGGAGGGGGTGGAGTTCTCCGATCACCAGTTCTAACCTGGATCTTCACGGGGATGTTGATGTCTCAACGCTCGTCGATCCCCAGTTCTAACCTGGATCTTCACGGGGATGTTGATGTCTCAACGCTCGTCGATCACCAGTTCTAACCTGGATCTTCACGGGGATGTTGATGTCTCAACGCTCGTCGATCACCAGTTCTAACCTGGATCTTCACGGGAATGTTGATGTCTCAACGCTCGTCGATCACCAGTTCTAACCTGGATCTTCACGGGGATGTTGATGTCTCAACGCTCGTCGATCACCAGTTCTAACCTGGATCTTCACGGGGATGTTGATGTCTCAACGCTCCTCGATCACCAGTTCTAACCTGGATCTTCACGGGGATGTTGATGTCTCAACGCTCGTCGATCACCAGTTCTAACCTGGATCTTCACGGGGATGTTGATGTCTCAACGCTCGTCGATCACCAGTTCTAACCTGGATCTTTACGGGGATGTTGATGTCTCAACGCTCGTAGTTTCACTGTAGTCTCCGTGCATAAGTGGTCAACGCGAGATTGTCAGGCCACGAGAACCTTCTTTACAAATTCTATCGTACATTTCCCATTCAGCAGTTTTTATTGCATGTAATACGAAAACTAAATATATTGTATTTCAATTTTATCAATGGCATCCCTATTGCTTGAGGTCGTCCCTTATGAGTATGAACGGAGTACGTACGTCCAAGTTTTGGTAGTCCAGTGCATGGTAATGCGGAGTTGTGTCCCTTAGTCGCACCAGGATTTGCTGATTATTATCCTGAGTTTTTCAGCACCATGCCCGTGCTCACGGTAATATCCAAAGTGGCGAATTTCTACAAGCCGTGTCCCTTTGTCGTGAAATGAATCATGAAATACTGCAGCGTTGATCCATACTCAATCATAAACATGAATCTGATAAAGCGGCAACTTTTTACAATTAAACCGAGGCAGTTGTATGACCATAAGTTGTTTTCCTTACAGCGATTTCAAGATGGCTACTCCTAGTGACTACACTTGTCGAAGTACGCAGACCACACTGCGCATGTTCAAGCTATATGGCGGGAGATGTTGGACTGTCAACCCCGACTACCAACGGGTATCTTACAAGTCCTGCGGGTATGATACATCATTAAATGGTAACATTTTATAAATTGTAGAGATACGGTTGGCTAAGGCCCCGTGTAAAATACAGTGAAAACCCGTCCTCAGACCACACATAACAGTGAATGCAGTTACTGCTCAGGACAAAGCGACTACTGATAGTAGTCTAGAGGGCTAAAACACTGTCAATGATGTTACATCTTTCCAATATTTCATAACAAACGTTTAAGTCATGCATAACGCAACAGAGTTCTTTTTAAAAGCCTTAAAATATTGCTTTTTTCTTCTATTTGTAGCGCACCTGGTCTGCAGTGCGGCAATTGCAGTAATAGATCCGGCACTTCTGGGGGTGGGGGCAGATGTTCGGAGGATTATGAGTGGGTGAAGGTGTGGGGGTACTGTGAAAAGGCTCCGCCCGGACAGAGAGTTAGGCAACTGAGACTATACCTGCCCACGGGGTGCAGTTGTAAGACATTTTACTGCTGATGTCATCAACAACTGCCGCCACTTTTTGCTGAATTGGAAACTATGGACAAGACACGTGTTGTGTCTACACTGTGTACAGTGCCTTTCTTGTATTTCCGAATCAATTCTGAAAAACGTCAGTGCCGTAAATGTTAGTAGGACGTCCAGTGCTGCCAATGAAGCCGGTTCACGGTGAGGATTCATTCTTGCTGATACATTCACAGAGAGACGCTAATAACATTTTAGGTTTATTGTCAAACCACACATACCAGAAAGGACATGGACAGACTTGGTGTAATGACAGGTTCAACAACATGTAACATGGAGACGTATATAGTCGGAAACATATTTGTTATTCGATTATGATGTATTTTCTTCACACAAAAAACATGCTCGATTTTATATATATCATATAACTATTTATGTTATTTCGGTCTTAGTCTATGGGTGTTTCAGGATTCACGGATTATGCCAATTAAAACAAAGTAATTATAATTGTGTTTTCTCTTCTTTTTCTTGTGATGCATGCGCATTTCCGAGGCGGGAGATCTACCACCTAACTTTCTTGACACCGTACTTAATTAGAGTTGCCTCCCTTCCTCAAATCGAAACATGTAAATAGGCATGTCGTTTGTCGTTGTAAGCATGTAGCCACATCTTTAGAAACGTGAATATATAGTGATATGGACAAACTGTGTGTAAATATCTTAATAATAACATATATAATACGGGGAAAAATGCTTATCAACATAATCAGTTCGCGTTACTAAATCTAAAATTAGACGAGCTGCCGTGTCTTAAAATAGACGCAATTTTGATTGGCTGCTATCTTTAGTACATGGAGCCTCGTGTTATTAATAATGGCAAGATTTGTTGTATCCGCAAACCAAACTTGTATTAGCAACTTGTCGGACATAGAAGCAACAGAAAAATTTCAACGAAAATGGCAGCCAAGTCCGGTCTTGATGTGTATGTAAAATTGCCGACAGGCAGAAACTGTCAGTACGACTTGCTTCCAACTGCCACCATTCGCACTGTCTGTGAGCGTGTCGCGCGGGAAGAGGAAGTGGCTGAAGAGGTGGTCCGCATAAAATACCAGGGGAAAGTCCTCAACAAGTCCCTCTCGCTGGAATATCTCGGAGTTCGGGCAGAGACTATCCTGAAGGCTGAGGTATGGTGTTCTTAACATGTCTACCGTATTTCCTCTATTAGACGCGGGGGCCTCCAATAGAAGCCGGGTCAATTGTTCAGCGCAAAACATAGAAGCCGGGCCTCTAATAGACGCCGGATCAATTGTTCAGTGCAAAAAATCAATTGATACAATTAATGATCCCTTTTTGGGACCTAAATTACATAATGGGGGTATTAATAGAAGCCGGGCCTCTAATTGACACCGGGTCAAAGGCTTGTCCGAAGTAAATAGAAGCCCGGGCGTCTAATAGAGGAAATACGGTAAATGCTATTTCAAGATATCGGGACTAACAATTGCCTGTTTAGTTGTCCATGTATAAGATACAACGCACTGGTTTTGTTCAGCTGTACCGTACATTCATTGATAAAATCCACGGTCGAAAGCCCTCCCCTGCCACTCCGCATATTTAATCATGTATGTGTGTCGTCTGTTTATAATACGTATATCATATAGCTCTGTAGAGAATCTCACCAAGTGTCTTTTGATATCGACTATATTAACCCAAGTCGATATATGTTTAAAACGCCGAAGCTTGCCGGGTGTAAATAATACAGTTTACCAGTTTCAGTGGCAGAGTGATTAGTGCATAGTGCCATTTTATCGTGACGTCATAGTCACGTCCATGTCACAATCATTGTGAGGTAATCCTTAACCCCCTGGATGCCACAGGGACACAGGGTCCCTCCTCTACAACCCTCACTTTGAAGTCGAATAAAATTCAAAATACATCATGCACACAGATACACTTCACATTTTCTAATAATGTGGGAAATTCCCTGTTCTATGATATCATCCACTGGCATTTTAGGCCAAGCAAAAGTACTGAAAATGACCTCTGAAAATTAGGTACATCGTTAATGGCGCCATTTTTTACACATTGCTAAATCACCATTCACGGCGATATTTACAGCATGTTTTGAAATCTAAATTTCGGATATTTACTCGGAGAAATGAATTTCAAAAATGGCATATTAGTGATCACGGGTATCTATCAAATCAACAATGAACATTCCAAAACGTCTCCGATAACCCTACAATCGTTTCGAATGTTTTGTAAAATACGCAAACACGAACGCCGAAGTGAACTTTCCGCCATATTAGAAAGTATTTACAAAATTACGTTTCAGGCACACCGGTAATGAGACGCCTGTAACATCATGTATATTCCAAACTGAGCTGCGATACACACATCCTTGAATTCCTCATACATTTTAGAATCAAATGACCAATGGTCTTTGTCACCAATACAAAGTGGCTTGATGAAATCAAGCAAATTATTTAAGGTGTGAAAAGGAACGCTGTGCTCGAAAAACTGCACTTGTTTGAAATGTAAACAAAGCAAAATACAGATTTTACACAGTGTAGCTTTTTCTCCTAAGCTGAGAAGACTGAGCTGTCCATTCGTCTATTCTTTCAAGATATTGGCTCAACATTTCCCGGCTCCCTATGTGCGTCGTCAACTTGCGCATTAGAGACGGGGCCCAGCTTAGGTCATCTTAGGAGGTAACGATTTATCTCACGTAAGCGCTATCTACGGTGGAAGCCAGTTTTGGGCGCTAGAAACATTTCTTTCTCCCCTTCAATTTTTGTTACGTAAAAATTTCAAAATATATTTGTTGTAAGAAGAGTAGGTCTATAACTGATAACCCATAAATTCGTTGTATTCAGATAGTCACTCCAAAGCTGCTGAACTTGCTGGTAAAGTTCCCGGACGGCCGCACTGAGGAGTATGCCATGCAGAATACAAACGATTTCCGCCACCTACAAAACAAAATAGCAGAGGCGGAATGTGTGTCGTTTACCAACGTCGTCCTCAAGGTAGGTAGCGACTACTTTAGGCGAAATGTTAGAGAGTTGGTCTAGTAATCCAAGGACTAATGTCCGAATCGTTTTTGAAAGAAATGCTTTAGAGAAAGTGAGGGAATGAGTATGGTTTTACGCCGCTTTTAGCAATACTCAAGCAATATCACGGCGGGGGACACCAGAAATGGGCTTCACACATTGTACCCATGTCGGGAATCGAACCAGGGTCTTTACGTGACGAGCGAACGCTTTAACCACTAGGCTATCCGACCGCCCCCCTTTAGAGAAAGATCCATTGCCGAAGTATTTTGTGATCACGAACAGCACACACATTAATAATATGGTCACCGAAGAATGCGCATGTACCTATTGCGTGTTGTACGACTATATTTCAGGCTATATTTGGAATCGTTATCAAGTGCCGTATTCTGTGTGGTCGTGCGCGTTTTAACATCACAGTGTGGTATCGACCCGTGAAGATCCGGGGTAGAATAGGTCTTCAGCAACCCATGCTGGCCGTAAAAGGCGACTATGCTTGTCGTAAAAGGCGACTAACGGCATCGGGTGGTAAGGCTCGCTGACTAGGTTGATGCATGTCATCAATCCCAATTGCGTGGATTGATGTTCATGATGTAAATCACTGGATTGTCTGGTCCAGACTCGATTATTTAAAGACCGCCGTCATATAGCTGGAATATTGCTGAGTGCGGCGTTAAACAAAAAACCAACCAACCAATACAGTGTGCTATCAACACTTACAAAACAATCAATGTTGCAGAGTGAAGGGAGACAACTCCTAGGTGTTTCTTTGTTGGATGCGGGGATCACCGATGGCTCTGTTATCAAAGTGGAAATTAAAAAAGTCGAATCTGAAATATCGGGTAAGTAAATCGAAATCATCGACATCCTAATCATCATTTTATACAAGTAGTAACATCAGCAGTTGTAGTTGTTGTAGTTGTAGTTGCAGTTATTTATTGTATGATGATACTTCCGCTATGGGTTGTGACATGATGTCATCACTGATGTTTCAGAGGGTGCGTCAGCGACCCCGGTATCTGAGGAAATAAACCAGGAACAGCTTTGTGTAAGTTGTAGCTTGAGGTGTTTGAACTCCGTTGTCAGTAAATCACAGCAAAATCAAATCATGAACTATATTTTAATATCTAAATAGCAATCTGTTCCTTAATCACTTACCGTTTCCATGAGACGACCCCTATCCCCCAATAGAGATATATTGTAAAAGTGATATTTACATATTGTCGGAAGAAGGAATATGGTTTATGAGGACACACTGCAAACAGTACAGAGCATCGTGTCTTGAAGTCGACCATCTTCATGTTAATATACGATACACACTGTTTCTCACACCGTGATTATATATTGGAAATTCAAAGAACTTTTGTTAAAGTTGTCTATTTCACCACCATACGGTTTGTATAAGGTAATCTGTGGCTGGGTAATCGTATGTAAAAATAAACGGGTTCAATGGAGACTGGGGTAAGAAATGAATTTGCTTCACATGACCCCTACCATGTAAATTTGGGCCGACAAAAAGCAAATTTATTGATTTTCAAAGATAAGATGATTAAGATACCTATCAACAGTTGTGTATTATGCGATTCTTCTTTTAATCTTTAAAAGTTTTAAATCAAATTTTGTTTTAAAAATTTTTTAATTAAAATTAGTGAGTCCTGACTAAGCGCCAATACAGTTTATTTTTTGGATGCACAGGATGAAATCAGCTGAGAAGTATAGTTTCCTTTGCTCCTCAGCTTATATAGCGAAGTAAGAGCTAGTATGAAAAAATCGTCTCCCTTCTTTTTACAGGAGATCATGGGTAGTTTTGACAATGGAGGCCGGCGAGTGGAGGTCGTTTTCTCCTTCGACACAACAGGGAGCATGTACAGCTGTTTAAATGAGGTAAGTTTTCCCTTATATTGAACGTTACATTGACGATATTCATATTGTATTTCCAAATGCCATACTCTATTTGTGCCTTTGGTGTTTAACGCCGCACCCGACAATACTCCAGCTTTAAGACGTTTCAGCCGTAAAGGAACATGCTTTACTTTGAGACATAAACATGGCATGTTGAAAATTCAAGATACGTAAGTTGAAGTTTCAAGATACTAAGATGAAATTTCAAGATACCAAGTTGAAATTTCAACGTAGTATCTAGAAATTTCAACATAACATCTTGGAATTAAAAATTAGTTTCTTGAAGTTTCAACTTGTGTGTCTTGAAATTTCAACTTAGTATCTTGAAATTTCAAGAAAAACCCAATGCTTCCGTAGGAATATGATGCGTCACTTTTATCTTATAGATAGCAACATGTGTATTTTAAGTAAATAATTTAAAGTATCCATGCACAGTGAATAGCCTTGGTAATCATAACGTTAATCTACACAATGAAACATGTTCAATGTTCAGTTCCCTAGTATCTGAAACAACCAACAGCTCACCGACACTCACAGTCAGTTAACCTGCTGTAGGTCCGACGGAAGCTGCGAGACACGTGTTTGCGCCTCATCGCCGACATCCCGTCCATCAGGATCGGCCTCATTGCCCACGGAGACTACTGTGACCAAGGTTCCCAATACGTCCTGCGGTCGATTGACCTGACGTCAGATGTCCAAAGACTGGTCAGTTTCGCCATGGATGTACCGCAGACAGGCGGCGGCGACACTCCCGAGGTAAGAACCGTTTTTAATATTGTCTAAAAGTATCAGTACTGCATAGTCCAAGGTGGTCTGCAGGGACTGTTTCATCTTATCAGGCATCCAAGGTACAGGAACCTCACAATAAAATGGAAACATTAAGCTGTGAAATGGTTTTTTTAATGTTCCTCGCCATTGTGCCAGTGATGGGTATTCTTTCAGGATTGTTTATAGATAGTTTTGTCCAGTTTATAATCCATTTGTAATATTATTTCAAAGATTGTTCAGATTTATCGCAATTTCAACCCTTATCTAAGTTTAGTGTCCTGATTATTTAATAAAAGGGTTCCTCTCCCTGTATACGTTAATGTTCTAAATCAGTTTTAATATTTTTTTCATTTCACGATGTTTCGTGCGTCATGTAGACGGCGCATGTCCTCTGAATACAAAACGTTGCTCATGGGAATAGTCGTGGAAAGCAGCAAAAAGAATACGTAGCTGTCCAAGGCATGTATTTTTTATGGTGGGGCACGGGTGGCCCAGTCGTCTAAGGCGGCGCGATTCGCTGTGCAGAGTTGCGTCCCTTGGGCACGCCAGAAACCTATGATTGTGGGTTCGAATCCCGGTTCTCCCCGATTATGTTTCTAGGTTTGTCGGCACCATACCCGTGCTCGTGGGTTTCAACGAAGTGGTAAACGTCTGAGACCAGCATCACTTCGGACTTTCCTCCCACATAAAGCTGACACTCTGCGATATAACTGTAATACTGTTAAAAGCGGCGTTAAACTCAACTCACTCCATCACTCACTTATTTTTTATGAGTCCTATTTAGAACCAAGTAACTTCGAGTTACTTCCCTTCCCACACCATCCTCTTCGTACAACTCAAATTATTTAACCGACTACAAAAACAGACTTTATTCCTCCTCTTGCATTAATTTCACGATTTGCAGTAAATATTACCTTGCCGCGACTGATTTTGCAGTGTTATGAGTGGGTGCTCCGCAAGGCTCAGCAACTCGACTGGTCTGAGGAGTCCGCCAAAGCACTGGTGGTGATCGGAGACGCCGAACCCCACCCCCCATCGTACACTGACCAGAACATCAACTGGAAGGACGAACTGGACGTACTGACAGGCATGGGCGTCAAGGTGTGTGGTCCTTCATAAGGTTATTGTCATCTTGATACACACTAAGACAGGCCACCAGCAAGGTACGCTTGTTGCATTAGAGGTGACTAAGTGGATTGCGTGGTCAGGCTCGGCGAGCTCGTTGATGCATGTCGCCGTAACCCAATTACGTAGTGTGTTTATCACGAGATTATCTGTTCCCGACTCTAATATTTACAGACCGCGATCATATAGCTGGAATATTGCTGAGTGCGGCGTTAAACAACAAACGAACAAACAAACAAAGCATATATGTCAACTGTGATGTTGTTTGTGCATGTGGTTTCTCTCATTTGCGATTACGCAATGAAACATGTGTTAATAGGAGAGGACAACAAACACATACAAAAATGGGATCGCCTAGTCTGAGTCTAGTGGTAGGGCGTCCGCCCGTCTAGCGGAAGGTCCGGGGTTCGATCCCCGGCCGTGTCATACCAAAAGACGTTTAAAGATGGTACTTGTTGTTACCCTGTCTGGCGCTCGGCATTAAGGGGCTAAAACAAGGACTGGTCGGCTCGATCATGACTGGTCAGTATACTGTGTCTGAGGGTATTCATGTTTAACTGCGGCATGATATCTCAGTGAGCTAGCACTATAAATCGGCATCAGTCCGGACTAGTTCAAGCAGCCACGCACACACGCACACACATGTGCATGCACGTCGCTATATACGTGCAATAATCTTGGACGCGACGTTAAACCCCATTTCACCTCGCCACATACCAAACTATACCTCATGTTCAAAGTTAACCCCTTAACTTCTAGGTGTATGGGGTGAAAGCGAACTCCAGTTCAGCATCTGCCAAACCTTTCTACGAAGAACTTGCCGAGAGATCCGGGGGATGCTTCTTGGAGCTCCGTCACTTCAACGTCATCACAGATATGTTTCTGGCAGGTAGGAGAGAATTCTGGCATCGTTGTAACAGTGTGCTTTACATCTTAGTATCAGCAGGGAGAGATCGTGTTGTGCAGTTGTTCCTACAGTACAGGCCTTGTCATATCCGAATATCTGTTGTCACCTCTCAATGTGATACAGCAGACTACGGTTATAACGAACTCAAAGGGGCCACTAATTCTGGTTCGTAATAACCGTAGTTCGGTATAAGCATATGTACAACATACATACAACAATTGGCCGGGACTAAAAAATAAATTCGTTATATCAGTAAGTTTGTTATAAGCGTGTTCGTTATAAACGTAGTTTACCGTATACTAGTACAGACTCATTCCCCAGTGGGGATTCCGGGTTAGAATATGCCCTAGCAACCTATGCTACTCATAAGAGGGGATCACATGGAGCGGGTGGTCTGGCTCGTGACTTGGTTAATTGCGCGTTATTGTATCCGACGGCGTGGATCTTGCTCACAATGTCAATCACTGGATTGTCTGGTCCAAACTCAATTTATTCACAGGCTGTCGTCGTGTAGCTGGAATATTGCTGAGTGTGGCGTTAAGGCAAGAAACAAACAATACGGACTCAATATTTGCCATCTACTCACCTTCCAACATGGCGCGTGACTTACACAGTCATTAGGTATCGTCATAGACTGACCATACTTTCTTGTGTACTGATGTGCAGGTCTAGATTTGTACGAACGAATATCTTTCAACTTCTGTTCACGATCCCACCACACCTCATCATGAATGGTTACAGACTCACCTGGGCGTATTAGTGGTTGACTCACGTGACATCATTACGTGTAGTCACCGTTTATACTCATTTTCACCTGGTGTTCCGTTGCCTCAGAGGCTCACCTGTGCATCTTGCATATAATCACTAACTCACTTGTATAAGAGGCGACTAACGGGATCAGGTGGTCAGGCTCGCTGACCTGGTTGGTACATGTCATCGTATCCCAATTGCGTGGATCGATGCTCATGATGCCAATCACTGGATTATCTGGTCCAGACTCGATGGGATATTGCTGAGTGCAGCGTTAAACAACAAACAATCTTACTCACTTGTACGAATTATTTCAACTCGTGGGCTCATCTGGACGTATTACGTATAATCACAGATTCACTTGGACGTATAACTTAAACTCATAGCCTCACCTAGATGTGTTCTTAAAACTCTTAGACTCACGTAATGTATAACGTATTATTTTAGGGGCACAGACTCACCTGACGTATTACAGTCACAGACTCACCTGACCTATTGCTTACAGTCACAGACTCACCTGACGTATTACCTAGTCACAGACTCACCTGACGCATTGCTTACAGCCACAGACTAACCTGAGCGTATTATCTAGTCACAGACTCACCTGACGCATTGCTTACAGTCACAGACTCACCTGAGCGTATTATCTAGTCACAGACTCACCTGACGTATTGCTTACAGTGACAAACTCACCTGACGTGTTAGTTTTAGTTATGAATTCATCTTGAGATGTGTTCAATAGGTCATCTCGTCTCGACCCATATTTTGATAGACTCATCTCACAAATAACACATAAAACATACAGTATGTTCTATATATGAAATCGTTTGCCAGTCGGTAATGATTTTAATATTGCAGGAAGCCTCACTGAATAGCTATAGTGCTTAAAGACACGTACCGTCTTTACACGGGATTCATCCAGTATCTCTGGAACAGTTTCATACCATGGCATGAAATTGACATTATCTATTGCAGTGTGTTACCGGGAGTCTAATGAAGAGCAACTGGACGCTTTTGAGCGAGAGATTGAAGAGAAAGGGGAAATGACGGAGGAAAAGAAAGAAATGTTCAAACAATTGGAGGAAAAATCGCCCGAGACGAAAGCTAAAGCGAAAAAAGATGTATGATAAATATCAATGAGTTTTTGTTCGTGCTTTTTAATGCATTATTAACCATTTCAAGGTGGATGGTAATAAAGTATATAAAGTGAGCAGATGCATTTACATGATAAAACGGTCTTCAGCGACCCATGCTTGCCGTTAGAGGCGACTGACTGGATCGGGTGGTCAGGCTCGCTGACTTGGTTGATACATGTCATCGTATCCCAATCACGTGGATCGATGATCATGATGTCAAACACTGGGTTGTCAGGTACAGACTCGATTATTTACAGACCGCCATCATTTAGCTGGAATATTGCTGAGTGCGGCGTAAAACAACAAACAAACAAACATAACATGATAAAACTAATGATGAAAGGCTTGTATACAACGGTTGAGATAGTATGATAAACATGGATTTTTAATAGATCAGGAATATAATGTGTTATTCAAGGACCAAAGTATACCTCTATTTGTATGCATAGGAACAAAGACATACTTTAACCTACAGGAAACAATGAACACGACATATAATTGCTTAAAGCGGCGTAAAACCTCACGTACTCACTCCTGATTCCAGCGCAACGTGCTAGCCGACTGGTGGAATGTATCACACGCCACGGACACTCCCCAGTTCTCCTACCAAGCAAATGACGATCAGTGGGTTAAATACGTCGGTAGGTAAACGTTTTTCACCTTGATGTTCTTAAGATACGGCCCCGGGAAGATTCCAGGGTAGAATAGGTCTTCAGCAACCCATGCTTGCCGTGAAGGGCGACTATGCTTGTCGTAAAAGGCGACTAACGGGATCGGGTGGTCAGGCTCGCTGCCTTGGTTGATGCATGCCATCGATGACCCAATTGCGTGGATCGATGATCATGATATCAATCACTGGATTGTCTGGTCCAGACTCGATTATTTACAGGCTGCGGTCATATAGCTGGAATATTGCTGAGTGCGGCGTTACGTAAGCCTCCATTAATTGGGTGCTACAGGGCGGTACATCCTGCGTCATTTAACACATGATGTCACATGAGTTTTTCACTTCCATTTCGCCAGGAGTATGAACATCTAGAGATAACCCGTGAAGATTCAGGGTAGAATAGGTCATGCTTGTCGTAAAAAGGCGACCATGTTTGTTATATGAGGTGACTGACGGGATCGGGTGGTCAACAACAACAACAAACAACAACAACCTAGATATGTTGAAATTTTTAATGGCACAATGTCCGTTCCGGGCAGATATAGTTTCATTTAATAAATTTGATCCTCACCAAAAATATAGATATATGTTCAAGAGGCTATATCTCTTATTTCAGCCCCCTGCAGTAGTTACAGTCCGATGTTTGGAGCATCGAGTTCTTCCTCAGCACGAGGTAGGCGCGTTGATATTTGGACATCTTGGTTCTGACTGACATTGTGCCTACTTTTAAAATAGCTCCATATTTGGCGGGGACGGGTCTCTCTCTCTCTCTCTCATGGTGTTTATCACCAGACTATCTGTTCCCGACTCTAATATTCACAGACCGCGATCATATAGCTGGAATATTGCTGAGTGCGGCGTTAAAGAACAAACGAACAAACAAACAAAGCATATATGTCAACTGTGATGTTGTTTGAATGTGCATGTGGTCTCTCTCTCTCTCTCTCTCTCTCTCTCTCTCTCTCTCTCTCTCATTCACAGTTTACCTTCTGTTTCAGTTCCGTCATGCCTTCCCTCATCAACTGCCTCACAGAGAAAGAACAAACGAAAGCGGGCTTGCGTCGTCATGTGAAGTGACCTTCCGTCTGTCTTCATCTGTTACTTGTGTTGCCAGCACAATGTCGCCAACACGTCTTGACTTGACACTCACGTCACACGTGTTTTTAGAACTTGTTTTGTGGCTCAACAAAACCGGCTCCTATTTTGCACCTGACTATGCATCAAGTTCGACGGAAGAGTGCTCAGTATGCGGTTGATGGAACATAATTAAGTCAGAGTGTCAGCACTGACATTTACATGGTAAATGGGACCCTGTACACGCACTTTCACCAGCAGCTACTTTCAGATAATCCTGAAGTTCGTGAAAATATACACTGATCGTATAACACAATAGAAATCATATAGAAACAGCAGAAATTGTGAAAAATCAGTGCTCCGGTAGTTTCATATCTATGAAATTGTACAGATTCAAATGTTAGATAATAACTCTGGTTTTTAACCATATTTGATGAAGCTATCTGGGCATATTCGTGTATATAAGGAAATTTATAGTTGTTGCCTTGCTTCTTTCCTTCAGAATATGAATATGACTTGCTGTGTTGCAGGGGTTGGGGGAGGCACAGGTGGCCCAGTTGTAAAATCGCCGCAATTTGTTGTGCAGATCATCTCTTTGGGCTTTCCTCCCACATTAAACTGACACGCCGTGATGTAACTGGAATATTGTTCAAAGCGGCGTTAAACCCAACTCACTCACTCACTCAGACTTGCCGAAAAAGTATTACAGCCGTGTAACTTGGCTCGTTGAGCTCGCCGTACACTCCAGGCTGGATTGTTGATCATGCTGTGATTGATTGTTGGATTGTTTGTTGTTTAACGCCGCACTCAGCAATAAATATTCCAGATATATGACCGCGGTCTGTAAATTATCGAGTCATTGACATCATGAGCATCGATCCACGCAATTGGGATACGATGACATGAATCAACCAAGTCAGTGAGCCTGACCACCCGATCCCGTTAGTAGCCTCTCACCACAAGCATAGTCGCCTTTGACAAGCACGAGTTGCTGAAGACCGGATCCGAGACTATTTACAGACCGCGATGATACAACAGCATAGTCTACAATGCAAGTGGTGAATGTACAACGCCAACGTGGGCATGATATCCCCGTCGGAAGCCTAGGTTACAGGGTGTCCCTAGTCTGTCTTACAGACCATGATACATTTATATCAAATACAGCCCATGCAAGTCTATAATGTTTGGCAAGTCTAGATCACTGCAGTATCAGTATCTGAAAATGAAGAGAATCACTGGGCTCCCTTTTTATTAGATTTTTATTTTCTGTATGATATGTTCATTTCAGAGACTATATGTTAGTCTAGGGTGTCCCAATCAACCTTTGTGTTTCTTTCGAGGCGCCTCAACACATATCAAGTGTTCAGGCTCGTTTATTTGTGTATCATCGTGCCCCGACGGCGTTGGATGTTGCTCATGGTATCCACCACTGGTTTTAGTGGCCCAGCCTTGATTATTTACAGGCCGCCGTCTTAAGGCTTACATCAATATTGATGTGTGCATACGACCAAATGAAACTAACAATCCTGTGGCATGTGTGACCATGAAACGCTTCCACATACTGATAAGCGTCCGGTGGTGTGAGTAATAATCTTGTATAAGTGCAGTATGTGATGTACTGGGCACAAGGCCGGTCCACAACGTGCAGTGGTTGATGTTGATGTTGTCAGTTTAATCACTGTGAATTGATTATGACCTTTAAGGGTTAGTACCATAACAATACCCATGGTTTTCAACTGTCGCAGTGTAAATATGTAAATAAATATGTAATAAATGTTTGTGTTGTCTGATTCATATTGAGAATTAACAAAGCACGACCAGCTGATAAGATACTTCGTCTAGTAGTAGTAGTTGTAGTAAAAGTAGTTTATACGGTTGTTTTTGACGTAAAAGGGCTTCCTAAGTCTGGCGTCTGTTGGAAACATGTATTGAATTTTATTGGCAAGAAATACATCTTGATGTCAAGAAATTCAGTAGGAGTTTTTTTCATAATATTTATTATTTACACACACACACACACACACACGCACGCACGCACGAGTGAATGAGTTGGGTTTAACGCCGCTTTTAACAGTATTCCAGTTAAATCACGGCGTGTCAGCTTAATGTGGGAGGAAAGCCCGAAGTAACAGACGGACAGACATATCAGGACGTCATTTCTGGAGATTCGAATATGCGCTCGCAACTTGATGACGACATCTATTGGACGACGTTATTTTTTAGTGTGAAGTGTCGAGTGGGTTGTTCTCCATATGTGTAGATGGGCAACGTAGATAGACGCAGTCATGAGTGGCCAAACGATCGCATCCAAGACTGGGAGAGATATGATGATCGGTACTGGGAGAAAAGGTACGGATAATCGACGTGAGGCTTGTGAGAATATGTGGGACATACCAATACCAAACCCACCTGTTCATAAAATGGACTTGTCCGACATTGCCGAGGTTGGATTCTATTTAGGAGTCATCATTGTTAAAATACGGGTAAATATATGTTTAAAGCTATATATGCTTAAAGAGGACGTACATTATTATGTTGGTATCTTATATAAGAAATAAACGACCCGTGGTCGTTATTTATCGTACAATATAAAAGTGCAGGGAGAATAAACCACTCGGGATTGCGCCTCTCATGGTGTATTCTCCTAGCAGTGTTTTATTGTCCGATTGACAACTCCCATTCGTCGTTTATTTTGTAAATATGAATGCAGTAAACACCACAACCAACAATAACAGAGAGAGTATGTAAATAGAAGATTCCCACGCGATAAATCACTAAATGAAAATTCCCTTTTCAACTGTGAATTAAGATATCAAACACTGAGTGCGCAAAATCAAAATAATAACCATCATCGCCCTTATCATCTCAGCTTTAACATCGTGTAACTCATATTTTATACAGTGCTACGGATTGCGAAATATGGTCAGATTAGTAAAGTGGTTACCGTGCTTCTCCATCATTTTCTTCCATGTTTGAATTTCAAGCGAACGACTTCGAATTTTGATTATGCACCCATGTCACATTGAAAACTGTGTAACTGTGATAATGGCGCTGTGATTGGTCATTCGTCTCCACTCGCCCCTTTCCGTAACCTGCAAGAAGATCGGCTTGTCCCGGAATAACACGAGTTGGTCACGAATGGTGATTGGTTTGATGAAACAGTATTTCCCATGAGTCTAATATACACAGTACATGCTGTGATTGCACAAGATAACTGATAACAAATTGTGTATGTATATATATCATCAAAAACACATTAAAATTCTCTTCAGAAAATGTAATGTATTATCATAACACGACAGGTTCGTATTTCCAACATTCTTTCATGGATATTAGATCTAATTAATGTTAGATTTACAAATTATTAATGTAGACTGTACTCTTGATTATCGTATGATAATCTATTTTAAATCTGCAATTTTTATTTGATATGTTATGTGAAATGTCAGCAATGTGTGAACGCTTTAATTTTGTCGTTCGATGACGTTACAATCAGTTATTTGTGTAGTCTAATAGACGATCGCTGACTTCCCGCCGCTGTGAATTTGTCGTCTGGACAGGTGCGCGTGATCAGACCTAGTGGGGATGACGTCACGTCAAACATCTGATCTAATGTTGTGGTCGTATAATGGATACACGTGGTTTCAGTTTCCAAATGATAATATACTCTTTGACTGAACTAGAAAGTAGATCCAGTACATCACGAATGCAGAGTTTTCTAAGGCGACCGACGAGTAAAAGAGACCGTTGATCACTTGACTAACACTGTTTGAATATTTGGCGCAGTTTTCTAATTTTGGTATATTGACATGTGCTTTTCATATCTGTTTGAAGGCTTGATATTCCAAGACAATAGTGCACATATAGTTGTGTAAGGGAATGGGATGTTTTGCAGTGAGAAAGCTGTCAAAATGGATCCAATATTAAACAACCTTTTTAATATTTTAGCCTTACATATTATAATCTCGAATGGTTCAACTTAAAACATAAACAGTAAAAGTTTTTAGATTTGCACACAATATATAGATAATCTATTTCTGAATGACAAATTTTTTTTAGTGTAAACGTGATTTCGTTTTGATGTTTTAAATAGTTTTCGGGGCGGTCGGGTAGCCTAGTGGTTTAAGCGTTCGCTCGTCACGCCGAAGACCCGGGTTCGATTCCCGACATGGGTACAATGTGTGAAGCCCATTTCTGGCGTCCCCCGCCGTGATATTGCTGGAATATTGCTAAAAGCGGCGTAAAACCATACTCACTCACTCACTCTAAATAGTTTTCAAAATGTTTTTTTCACTCTGCATTATCTAAATTATCAAATACTTCTGTCTGAGTTACGAGTGTTGTTGTTGTTTTTGTTGTTGTTGCATTAAGTGTTTAAAAGGTCGCTTTCTGCCTAACCAATTTTGACTGAACTGTCCCTCTTTGGGACTCATGTGTGCGAGTTGGGTACACATATCTATTGTGAGTTTGGTATTCACATAATTTCTGTTTTTGTATTGATATGATTTCTATTTTCGTATAATGTTATAATTTCATTTTTATCCTTGGCTGCTCTGTTTAAATATGTTCGAGTAGCTGTCCATCTCTCAGAAGTAGTGTTAGTTTGGCCTTCGCTATTGCATCTCTTGGTTTTAGGAGATCTACGATAGATAGCGGATCTAACTGCAATTCTTGTTTTAACCGAGCCCGGGCTGGGGCGTGGTCTTGCCATTCTCGTAACAGGTGTTATTTGATCAAGGTTACACCATTCAAGGCCAGAAAATAGTGTTAGTTTGGCCTTCGCTATTGCATCTCTTGGTTTTAGGAGATCTACGATAGATAGCGGATCTAACTGCAATTCTTGTTTTAACCGAGCCCGGGCTGGGGCGTGGTCTTGCCATTCTCGTAACAGGTGTTATTTGATCAAGGTTACACCATTCAAGGCCAGAAAATAGTGTTAGTTTGGCCTTCGCTATTGCATCTCTTGGTTTTAGGAGATCTACGATAGATAGCGGATCTAACTGCAATTCTTGTTTTAACCGAGCCCGGGCTGGAGCGTGGTCTTGCCATTCTCGTAACAGGTGTTATTTGATCAAGGTTACACCATTCAAGGCCAGAAAATAGTGTTAGTTTGGCCTTCGCTATTGCATCTCTTGGTTTTAGGAGATCTACGATAGATAGCGGATCTAACTGCAATTCTTGTTTTAACCGAGCCCGGGCTGGAGCGTGGTCTTGCCATTCTCGTAACAGGTGTTATTTGATCAAGGTTACACCATTCAAGGCCTGAGTAAAGCTTTCAAAACGTTTTATGGTAGAAACGCGGACATTTCCAAATTTGACGCATCAGTGACAAAAGTGATGCTCGAAGCAATTCCCTGTTTTGACTTGTACCATTTGTTCCTGGGTTTTTTTCAGGAGAACATATGACGTCACCTTGGATGTGTTTGTGACAGGTGCCACCGGTGGGGCAGGATAAGCTCCCCAGGTACATCACTATTTGATGGTGATTCCTGAACACATCCTCATGTTATACCAGGATTCGTACAATTTCTTGTGAATATGAAAAGGGTTTGTTGTTTTTTTGTTCAAAATCAAGCTGACGCGCCAAGATATACAAGTGAAATAATTATATAACTTTAAGGTGCGACTAGAGTGGGATTGGGTGGAGAAGTCCAAGCAGCTGATTTTGTGCTGACTAAGCATCCATTCATACGAAACGCATCTTCCCTAGGCAAGAGGGTTAACTGACTTTAAAGTCCAGTTTCCATCCTTTCGGAACTAGGTTGGAAATTCTGAGTTATATTTTGGCTTGCCTGACGAGTCCTTTGCACAGTTCGATCAAAAATCGCGTAACGCACTCGACAACCGATTCGTAAACAACATGGTGACTGCAGTTCAGATTTCGGTAGATTGCAGGAATTGCATGGATGATAGATGGAATCTGGTCAATAGGACGGCCATAGAATGGACATAACACGTTATAGCCACTGGTGGCGCTACGATGGAGTCATGAAACTCCAGCCTAGTTCGGCAAGGGTGGAAACTGGACTTTTTGTCAGTCGATTCCCTTGCTTCGGGAAGATGTACCAAAGAAAGTACACATATTATGTTCAGTATATTTTCATTTACATCGTAATATGTTTGGATGAAAATCAAAACAGAAAAAGTGCCTTATGTCAACTGGACAGATGGCAAAACGATGGTGGGAGGTGCAGCAAACACCTCTATAACTCGTGATATAAACATGAATATCTCGACTTCGCCAAGCCACGCGTTGACTCAGCAAATTAGCATAATACACGGACGTGTTTCATGTTGTGCTGTTGGTTCACTACGCAAAAAATCTGTCATTGAATATACTATCACACTGTACCCATATGCAGACGAGGCTATGATTAAACAATCTATTTCGGAGATACGTATCTCGAAATGCACCTTTCGATTCACTTCCGGGATCCTGACAGCAAAATGCGAATTCCCGTGTATTACAAGCATACTTTATTTGCACCTCATGATTAAATGTGCAATATCTTCTGGATTGGACACAGAGGATACCTATTTCTTGTTTGAAATGTCCTTCAGTGAAATGCGGGGACACTGAGTCACAATGTGCTCTCTGTTCCCCATCAGCTATGCTCTCCAAGCCTCGTTTTCGATCCAAGATGGCGAATGTTTGAAGAAGGTCATATTACCAGTCCACAACAATACCACAACGTTGTGAAAACGTACTGTGTTGGCTGGAGAGAGATGTGGTGAGCTGAGGTTAATTGGGGTTTTACGTCTCGGCAGATATTTCCGGGCTTCGAATCTCATTTTGAAACGCTTCAGAAACAAATAGACGGTGGCACATAATCACATTCGCGAAAACTTGGTGTCAACACTGATTTTAAGGGATCCATTCATTTCATTTTCACCGCTATTTTTGCCTTTTACGCCCAATGGAAAATGTTTCGGGGGATAATCGAGATTGGTTATTCTCTGGCGTTGACGTTTCCTGTTTTATACTACTCAAGAAAAGTTAAGGACCATCCCATTCTTTCGTATTACTATAATTCATCTGCCATGCCATGATAGATTAACTACAGTGATATGAAAGACTTGGGTGGTCCTTAGCTTGTTTTAAGCAGTATACAAACGAAAAAGGTGTTCATCATGTTTTTTACAGGCATTAAGAAGATAGTAGTTAACAGAGACACAACGCACATGGATTAAAGTTCTGTATTCTTTATTCACACTCTTTCGGGGCTACTTCATCATCAAGTCAATGATAGAAATCGATCAATGTTCTACAGATACATACAGATGGGAAGGTCAAGCCAGTGTGGACTTATCACATAGGGCACAATATCACATCAAAACATCCAACTCAAATAAATGTCAGTTATGTAAACCACATGAAAAGTCAATAAAGTCTTAAAGACAGGTTACAGATTCATTATCTTCAAAATATATGCTTAAAAGCCAAGAGTGTTTTCACACTTCTAAATACATAAGGGTCGATGTCACACTGATAAACTGATAAAGTGTTTTTTCAAAACAAAAAGGGGTACGGGGGGCAGTCGTCAAAGGCGAAAGAATTCACTGTACAGAGTTGCGTCCCCTGGCCACGGCAGGAATCGATGATTGTGTTCGATTCCCGTTTCGCTGCGATCATGTTTCTTGGGTTCTCAGCACCACACCCGTGCTCCTGTCTTTGACATTTACCACTTCGGTGAACAAGTAGCAGCCACAGGATGAGTTACCTCCCTTAGACCATCAGGATATCAATGGTGTGAACAAAGTGGTAAACGTCTGAGACCTGCATCACTTAGGGCTTTCCTCCCATATTAAGTTGACACGCCGTGATATAACTGGAATACTGTTCAAAGCGGCGGTTAACCCAGCTCACTCACTTACTCACTCCATATAATACTATGGCTATCTGAACATGGAGTTAACAAACACACATTTGAACATGTGTAGTCAAATCAATTCGAGAGTGTGATAAAAGCAACTTTTTCTTGCACTGTGAATACACGCGATTGAGCCAATAATGTGTTATTGTTTCATAAAGAGTAATATAAAATATCTTTCTTCATGACTGGCATCTCATGACTTAAGGTTTTTAAAATTCCTCATTGAATTAATATAATACAGGTGTAGTACTTTGTAATAATATATATCGGGCCTGGCTACATATTGGGTCAAGTAGCAGCCGCAGGATGAGTTACCTCCCTTAGACCATCAGGATATCATTGGGGTGCACCAAACCGTGTTCGTTGGTTTCACCATTTATCTCCCTACAAATGTAAACCTTGGCTACATGATGCTACATTTTTTCTTCTGTCCATTCTTCTTAATTTCTACCCCAACAGACGCCAAACTCACATGCCGAATAACTTCCACGTGCCGGTCCTGGATGGAGTGGAGAGACATGCCGATTTTTCTACGTCTCCCATTTGTGCTGTCTTCTTCCCCGAGGGCCGACAATTCTGAGCTTCCACTGCAAATGTGCCTAGTTTCAATGACTCGAGTAACGCAAAATCTTGTGTCTACACCGACATGTACCTCGTGGGGATTGGGACATGACATTACCATGTTATTGTCAGCGTGAATCGTCATGGACCCGCGTGACTTCCTGCGTTGTACGATCGCCGCAGTTGTTGACATCCTCCTCACCTTATCGAGATCTGAGTCGTAAGGAGGTGACCGTTTGCTGGTCTTTCTTCTTTCAGATGATGAAAATGAAGATTTACCCTTCACGGCCTGGGTGTTCATAACCGTCAATGGGGACTTGTTACTGGATGATTTCCTGGTAGAAATCCAACTGTCGCCTTGTGACTTCATACTGTCTTCACGATTGGGACATGGAGGATGTGTCCCGTGCTCAAGAGAGAGTTTCGACCGTAAGAAACTATATCTTTTCTCAGAACGCCTGTCAGAACCCATGGTGCTCTTAAGTGAGTTCTTTGAAATTCTGGCCGGAGGGCGATGGTCCCCATTTACAGCGCACAGTGAAACATGAGTATTTCGCCGCTGGGAAGACATGGCATCTTTCAGTGCTTTGATCAGGGTATGTTCTATTACTGAGTCAAATATCATCCTGACGTTTTGGTTTGTTTTGGCACTGCTTTGCATGTGAAAGCAACAAACACGATTTTGGATAAATTTGTTAATCTTTTCTTTGTTCATTCCCCGTCCGCATTTTAGGTCGGACTTGTTGCCTACCAGAAATAAAGGGGTATCTGTCGAATCTGTAAATGACAACCAAACAACAATGTGAGGATCAAGTTACAATGTTTCCAATATTTATGGATCATTTGTTTGTTTGTTTGTTTGTTTGTTTGTTTGTTTGTTTGTTTCTTACCGCTGCACTCAGCAATATTCCAGCAATTTGACAGTGTTGACTCCTACAGCTGAAATAATGTCCGCAGAATGCGCGAAAAGCAACAATCCAACAGCATGACAAGTAATTGGTTGGTTTGTTGTTTAACGCTGCACTCAGCAATATTCCAGCTATATGACGGCGGTCTGTAAATAATCGAGTCTGGACCAGACAATCCAGTGATTGACATCATGAGCATCGATGATCGCAATTGGGATACGATGACATGCATCAACCAAGTCAGCTAGCCTGACCACCCGATGCCGTTAGTCGCCTCTTACGACAAGCATAGTCGCGTTTTATGGCAAGCATGGGTTGCTGAAGACCTATTCTACCCCGGAACTTCACGGGTCTCATGTCATACTGAAAACACAAGCTAATATTTACCTTTAACTTGTAAAACATGACGACATATCCTGATGGCCTTCTTCAAAGACTTTCGTTTGTCAACAGAGTAGAGGACCAGAAGGGCATCACTGTCTTTTATGTGCGTATCCGTCGTGTCCAGTGCCTCTTTTGTCACAGATGTGTCCACCACCTGTATCTGCTGGTAACTTCCGTCTGGAAATCAGGTGACATAAAAACATAAACCAGCGTCATACCCAATCATACAGCATCAGCCTTCACGTGTATTTTAAACTTAATGACAAACATGGGCCAGTTTGAGACCATTTCCAAATGATGGTCGATGCAATTCCCTATTTTGAACTGTACCAATATGTTTCCCGCGGTTATTTTTAGGTGAACACGTGGCTTGCCTTTGCTTGTGTTTGTGACGGGTGCCACCTCGGGGGCAGGATACGCTCACCTTTTCGCGAACACCTTATATCATTACTTTGTGATAGTGATTCATAAACACATGTTCATGATACAGTCGGAATCCTACAATTGACCGCCATGTGGGCTCTGTGGCTAATATTTTGAATAAGGGTATTCAGGCAACCTCATAACCGATATTTGTCTCGTTGTGAAACATTTTGTAAACATTACAATAATGGTTCCATTCAATCTGTTTTTATCCCTGAGTTGTAAGGAATTAATGGTATGTGAAAGTTATATTCGTCTTTAATGCAAATGACCGTTTTGTGCTTCCTCGTAATTTTGCGTGGATAAAACGACACCTTTACAAATTACAAACAACAAATTAAGTATTACCTGAAGTTTGCACGAAACGGGTGAAAGTCTCATGGATCGTCGGAGTACATTCAGGGGGGTATGTCCCGTCCAGAAAGCGAGAGACAAAGGATGTCTTTCCAACCTTGTGCGCCCCAAGCACGGTGATAGTAATGGACTCAGGTCTTGATTCTCGTATCAAATCCATGCTGTGTGTTAAGATCAAAATGTGTTTCACAGTTTTATACTATCGTCAAGCACCAGGAAGTCATGTCACTGGCTAAAACAATGGTGACGCACATCACAGTTGGTTTTCGTGTGTGTATATATATCCTACTCTACTAATAACACTCTGTCAACTTAAGTCATGGTTGTTGTAGCAACCTTGCAGTAAAGTAAATTTAGATATGATGCTTTCCGGTGACTTCAAAATGGTTTAAAGCTGATATTAAATAGTGTTTGCCAATGGTAACTGCATATCTAATTGAACTGACAATTTAACCTAAAGGTAAGAGTGAATGAGTGAGCGAGATGGGTTTAATGCTGCTTTGAACAGTAATTTGGTTATATAAGATCGTGTCAGCTTGGTGTTAAGGAAAGGTCATGAGGACGATAAGATGTCACCAAACCTAGAGTGAGTGAGTGAGTATGGTTTTACGCCGCTTTTAGCAATATTCCAGCAATATCACGGCGTGGGACACCAGAAATGGGCTTCACGAATTGTACCCATGTCGGGAATCGAACCCGGGTCTTCAGCGTGACGAGCGCACGCTTTAACCACTAGGCTACCCGACCGCCTCACCAAACCTAGAAACATAATCAGGGTGACTCAGGATTCGAACCAAGTGGCTTCTGGCAAAGTGTCTTCGGGTGCCTTTCGATAACTGGGTCGCCCTTATCTCCTCAGAACTTAAAAAGGGAAAGTATAATAGCTTCTTGACCAAACAAAAGTGTTAAATTTGAACTTCAAGATAAAGCATGACAATGATTGATTTCAGTCTATGCTGAAACAATGCTGATGCAGTGTTAAAGTTTATCCCGTTCTCGAACTCTCATTTCTTAGGGAGTATTGATGGATGCAGCGTTGGGCAATAAACAAACTGTTTTTCAAGGTAGACACAATTTTATGGATAATAACTTCTTTATTACTATAAAAAGCGACGTTTCGGTATAGACCCTTATACCGTTGACAATTTTACGTAGGTGAAACATTCCGCCCAATCAACACCAGAATGAAAGAGCACACCATTAAATCCGACAGTAAATCAGCCATCTCGGACCATATCAACAACTGTCCTGATCACAACATCAACTGGGACAACGTCCAAATCCTCTCCAACAACCTCCATGATTTCACTAAAAGAAAACTAACAGAAACAATCCACATTCGCCGCCACAAGCCATCAATCAACAGAGATCAAGGCTATTTCATCCCATCCGCTTACTATGAACTCATCAAGCAATAATCACTTATCCTGTTTATTTGGCTTCATGTCCCATTGGCTTCCATGTCTGTGTTCTCTGTCCATCGTGTTGTGACAGTATTATCTCCTTGTTGTCAACACATACCAATGTTATCCTACTCATATGTGCAATTGTTGTTACTGTTAATCCTCCACCTACAATATATATTCTGTACTAAGTCCCTCATTCAGTGCGACATAGCCAGGGACTGAAGCGGTCGTTAAACTCCAAATTACTGTACCTCATTCAGTCTATCAAACAATTTAAACTGGGTTTTTTTTATGTAAGTTGCGTGTGGTTCTGGTGAAGTAGGACATGCTTAACATTTGCACGAACGAGTCGTGTCATCACTGATCTTTAGTGATCTATTCGTATTATTTTCGTCGCTATTTTGCCTCTTACGCCAAAATGAATCTGTTGCGGCCGATATAATCGAGAATCGTTCTACGCGTTGACGTTTTCTATCATGTAATTATACAGATCGACAAGATAGACACAATTTTATGGATAACAACTTCCTTAATACTGTAAAAAGCGACGTTTCGGTATAGATCCTTATACCGTTGTCACGCAAGACTGAATGAGGGACATAGTGCAGAATATATATAGCAAGTGGAGGATTAACAGTAGAGGATTAACAGTAACAACAAGGGCATACAGGAGTGGGATAACATAGGTAGGTGTGACAACAAAGGGATGATGCTATCACAACACGATGGACAGAAAACACATAGCTAGAAGCCAATGGGGCATGAAGCCAATAAACAGGTGATTATTGTTTGATGAGTTAATAGTAGACGGATGGGATGAAATAGCCTTGATCTCTGTTGATTGATGGCTTGTGGCGGCGAATGTGGACTGCTTCTGTTAGTTTTCTTTTAGTTAAATCATGGAAGTTTTTGTCGAGGATCTGGACGTTGTCCCAGTTGATGATGTGATTGGGACAGTTGATGATATGGTCCGAGATGGCTGATTTGCTGTCGGACTTAATGGTGGAGGTTTTATACTCTTTCATTCTGGTGTTGATTGAGCGGGATGTTTCACCTACGTAAGATTGCCCACAGTTGCAGTCAATTTTGTAGACTACACCTTTAGCCTCTTGGGGTTTAGATGTGTTCCTGCCGTTGGCTCTTATCAGGGTGTTGAGGGAGTTGGTGAAGTGGGTGTCGATGTTGGCTTGCTGTTTGGGGAGGCGGCTGATGATGTGGGAGGCTTTTCCTATGAACAGGAGGGCGATGCGGAAGGGCGCTGATTCGGGATTAAGGGTCGCAGGTCTGGGTGTGGGATAGAGTACAGAGGCGATTACTTTGCCGACTAGTTTGGCTGGATAATTGTTGAGGTGGGTGGCCATCTTTATTGCTAGTCTTTGTGAGCGTTCAATTGATGTTTTAGCTCAGACACATTCTGGATCTCTCTTCCGTAGAGGATGATTGTTGTAGGCTGGGGTGAAGACTTCTTGAAGGAGATTATGTTGCTCTTTGAGGCAGAGAAGGTAAAGCGCCACTTGGCGCTATATTGTTCACATGTGTCCACCATTGTCTGAAGGTTGGAGTTTAGAGGACTTAGCAATGTGATGTCATCTGCATTTTTTAAATGAAAAAACAACAACAATCATTAACATTCAAATGATGTATTAATGTCATTATATTGTTATTGGTATTCCACAGTCTGAGCCAGTTACCTGATAATTCTAACAAATATGTTGATATGTTTTTGGTTTTTTTAACGCCGCACACAGCAATATTCCAGCTGTATGACGGCGGTCTGTTAGTAATCGAGTCTGGACCATGAGCATCGATCCACGCAATTGGGATACGATGACAAGCATCAACCAAGTCAGCGAGCCTGACCACCCGATCCCGCTTGTCTCCTCTTACGACAATCATGGGTGGCTGAAGATGGGGTTTATAGCAGGTCAAGGAAGAGGCTGGAGAATGGTGTGACAGGTGTGATAATCAGTTTCCTTACCAACACCTGTCATAAGTAACGAATTATATTTGTTATTTTTGTCTGAAAACGTATACTAGTATCCGCTGTCAAAAACAACCGGCAGATGCAGAGCAGGAAGCTGAGCATGTGTTTCTAAACTAAGAAAAGGAAATGTTCTGGACACACATTTCTTGGATATTTGTTAAAATATTCTGTGGCCCTCTCTGTCAGCGTTTATTCTCAAATATGATTTTCGTGTTGCTTATCTACCGACAAAACAATAACGATTATATCTCATATCATCTTCAGTGATCTTGTTATTTCCCATAATCTCCTGACTTGTCAAGTCTCGCCGATCATGAGTAATTCACTCACTCATAATCAGATTATCACTCAGTTTAACATGGATACTCCACTCAGTCACAGTATACTGACTCCGACCTGGCAAGTCCTTGTTTTAGCCCCTTGATGCCGAGCGCCAGGCAAGGTTACATGTATCACCTTTTGACGTCTTTATTGTGTATGACGGCGGGCCACTTCTAAAAACGTCTACATTTACAAAAAGAACATTGATGGTTCGTTAAACCTGAATTTGGTTAAAACGGACTTTTTATTTGGAGCTTTCCTTATATGCATTATATTTCGGTTTTAAAAGTTTAAAACATTTATGTGTTTTCTCTATATCACACAAATAAGAAAAAATAAATCACTAAAAAAGACACGTGAGTTCATGAAGCATTTTGTTCGAGAATACCTTTTCATCAACAGTGTGTTTTCATGGCAGGCATCCCTTTCAGCTGTTTCATCCCCCGTGGATGATTTCAGAAGGGTTTGGTAAGACAGGTATATAATGTACCACCAGGTATTGTGGGATGAACCGCGACTTTCAACAACTGCTGGAATATATCAGAATAAATCCTTTGCTACCGGTGCGTGCGAAGCCACTCCCGAAACAGGCGGCATATGTGGTCAAGTCAAGAGAGATCGGGTGATTTGGGAAGGAAATATCACTGGACAGCGTTATACTGACCATGTTCTCAGCCTGTTGTACTGCCCCTCTTGCAACAGAATCACTGGACCCTGTTTCAGCCCTATAACACATAGACCCATACAACATCTTGTCCTGACCAGCCTCATCACCAGGCTTATCACCCATACAACACTTGTGGGGGTCACATTGGTTGTCAAAGGAGAGCCAGAACAGGTCGACCTCATAACAGGCGGCAGTTACCACAGGACCTCCGCGAGGAACGGTGTCGAATCACATTTCTTGTGCTCTGACATCATCTTCCGCTCGTCGTCGAGTTAGGGCGTACACTGATGCCCATGGTGGGCATGACCGATAATGACATTCTGAAGAATCAAAGGGATTTCAGTCTTGATGATTGATCAATTACTGACCCCATCCTCCAAACACAATACCTTCATTTTTGTTCCAAGCCACGGCTTAACCAACCCGTATTTCCGCTGTCGCTTGAGGTCAGGAAGGCTGGGTTATCGCATGCTAGTCACTCATTTTATAACCCTTGTGATCATTAGAATGTTTGATGCTTCCTGGTTGTGACAGTTTCGTGAAGCTTAAGAGTCAGTGAGTGAGTGCCACTGAGTGGGTATGATTTTACGCCGCTTTTAGCAATATTCTAGCAATATCACGGCGGGGGACACCAGAAACAGGCTTCACATATTGTATCCATGTCGGGAAAGTCCCAGAGTGACGATCAAACAAACGCTTTAACCACTAGGCTACCCGACCGCCCCAGAAGCCTAAGATCAGGTCAATGTGAATATGTACGACCTGTATCCGTTTGCTGAAACCCACAATCACTGATATGAGTGGTGTGGGTTTTATGCCGCTTTTAGCAATATTCCAGCAATATCACGACGAGGACACCTGTAATGGACTTCACACATTGTAACTATAAGGGGAATCCAACCCGGGCATTCAGTGTGACAAGCAAACGCTTTAAGAGACGCAGCTGCCAACCTTCAGACAAGGCAAAGGTCACTGGTTTGTTGTTAGTCACATGAGATAAACAAAAAGTAAATATTATATTATTTATTGAGAACTTGCTCAGACTAGAATTTGGTACATAAAACCTATATGTCAGAACAGTATGTTGAAACTCAACACAACTTAAAACTAGTTATAAAAAAAACATTGTAGAAAGAAACAAATTGAGATTGTGCTGACATAAAACTTTTCAACAATAACAAATGCGTATACATAATAACATTGGAGACTTCTGAAAGCATGGGTATTTGTTCCGCAATAGAATAACTGATATGAAGATATGCATATTTAATGAAAAATAAAACATGAACGGCGATGCACGTGTGTCCAAAATTGACTAGCATTTACACTGCTGGTGACACAGAGCACAATGGGCGGATCGGCATGATTGCCAATCTCATGACAGCAATTCAATCTTAACAAATCCCATGCACACCCTTACTCTTTGAATGAGTAAATGATAGATGTCTGAAGGGCGAATTGGCTATTAAAACAAACTTGGAGGCAAAACTAGTCATTTACTTATGGTCCTCAAAGTGGCTCAGGAATAGTACTAAAGGTAACAGCACCATAGCAGTTTGCATGGTGAAGTATGACTGTGAAAATCGACACTTACAGTCTAGAAATTTGCCTATGATGTCTCAGGGAGTCATATCACACAGAATGTAGGAGTGAGTGTGTGAATATGTAGTTTTTATGCCGCTTTTAGCAATATTCTATCAATATGACAGTAGGGAACACCAGAAATAGGCGTCACATGTTGTACCACTGTGGGCATTGGAACCAAGGTTTTCGGTTCCAGGAGCGAATGCCTTAACCACTCAGCAGTGGAGGCAGACATTGACACCCAAGCATCCTTATCCACATCAGTGTTTCGGCAATATACCGGCAAGAGACACCTGCTCACACATTGTACTCATCCTCAAAGCTCAGGACTCTCAGACAAGATAACTGTTGGTAACCCTCAAAACCATATTAAAACTTAATACATTTTTAGCTATAGGAATCTGAAGTTATGATCAAAACAATGAAATGTTATGTACTTTTACTCTGTATATAAAATGTCAACACCAGAGAATAACCAGTCTCGATTTTCCACCGAAACAGATTCCATTGGGCATAAAAGATAAAATATCGGTGAAAAATGAATTGATCATGCAAAAGTGGCATGTAAACAAACCAGACAATCAGGTGATGAACCAGAAAGTCCTGTGACATTATAACACATTTACTGATTCTGTTTAAGCTAAAGACGATATGTAAATTTTGAATTAAGTCTGTTGTGTACAAGTGCATAGATTCTGCTGATTATTAGTAAAGAAAATATATTTTAAAGTATATCAAACAGTTAAAAAGGCATACAATTTCATTGGTAATCCAAACTTCAGAAATCTATCATATGGCATTGTATCACAAATAACCACATGCTTTCTCTATCAATTTTCATCAAGTTTTATACTAGCTCAAGAGCATTTGATTTCAATAAAGAGGTATATATTCATGAAACATCAAGATTTCAATAAAGAGGTATATTTTCATATAACAAAGAAACAGGGTTTTTTATTTACCCCCATCACAATACATACAAGAGTTTGACATCCTCTTTAATAATAACTTACTAAATCTATCTGGTAAGTCATGGAAGATCAGGTTCACCCTGCCTCTTCCCCCTAATCATGTGCTGAACATAATATCAAGCACTTATTTCAAGCTAATGAGAGAGGGTGCTTCAGTAAAATCATTGTTAAATGGGATTTGAAGGCAGGAAGGACTTTTAAGTGGTACTAATGTGATTTTGTTTCTTAGTCATAATTTGAAAACTGTGATATGTGGCATTCTGTTTTCAAAATGAAGTCATTTCCAAACATCAAATACTCAATAACAGCATCGAGTCTGAAATAATGGGTATCTCTCAGATGCGGAAGTGGGAAGGTACAAGGCTTTCATATAAACAATTCAAAATTGATAACTAAGGTTTCTAAGTAATAAAACAATGAAACAATGATATATTTACATCTTGTGGAGAATTCGACAATAACATGTTTGAAACAGCCAACAGTAACACACAGAGAACAGTCTATGTGAAAGGGACAAGCCATTAAACAAGAACACCATAGTCACGAGTGAGTGAGTGAGTGTGTGGGTGGGTGTGTGGGTGAGGGTGTGTGTGCGTGAGCTGATGCTGTTTAATGCTGCACTCGGCAGTACAGGAGTCATTGCAAACAATAATCCAGCCTGGGCAAAGCAGGCAACCAATGAGCTAGCATGATGTCATGCTGTCTGGGGACCATGACACACATTGTGACCACCCGAGAAGTCAACTCCTGGCATCAATGAACTCGAGTTTTCTTCTTTAGTTAAACTTCTTTTCAAGTTACTAGCATCTGTAGTGAAATGTAGAATTAAAATCCATGTTTGTTTGTTTGTTTGTTTGTTTGTTTGTTTAATGACGCAATCAGCAATATTCCAGCTATTTGATGGTGGTCTGTAAATAATCAAGTCTGGACCAGACCATCCAGTGGTTGACATCATGAGCATCAATCCACACAACTGGGATACGATGACATGCATCAACCAAGTCAACAAGCCTGACCACCTGATCCTGTTAGTCCATGTCAAGATATAGTCTTCACACACTACTAGGTAAAAGCATTGGTACTGAAACGTAGCATTGAGTGAGTTGGGTTCAACACCGCTTTTAACAGTATGCCAGTTTTATCTTGACTTGTCAGCTAAATGTCGGAGGAAAGCCCAAAGTGATGCAGTTCTCAGACGTTTACCACTTCGGTGAAACCCACGAGCAAGGGTATGGTGCTGACAAACCTAGAAACATAATCGGGGCGAACTGGGATTCGAACCCACAATCATAGGTTTCTGGCGTGCCCAAGGGACGCAACTCTGCACAGCGAATCGCAGCGCCTTAGACAACTGGGCCACCCGGGCTACCTGTGCCCCCCGTAGCATTGACAGAATAAAGACATTGCAATCCATGTCAACTCTGTCTTGGTTGTCAACTACTTTATGACCAGTGGTAAACTATTGTAGTCAGATATATAAAACACATTTCTTCCAAAGCACATTATAGGTACAATACTTATGAGTTTGTTTACTCTTTATAATCCCCAAATACATCAACATGTCTTTATCTTATTATATTAAAGCTTGGAGGTACACTCCATATGTTGACATATGCTGTGTCCCTTTCAGCTGTTCTCAAACTGACTAGACCTATTGATTGCACTTTGTGAAAGCACATACAGAAATGGTTGTAAATATACTATTTACATAAAAAGTCACAATTTTCCCTACAAAGAAAATGTAGCATGAAAGTAAAGGTTTAAAATGCATCACAAATATATACAAATACATTTATATGTATTTGGAAATATGCTCAGAATCTTTGAATGATTGACAACATGAGGTTTTGATAAAGATCCAGTTCTGGTTTCATGACACAAATACCAATGTTAATGAGTATAGAGAGGTCTTTTCAAGGAGATCCATTGGTTTTGTCTAATGCACATATAAAACAAAAACAAGTTCAACTCAAGTATGTCATGTCCATATGTTCACAGTAAATACTGTTAAGCACAAATGTCTAAACAAACTGCTCAAAAACTCTACCACATCTTGTCAGTGTTCATTAAGCACTATGGATGTTAACCCTTCTTTTGTATATTAACAATGTCTCAGTCTTGTTTCCAGTTATTAATATTGAAAACTCGCAAAAAATAAGAGACAAATTGCATCTATTGCAGCTTGATTCAGTTGAAATAATTACTTGAGAATCTACAAGGAGTTATAATGAATACATCAGGCAGGTGGAGGCAAACTTCATGCAGCCCGACAGAAAAGTTACCAGCCACAGGCAGGCAGGCAGGCAGGCAGGCAGGGAGGCAGGCAGGCAGCCAGGCAGATATTTTGGACACTGCTGCTGATACCCAATGTCTCCCGATACGCCACAGGGCCATGTTTAACACCTCTTTAAACATTATTCCAGTTATATCGAGGCGTGTCAGCTTAATGTGGGAGGAAAGCCTTGAAGTGATGCAGGTCTCAGACGTTTACCACTTCGGTGAAACCCACGAGCACGGGTATGGTGCTCACAAAACCTAGAAACATAATCAGGGCGAACCGGGATTTGAACCCACAATCATAGGTGTTGGCATGCTAAAGGAACGCAACTCTGCACAGCAAATCACAGCACCTTAAACAACTGAGCTACCCTACCCCCTGCAACTGATGAATACCAAGATTCTTGAAACACTCCTGTGAGGAGCTTGTATACACACACACCTGCTGCTAATTCTCAAATAAAAAGATAGTCACATTTTTTCAGAGTGAATACTTGCAATGCACTCTTTCTAAATACATGTATATTTTCAGAAACTAAAAGTTTGAATAAAAAGAGTTAGAGATGCATTATTTGAAAAAATATATTAAACCTGGGGTGGTAGATATAAATATATGCAAGTAAAAAAAGGCAATTAAGTGTATATATATGCACACCTCGTAAAGATTTTGATGCAAGAAAACCTATATGTTCCAGTAAATTGAAAACTTTTATACATGTATTTTCATGAACATTTCTCACCAAGAAACCACTGACTGCAGACTTTAATGCATTTACAATCCTACAGATTTCTCAGTGCACCAAGGTTGAAAAAGGCCAGACTTTTAAATAAACTTGGTTTACGAACTCCAATAAATTGAAATGAAAATGAAGAGAAGTTTATTATTCCACCTAAAAGTAAAATGTCCAAAAAAATAATTTATTGTTGCTAATCCAGCCTTTCCATGAATTGTTTCTTTCCCTATTCCTTCACCCAACATTTTTTTCTACCTACTTCAAATTTTGAGGAAACCAAAAACCATATTGGAAAATTGATTTTTTTTTAAATAATTTTTTTTCGCAAAACAATCTCAACCAAAAATGAAATAAATCTTGTCTAAGTTTACATGTGAACACAATATAATTGTTATTCAAACTTACCAAATATCATATTGCACACTGGAAACTATCATTGCACATCTTGTTCTTATGCAAAGGTAATAAAGACAATTACAAATACATTATGGATCGGTAAACACTTGCCATGTACCAACATGATTGACATACAAAACTGCCTTTCAAACTGAGGACTGTATCTCTCATCATATAAAATCTTCCAAATGAATTGATGCAACTATGAAACCTGCAATGATTCTTGACAAATTGACAAACTGACACAAGTAGAGGTGTAACGATACGGTCATCTTCCCGAGGCAAGAGAGTTAACTGACTATAAAAGTCCAGTTTCCACCCTTGCTGAACTAGGCTGGAATTCCTGGGCTTGATCGTAGCGCCACCAGTGGCTATTACGAGTTATGTCCTTTCTATGCCTCTCCCATATGGACCAATCAGATTCCACCTCTCGTATCACATGCATTTGCTTCAAACAAAATGGTGGTGCCCAGTCAAGATGATCTGATCGACCATCAAGAACTATTTTGTGATAAAACAGTCTTACTTCGCGAAGTACATCAAATCACATAAGCACCTGGATTAAACACATGAAAAGATTTGGAAAATATCTGTTGACGAGTTGGCGATGCACATGCTTTGCAAATCCTGCAATCGACCGAACTCTGCATGACAGTTTACGAACCGGATTTCGATTTCGGTGCACGATTTTGATTGGACTATGCATAGACTCGTTAGCCCAGCCAAAATGTAACTCCATAATCCCAGCCTAGTTCGGCAAGGGTGGAAACTGGACTTATATAGTAAGTTAACTCTCTTGCCTCGGGAAGAGGCGATACTCTTGGGGTCGCAGTACAATACATATCCATTACTTTGGGTGCGATATGATTCGTAAGCTGAAACAGTACTTTTGTTTCTCAAGTTGATATTCTTTCTTTTTGCTGGTTAGTCACATCCCTGAATCATTTTTTATTAAATTTCAGAGCTCAAAGATATTGTAGTCCAGAAACATCTTGGCTAGAGGGCACTGTGAATTTTGTGTCATTTATATCCAACCACAAAATACTAGAGAATCTTCGTGAGGTTGAACAATTTCTGTTATTGATACCCAAATAACTTGTAATGAAATGTATCATGATACAGGGATCGCAAATTGATTGTTGGCCCCCATATCGAGATGCAATACTGTATTGACATATCGTTACACCACTAAACAAAAGAGGGCATATACGTACGTAACCAGTCATCTAGGTATTTAAGCAATGATGTGAAATAGTCCTAGATGGCATTTGGTGACTAGAGAAAATCAGTTAACTGTTTACTGTAAATACCATATTCAACGTGATAAACGCCCTGCTATAATAAGCGCCCATGGCGATATTTGCTTACATATTGGCTAGTGAACAATCCCAATTAGCAACCATTCCGATTGATCAATGTACACAAGACTTATTTAATCGCGTAGAATATGTAGTCGTGTGTTATATGCACCCTTAATTATGGGTATTTTAAGTCTAGAAAAATAAATCTGTCGTATATAAATATTTCAGGCTGTCAGCATAAACCTCGAAATTTATCTTTCAACTCTGTGGTTTCCACCAAAATAATATTCTAATAAGTGGCCCCTATTTCTAATTTTGAGAGCGCCCTGAGCGCTTATTTCGTGGCATACGGTAGTCATTGTATTGAGATCTGAACATGTTCTTTTTGTTCTTATTTTTTTTTTAGTCAAGAATGTGTTGCTGAATAATATTTCAGGAAATGAATGCAGTTAATACGATGCAATGCCGATCTCTCCTTGATCAAGAGCAGCTTGACCTCAACAACGATGACTGGTAGGAGTGATGAGTGTTTACATCAGTTACCATGGCTACCAGGTGCATCATGTTTACTGAAGAGGTAAGTCACTATTCTGATGCTTGATGCAGATGCAGTCAGAAATAATGCACATATAAACAAACTGATTGGTCCTTGTTGGTCCTTATTATGCTGACTTATATCAACCTTGTTTCCTTCTCAGAGTTAGTGACTTGGGTATAACCTTGCTTTGAACCGTATTTTAGTTTCTTCATGGAGTGTAGGCTGGAAGGACTCATCTCCATTCTCATCAACAGAAATAATAACTACAGCAGATCCAATAGTAGATATCATGCAGATCTCAAGGCCAATCTCATTAAAATTAGTTCCCGCTGAACAAAGATCTGAGGACCTCCTATTACGTGACACGTCAGACCGACCTTGTGCGAACTTTGACCGACCTTGTGCGAATTTTGACCAACCAATGGAATGACTGACAAGAAGTCGACATTAGCCAATCAGAAGACAGCTTTCTGGTGCTTTATGGCACTAATTTCAAATTGGTGACTATGCTTTGAAACATATTTTAAAAAATTCTTGATTAAAATTTGACACCTGAACAAAAGAACATTCTGGAATGGTTAATAGATGGTCTAGATTGTATGGATTCAGTCGTTAAGCCTGTAACTATCGTTCGGAATACCCCAAGTTAAAGTTAAAGTTTGCATGACTAGAAATCACATTCTGTCTGTCACTTTCATTATCTGGTAAGCAACGCTCTGATTGGATGGATGAAGGTCGTTCTGATGTGACCCCGAATGGGTAGTCCTCAGATCGGGGTAGCAAGAACTAAGATCTGATTTTAATGAGATTGATCTCTAGGTAGATCTCTTTGAACATCACATGGTAGATCTCATGTTTTATCTCAGAGTAGATCTTTCTGGTAGATACCATAAAAGATCACTTGGCAGATCAAATATCAGATCTCATGATGCATCTCATAGTAGATCTTAAGACATATCAAATAGCAGATCTAACGGCAGATCTAACGAAAATCATATAGTATATCTCATAGTGGTGAGTGAGTATAGTTTAACACCCCGCTTTTGGCAATATTCCAGCAATATCACGTCAGGGGAAACCAGAAATGGGCTTAACACATTGTACCCATAAGGGGAATCGAACCCGGATCTTTGGCATGACGAACAAATGATTTAACCACCAGGCTACCCCCTGACCTAGATCTCATAGCAGATATCATACCAGATGTCAACAAATTAGGCAAAAAGTAAACAAACATATCTCACCTTACTTATCCAAATGGTAAGAAACATAATTGTGATAGTTATTAGGCAAAATATAATCTGCTAATAAAATGCATTGCTTTGGTCCTCACTTATGAAGATGACAAAATTATGACAGATCTAAAGGAATAAGAAACAAGTCATGTTATTTGTCTTTAAAATACTGTAAATATTGCACAATAAACTAGCACTTAACACACAATCATCTTTTTACAACCTGCAAAGCACAAAATTGAGTTGCAAGTTGGAAGGTCCTGATTTGACATGATGCTACTCCTGGTTTAACATCCTCTTGGTTCCAGACTTCCTGCAATAGTTGCCAAGCAGTGCATCACCATGGCAACAGTTGCCTGGCAGCCAAGGCTCGTTGTTCCATGTACTTTCCTCTATATTGCTGTCTATGCTGATCTCGATGGCTACCATCAGACTACCTAAGCCCACACCTGGAACAGTGGACAGGGGACTCTGTCAGCATTTATAACCAACCTTCCAGCCATATGAGGGCAGGAAAGGCAATGACCCTCACAGAGACCAATCAGAAAACATAAAATAAGTTTACATATATATTATATCAATGATAGATTAGAAAAATGTAAAGATGAGTATTTCATATTAAATGCAATGTTTTTATACTTGCCTGGGTAGCTATACGGGTGGCGTCAGGTATGGTAAAACATGAGTGAGTGAGTGAGTTGGGTATAACGCCGCTTTTAACAGTATTCCAGTTACATCATGGCGTGTCAGCTTAATGTGGGAGGAAAGCCCGAAGTGATGCAGGTCTCAGACTTTTACCACTTCGGTGAAACCCACAAGTTACATTGGTAAAACATGAGCATTTCTGAATAAATACAATGTTTTTATACTTACCTGATGATACACCTATAGAACTGTGTAGCATCAGGTAAGGTAAAACATACAATTATTCTCGCATTCCTTATTATTGAACAGTTAAGTCGACATTGCTTTTATTTCAAGGGATGAGAAATCAAAACATAAAATTGTGTTCATACCAGTATGTATGCGGTAAATGATGTCCTCAACATGTTTTTCATGAATGAAAAGCTGTGTTTTGAGACTCATTAAGACTCAAAAGGTATTTGAAAGTTTCAAACCAATACCCAAAATATGAATGTTTGTCATCTTATACTAGTCACACTATTTTGCTCTTCGTTTTTCATCATGACATGACTAACAAAATTCTGAATGATGACAAACTATTCTGACAGGTATAGAGTACTTTACATGAACCAAACGTTGACAGGCCAGATGTGTACACTTTCAAGTCAGCGGCTTTGATGACACCCCATGTTTCAGCATGACAACCTAACCAAGCTATGTGACGTACACAAAAAGAAACTACAGCCTGATGTTGATCACTGATGTATTACACAGAGATGTTTCATACCATAGACACACATCTACATACTAAAACCAATCAAATATAACTCTCAAAAGTTCAAGAAATCTAACTCTGTTACTATAGTCAATCTGTCGTGTGTTCTTTAACTTGTTTGAGTTGTATACATCAAGGACTAAACGGGATATTCCTATCAAAATTTGAGTAGTACATGTAGCAACAACTTACTCGTAAAGTATAGTCCCAACTTCCTGTACAGAGAGCAGTGCCGTCTGGTGACACGCCGAGACAACTGACTCGATTCTCGTGGCCGTATAGGATGTTCAACCTAGTGCCCTTAAGTACATCCCACAAGTTGATGGTGTAGTCATTGTAGCCCCCGAACAGCAGTCGGCCTGTAATACAAGCACATGCATGTCATGATGTAACCCACAATGTACCGGACTCACAGCTCACTGAGAAGTCAACCCACAATGTACAATACTCACCGCTCACTGAGAAGTCAACCCACGATGTACGGTACTCACCGCTGAGGGAAGTCAACCTACAATGTACAGTACTCACCACTCACTGAGAAGTCAACCCACGATGTACAATACTCACCGCTCACTGAGAAGTCAACCCACGATGTAATGTACTCACCGCTCACTGAGAAGTCAACCCACGATGTACGGTACTCACCGCTCACTGAGAAGTCAACCCACGATGTACGGTACTCACCGCTGAGGGAAGTCAACCTACAATGTACAGTACTCACCACTCACTGAGAAGTCAACCCACGATGTACAATACTCACCGCTCACTGAGAAGTCAACCCACGATGTAATGTACTCACCGCTCACTGAGAAGTCAACCCACGATGTACGGTACTCACCGCTCACTGAGAAGTCAACCCACGATGTACAATACTCGACGCTCACTGAGAAGTCAACCCACGATGTACAATACTCACCGCTCTCTGAGAAGTCAACCCACCATGTACGGTACTCACCGCTCACTGAGAAGTCAACCCACGATGTACAATACTCGACGCTCACTGAGAAGTCAACCCACGATGTACAATACTCACCGCTCTCTGAGAAGTCAACCCACGATGTACAATACTCACTGCTCACTGAGAAGTCAACCCCCAATGTACGGTACTCACCGCTCACTGAGAAGTCAACCCACAATGTACAGTACTCACCACTGAGTGAGAAATCAACCCACGATGTACAATACTCACCGCTCTCTGAGAAGTCAACCCACAATGTACAATACTCACCGCTCACTGAGAAGTCAACCCACAATGTACAGTACTCACCACTGAGTGAGAAATCAACCCACGATATACAATACTCACCGCTCACTGAGAAGTCAACCCACGATGTACAATACTCACCGCTCTCTGAGAAGTCAACCCACAATGTACAATACTCACCGCTCACTGAGAAGTCAACCCACAATGTACAGTACTCACCACTGAGTGAGAAATCAACCCACGATGTACAATACTCACCGCTCTCTGAGAAGTCAACCCACGATATACAATACTCACCGCTCACTGAGAAGTCAACCCACAATGTACAATACTCATCGCTCACTGACAAGTCAACCCACCATGTACGGTACTCACCACTGACTGAGAAGTCAACCCACAATGTACAGTACTCACCGCTGAGGGAAGTCAACCCTCAAAGTACAGTACTCACCACTGACTGAGAAGTCAACCCACAATGTACAATACTCACCGCTCACTGAGAAGTCAACCCACAATGTACAATACTCATCGCTCACTGACAAGTCAACCCACCATGTACGGTACTCACCACTGACTGAGAAGTCAACCCACAATGTACAGTACTCACCGCTGAGGGAAGTCAACCCTCAAAGTACAGTACTCACCACTGACTGAGAAGTCAACCCTCAATGTACAGTACTTACTGCTGAGGGAAGTCAACCCACAATGTACAGTACTCACCGCTGAGGGAAGTCAACCCACGAAGTACGGTACTCACCACTGAGGGAAGTCAACCCACAATGTACAGTACTCACCACTGAGGGAAGTCAACGTACAATGTACGGTACTCACCACTGACTGAGAAGTCAACCCACAATGTACAGTACTCACCACTGAGTGAAGTCAACCCACAATGTACAGTACTCACCACTGAGGGAAGTCAACGTACAATGTACGGTACTCACCACTGAGGGAAGTCAACGTACAATGTACAGTACTCACCACTGACTGAGAAGTCAACCTACAATGTACAAAACTCACTTCTGACTGAGGAGTGAACCCACGAAGAACGGTACTCACCACTGACTGAGAAGTCAACTGCATTACAGCCAAATATGATGCTCTCCTTCTTGTAACAGTTGACCTCACGATCTGCCCGCAGGTCAAACAGACGACACTGAAACACACACACAGATTGATTTAGTACACAACATGTCTGTACACTATTCTGTCACTATTCTGTTACTGACCGGTCTGTCACTAGTCACACACTTTTCAGTTGCTAGTCTACCACTACTCTGTTGCTAGGCTGTCACATGTCTGTCATTGTGCTGCCACAAGGTCAGAGTTGACATTACTTCTAGCATGACACTGAAGAATGCTTGCTTCTGATTGGTCAAAATGTGATTAAAATCAGGTATCAAATGGCATTTGATACCTCTAAATTAACAAGCGTTGTCACACAAAAACACATTTGTATCAATACATCAATCTCTCAAGAGCCTACATGTAACAAAGGCTGTTGATAACCCATCAGAACTGTGTGTATTCATTCAATATGAAGCTGCTTGGATGAGGAGATGACAACACTTTATAATAACAACCGTACATCATGTGCACACAAAACATAACATTCATAAAACCTTACAAAACAATTGTACCTTGTTATTGTACCCTACATCATTGTACCGTGTCATTGTACCCTGTGTCATTGTACCATGTGTCATTGTACCCTGTGTCATTGTACCAGGTGTCATTGTACCCTTTCACTGTACCATGTGTCATTGTACACTTTCATTGTACCATGTGTCATTGTACCCTGTGTCATTGTACCCTGTGTCATTTTACCCTTTCATTGTACCATGTGTCATTGTACTCTGTGTCATTGTACCCTTTCACTGTACCATGTGTCACTGTACACTTTCATTGTACCATGTGTCATTGTACCCTATGCCATTGTACCATGTGTCGTTGTACCCTTTCACTGTCCATGTGTCATTGTACCCTGTGTCATTGTACCCTTTCATTGTACCCTGTGTCATTGTACCCTGTGATTGTTCCCTGTGTCCCATTATTGTACCCTGTGTCATAGTACCCTGTGTCATTGTACCCTGTGTCATTGTACCCTGTGTAATTGAACCCTGTGTCATTGTACCCTGTGTCATTGTACCCTGTGTCATTGTACCATGTGTCATTGTACCCTGTGATTGTACCCTGTGTCCCATTATTGTACCCTGTGTCATTGTCGACATTCCTTGTTCTTGCATTCAATGTTTATTATACAGGCTGCCATGACATATTGTTGAAAGCGGTAAAAAAAGTTGACTTACCGTTGCATCATCTGATCCAGTAGCAAAGGCATCCCCACTGGGGTAGAACCTGACGCTGTTGATGTCCGACTCGTGACCTTCAAACACCTGCACACAGTCGGCTGTTCGTATGTCCCACACCATCGCAACCTTGTCACAGCCCTAGAACAACACAGCAGTCATGTGACAGCAATAAAATATACCCATCATGTCTAGGCTCTAGAATCTACATCATCAGTATTGTTAGCAAATTTAGTAAAATAAACTAAATATGACATAAACTAAATATGACATAAATGCTACTACTATTGACGCTGCCTCGTATCGGAGTACAATCTGAAGTGTCAGCATTGCAGTTTAAAACATAAATTGATATTGTTCAAACACTGCCAAAAACAGCATCGCAGTTTAAAACATAAATTGATATTGGTCGAACACTGCCAAAAACAGATTTGCAGTAGCATCATTAGACAATGCACAAATCATGCCTCACATTCAAGGAGTATAAGTGCTGCAAATAATCAAGTCAGGACCAAACAATCCAGTGATTGACATCATGAGCATCAATCTACGATTCCAAATTGGGTCATGATGACATGCATCAACTAAATCAGCGAGTCTGATCACCGAGGTAGTAATAATAATTGTACTGCGTATACATATGGTGATCACAGTACACCTTTTCTATTCCTTGTTTATCATATTTATGCTACGGCACCACACGAGTGTAATGATCTCTGTTCATCTCTTAATCATATACTGTTATTCTTAAAATAATCCATGTTTAAGTACAAATACAATTTTTGAGTGAACCACCCAATTTGATATAGAGTGCCAAATGAATTGCAGCCATGACTGTCCTCATGTTTTGGCAACACATTGAGAAACCACTATCTAAGCATATGGATAATGCATATTTATCGGATCATATTACCAAGTTTATAAGATTAGTTTAAAGCATAGATAACAGAAGATTTTAGGATAAATCACTGACCCCAGATACAAATATGTTGCCCGTCTCTGTGGGGGAGAGATCAATACTCATGACATCCCCCAGATGGCCATGGAAACTCTGGATGAGTGTGCTGCTCTCCACATCCCACAGGGCACATGTGCTGTCCCCACTGCCCGTCAAGATCTGCAACAGAGAAAGGATCTTTACACAGAAATCATGCATGACAAGGTGAACATTTACCACTAAATACACTTGGGTGAGTGAGTGAGTTGGGTTTATCACCACTTTGAACAGTATTCCAGTTATATCGAGGCATGTCAGCTTAATGTGAGAGGAAATCCTGAAGTGGTCATGGACGATTACCACTTTGGCGAAACCCTTCAGCTGACAAACTTCGAAACATAATCATCACTAGCTCACTGAGATAACCATGCTGCAGTTTAACATGAATACCCCACTCAGACACAGTATGCTGACTCTGAGCTGACCAGTCCTTGTTTTATCCCCTTAATGCCGAGCGCCAAGAGGGTAACAGCAAGTACCATCTTTAAACGTCTTTTGGTATGACGTGGCAGGGAATCAAACCCCGACCTTCCGCTCCCGAGGTAGATGCTCTACCACTAGGCCACGGAAGCAGTCAGTGAAGTAGCAACATGAGAGATAGCCGGTAGCTCTTGGACAGATAGTGGGTGTTGGCATTATGTGGTGCGTAAGCAAACGTTTTCATAGACAGGGTGGCCAAATACCTGGCTCACTAACGATTTACAGTTGGCAGTGTCAATATTGAGGAATATTCTCAATCAAATTAGCATTAAATATTTAACATTTGCAATGAATGAAAATATTGACTTTTTCAATACCAACTTTCTCTAGTAATTAGTGTTTGGTGTAACATTTACTAAAGAATACATTTTTCCTTGTTGTGCGATTGTGATTGATACTTGTATCAAGAAGTAAAACGTAGCGACCTACCAATGCATCGGTGTATCGTGGGACTACTAAAGCTCACCTGGTAGTCGGAACATGTGAAGGAGCAGCATGAGAGATAGCTGGTGTGAGTGGCCACAGCTTTCTTCTTTGTGGCAGGGTCTTCCTCCAGGCTCAGTGGGTACACGGTGCACTTGTTGTCCAGACCACTGGAATGTAACAACAGTTGGTTAGAACCATACCACGTAATCCAAACTGCTGATCAAGGCAGGAAAGCCTGAAATATTCCACATGCTGCAAATAAGTTAAATATTCTCGACAAAATTTACCGTTTACCTCAGGGATTGAATATTGAACAGGGTGCCGTTGTACAAAGTGATCTTAGCACTAAAGTGATCGTAAAATTCCCACGTGCGTGACAGAGGCCATATTCCACAAACATGAAAACAACAGAGACAGCTCTGGATTGTGAGTGGCCTCCCTTTCCCAATATGAACCACAAAAAATGCAGTTTCGCCCACTGCTCAGGAACACGCCATCACTCACCCAGCAGCTGGGGAAACCACACTGTACTAGTCCATGTGATACCACAGATTCTCACATATCGCAGGAACATGGCACAACCCAACCAGCATCTCGGTACAACACACGGTACTCACCCACATGCTACAACAGATCCTGATGGACCGTAGGAACATGCCATTACCCAGGTCGTTGGCATGGTAACTGCATGCTCCTGTTGAGGTAAGACCAAGAAAAATATTAAACAGTACACAAACCAGGCAACTCTACCACCACAAACATAATCGGGGCGAACCGGAATTCGAACCCACAACCATAGGTTTCTGGTGTGCACGCAACTCTGCACAGCGCATCGCAGCGCCGTAGACGACTTGGCCACCCGTGCCTGCTTGTACTAGTCCGGACTGATGCCGATTTATAGTGCAAGCTCACTGAGATACCATGCCGCAGTTTAACATGAATACCCCACTGAGACACTGTATACTGACTCCGGGCTGACCAGTCCTTGTTTTGTGCCCTTAATGCCTGGCGCCAGACAGGGTTACAACCATCTTTTAATGCACCCGGGGATGAAAACCCAGACCTTCCGCTCTCCAGGCGGACGCTCTTCCACTAAACCCTGGAGGCAGTCATTGAAGCAAGTAAACACTTCAGGTTAATTTCTACTGCTTTGAAGGTTAATTTCCCAAAACATATTCTTGAAATACGCATTTTTAATAAAACTACACACCAACATAAATGTCAGGAAGGAATATTCTCAATCAAATTAGCATTAAATATTTAACATTTGCAAAACTTAGGATCTAGGATTGTGTGTACACCAAGAAAATAGATTAGTTTGGTATTACAGTGGGTCTTACAGTTTCAAACACCTATCAAATCAAAGGAGCCAACTGGTGAGTAGGTTTTCTCACAGGTATCACTTGTACATGTTAGATTATACTTACTTTGTTTGTGGTGAAGGCATCCCACACAAGCATCTTCCCATCCTGGAACACAATAAACTTGGTGCTGACATCATACGAAGATTCTTTCAACAGAGTGAGTGACAGAGTATGGATTTACGCTGCTCTTTGCAATATTACAGCAACATCCAGGCAGGGGACACCAGACACGCACTTCAAACATTGTACCTATGTGGGAATTGAACACAGGTCTTCGCCGTGATGAGTAAAGACACCCAACCACAAGTCTATCCCACCTCCCAACTTTCATCAGAGATACCATCCTTCATTGCTAAACTTTGAGTCAGGTTCGATGACACAGTGCTAAAAATAGCTGTCCAATCAAATTTCATGATATAAACTAGTGGTGATGAACAGATGTTAATTTACTTGACTCTTGTTGCCTGCAACAGCTGTACCTATACCACAATATCTAACACACCCTCTATAGTCACCCCTAGTTGCAACAGTGTTTTGGTGAAAATGCCCACCTGTGAAGAGCTGACGATGTGCCGCTTGTCCGATGACCAGTCCATGCACAGCACCTTGCCCTGGTGACCTTTCAGGGCTCGGCGGGTCTTGATGTTGAATGGAGGCAGGTTGGCCAAGCGTTGTCCCAGTACACACACTGTAGGATGAACAAGCATAAAGACATGTCAGTGTTTGAAAGTATACATAAAAGTCTCGGGTTTTTTGTTATTAGGTTTGGCTAATAAGATCGATAATCGGAATTATCCCCGATGGGAAGAAATATTTACAATTATGGATATGAAACTGTTGTTATAGATAAAAACTCAAATAAACTATTGTGATGAAATAAAGTTTAGATTTACCGAAACAGGCTTGTCATTGTCAATATTGTCAATTGTCTAAGACTGAAAGCAACAGTTACATATCTAAAATGTCCACAAAGTAATTCATGCATAAATGTGTCACAGCTCACAAGTGGTGTGAAATATGTTGATTTCTTTCGGGACTTCCTTGTTTTTTTGCTTAAGTTCCTTCTCCGATATTTTTCAATAATTGATCGATATTTAGTTATCGATTATCGATCTCTATGATCTATATAGATAACCAGCTCTACATGTCATTACATAATGTTAACAGCTGATGAAGTAGGCAGTCCCTAGAATCCTCACAGCAGTCCCTAAGGACCACACTTGATTTCAAACACTTCACGTACAAGAGAAAAGTGTAGAATTTAGTGGTAGAACTAAAATATACGAGGGAGTGAATTGGGGTTTTACCCAGCTTTGAACAGCATTCCATGCCGTGACAGCTTAATGTGGGATGAAAGCCTAAAGTGATGCAGGTCTCAGACCTTTACCACCTTGCTGAACCAGCCAGCATGGGTATGGTGCCGACAAACCAAGAAACATATTGAGGGGCAAACCAGAATTCGAACCCATGATGATAGGTTTCTGCTGCAACCAAGGGACACAACTCTACACAGCCAACTGCAGCACCTAAGACAACAGACCACTTGTGCCCAGATATATATAGGTATATAGGTGCCCAGGTATAAATGTAAAAACTGGTGCGCAAACTGTGTATGTACGCAAAGCAGATTTACAATGTGTGCACAGCTTTTATATTTAGATCTCCATAAATGCAAATACATGTCACTTCTAATAAATATATATATGTCAACAAAAACTTCACTGACTGCTTATTTACACTTTAACACTCACAAGACTGAAGCCAACAGTAAGAAATCTGTGACATCGTTCAGTGCAATAATGCAACACAAGCCCCGCCCATTCTATTGTAAGCCAATCAGAAAACAGTTGTTTGTTATTGGGCGTGGTCTTTTTTGTTTTTGGTTTTAGGAAACAAATGCAAAAAAAAATGGCTTGCTTAGCCAATCAAAAGCCACTGAATTGCCTGCAATTTACTTATTATTGATTAACTCTGAAAATCTACCACCTTTTTTTTCATACTATCACTCGACGTCAAAAGTTACCAGACGTCAGTTGCAAATATGGGCCACCAGAAAAATAACATATATACTCACCGCCAAAAGAAACTTGAACCATAGAAACTTATAGAGAAGTATGTACGTTAAAAAGAGATAATTTCAATGTGTACCAATTAATGACAAAAGTTACAATCAGTCAAGCATTACCAGTGTGACTTTACTCTTATCACAATATGCTGCACATGATTTCCAAACTTTACACGCTAATCCTGCACGAGACAAATTGTGCATCCTGAGTCATGGATCTTTAACGTCGCATGTGATGCATTCATGAGCATCTGTTCACACAACATACCCATATGTTCGTTTGTGCATCAAACCAATCTAATATATCTTGAAAGTCTTCATATATTAACCAACATGTATGGCATTTGCTTTTCTAGTGACAGTGAGCATACATATGATTGAACAAACAACAAAATTACTCAGCAATGGAATATTACATATGCATGCAAGACAAGCAGCTGAGCACCCAGTACCAGACAATGATACAGTTATATCACTATCAGTACCTCCATAGGACACCAGACGCCATTCAAGGCTACTGAAACATGCTTCTTGTCTTACAAAGAAATATTCCAGCTGGTGACCTGTAAATATTCGAGAGTCTGGACCAGACAATCCTGTTAAGTGATATTATTTTAAGTAAAAATCCATGCTGTCAAGCAATGATAAAATGCAATCAACCAAGTCACCGAGCCAGACCATCCGAACCATTTTTCACCTAATGCAACCTCCATAGTTTGCTGTGGATCTTTTCTAACCTGGAGGGACTTGTTAATCATTGAAATACAAATCATCACTGCAAGGCCAAAACATTTGTCACAAGTATCGATATAGTAAATAAATAATCTGAACTGCATTTTCTTTTTTCAGATTTGGTAAAATTGCTAAATTTATATCAACCTCTGCGAATGCCTGGACAAAAGTAACACTCTGCTACATTATACGTAACTGGAAGATACAAATTACACGTGAACAACCATTTAAATCCACCTTTTCATCTCACATAATGCCTATTGATTAAAGAAAACATTGACACATATATAAAGGAGGCATCAGTGGTTGAAACTACGATAATACCGGCTACAAAAAGCAGGAAACAATCATTCATAACGGTACTTTTGATCTGAACATAACCTTGTTTTTACCATATCTAATTCTGTCAAATCTGTCAAAATAGAGTATCGTACTGCTTGAATTCATTGAAATATCTTGCATCATACTTTCAAGGTGATTGGCTTTTTGTATAATGTGATTCTAAGGACTATCTGTGTTCGGACTTGTAGGGCTAAAGGCTAATATATGTTGTTGTTCTTGACATTTGGCCTCGGTGTTGGTGATCGAAAACCGAACGAAAGGTACTACAAGGAAACGGTCTATTTCATTTTATGGCGTGCCATTAAATACGTAGGTAGTAAATCTGTGTCCAAAATATAAACATACTGTCAACATCATTTAGTTTGGCCTTTTCATCTTCTAATTTAGCTTTGAGTGTTTCAGCTTCACGCGTCAAAGCCTCCATGGAGTCGGGATTTTCTGCCCGAAGAGCTTCCGTCGCCATTTTGATGAAGTGAAGAGCCCGGATGGGTTTTCTCGTATTCATTACACAAGAAACAAAATCAATATCATGCTGTGGAAATTCAACACATGATTTTATTTACTATAAATTGCGTTTGGTTTACTTAAAGCCCTTTATCTGAAGTTGGTATCATGTCGATGAATAGATTGACGCATTGTGTCATAATGTGTTGCAAGAGTTATTTCCCTTATATCACAACTTCTGTTCAAAATGGTTAAAGATTGTTTCAGAAAAAGCAAAGTTATATGTACTTTCGTTCTGCGACATGCTGTAGTTTGGCGTGTATTTTTCAATATGAAAGATGGCAACAATTTAAAGACGAAAATATTAAGATCAAACCTTTAACTTCGTTTGATTTAGAAATCCAAACCATGATAAAATTAGCTTTGCATTGCTCAGTTGAAATACACATATATGGGACTTTGCCTGTTGATGACAATGCTCTCCCATTGAAACTCAAAGGTGCCTAAAGTCTTGACACTTTCCGAAGAATGTAGAAAACATAATTCTCCTTAGCAGCATGCCCAGTGTAGACTCAATGATGTTCAACCATATCAAAACTGTACATAAATTATGTAAATACAAGCTTCATATGAAATACAATTCAATTTAGTTGGATATTAACCGCTGTATTATTATTGTTGTTGTTTCTGTTGTTGGTGTTGTTGTAGATATGTTGTTTCACGTCAGCTGTGGTAAAAATGTAAGTCATGTTCATTCTTTTATTCAACAGCTATGTGCTCTGTGTTTAAAGTGACATTTTAATGAAGAAGGAGTCGACTTATAAATTTCAGCTTCTATTGAGTCCAAGTTCATCACTCTCTACAGATGATCGTAACGACATCCCTGCTAGTTATCGCTGGCTTCATAAACGTACATATACGTAGTAGTATTCAAACGTCTCTCTTACAATTTGGTGACTCGGATTTACTCGTTAGAAGATTTACATCTTTCAGAATATTTCAATTTTGGAATTCGATTACCTTTGGAGAGTTTCTCATTTTCCCAACTGGACTTCGATGCATGTCTGCTTATCTCCTTTTGAATTCGATGTCTCTTTCGAACAGATTGTCTTTGTTGTAAATCTATTAGTCTCTGATTGTCACATTTTAAATTTGATGATTTTTCAGAGTGTCTCCTTTAAAATTCAATGACGTTACTGATTGTCTATGACTAGATAATGTCATAATTCCATCTGCCATGTAAATCCAAAGGTTCAATTAACCTTGTGATTAAACTGCTGTCAGCTGAATGCGCTTGGTCTGGGCGTGTCCTCATCTTTAAAGACTTCAGGGAACGCCCTGGTTGTATTACTACTATAGTTTCACCATGGAATTTCCCCAGCCGGAGAGACCACTTTTTAAGAAATGTGTTAACCCTTTATTTGTATTTTATAGTAAACTTTTTTATGCATTTCAATTCAACACAATTCTACATGAAGTGTTTGAAATCAAGCGTGATCCTTGCGTCCCTAGATTTAATGCTGTGCGGCCCGTGAAGATTCTGGGGTAGAATAGATCTTCAGCAACCCATGCTTGCCGTAAAAGGTGACTATGCGTGTCGTAAAAGGCGACTAACGGGATCGGGTAGTCAGGCTCGCTGACGTGTTGATACATGTCATCGTTTCCCAGTTGCGTGGATTGATGCTCATGATGTTAATCACTGGATTGTCTGGTCCAGACGCGATTATTTACAGATCGCCGTCGTATGAAGGAATATTGCTGAGTGCGGCGTTAAACAACAAATATACAAACAAACTTTATAGTATATTCATCTTGAAAGATTTAACTTAAATGGTGAACGAGTTCGATCACTACCGGCAAAATACCTGAGAGGAAAAATAATTCCAGGTTCAGCTGTTTCATTGCATGTCCTTTTCCATCTGGGAAAAATGGCATCCGCTTGGATTTTCGGTGGTTTACGTTTTTCCTTCTTATTTTGTGCCAAAGAGGCTCGACCAGGCACCTGTCTGTGCCCGTATCCCCACATTATAACACACACGTTGTGGGAACATTTTAAAGTTTACATATCACACAAATCCTGACAAAGTTTTATGATTGACTGTTGCGATTCGCTGTGCAGAGTTGCGTCCCTTGGGCACGCAAGAATGTATGTATGTATGTATGTATGTATGTATGTATGTATGTATGTAGGGTTCGAAATCGAAACCGAATTGTTCCATCAAAGTTTTTACACTTTTATGCATATACAAAAACTTGTATAAATTCTTTTGCATTCTTTAATGTCAAACGATCTATTTTCCCAATCTTTTGCCGTGACTCTGTACAGTGTTAAACCGCAAATTAAACTCCTACCTTTTCATCCGTTATTACTGCATATACAACTAAGCATATTAATTATTCATTTTTTTATTTATTTCTACTAGTTGATTGTCATATATTCTGGTGTGGAACCAATGTGTGTTTATATTCGTCATTTAAGCGTCAGTGGCTTTCAATGGATTATATTAAGCTGTGCTGCGTTTCATGGGTCTGATGAACCTTTTTAGCTGAGCCATATTGACTATACATGTAGTGTGTCGCATGTAGCAAATAATTCAGAGATTGTAACATTTGCCTACGTATTTAGCTTACATATATTTTATACGTTTAACGGATTTCAGTCCAAGTTATTTAAAACACATATGCAACGTCACTTTTTTTACCTTCGAAAATGAACGGTTGATTGTGAATTTTTTTATTTATTTTTTTATTGTGAAATATTCATGCCGACATTATCTTGAACCAACATGTACACATGAATTGTCGGAACTATATTTGTTTTGACACTCAGGTGAATGATTTCAAACTTTGTCGGGAGACATGTGTCGCAAGCGGGGCTATATCCCGCATCGTGGCCATTTGAGATTTGTTCTTCTTCCTTCTTCAGGGTCTCAACACTGCCGGTGGTGGGTAGGCGGTCATCCTGAGTCAGAATTCCCGTATCTCGCTCTCCCTTGATAAAATACAAAAACATATGATACCCGTTTCGTAAAATCAGCAAGTCACACACATTCATTCATCCATGATCTCTTTCTTTGAAACACTGTATAATTAATGTGTTTCAGTGTAGTGAAACGATGTGAACGTGTTTTATGAGGAATTATCGGTACCAATTGACAATATTTGACAAAAAATATTAAAACTATTTTACATTAATCGACAACACAAATATACTGACGGCCAAAAGCAATTTTACCACTTAAAAAATGAAATAAGATCAAGACATAAGATCAAACTTAATATATACAAAACACATCGTCCAAACACAACAACGTTCTATGCAGAAAGTAATATACGTCCACGGCACTTTTTTGTAGAATATGCGAAAAAGTGAAAAACACGTGCCGCTCGGACACGTTCAATAAGGGTATATAAATTATACGGACGGCATCAGACATACACACTGATAAACACCACCCCTTAAATGCCACGACTGACAACCGAACAACGCGAGCGGGGCCTGGGTATGATACAGATGTGAGCCACCCGTGCTCACATTGATAGAACTTTTGGTTGATCCCGTGTTGCTGTAACTACAATCTGCTACAACATTACAGACAAACCGGACAGACATCAGACAGGCAGACCCAGGGTAACTACGCCCAATGAAGTTCGGTACTTGCGTACTTGGCATCTGACCGTGACGTCATCAGCGACGAACGCCTAAGGGCATATGGTTGGTCGACTCAGGGCTTAAGGAATAAGGGCTTAGAGACCTTACATAGGACAGTTATTGACGGCGCAACATCGTCGTCAGAGATTGAGATGGGCCCGGACTGTACGTGGTTGGCAGCGAGGTGACATACAGAGGGTTGTCTTCACTGATGAAAGCCGGTTTACCGCCGAAGGGGAGAACGAACGGCGACATATTGCGTTCAGGAGGTCGTGCCGTCTGTCGGAAGGGGTGTTATGGTGTTGGGAGGAATTTGCGGGCCGGTGAGAACACCGCTGGTCATCGTTAACGGAAATTTGACAGCTCAGAGTTACATGGTCCTATTGTCCTACCATTTCTACAACATATGCCACACGGTGTCCTTTAGCAGCATGACAACGTCAGACCCCTTACAGCCCAGGTCGTACAGAACCTCATCGCAACAACGTCAACGTGTTGCCGTGGCCTGCACGCTCTCAAGACCTCTGGGATGTCCTGGATCGTCTTGTTCGACAGCGACCACATACTCCTGCCAACCGCCAAGAACTGATCCAGGCCGTCCAAGAAGAATGGCGACGTGTTCCACGTGACGTCTTCAGACAACAGACTTTGTTTGTGCGCCGGAGAGTTTTACCGTGTCTTGTAGCGGGGGGGGGGGGGTCATACACGCTATTTTTGTTACGTGTCATTGAACTTGAACGATTATGGATGTGTGTGTCATATCCATTACTTTGAAAGCTTGTTTTTCTCCCCACAGTTCGGGCAACTGTCATGCCAATATAGTGATGATGTTTGATTCTCATTTTAAATTTTCATTCCTTTGAGATGTTGATCTTGTCAATACATTATACTTCATGCATTTATCTTTTGTGGGTTTTTAACTATCGTGAAGTTACTGATGGCTGTCACGTTATATGATTACTGATCTGTCCGATGATGAACACACGCTGCTACATCAGTATGTTATAATACTAATGTAATTTATGTAGAAAGTACATAAGATTATCCAAAAAAATGTTTTATCGAAAACTATAAATTATTAAATTCACGTGAGCATGACATAAATGACAAATATACGCGCACAATAATCTACTAGTAGAGTGTTTGTAAGCCTGACAATAGTTGTCTCAAAGAAGACCGTGAAACATAATAATATTAGAAGGGATGGAAAGGGTGCATATGGATTGATGGGCAGTGTATTACAGAGGATGGATTGATAATGGTTGAACGCAGACAGACATTAACAGAAGGTTGAATGGGCACGAATGCAGTGTGAAAGCCAGGTCGATGGTTTACTGGAGACTCGTGTCGATAATTGCTGCTGAACGAACGCATCGCGATTTTGGGCTAATATCGAGCACCGAACGTTCTGTGGCGTTTAGTGAGCTGGTCGTGGTGCGCCAAGTTGGTGGCGGAATCTGGACCCAGAGGAGAGGGGGGAATATTGGCTGTGCTGACTGTATGTCAAGTTTGAGTGCTGGTCAAACATATAATACAATGTGGCTAGTTGCGCCACTCGTGGCAGTCTGTGTATTCCAAGGAAGCAAAAAATGTGTGCATTTCTTATGTCTATATAATCTTTTTTATCTCTGTTTTTGCTTATTCAAGTATATCTAGTTAGGTATGGATGTGGCAAAGTATGTCTACATGACTTCCTCTGGCTTGTCTCTTGAAGCTGACGAATGAACCTTGCCATGACAAGGCTGTCGGGCCGAGAATAAGGAGGTTCGGAACTGACGTGCTTTCATCTTCCCGAGGCAAGAGAGTTATAAATGTCCAGTTTCCACCCTTGCCAAACTAGGCTGGTGTACTGAGTCAAATTCAAAACTTCACATTTTTAAAAGTAATCCCATATATGATATACAACGGACAAATGTATCAGAGAAGGTAATTTTTAATCATTAATGTCCAAAGAAGGATTTTAATTAATGGTGGTAACCATAATTTGTTCCAAGCACCTACGGTATTCGGTAATAACATCAACAGTTTAAATCATGAGTCCCAAGCACGAGAATCTGCCACACAACGCCTCTGCATGGACCTTGTTATGCTTGTGAACACATGATTGGGAAGACGACGCCATTGTTGCTGCAAAATGGTGCAAAAATCTTGCAAATTCTGTGGTTGGTTCTGGAGAGTGCGCAGACTTCTGCCAAGAGCATCCCAGACGTGTTCGATGGGATTGAGGTTGGGAGACCTTGACGGCCAGTCCATGACGTTGACTCCCGCATTCTGAAGGAAATTCCTTGTCAAAATTGTTGTGTGGGGTCTGGCATTGTCGTGTTGGAAGATCAAACCGGGTCTATGTGCTGCCATAAAAGGCAGAAGTTATGGTGCCAGTACCTGGTCGCGGTAAGCAGCAGCGTTGAGGTTGCCACGGATGACAAGAAACCTGGAACGTGCATTGCCACAGAAAGCACCCCACACCATGACACTTCCGCCTCGAAATCTGTCAACTTCCTGTACACAACACTGGGCGTAACGTTCATGACGGCGCCTCCACAACCTCGCCCTACCATCAGCAAATCGAAGATTAAATCGGGATTCATCACTGAAGACGACTTGATTCCAATTCCTCTGAGTCCATCGTAAGTGTCGCTGTGCCCACAATTGACGTTGACATCTGTGTAATTGAGTCAGAATCTGCCCGCAGTATGACCGTCGTGCTTGAAAGTGAGCAGTTCTCAGACGGTTTCGAACAGTTTGCGCACTCAGTCTACCCCTAAACAGTTCATTTCTGGTTGATGTAGCCGTCAAAAATCGGTTACGGAGGTGACGTAAGACAATCTGACGATCCTCTGCATGTGACGTCACACGTGGTCGACCTGGCCTATGGCATGTTCACGTTGCACATTTGAAAGGCGTGGCATGACAAAATTGGCCGTAAAGACTTTTGTTTTCTTGTGTTTTTCTTCTTTTTGTTAATGACTGCTAACAAGTATGGCTGAAAACACGTGCGGTATTATGGCCACGTGACCAGTTACACGTGAAAAAACACTTTTGCCACAATAGTGCTGTGCACAAGATTTTGATAGATTCACCTGCATAAAAACGGGTGTTTAATGGGAGAATACTCCACGAGCCCACTGGGCCCACTTGCACAAAGCTATCTTAGAGCTACGACTACCGTAAAATTAAAGTTAAATTAGTGTTAAGATCGCTTGTGCAACTTGTAATTAGACCGTCGTATGACACCGAGACTGTATCTTTATGTAATCATAAATATCATTATAAATTATTAAATTCGAGAAATCAATGTGGTGTTCTAACAGCTTGAATCAAACTTGCCTTACCGTCATCATAGAAGCGTTTGACGAACCAAGAAAGTCATAATCTTTTTCATATAAATGTATCTTAACCTTGTCTTTGAAAGGCGTTTAGAAGTGATACACATAAGGAAGAGAATTTGTGGATGTCAACTTCTTTATTATGAGGAATACCTGATGAAGGAGTAAGTTTATACTCCAAAGTTGACATCCATCAATTCTCTTCCTCATCTTAACCTTGAAAATCACCTTTCTTGCTGAAGACAGAGCATTACCATTCAATAGAAATTTCCTTCTCACTGCAACCAGTATTATTGACATAAGGACATAACGTCAATATCTACAGTGAAACAACAGGCAGCCTCTCTCTATTGACATTTATTGTAATAATTTACAAGAGTTTTGCATTATAGAGATGATTGATTATTAACCCTGGTTTGGTAAATACCACACAAGTAGAGAACCTACGCGAAATCAATTCAACCTCCATGTCATCTCACGACTCTCGCCAGGATTCTTGGAGATCTACACATCCTTAATACATAATGCGAAAAAAGGGGACAGTGAGAATAATCTGATCTATGTGGTTTTGGCAAATGGTGAGGTGAGGTGAAATTGGGTTTAACGTCGCGTCCAAGATTATTGCACTTATATAGCGACGTGCATGCATGTGTATGTGTGTGTGTGGCTGCTTGTACTAGTCCGGACTGATGCCGATTTATAGTGCTAGCTCACTGAGATACCATGCCGCAGTTTAACATGAATACCCCACTCAGACACAGTATACTGACTCCGAGCCGACCAGTCCTTGTTTTAGCCCCTTAATGCCGAGCGCCAGACAGGGTAACGTCTTTTTGTATGACGCGGCCTGGGATCGAACCCTGGACCTTCCGCTCTCCGGGCGGACGCTCTACCACAAGACCACGGAGGCGGTCTTTGGCAAATGGAAATGATGTGATCATATCTGCCGGGGAGTAGATGATGAGAGCTGAGGGGTTCTAATGGTTGCTGTAAGGAGATGGTAGCGGACGAGGTTGTGAAAGAGGTCGGGGTGATATTTTAAATTTGCAAAGGGAATATTCACTATTATCGGTTTAACCATCTCTGTTGGCCAGACATGAACGATTTCTACGAGGCATACTTCTGATGAGTCGACCAGTGTCAGCTTGATTCCTGTTGTTTCACTCAACTAGAGTTCTTTGAGAGTGGAGGGACGTTGACGTACACGTCTGCCGATGACGTCCCAGACGTGTTTAGTGACGGAAAGGTGCTGACTATGGCATGACATGGACGTTTTGCTGTTGGAGGAATTGGGGCACAATCCTGGCACGATGAGCACATGCATTATCATCTTGAAAGATGAAACTTTGTGCAAATAGCACCACGCGTGGTGCAATGATGTTGTCCGATAGTATTGACCTATGACTCTGCCATGGAGCGTAGTTCGGCCGTACAGTACTTGTGATACCACTCCACACTATTATGGACCAACCCCCAAAACGATCATGCTGCACAACTTTAGCGTCCATTAAAAGCTCATAAGCACGTCTCCAAACTTGATTACTTCGGTCATGGAAGTCGATAGTCAACCTCGCCTCGTAAGAAAACGTGACATTGGCCCTACGTCGATTATCTGTGTGCTGCCGTTACCTACACCACTGCCACCTCTGATTCAACTGATGTACAGTAAGTCGTGGGATAAGTCGTGGACGTCGTGCACATAAATGCCTTCTTTGCAGACGAATGTACACTCACACCAGTAGCCTGTTGCAACCGGTCCCTTATCTGAGTGGCAGTTTGCATCTGATGTCTTAATGCTATCGTTATGACTAGTTTGTCTTGGGCTGGAGTTCAGAGCGGCGTCGGTCATCATGCAGCTTTTGGCACGGGGGCACGGGTGGCCCAGTCGTCTAAGGCGCCGCGATTCGCTGTGCAGAGTTGCGTCCCTTGGGCACGTCAGAAACCTATGATTGTGGGTTCGAATCCCGGTTCTCCCCGATTATGTTTCTAGGTTTGTCAGCACCATGCCCGTGCTCGTGGGTTTCAACGAAGTGGTAAACTTCTGAGACCTGCATCACTTCGGGCTTTCCTCCCACATTAAGCTGACACGCCGTGATATAACTGGAATAATGTTGAAAGCGGCGTTAAACCGAACTAACCTGTGCCCACTGCAACATGCCTATGTAGGACTTTCAGCACATTGCAAACGTCACATGGTCAAGGCTGCTGCTTTCTTAATGATTAAAGGTATCAAGTCCTGCATTTTACAGGTTCAAGAAAACAATACGCGTCAGTTCACAAATGAGTCTGAATGACAGTGGTACATCTGGCATACCATATCTTGCACGTGCTGTCCGAGGTCACGTGCTTCATGGCTGTCACATTGTTGTGTTTGGGAACTTCATTTCTTCAGCATAAATCACTAACTTCAATGCCAGATATTGGTGTATTTTCCTGTAGTTTCGACTCGAAACAAAATATTTTTCTTGCATAATATATATAGAATTCAGAAATTCAGAATTCAGAAAATGTTCTTTGGCAGTGCTTAATTCTTAATTCAAGTAAATGCTTAAGTCGAGCTCTATTTATATATTTATACCCTGAAAAATTGTATATTCGTCATCTAAATACAACTAAGAAACTATTCTATTCAATGATTCAATTAAACTGGCGACCTTTCACTATTAATGTGTTTCGCTTTCGTGGGTAATGTTGACATCCAAGAGAATATCCATAATTAACGAATCAAGGACGCCATTTCTCTGTATATTCTGAAACCTAATATACAGAGGACCTTCTTTGGGTATATTCGGTGTCCAGGTTCAATGTCAAAGCAAAAGTCGACGTTAATAATGCCGGAGTTTCAAACGGGGTTGGCAGGTTTATACAATCTATGATTTCATTAACACAGAGCTCCAGATAAGCTTTTGGTGTTGTGGGTATTTTACCCATGCATTTTAAAATCATTGGGTATCAGTAATTCTAGGTGCGTATTCAAATTTCTGTTACCCACTAGTTTTTACACATGTGGGTATTTAAGTTAAATATTTAAAAACACTATTCATCCAGTCCCTGCAAACTGGTGTCGTGTGGGTTCAAGAGCTTTATAGGACTAAAAAATACCACCATACTTCCACAAGAAAGTGTGATGGCAAATGATCATGATGAGTTTGGCAAGGTTGACGGAATGCCATCTTATAATTTCAATATAAGTTGCTCATTTGCTAATCAAATACGCAGGGTTACTTCACAATATTTTGATGATACGCACAAGTTTTATTTTTGTAGCGTATCTGTAATGTTCGTTGCGTATTTGATACGCTTGGATTATATTTTACTGCGTATTTCTGCATTTCTGATGCGTATTTCACGCAGATACGCAGCTTATCTGGAGCTCTGTTAACACCAAAATAACTTTACCGAAATCTTTACATGTACTTGCTTGTTCATGATAGTCATATTTTAGCCTCTATTTACTTCTGATGTTAGTGTAAATTATACTTGCTGGGACAATCTGAATTTAATAAAGCCGTATAACCTTATAGTGTAACAGGCTTGAGATTGTTGTATATGGGGCGATGGCCCGCTCCATCTTGAATAAAAGATAAATTACGGCAAATGTTCTTCTCGACTTTGTCTGTCAATAGTGTGAAATGCAGGACTTGTCAACACCTCGTCCGATCTATGATATACTAAGATTTGGTCATCCATAGTGTAAAATGCAGGACTTGTCAACACCTCGTCCGATCTATGATATACTAAGATTTGGTCATCCATAGGGTAAAATGCAGGACTTGTCAACACCTCGTCCGATCTATGATATACTAAGATTTGGTCATCCATAGTGTGAAATGCAGGACTTGTCAACACCTCGTCCGATCTATGATATACTAAGATTTGGTCATCCATAGTGTAAAATGCAGGACTTGTCAACACCTCGTCCGATCTATGATATACTAAGATTTGGTCATCCATAGGGTAAAATGCAGGACTTGTCAACACCTCGTCCGATCTATGATATACTAAGATTTGGTCATCCATAGGGTAAAATGCAGGACTTGTCAACACCTCGTCCGATCTATGATATACTAAGATTTGGTCATCCATAGTGTGAAATGCAGGACTTGTCAACACCTCGTCCGATCTATGATATACTAAGATTTGGTCATCCATAGTGTAAAATGCAGGACTTGTCAACACCTCGTCCGATCTATGATATACTAAGATTTGGTCATCCATAGGGTAAAATGCAGGACTTGTCAACACCTCGTTCGTGCTACACCATCCGTGAGGATGCCTGTTCCACAAAGCTATCTTAGCGCTACGGCCTGCTTATGCCTATGTTAAAGTAATGGAGTTACGGTCATCTTAGCGCTAGCATCACTTTGTGGAGAGGGGCTCTGGTTGTAAGAAGCGAGTTCATGGATCGGGTGTTTAGGCAGGGTTGAAAGCTGTAATTTACCCCGACGACATGAACCGTTGCTCATAATATCAATCCCTGGGTTGTCTGGCCCACACTCGATTTATTAGACTCCGAGCTGAGAGGTGCGTTGAGCAACAAACACACTCTTCCTAGTATGGGTACCAGTTTTCATGAGAATTGACTGCAAATTGTCAATGTGTGTGTGTGTCTCTGTGTGTGTTTGTGTGTGTGTGTCTCTGTGTGTGTGTGTGTGTGTGTGTGTGTGTGTGTGTGTGTCACGGCTGAACTATGGTTGTGGAATTCTAATTCACTTTTTAGGTATAATGATCAATTCCAATTTTATTTTGGATTTACATAGCGTGTTCACGTTTGTATACTGTCTATACTGAAAATACTTACTCAAGTGAGGTTATCTGTCGTCCGATGTAACGGCGCATCCCATGGTAGCAAGACGCCGCCATAGGTAAACAGGCAAATTTCAATGTGTGGTGTGGTTGTTTTTTTAAATACAGCAAAACGCGTGGTACTCTAACGACACCCTGCTTGGGGTTGTTGTAGAGGCACTTGACACAACGAGATGACTCACAAGGGGATGGACACACTAGAAACTTCTAAATATTGTCCTACACGTCACGAGCAGTCAGCGTTTGCTACCGTCACGAGTCAAGGCTTTGCTGATTTCAATGAAGTTGGTGTTAAAATAACTCAGGTCAGGTAAGATCTATAATAAGTCGCAAGGCCGTCTCTTGTGTAACACAAACACCCCTGATTGTCCTCATACAGTCTACTTGGTAGTCGGGGGTAATAGCTGTCGGGGAGTGTAAACCATAAGGAAGTGTGGGGTCCCCTGCCACCCGAGTGGACACAGCAGCTGACCAGGTGAGTTTATCCGACTTTCATGAAGAAAATAGTTAGTTTCACTCGCGTGAACATTATGGCCCGGTATATACATAATGGGAAGTAATTGTTTGATGGCATATCACATTTCTGAAAATATATATAGATTTATAAACACATATAATATAGTCGGAATAGTCCCTGAAATAAAATATATTTTACAGACTAAACGATTGTTACATTATCTTTATAAAATGTACTATTAGGCGGAGCCAAGGGACGCATTTAATGTTCAGAAACTGCATTAATCTCGACTTGCTAACTATTATAGACTTGCTTAGGCTGTATTTGATATATACTGCGGGAAATTAATAAGGGGACGCTTTAGCATATCATGTGTTCCCAGCCTGTCTACCAAATACGCGTTGGAACAATGCGCACAAACACATCTCAACATTTGATTCTGACATGTGCTGAATTTGTATGCGCGCTATTTCATATGTACTAACATTAGAGCTTATTTCCCCTTATTTTGCATTGTTTCCTATTTCGTTTCAATCAGTATATTTGTTTCAGGGTCTGTCTGACAGACCTGACGTTTTTCTTCTGATCATGGAAAGGGTTGAGTTGCATTTATAGATACGCATTAAATGACGTGATTGATAGCGTGGTAGATAACAAACATTCATCTTTATGTTATATATATCATTCATTCCTCGTTCTCATTTCTGACCCGTGAACATCCGGGTTAGAATAGATCTTCAGCAATCCATGCGTGCCGTAAGAGGTGACTATGCTTGTCATGAGAGGCGACTAACGGGATCGACTTTGTTGGTGCATGTCATCGTATCCCAGTTATGTGGATCGATTCAAAAGACCGGTTTAGTGGATTTAGCGTCTACCAGGGGCGGTCGGGTAGCCTTGTGGTTAAAGCGTTCGCTCGTCACGCCAAAGACACCGGTTAGATTCCCGACATGGTTACAATGTGTTAAGCCCATTTCTGGTGTCTCCCGCCGTGATTTTGCTGGAATATTGCTAAAAGCGGCGTAAAAACCGCACTCACTCACTCACTTAAATGATGGTACTTGCTGTTACCCTCCTGGCGCTCAGCAATAAGGGGATAAAACGAGAAGTCAGTGTGCTGTGTCTGAGTTGTGAAATCATGTTAAACTGCGGCATGGTATATCAATGAGCTGGCACGATAAAATCGGCATTGGTCCGGACCAGTACAAGCAGTCACACACATACATGCATCCACGTTGCTATGTAAATGCACTAATATTGACCGCGACGTACACCCACCTCACCTCTCACAAATCACATCTCACAAATATAAACAAAAACGTTTAAGAATGCATCTGTAAGTAGATTGATGTTGTCTACAAGTACATCAGCTTTATTGGACAAAAGCGTTTCCTTGTTTATGGGATGTACGTTTTAGCTGCACTATATAACACGTGCCTTGTTAGCCCAGTGGCGGAAGCTCATCGACCCAGTAACCAACCGGAAACAACGTAATTAGTTGCTGGAAGTAATGATTAGCACCCTGACCTCTATCGCAGTGTTTATTTGTAGCTAGGATAAAGGTTATTTGAATACATTGGGTCAAGACTGACCAGAGGTCGCGATATTATTACGGCCTATTGGCAATTATGACAGTTTGCTTCCGATGATCTAAGTGACGTTTGACAAATGTACCTGTGTGTTATGTACGTGACACATTTAAACGATAAAACAGTTCTGTGTCATAGGTATTGGGTGTCGTGAGGTATAGGGTGTCGTCCCTACGTTGTATATAACATCAAGTATACTGGAACCTTGTTTGTCTGGACTCCGGATACCCAAGGGGAATATCTTGTATTGACTCGGCCATAAGTTATATCTTGATTTTGTGAAAATCCATAGATTTTCCTGGAAAATGAAGAGTGGGTGAGTTGGATTTAAATCCGCTTTTAACAGTTTTCCAGTTAAATCATGGCGTGGCGGCTTAGTGTGGGAGGAAAGCCCGAAGTGATGCAGGTCTCTGGCGTTCATGACTTTGGTGAAACCCACGAGGACGAGTATGGTGCTTTACATGTTGATAATAGTGCGTGAAAGAAGTACGGTTTCACACCGCTTTTGAGAAAATTCAAGCCGAACCTTGTCAGGGCAATCCAAGAAAGGACACACTTTGTACCAAGGTCGGGAAACGAACCCTGGCATTCGGCTTGAAGTGACCGCATCCCCGCAATCATAATAATAAGAAACTAAGAAACATAGACTGATGATCAGTCGACGACGACGACGACGACGACGACGATGATGATGATGATGATGATGATGATGATGATGATGATGATGATGATTTGTCATTAGCAGCAACTGATTGAAGTAAAATGTCGAGGGATGTCGGCGGCAGTGAGTGAGTGTATGAACAGTTACCAAACATGACAGACTTGATCGTTCGAGATGTTTCGGGATGGTACAGTTTCTAAAAGGCTGAGGGGCGGTCGGGTAGCCTTGTCGTTAAAGCGTTCGCTCGTCACGCCGAAGACCTGGGTTTGATTCCCGTACAATGTGTGAAGCCCATATCTGGTGTCCCCCATCGTGATTTTGCTGGAATATTGCTAAAAGCGGCGTAAAATCCGTACTCACTCACTCACTCACTCACTCACTCACTCACTCACTCACTCACTCACAAAGACTGGATGTACATATATAAGCGCGATTCGAGGTCTGTTATGACCTGACTTGCGTCTTATCTCCTCTACGGATTGGATAACTAGCTGAACACACCGAATACCTGCCAGCTTCCAACGCTATTCCTATATTCAGAGACATGACTGCTTCAGGACATTCCACATGGCGAAATTCTGGACACTCGTAAATGCACTGGAATATATTATAGGGCCTGTACGTTACATATATTGCAGCCACCACTTATGTAACCACATGTGTTGCCTTTTGGGGTTGCAACTCTAAAATTGTGTTCCAATATAATTCATTAATTATTGATCGATCTTGTGTTGTCATTTACTGATTTCACAATTTAGTTCTGTACGAACCGACTCCTGGGTCAACCTTTACGTTTCGTTTGTAAATCACCTCGTAACAAGATGTACCCGTGGATTCCATGCAGGAGTGGTAGCCACCTGGTGGTGAAAGCGTTAATCCGACACGCCGAGGATCTGCGTTATTTGTAGTGCCAGTGCTTTGTATCATGCGCCATTAAATTGCGCCAGTATTTCACAACGCGACAAAAGCGCTCGATCGGGCAACCACTCATTCTTATAGTGAAATATCATCCAGGTTTCTCAACTAATATTGTCCTTGGGAGTCGCAGCACACTGGAACACTAATCCGTACCAGCAGTTTCTCTTCTAGCAAACATTCTTTACTAATACTTCAATTGAAAGTAGCTGTCAGATTGTCTGTGTTAAGACGCGTGAATTATGTATGTTAACCGCAGACGCGCCCAAGCACAAGGTATTTACCACGTTAGTAAACATATTTGCACCCCTTGCATTCCAATAACCAAGCCTCGTGTTTCTTCTTGAATGCTGAATAGAATTGTGTAATAAATGACATATAATGTCATACGAAGTATGCAGAAAGTGCATCAGGCAGGTCCGTGGGTGACACCCTGCACAATGCGAGGCCGCACCCTGAGATCCTGGGGGATCATATGTCGAATGTCAGCCGCTGATGTCGGATTGTGTTACTTCACACCTCTGTTAGGTTGTACACAGTACATACACTGTTTAACGCAATGGCGATCCCAGATGAATGCTGTGTACGGTAGACTCGATCCCTCAAAGTTGGTGATATAAAACATGGATTTACATATTCCGTATTTATTCTAAAGGAGACTGTATAATTGATTAAATAGCTGAATAATTGTCGATTATGTCTTCGTTGCTTTGCGAATAAACTATTTCGCTTGGTATGTGGGGTATATACATGTATCTACCGTCTTCATTGAAAGGGTTACTACATATTTTTGTTAAGCATTATGCATGTCTTAAATTGATTACCGTTATGGTTTCACAAGAGGATATGGAAAAGGTTTTATTTATAGATACTGTAGAGAGGGTAACAAATCCACTGTTCAGAATTATAGTGCGTGGTTGTTGACTAATTCAGCAATAGTTTGGTGTATAAAAGGAGCGTGTAAGTAATCGAGTCCTGGCATGAAGAAACCACTGATGGTAGGAGTAAAGATCTAGTTGCAGTGATAGGGTACGGTGAACATTGCCCCAATGTCACAAGTCACGCGATGCTGATATTAGTCGACTGGTGCAGTGGGCAGCCTAGTGGTTGAAGCATTCGCTCGTCGCGCGGTTCGATTCCTAACATGAGTACACTGTGTGAAGCCACTTTCTGGTGTCCCCCGCCGTGATATTGCTGGAATATTGTAAAAGAGGCGAAACTAGCTCATCTTATCCAATCACTCACTATTAGTCGACACGCGCCACAGGCATTTGGTTGTTCGGATTCATACTGTCCATGAACATGAAACCCACGAACACTGGTATGGTGCTGACAAACCGAGGATTATAATCAGAGCGAGTCTAGAATTCGAACCCTTGATCACAGGGTCACGGCAAACCTAGGGTTGCAGGACGTTGAACGCCATATACCTCTAGGTCACCTGTTCCTTTGCAAAGAGACACGTGGACATCCGGGGTAGAATAGGTCTTCAGCAACCCATGCTTGCTGTAAAAGGCGTCTAAGCGACGACAAACGGGATCGGGTGGTCAGGCTTGCTGACTTGGTTCAAGCATGTCATCGATCCAAATTGCGTGGATCGATGCTCGTGGTATCAATCACTGGATTGTCTGGTCCAGATCGATGATTTACAGATCGTCGTCATCAGCTGGAATATTGCTGAGTGCGGCGTAAAACAACAAACCAAACAACTAACCTTTGTAAAGATATTTTGGTTTCAAATGCATACTTCAATGTCCACATGCAGAGTGTATTCAAGTCATATTACCTTACCATATTGCATGCCCACGCACTTTCTCACAACGCTATTCAAAAGTAGATTAATGTGTCAGCTGTATGACCAGTGATGACAATTTGTAGACCTAAGGCTGCCTCCACTTGTTGACCTCTCTTTGTTTAAAGCTTAATGTCTTCATCGTGAGCGTTATGCACCGTTGCGACGTACAGAAGGGTCACACATCAGTGGAGAAAGCCGATGCGTTTCCGCGCTCACTGAAACGCCGCGTCTCGCTCCCTTAACACACACTAAACCAATACTCCAAGTCCCGTTTCATCAATAATGAATGATGCAGTTAGCTCGCCTTGTGTCACAGACGCACTACCAATGCTGCAATTGCTTTGAAGTGCAACGTAACTACCCCTGAAAGTTTTATTAAAAAATTAGAAATAAACAAATAATTAAATTGCACTTTTGTTTGTCGTGTCATGTTGACACGGTATTAAAGGAGTCATGTGAGGGCAGATGCTTTGTAATGGCGGGCTCATGTCAATATCATTACTGCCTCTAAAGTAAGTAATTAGAAATTGGATGCAATTATAAAATACAAATATAGTGTTTCAGGCCACAAATCAACGTCAAAAGATATCGATTAATATTCCCCAAGGTATCTTTCTGCGTACTGAAAGAAGAATTAATAGATTATTTGCGTCACACTTTGTATTTACTGCCAAACAAATTTTGAGACGTTTTACAAGATAAAACACGCACTGCCCAGGCGTACGTGACACAATAAAATACAAGACGCAGTGTCAATGAGTAGGAACGTGTTAAAGCCGAGATCCATATATTACAGGTACACTTGAAGGAGATGTGACACTTCATTGTTATGTTGCACATGTATATGAGCGGTACCAGCTACAGTAAAGGGAGACGTTACTTCTCAGTCGCTTTGACATGTCCAATATATCCCAAAGTGAAAATGTGGTGTTACTGTTTAACGGTTTAGTCGTCCCTGAAATAGTTATGATTATGAGTTTAAATAAAATAATACCATAAATGGAACTCTAGAGTATCTTATATTTTACGAGATGAGATTAAATGAGTTTCTAGAACTGAAAATGGGTTGCTAGAGCTGAGAAGGGAATGGGTTGCCATAGCTGAGAAGGTGTTGCTAGAGCTGGGAAGGGGATATGAATGGGTTGCTAGAGCTGAGAAGGGAGTGGTTGCCATGGCTGAGGTGTTGCTAGAGCTGAAAAGGGGAGGACAACAACGGGTTGCTAGAGCTGAGAAGGGAAAGTGTTGCCATAGCTGAGAAGGTGTTGCTAGAGCTGAGAAGGGGATATGAATGGGTTGCTAGAGCTGAGAAGGAAAGGGGTTGCCAAAGCTGAGAAGGTGTTGCTAGAGCTGAGAAGGGGAGGACAACGACGGGTTGCTAGAGCTGAGAAGGGGATATGAATGGGTTGTTAGAGCTGAGAAGGGGATATGAATGGGTTGCTAGAGCTGAGAAGGGAATTGGTTGCCATAGCTGAGAAGGTGTTGCTAGAGCTGAGAAGGGGAGGACAACGACAGGTTGCTAGAGCTGAGAAGGGGATATGAATGGGTTGCTGAGCTGAGAAGGGGATAAGAACGGGTTGCTGAGCTGAGAAGCATGTGACGGAGTAAACATGAATTTTTACATCCAACATGTGCTATAGCGTCTGTGACGTGTACCAACTGACATGATCAATGCCAAAATGTGAAAGAATTTGACAATTCGATCAGTTGCAGTAGAACTGTTAGGACACGTGGCTGGAACAACAGTTCGGGTCGAGACAAGGTTAGAAGGAGTAGGCCTAGAGTAAACATTCAAGTACGGAACTATTAGCAAACCGACAAGGAAACGTTGGAGCACAAGATGGTCACACTGTCAATCAAATGTCAAAACTGTTCAATATCTTAACAACAGCCACGCGCGAGATTAGATGATAGAGCATTTGCAATATCCTTTTATCATACATTTGATTAGACCACAATTTAATATTGGAACTGAATAGCACAGCCAGCAGTGTCAAATGTTAACAGAATAACAGAATCACAGAATCTGCTTAACAGAATATACAGGTCAACCTGTACGCCAATTATGTCAATTGCCCCGCGCTTCATTACGTGAGTGGTTTCCGCGACAAAGGTAATCAGCTGTCTGCTCGAGATCGCCAAATTAACTGTATTTCTCCGACTAGCTTATTAACGAAATCTAGTTATTGATTAAACCTGTAACGCCAATTCATCAATACACGACTGAGTCGTCCGTGCATTAATTAACATCATAAACTTGTACGAGATTCGACAGTATGCGCGTTTTTGTAGCGTTCTTCTTCAGGTCACGTGGTTTATTTCCGAAGCTATGTATTTTCCTCTGGAGGACAGATGATCACATCATTGTGCTACTTTCAGTGAATAATTGATATAAAATGACAGGACAATTGAATCATCACTGTTAACGTGTCTATCAAGCTGTCACATTGCAGAGATGCGTGCAGGCCTAACACGGAACCTGCATTCAGGTATTGAACATGAAGCTGGCGCTATCCTAGGCTACTGCTCTGGGAGCCGTTCCACATAGAGATCTTAGCGCTTAGTCTGTCACACAGACCCTGTAATAAATATAATAAATTATCCAATAATGCCCATGCAAGTCTATATTAGTGGTCAAGTCTAGAGTACAGTATACTACGGTTGAAACGAACTCAAAGGGACTACTAATTTTAGTTCGTTATAAGCATATATACAGCATAATTACAGCAAATAGTCGAGACCAAATAAGTAAGTTCGTTATATCCGTCTGTTCGTTATAAGCGTGTTCGTTATAACCGTAGTTGACTGTACTGCAGTATGAGTCTCTGGGTTCCTTTTAATTATATTTTATTAAGATAATTAAACAACTGTTTATGTCTGTAAGATTTGTTCATTTCAGAGACCAGATGTTAGTCTAGGTACGACTATATAAGCCTTGGTTAAAGTACGGTAGTTACGATCATCTTAGCGCTAAGACCGCTTTGGAAGACCAGTACAAGGTACCTGCTTTGTGGACCGGGGCCCTGTACTGTACGTACGTTCATAAACCCGTGAAGATCCAGAGAAGAATAGGTCTTCAGCAACCCATGCTTGCCGTAAGAGGTGACTATGCTTGTCGTAAAAGGCGACTAACGGGATCGGGTGGTCCGGCACGCTGACTTGCATGTCATCGTATCCCAACTGCGAAATAACACTGCGTTGGTCAGCTTTCAGTAACATTCATAAATGTTTGTAGGAGAGACACTGTTAATTGAGTTTGCATAACGTTGGGAGTCGAACCCTGTTTCTTCGCCATGACGAGCTAACGCTTTCCTACTAGGCTACCCTGCAATCCCTGGTTGTATGAGGGAGAAAGGAAGGATGATAGGACAGAAAGAAGGTGACAGTAGTTAGATTCTGAACATATATTTCGGAAACAAAATATCGGAGAAAGAAGATGAGGGTGGGTAGGGTTCAAGAGATGATAGGTGGCTCAGGTGGCCCAGTCGTCTAAGGCGGCGCGATTCGCTGTGGAGAGTTGCGTCCCTTGGGCACGCCAGAAACCTATGATTGTAGGTTCGAATCCCGGTTCGCCTCGATTATATTTCTAGGTTTGTCAGCACCATAACCGTGCTCGTGGGTTTCATGGAAGTGGTAAACGTCTGAGACCTGCATCACTTCGGGCTTTCCTCCCACATTAAGCCGACACGCCGCGATATAACTGGAATACTGTTAAAAGCGGCGTTAAACCCAACTCACTCACTCACTCACTCAGGAGATGATACAGACTTGGTATCATAAGTTTACATTTGTGTGAGCGTGAAAAAGGAATCTTACTCCAAAGTTAACGAGCAGACGATTTATTTACTGATAAAACATGAACTCTCAGGCATCTTCATCTAACTGCAACGACTGCGCGGTGACACGCCGACAGTCTGGGTTATAGGGAGATTAAGGACCGCAGCAGTCTTTAATTGGACGTCGAGACATTGCATGTATGATCAGCCGTCATGCAATGACGTCTTATCATTTTAACCTTGACGGACAGCAGGCAGAGAGCGAGTCATCCAGCACCGCTTTTGAATTATTTCCAATCATTTCTCGCGTTACAATTCACATCAGTTGGGAAAATGTAATTATTCAGTATTTCCAAAATATGAAGAAAAACTTTCAGCACCATGTGATCAATCAAAACGATTTTTTCTCCCTATAAGTTGGAACCCCGTAGGCAATTTCATAACCTTTTTCGGTATTCTCATTGATTACCAATCCACCACGTCAGTTTTCAGCTGCGAGGTAATTGGTCTTAATTTTGAAAAAAATCCTTTAGAAAAATTTAAAATGTGCTTGTATGACATGCGAAATAAACTAGATATAGCTAGAGTAGTCTGTATCACAGTGTTGGGTGTTGGCGTCAGGTCAGAAGGTCAGGTCAAGCACACGAGCCTGCTGCAACGTGTGAGTTAGTGTTCGTAGTTGATGTTGTCACCAAGGAATCGCCAGAATTCTTTTTCTGAGGGAGATGAGGACGTCTGCTGAAACAGCTCTGAGACAGACGTGACGTCAATGATATGATACCATGGTACAAAGGAACAACATCATCTGCTTTAATAACAAAGTGAAATTTCAGTGTAATTTGGATATTGTATACTATATATCCTGAAAAGTATTCAGACGCGGTGAAATGTCCAGGAAATCAACAAGAAAACGTTTGGTATCGAACCCAGACTTCGGCGTGCCCAGCGAACATTTAACCACTACGTACGCTACCCCCCGCCCCTATACGAGATTTCATATATCGTAGACTTACCTTAAAAATGCGGGGCGGTCGGGTAGCCTAGTGGTTAAAGCGTTCGCTCGTCACGCTGAAGACCCGGGTTCGATTCCCGACATGGATACAATGTGTGAAGCCCATTTCTGGTGTCCCCCGCCGTGATATTGCTGGAATATTGCTAAAAGCGGCGTAAAACCATACTCACTCACTCAACGAAAAAATGCCAGGATAATTTCCAAAGGTGTATTGATATCCGTCTTATTTATTCATATATTTCAATTTTATACATTTTTTGTGAGATGGCTGGGGTTAGCCATCAGCAATAGCACTTTTTATCGACCAACTTCGAATTAGATTTCCTGTTTTTCGTCAAATTACGAGTTTCCGACATGTAAGAGCACAAATCGACAAGCCGAGTTTTCTCATGCTAACTTACTCAGATTATACAGTGATGTAGACGTATTATAAACGGTGTGTCTTCACATCGAGAGAGGAAGTTTGTTCTATATTACCGTGTTAGACGGCAGATATATATAGGTCCCCCTTGGACATCCTGTAAGGTGGCACCCTCTTCAAACAATTCTCATATCCCAATTAACGTTTCCTTTCGCGCGTTTCGATTTTTTTGTGTGATTTACTTAAATTTTCTACTGGTAATATTTTAAATGTGTTAACTTGACATACTATGACCAGTGTGAAATTAACTTTCAGCGAAATAAACTAAAATATACCTCGAATTTAAACTGAAGAGTTCTTTTTATGTCTATTATTAAGTAGAATGTGAGTGAGTGAGTGAGTGAGTGAGTGAGTGAGTGAGTATAACACTATTCCATCCATATCACGGTGGCGGAAACCAATGGACACTTTGTACACGAGATGACTAAACGCAGGGTCACTTCCGAACTAGTCTATCCTACTAACACAACAGGTGAGTGAGTGTTGGCTTCAGCTATGACTGAATCGGGCCCACTTCACACAATCGGTAATTAAGAGATCAACTGAGTTGAGATCATTTAAAAAGAAAATAGTGGAAAGTTGAGAACACGGAAACAAAGCAATAAATAGAATTACTTCCCCTCCTCAAATTATCCTAGCGAAAATATGCACCTTGGAAATGTTTTTTTATCAAAAGATACATTCCTAAAATATTTTCCGTAGTGGGATGATATATAAACAAAATATTCAAGGGATTATTCAAGGGTTTTTTATCAAACGATAAACTCCTAAAATATTTTCCGTAGTGGGATGATATATAAACAAAATATTCAAGGGGACCGAGAGTGAGTATGGTTTTACGCCGCTTTTAGCAATATTCGAGCAATATCACAGCGGGGAACACCAGAAATGGGCTTCACACATTGTACCCATGTCGGGAATCGAACCCGGGTCTTCGGCGTGACGATCAAACGTTTTAACCACTAGGCTATCAAACCGCAGCTCAAGCAGGCCAAGAGAATGTGAAATAAATGTATTGGTTTGACAAATTACATTGTACATGACTTTCCGACTGAAACTATGTTTATTATTAAGTTCATGGCTTGTATGAAACTCGATTGTTGCTCAGCATTAGGGGGCACGGGTGGCCCAGTCGTCTAAGGCGCCGCGATTCGCTGTGCAGAGTTGCGTCCCTTGGGCACGCCAGAAACCTATGATTGTGGGTTCGAATCCTGGTTCGCCCCGATTATGTTTCTAGGTTTGTCAGCACCATACCCGTGCTCGTGGGTTTCACCGAAGTGGTAAACGTCTGAGACCTGCATCCCTTCGGGCTTTCCTCCCACATTAAGCTGACACGCCGCGATATAACTGGAATACTGTTAAAAGCGGCGTTGAACCAAACTCACTCACTCACTCACTCAGCATTAGCTTGTCAACATTGTTATAAACATTTTTTGATATGTAACTTACGGTATATGTTTCGTCAAATTTAGGTTTTAGGATTAGGAATTACAAAGGTCGTGAAGTTCGCTGAGAAAATGTTAAAATAAATCATACTAGAGAAAGCAAAGAGTTTTATTCAGAGAACTCAGCTTAACACCTGTCACTCTATGCGCATGCGCAGATCAGACACCTGTCAGGTTCGCAGAGTACTTTTTGCCGGAGCAGACGACTCATATCTCGTTTGGAAACACTTCAATAGATTGGGTGAAAAATTCATGCTTCTGACATTTGCCATGATTCATTAATTTTGACTATTGGAATGCGACAAGCTATATAGATTGAGTTAATTATCGAGTTTACACTGCGAGCCTTGAGTTTATGGGTTTGTATTAAATATGATATATATCATGACGGATGATTGACAGGCGCTGATGCAGGAAGCAGAAACGCGATAACGGAGACGTTTCCTCTACAGCGTGTTGTGTAGGGCACTCGTGACACAGTGAAAGTTATGTACACAAATAATCATTCTTAATCTGCCTTTCCTGTAAATCTAACATATACATTATGACTATCCTACAATGGACGTAACGCCGCCCAGGTTTGATTCCCCACATGGGTACCATGCGTGAAGCCCATTTCCGGTGTCCCCCGCCGCGATATTGCTGAACGAGGCGGAAAACAAAACTCACTCACTCACAACATAAATGTGCCGATGCTATATCAGCGCCACCATCTATAGATCTACTGAATGATACTTGCTGGGCTTTTATTGGCTCCCTTAACACTAGCAATGTGTTTACCCGTGGCGACCCTGTAGTCCAGTAATTAAAAGGACCAGGTTCAACAAAATTGACGGAAAAGGTTTATTGCTGGATTTTGGTGCCTTGGCACCTATACATTAAAATAAAAAATAGTTTACCAAAATAGGACATGGGGAACCATCCGAAAATAGGTCAAATCCAAGATGGCCGCCAACAAAAGTAATAATAGTCATAAACGTGGAACCAATAACAAAAAACCCATTTATGATGAGTCTATCTATATTAGCTTGCCAGGATAAATGCAAAAGAATGTATATTTAACAATTTTGAAAGGAAAATTCACATAGAAATTTAAAATAATGCTTCAAAATGACGAAGAAGTAAATAAATTTGTTAATATCAGTAATTCTTGCAGAACATGAACCGATTTATCATTATGTTGACGTTTTGCATATAAAATCATGCAGTTTATTGTCTTCGCGTAAATAATCAAGTTAGAAACAAATATAATTGAAAAAACCCAAAGTATTCCCTTCTTCAAAATGGCGGCCGAGCATACAATGTCGTAAAGATAGACCTCAAGAACATAAAGGTATGTATAAGCTATTTTTCTTTTATAGCTAAAATGAAAACTTGTATGATATATAGTTGATTCCTCTAGAGAGGAATAACTGATGAAAATATGAACAAATATAAATATAAAATTTGAAATAGAGCCTTAAAATTAACATCAACATTTGTTTAAAGGAAAATCAAGGGAGATAATCCAAACTCCGGGAAGCAGTTATTTTTCTCAAATGGTATTAGCTTCTCAGAAACTTTATTAAAAGTTAATTCAGAAGATATAATCAAGACATTTAGCACAAAAATCATTTGCTATAATCGGAAAAGCAACATTTGTATCTGGACACATGTCAACCATATTTCTATCAACTGTTACTATTCGCAGGTGACTATTCTCAACTGAAGGTGTCCTATGTAGATCACAGATGGCGACTTGTTTGCTATGTATGGAACCAGTTAACCTGGACAAACCCCAGGATTATGTGAAGTTGACAGCAAAATGCTGCTGTAAATTCGATGCACCAGACATCATATACAACTGTAGCCTGTTGGTACACAGACAGTGTCGAAGTATGCATAAAAATTCAAAGGCAATCAAAGTAGCTGAAACCTTTTGTTCATATGTTAAAGCCTTAAATTTTAAAACTCACTGTTTTCTATGTAGTACTTGTATTGACCAGGATGTTGCATACAAACATCCATATAGAAGTGTACTTCAGCCCTGGATGGCTCTTCAGTTACTCAACATATGTCTGCAACATACTGTGTCAACAGGCAAGATGATTGGACCAAGATGGTACAGTCAAGTATTGTGCCCATATACAATCTACCAGCTGAAGAAGCTATCCATCACCATGCTTGTGATAAGAATTTTCGGAGAGGGACAAGTATACCTGCAGCTGTATTGAACATGGGGAGGCTCCACCAAAGAAATGGAGACTTGGTCGACCGAAGTGTATGTCCTAGATGACAGCATTTGAGATTGCCATTTATTACTTGGAAGAGAATGATGATGAAACGATTCCTTTGGACAATTTGCATCACATTATGAAGTCAATGAGTGCACTGAGTGATAATCAACTACACACTACATCTCAGCTGAAAAGGGAATTCATGAATCACTATGGGAACAAGGTATTCATAACAAATCAGGCAACAACCTAACATTGCATCTCTTACGGCATATGAAAATGTTGCAAAGGTAGACAAATCCGACATGGACAGTTTGATTAAAGTTGGAGGAGGATACATTCATACGCAGGTAGAGAGCATGTTGAAACATGTTGATGTGTATCTCGACAATGAGCAGATGGCATTGATTGACACCAATCTTGATTACCTCCCACATGCATTACGCATCCTCCTTCAAGCTATCATCAAGAGCTGAGCTGCGTCATTGGGTCAGGCAATAATGCATTCGAAATGTCCCCATCATTTCTGCCTCCTCGACAAGTTTGACAAAGTATCACACTATAACACATATATGGTCATCGTAATTTAGTGGATATGATAAGCCAACTCGGTTTCAGCTCCTCGTAAATTTAGAAAATTCTCGGTGACCACTCATGGTGTTCACCTAATCAGAGACATTGCAGATACATTCGTGCAATACCAGGCTGGTTATATAGATCATGCCAGCAAAAGGTTTGATGGGACTGGCTCAATCCATGCTATGGGCGAGATGGTGAGACGGAGGGTACCAAGAGTTAAGGTGGACTTGGATGATGTTAAAAAAATCAACAGTGTCAAACCATTCTCACAAAGAAATCCAAAGGCAGTGCTGGCGAACATTATCTATTCACCAATTGGTGACTTCTGTCGTGATGAAAAGAATAGCAAACTAGATAATTTGTGGAGTGCGCCACTTCTGTGTGTGTTGACCACTGTGTTCCGGTTGCATGCAGTTGCTCCATTCTGACATTCCATACCCCAGGAAGAGCTCTGAGATATTCTTGTTGATTATCAACGTGACACCATGTGACGAATCCTGTGTCAGATCAACGCTGGAGTATGCCAGACGACATGGAATCACACCGGGTATTACAATCGACCAGCAACTTTGGTGAATTGCATACATGATCTTCGAATCACGGCCAGCTGAGAGCCCCTTGCATCAAATAGCCCTGATCTTGGGGGGATTCCATACTTAGATGAGTTTTGTGGGTACAGTTGGGAATCTGATGGCTGGATCTGGGTTAAAGGAGATCATCACTCAAGTATATTCAGAGGGTAGTACAGATCAGATGTTGTCCGGCAAATCTGTGTCACAAGCTGTGCGGGCTCATTTCTTGAGGAACCGCTTCTGCAATGCTCTTATCGTGTTTGATGGTTATTGAGGTGTTTTTTTTACCAAGGATGAGACCCATCAGAGAAGAACTGGAGGCCATCTTTCTTCAGACAAGTACAAAGATCACTGACATCTTCATCCTACAGATGATCCTTGATCCTAATCTCAGCCATTCTTTGCTCTTTGTACATGCATTGTCAGGGACCGACACAACATTGAGGCCATATGGCATAGGGATGGTCTCAGGAATATTCAAAGGTTTTCATGGTGACAGGTGGAAACCATGCAGAAATCGAGCAGGCTGGTAATCAGGCACTTGCAATCCTCTGCGGCTGTATGCCTGGCTTGGATTTGAATTCTGAACGTGTGACAAAATTCACTGAGAAGGTATCTATCAAGCTCAAATTACCTAACCCTTCGACACCTTCCACCGACATCAGATGCTGCCAGATTGCCCAGCCAACGAGTCTGACTCCAAGTGCAGACCTGGCTAGGCAACAATATGTATGCGACAGAATGGGGCTGGACGTTTCACAAGAGCAACAAGGGCACTATATTGAAACCAATCACAAGGCACCAAGCTGTCACTCCTAAATTTCTGTTGAAAATAATCAGATACAATTGCACTGGAAAGTGTGATGAAAACACATGCTCATGCAGAATTTTTTTGTCTACAATGTACCTCAGCATGTGGACAATGCAAAGGGATGACATTTTCAAATGGACCAAGTCATGACTTCTCTGACATTACTGAATAATCGTCTCTTCATGTCCAATCTATGAGTGTGACTGTCTTGAACTTTAGACATTTAAATTGATTGTAAGTTTGACTTGTAAACTGTAGTATTGCAGGGTTATTCCCTCTTTGCTCATGCTCATGCAGAATTTTTTTGTCTACAATGTACCTCAGCATGTGGACAATGCAAAGGGATGACATTTTCAAATGGACCAAGTCATGACTTCTCTGACATTACTGAATAATCGTCTCTGTGTGACTGTCTTGAACTTTAGACATTTAAATTGATAGTAAGTTTGACTTGTAAACTGTAGTATTGCAGGGTTATTCCCTCTTTATAAGGCCGTGTTAAGTATTTTGTAGTCCGATATGGAACAATTGCATTTTTTTCACATTTCGGGCAGCCGTAATTTATTTCTGTGTAAGATTTCACTTTAAAATTGTTAAATATATATTTCCCTGTCTTAATCTTATGAAGTTGATTATAAATAGAGTCATCATCCATGTTTAGATTTTGATTGATTCTTTTTTTTTTACTTTTTCGATTTTCGTTTGTATTGATGGCGGCCATCTTGGATTTGACCTATTTTGGGTGTTTCCCCAAGTCAAATTTTGGTAAACTATTTTTTTTTTTAAAGTAGACCTATCAAGGCAGTGAAATGTGTTAAAAAACCTTTTCCGTCAATTTTGTTGAACCTTCATGAAAAATAAACCTTTAATTACCGGACTACTGGGACCGGAGACAGTGAGGGCGCTTTAGTGATAAGAAGAGATATTTCTATTTCAGTTAGATTTGTATTGATACAACATTGAGATGTTAGTAGTGATATGAACTTGCAGTCGCTACAACAACATAAATGTGCATACAACGATTACGCGAAATTCGGTGAGGTTAATCTTGTGTGTCTATTTGTATGTTGGAAGGCATGTTTTACTTTAATTTTACATCAGTAGATGTTAAAGTTACTCAATACTTTTATTATTTTTCTGAAGAACATAGGTTAGATTTCCATATTAACATATTCATGTTGGGCACACACGTGTACATACACCAACATATCCATGTTGGCACACACGTGTACATACACCATCATGTCCATGCTGGGCACACACGTGTACATACACCAACACATCCATGCTGGGCACACACGTGTACATACACCATCATATCCATGTAGGGCACACACGTGTACATACACCATCATGTCCATGCTGGGCACACACGTGTACATACACCAACACATCCATGCTGGGCACACACGTGTACATACACCAACATATCCATGTTGGGCACACACGTGTACATACACCATCATGTCCATGCTGGGCACACACGTGTACATACACCAACACATCCATGTTGGGCACACACGTGTACATACACCAACACATCCATGTTGGGCACACACGTGTACATACACCAACATATCCATGCTGGGCACACACGTGTAGAAACACCAACATATCCATGTTGGGCACACACGTGTACATACACCATCATGTCCATGTAGGGCACACACGTGTAGAAACACCAACATATCCATGTTGGGCACACACGTGTACATACACCATCATGTCCATGCTGGGCACACACGTGTAGAAACACCAACATATCCATGTTGGGCACACACGTGTACATACACCATCATGTCCATGTAGGGCACACACGTGTACATACACCAACATATTCATGTTGGGCACACACATGTAGAAACACCAACACATCCATGTTGGGCACACACGTGTACATACACCAACATATTCATGTTGGGCACACACGTGTACATACACCATCATGTCCATGCTGGGCACACACGTGTAGAAACACCAACACATCCATGTTGGGCACACACGTGTAGAAACACCAACATATCCATGTTGGGCACACACGTGTACATACACCATCATGTCCATGCTGGGCACACACATGTAGAAACACCAACACATCCATGTTGGGCACACACGTGTAGAAACACCAACATATCCATGTTGGCACACACGTGTAGAAACACCAACATATCCATGTTGGGCACACACATGTAGAAACACCAACACATCCATGTTGGGCACACACGTGTACATACACCAACATGTCCATGCTGGGCACACACGTGTACATACACCAACATATCCATGTTGGGCACACACGTGTAGAAACACCAACATTTTCATGTTGGGCACACACGGGTACATACACCAACATTTTCATGTTGGGCACACACGTGTACATACACCAACATATTCATGTTGGGCACACACGTGTACATACACCAACATATTCATGTAGGGCACACATACAGACATACCCATTTACCCATAAATATATCCATGTACTTCATTGGGACAAAGGTATTTCTTTTGTTGATGATGTAGGTAATGATATATATGTTTGTGACTACACTTGTGATTTATAAAAAAAGTGGGGCTTTCGAGGCAGCGAAGGGACATCGAACCAACCACCAACAAACCCCCCACCCCTGCTTCAACCCTGAAAATATACACACGCAACTCGGGTACACTGCCCGCCTGTTTGGGTAATAGTGAGTGAGTGAGTATGGTTTTACGCCGCTTTTAGCAATATTCCAGCAATATCACGGCGGGGGACACCAGAAATGGGCTTCACACATTGTACCCATGTTGGGAATCGAACCCGGGTATTTGGCGTGACAAGCGAACGCTTTAACCACTAGGCTACCCGACCGCCCCTCTGGTAATAGGACATACCAGTGAACAGTTATAGCGTGTCCTGAACTTCGCAAGAGTTCAAATAGTTTACAGAAGAGGGCATCTGTATTACTTCTATATCGTGTGTTTCTACGTCCGTGTGGGTTTTAAGTTCTTCCCACTTAGAAAAAGAGGGTAAATCCTCACAACAACGAGGAAATATCACTCATAATTACATAAGAGAAGAAATATTCACAGCGAACAATAGTTACCGGGAAGTTATGTAACAGATAAATATGTTCTTGACACAAGTTTAAGGTTGTGTTTGATCGGGGATCGTTTGTTTCAGCATACAACAGTCAGCAGCATCCAACACAAGTCATCCCCGACCACGCGTGGCGAGCGGCGGACTCACATCGCTCGGAGCTCTCACTGACAGTGCGTTTCTCTAGCCGTACGGCAGCGGTCTGTCGCTGTGTTGAGTGTTGATACTCATGACTTACAACCATATTTCTGTGATGTCTGGAATACCATTCTGACTGGATATCAACCTGGGCTCTTATCTGGGCACAAAATTAGTCTATAATTATCCCAGTGTTATGGCGAGGGTACTCTAAGAGCCGGAAACTCGTACATCCGGCGAGTTGACCCGTCCGGGTTATCGAGTTGCCGTTCCCTCTGCATTGTCTTAGGGTTACTGTCACTCGGAGAAGCCGAAATAGCGAGTATACCTGGTATTGCGTACGGCAAGCTGTATGTCCGTGTGTACATAATTCATCAGCGAGTGATTCAGTCACTATTGTGTTGTAGGCGGGAGAGTCTGTGTGTCGCTATACCGCGATCCAGAGACAGCTGGAGTTAGCGCTCGCTTCGATAACGAGCGACAGAGTGAGAGAGAGAGAGAAGAACGAGAGAGCGAGAGAAGGGGTCAAACACTGCGAGGTCAATGAAATGAAAATGAACGCTTCATTGGCCGGTATATGGATGTTCGTGATGATGTCCCTGCAGACGCTTGGTAAGTAATTTCTAATCTTTTTTTATGTGCTGTGTTATCAACAGAACACGATCTCACATAAAGCCAATGGGCTTCGACGGTTTGACAGATCGCCGTTTTTCCTATCCACTGGGCCCATGGGTTCAGCGAATTTCACGCTTCGTGTTTACATCGCTTTTCATTTCAAACCAACGCGTTTATCGGAAGTGTTTTTGTTGCTCGTGTATTAAATCTTAACACTACACTAGCTTGTAAATAGACCGTCACACGGCTCTCAGTAGTTTATATTGCCTATTTCAATTCCGAATTTCCCTACTCCCAACGCTAGTATAGTACTAACCCATTGTAGTCTTGACAAAGGCGTGCATCTGCCAATTGCCCATTATATTTACACACATGGTGTTGTTTAAAGTCTCGGATCGGCCTTGAACAGATAACACGCGCCCTCAGCCGTTTGTCCATTTCAGAATCTCGTTGTACATTTCACTCACCGGCACCACATGGCATGTCGTAACCGGCCGGCGTTGTGAACGATCGTAAACGCCGAGGCCTCTGATAATTACATAATTTAGATTGAGTGGATCGTAGAATTAGGGCAATTTTCGGCAAGCCTGTTCATCCCTCTGGTACTTGGGGTAGGGGATCCCTATGCGATACACATGGGATGACGTCGTTCTTTGATGTTGTGCAGTGACGTCATGGCTTACTCATATACCTGGGACGCTTGGTGATTGCCGATATTGATTCCTGTATCTCGTGGTGCGGCTTTCCTTATCACTGCCTCATATCGATCTCTCTGGCAGCGAGTCAAAGCGACCTTCAACAAATTATCGCCTGTTGTGACAAAGATTGTTTTAGCGTATAATGAAGTGCCGAATTTGTTCCGTGTTCATTCATGCAGAGAGATATCTCCTCACGTGTAGTCTATAGCCCGTTTCAGTAAATATGGGTTGTATTATGAGAGGAAGTAAAACCAGATGACTCACTTATTGATGCACTTGTATATATCTTGCATCCAGGTTACGCGTCCAGTCATCCAAAAACTTCATTAAAAGTTCATTGAATTACTCATTTTGTGAGAGTTTGGTAAACAAACTAAATGTTGAGCCACATAACAAAACAAAACTAAATTCGGCAAGATCCGTTTTTCACGTTTGAGCATGTAGGTATATTGAGTACATTGTCAATATCTACATATGGATAGTGTACAAGTTTTCGGGAAAACAACACGATGAATGTATGTTCTACGAGACTATGCTGGCTAGGAATTCACGTCTATGTATATGGTAAATTTTATAACGACAGCACTGTTAACATGAAAGTTAGATATAGCACAATGTATGTCCTGTATACAGTTAAACCCTACTTATCCGGAATCCCTGCGATTACTGTTTGCGACGTCTAATTAAACGTACATTAATCCATAAACATACTTCGTTAATCCGGAAATTTGTTCATGTGGTAAAATTTACTAAAACTGAAAATGAGGATAACGGATTAACGAAGTTTCACTTTTCAAGAAATATCCATGTCAGAGTATGCTTCGATAAGTCTGAAATGATACTGACAAGCCACTTAATCACCATGACTGTCTGCTGTTCAAGTTTGACGATAGAGCCAGGTGCGCGGTCAGGGGTGAAGGTGAAATCGGCTGTGCCAAGTTATCACCGAGTGTATATTTCGTTTAGACAACAGTCACTGAGTGTGTGAGTGAGTTGATTAACGCTGCAGTAAGCTATATTCTCGATATACCACATCGGTATGTAGGTAATAAAACACTACTATGGTACTCGAATCAAATCCATCACCAAATAACCATTTCGTGTTTGTTTCATTTTAGCCACCATCAAATATTGGTGTATACAGTAAAGTACGGTTATAACGAACTCAAAGGGACTACTAGTTTTAGTTCGTTATAACCGTAGTTCGTTATAAGTACATATACAGCATGACTACAGCAAGTAGTCGGGACCAAAAAGTAAGTTCGTTATATCCGTCAGTTCGTTATAAGCGTGTTCGCTATAACCGTAGTTTACTGTACTTTCTTTTGCCCGGCAATTTAAGATAAATATATTTAATACCCGATGAAGATAACCAAGTAGAATAGACATATAATACACTGGATAATCGCGGATGGCATATGCGGCAAGCATGGTTATGTGGGACCTATTCAGCCATGAATCCCCCAGGGACAGACAAACCTTAATCTTGACAGTGTCGTTAACGGGATGCCGCCACTTGAACATGTCTTGTCATGATGCAACAGGGATGCCAGCAAGCCGTGTCAAACGTATCACTGCAAGTGCTTTGAAGCTAACGTAACGTCTGTCAAGGCTGCCTTGCGTGTGAAAACAACGAAAATTAGGTTTGTCAATGTGAAGCAAAACAGTCCGCAGTGTACAATGTGAGGGAGTTGAATGTAAAAAACGTGTTAAATGATGACTGGCTGACTGGTTTTACGCCGCTTTAAGCAATATTCCAGCAATATCACGGGGGGGGGGGGGGGGGGGGGGGGCGCACCAGAAATGGGCTTCACACATTGTACCCATGTCGGGAATCGAACCCGGGTCTTTGGCGTGACGAGCTAACGCCTTAACCACCAGGCTACCCGACCGCCCCTGTTAAATGATGATAAAGATTTATTTTTAAGGAACGTGACATGGTGATATGGTGTTATTAAAACAGGCAGGTGAGAAGATATATTGACGTCAATTTAATATTAACTGTGCAATTAAGTTTTCCTTAGACTACATGTAAAATATTCACTATTTGGGATAAAAACAAAGGTTTCATTAACTATAGTTTACGGGGCATAGGCGGAAGATTAATATCTTAAGTCATTGACTTTAAGCAGTTGATAAACAAATTTTGTAGAAACAGCTTCATGCTAATAACATTATCACCTCTATTACTCAATGAAACCCAGTACGAACAGTATGAAGTACGGTCATGTTCTGCAGTTATATGCTTTTATTACTGTAGGCCCCCAATTCAACCTACTATAGTACCAGTCGTTGATATCACGGTGAGAGGCAGATGGGCTAACGCTCCGCTGTGCAGAGTCGTGTCCCTTATCCGGACCGAGGTTTCGAATCCACGACTGCTTCGAGTGAAATCCTTGGTTTGTCAGCACCATGCTATGCTTGTGGGATTTCTTTAAAGTTGTGAACGTGTACATCTTGGGTAGCTTTATGCCACCCACATTGAGATAACTTGCCGAAATATGCAGTCCGAGATTAAACAAGCTTTCTTTCCGGGTGATTGAACAATCCATTCATTATTAGAACCGTTTCGCGAGATATCCGTTCACTCGTGTGAGTAGACTGGAACACGGGCACCCAAATGCAGTCGGTCTACATGACTACTGCAGGTTCTAATTTATGATGATGGGACGTGATTTGAGGGGTATTTGTCCCCCCATCGACCCCCCATCCACTTAAATAATTAGTCACTGGAAAGTCTGGTTATTTAATGTAATTATTCCTGGGAGCTCGTCGAAGCAAGAGAGGCAATCCCAAAAAGTGAATTCTATTTTTTTTTGTAAGTTTGTGCAAGGAACATTTATCAGTTTTTGGTTGACGGTTATCTAAAGATCAATAACGACTGTAGTAAAACCGATTAAATGTAATTAATAATACATGCCACAGCAAGCGCACTTGCCTCAACCCCTCTCCGGACCAATTCAAACATAATGCAATTTGTTCGTGATGTGCCGGGACTCGGTGATTCCGGGTTAAATCGGCGTGTCTTCTCAAATGGTTAGCTTTTTCACATTTCTATAGATGGAAATGGACGGGGGCTCCTTTGATAGGACCTGACCATGCAAACTATGCATAAAGTTACGTCATTTGTCCAGGTCAGGACGCGTAATCGCAATCCTGAACACACGATGACAGAGATTAAATACTGTGATAGATTCAATTCATAAACTGAAAGAATTGATACCTGTCGTGTTTCTGATAACGTCATACTAAGGTGTAACTTATGTTTTAGGAGCTGAGAAGTGGATACTCCAGGGCGAATAATCATGAAAATAACGCTTTAAAATTGGCATCTGGTAAATGGCGTAATTATTAATATTTCATGATAATGGCATTTATACTGGGATTTAATGATTATCTCTTGGGCAGTTATTTTCTCATTTTGAAATTTGATTACCAGCATGATTGTTAATGCATATAGATTCGTCCTAAATCTTCAAATATTTAATAAGGAACAACATTCACCTTTAAGTAATACTCGGATACCGAGAAGCTAGATTATCAGACATACGAAGGCGTGACGAATATTTCGTATCCATGGACAGGGGCCCGTCGCGCGTCTCGGTCAGATAAATCGATTCCTTTTTCTCACCAGAAACTCTTAATCGTTACTTAGCCAATTCAACACACACTCTAACCAATACAGGACAATGGGTGTTCTCAGTCAGGGCCTCTGGTGTTAGCCAAATTGCCCCGAATATGAATATGAATTCGTGCAGTATGAATGCAGAGTAGCTCGGTCGTTGATTAACTTTTATCTGTCAGAACGTTTTATGCGGTGGCTGCATGTGACTTCCCTGACATCAAAGATTCATTTCAGGGTTGACATCTTGTGTCGGTAATATGACTCTTGACGAGACTGATCGACATTCAGCATATGTTATTAAGAGATCAGATCTGAAAGGTTTTAGCGTTATCTTTATTAAGTCGTTATGGTGTAATTGATCTGCTTTTGAATCGATAGATGTATTTCCACAGTTCAACATCATTAGATAAAAGGATTCGTTCCAGAGCAAGCATACTGTATGATAAGAGTGAAACAGAATATGTGTATTAAGTACCTTCTCTTTATTAGTTATCATTCATAATGTGAAATATGGCAGGATGTGATTAGTTCACAGTGATTTGAGCATTGACATACAGGAGACTAACCTATGGTTATAGATGTTATATTTGGTATAGGGGCACAGGTGGACCAGTCGGCTAAGGCGCCGCGATTCGCTGTGCAGAGTTGCGTCCCTTGGGCACACCAGAAACCTATGATTGTGGGTTCGAATCCCGGTTCGCCCCGATTATACTTCTAGGTTTGTCAGCACCATACCCGTGCTCGTGGGTTTCACCGAAGTGGTAAACGTCCGAGACCTGCATCACTTCGGGCTTTCCTCCCACATTAAGCCGACACGCCGCGATATAACTGTAATACTGTTAAAAGCGGCGTTAAACCCAACTCTCACTCATAATATTTGGTATTAGACTTTCTTAGTTCAGTGTAGATTCTTGTACTTTGTTGGGTGGAGTCGGGATTCGAATCCAAGCTCAAAGTGAGGCACCGAATACCCCAGCACACAATGTCAGCGACCTGACCAACTCAGACACCGAGGCTTCCACAAAATGGAAGTCCGACAACTGATAGTCTACATCAGGTGCTTCGTGTACCCCACTGATGGGTGGAGGCGTATTGTTACCGAAATATAGTTGTACATAAGGTTAAATTAAACAACTGAAAAGGGGGTGAGTATGTTAGATCTGAGAAGGGAATGAGAATGAAAAATGGTGACAGTTTCATAAATCAAGTAAGCTTTAATAGAACGTCCGCCCGGAGAGCGGAAGGTCCATGGTTCGATCCCCGGCCGCGTCATACCAAAAGACGTTAAAAGATGGTACTTGTTGTTACCCTGTTTCTCGGCATTTAGGGCCTAAAACGAGGACTGGTGCATGCACGTCGCTATATAGGTGCAATAATCTTGGACGCGACGTTAAACCCCATTTCACCTAACCTCACCAAGTATGCTTAAGTATCTGTAAGAAGGCTTATGAGTGAAACAAACTTTTGATTTGGAATACTTTGCATAGCTTCACGTTAAATAATGTAATACATGAATCCAAAAAGAGACACCAACAAATGTATAGTTAATATTGTATCTAAATGTTCTTTCCATTCTATGTATGACGGTTCTTGGCGATTCGGTCTGTAAGTCACGTTTTGGGAAGGTGAGAAGATGGCTAGGTCACGTCGCCCCAGGGTGCCCTGGTCCGTTCGGACTGTAATAACATCAGAGGGGTATCCGCTGTAAGCTTCGCCCCCTAGCCCACACAACCGCTCACCGACACCCACCTCGTTATAACACGCCGACCAGGTGCGTCGCTTGATCAAAACACTTCGGTCTGGTTCGTGGCAGAGATTTCTGTTTGCAGCTTTGTTTGGCCTTTTCAGTACTTCTAATAGCCTTTCTACAAACCACGTTCCAGTTAGTCGGCCACATGGTGCGACTCATTCATTGATTGACGTGCATTTGGTAATATGAATGATTACATAATATACGTCGGTATGTGGCAATATTACATACCGTGGTATAACATTGAGATGCCATGGTGGACAGATATTTAACTATGTATTGGGTACATGATGAAGTCTTTTTTCGCGTATTCTCATAAAAAGGTTTTTTTAAAATACGCACGCACATACATATATTAATGACATTGTCGACTCTATGTGTACAGTTTGAATCACTTCAAGACACCCTGTGCTAACTGAACTGGAGCGCATGTACTGCCACACTGGTAGCATTCATTCATTCATTCATTCATTCATTCATTCATTCATTGGGCGGTCGGGTAACCGACATGGGTGCAATGTGTGAAGCCCATTTCTGATGTCCCCCGCCGTGTTATTTCTGGAAAATTGCTTAAAGCGACGTAAAACCATACTCGTTCACTCACTCACTCACTCACTCACTCTACGTCAAGGACGAAAGAGGATGACGTCTCCTGACACTGTAATGTTATCTCTGCCAGCAAGCATCCTTCATGGGGTGTCTGATACGAACCACAACATTCTCCAGATACAAAAGGCGTACATGAAATCAAATCCAACCTTCTGTTTCTGCAGAGGCTCTCGACCCTACCTGGTCGAGGTACAATTCAGAGGCCCAATAGCCGAGCATGCTCTAGGGCCCAAGCTTGGCTCGGCGTCACTAGTTGGGTCCTGTGTGTCAGATCCTGTTTCCCAGCTTCACAGTTAGGACATTTGTCGAAGATAATTATGTGTTCGGTTGCATGGAAGTATCCCCAAATCTTAATACGTTAAAGCGACTTCTGTCGTTTCGTAATACTAAGGATTTAAATACCTTTCTAAGTATAGCTGACCATACTCAAGACTCGCAGACAAAGAACGGTAAAGAGATATTTCGTTGTCATGCTGTCGGTTTGATGCTTTTGGCATTTTCTGATGATGCATTTCAAGGTTCTCTTTTGTGCCCACCATTGAAGATGCGGGGTAGAATAGGTCTTCAGCAACCCATGCTTGCCGGAAAAGGCGACCAACGAGATCGGGTGGTGAGGCTCGCTGACTTGGTTGATGCACGTCATCGTATTCCAATTGCGTAGGTCGATGCTCATGATGTCAATCAGTGGATTGTGTGGTCCAGACTCGATTATTTACAGATCACCGTTATATAGCTGGCATATTGCTGAGTGCGGCGTTAAACAGCATACAAACAAAATAAATCTTTTGAGCCACTGTTTGTGGTTTCAAGAAAATAAGCGGAGAATAGCGGAAATGACACACAGCAAATATACTGTATCAGTTTCTGTTTCTGTTCGCGCGTGGATTAGTCATTTCATCAGTGGAATCCTGACATAATGTTTCTATCGCCCAAGGGCAGAGAGAGACAGACAACGGACAGCGAGCGAGAGAGGGAACCATCTCCAACACAGACTATAACATCTTGAAGGAATTATCGTATCGTTGATTACCACAATGAATACCAACAACACAGGAGCTGTGTTTATCTCTCGCTTCACACCACGTTAGTCCGGTCCCAGTGTCAACTTGCCAACAATAAACCCATCACACTCTGACGGGAGACAGTTGTCTCCACGATGGAAATGAAACTGCTGACAGTAACGTTGTATTACCATACACCACGAAATACCACATCAGACACCAATCAAACACCAAGCTTCTCAATTGGCCGTCGACGGCAATTTTAATCGGTGTGTGTTATGTGAACATGACGTTTTTGAGAAACGTTTTGTAATAATAAGTCGTATGGCATGTATGCCTTATTTTCTCCCAGTGTTTTATCCGCCCAAGGTGTAGATACCGTCGTATTACGTGGTGCAGTGTAGCTACGAAGTGCCACTATTCTCACGGCTGTCTGGCATGTGTTATGTCTTAGAAATACAAAAACATACTGAAGTATGGGGAAACCTCGGGAACGTGAATGTATATCGCGATATCAGGGTTAGAAGTGTTCCAATATCGGACAGGCAATTATGGAATTAACTAAAGGGTTGCTATGTAAAGGTTAGGTATGTGTAAATATACACAGTTCAATCAAAACAGCATATGGTAATGAAAACATAATGTCACATACTCATTACTCACATGTCACACTCATTACTCATTACTCATATAATCATTACTCATTACTCAAATGTCACATAATCATTACTCATTACTCACATGTCACATACTCATTACTCACATGTCACATTCTCATTACTCACATATCACACTCATTACTCGCATGTGAAATGCTCATTACTCATTACTCACATGTCACATACTCATTACTCACATGTCACATACTCATTACTCACATGTCACATACTCATTACTAGCATGTCACATACTCATTACTCATGACTAATTACTCACCTGTGAAATACTCATTACTCATTACTCACGTGTCAAATACTCATTATTCATTATTGACATGTCACATACTCATTACTCACATGTCACACTCATTACTCATTACTCATATAATCATTACTCATTACTCAAATGTCACATAATCATTACTCATTACTCACATGTCACATACTCATTACTCACATGTCACATTCTCATTACTCACATATCACACTCATTACTCGCATGTGAAATGCTCATTACTCATTACTCACATGTCACATACTCATTACTCACATGTCACATACTCATTACTCACATGTCACATACTCATTACTAGCATGTCACATACTCATTACTCATGACTAATTACTCACCTGTGAAATACTCATTACTCATTACTCACGTGTCAAATACTCATTATTCATTATTGACATGTCACATACTCATTACTCACATGTCACATACTCATTACTCATGTATTTTGATTTAACTGAGTGTAATTTGTCAACAGCACTCTGTGGCACTGGCGAGCAGTTCGTTGTGCAGTGATGCTTTCCCTTAGACGTGCCAGGAACCTATGATTGTGGGTTCAAATCCCAGATTCGCACTGATTATGTTTGTAGATTTTTTCTGCACACTGGAACATGTTACTCATATTCTATGCCAACAAACTCTCCGACGAGGTCGAACTAAACGAGTCGATTATAGAGAACAAATCAACATGATGAACCTCTGGACAAACGAAAAATAGACAATTACCGCTGTTTCCGGGGCAACGAGATTAGAACTAATGACGGACCGCTGCAGTCGTTCAATTAATACACGAGCTAAGGGCATTATAGTGACAGATAACAATATAACATTGTAAATAACTTTTACATAGAATTAAGTCCGATATATATATATATATGGCCCTTTCCTAAGCAGCATTGAACAAAACAGACCTTCGGAAGTCTCTGATACGACGGCTCTTATACTGGGATCATTAATAGCCATAATCAGTATCGCACCGGGAAACCTTCTCGTAATGGGCATGATTAGGTGAGCAGAGATTGGTCTGTAGGATGTTTTATCTATTATACAGCTCGTGACCTGTGTTGTCCTGATAGAAATACACAGACCCAGACTGAATAATTGTATGTCTATCTTCAATACAATTAGTTGTACTTTGTGTAGTCCGTAGTTCGTGTTTCATTACTAGCGGAGAAGCCTTGTCTTGAAAGCGCTCGCTCGTTACGCCCAAGGTCCGGGTTTGATTCCCAACACAGGAAAATTCATTTCTTGTGTCCCTCGCTGTAATATTGCTGGGGTATTGGTTAAAGTGGCGTAAAACAATACTCACTCTTTTAGTGCAACAGGCTTGTTATACGGATATGTATGAGGATCTCCAGCATCCCATATTTGTTAAATGCATGGTCACAATGGCTGCTAAATGGCGCATCAGTCGGTGATCAGAACACGCTCAGATAGGACCTAGTTGAATGTTTTGGTACCCGCACAACGTTTATCGATGCGAATCTATTGGAACATGGTTTCGTTTGTTTGTGAGCCCATTTACATGTTATAGTGACTGGGAAGTTCGCGAGATATTTCGGTTTATCAAAGGAGGACGATGGCCAAATGCTGACTTGTTATTGTTTTGACAGGGTAATGAGTGCATTGAGAAATTTTCCCACTTGGGCGGCCATCTTGGACGCCATTTTGGATTTCGGGGTGACGCAGTAAATTTTTACGAGCACACCAAGAGATAATGTTAGGTAATGGTTTAAGCAAGCTAAAAAACATGGTGAACTTAGTTTGTAAGATGGGTACAATGGCACCATAAAACTAAGCTTGCTACGGGAATCAAACCTTCGATTATATGGTGTGAGCACCTGATGCATTGTTTGTGTGGAATACGACCAATGAACTGCAGGATGGATCCGATGGATCATGTCATGTGGAGTTTCAGACCAAGTAGGCTGCCAGGCAAGGAAATGTTTACACTCATGTTTGATGATGGCTAATAAAGAAATAAACAACAAATGGTTATTCCATGATGATGTATTTGATACGGGTATCAGAGTAGTGTTTTGGACCGTTAGATTGCAGTGTTTCCGCGGCTGTTTCAGCCTATTAATGTTTTGATAACGTTTGTATTTTCTTTTAGCAAATTCAGTTTTCATGCTGACTGCGGCCTTAAACAACAAACAAACAAACAATTTTTAAGTGTATACTATCCTTTGCCCAGTTTTGTATACATTGAATCACATTTGCTTGTAATACCATGGGTACGAGCCAAATCTTCCTCTAGTGAAGTCAAGGTATTTGGCTATAAATTTTCGTGTCTTTGTAACAATATGTAGAACAAGATCGAAACAATATTAAATATTTGTCACAATACCCCAACACCAGGGGCCGCCACTCATGCTATTAACATATTGTTTTCCCGGCCAAGGTTCATTCGTTACCGACAGCCGTCATTCTCACTGATTTTCTATTTTATATCCGAAGAGGGTTCTAGAATCATCTTCGTGGTAATAATTATTATTCCCCAATAGTTGTAGAGAATCAAAATTTTGTCAGTTCCCTGCAGAAGAAACAAAGATTGTTATTTGCGAGACCAAATTATGATAACCCGCCCAACTCATCTCCGCTAATATTTCTATAATGATTTTTGTTAATCAGTGTTCGGAAAAGCCAAGAAGCAAGGATACTTCTTTATTCTATCACTCTATTTTCGTGTGAAACAAGATCTGTCAATGACGTCATCGCCGTTCCTGACAGCATGGGACACATGGCAGGCAACATGATATCCTGTAGAATATACATTATAATAATAGCCGTGCAATACGTTCCACCCCTGGCCAACCTGGAAACATCGTACAATAGGCACGAGTCAGGCATTGTTTGTCTAAACATGCAGACTCGTTTATGCAAACTTTCTCATGGGTAAATAGCTCTTAGGGGGTTATTGACTCATCTGCACTGTTTACTTAGCCAATGATCTGTCTCAAAGAAGTGATCCGCCGTCGGTATACCTCCGGAGACCAATGCTTATCACTGAAGTCGCCTTCCGCGCCAAGTCATTAAAACAAATGCTAATGTTGCTATGTTTTACGAAAATTACGATTGTCGGCTTGCAAATTATTTTGTATCATCGTATCTTATCCCGGTGCTGTGCAATTACGTTATCACGAGAGCGCTGCTGCAAGAGTCTATTACAGCGTTATGCAAAACAAAAACTGTACATTGCCAAAAAACGTCACAGAAGGTTAATGTCACGGTGACCCTCATTGTTGATTCTGCTGGAAGTACTTCAAATCAGCTGGAATTATTCCTGGAGATTAAAATTTGAAAATAACCGACATGCCCAAATAAGGACCTCCTGACTTGGAAATAATTCCATTCAATTAAGCAAGACGATGTGGCCGGTGATACCTTTCATGAACCAAACTGATTAACGGTGTCTTCAGCATACCTAACTGCAGATAACACTTTCATCTTATATCATTCCGAATTAATATTTGCTCCACAAGAAACGCATTGATTAAAATTCTCCAGCGCCGAGAGTCGCCGAGGAACGATAAAGAGCGATATATTTTGGTGGAACGAAATGTCTACATATCTCAACAATGGCGGAATTGATTTTTGACAGATGTCGACAGCCAGTACAAGAATCTCATTATCGCTGGATATCTCGCTACCAGCATCAAAGAGCATAATATACATTCATTGTATATTTCTTATTTTTTTTATTAAACAAGACCCCATTAGTCAATACTCAAGAAAAGTATCTTGTATTTGATACGTACACGCTGTATTTTACGGAAGCGTAGTAGGGCCACGGTGAAAATGTGTTTTTTTTTTGTCTAAGTATCTCCTACGTAGGACTTAGTATCTTCTACGTAGGACTTACTATCTCCTACGTAGGACTTAGTATCTCTTAAGTAGGACTTAGTATCTCTTACGTAAGACTTCCTATCTCCTCCGTAGGAGATACTAAGTCCTACGTAGGAGATAGTTATTCTAGTCCAAACTAAGTCCTACGTAAGAGATAGTAAGTTCTAGGTAGGAGATAGTAAGTCCTACGTAGGAGATACTAAGTCCTACGTAGAAGATAGTGATTTTAGGCCATTCTAAGTCAAACGTAAGAGATAGTAAGTCCTACGTAGGAGATAGTAAGTCCTACGTAAGAGATAGTAAGTCCTACGTAGGAGATAGTAAGTCCTACGTAGGAGATACTATGTCCTACGTAGAAGATACTAAGTCCTACGTAGGAGATAATAAATCCTACGTAGGAAATACTAAGACGAAAATAAATGTCACCGTGGCCCTACTACGCTTCCATAGTATTCCAAAGATATTGGCTGTACAAACAGTTTTAATATCGATCAACTGTCGTTCAGTTGGTTTGATAATATGAAATATCTGGAATCCCTTACGTGCATTCTGATCAGACTGCCCCGGGGTTATTGCACTTTACTGAACCGAAGCCGACATGTGTGAGATATATTACGGCACACACGATACATACAGCCAGCCCTTCTTAATCCGGATGGCACCGCTCCTAGGAAAATCCCTCGTGCAATGTTAGAATTCGTCTTCAGCAACTGATGCTTGTTGTAAGAAGCAACTAATGGGATCGAGTGGTCAGATCTACTAACCTGGTTGATGCATGTCATCGTATCCCAATTGCGGAGATCGATGTTCATGATGTCAATCACTAGCTTGTCTTGTCCAGACTCGATTATTTACAAACCGCCGTGATACGGCTGGAATATTGCTGCGTGCGGCGTTGAACAATAAACAAACACATTTAGTTGACCCAAACATCATTAAGGGTGGACGTAAATACGAAAAGGATAGGGTTGGAGACGGATGGTTGGTGATGACCTTTTTATATGGGTGAATTTTATTTTGTACACCCATCAGTGATTGTCCAGAGTACCCAGTGTCCGGGGGCAGGATTAGCTGGATTTCGAGATAGATGTAAAACATATTTCAATATTTTCTGCTATTCTTCAAACTGTTGGTTGTTGTAAATTGATGTAATTTTATTAGTAATGGTAAACTGGTTGTAGGACATTCCATTCCAATGTAACTGATAGGTTGCGTTATATCTGGATAATCAATGAAACGGCGAACACCAAATGAAACGCAGGATAACAGTTGCAGTAAATTATGTATTGTGCTTGATTCCGTTATCAGGGAAAGATGGCGGGGGTATTTTCGTCCTGGATATATATGTACCAACTACGATTTATTGACTTTCACTAATAATACATTCCATATCCCTGTTCTTATCTGTAAATATCTTTTGCCAAATATGGAGCAGACATCTGGGTTTTTTTAGTTTTTTTTAACACTATTTTACCGTTAGTTCAATTTACACTAAAAACCAAGGTGGTCCCACCCTCGGTTATGGGGTGTTTTCTGTATTCTGATGATCAATTACCTACACTCATTTGCGCCAACAGATTTGTTTGAGGAGTGACGTCAAATCTCCATCTCGCTTAACTTCCCACAGAATATCTCTCGCGCCTGCTAGTGATTTGATTGGACGGCTAATGTTTTACGTCAGTCATACGACACGGACTAAAAATGAAGCTCTGGTGTTGTTCTTGAAAGGAACTATATTACCCAGGATACACGAAGATGAGGTATCTGTATCATTACTGTGGTATCAGTACGCTCCATAGTTGTCTGGAATTGCTGCCAATACTAATACTAAACTGTCATGTTTACTGCCAACGTGGTTGACAACCGCCTCCTCCGATCAGTTCGCCATCTATCATCGTTACCACAGAGGATGTTTTTATACATCTGCCTCCCGTCTATGAAATGAAGTCAGTAGCCAAGCTGTTGAGGCAGATTAGTTGTTTATAATCACCCAATCATAGCCTCGTCCTCACCGTCTTGTATCGACATGTTGAGGCAGTGTATTGGTTTATATTAATCTTGACTGGCCATCAATCATGCGACCATGTAAAAATGTAACACTTGTGTCTATGTAAATGCATGACGCTCTCTTTACTGAACAGTGACGGCGACTGACGTATTCTCCCTGCTAATATAGCTTCAGATCATCCACAGCATCCTCTTGTTATATTTAATGGACTGTTCTGAGATTCATTGGTCCTCTCAGACATGTATGACAGGAATTCACTTATGGCAGCTGTAAAGTAAGGACTGAGAAATACAGATAGTAATGGGATCGTTTCATTTTGTGAATGAGGTCTGGTTTGCATTCCCACCGACTTAATAGTCTTCTAACTGAATCACTCATTCCGATATTGCCATGCGTTCGATGTACGTTAGTCCAGAGCTGACGTGGGCGTCAATCAGAAAGCACGAAGACCTCACGTCTTATGGTATGTTGAATGTAGTTCACCTGGTAAGTGAGTGAGTGAGTTGGGTTTTAACAATATTCCAGTTATATCGCAGCGTGTCGGCTAAATGTGGGAGGAAAGCCCGAAGTGATGCAGGTATCGGACTTTTACCACTTCCATGAAACCCACGAGCACGGGTATGGTGCTGACAAACCTAGAAACATAATTTGGGCGAACCGGGATTCGAACCCACAATCATAGGTTTCTGGCGTGCCCAAGGGACGCAACTCTGCACAGCGAATCGCGGCGCCTTAGACGACTGGGCCACCCGTGCCCCCAGTTCACCTGGTCTCTATCACTTGGACCTTTCAGTTTACACCTCGACAACAGCAATGGGTCACACATGTAGTATCTGACTCACATAGGTCGCAAATGTAGTATCTGACTAACATAGGTCGCAAATGTAGTATCTGACTAACATAGGTCACAAATGTAGTATCTGACTAACATAGGTCACAAATGTAGTATCTGACTAACAAAGGTCACAATGTAGCATCTGACTAACATAGGTCGCAAATGTAGTATCTGACTAACATAGGTCGCAAATGTAGTATCTGACTAACATAGGCCACAAATGTAGTATCTGACTCACATGGGCCACAAATGTAGCATCTGACTAACATAGGTCACAAATGTAGTATCTGACTAACAAAGGTCACAAATGTAGTATCTGACTAACATAGGTCACAAATGTAGCATCTGACTAACATAGGTCACAAATGTAGTATCTGACTAACATTGGCCACAAATGTAGTATCTGACTAACATAGGTCGCAAATGTAGTATCTGACTCACATGGGCCACAAATGTAGCATCTGACTAACATAGGTCACAAATGTAGTATCTGACTAACAAACGTCACAAATGTAGTATCTGACTCACATGGGCCACAAATGTAGCATCTGACTAACATAGCTCACAAATGTAGTATCTGACTAACATAGGTCACAAATGTAGTATCTGACTAACATAGGTCACAAATGTAGTATCTGACTAACATAGGTCACAAATGTAGTATCTGACTAACATAGGTCGCAAATGTAGTATCTGACTAACATAGGTCACAAATGTAGTATCTGACTAACATAGGTCACAAATGTAGTATCTGACTAACATAGGTCACAAATGTGGTGTCTGACTAACATAGGTCACAAGTGTAGTATCTGACTAACATAGGTCACAAATGTAGTATCTGACTAACGTAGGTCACAAATGTAGTATCTGTCTATCATAGGTCACAAATGTAGTATCTGACTAACATAGGTCACAAGTGTAGTATCTGACTAACATAGGTCACAAATGTAGTATCTGACTAACATAGGTCACAAATGTAGTATCTGACTCACATGGGCCACAAATGTAGTATCTGACTAACATAGGTCACATGCAACAAACACTCATTTTGTCTCCTACTGCATTGTTTCAATCGGACAACAGTGCAGACTTTATGAATGCTCAATTAGGTAGTCACGAGATGTCCATGTCAAAAACTAAATAGCACAATTCTTCCAAAATCGACCCGACTAACCCGCACAAGAGACGCAGCCACTTGTAAGCGATGTATGTTCTGGGTAGCAATGTTTATGCATATTACCGACATCGATCTGGAGTAAAGGGGCCCCCGGGAGTCGGGCACACACCAATAGTCTGTCTCAAGCAGACATTCATTTGTCTGGCAGTCTTACCAACCAGAAATACACGATGCCGGAACATATCTGATCAATAGCTTTATGTAAGTCGCTTACAACACGGGATGTAAGCCGGATCGAAGACGCTGTGAAAACCCCATGGAACATCTGAGTTGCCTCCCTTAGGCGTACCAGAAACCTATGGCTGTAGGTTCGAATCCAGATTCACCCAAATTATGTGTCAATAATTGTCAACACTACATCAGTGTTCGTGGGTTTCATCGAAGTTGCAAACGTCTTAGACACTGTGATATAACTGAAATCCTGTTCAGTGTGGCGTAAAACATGACTCACTCGCGTTGTGCTGACCCTTTGTAATATCTGATGTAACGTTGTAAACGACACCATGGGAATGCATAACGCTATCAGCCAGGCGACGCGTACGTGACGACAGTATCAGCCAGGCGACGTGGACGTGACGACGCTATCGCAAGGGAACTAGTCCCTTCAAAACATATTTGTTTTTGCCAGGATAAAATAATTGACGTGGCACTGAGGACTAAGTCAGAAGCTAGGAATTAAACAGCTACGTCCCTGAGGTCCTGACAGTGTAGTGCCGTTCAGATAGGTCTCGGTACACGCCATCAGTGTGACACTCGGTGAATTGGTTTTAGCGTTCACTGATCTTCTCATGTTAAACCTTGAAAGAAGAGTTCACACAATAATAAAAGCGACTAAACCCTGTCCATATTCATAAAGAAATCTCTGCTTAAATCAGACGATTGTACGATTCCGACTATATAATGACCATGTTTTTATGAATTACTATCAAATAGTGAGGATACCAGGTGTTCGCGAAAAAATGAGCGTATCTTGTTAGTGCCAACCACCAGAAACACATGCAAAGGCAAGTCAATTTTTCACCTGAAAAAAACACACGGAAATTACCTGGTATGATTATAATTTGATAGTGATTCATAAACACATGCTCATTTCAGGGTTGGAATCGCTTTCGGCAGAGGTTTCTTGTCACATTTAGAAAGGATTTGTCGTTTGATTTATTATAACTATTGTTACCAGCAACTCCGTTGGGACTTCGCCCTCGATGCCACAGAGCCGACTAATGAGAATCTGGAAGTGTGACCTGGCTGGTTGTGTGCTCCGATGGCTCATGCTATCAACCATTGCTTTGTCCGGCTTAAACTCGATTGTATACATGTACAGACCGCCATGAAATAGTTGAAATATTGATGACTGCTTCGTTAATCAACGCTCCCTTGCCCGCTCACACAGTCATCCACACAGTCACTCACTCACTCACTCACTCAAGGCAATAGTATTTGTCGTCATTACTGGTTGATGTTAAGATTTTCGACCATACAAGTTTAACTCTTCATCACTTCAGGACCGCCTCCGTGCTCTAGTGGTAGAGCGTCCGCCCAGAGAGCGGAAGGTCCGGGGTTCGATCCCCGGCCGCGTCATACAAAAAGACGTTTCAAGATTGTACTTGTTGTTACCCTGTCTGGCGCTCGGCAAGGGGCTAAAACAAGGACTGGTCGGCTCGGAGTCAGTATACTGTGTCTGAGTTGGGTATTCATGTTAATCTGCGGCATGGTATCTCAGTGAGCTAGCACTATAAATCGGCATCAGTCCGGACTAGTACAAGCAGCCACACACACACTTCAGACGTCTCAACGCTAGAGCAATGTATTCACATGTGGTACCAGTATTTACACATCCATGCGCATACGAAACAGTGTCACTAAACAAAGACGAGTTGCGTTGTTCATGTGCAGTCATTCCGTTCTTCTGTTGCTCAATCTTCTCCGAAATGTAAAAAGAAGCTAATCAGAGGATAATTTCAAAGTTAGTTTGTATTCTTCTTGAATCACGTTTCACTCCGGTTGGGTGTGAAAAACTCTGCAAGCAGAATACGTCAGACGGCTTTGATGGAATCGAACACATCAATGGTACCATGCTTTTCAAATCCTTCTAAATGTGACAAATTGATTTTAAGACCACTAAGGACTTCTCACTGAGGCTAGTCCTTGTGTCAATTTGCTACCCGCTGAATTTATTTGTCATTATTTAAGAGGGTATCGATCGAACTAAAACAGGATTGATGTTAATGATATGGAAGGCCATTAATCACGCATCACTAATCACGAGTATAGCGATTACCATGTTTGCGCACTCGACACAGTATCCTTGCACAGCACGCTGACGCAATACATTCATTACCAAACATATCATCGTTTGCTCTGTAATTTTGCGTTGCATCTGTCATTCAAGTTATTTAATCTAGGCCTCCCGCGAACAACAATGTGGCTGATCTTCACAGAGTATTTGCTATTTCTCTTCTGGGTAATTGTATTGTGATGACATTGGTTTAAGCCGTAGCAGTTATCGTTCACCCGTTCCTCATCAGAGGTTCCCGTGTTGGGACACCGCCAGACAATCACCAGGATCCCTCTGAAACCAACACGAGAGAGGTCCTTATGTATGGGCATCACGGCTAACAGTAGAATTCTATTTTGCCCTCTCAACATCGGCAGAATTGTCAATAGTGTGTCTTCTCAAAGGTGTATAGCTGTAGAGTCATGAAGGTAGATGGTACAGTTGTGCTGCTAGAAGGTGGATGAAATAGCGGTGTACTAGATGGCGGTACAATAGTTGGTCTACTAAATGGCGGTACAATAGGGGGTCTACTGGATGGTTGAACAATAGTGGGTCTACTGGAAGGTTGAACAATAGTTGGTCTACTGGATGGCGGTACAATAGTGTATCTACTGGATGGTGGTACAATAGTGTATCTACTGGATGGTGGTACAATAGTGGATCTACTAGATGGCGGTACAATAGTGAGTCTACTGGGTGGCGGCACAATAGTGGGTCTATTGGGTGGCGGCACAATAGTGGGTCTACTGGGTGGCGGCACAATAGTGGGTCTACTGGGTGGCGGCACAATAGTGGGTCTACTGGATGGCGCTACAATAGTGGGTCTACTGGATGGCGCTACAATAGTGAGTCTACTGGGTTGGGGCACAATAGTGGGTCTACTGGGTGGCGGCACAATAGTGGATCTACTAGATGGCGGTACAATAGTGGGTCTACTTATGGCGGTACAATAGTGGGTCTACTGGGTTGGGGCACAATAGTGGATCTACTGGGTGGCGGCACAATAGTGAGTCTACTAGATGGCGGTACAATAGTGAGTCTACTGGGTGGTGGCACAATAGTGGATCTACTAGATGGTGGTACAATAGCTTGTCCAGTAGAACTCTGAGGCCAAAAAATATTGAACGATGATCGTATTCGTGGAAATATGGACGACGTATCTCTCTGACGACATCGTTTCCATGCTTCTGATGTGTAAATGCGGGAATCCGATGAGAATACATTAAGACAGAGAGAACCAACATTCTTCATGCCCAGCTACTGTTACATGTGTTTCTGAACAAGTATTTATACACTCTTGTTGTACGCGGAACAAACGATGCTGGTAGGCCAAGACAGAAAAAGAAGAAATTGTTTTCCCTGTCATTCAAAAGGTCACTCCTGACATGAAACGGACTCCATGCTGTCGTGGAACTGACAAGAATGTAACGGAGGACCAGGAAACTGGGACACGAAGAACTCCCGGCAAAGCTTGCTATTGTTCCATGTCTAGTATATACCAAACTAAAAGGTCACCGAGCTCGCCGTGTGCCTTTATATGACTATGGGTTTTGTTGTGCAATCTCTTTGCAGAAGGATTTTTTCAATCACGGGAAAAATAGTTTCTGGAATCAGCATTGGTCCTGCTTACCAAACTTACCATGCAGCCGTTAATTCTATCAAGAGTCTTAAGCAATCTGGAAATAGGCTATAATTAGCCACGTTTGTCAATCTGTGTATCCTGAGAAGAAAGCTGGCGAAAGCAATCAATATTTCACGTTATATGATGCCGACATCTGCCCTGTCTACAACTTGCACGTGCAGACAGATTACACGAGGTCGGCAGACGACAAGAAGATGCACGTGCATGTCTGCCACGAGCTGACATCATGGATCACCCGACTTCAATGGCCACGAGTGGGATGTACAGTTCTAAGGAATATTTTATTTTTCATTTTGAAGTCATTTTTATCTCAATCAAAAAAGGATGACTAATTCTTGATTGAAAAAGCAAATGTCATCTGTCAAATTAATCTGAGCGTGCACAGCCGCAGCACAATTTCATTTTGAAATATTATGCCATATTTTTTAATTGTTAGATACTACTCGTCATTCAGTTCTGAAGTAGGCGATCGTTTACGATATTTGTATAGGCCATAATGTACATAAAGGAATCAAAACCGTTTCCGTAATCATAAGGAGTCTGGGGCACGGGTGGCCCAGTCGTCTAAGGCGGACACGCCAGAAACCTATGATTGTGGGTTCGTATCCCGATTCGCCCCGATTATGTTTCTAGGTTTGTCAGCACCATACCCGTGCTCGTGGGTTTCACCGAAGTGGTAAACGTCTGAGACCTGCATCATTTCGGGCTTTCCTTCTACATTAAGCTGACACGCCGCGATATAACTGTAATACTGTTGAAAGCGGCGTTAAACCCAACTCACTCACGCACATAAAGAGTCCATTTTACGATTCCGACTACATCATAACCATGTGTTAATTAATCCCATCAAATAATGATGATATCAGGTGCTCGTGAAAAGGTGAGCGTATCCTGCCCAATCGGTGGCACCCGTTACAAACACATGCAAGGGCAACTCAATTGTTCCCCTGAAAAATACACCCTTGAACATGTGGTACAAGAGTGACAAGTTAAGAATATTTCACCGGCGGAATACGCTATGATATGTTAAACGCCCACGTTACGTTCCAAAACGTTTATAAGAGACTAGTTGAGATCAAAGATCATATCTGTTGTTCATGAGCGCGTGAGGTGTTTTGAGTGACTGAAGTGATTCGAACCCACAACCATAGGTTTCTGGCGTGCCCAAGGGACGCAACTCTGCACAGCGAATCGCGGCGCCTTAGACGACTGGGCCACCCGTGCCCACTATTAAATACCAAGTGCATGCTGCTTAATTTCGAAATGGGTGTGTGAATCAGGTTACCTCTAAGGCCTCCTACATGGAGACGGTGGACCACAGTGGATCTGGTTTTATTTGGCACGGAACCTGTGTACATAACGAGCACAATGACTTCAACGAAAGCGTTCCCTATGACTGCCACACAACAAGAACACCAATCTGTTCTTTGTGGTGTCTATAGCAGAATTATCACACCATAATGAAATCACTGCGTGACCACGCGGTCAGGAAACTTAATAGATCGCATGTATTATTTGTTCATTCTGTTCCTATTGGGATGCTTTAATCTAATTTGTACCTCCGACTCTGGGAACTGATTATCTCTTGACCTTGACCTTGTGGCTGACCGGAGACTCGTTTCTAGCATGTCATGATACTGACAGTGTGTCTCGTTCCATCGTGCGTGAGAATGAAGCAGTTGTATTGTAAGGAAGAGAATGTATGGATGTCAACTTCTTTATTATGAGGAACACACTTCCGTATGTGTATCACTTCTAAATGGGGGGCACGGGTGGCTCAGTCGTCTAAGGCGCCGCGATTCGCTGTGCAGAGTTGCGTCCCTTAGGCACGCCAGAAACCTCTGATTGTGGGTTCGAATCCCGGTTCGCCCCGATAATGTTTCTAGGTTTGTCAGCACCATACCCGTGTTCGTGGGTTTCACCGAGGTGGTAAACGTCCGATACCTGCATCCCTTCGGGCTTTCCTCCCACATTAAGCTGACACGCCGTGATATAACTGGAATACTGTTAAAAGCGGCTTTAAACCCAGCTCACTCAATCACTCACTTCTAAATGCCTTTCAAAGACTGGTTGTGTTGTACTCCGACATACAACCTTCTTTGGTGTCTTTGTATGTCTGACACTGAATTTCCCTTTGAAGGATGAATGTCTGTCTGTCTGATGTTTAACGCCGCACTCAGCAATATGCCAGCTATATGACGGCGGTCTGTAAATTATCAAGTCTTGACCAGACAATCCAGTGATTGACATCATGAGCATCGATCAACGCAATTGGGGAATGATGACATGCATCAACCAAGTCAGCGAGCCTGACCACCCGATCCCGTTAGTTGACTCTTACCACAAGCATAATCGCCTTTTACAGCAAGCATGGGTGGCTGAAGACCTATTCGACGCCGTATCTTCACGGGTCGATCTTGCATGTACTCAACGATATATAACTATATGCATATCATAGACACATATTCTTCAAGTAAAATATTCTATCGACCGTTTGTCCACTGTCGACACCAAATGGGAATCTGAATATCAAAGGACGCAATCGAGCGATACCAAAGGGCTTGCAGACCTAAAGGATCATGTGGTCAGGCTTGCGCGACGTCATACCCCGACGGCGTTGCTCCCAATATCAATCACTGTAGTATTGGTCCAGACTCGATTATTTACAGGTCGCCGTCTTGTAGCTGGAATATTTATATTAAACATCGATACAAACAAACGTAAACATATGCCAATCAACTGCTTGAAATTAGTTGTATTTCCTTTGTTTCTTTTTGACCGATTGTCCAAACAAATCTTCATCTGAAACACAAGTATGTTAAAATGTGTTGGCCTAAGACTTGGACTAGTTACCGAATTCTCGAACATACCTGGTTACCACATGCTGCAGCGCACACGCGGAGACACATAAATCTCCCACATGCAAGTGTTAGATGGATCTTGTTGCGCGTATTTATTACCCCTGGACTAGCCTTGCTCCAAGGCTGTACTGAATGATAAGTCCACGTGTGTTTAGTAAGTTTATCCCAGTAATAGGCAAATCTAGATAAGCGAACAGTCAGTTTGTTCTTATTATTATATAATCTAGAAATCATGATTTAAACCAGTACTTTTTGCCTTGGAGGGTTGTGCAAGTCTATCCTTGAACGTTTACGGTAGAGACTGGATCACACGGAGACAGGCTGCAGGTTTTTTTTAGCACACCATTATCAACGTGCTGGTTGTTTTATGGCGTCCTTGCGTGTGCCAATTTCCTGGAGTCGTTGTGTTTGCCTACAGCCAATGAGATCCCATCCAGCTTAGCTGTCACATAGCATCGTGTGCGTCCTCTATCACAGAGAAATCTTTTGGACGTCACACAGTTCGCGTCCATCCAAGCAGCCTCAGCGGTGCAGACATCAAAGACGTGATAGATGTGACTGATCTTCATTCCATTCCAGCATGACAATGTTTCAAAACAACACAACAAGACAACATAAATTGTTGCATATTGTTTTCCCACCTAGATCGGAAGTATTGATTCTGTCTGTTACAGGGAACTCTGGAGAAATCAACAATTCATTTTCCCATTGTGATTATGCGATTTATGAATTATGCATCCCATATTGTACCGGTGTTCAGATCAATGGTTTGTGTCGTTGTGGAGTACGTTGTTGGGACGTAGATGCCTATATGCATGGGCTTACTGGCTGCACCTGGAATAAACATGATCTGCAATATCAGGCACGGTATGCAACACACGAGAATGTCAAGTGTCACCAGGAGACGGTCAGATTGGAGTTTTTCTCACAGGGAATACCCCACGGCTTAGCCCCATGGGCAGAATACCACAACGCATATGCTAATATAGCAAATTATCCATGGTATTTCATGGGTTAAGTGGTCCATTTCCGCTATGCAATATACAAACATTTAAATACCACGAGGTCACATAATGGTTGAAATGACTAGATAAATAGATAAACACCAATATACAAGTATACATTGATAAATACAACATAGATGAGGGAACACGGACGTATATATGTTTACAATAGATTGATGAGTTATCAAATTAATATATATAAACTTAATGAATATAAATAGAACATATCTTTAGTGAGGACGAAATAGTTAAGGAACAGACAAGTATTTTAAAGAATAGATAAAAAATAGGTCCGTTTGCATTGTATTCAGCGGTCAATTTGTGTTCCCTCTATAGGTTAGAACTTAGTAGGGTGGGGGCACAGTCATGTAAGGCTTCGTATTTCGCTGTGCAGAGTTGCGTCCCTTGGGCGCGCCAGGAACCTGATTGCGGGTAGGAATCTCACTTCGCCCAATTATGTTTCCAGGTGTGTAAGCATCATATCCCTGCTCGTTGGTTTTACCAAAATGGTAAACGTCTGAGACCTGCATCACTTCGGGCTTTCCTCCCACATTAAGCTGACACGGCGTAATATAACTGGAATATTGTTCAAAGCGAAATTAAACCCAACTCACCCAATCATTCACTACAAAACTACATGTTTCCTTATCAGAACCAAAACGAGCTGTGTTACGTCAAATAGTGAGACCTTTTATCTAGAGAAAAATAGATTATAGTATTTGCCGGGAGAAAGGTTTGATTACGCCAGATTGCACTCCATCATAGCATGGTCAAAATGAACCCCAGCTACTTTATGATCATAAAGCCTGTAATCACGTTTCTGGGGGTTAAATAAAAGAGATCACTCACAGATCTTTTGGGCCACAACGTTAGTGTGTAATGTCACTTGACTTGGTCGATCGTAAAACCCTGATTGACAAGAATACTAACATGTATTGAGAAGAGGGGCCGACAGGAAATAACTATTGATTTACAATCTGTTGGTTGTGATCTCATCACGGTACTAGGGGAGGGTCTGTGCTGACTCCTCACCTCTTCATCAGAGAACACTTCAAACACCATTACATCTCCCTACTATTTCCTTAACTGTACCGCCTGGGCTAATAAACGTTACAAGGAGATTTGCTGTCTTGTAAAAATCGTCTTTGGTTTTTCAACTCTTCCGGTGTCAGGCGAAAGACTAGATATAATGTCACTAATACTTGTCTCGTAATTCAATGTGTTTGGGTTACTGTTTGTCCAAGTTGCAGAACAGTTTCCTCTATATCGAGCTAATAGCAGATCCGTGGCGGGCGGTGGCGATGACAGCATTCCTGACATAAATCCATCGCCCAGGATAGTCATTGCCTTCGTTTCAGATGAATCATTAGTCTTTGGAAATTGTTTTTGTCGATATTTTCGAAATACATCCCTGATCCCATGTTCCAAGGCCTTTTTGCTCTTTCACGAATTTCTTTAAGTCTCCTTCAATGAGGACATGTTCAACTCACTAATTTAGGGTGATGCATTGTCCAACGAAGACGAGCTAAAAGGACTTTATAAGATCAATCCTACGGGATTCTAGCTTTCTTTCAGTCATATTACATGACTGCATCGTTTCAAACTTAATCGAAAGCACGTTTTCTTTCTATCAGCCACGGTGAATTTTTGTTCAGCCCTGAGCTTCCTGGTTTTTGATATTTGATTCAGATTCCAGGTTTTTGTGTCTTTATCTCAGTGATTTCTCGTTCTGTTCTTCGTCTGATGTGAAGGCTGTGACCTCGGGCTGTGCTGTGATCGCTCCCTTGCCCCTGGGATGTGTGGCAAATATGCAGAATAAAGAAAAATTGATCTCAATGAAGGCTATCAGATCTTTAAATGTCAATTAAGCACAGCTGCAACTTAGTGATGTTGTGAAAACGTACACCTGGAACGCGGGGAAGCACGTTGAGCATTTTATGTGTTGTAAACCTCTCATCGGGCATGACAGGGGCAATATGTGATGTGGATCTGCTCCCATGTTGTGACGTCTTGTTGGCGACAGTGATTGACGCCTGCGTGTTATATGCTGTAGCTTATTGCACAGCAACAAAATTGTATCATGAATTCACTGAAAAATACTTACTATACTGAGCACAAATGTTATTATGTTTTGGGGGATATTTTTGAAGTGAAGACTGATCACATATTCAACATATTCATGATTCCTCATTTTTTTGGTTCAGTATATTTTTAAAGGATATGTTGTTTGATGTTGAAATTTAATCCGAGTGTCTATGTTCCTTAATCAATCATGCTATTCCGATTGCCATATTCCGAGTGTGTTTGATTACTCCTTTAAGCCAATATCATTGATTTTTCGTGACCCTCGTGTCTGTTGTTGTCATTTTTGATATTCAAAATTCCAATTTGATTCATTGATGGATATGCACGGAATGAACTAATACAAGGTGATGTTAACCGACACCTGAATATTCCGATTGTGTGTCAAAACCGACACCTGAATAAATCGAAACCTTTCAAAACCAACACATGCAATAATATTGGCAACATATAAGACACCTGAGTGATCGAACACCTGCCTATTCCGACGACTGTGAGACCTACATGTAACTCTACTGCCAAGATGCCCCATCCATGGGTTCGAATCCTACTTCCTTCCTTGGCATTTCATCACTTTTCCCGCCCTCACGGGTTTTCACCATCATCTACGACCAATGTCAGATTAGACTTTTCGCTTAAATTGGAACTCACACGTTGTGTAACCGAAATACTGTTCAAATAGTCTCTCACCCACGAGAACTTATATGCACTGAGTGTACCCTCTAGGGCACGAGTGGCCCAGTCGTCTTAGGCGCCGCGATTCGCTGTGCAGAGTTGCGTCCCTTTGACACGCCAGAAACCAATGATTGTGGGTTCGAATCCCGGTTCGCCCCGATTATGTGTCTAGGTTTGTCAGCCCCATACCCGTGGGTTTCACCGAAGTGGTAAACGTATAAGACCTGCATCATTTCGGGCTTTTCTCCCACATTCAACTGATACGCCGCGATAAAACTAGAATACTGTTGAGAGCGCCGTTAACCCCCACTCACTCACTCTGTAGACCAGCATTTTACAAATACTGAAACGAATACAAGTTCCTGGATAAAAGTTTTAACAATATATCTGATAACCCTTGAACACGTCATCTAATCTTCCGGGCAAAAGAATGTCTACACCCATGTGGCTAGCAATATACAAACAAGAAATGGTTATTCCGTATATATATTTGATACGGGTATCATAGTGGTGTTTTTTACCTTACCTTAGACGTGTTTCTTTAACTGTTTTCAGCCTACTAACGTTTTGATAACGTTTGTAAATTTTGGTTAAATCCAATTTTCAAGCGTATGTTTTCTTTTGTCCGCCATTCTAAGTCTGTGATGCTGATCTTTGCGCTGCAGAGTCTAAGCCTGATGGTCTATTCCTTTGGTATAAATATTTCAGATTACAGAGTCATCCCTGATGTCACGATATTGGTCATGATCGGATTCAGCAATTTCATTTTTAGATTTAGATTTTAAATACGATCGTGTTAATAATTCACTTCCTTGATCTATTGAAACCCCAAATCCTGAAGAAAGTCTGGAAGATTAGCAAATGTAGGTAACGGCACATTATTTAAACTTTTATTAGCTGTGGTGTTATTGCTTAATTTGTCGTATCTTTTACACCCAAAAAACCAAAACATTTCACGAAACCGATAACTAAATTAGTTCCAGGTTCGCAATAATGCAAGAAGCAGGTGTAACCTGATCCATATCACACCTTAGTTGGACTAAAACGCCCTGGATTGAACATGGAGATACGCCCATGTTTTTTCGCCGCGTAACACGCCCAGTTTCAATTTGTCAAATTATACGGATCCCGAGATTGCATTGAGAAGGTCCAATTCCATCGTGGCCGGTTATCGTTGACAGAGTGTTGTAGTAAAACATAACAATCAAATTACCGAGCAGTATAAATGTCTCCGCACGTTCTCCGGGACAAGCATCCATTGTACTTATGGAACAGGTCTTCATGCAGTGTGATGCTTCTCCACAGACAAGCATTGTACTGACTCCCTTCGTGATTTATCAGTTTGTGTCGTGTTGCTTATTCATAAACGACCCTCCAATACTTCCAACTGGTGCCAGTTACCTTTGTGTGCAAGTACGGCATATATTTAGCACGGTTTCTCAGCGCAAAGCATATATTGGTATTTCTGACATAGGCTGTTATTGACGTGTGTTGTACCATTGAACAATGGTACAGTGTTTGTTGTAACATCTGTTATGACTCATTGTTTGTGATTGCAGTCGGAACATGGGATTTGATCGATACTGTGTTGTCACTGTTCGCTTTGAGACAAGGAAATGGAATTATAGATACCAGATAGGTATCTATGGTAGATATTTTTTAAAGTAGGAAATCTTGGCTTTGCAAATGTCAAGGGTATAACTATCATATATCAATCAATATGTTCTTATGGAAATCATATGAAAACAGCATCATTATTGGAAATTTAATGTAAACGTTCTGAAAAGACGGATCACAGGAAGGCAGAGTTGACATTATGAGCTACTTTACTCGCCTCTTTATTAGCCACTAAGGTCAACTTCAGCTGCTCGGAATTCTTGTCGTCAAAGTGGCTTATCGAGATGAAACGTTTATGGTTCCTGATAGTGGAAAAGCATCGCTTCGTTAATGTATGACGGGTTTTTTTTATGAAATATGTCCATAATGCCAAAGCTGGAGAAAAATCAGTCTCCATTATCTGCTGAAACAGATTCCACTGGGCGTAAAAGGCAAAATAGTGATGGAATTTATATAAATGGAGCAACGAAAATCTGTGGTGACAACAGATGTCTTCCGCTTGCGGCTGCACCCCTCGCTCACACCAACTGCAATAACATGTTAGTGTTAGTCGCCCAACGCACATTTTAAATATGAATGTCCAAAAACTACAATTACCGTTATATCAACTTTATAAACCTTGTGTGCATTGCGCTACACAAGGCTTTAACCATGTTATCTTGGGGATGAAGACATTTCCCCAAGGTTTAGGGGCACACAAAGTTATGTTGTTTTTGAAAGAGTTATCGAGACTAACGGCCTTCCACATTTTGCATGTCATTGAACATGACAGATTTCTCAGAGGTTATTTGTTTAGGGGTGGCTGTTTCAAAGGGGGACATCGCTGATGCAAATTGGCGGTCCTGGCAAGTTTGACTCAAGGCTAATGATTACAGGTCTGTAACCATAATTATACAGTAACGATTACATTATCACAATGATGAGATCTGCGTCAACCTCCTGCCTTTCTGTCCACGCTGGGGGCACGTGTGGCCCAGTCGTCCAAGGCGCCGTCGTTTGCTGTACAGAGTTGCGTGTCTTGTGCGCGCCAGAAACTTATGATCGTGGGTTCGAATCCCGGTTAGCCCTGATTATGTGTCTAGGTTTGTCAGCACCAGACCTAATGCGTGCTCGCGGGTTCAAACTAACTCACTCACTCACTCACTTGTGACATTGCAGTTCATAGCTGAGTTCTAACCCAACTGTATGGTGCTATAATTCATGCATGTCTCGCATGTTGAACACACTTTGTGATAACTGCTGACAATGGCGTTGCCTGGTATCATTGTCAAATACCAGTATATCAAATATGAAAGCTCTCATGTTTTTATTTCTCCATGGTCACTGCTTGGTTGTCTCGTTGACATTTCCCAGTTATGTTTATGACAGAATTTGAACTTTACTGCTGAAAATATTCGCGGTGGCTCGTTAGGAGCAACAAATAGATGCAACACAATTCTGTTGACATTATTTCCTATGACAGATAACTGCTTGCTTAAAACATAAACTACACCCGAAGTCATGATGGAGCAAGTGCTGAAGCCACATTCCCAGTAGTGAGACAAACAGCCACTACTCCCAACTAAACTCTGTCACAACATGGAGCTTCCATAGAGTTCTTCATGAGTCAGATAGTTCAGGATCAATAACCTCGACAGACCCACTTCACTGCCTCCCCCAGCTGGGCATAGCATAACAACTGGTGTGTTTGTGTGGCAGTCACGGCTATCAGAGACCACCTGCTGCCTCCACGGCGTAACGAGTACACATTGGAGTTGATTTAAACGAATCATGCTTCGGCTGCTGCTGACTTAGACGTTTTCGTCCGTATATTGTTTCTATTGTGTTACAACTATGGAGAATGTGTAGTTATGGGTACATTTACATCTATTTTCTGTCGTGGAGATATATATTCCCTTAGAGAAATCTTGATTCCATGGACTTACCAATACGTGAGCAAGTAATGTTTAAGGCATCTGGGTAGACTAACATCTAGTCACTGAAATGAACATTTCGGACAGAAAAAAACAGTTGTTCCATTATCTTAATAAGATTATAACAATAGGGAGCCCAGAGACTCTCTTCATTTTCAAATACTGTATCTAGACTTGCCAAACATCATAGACTTGCATGGGCTGTATTTGATATATTTGTATCAGGGTCTGTAAGACAGACAAGCATCTGGGGTGACGTTGGTCCATGTCAATACTCGCCAGCTATCATGACAAACCATTGTGTTTAATAAACGACATATCACTAAGCGTTGATGTTGGTCTTATATGAATAATGTATAAGGGATACTAAACTTTTCATATCAGTAGGTTCGATTGGTACATTTGGAATCATATATTACTCGCTCGTCACCTCGTCAGTTGCCGTCAACAGCTGCATCATAATAACATAACGGTAAATCCCATAACGTGGGGTTTCTCATTGGTTTTCGTTGGGGCACATGTTGGCCATTGGTACAAGGTATTCAAATTTGCACAGCAGGGTTGGAGTCCTGTGCGAGGAGCCGTTAGTTGTTGACATTTTTAGTTTCAATAAAATCATTAAATGCGCTCTCATGTCACCGGATTGTCTGGTCAAACTCGACTGTTTACAAGCCGTCACTATTCAGCGGGAGAACCGCTGTGCGGGGTGAGGCAGCTAACACTCACCTTTTGACGCAAATTGTGTGAGAGGCGAGTGCGACCGTTAGCTCAGGTTGGTTGGTTGGGTGGTTTGTTGTTTAACGCCGCTCTCAGCAATATTCCAGCTATATGACGGCCGTCTGTAAATAATCGAGTCTGGACCAAACAATCCAGTGATTAATATCATGAGCATCGATCCACGCAACTGGGATCGATGACATGCATCAACCAAGTCAGCGAGCCTGACCACCCGATCCCGTTAGTCGCCTTTTACGGCAAGCATAGTCCCCTTTTACGGCAAGCATGGGTTGCTGAAGACCTCTTCTATACACCCTGGTGTGATCACTGAGTTTCATTGATCCATTCATATATTTTTCACCGCTATTTTGCGTTTTACGCCAAGTGGAATCTGTTTCGGCGGGTAATCGAGACTGATTATTATCTGGTGTTGACGTTCAATATTTACAGTCGAGATTCCCCGTGATTTGATCTTTGGTACTTTCCACTGTCGTGAGGCTTACCAAAACATCGGCAGCTTTTCTTTTCCCCTGATAATTCAGGCTTGTCTGTCAATTCATCTAGCTTGTTTCTTTTGTGTTACCATCACCTTAAACACCTCAGAAAGTCATTAACTTGTAAGTTTGGCTTGAAGCTCACATCTGTGAGCGCTGTGCAGAGGTGGTAATCACTTCCGGCTTTCCTTCCAGATCAAGATGACACGCCGAGATATACCTGGAATTCGGAAATAGCTGCGTTATACAAACTCACTCACTCGCTCAGATAGTTTATGTTCGTAAGTTGCTTTGGTGTAGTAGGCTCGAGTGAGTGAGTGAGTCAGGTGTAACGCCGCTTTGAAAAGTCTTCCAGTTACATCTCGGCGTGTCAGTATAATATGGGAGAAAAGCCACGCGTGGTTCCTAACTAGTTCTTTTGCACAAGGTATTAGATTAATATGCATAGGTTATTTCGAAATTATAAACTGATAACCAAATCGTTGAAAGTACTTCCACTTAACATCCTCTGTCACCCCTTCCGCCCTACCCCCTGTACCCCCTCAACCATGACTTCCGCCCTACCCCCAGTACCTCCTCAACAATGACTTCCGCCCTACCCCCTGTACCCCCTAAACCATGACGCCCGCCCTACCCCCAGTACCCCCTCAACCATGACTTCCGCCCTACCCCCAGTACCCCCTCAATCATGACTTCCGCCCTACCCCCAGTACCCCCTCAACCATGACTTCCGCCCTACCCCCAGTACCCCCTCAACCATGACTTCCGCCCTACCCCCAGTACCCCCTCAACAATGACTTCCGCCCTACCCCTTGTACCCCCTAAACCATGACGCCCGCCCTACCCCCAGTACCCCCTCAACCATGAATTCTGCCCTACCTCCAGTACCCCCTCAATCATGACTTCCGCCCTACCCCCTGTACCCCCTCAACCATGACTTCCGCCCTACCCCTAGTACCCCCTCAACAATGACTTCCGCCCTACCCCCAGTACCCCCTCAACCATGACTTCCACCCTACCCCCAGTACCCCCTCAACCATGACTTCCGCCCTACCCCCAGTACCCCCTCAACAATGACTTCCGCCCTACCCCTTTGTACCCCCTAAACCATGACGCCCGCCCTACCCCCAGTACCCCCTCAACTATGAATTCTGCCCTACCCCCAGTACCCCCTCAATCATGACTTCCGCCCTACCCCCTGTACCCCCTCAACCATGACTTCCGCCCTACCCCTAGTACCCCCTCAACAATGACTTCCGCCCTACCCCCTGTACCCCCTAAACCATGACTCCCGCCCTACCCCCAGTACCCCCTCAACCATGAATTCCGCCCTACCCACAACCCCCTCAACCATGACGTCCGCCCTACCCCTGTACCCCCTCAACTATGACAACCGCCCTACCCACTTTACCACGCCGTTCAGGTGCTGTACTGATTGCGTCGTTGAGGTGGCACCCTGACAAAACATTGACGTTAGGACATTGAGCCTGTGAAAGATGACACTTGGACACCGAATAATTAAGCATGCATAGTTTTAGTGAGGAACTCAACCCAATCTTAATGTTTTGTTGCAGGAGAAAGCAGTCTGTCTGTGGACCCCAACAGACCACTCTACATCCGGGAACATTCCAGACTGAAGCTGGACTGTACATATAAGGGGGATAATGGTCACATCAAGTGGACCAAGGACGATGTCCAGGTGCAAGAGCCCCACTTCGCCACGCACACATTCAGGACGGCGGCGTACTCCGACGGCAAGATTCAGATGGTCACCAACTTGACCATCACCAAGAACAACATGCTTCTCAGAGACTCGGGGATCTACGCATGCGTGTCGGGGTTGGATATGAGAGCCGTCAGGGTCAAGGTTTTGAGGGGTGTGTGTAAATATTGACCATGTTCTTGATGCTTAGATGTAGGGTTTTTTTAAGCCTTTCTCGCCTCACTCGTCTTGTAATGGGGGATGAAATGTCGCTTGTCCCGAAACACGTCTGCGGTTACTCACAGACAGAACATGACATTTGTAAGCTATAATTATGATCAGTTATATATGCCTTTTGAAATGTTTTACTTAATTTGAAAATTATATTGAACATATTCACACCTCCACACCGGTACCTACAGAAGAATACTTGTATATGGTACAAGTACCTGTATATAAATTCGTATTATATGTATTGGCGTAACCTCGATATATCGATATATGTCCGGCGATATTCCAAGGTTGTCAGGGTTAGGAGAATACATGTGGTAAATTTTTGACGCTTGTTGTTGTTGTAGTCGTTTCCAGTCGAACACGGTGTATTATAATTATATAATATTGTTGTATGCATATTCATTCGTAGTAAGTACCTTTCCTAATGTATTTCAAGTTAAACAATTCTGCCTACCATTAATTTGGAACAGTCCTTGCTATCTTTTCGATGGTAATCACAGAGCAGAGTTGGGTCCTTTAGTCTAGCCGGAATACACCATAACCAAGCTCGTGAGTTTCACAAACGTGATAAACGTGTACGACTTCCATCACTTTGTGTTTACCTCCTCCATTACTATGATCCGCCATGACATACGCGCTGTTTACAACGGCGTTAACCCAAACTCACTCACTCACTCACTCACTCAATGAGGAACTATGGCACACTGCGAGGAAGCCCTATCTAACTGTGTAGCACCACAACCACGAAGCCGACAGACGTAAGACCATGAACGAGTCTGACATGGGATTCGAACCCACGACACGCGCATTTCGCGCCTGGATATAGGGCAGAAAATGCAGCACCTTAGACCATTGGGCCAGCCAATTCCAGACTCATGACAGACTTGTTTAGCCGTGACGTTGTATGTTGATCTACTATGTACATAAGTTTTGTTTGGTGGTTTCTTATTATGCGCGGGCGGTGGGGTAGTCTAGTGATAAAAGCGTTCGCTCGTCGCGCCGATGTCCCGCGTTTGATTCCCCACATGGGTACAATGTGTGAGGCCTATTTCTGGTATCCCCTGCCATGATATTGCTGTAATATTGCTAACAGCGGCGTAAATTATACTCACTCACTCATGATATTGCTGTACTATTGCTAACAGCGGCGTAAATTATACTCACTCACTCATGATATTGCTGTAATATTGCTAAAAGCGGCAAAGCGTAAAACCATCTTCCCTGACACACTCTTATTTTACGCCAGAGGCCAGAGGCAAAATAATTTGTACGTTAATGTGTTAATATGCTTCACACAACCGCCGTATTACATTAATCAAAGAATGTAATGAATGTCTAGGCATAATTGAGTACATGCCTTGATGGAGGAGATATCCCCCAAGCCTGTGTGGTATGTGGTGATATTGCGTCTACGGGGGTAAGGTGTTACATTTCGCAGACATGTTTGAATAATACTCAATACTGTGGAATTTAAGTAAATGTTAAGAAAATATAAAGAAACACAAAATAGGCAGCTGCGTCCCGTTTACATCTCGTAAGCATATATTAAGTATGGAAATTACGAAACCATTTATTCGTAAATATGTTAAAATGGGAATAACGACACCGATAGCGCTTAGAATATTTGATAAGAGTAATTATAATTAAACTAGGGGTTACGACACCTGTAGTGCTAAGATTATATTCTAAGTAGAGATTACAATGGGAGTCCCCCACCCCCCACACTTTGTAAATCCACGTGGTGTCCTCCCATTAGTTAGACGTCCCAATAGTTATATTAGACAGCTTATAACAACACTTTAAACGGCTGAGTGCACACTAATCCTTATGCTTGTTACCTCAGACTTTAAAATGGAATAGTCCAGATAAGATCTGACAAACAAAGCAAAGCAGTTTTAAGGTCTTAAAATAGGTCTTCAAAAACCCATGCTTGTCCCTATGAGGGGCGGGTGGTCAGGGTCGCTGACTTGTCTACCGGGCCAACACCGGGGTTCTAAAATATTATCACCTTGGTGGGATGTCCTAGTGGTTAAAGCGTTCGCTAATCACGCCAAGGACCCGGGTTTGATTCCCCACATGGGTTCAATATCCATTTCTGGCGTCCCCCACCGTGATATTGGTGGGATATTGCTAAGACCGGCGTAAAACCCTAATAACACACTCACTCCCACTCAATAACTCATTCACTCACTGTGAAGATTGAGATTCTTGAAATATATTTTCTTCGCTTCAGTTCAAACAGGAAGTCACGTGATCAGGGATCCTGGAGGGAGCATCACGCTGCAGTGCGACCCGGCAAGTCATGACGTCGATGTCCTGTGGACGAAGAACATGACGTCACTGAGTCAGCTGCCTGATCTGTCAGGAAGGATCTTTCTGGAAGCTAGAAACAGAACTTTGAGAATACGGAATGCCTGTAAGTACATGCATGTGCGACCCGTGAAGATCCGGGGTAGACTAGGTCTTCAGCAACCCTGCCGTAAAAGGTGACTATGCTTGTCGTAAGAGGCGAGACCGCCTCCGTGGTCTAGTGGTAGAGCGTCCGCCCGGAGAGCGGAAGGTCCGGGGATCGATCCCCTGCCGCGTCATACCAAAAGACGTTAAAAGATGGTACTTGTTACCCTGTCTGGCGCACGGCATTAAGGGGCTAAAACTAGGACTGGTCGGCTCGGAGTCAATATACTGTGTCAGAGTGGGGTATTCATGTTAAACTGTGGCATGGTATCTCAGTGAGCTAGCACTTTAAATCGGCATTAGTCCGGACTAGTACAAGCAGCCACACAAACACACACACGTACATGCACGTCGCTATATAAGTGCAATAATCTTGGACGCGACGTTAAATCCATTTCACTGGTTGATGCGTGTCATCGTATCCCAATTGCGTTGATCCATGCTCATGTTATCCAATCACTGGATTGTCTTGTCCAGATTCGATTATTTACAGACCGCCGTCATATATTTGGAATATTGCTGAGTGAGGCGTTAAACAACAAACAAATAAAACATGTACATGCAATATCTCTTACATAAACTCTAGAAACAAACAAGAGAGATGGTTTCATGATACAGCTAACTGTCTTAGAGAAGTGGCACTTCTTTTGGGATTCGAATCGTAAATTAGCTGGTATTGTTTCCTGGTAAACGTCTTGGACCCGCATCACTTCAAGCTTTCCTCCCACTTCAACCTGATAAGCGGTGATTTAACAGGAATAACTGTTCAACACGGCGTTAAACCACCTTGATTCACACACTTGTCCTGGAAACGAGAAGCTAAGGGAGGGGCCAAGTCAACAGAGTGCAGAGTTACGTCCCTTTGGAATGCCATGATCCTATGACTGTTGTAATGCCAGCACCATATATCCATACCATACCCATGTTCAAGGGTTACACCAAGGTGACCATTCTTCGCCATTAGGCTTATTCGCCGTGATGAAACTGAAATACTGTTCAAAGCGGCGTAAAACACTACTCATCCACTCACCTGAAATAAGGCAACTTGGACAGACAGTTTTCATGGAATCGCGACATGCGTTATAGGAATGTCCTTTTTCTGGAATCACAACTGTATGGATACGAGCACACACAAGGCCATGTGAGTGACACCAAGAAACGCAGTGGGATGGTGCCCTGATCGTCACCATGCCCTTCAGTTTTATATATAGCAGTTGGCCGTGTCCATTGATTTAACTGTTGAGCACTGACATGGGGTGTTATATGTATGATTTTACTTGAATATTGCAATACCTTCTGATTAAGAAAAGGTCAGGTCTGTAAATGAGCCTCTGTGTTTCTATATTCAGCTCTGGCCGACAGCGGGCAATACGAGTGTAACTTGAAACCACGGGACGGGGTTGTGCAAGGAAATCTCAGCTCTAAAGTTGTTTTAAGTGGTAAGTAGCTGTGTTCTTTATTAATATTAACACGTTTGTTTTCACTTTTTAACTATTTTCTAGTTGTATCACAATTCTTCGAAAAAGTGGGGCACGGGTGGCCCAGTCGTCTGACGCGCCGCGATTCGCTGTGCAGAGTTGCGTCCCATGGTCACGCCAGAAACCTATGATTGTAGGTTCGAATCCTGGTTTGCCCCGATTATGTTTCTAGCTGTATATGTTTTTCAGCACCAAGCCGCGCTCGTGAGTTTCACCGAAGTGGTAAACGTCTGAGTCCTGCATCACTTTGGGCATTCCTCCCACATTAAACTGACACGCCGTGATAAAACTGGAATACTGTTGAGAGCGGCGTTAAACCCAACTCACTCACTCACTCTTCGACAAATTAAGCAGGTTCTCTTTCTCTTCCCTTAAAGAAATACTTAGCAATTTTATTGAAATACGGTCACTGACCAAACTGAGGTTACACCAAACCCACTTCGCCGAATCGGCAACTGCAACACACACACGACGCGGCCTGTAATACACTCTTAGATTTTCAGTGTAACCGGCAAACCTACTTCCATTTTAAAGACAGCCATTGAGATATGATACGCAGTCAGACTATTCCCAAATAGCCATTTAATACAAAACGAACATAAAAATTAAATATTAACCGGTGTTCATTTCGTATCTTACAGAGTTAGCAGAATCATGTATGGATTTAAACATTACTTCTGACATTAAGCTTGGATTAGCCCAATAATTAATGCATTCAGACTTCTGTTACTAGTGCGTCATCACCGGGACAACCGGTCTCCACTACTCAATTGGTACGCTATATGCAACATAAACGGGTACTGAAAGGGTGACTATTTCTGATTTCAATTTTAATTAAATGGAATGTGATGGTTCATGGGTTTGCCTTTGCAGAATAATGGGTATCGCAATATTTGTCTGTGGAGCTGACGGCAAGGGAGCTGTTTCAAAGAGTGAAAACATATTTTAAAAAACAATTTTCTTTTTCGTTTCCATCTCGTTTGGCCAAACGAAGCTCTCTTTCAACGGAGCCTGATTTTTTTGTTTATTGTTTAACGGCACTCTAAGCATTATTCCAGCGGTCGGGTAGCCTAGTGGTTAAAGCGTTCGCTCGTCACGCCGAAGACCCGGGTTCGATTCCAGTAATGGGTACAATGTGTGAAGCCCATTTCTGGTCTCCCCCGCCGTGACATTGCTGGAATATTTCTTAAAGCGGCGTAAAACCATACACACTCACAGTTATTCCAGCTATATGACGGCGGTCTGTAATTAATCGAGTCTGGACCAGACGATCTAGTGATTAATACCATGGACTTGGATCTACGCAATTGGGATACGATATGACATGCATCAAACTGAGCAGGACATTGGTGGAAACTGTAAACATTGGATAAAATAGAGAGTTACACGAAGTCTGTGTGTGACTAAGTGCCTGGTCGGTCCATGTGCTCACTGCTGTTCTGGTACCCTTCTACCAGCTTGTGCAACAGCAGGATCCAATCTGAAAACTAGAATCAAACATCAATAACTGTTGGCCTGAAACATTAAGACTTAGTGTATTTTGTTATGCGATTGTACGAACGTATTGGACCTGGCAGTGTTTTTCAAGAAATCTATATGAAGATATGGCCATCATAAGCGTGTCATCTTTTGAATATTTGGCCAGACAGGACCTTTCCCTGTTTCACTATAAATCTTGGAATACACATGACTGCCTTGAATAGACACCAGGTCAAAATCATAAAACATAGGTATTCCTTTTGATGCTCAATAAAGTAATATTGAAACGAAAGCCGTTATTATATAAAATTCAACCACACACGTTTTATGATGTTTCTGTCTCATCTCCATGTAAATTTAGTGTTTACCGTAATTAAAATATAGACGCCTACCTTGAATAGACGCCGACTGTAAGACGTCTCTGATATATAAAGACGTCAAGGCGTCTATTCAAGGATTTACGGCTATGTGTTTTCGGAGCAAGGCTTACCGAGACGTACTGCCATGACTACCGACACATACTACCGACACAGACCAAGGATCTCTGTTAGCATTGACTCACAGTCGGTGGCCACAAGAATTCTGGCTGAAATCGACATGCATTAGTCTGGTTTCCAATTTTCACGACGCATTACAATGTAAACACATTTAGACCTTTCTTGTGTACACAAGATCATCCCACTAGAGCGTGTCAGTCTCGAGAGTTCCAACTGAAGAAGTTCGTGAAGACACAAGATAGCTTATATCAGATTTGTGTTCGTGGGATCTGAATCGCAACATAAGAGACGTGTGAACTTATATCAATGCATTCCAATCACTTACAACCATGAGCATGAATATTCATAGATCGAATTCTTTATAAGTATAATGAGTGAATGATGTGGGTTTCACGCCGCTTTTAGCAATATTCCATGGCGGGGGACACCAGAAATGGGCTTCCCACATTATACCAATAGGAGCGACCGCTTTAACCCCTAGGCTTCCATCGACGACCCACTCAGTCGAGGGACGGTGATGATACGACCACCCAGATCACGCGTTCTTACTACCCGATGACACACATGAAGTACTCTACCCTCGGAGTCGTGAAGTTGTTGTTTGTTGTGTAACGACGCACTCAGCAATATTCCAGCTACATGGCGGTGGTCTGTAAATAATCGAGTCTGGACCAGACAATCCAGTGATTGACAGCATGACCATCGAACTACACAATTGGGATACGATGACATGCATCAACCAAGTCAGCTACCCTGACCACCCGATCCCATTGGTCGCCTCTTACAAAAATCATAGTCGCCTTTTTACGGCAAGCATGGGTTGCTGAAGACCAATTCGATTCCGGATCTTCGCGGGTCCAGAATCCTTAAGGGGAATACATGTCTATTAGTAAAGTGTTAGTGTGAACCCTTAGACATATCCTTGCCCTTTCAGCTTGAGAGTAGGTAAATACATTCTTTGTGTTATCTTGAATTATATGATTAGTTCAAAGAAACCATGAAACATTATTTCTCTTGAATAACGTTGAAGCAATTGACTCGAATCAAAACTACATGAGTTCAATGACTGTGGGTGCAATGAGGTAGTCCAGTTGTTAAAGTGTTTGATCATCACGCCAAAGCTCGGGGTCGAATCCCCCGTGTACAATTTTTGAAAGCCATTTCAGGTGTCCCTCGTAGCGATATCGCTTGAATTTTGCTCAATGGGCGTTTAACCATACTCGCTCGCCCATTTGCTCAATAAATGACCGCAAAACGTCTCTAGTCTGTACTAAGGTGTGGCCATTGCTGATTCTTAAAAGACATTCATATCAATACGCTAAGAATGTGGACTCCCTTTGACCGCCCCGAGTGCAAGACGAGCGAAGGTTGGCCGTGGAATGCGTTATCGAACCAAGCCCTTTATTTATCAGTACCTTAGAGACGCACGACTTTCATGTACACCTCCACGTGTAGATGACTCGCCAGTTGACGTAACAGCCCTCGACAATCTGCCCATCTCACGCCCAAACCTACACACGTGGTCAATAATCGCCATTACGCACGTATTGTCTGCCCCGTTCCACTATCGAAAAGAAGAGTGCGTTTGATGCCCCAATCGATCATTCGTTTCGTGAAATGCATGGGACCCATGCAGCGCGTGGGCATGCGCAGTACCGCTCCCAACAGGCCCTCTATCACGTGCAAGGTGGCATTTTGATTTCGTCTTCCTCTTGAAGTGAACACGTTAAGTAATACGTCTCAGTTGGCCTTATTGCGAAACCACATCGAGCAAATAAGTGGAGATTTTAAGTCTCAGGCGAGATTATCTCGGGAACGCTTATGGGCCTTTCTTAATTGTCACGATTTGAACATCATTTCTGGCAGTCTATTTGTGGATCTTCCTTTCAAAAACCAAGTCCTTCAGTGACAATTTATCGGCTGCAGCACTGGGGTGTACTCACGTTAGCAAATATCATGTGGTCTCGTTTCTTGTAGAAGCATCTAGTACCATCGTTCAGTGGTCATGACTAAGTAAGACTGACTGTTTGTCCACGGGTTTGTGGACGATTTATTGATGTCGAACTTGGCTATTCGCACTTAACAAAACACGCCACTCAAAGTGAATATGTCCCAACGACTTGATCTGTTCTACAACGCATGAGCAGGTACATGATTGACTTCAGATTAATTTATAAATATGGATTAACCAAAGGCGCGCTGATGTTGATATTATGCGCTGCGATATGGTGGCAGTTATTTCAGTTGATAGTTTTATCGTTTCCAAACCGGCGTATTTGGTGCCAATTATATAACTAAGCCTCAATAATTTATCACAATCAAATATCCGATTCCATGAATTTACGATTTGCAGAAGGATTATAATCAATAGTGTTCCCCGCTACTGAATGGGGAGATATGGCAAGTTGGGATGCGTTAACAAAGGCAGATTCATTCCCTGTCCTAATATATCTATGATTGAAAGTGTCCATGTGTCATCAGGATCGTGTACATCAAAAACGCGTTTTGATTTCTCGTCAAATCACATATTCCAAACGCGAGAACGTTGGGCAAAAAAGTGTACCGCGATCGACTTCAGACGAATGATCGCACACTCTCGGCTCGGCGGGGATTGCATTGCTCTTTCCTAGAGTAGCAAAAGGTTAATTCGACGAAATTTTCACTCGGCCGATAGCTAAGAGATGTGATTGAACATAATGAGGAAATGGGAGGGTTTCCTGGGTAATGTGGGGGGGTCACACACCTCTTCAAATGCAGTTGACCTAACAGCTTATGATCATGCATGAGGGCCCCAGTCGTCATGACAAGAATAGTGATGATAGAGCAGGTTATTTGTAACACACAGTGATGCGGAAGCTTTATTGTGTAACATGACTGTACAGCTTCATCCCTGACATATCATATGCATTTACCGTACATGTCTCAAAACCAGTGATTTTCTGCATTTGTTTAATACATTCTTGCTCAAATACTTCAGTAAGCAACCGCTGATTGAAATAGAATTTCGGAATTGGATGAATTTTCTTTAAATGTTAGCGTTCAGTTGACGTACAATCTTTATAAACGATCATGGAAACGGGTTTTTTTTGTTATTTCGGTCGATATGACGACAAACCTGACCTTGCTTCTACACATTTATTATGGAACTTACGTTTTTATCGGGGCCAAAATAGAAACAGGTAACCTGTTAAATTATAAAATGATATTTTTCATCCGTGCGTGTTTACTGGTTCAGAAATGTAAGCAGTTTAACCTTTTGAATTGCCCTTTTTTAAAAATGCAAACGATCAACAATAAGCCTATCATGTTTCCCTCAAATTAGCACCTTGATTCGTTGCTATCCACAAGAACATTTCACGTTCCGGGTAGATACAAGCATCCACTTAACGGTTGTTTTTTTATTCATTTTAGTTTCAAAGAAGATATTGATAACTTAGTGCATTCATGACAATCTATTCAGCCACGGGGCATATACTCTGTCCACAAATAGTTAAGCTACTTGGAAGTGCCGACTGAATTCACTAAGAATATGCGCTGGTGCTGATTGTGTTTTGATGCAGTCCACAAGCCTCGCCTATTTTCTTTGCTAGACATCGTTAAGACAAGCTAATAGCCAAAGCGCCTTACGACACATCAAAGCAAGTATAATCCCTGTGTGTTATTAGTGTCTCTGAGCGTTCTGTCACGCGCGAACAAGGAACGATTTACGTTTTCAGCCGAGTAACATTGTACCTTCCTTAAATTGTTCATGCATTCTTTCGCATTTCCTGATAAAAAACATGACAGTACTTGTATTGCTAAAAGCGGCGTAACAGCGAGATATCATTTTTATATTTGAATGATGACGTCAGCTTAGGGCTAAATAACATTTGCTTCAATTACGATCAATTTGGCAAGAACCAACGTTATCGTGAATTACCATCTGTATGTGTGTGTGTCGGTGTGTGTGTGTGTGTGCGTGCGTGCGTGCGTGCGTGCGTGCGTGCGTGCGTGTGTATGTGTGTGTGCGTGCGCGTGTGTGTGTGCGCGCGCGTGTGTGTGTTTGTGTGCGCGCGCGTGTGTGTGTGTGTGCGCGTGCGTGTGTGTATGTGCGCGCGTGCGTGTGTGTGCGCGCGTGTGTGCGCGTGCCTGCGTGTGTGTGTGCGCGTGTGTGTGTGCGCGTGTGCGTGCGTGCGTGCGTGTGTGTGTGTGTGTGTGTGTGTGGAGGGGGGTGTAATCAGTGTGCCTAATCACATTTAGTCCGTCACAAGTAAGATGAGAACTCTTCACAGACAAGAATGGATCGATCTAAACGCTTTGCCCTAGAGCAACCTTAATAGTAACTCTGACACCAACTTTTAAAGTACCTCTCTACCAAACCAATATAGTTTCCATCCTAATACCTACATCTTCACACCAATTTCCGGAATATTGGGCATATCTTTCGCGTCAAAGATGATTAAAGGATCATAGCAAGAATGTGCCAATTAATAACCAAGTTCTTGCGAAATCTGGAGTTGAATTAACTATTGCTATAAGAGTTGACAAGACCAATTCGTGGTGTGTGCGTGGCTGACCATTTAGCGGCTTACATTGCGTTAATGATCGGGTCTTGTTGAACGTGATCATTAAAATGGATGGACTGCCTCGTCGCTTTGATGAAATCCTCATTGCTCCCAAAGAACCGCTAATATACCTCGCCTTGTCACAGTTTGAGAGTTAATGGCGCAACCCCGCGCTCGGGAATTCACTGCACCTTCATCCGATAATTAACTATTGTCCGCAAGTCAAAGAATTTCATGTGCAAAACGGTTTCGTGTGCCCCGGGGGTGAGCCGTTCTGGAACGTGACCTGTGGGGTTTGTAGATTTATTCTGAGGGACACGATTTACTTAGAGCAAATGAAAAGATGTTTTCAGCAGAATTATCGTTGTCGTGGCAACCGAAATCGATAATATCGTTACTCAACAAACATGTAATGGTGTTGGTATCCATTTCGAATTAATTTTGATGACAAATCTCTGACCCTCTTGTATGTCAAGCAGGACTTGATGGGAGGTCGGAGCATTAAATCAACGTTGAAGCTTCACTTGTTGAAATAAAAAACCCGCATTAAAATCAAATTCTTTCTGCGTAAATCCTAAATAAAATGCAGAGAGTGACTCACATGTACGGCGTGCTGCTCCACTGAAGTATTGATTGTAAGGTTGTAAAATGTCACATCACATGATGCCGTTACAATGGTCACAGGTCAGTGGCAAGATTCGGTATCATTTAATACTGACAACATAGTACACACATGACTATATGTATACACTGTTATACCACACTTGACTATATGTATGCATAATTATACCACACTTGACTATATGCATACACGGTAATACGACACTTGACTATATGTGTAAACTGTTATACCACACTTGACTATACGTATACATAATTATACCACACTTGACTATATGTGTACACAAGTATACCACACGTGACTATATGTGTACACAAGTATACCACACTTGACTATATGTGTACACAAGTATATCACACTTGACTATATGTGTACACAAGTATACCACACTTGATTATGTGTGTACACAAGTATACCACACTTGACTATATGTGTACACAAGTATACCACACTTGATTATGTGTGTACACAAGTATACCACACGTGACTATATGTGTACACAAGTATACCACACTTGACTATATGTGTACACAAGTATACCACACGTGACTATATGTGTACACAAGTATATCACACTTGACTATGTGTGTACACAAGTATACCACACTTGATTATGTGTGTACACAAGTATACCACACTTGACTATATGTGTACACAAGTATACCACACGTGACTATATGTGTACACAAGTATACCACACTTGATTATGTGTGACACAAGTATACCACACGTGACTATATGTGTACACAAGTATACCACACTTGATTATGTGTGTACACAAGTATACCACACTTGACTATATGTGTACACAAGTATACCACACTTGACTATATGTGTTCACTAGTATACCACACTTGACTATATGTGTACACAAGTATACCACACTTGACTATATGTATACACAAGTATACCACACTTGACTATATGTGTTCACAAGTATACCACACTTGTCTATATGTGTACACAAGTATACCACACTTGACTATATGTGTACACAAGTATACCACACTTGACTATGTGTGTACACAATTATGCCACACTTGACTATATGTGTACACAAGTATACGACACTTGATTATGTGTACACAAGTATACCACACTTGACTATATGTGTACACAAGTATACCACACTTGACTATGTGTGTACACAATTATACCACACTTGTCTATATGTGTACACAAGTATACCACACTTGACTATATGTGTACACAAGTATACCACACTTGACTATATGTGTACACAAGTATACCACACTTGATTATAAGTATACACAATTATACCACACTTGACTATAAGTATTCACAAGTATACCACACTTGACTATATGTGTTCACAAGTATACCACACTTGACTATATATGTACACAAGTTTTCCACACTTGACTATATGTATACACAAGTATACCACACTTGACTATAAGTATTCACAAGTATACCACACTTGACTATATGTGTTCACAAGTATACCACACTTGACTATATGTGTACACAAGTATACCACACGTGACTATATGTGTACACAAGTATACCACACTTGACTATATGTGTACACAAGTATACCACTCTTGACTATATGTGTACACAAGTATACCACACTTGACTAAATGTGTACACAATTATACCACACTTGACTATATGTGTACACAAGTATACCACACTTGACTATATGTGTACACAAGTATACCACACTTGACTATATGTGTTCACAAGTATACCACACTTGACCATGTGTGTACACAATTATACCACACTTGACTATATGTGTACACAAGTATACCACACTTGACTATATGTGTACACAAGTATACCACACTTGACTATATGTGTACACAAGTATACCACACTTGACTATGTGTGTACACAATTATACCACACTTGACTATATGTGTACACAAGTATACCACACTTGACTATATGTATACACAAGTATACCACACTTGACTATATGTGTACACAATTATACCACACTTGACTATAAGTATACACAATTATACCACATTTTCAGATGTATGCCTCACGTGGCTCTATTTAATCATAATTATACTACACTATATGTATACACGGATAGTCCATAACTGTCTATATGTATGCATCATTATGCCACATCTAGTTATTACATAACTATACCACACTTGCTATAGTGTACAGAATTATACCACACGCTGATATATGTATATGTGTATACAGAAATATACCACGCGGTGATATGTATACAGAATTATACCACACGTTGATGCATGTATATGCGTATACAGAAATATACCACGCGGTGATATGTATACATAATTATACCACACGCTGATATATGTATATGTGTATACAGAAATATACCACGCGGTGATATGTATACAGAATTATACCACACGTTGATGCATGCATGCAGAATTACACCACACACGCTTACAGGGCCACAGCTATACCGTACTCACATGATCATGACACAGCAGTACAACACTAACGGCGCACAGACCATGCCGCCGGCAGCATGACAATTAACATCACAAAGCATATGGCACATACATAGACGGTATGTATACTGCCAGCATGATGGGTCGCATACAGCCCTGGTTACGCCTATGCACTACAAGAGCCAGATGTTGCATGCTCTAGCGGAATCTCACTGATAGCGAGCCGATACTGGGTAGCAGTTATGTCGCGTGTAACACATTCACTAACCGTACGCTTAGAGTCGATAGCAGTATTTTACCGTTATTCTATTGATGTACTGGTACTGCGTATTTAAAGCAGGAGTAAGACTTTTGGTGAATATAGATACAGTAAACTACGGTTATAACGAACTCAAAGGGACTACTAGTTTTAGTTCGTTATAACCGTAGTTCGTTATAAGTACATATACAGCATGACTACAGCAAGTAGTCGGGACCAAAAAGTAAGTTCGTTATAAGCGTATTCGTTATAACCGTAGTTTACTGTATCATCTTCACCACGAAAGGCCATATGACCAGGATGTGAGTGATGCGTTATTCATATCCGGCAGGCAACAAATGATGGATTTCAGAGATGTCTAGTTGCAGTAAGACCTAGGTCAAATTATTCAAGTTCACAGAGTTTGTCAACTAAGTCAAGTTTGTCACGTCAGTCAAGTCAGTCAAATAAGTCAGGTTAGTGAAGTCAGTCAAGTTTGTGAAGACGTGAAGTCAAGTTAGTCAGCCAAATCTGTCAATATCGATGAGCATAACGGTTACGTACACGTATTAACAGCAAAGTTGGTTTCCATACAATACTACTGAAGCATATAGACCATACTCAATTCGTATGCACCCACTTCCAACCCCCCAAATGGTAATGGCATTCAACACATGCTACTTAGTGAGAACAAATCTTGAAACAATTTTGGTTGTTAGATTAATTGATTATGTACTCCTGAATTAGCTGACATAGCTGACGGGCAAAAGAAAATACACACCTATGTTTGATGGTGGCTAAAAATGAAACAAACAAGAAATGGTTTTTCGATGGTGATGTATTTGATGCGGGTATCATAGTTGTGTTTTGGACCTCAAGTTAGTTGTGTTTCTGCGACTGTTTTCATCCTAGTAACGTTCATAACGTTTATAATGGTTTAGTCAAATCTAATTTCCAAGGGTAAACTTTCTTAAAAAATGGTTGTTATATTATAGTTATAAAATATATTAATAAAAAGGAGCCCAGAGACTTTCTTCATTTTCAGATACTGCAGTAATATAGACTTGTCAAACATTAAAGACTGTATGACAGAATCGTACGGTTTAACAAAGTGATACAAGAAAACGAACTGAAAGGTATCTGTATTAGAACTATAAAGCTACCCTTGAGTTTGCCAATTTCAGTTGAGCTGAGAATGGATTGAGAATTGGACTGGTATGAGAATGAATTGTTTGATAAAATATCAGCTATTATTATGCGCTTGGGTAAGGGAGACTACTCTTGAGCGCGAACTAGTGAGTGAGAGTTGCTCCTCGTCGCAAAAGTGGTTCATGAGATGCAGATATGAAACGTAGTTTTTCTCTTACAGGCAGTCCATACTTCCCTGATGGCCACAACGTCTCAGAGACGGTGACGGTGTCTACAAAACGTCTGGAACTATACTGCCCCGCGCAAGGATACCCTGTTCCCAAGGTGATATGGTTGGCGGAGGGTGTACAGTTAAACAACAGCAAGGAGACACAGTTCCTATCTTACCGCGGAGTCACCGCTGCTGTCTTACGCATTGAGCAGTATTTACCCGAAATTGGGGAGAATTTTGTTTGTGAAGCGTTCAACCAACAAGGCCGGACTCGGAGAACATTTGAGATATTGTTCGTAAATTCTGCTCAAACCATTCATGCTATCGATGCGGTGTTTATTCTGGCTCTTTTTATGTCTATATCAATTAATCTCAAAGGGTTTCAAAGCTGAATGGCACGACAATGAAAGACAATGTTATAAACTCCATCAGCCACGCTTACAGCGAGTGTTTCATGTGTATGGTTTAACAAGACGTGCGAGAGTAAATGTTGAAAACCGGAAGTCATCTGTGCTATTTTTGTGGTCATGTGATTCCATAGCGGCCTTGACCCCTATATGCTTTGGATCTAGATACCGGAAGCTTGCACAATGAAGGGCGCCACCTGGCGAACTCCTTTACAGGTTCAACTTGTGTGACGAACGAGCCAGATGGGAAGTGTTACCATCCCCTTGAAGTACTATGGCAGTGTTAACCGGGAAGGTTGTGATCCAAGACGAGCTTTGAACATTGGTGTCAATATATGGGAGGCCGGCGGGTACATGTCAGACATGGCCTCTGAAACATAATTCTTATGTTTGTAGTGAATAGCCTATCGTATTAATTATGTACATACATTAAATACGGATGTTAGAATGGGAAAGCCCATTTAAAATTGAATGTTTCTGAGATGTCATATTGTAACATAATTTATACGGTTCAGATGTATATAATTGATTGCTCGTGTTTATATAGCGTGTTTGTAGGGTAATTTATTCTTGTTTGCCATTCTAATATTGACTGACGTGTATATGATGAAGCGGTTGATGCTGTCAGGTATTTCCGTGCATACATGCTCGCGATTGATTGCACTTAGAATTATTACCAGTGAACGCGATGTGGTAACGCATATCCTGCATGTGTGTGAACCGCTGTTAGATTCGCTATGATGACTTATTTTGACAACTGAGTATGTACGATGGCTGCACATTTTGCATACATTGATCACATTGCACTGTCAAAATCAGGAATCTTCGAATAAGGAGGAAATGATGGCCAGGATTAAGGCGCCGGGTTCGTCTTGCAGAGTTGCGCCCATTAGGTGTACCAGAAACTTGTGATCGGGGGTTCGAATCCCAGATTTGTCCTGATTATGGTTCTAGGTCTGTCAGCATCATACCTGTGCGCGTGGGTTTTCACCGTAGTGATAGCGTTTAAGACCTGCATCACTTTAGGCTTTCCTTCACATCAAGTTGACACGTATTATAAGTGAAATACTTTTCAAAACGGCGTTAAACCCAACTCCCTTACTCGCTCAACAGTGAATACCTTTGTACTCAGACGTAACCATCCATCAGGGAACAACTCATCAATACAATTAAGCATTGACAAACACCCAATCTGCTGAAAGCTTCAGGGATTTTTGTAGCCAACTTCCATTCCAGAATACACTACAACATCCTATGGCTGTCATTACCAAGTCAGTATTCTCACTCTTACGTCAATAAATGTACGTGGTGTAAGATTTTATACTTCGCCCGAGGACCGCATCTCAAAACAGACCTTGTCTTGTCAGTTGGCGGTTGCTGGCGTCTGCAGCATCATTAGCCTGCCTTGGCCGCATTGATTAACCACGGCTTACGCACCATTCGTAAATGACCTCTTTAGTAAGCTTATCTCGTAAGGCGATTAGGCTGGGCGGAAAGTGATGTTGGGGTTATTAAAATCTGCATTAAAACCAGAAATGCACTTGAGGGTTTAGCAGATTAAAACTTGCTCTGTGGGACTACTTTAAAACCAAAAAGCTTAGGATGTTTGGGTGGATGTTTTTTTCTTTTGAATCTAGACAAAGTTTAACGGGTTAGGTTAACTAAGCATTGTTTTACATATTTTTACATTTATTGCAGTTAGCTGTAATCATTTCGTAACGTCATGGTGAGTCTGGGGATAGTTAACGGATGTCCGTTTGACCTTTACTTTTGTAACTGAAGGGGTTAGTCCTGCGACAGGGATTAATTCCCGATTATGCGTATTGAAACAGCAAAGTGTTTGATCTAGTAAACACTGCAGTGATTCTAAAGGACAGTCTTCTTACGGCTTGACGCTACAGGTTCGAACCCAGCATGCAATCTATTTAACCTTCTCGTCGTATTGAAAGGAACTGACTATAACGCCTCGAAAAGCTCTTATTGGGAAGCCCTGAAAGCGGGCACGACTGGGACTAATTGTTCATGTCAGGGCATTTACTGACAGAGGACGAGGCTAGTCCCGCCGGGAAGGTTGCAATTTATAAATTGGCTGAATGGAGTGCGTGCAATAAATTAGATCTGTTTTTCTTATCACCAGGCTTCAGTCAGTACTGGGCAGCGTGGTCCAGCAGGGCGACTATACACGCCTCCAGCAGCAATATACCTAGTTTCATGACGATTCCTTGCCTTCCCCGTTATAGTGCAATGACAATACCGTTACGTTTTACCGTTGGATACAGATATGGTATTTACATCTCCATCTCGCTCTGTCAACTGTGGTGCGATTTAGCGTTTCACTTCAGTGTTGCTCACGTGTGTAAGAAATGCCCAGAAATGTGATTTCGCGTCAGGGCACTTTGCCCTATATTTCACTATGTTGTGTAATCGTTGAGATATAGGTGCTGCACACATCCGTGATAGCTGATAGACACCAGTTCACACCGTAAATAGACGGAATCTGATTGTCTAATTATCCGAATGTTAAAAGTTATCAGGAATATTGACTGAAAGTAACTTTGATTGGGACAACATGTGTGTCAGATGTGCTATACAATCCTACAGTTAAAGCGCTGTGCTGGATGGTTGACAAGAATTTAGAAAAGGGAAAATTTAAAGAGAACATGTGTGACTATGAACTTGCTTTACGTTTATAGTACTTGTATTTTATGCAGGGCAGACGATATCCTAGACCAACACTTAGTTCCAGAAATAAAGTCATCTTATTCAAAAAACGTTATCTACGAAATAAAATCCAAATGGAGCCCAGAACAACACTTGATTTCAGCCTAAAGCTTAGGTAATCTAGACTTGCCAAATCATTACATACTTAGTTGGGGTCATATTTTAATTTATTCTCTAGGGTCTGGAGACATCCTTGACATTTTTGTTAATGGATTTTAGCTCCTTTGTGAGGATTTAAGTCTTTTTCGGGCTTAAATGGATTGAGTAATGACAGAAATTAGACTAATACTGCAAGGTCGGGAGATAAGAATCACAAAAACAGGAAACGTGCCCTTAGATTTGTGTCGGTTCATTGATGACTACACGTCTGTTTCTGTATCCTGCTTACGTACATGCATGTTTGCCAGACTCTGTGATGTAAATATGTCCTCTTATTAACATATGTAAGTATTATCACCTTGTATTATACCGTGTTGTACAAAGCTACCATCCACTTCCGTCCTCGTCCGCTTAGAGCGGAAGTTGTCATTTACATCCTGTCGCGTGGATGATGTCACAGTTGTCACGTGACACGGTAGTGGTTCTATTTCATCCTGCACGTAGTGTTCTTAGAAGTGTACCATTGTGTATTGGAACCAGCTCGTCTTTGTATTTACCAAAACGTAATTAACTTGACACGTGTCATTGCTTAAATGGGAAGTCGCTATATTGGGTATCGGAAACGTGTATTTCCTGGTGTTTCGGTAAGCAACCTGCTCATTGAGACAGCAGTATTGTATTCCATACATGGTTCTAATTTATTTTGTTGTTTTCGGATGGGTTTAAGGGAGACTGGGCTCATGCTGATCGACACTCCCAACAATCTTAAACCAATTTGTTGAATGCTTATGTTGTTATGGATATTAAACAAGTAGGTTATGGTAGTGAATTGGGGTATATTGATTGTACTTTGTCTCCTTGGGTGATGTACATACAGAGTTACATACAGAGTTAGCCATGTCAGGATCCGTAGGCTCGAATCCCTGGTTCGTTCTAAAAATAAGCCTTAATGTTTCAGTATCATATGGTTTTGGGTCTCATTAAAGTGGTAAACATCAAAAAACCTGCATCACTTCGTGCTATCCGCCCTTAGCTGACATAAAGCGCTGTAGCCGAAACAATGGCGTTAAACAACTCACAAAACTGTTCAGGCAGTTTTTTAAGCCAACCGGGTCAATATTAAATTGTCTGTTTTCTGTTATTATATAAAACAACCGTTGATCGCGTTTAAAATGCTGAAACTTCCATCGGCGTGGAGTTACAATTAGATAATTGACGGGGCCTCGTCAGACAGAATGTAGGTTGTCTTTATCAAGCACCTGTACCAGTCTAATGGTTAATTTTGACCCTTAATTACATGTATAAAAGCAATGAGTTAGAACCTCCAAACCGTGAAATCACCATAAATTACCATATAAAGTGATAGTAATAAATATTGCAGCAGTGACATATCGACCGGTAATTGGTGCCCCTCCAATGAGGGAGCACCCTTCAGCGCGACACCATGGCGGGGAATTCTATGCCGAGAGACACTGACGCTTGTTAACACTTGGTCATGTGTTCGTGTAGACACATACATCACCGTACGGTTAGTTACCGTGTTTATTTCAAATGTCACGCTAGGCCCTCCATAGGAATTATTTTTTCTTCTTATTTTTTTTATCGAAACCGATAACGAAATAACTAAACGATGGGGCAAAATATAGTATAAACTTCAACACTGGATTTGACGAAATAATTACAAACGTTATCAAAACGTTACTAGGCTGAAAACAGTCGCCGAAACACTGATAAAGTAAGGCCAAACACAACTATGAAAACCTGCATCAAAAACATCACTATCAAATAACCTTTTTTGTTTGTTTCACTTTTAGCCATCATCAACCGTGGGTGTATACTTTTTTTGACCCGGCAGTTAATTCAATTTGGATACTTATGCCTCAAAGATATTTCACGATGTATTAGAAGATGTCATTCTTAGTAAAGGGTTTGATTAATTCATAAACAAATTATTAATCATATTAATGTATTAAATCCTGTCTTAGCGGGAATTCACCAGTGCTGTTTTCATAAAGGAAATAAGCGAATCATTAACCTCCCCATGTTGTATTTTGAAGGCTTGAAGTCAGCAGGATCCGCTAATCGTGGGTTCGAATCCAAAATTCGCCCGAATGTGATCCATGGTTTGTCCATGGGCTTGACCAAAGTAGTAAGCGTTTAAAACCTGCGTCAACGACATCTTTCCTTCAACATCGAGCTGACACGCCGTAACTGAAATATTGTTTAATGCGGCGTTAACCTCGCTTAGTTCCCTACTTCAAAACAGTGTGGTCGATTCGACGGACATTGCATGAGCTAGAACTGATTAGCGGATAGACTGATGGTATAGCGAGAGGGTTGCTTGATTTCACTGGGCTAAACTCCATTGGCGGATACAGAAGGGTGTGCGGGGGTGCGCACCCCCCCCCCCCCCCCCCTCTTTTTTTTATTTCGAAAAAAATCGTTATTTCTGTATAAATTACCACCAAAGACTATAAATAGATCTTAATTGTGCACACACACACACACACACACACACACACACACACACACACACACACACACACACACACACACACACACTTTTCAAAAAAGCTGTATCCGCCCATGAACTCTGTTTAGTCTTTGTAGTTATTATTATTAATTATTAACTTTTTACTACAGTGATACATACGGGTGTAGTTTTTAATGATGGTTTTAAAATGAAAATATATTGTTTTAACAATACTAATACTCCATACTTAGGCTAATATGAATATAGTTTTTGTGTTTCATTTGTATTTGGTGATACTGACGGTTTTCGATTTTTAAGTTCGATTTTAATTTAATGTTTTGTTTTATTCCTATGTGAGCTTCTATAGTTTATTATTTTAACATTTCCAAAGTTAACATTGTCAAAAAGTGATGTTTAACATGTTAGTCATGCAGGTATAGTCTTTTATGATGATATACACACGCTCATTTACAAACAAATTTGGTGAAAAAATTCCTAACAAATGCACCAACATTCCACATATACCATACGTGTAGCAGAATAACTAGAAGTAGGATTTGCGATGTGGTATTTAAGTGCTTTTTTAGTATCAAAGAGCGGTTGTGAAAGGGGAGGTAACTCGTGATCTTTCCCTTAACTTATAGGGCGCCAACACTACCGTCACACCTTCGCCGTTATCATATTCTGTGAAATCTGAGAACAATGTGTAACTTGTCTTAATTTTAAAAATCTGACATAGATGTTATTACATGTAAATCAAGTGTCATCTATGTTATATTGACCAAGCCTTACAAGACGACTTAGTGTGTTTTGTCTGTTTCTTGTTAGACCTTTCTGTACATGTGTATCATAGCAACGTGGTGGTTATTTGACTTATACTTAACTTATTTGTGTATGTTGTACAGATGTTTGTGTGTGTAAATAGCGTGTACAGTTGTCACGAGTATCACCCTAGCGTCACCATGGTAACGAGCGTGGGTAAATGGAGAGAATGGGGGTCTCCGTGACATGGGCAATCCCCGACACACGTGACGTCCGTCGCTCTGTTTATACATGATATCATTCGCCACTACTCGCCCCTTTCCGTAACCTCGCTATTCGGCTTGTCCCGGAATAACACGAGTTGGTCACGAATGATATAAGCCGTTATCCTCGGGGTGAGAGGTCAGCCAGGGCGACTAAAATGACAGGGAAACCCCGATTATCAACACCTTTTAATCCGGAGTCCTCGTATTCCGATTTAAAAGGGAATGTCGGCACACGTAACAATAGCCATATTGGGACGTACCCATTCGTTGAAGCGAATATTTTTATTCCGGGCAATTTCGCCTGTCGCTGTTCCTTCCGTATGAATTGGGTTTCACTGTAAATGATTTCCACAATAAGCAGTTAGTGTTGGTGTGAATGGGGAAATTCGGATGTAACGAACTATACATGTCTCGAATAGTTCGTAATATCCTGGATAACGTGGGTCTATTATAACGGTGATTTGCCGTGATGACGGAATCAGCTGTTAAAGGGGGTTTGCGCTCGGGCAAGTTGCAGCCCCAGCTTTTTTTACTCTTATCTTATAGTCCGTGATAAGCTCCGTCTTTAAGTCCACGGGGATCCGAACAATACAGTGTCTCATTTTCACACCAGGCATTAATTGCGAGGGACATGGATACCGGGCTGGGAACTTAGCCCTCCTTTAACGACCCCAAGGGGTGTCTGTGGCCAAGTGGTTAAGGACCACTATCCGTTCGGCGTTTTAGTAATGCAGGATCCGCAGCTCGTGAGTTCGAATCCAAGTTTGCCCTGATTTTCTTTCTTGGTTTGGTAGCACCATACCCTACTCGTTGGTTTCACCGGCCTGCGTTGGTTGGAGTTTCCTCAAACGTTTAGGTGACACGTGTCGCTGAACGTCAACAAACCCACTCACTCCCAGTAGTGACACATGAATGTGGTAGGTTATAAAAAAACAACATTAGAAATTAGTCATAACAATGCACGTTCTGCCTCAGCACCATGTACCATTGTGTAAGGTTATTAATAATACCCACATATGTATACTGTGTCAGGGGCTATGTTGTCTTGCTTTACGGCCCTGACTGAACATAAGTATTGTGTATCGTGACATATATATATCAATATAATATAAGGTTTTATAAACTGTGAGAATATGCGGGCGTGTTTTGATTCCAGCATGCATCAGATTTATGTTGTCATAGATACGCTGTCAGCTATATTTCCATACTATGTCCATATGTAGCCTTAAATATACATAAAATTAATAATATGCTACTGATGCTTGCAATATAAACACTTCCCTTAACTGTCGACAGCACAGTTAACGGGATTTTCAGATAAGCACTATTATGCTGCGCCTATTTGCGAAACCGTCTTAGCGGTCGGCTGTCATACTGACGTTAAAGATAGAGTTGTCGTTCTTGTTCTTATTCTGCTATATAACCTGCCACACAACAGTTCAAACTTCATGCTGTGTGTGGCATTTTCTTAGTATGTAATTTCGCCACGCCCTTGACAATCATAGACTCAACAGCTGCTGTATCAGGCACGAGGAGAAGCACAGCCGCCCGACCCTAGTCCGTAGCCCCACCCAACTGCCCCACCCATGCACTCAGTGCCCCACCCCCCACCCCCATCTCCAGAAATACTCTAGTTGGTTTGAATGTTATATGCAAACATGTTTGTAAGCAATCAGCCCGTACTGTTTATTCATGTTTTGATTTTGCGAAAGATGCTATTTTTGTATAATAAAGAAAATAAACAAACTCATTGTTTGCTTTTCTTCGTTGATGTCAATAAAACAAATGTTAAATTTGGGATGACACTTTCTTAGTAAAGTACATATTCTAGTACTTTGTGGGGTTGAGTCCCATCCGGGGATTCGAACCCACACTGCCAGAGTGAGGCACCTATTCCCCAGCACAGGTAGTCAGCGATCTAACTAAGAAAATGTTATCCCAAATATAACATTTGTTAGATGTGACCACGTGTGTGTTCATAGCTTACGGCCATGGTAGCCGTGTCAATTTGCACGTGTCAGAGGGGTACACAAGGTACGTGATCTAGACTACCAGTTGTCGGATTTTTATTCTGTGGAAGCCTCGGTGGCTGAGTGGGTTAGATCGCTGGCTTTGTGTGCTGGCGATTACTCTGGCAGTATGGGTTAGAATCCCGGATGGGACTCAACCCCCAAACGTGCTAGAATCTGTACATTTCTTACATTTGACCACTTTCTAAATGGCATTGTGTGTTCATGATGTCGATATAGATATATATCATCGTTGTGACCGTGGACCATAAGACATGAAGTACTAACAGCTAACCAAAGATGAACAGAAACTAACAAACGTTTTCTTACTTACATTCTCGAAAGAGGAAACATATTACCCACGTCATTCTGCTTAGAATGAGTGCATGAATTCTTTATACGCCGCTGTAAGCAACATCCCAGAAATGTCACGATGGGGGACGCCAGAAATAGGCTTCACGAATTGTACTCGTATGGGGAATCGAACCCGGGTCTTCGGTGTGGCGAGCGAACGCAGTAACCACCAGGCTACCCCCACCACCACAGACTGCTTGCAAACCACATGTGACTTCATACATGTATCGAGAAACACTGTATCACCTCCAGCTTTAGGATACCAGTATCCATTGTAAATACATTGCTGAGAACCGTGTAGTGCAAGGTGAGCAGACCGCCTCCGTGGTCAAGTGGTAGAGCGTCCGCCCGGAGAGCGGAAGGCCCGGGGTTCGATCCCCGGCCGCGTCATACCAAAAGACGTTAAAAGATGGTACTTGTTGTTACCCTGTGTGGCGCTCGGCATTAAGGGGCTAAAACAAGGACTGGTCGGCTCGGAGTCAGTATACTGTGTCTGAGTGGGGTATTCATGTTAAACTGCGGCATGGTATCTCAGTCCGGACTAGTACAAGCAGCCACACACATGCACGTCGCCATATAAGTGCAATAATCTTGGACGCGACGTTAAACCCAATTTCACCTCACCTCACCTCACCTCACCTCACCTCACCTCACCTCACCTCACCTCACCTTACCCGCGAGTGAGCAGGAAACAGGAGTTAGCGAAGCGCTCCTAAAATCATGTATGCTTGTCGAAAGAGCCCGGCATTTTAAATGAATGGTACGATCCGTTATTTAACAAAGCTGTAGTTAATGCGTGGAGCTGCATGGAATTTGGCAATGGATCCAAAGAACGCGAGGAAACTCCAGAGAGCGACTAAGAAACGTTTCTGAAATCTTCATCAAGTTAACATTGATGCTTGCACACCCGATATCGTCTTATTTAGTTGGATCATATAGAGTATGTATTGCGTACAGTCGGTGAGTGAATGTTATTTTACGGCAGTCAGCACTACAACAGGTATGTCACAGAAGCCTGCATATAGCCGTCTCCGGGCCAGCCAAACCAGTGGTTGATAGTATCAACGACGAGGCAAAACATGTCGGTCATAACAAACATTTATATCGCAAACAATGGCATGGAGGTTGCAAAAACACGTACATCGCATACACTAGCATCGAGGTTAGGAATAACATCTTTACCGCATACACTAGCATCTAGGTCAGGAATAATATTTTTATCACATACACTAGCATCTAGGTCAGGGATAACATTTTTACCACTTACAATAGCATCTGGGTTAGGGATAACATTTTTACTGCACACACTAGCATCTAGGTCAGGGATAACATTTTTACCACATACACTAGCATCTGGGTTAGGAATAACATTTTTACTGCACACACTAGCACCTAGGTCAGGGATAACATTTTTACCACATACACTAGCATCTGGGTTAGGAATAACATTTTTATTGCACACACTAGCACCTAGGTCAGGGATAACATTTTTACCACATACACTAGCATCTGGGTTAGGAATAACATTTTTACTGCACACACTAGCACCTAGGTCAGGGATAACATTTTTACCACATACACTAGCATCTGGGTTAGGAATAACATTTTTACTGCACACACTAGCACCTAGGTCAGGGATAACATTTTTACCACATACACTAGCATCTGGGTTAGGAATAACATTTTTACTGCACACACTAGCACCTAGGTCAGGGATAACATTTTTACCACATACACTAGCATCTGGGTTAGGAATAACATTTTTACTGCACACACTAGCACCTAGGTCAGGGATAACATTTTTACCACATACACTAGCATCTGGGTTAGGAATAACATTTTTACTGCACACACTAGCACCTAGGTCAGGGATAACATTTTTACCACATACACTAGCATCTGGGTTAGGAATAACATTTTTACTGCACACACTAGCACCTAGGTCAGGGATAACATTTTTACCACATACACTAGCACCTAGGTCAGGAATGACAGTTTTACCACATACACTAGCATCTGGGTTAGGAATAACATTTTTACTACACACACTAGCACCTAGGTCAGGGATAACGTTTCTACCGCACACACTAGCAAATAAGTTAGGAATAACATGTTTACCAGATACACTAGCTACATTCTGTGTATGTAAGTCTGTATCAGGCAGTCAGTCAATATGAGTCAGTATCAGACAGTCAGTCTATGTGAGTAGGTATCGGTCAGTCAATGTGAGTCAGTTTAAGTCAGTCGTCCATGTGAGTTGGTATCAGTCAGTCAATGTGTGACAGTATCAGGCAGGCAGTCCATGTGAGTCAGTATCAGAAGTGACCCGTGAAGATCCGGGGTAGAATAGGTCTTCAGAAACCCGTGCTTGACGTAAAAGCGACTATGCTTGTCGTAAGAGGCGACTGGCGGGATCGGGTGGTCAGGCTCGCTGACTTGGTTGATACATGTCATTGTATCCAATTTGCGTGGATCGATGCTCATGATATCAATCACTTGATTGTCTGGTCCAGACTCGATTATTTACAGACCGCCGACGTACAGCTGTAATATTGCTGAGTGTGGCGTTAAACAACAAACAAACAAACAAACAAACAAGCAAACAAAGAACAGTATCGGACGTCAGTCTATGTCTCAGTCCTACAATGTCAGGCGTGGGTGTTTACGACAGTTTTAAGACAGTCATTGAAGACAACACTGGTTACTCATAAAATAAAACACACATATATACACACATAAAAGTATTTCTGATATTTCCGCAGTTCCAGAAGCGCCGTAGACCTTTGTGAATAATATATGCACGAGACGAAAATAGATGCTCAAAACGACTTTTGATTAATAATGTTGGCAATAATTCGTGTTTTGGGAAAGTTTTGTGTTTTGTGACATTCAACAAAATATACATACGTTATCTGAAACTGCCTCTTTTCTCACTTTATACTCGAGCATCGATAAATTATTTTGATATTCTTTGACATCTAGATTATGTAGTTCATTCCTCGAGTTAAACAAGGACTGGTCGGCTCGGAGTCAGTATGCTGTGTCTGAGTGGGGTATTCATGTTCAACTACGGCATGGTATGTCAGTGGGCTACCACTATAAAATCGGCCTCAGGCCGGACTAGTACAAGCAGCCAGACACGCGGCGTAAAACCCCCACTCACTCATTCACTCACTCATCCCTGAGTTCACCAGCCATTCTCGTGGCAATTTATATAAGAACACATGATTGAGACAACTTTAGTCCCGGTATCCACTCAAAGTCATCATTTTCTCCAAAACGTTTCTCAATTCCAATTTGATTCCAAACTAGAAAAAAACGATTTAGCGACAAGAAAAAATAGAGGAGTTTTAACTGAATTAGCATTCAAAGCAAACTCCAAAATCCCATAAAACAGAGAGCAATTTTCTAGGGCTGGGATCGGGATTGCGAGCCTACAATCAACATTACGCTGACAAAGAACTGGGCGCCTAAGTCACCGAGTGTTATTGCCTTATAGCGAGGGTTAGATGTGTGGGGGGAGGAAATTAATTCCATTGCGTGGCAAAAGAAGTTGTATCGATCCCAGAGACTTACAGGATTACAAGACCTCGAGCGACAGGGGCTGTTGTCTCACCGTACACCGTGTCGCAATGTGTGTAGATGTCGTGACGTCGTAGCTGGCGTGTTGTGGCACAATCATGCAGAAAGATGAGTATCATCGGTTTGTGCTTGTGATGAGGCAGAGGTGGTATATTAATACTTTGGAGAGCATTGAAATATTTTATTGGCGCTTCATGAACTTGGGTTTTCAATCATTTTCAAGAGGCTTCTTCTTAATCATTTGTGCATGTATAAAAATATTCTCACCAGCTCAGTTAATCAAATTGTTAAGCTTTAAGGGAGCTAATCGGCGAATCTGGTGTCGAAAGAGGACACGATAGGGGTCCAATAAAAATCAAAATAATCTTCATATAAAAATACGTGTTACAGTACTCCGTATTTGAGTCGGTCTTCAGTACATACACAGTGTTGACAAGTTACAGTACTCCGTATTTGAGTCGATCTGCAATACATGCACAGTGTTGACTAATTACAGTACTCCGTATTTGAGTCGGTCTTCAGAACATGCACAGTGTTGACTAGTTACAGTACTCCGTATTTGAGTCGATCTGCAATACATGCACAGTGTTGACAAGTTACAGTGCTCCGTATTTGAGTTGCTCTGCAATACATGCACAGTGTTGACAAGTTACAGTACTCCGTATTTGAGACGATTCACAATACATGCACAGTGTTGACAAGTTACAGTACTCCGTATTTGAGTCGGTCTGCAATACATGCACAGTGTTGACAAGTTACAGTACTCCGTATTTGAGACGATCGACAATACATGCACAATGTTGACAAGTTACAGAACTCCGTATTTCAGACGATCTGCAATACATGCACAGTGTTGACTAGTAACAGTACTCAGTATTTGAGTCGGTCTGCAATACATGCACAGTGTTGACTGGTTACAGTACTCCGTATTTGAGACGATCCACAATGCATGCAAAGGGTTGACAAGTTACAGTACTCCGTATTTGAGACGATCCACAATGCATGCAAAGGGTGGACAAGTTACAGTACTCCGTATTTGAGACGATCGACAATGCATGCAAAGGGTGGACAAGTTACACTACTCCGCATTTGAGAGGATCGACAATGCATGCAAAGGGTTGACAAGTTACAGAACTCCGTATTTGAGACGATCGACAATGCATGCAAAGGGTTGACAAGTTACAGTACTCCGTATTTGAGACGATCGACAATGCATACAAAGGGTTGACAAGTTACACTACTCCGTATTTGAGTCGATCTACAATGCATGCAAAGGGTTGACAAGTTACACTACTCCGTATTTGAGACGATCGACAATGCATGCAAAGTGTTGACAAGTTACAGTTCTCCGTATTTGAGTCGATCTACAATACATGCATAGTGTTGACAAGTTACAGAACTCCGTATTTGAGACGATTGATAATGCATGCAAAGGGTTGACAAGTTACAGTACTCCGTATTTGAGACGATCAATAATGCATGCAAAGGGTTGACAAGTTACACTACTCCGTATTTGAGACGATCGACAATGCATACAAAGGGTGGACAAGTTACAGAACTCCGTATTTCAGACGATCGACAATGCATACAAAGGGTGGACAAGTTACAGTACTCCGTATTTCAGACGATCGACAATGCATGCAAAGGGTTGACAAGTTACACTACTCCGTATTTGAGACGATCCACAATGCATGCAAAGGGTGGACAAGTTACAGAACTCCGTATTTCAGACGATCGACAATGCATGCAAAGGGTTGACAAGTTACACTACTCCGTATTTGAGACGATCGACAATGCATGCAAAGGGTGGACAAGTTACAGAACTCCGTATTTCAGACGATCGACAATGCATGCAAAGGGTTGACAAGTTACAGTACTCCGTATTTCAGACGATCGACAATGCATGCAAAGGGTTGACAAGTTACAGTACTCCGTATTTGAGACGATCGACAATGCATGCAAAGGGTTGACAAGTTACACTACTCCGTATTTGAGTCGATCGACAATGCATGCAAAGGGTTGACAAGTTACACTACTCCGTATTTGAGACGATCGACAATGCATGCAAAGTGTTGACAAGTTACAGTTCTCCGTATTTGAGTCGATCTACAATACATGCATAGTGTTGACAAGTTACAGAACTCCGTATTTGAGACGATTGATAATGCATGCAAAGGGTTGACAAGTTACAGTACTCCGTATTTGAGACGATCAATAATGCATGCAAAGGGTTGACAAGTTACACTACTCCGTATTTGAGACGATCGACAATGCATACAAAGGGTGGACAAGTTACAGAACTCCGTATTTCAGACGATCGACAATGCATGCAAAGGGTTGACAAGTTACAGAACTCCGTATTTGAGACGATCGACAATGCATGCAAAGGGTTGACAAGTTACACTACTCCGTATTTGAGACGATCCACAATGCATGCAAAGGGTGGACAAGTTACAGAACTCCGTATTTCAGACGATCGACAATGCATGCAAAGGGTTGACAAGTTACACTACTCCGTATTTGAGACGATCGACAATGCATGCAAAGGGTGGACAAGTTACAGTACTCCGTATTTCAGACGATCGACAATGCATGCAAAGGGTTGACAAGTTACACTACTCCGTATTTCAGACGATCGACAATGCATGCAAAGGGTTGACAAGTTACACTACTCCGTATTTGAGACGATCCACAATGCATGCAAAGGGTGGACAAGTTACAGAACTCCGTATTTCAGACGATCGACAATGCATGCAAAGGGTTGACAAGTTACAGTACTCCGTATTTCAGACGATCGACAATGCATGCAAAGGGTTGACAAGTTACAGAACTCCGTATTTCAGACGATCGACAATGCATGCAAAGGGTTGACAAGTTACAGTACTCCGTATTTCAGACGATCGACAATGCATGCAAAGGGTTGACAAGTTACAGTACTCCGTATTTCAGACGATCGACAATGCATGCAAAGGGTTGACAAGTTACAGAACTCCGTATTTCAGACGATCGACAATGCATGCAAAGGGTTGACAAGTTACAGAACTCCGTATTTCAGACGATCGACAATGCATGCAAAGGGTTGACAAGTTACAGAACTCCGTATTTCAGACGATCGACAATGCATGCAAAGGGTTGACAAGTTACAGTACTCCGTATTTCAGACGATCGACAATGCATGCAAAGGGTTGACAGAACTCTGTACACACACAACCATGAAATCTGTTTAGTAATTCCAGGTTAGAACTGGTCCCCAGCACCAACTGTTTGGCGTACGAGGAGATATAATCGATCGGGTGGTGAGGCTGTGGTTGATAGCGTGTTATCCAGTCACGGGTTTGTCTGATCCAGGCCGCCTTGTTTCAGACAGGATAGCGCTGACAAACAAAACATGTAAGTAAAAAGTATGAAATATATGAGTTACCCTGTCAACCCTGTCAAGCGCATGTGACGACGAAGTGTAGGTCTGTGTCGACATACGACTCAAGATGCAGTTCACCATGTATGTTTTATACCTCAACCATCCCTCCCCACTTCTCCCCTGCCCCTCCCTTCCCCTCTGTTCCCACCCACTAGAGTCATTTTAAGCCATGCAGATGAAGGCCGACCAAATACACCTCAGCACTTAACTCCACAGTAAATTGGAAGTACCGTTTGTTGAATTGCTGGGTGGCTGAAGCAGATATAAGAGCTATCAATCTCGTCTTTTAACGATACCGTCATACATGATTCCAATCTGAGGAACACACCAACAGTAAAACATAATGTAGTCGGAGGATGGACTCAATTGGGGCCAAGCTTTGAGGATTACCAGCCCTTATCAAGCATACGTGTTGACCCTAGGTCTAGATTTTATAGAAGCGAAGATCGCTGATGCATATGGGGAGCATGATTTGACCATAAATCTCGCATTCTGAGCAATCATGTCAACCAAGATAAACCTCGCTCCGCGCACCAATGCTCATTCCTAGGAAAACGTTTGTGCACTTAGAGCGGGCAGTTGATGCTATCGGGCATATAAATGTGCATCTGCAGACAGAGCGGTGCTGCACGGTAGAGCGGGAGATCGTCGTCAATCCGGTACCGGCGCTTTTTATGTTGATAGTAGAAAAGCTGAGAGGAGTGTTCGATTCTGAAACACCGACTCGAGGCCAAGCTTTTGAGTCGGCACCAGGTTGAGTGTGTCTTTAATCATTAATCGTTCTGCAGCTTGAAGAATGGAGCCGAATATGTGGGGAGGGCTGAGGCGCCTGACTGACGTGAAAGACATGTTGAGATGGCTGCAGATCTGTATGTGATCAGTTCCAAGCATGCACAATAGCTAAACATGGTCATAGAAGCAGCACAATAGCTACACACACAGTCATAGAAGCAGTAAAGTAGCTACACCTACGGTCATAGAAGCAGCACAATAGCTACACATACATTATAAAAGCAGCACAATAGCTACACAGAATCATAGAAGCAGCACAATAACTACACACACAGGCATAGAAGCAACACAATATATACACACAGGCATCGAAGGCAGCACAATAGCTACACATACAGGCATAGAAGAAACACAAAAGCTACACACAGGCATAGAAGCACCACAATAACGACATACACACACAGGCATAGAAGCAGCACAATAACTACACATAGGCATAGAGGCAGCACATTAGCTACACACAGGCATTGAAGCAGCACAATAACTACAAATACATTCCTAGGAGCAGCACAAAAGCTACACACACAGGCATAGAAGCAGCACGATAACTACAAATACATTCATTGAAGCAGCACAATAACCACACACTACCTACCCACACAGGCTTAGAAGCAGCACAATAGCTACACAAACAGGAATATAAGCAGCACATTAGCTACATATACAGCCATAGAAGCAGCACAATAGCTACACCTACGGTCATAGAAGCTGCACAATAGCTACACAAACAGGCTTAGAAGCAGCACAATAGCTACACGCACAGGCATAGAAGCAGCACAATAACTACACACAGCCTGAGAAGCAGCACAATAGCTACACACACAGGCTAAGAAGCAGCACAATAGCTACACACACAGGCTAAGAACCAGCACAATAGCTACACACACAGGCATAGAAGCAGCACAGTAGCTACTCACACAGGCATAGAAGCAGCACAATAGCTACAAATACATTCATAAAAGCAGCACAATAGCTACACAGAGAGTCATAGAAGCAGCACAATAGCTACACAGTCATAGAAGCAGCACAATAGCTACACACAGGCTTAGAAGCAGCACAATAGCTACACACACAGGCATAGAAGCAGCACAATAGCTACACAAACAGGCTTAGAAGCAGCACATTAGCTACATATACAGCTATAGAATCAGCACAGTAGCCTTTGTGGGTCTTTACATCGGAAATGGAGTATCAAATCATGCTTTTCAGCAACATTTTCAAACGGGACTGCAAACACTATAGTGGAAGATCTCCTGTCATTATTCTTGATGAGAAGAAAATGACTTGCATTGCCAGCGACGGTCAAGCTGTTATGACTGGGTAGAAACATGGGGTTGCTGCTCAGTAGCAGAGAGCATCTCCTCGCCTCATTGATGGCTAGTGTATTAACCACGGGATGCACCTAGCTGTCAGCTCTGCATTCAAGTCTGTTACAGACATTGAACCTGTTGGTGAACTTTTGATGGGACTATTTCAATAATATCACTACAGTACCGTCAGGACAAATACAAATATTGGCTAACGAGAATGATTCATCAGATCTAGACAACACAGGAATGACTAGTTTCACAATCAAGATAGCAGAGCAGTACATACAAGATGGCTTAGTCATGAGAAAGCTCTGCCTGCTGTCCGTTAGCTCCACTATGCAATTCTTACAGACCTGGACAATACTGTGGGAATTGGGAATGACGAGAGAGCTGGAGACAGACTTACTACCACTACAGAAGGGCTATACAAGCTACTTAACAACAACCGCCTATTTCAGTCTAAGTCAAAGTCGTTGCCATTGAAACTAGAAAAAAAAAAATTTCCAAATCCAAATTCCCAAACTATCAAAAGGCACGGGTTCGACACTAGACTTACCTACGTGCCAAGTTTGGTTAAGATATCACTCATGGATTTGAGTTACGAACAACACCCATCCCTATATACTAGGGGTGACTATTGGTCTGGAAATCACTATTGCGATAACTGTTGATATTGCAAGCAACTATTGCGATAAATATCGATAGTGTTCAGTGTATCATTTTAGTTGGATTTTAGAGTTGAATTAAACCTTGGAACTGAAGTTTCCTTTGAATGTGATAACCATAACAACAAATAAAGGTAAAGTTTGAGATATGACTGATTTGTTTTTTCTTTACCCTAATAATTTAAGAAAAAGAAACTTCCACATTACCATGTGTAAATTATTACCACTCATGATAAAAAAAACAACATTTGAACAGCATTGAATATATTTTATTGACATGGTAAATATAATCGAAACTATCGATATTCCAAACTGAAATCGATACTATTGATCGGAAATTGATTTAACAATCGATTTATTGACTTTAAGTACTTACCAATAGCAATATATCGATATTTCGATTTATCGTGACACCTATACTGTATACCCCTTCGACTTCGTATCGGGGGTAATATACATCCCCCAACAGATGTAGCAGAATCTGGTCTCTATTTAGGAAAGGGGGCGGTCGGGTAGTCTGGTGGTTAAAGCGTTCGCTCGTGACGCCGAAGACCCGAGTTCGATTCCCGACATGGGTACACTGTGTGAAGCCCATTTCTGGTGTCCTCCGCCGTGATATTGCTGGAATATTGCTAAAAGCGGCGTAAAACCATACTCACTCACTCACTCACTATTTAGGAAGGTTGATCAGTTGGCTGAAATATATGAGATTGAGAAAAGTGCACGGATCAAGTCGAAGACTGGCGGTTGAACACTCCAGGGACGCGTTCCTTCACAGAGTGGTAACCGGTTTGAAAGAGAGGCTCATCAATACACTTGTCTTAACCAGCATAGCATTCCTTGACATCAGGAAAGCAGGTGATGCTACGTTCTTGCAGCGATGTGTAAATATTGAGTGTTATACTAACATGATAAACTCTCTTTGTGCAGTCATTGTAATAAGACAAAAGTTTATGAAAAGATACATCATCATCCTTTATTTATTGATAATATGCATGAGTCTATGAACATTATGGCCAGGCAAGGTCCCTTGAATATTGTGCTAATATAGTATGTTTATTATTGCCGGTGTCAGAACGTGCAGACCACTTTGGGTTGGATCCTGACCAGACCCTAACAGAGTGGACAGGAATCAAGGAGATGTTCTCTGAAGATTTTGGTATCAGTTCCCCGATCTATATGCTGCACACATTGAGCACTTTGAAGCCCCAGACTGGAGATCTTTAGCCAACTGTTGTGAAGCTCTTGGGAGTGTATGGAACATTGATCCTGTGCCCCCATCAGAGATAGAGAGGGTCTTTTCCCAAGTGAAGCTAATTGGGACAGAGCACAGGAACAGACTGAAAGTCAGCAAGTTGACAGCAACAGCAATAAACTCCTCATGATCTGCCTCAACTCAGACTCACACACTGACATTAACATGGAATCTGTGGTAATGAAGTTTATGAAAAGAAAACAAAGAAGAATGTGAAGCTATTGACTTTCAAGATTGCCTTTCCTATGACAGCTGATCTCTGAATAAGTGTTCATGACATTACCCCTTGCTTGAACAGACCGCCTCCGTGGTCCGCCCGGAGAGCGGTAGGGTTCCAGCCCAGGCCGCGTCATTCCAAAAGACGCTAATAGTGGTTATTGTTGTTGCCCTGTCTGACGCTCAGCATAAAGGGGCTAAACTTTCCAAGGACTGGTCGGCTCGGAGTCCCTATACTGTGTCTCAGTGGGGTATTCATGTCAAACTGAGGCACGGTATCTCAGTGGGCTAGCACAATAAATCGGTACCAGTCCGGAATAATACAAGCAGCCACCCACACCCACCCACACCCACACACACCCACACACACCCACACACACACACACACACCCACACACACACGCACACACACACACACACACACACACACACACACACACACACACACACACACACACACAAGGTTGTAGGGTGGCCCAATCGTCTAAGATGCCGCGATTCGCTGTGCAGAGTTGCGTCCCTTGGGCACCTCAGAAACCTATGATTGTAGGTTCGAATCTCGGTTTGTCTAGGTTTGTCAGCACCATAAACGTTCTCGTGGGTTTCACCGAAGTGGCAAACGTCTGAGACCTGCATCACTTCGCGCTTTCGTCCCACATTAAGCTGACACGCCGTGATATAACTGGAATAATGTTAAAAGCGGCGTTAAACCCAATTCACTCACCTCACACACCTTGCTTAAATACATGCCATCAAAGTCTAATGTACCCAGTAATTGTTTGACACGGGCCTTTAATAAAGATTCAATGTGACATAGTATGTTTTTGTTCATGAATAGTTGTATCACTTATTGGTATTAGCAAACCAGTATGTCTGGTTCCATATAGATGAACCTCATATTTAATTTGGCGTGTGTTATTCTATGTTTCTACTTTTAAAAGAAAATCCAGGAAGAGTATTTGGAACCAAACATGTTTTTGTCGTGGGCCTTGTTGGTTGTCCTTTTTTTTTTAATTTTACGCCGCACTCAGCAATATTTCAGCTATGTGACGGCCGTCTGTAAATAATCGAGTCTGGACCAGGCAATCCAGTGAATGAATTCATGAGCATCGCCCCACGCAATTGGGATCGATGACATGCATCAATCAAGTCAGTGACCACTCGATCCCGTGAGTCGCGTCTTACGACACGCACAGTCGCCTTTCACGACAAGCATGGGTTTACCCCGCATCGGTTGCCCTTTTTGTGAGAGAGTTAACCTGCCCTTTTAAAAACCTGCAGGAAACACTGACATACATCAAATAAAACTGTTTTCTATAACAATTCCAATATATCATATCAATAGATCAAAATCCCACCCCCGGCTGGCGACGGCACTGTACTGTCATAGCTCCAGCGTACAGTTACGTATAGATGCGGCACCATGCAATCCCTAGCTACACCTTAGCTACACATGCAGCCACAGCTCCACCGTACAGCCATCTATAGTTGCATCACTACACAATCCCTAGCTACACCTAAGCTACACATGCAGCCACAGCTCCCCCGTACAGCCATCTATAGTTGCATCACGACACAATCCAGAGCTACACCTTAGCTACACATGCAGCCACAGCTCCACCGTACAGCCATCTATAGTTGCATCACGACACAATCCAGAGCTACACCTTAGCTACACATGCAGCCATAGCTCCCCCGTACAGTCATCTATAGTTGCATCACCACACAATAACTAGCTACACCTTAGCTACACATGCAGCCACAGCTCTACCGTACAGCCATCTATAGTTGCATTACCACACAATCCAGAGCTACACCTTAGCTACACATGCAGCCATAGCTCCCCCGTACAGCCATCTATAGTTGCATCACCACACAATCCAGAGCTACACCTTAGCTACACATGCAGCCATAGCTCCCCCGTATAGCCATCTATAGTTGCATCACCACACAATAACTAGCTACACCTTAGCTACACATGCAGCCATAGCTCCACCGTACAGCCATCTATAGTTGCATCACCACACAATCCAGAGCTACACCTTAGCTACACATGTAGCCATAGCTCCACCTTACAGCCATCTATAGTTGCATCACCACACAATAACTAGCTACACCTTAGCTACACATGCAGCCACAGCTCCACCGTACAGCCATCTATAGTTGCATTACCACACAATAACTAGCTACACCTTAGCTACACATGCAGCCATAGCTCCACCGTACAGCCATCTATAGTTGCATCACCACACAATAACTAGCTACACCTTAGCTACACATGTAGCCATAGCTCCCCCGTACAGCCATCTATAGTTGCATTACCACACAATAACTAGCTACACCTTAGCTACACATGCAGCCATAGCTCCTCCGTACAGCCATCTATAGTTGCATCACCACACAATAACTAGCTACACCTTAGCTACACATGTAGTCATAGCTCCCCCGTACAGCCATCTATAGTTGAATCACCACACAATCCAGAGCTACACCATAGCTGAACAATACTAATTGCTATAATGTGAATATACAATCAACTCTCTTGTACAAATGCCGGAGAAGGCTTAGCTTCAACGGAACGACATCCGCTGGGGTAATCTTCCGTCAGACTGGAGCATTTCTCAAACAATGTGGAATCTCAGTCGTCGGCTAAATTTGATTTAATGAAGTTTTACAAACGAACACTCGCCATGGTAATAGCCGCGCGCGGGCATTCCACCCCCTTCAATTATCTCCCTTTGAAACTGGTCAATTTAAAGCTTACTCGCAGATTGCGCAGCTGGGTTTTAACAAGTATATGTTGTGATGATGTATGTGTGGGGTTGGTGGTCGCTACACGTAACACGCGCGTATCAGGCGATGTCGTTATGGAAACAACCACCCTCGATTTTGTATTTTTACAACCATAATGGTAGCCCATGAAATTACACATCGATTTTCCTGTTTACAGCTTGGTCGGTTTTAGATAAAGATCTGCTGGAAGTCACGTTTTGAATAGTCTCTGCATTGAAGGGTTCTTCGTAAATATTCAACATTTCGGTTTGCAAATAAAGCAGAGTGGTGTATACTCTAGAGACTTCACACTTCATGCATGTTACCCCCGGAACAACGCTTGGCCCATGTCAGCCGCGTTATCAGGGACAAGCGAGGCACTTAGTGATACTGCCATTTGAAAGCGTTTTACATAAAACTGATGAATGAAACGCGGTACGTCTATAACAGCCTAAATCAGCTTCTTTTTCACTTGCTTGTTTCTATATTTACCTGTTTGTTTTATCATTGAATCGTAAATTTATCACCTTTGGGATTTGTTTATTTGTTTTATCAATCAGGGCGACTACATTGATGATTTGGTTTGTTTGTTTGTTTGTTGTTTAACGCCACACTAAGCACTATTCCGGCATTATGACGACGGTCTGTTAATAATCGAGTCTGGACCAGACAATCTAGTGGTTTGTATCATGAGCATCAATCTACGCAATTGGGATACGATGACATGCATCAACCAAGTCAGCGAGCCTGACCACCCGATCTCGTTGGTCGCCTACGACAAGCATGGATTGCTGAATCTCACTCACCCACTACAAATTCATGTTATCCGTAAGTATTACAATGTCTCTTGTGTAGCATACGCATTTAAACACGGGGAACCATTAACAAGTTTTATGTTACAACTGTATCTGCAGCAGTTCCAACAGCGAACATTTCCGTGACTGTGACGCACCTTTAAGTAACGATCATGGGCAATGACCATTCAGTAACAAGGAGTTAAATAGTGACTTGGTGACACCCCTAGTAACAATCACCATTCAGTAACAAGGAGTTAAATAGTGACTTGGTGACACCCCTAGTAACAATCACCATTCAGTAACAATGAGTTAGATAGTGACTTGGTGACACCCCTAGTAACAATCACCATTCAGTAACAATGAGTTAGATAGTGACTTGGTGACACCCCTAGTAACAATCACCATTCAGTAACAATGAGTTAGATAATGACTTGGTGACACCCCTAGTAACAATCACCATTCAGTAACAATGAGTTAGATAGTGACTTGGTGACACCCCTAGTAACAATCACCTTTCAGTAACAATAGGTTAGATAGTGACTTGGTGACACCCCCAGTAACAATCACCATTCAGTAACAATGAGTTAGATAATGACTTGGTGACACCCCCAGTAACAATCACCATTCAGTAACAATGAGTTAGATAATGACTTGGTGACACCCCTAGTAACAATCACCATTCAGTAACAATGAGTTAGATAATGACTTGGTGACACCCCTAGTAACAATCACCATTCAGTAACAATGAGTTAGATAGTGACTTGGTGACACCCCTAGTAACAATCACCATTCAGTAACAATAGGTTAGATAGTGACTTGGTGACACCCCTAGTAACAATCACCATTCAGTAACAATGAGTTAGATAGTGACTTGGTGACACCCCTAGTAACAATCACCATTCAGTAACAATGAGTTAGATAGTGACTTGGTGACACCCCTAGTAACGATCACCATTCAGTAACAAGGAGTTAAATAGTGACTTGGTGACACCCCCAGTAACAATCACCATTCAGTAACAAGGAGTTAAATAGTGACTTGGTGACACCCCTAGTAACGATCACCATTCAGTAACAATGAGTTAGATAGTGACTTGGTGACACCCCTAGTAACAATCACCATTCAGTAACAATGAGTTAGATAGTGACTTGGTGACACCCCTAGTAACGATCACCATTCAGTAACAATGAGTTAGATAGTGACTTGGTGACACCCCTAGTAACAATCACCATTCAGTAACAATGAGTTAGATAATGACTTGGTGACACCCACAAGTAACAATCACCATTCAGTAACAATGAGTTAGATAATGACTTGGTGACAACCCTAGTAACAATCACCATTCAGTAACAATGAGTTAGATAGTGACTTGGTGACACCCACAAGTAACAATCACCATTCAGTAACAATGAGTTAGATAGTGACTTGGTGACAACCCTAGTAACGATCACCATTCAGTAACAATGAGTTAGATAGTGACTTGGTGACACCCCTAGTAACAATCACCATTCAGTAACAATGAGTTAGATAATGACTTGGTGACACACACAAGTAACAATCACCATTCAGTAACAATGAGTTAGATAGTGTCTTGGTGACACACACAAGTAACAATCACCATTCAGTAACAATGAGTTAGATAGTGTCTTGGTGACACCCCTAGTAACAATCACCATTCAGTAACAATGAGCGCCAATATATCAAAAACCCGACTCTCCAATTCACACGTGTTTACTCAGATGAGGGACGAAAATACCAAACTGGGATTACAGTAGAAACGAAATGCGAATTACGCGAAAAGAATACAAACAAAATGCGATTCAAATACGATGAAGAAAAAATAGAAAATTAACATAGTGGCGGAGTTAGATAGTGACTTGGTGACACCCCTAGTAACAATCACAATTCAGTAACAAGGAGTTAGATAGTGACTTGGTGACACCCCTAGTAACAATCACCATTCAGTAACAATGAGTTAGATAGTGACTTGGTGACACCCCTAGTAACGATCACCATTCAGTAACAATGAGTTAGATAGTGACTTGGTGACACCCCTAGTAACAATCACCATTGAATAACAATGAGTTAGATAGTGACTTGGTGACACCCACAAGTAACAATCACCATTGAATAACAATGAGTTAGATAGTGACTTGGTGACACCCCAAGTAACAATCACCATTGAATAACAATGAGTTAGATAGTGACTTGGTGACACCCCTAGTAACAATCACCATTCAATAACAATGAGTTAGATAGTGACTTGGTGACACACACACGTAACAATCACCATTCAGTAACAATCAGTTAGATAGTGACTTGGTGACACCCCTAGTAACAATCACCATTCAGTAACAATAGGTTAGATAGTGACTTGGTGACACCCCTAGTAACAATCACCATTCAGTAACAATGAGTTAGATAGTGACTTGGTGACACCCCTAGTAACAATCACCATTCAGTAACAATGAGTTAGATAGTGACTTGGTGACACCCCTAGTAACGATCACCATTCAGTAACAAGGAGTTAAATAGTGACTTGGTGACACCCCCAGTAACAATCACCATTCAGTAACAAGGAGTTAAATAGTGACTTGGTGACACCCCTAGTAACAATCACCATTCAGTAACAATGAGTTAGATAGTGACTTGGTGACACCCCTAGTAACGATCACCATTCAGTAACAATGAGTTAGATAGTGACTTGGTGACACCCCTAGTAACAATCACCATTCAGTAACAATGAGTTAGATAGTGACTTGGTGACACCCCTAGTAACAATCACCATTCAGTAACAATGAGTTAGATAATGACTTGGTGACACCCACAAGTAACAATCACCATTCAGTAACAATGAGTTAGATAGTGACTTGGTGACAACCCTAGTAACAATCACCATTCAGTAACAATGAGTTAGATAGTGACTTGGTGACACCCCTAGTAACAATCACCATTCAGTAACAATGAGTTAGATAATGACTTGGTGACACCCACAAGTAACAATCACCATTCAGTAACAATGAGTTAGATAATGACTTGGTGACAACCCTAGTAACAATCACCATTCAGTAACAATGAGTTAGATAGTGACTTGGTGACACCCACAAGTAACAATCACCATTCAGTAACAATGAGTTAGATAGTGACTTGGTGACAACCCTAGTAACGATCACCATTCAGTAACAATGAGTTAGATAGTGACTTGGTGACACCCCTAGTAACAATCACCATTCAGTAACAATGAGTTAGATAATGACTTGGTGACACCCACAAGTAACAATCACCATTCAGTAACAATGAGTTAGATAGTGACTTGGTGACATCCCTAGTAACAATCACCATTCAGTAACAATGAGTTAGATAATGACTTGGTGACACCCCTAGTAACAATCACCATTCAGTAACAATGAGTTAGATAATGACTTGGTGACACCCACAAGTAACAATCACCATTCAGTAACAATGAGTTAGATAGTGTCTTGGTGACACACACAAGTAACAATCACCATTCAGTAACAATGAGTTAGATAGTGTCTTGGTGACACCCCTAGTAACAATCACCATTCAGTAACAATGAGCGCCAATATATCAAAAACCCGACTCTCCAATTCACACGTGTTTACTCAGATGAGGGACGAAAATACCAAACTGGGATTACAGTAGAAACGAAATGCGAATTACGCGAAAAGAATACAAACGAAATGCGATTCAAATACGATGAAGAAAAAATAGAAAATTAACATAGTGGCGGAGTTAGATAGTGACTTGGTGACACCCCTAGTAACAATCACAATTCAGTAACAATGAGTTAGATAGTGACTTGGTGACACCCCCAGTAACAATCACCATTGAATAACAATGAGTTAGATAGTGACTTGGTGACACCCACAAGTAACAATCACCATTGAATAACAATGAGTTAGATAGTGACTTGGTGACACCCACAAGTAACAATCACCATTGAATAACAATGAGTTAGATAGTGACTTGGTGACACCCCAAGTAACAATCACCATTGAATAACAATGAGTTAGATAGTGACTTGGTGACACCCCCAGTAACAATCACCATTGAATAACAATGAGTTAGATAGTGACTTGGTGACACACACACGTAACAATCACCATGCAGTAACAAGGAGTTAAATAGTGACTTGGTGACACCCACAAGTAACAATCATCATTAAGTAACAATGAGTTAGAACGTGACTTGGTGACACCCACAAGTAGCAATCACCATTCAGTAACAAGGAGTTGAATAGTGACAGGGTGACACCCACAAGTAACAATCACCATTAAATAACAATGAGTTATAGTGTCTTGGTCTCACACAATAAGTAACACTTGGTGTGAGATCCGGACTTTCCCGACACCTCTCAACTACCTGCAGAAGATGCCAAGAAGGTGGAGGAACTACAGTCTCCAGGTACGACAGCTTCATTATCTTTAGCGTCCGTGATTGCAAGATGTCGTCACCTGTTAGGACAACATCATGATGTGTATTGTCTATGTACCGTGCATCTTCAGAGTATTCACCAGAGCTCAAGTCACGGCTCTTGCGAGAGGTAAGAGGCAATGCATGGACGACAAATACAGCCTCAAGAACGATGACTTAATACAGAGACGCTTAATATTTATGTCTTGCATGCCATCCCCTAAAGCCAGTTGATTGAACTGACTCAATACTTATTTATCACGATCACCTTGGGTCTTCTAGGTGGTGACTGTGACGCACCATTAACGATCTGTGACAACAACCCATAAGTGACAACGGATTGGGTAGTGACTTGGTGACACCAAGAACTATCAATATCATTCCCGTGATTGATGAAGAAATTTCCTGTACGGACGCAAAAAAGGATTATTTGTTCTTCTGAATTTCTTCATCTTTTCCACAAAAAATCTATTGCTTGTGGTATCGTTATTATTTGATTAAGTTATTATATTATATCTGGTAATTTGGGTGTATGGCAGTTATGACCTCTCGCTTACGGTTCAACCCCAAACGAAGTTGGTAATCTATGAGAATGTGATAAATGAACAAGATACAATATTTTAAAAATATATATATTGTCATTGAAAACATATATTCACTTAAGGCGTGTGTGTGATGCTACCATTGAACCGTTTCGTGGCCTAATGTACAATACATCTTGAATATAGGTTACGATTTAAAATCCTTAAGATTTAAATTTGTTTTTAAGATAAACGGTATCAAAATGGTTGCATACTTAATCTTTTAAACAAGACACAGCTCCGCTGATGTATTCAGTGATTACCATGACGCAGATTGCAATGCAAGGTGCAGTAATTGGTCAAGCACCTGATCCCACTTAAACCAATGTTTATTATCCGAATTGATCTAAAGCAAGTGACCACGCCATTGACCAAAATAAATTAGCAGGTTCTAGTATTGATCAAGGGCTTTTCAGGAACCCCCGCCATTTCACTCGTTATTCATGCAGACCGTCTGCCCTACAGCACGTGGCGCGTGCATGTCACCAAAACATGCCATCTCATTAAATATGCAAAAGAACGCGGAATAGTCGTTTCGCTAAAAATAGCTGGTTTTGGATCTCTCTTCAATTGCACGTAAAACACGGTACTGAGCTGGCGTACATGGATCTGCGGTCGGTATTTCTGCATTCATAAATATTCCCAATTTAATTACAGACGTACACGAAGCCTAAAACTGACTGTCACTGACCCACGGTTCCAGTTCAGTGAAGGCGGTGAACTCGCACATCGCAGACATTCAGTGGAATAAATTCTATCGATCGGCGCCTCATCTTGTCTGCTGTGTGAAGGAAGGGCGGGAGAAGCACGAGCAGACGGCAGCTCACAGCGGGGACAATGGCGTGGTTACTGCTTGCACTGGCTTTTGTTTGTGGAATATATCAAGCGCGAGGTAGGTGCAGGTTTAATTTAAGTTAACATCAACAGTGGGAAGCCACGAGCACACAAACGGGACCACAATGCACCGGTGTCTTTCAGTTTACGCTTGCGTTGAAGAGTAATTTGGGTTGGTTCTTTGCCAATCTCCTACAAGAAGATTGGTGATTTCGGAAGGACTGTCATAAATATGTGATCATTTACTGGTGTGGAGCTCGGATAGGAACCCGCCATCTCATTTTGTATGGTAATCGTTATTGCCGTTACATCAAATTAGTCCGACTGTATAAGAACAATGTCTGTCATTTCGTTTTGCTGATTATTCAGTTTGTCTGATTAACATCGCACGGTCAATACCATCTAGGTGTTAATCCCTTCGCTGATCCGATAGATGTTTCCATAGCTACACTATGTACATTATTTTTACTTGTTTCCTGTGTGATATGTCGTCGTTGGTTGATGGCGCGGCATCTTGTGTGAGGTGTTCTAAACAGAACTGCTTGCGAAAACTTTTGAGAAAGACATTCCAGTGAAAACGAATTAGAGTTGGGTTACTTTGTGTCACAAATCGATATCAAAGCCAGTTGCGTTGGGTCTCTCTGCTTTGTCAAAGAAACTTTATAACTAAAACTGACGTCTGCTCCTCCATTTGTGCAGTGTCGAGTTAGTCAAACGATACACCACAAACTAGGTACAGCTGCAGACACAGGATTTCGAAAACGTTTTTTTAAATTCTTTCAAAGTCACGAGGAGAATAATAACACAAAGTGACATGTAAAAGACTCATGTTGAGGGGTGTCGGGATGGTGGTATCTAAGACCGTACACATACACTCTGTATGTAGCCTCATGTTGAGGGACGTCGGTGTGGTAGTATCAAAGACCGTACACATACACTCTGTATGTAGCCTCATGTTGAGGGACGTCGGTGTGGTAGTATCAAAGACCGTACACATACACTCTGTATGTAGCCTCAGGTTGAGGGGTGTCGGTGTGGTAGTATCAAAGACCGTACACATACACTCTGTATGTAGCCTCAGGTTGAGGGGTGTCGGGTTGTAGCACCAAAGACCGTACACATACACTCTGTATGTAGCCTCATGTTGAGGGGTGGTAGTATCAAAGACCGTACACATACACTCTGTATGTAGCCTCAGGTTGAGATGTGTCGGGTTGTAGCACCAAAGACCGTACACATACACTCTGTATGTAGCCTCAGGTTGAGGGGTGTCGGGGTTGGTAGCACCAAAGACTGTACACATACACTCTGTATGTAGCCTCAGGTTGAGGGGTGTCGGGGTGGTAGAATCAAAGACCGTACACATACATTCTGTATGTAGCCTCAGGTTGAGGGGTGTCGGGGTGGTAGTATCAAAGACCGTACACATACACTTTGTATGTAGCCTTATGTTGAGGGGTGTCGGGGTGGTGGTATTAAAGACCGTACTTATACACTCTGTATGTAGCCTCAGGTTGAGGGGTGTCGGGGTGGTAGAATCAAAGACCGTACTTATACACTCTGTATGTAGCCTCAGGTTGAGGGGTGTCGGGGTGGTGGTATTAAAGACCGTACTTATACACTCTGTATGTAGCCTTATGTTGAGTGGTGTCGGTGTGGTAGAATCAAAGACCGTACTTATACACTCTGTATGTAGCCTCAGGTTGAGGGGTGTCGGTGTGGTAGTATCAAAGACCGTACTTATACACTCTGTATGTAGCCTCAGGTTGAGGGGTGTCGGGGTGGTGGTATTAAAGACCGTACTTATACTCTCTGTATGTAGCCTCATGTTGAGGGACGTCGGTGTGGTAGAATCAAAGACCGTACACATACTCCCTGTATGTAGCCTCAGGTTGAGGGGTGTCGGGGTGGTAGAATCAATGACCGTATTTATACACTCTGTAAGTAGCCTCAGAAGTCTGTCGCCTCAGTGAATCACATGTTCTCATGATTCACATGTATACTAGTTCATATCAACTTGTCCTCGTCGCTATATGGATCAAATAATGCCGATGCGACGTTAAATTTTAACTCACTTTCTTGCTCACTCGGGTGATAAGCTATTGTTAAATCATGTGAGAAAGTACGTGTGGACATGAGGGCCTGGTCACTAGAAGTTTGTTATATCCAGGGCTGATTGTAAGTGTTAAAAATAGTGTCTCATCTCTGCTAAATGAAGTAATGTTTTATACTTATCAATCGATCATGTTATTCTCTTTCCTAGGTGACTTGATACAAGGTAAAAGTGATCATTAATCATGTTCAGATTGCTAGTACAACCCTTCCGTATTGCTGAGTGCGGCGTTAAACAACAAACAAACAAACAAAAGTACAACCCTTCCAGCGAGCTGGGACTGCTCAGCTTATAATGTGTTCACTAATTTTGTTCGAAGTCTCTTTCCCACATTTGTCATTATTATTAGTGGCATACATATCCTGGAAAGTTCTCCCAAGTCCACTAGTCCGCTGGCCCGAGACTACTCAATTTTGCTGGGGACTAGTAAAAATCCAATGCTGGTAGTCCTTTTTGACTGGTAGTATTTGAGGGCAATGAAAAATAGTGTCTAAGGTTGATAGACATATAATACACATAGTTCATGTTCTCACGCGGTTCAAGAGGTTTAAAGTTTAAGTCTTGAAGTCGGGCAGATTTAAAAAGTCAATCATCTGCACGCTAACATCAGTAGCGGACCGCCTACGTGGTCTAGAGGATGTAGCGTCTGTCCAGAAAGCGGAAGGTCTGAGGCTCGATCCACCGTCGCGTCATACCAAAACACGTTAAAATATGTTACTTTTTGTTACCCTGCCTGGCGCTCGGCATTAAGGGCTGGGCGGCTCTTAGTTATTGTAGGTATTCATGTTATACTGCGGCATGGTATCTCAGTGATCTTGCACTATAAAACCGCTATTATCCACGCACATGCACTTACGCACGCACACGTGCATACACGTGGCTACATAATTGTAATAATCTTGAACGCGACGTTAAACCCTATTTCACCTCCATCAGTTTCGTCCTACAGACACCAGCAATGTACTGCCAGATTCATACGTTCATGTAATTTGTGATACAAAATTGTTGGGAGAACACACCGACGGAAGTCGTCTCTCTCAGAGGAAATGGTGTGACGTAATTGTGTTTGCACTTCAAAGGGGGCATGTTGAGCAGTGGCGGCAGTGACGGACATAACGCCAGCATACAGAAACAGAATCTACGCCACATCGCCCCAGGGGACTCGCGGTCTAGATAGTTGATGAACCATCTTAATTAGCCTGTATGTCAATCTGAAGCTGATACTCCTCTTCAGAGGAGGGCTGGGGTGGTTATCTGGGGATGCGGCAATAGGGGTTGGGGAGGAGGGGGTCTGGTTGGAGATGATGGTTGGAAGAGTGGACCTGAGTGGGTAAAGACTAGTTGGGGATGGTGATGACGATGGGATGAGATGAGCATAACTGTCTGGGTAAGAGTCGTGTTGACTGGGTTGAAATTATGTGTCTGGGTCACTGCGGTGAGGATGAGTATCCGGGTCGAGAGGATTCGATAGGGCATAAAGGCCTGGGTGGGAGCGGTGATCGGTATGGGGCGAGTGATAACGGTCTGGGTGGGAGCAGTGATCGGTATGGGGCGAGTGATCACGGTCTGGGTGGGAGCGGTGATCGGTATGGGGCGAGTGATAACGGTCTGGATGGGAGCGGTGATCGGTTTGTGGCGACTGATAACGGTCTGGGTGGGAGCGGTGATCGGTATGGGGCGAGTGATAACGGTCTGGGTGGGAGCGGTGATCGGTATGGGGCGAGTGATAACGGTCTGGGTGGGAGCGGTGATCGGTATGGGGCGAGTGATAACGGTCTGGGTGGGAGCGGTGATCGGTATGGGGCGAGTGATAACGGTCTGGGTGGGAGCGGTGATCGGTATGGGGCGAGTGATAACGGTCTGGGTGGGAGCGGTGATCGGTGATCGGTATGGGGGTTCTGTCACACTTACCACGGTTTGCTCAGACAACAGTCTCAACAAGTACATAAGAGTTAAACCGATAATCAATGTTTGGTCTACACGTTCCTGCATCATCAATCCTTGTCCAAGGGACTGCGTGGAAGGCCAACCTGCCACCACAACCCTAAGCCCAAACAGTCACGATATGGCTGAAATACTGCCGATGTGACTTAAAATTTTAACTCACTCACTAAGCCCAAACAAACACTGGTATTATACGCCGATTATGCTACTGGAGTTCTCTCCATTCGTTATATTGGGCAATGAAAAGCTCCTGTAAATCGCCTGTGAACCTCAGAAATAACCCTGCCTGACACGGGAAAACAGTATGGAAACCACCTTCTTGTACATTCCATATGTTGTAAATGGAAGTAAAAATGCGGCATATGAACATCTTTAATCAACTCAGCGACCTGGTATAGACAGAGGACGATGCAATGAAAAGAAAGGCCATGTCCTAGGTATATAAAGGCAGAGGGGTAGCCGAGTGGTTAAACCGTTGTTCACTACGTGTCATTGTGACCCGTTGAGGCAGATAGTTGTTCATGTTTTCAGTCACTGGTTTGTCTGCTACTGACTTGATTGTGAACAGGCCTCTGTTACACAGTTGGAATATTGCGGCGTTAGACATTAACTCAAATTTGCCCAGAAACTTGCGTGCTAACCCATAAGAATATATTCAAATTGTTAATGAATAGTTTAAAATACACATTTTTAACCACATTTGTAACATATTGTATAATAAGAAGTAATATGATGAAAATATATCGCTGCTCTTGTGAGTGAGTGAGAGAGCATGCTTTTACTCCGCTTTTAGCAATATTCCAGCGGGGGACACCAGTAGGACTTCATTGTCCACCATGTAGTGTCTCGAACTCGGGTCTTCGGTGTGACGAGCGAACGCTTTAACCACTCGACTACCTAACCATCCCTGTTGTAAGTGATCACTACCAGTACCAAGAGATTACTGTAGCTTCATATAAGTTCATGTGTAAGTACTTGAAATAAATGACTCGGCCTTATATATACACATCAGATTAGAACGCACAGAACAACCCATACAATCAGCGAAGTTACGCAAGCCTTGAATTTGAAGATAGTCCCTCTTATCTGACAACCCACTGAAATTATTCCATCTCTAGGGGTATCAGTAACTGTCGTCAATCATTATAAATATGCAAAAGGAATAGAAGCTCGACCCTATGTCTGTCATAATGACCCTGAAACAAATATATCCAATACAGCCCATGCAAGTCTATAATGTTTAGCAAGTCTAGATACTGCAGTATTAGGAATATGAAGAAAGTCTAAGGACTCCTTTTTATTATATTTTATAACTATAATTTAGCAACTTTTTTTCTGTAATATATTGTTCATTTCAGAGACTATTTATGAGTCTATCAGTTAGCATGTATATTGGGTGTTACACCTCTTGGAGCAGTGTGACAGGATATCACAACCTGTGATGATGGGATGCAGATGGGAGGGAAACGCAAGAGCACGTGTAGGATGCGGACAAACCAAGGATCATAATAAGTACGAATCTAGGAAGTTCTGGTACCGCTATTGCGTCATAGCGAAATGTTGTATATGGACTTACACGTATGCAGGGCCGGTCCAGATTATCCTTTTCTTCATATACCTGATTTGCATTAAGAAACCTTTGTTAAACTGTAGTTTGAAACTATAGACAGCGACGAATTCGTGGTACTGATCCATCACCTCCAGATGGTGAGGTGAGGTGAAATTGGGTTTAACGTCGCGTCCAAGATTGATGCACTTATATAGCGACGTGCATGCACGTGTATTTTTAGCTGCTTGTACTAGTCCCGACTGATGCCGATTTATAGTGCTAGCTCACTGAGATATCATCCCGCAGTTTAACATGAATACCACACTCAGACACAGTATACTGACTCCGAGCCGACCACTCCTTGTTTTAGCCCCTTAATGCCGAGCGCCAGACAGGGTAACAACAAGTACCATCTTTTAACGTCTTTTGGTATGACGCGGCCAGGGATCGAACCCCGGACCTTCCGCTCTCCGGGCGGACGCTCTACCACTAGACCACGGAGGCGGACCCTCCAGATGGGAATATTGAAGGTCAAAATAGCGACAACATCGATATGTTTGGTGTGGTGTGTTTGCACAGAAGTACTGACCATTATGCCATTAAAGTTAGCATACAGAACCCGCTAATTGGGTTCCCTCCCACGGAGCCGGTACACGTTACAGCATAAAGAGAAATTCATAATTGCTCCCTTGGTGAAATTATGAAATATATATGCATTCAACGAAATATGCACTAAAATGAAGGTCAATATCATTGTGTGCTTAACCTGCATCTCGTATTTGTATGACATTTATTAAAGCAGATGCGTTTATTCGTCTTGAAAAATACCACCATCCCAGCACAAATGTCAAATGACTGCTAAACATCCTGATTAACGTTAGAATCTCGGGCACTTAATCCAATTAGGTCCCATCTGTGTTGTAAAAGCGGGCTTGGGAACACCACACTCTTGTTCACGAGGCCAAGCACTTACATGGATGTACCAACATATCCCAGGAGGGGGTATTACTGACACTGTACACTCGGATGAGCCCAACTTGTTATGGTCATCCCATACAGGTTATCGATACCACAAATTTGTCACCTAGTAGGGCTGCATGTAAGGTTCAAGATTGAACTGCTTGTGGAGACGGTTAACCCCAACTGGTGGGTCAACCCCCTATAGGTTATTCATACCACAAGGGATGGTTTGTCACCTATAGTGTAGCGGCAAGGAATTCTAGAATAAACTGCTTGTGGCGACTGTTTGCTGGACACGACAGGCGTCGAATTAATCAACTGTTTGTTTTTATTGAATTTTCTTCTGCGGTTTGTTCCCCGGTGAGGCAAGTAAAGGGGGATGAAGTGGAGGCCATGACTGTATATGGGGAGCTTTCTGTTACCTAAAATAGCCAGGAACTGGTTGGTGGTTGTCTGGATGTGTTTGAGCTGGTTGATCAGGATTGTCATCATATACCGACAGCGAAGGTACTTAAACAGCCAGAACAAAACATTGAATGGCGCCTATTAGACGGAAACACTGCTGGTGAGGGCGTTGTCAACAATCACCCATCAATCCCTCTAACCACTAGGCTACCCGAACGCCCTCGGGGACAAGAATGGGCTTCACATGTTATACCTATGATTGGAGGATCGACCACTGGACCTCAGTGTGAGGAGGAACGCTCTAACTAATAGGCTACCCCATCGCCCGGCTAATGAAGACTTGTTAATAGTTGGTCCTGGTGCCGAGTCGTCTAATTCAGTAATTCATCGTGCAGAGTTGCGTACCTTAGCATCCGATGATCGAGGCTTCGATCCCCAGATTGGCCCTGATATGATTCTTAGCTTCTTAGCACCATACCCTTGCTATTGTGTGTCACCGAAGTGGTAAATGCCGCACACCTGCTTCGGGCTATATGACGGCGGCCTGTGAATACTCGAGTCTTGACCAGGCATTCCAGCGTTTGATATTGTGGGCTAATATCCACGTTGTCGGGATACGATAACACACAATCAACCAAGTCACAGAGCCTGAGCACACGATCCATCTGGTCGCCTCTTGACCCTTGAAGATCCGGGGTAGAATAGGTCTTCCGCAACCCATGCTTGCGGTAAAAAACGACTATGCTTGTCATAACAGGCGACAACAAGATCGGGTGATCAGGCTCGCTGACTTGGTTGATGTATGTCATTGTATCCCAATTGCGTGGATCGATGCTCATGTTGTCAATCACTGGATTGTCTGGTCCAGACTCGATTATTTACAGTCCGCCGTCATACAGCTGGAATATTGCCGAGTGCGGTGTAAAACAACTGTATTCTAAACAGGATGGACTTGAGGATGGGTATGCGAGTGTAAACTAAACAATCCAACATACAGTAAACTACGGTTATAACGAACACGCTTATAACGAACTGACGGATATAACGAACTTACTTTTTTGGTCCCGACTATTTGCTGTAGTTATGCTGTATATATGCTTATAACGAACTACGGTTATAACGAACTAAAATTAGTAGTCCCTTTGAGTTGGTTATAACCGTAGTTTACTGTACAAATCATGAATAGTACTGAGAAAGAATGATGACGGAACATTACATGCGGCTACCTGCCCTAATTGTCCCTCCGCCACCTCAATGGCTATGATATGCTCAGACGGACTCCGCCACAATCACAGCCGCGTCCCAATTGATTTCCCATCAAAATAGCATTACTAAATTATTATACCTTCTTAGTGTCGAGTATTCGGACTAGCACAAGTGGACCCGAATGCCCACATGTCTATCATGACGGTCGCGGTTGCACCTATCGACAGCCCATTGCATTAATGTCCTCAGCTCAAGTGGCGTACTCGGACGAGCCCTGGTTGTGCGAGCACTGACGTCCCGGCTTGGGTTTACCTATTCTAATGCAAGGGAAATGTCACATCGATTTTTCATCGCCCACTCTGCATTCAAGTGTGAAAAAATTGGCTGGTAAAGAACTGGTTGATTGCCTATTGTGACGCGCGAAATTAGTCCTGGCGCCGGTAATTAATAGCAGTAGCAACGATTTGCAAACCAGGGCGTGTATATCATAAGGTGACTTGTTGCGCGGGGTTGGGGTATTTTTCGGATGGAAAGATTTTAATTTTTTTGTAAATATATCAATGGCTTTTGTAAATATATAAATGGCTTAATGAGTAGAGGGGATCAAACGAATTTGAGTCTTTTAAACTAATTTTGATTAAGTGTGAAATTGAAATAAGGATTTTTTTTCAAATATTTGTCAAATGTGTTTTTAACGCATTATAAATTGATTTAGTGCTGTATTATTATATCTACGTATTCTTCATTTATTAGTATAAATGTTTTAAATAACGCATCATTCTGGTATTACTACAACTTGGTTGTTTCTTCACGCCCAAAATCCAAATATTTTGCCCACATGGGTATAGATACATGATGTTAAATATCGATCCGTTTCCTCTCAGATCTATGACTGCTTTATTACCCAATCACGTTAAGAGAGTTGGTAAAGAATGGTATACAGTTAACTACGGTTATAACAAACTCAAAGGGACTACCAACTTTAGTTCGTTATAACCGTAGTTCGTTTTAGCATATATACAGCATACACTAGAGCAAATAGTCGGGGCCAAAAAGTAAGTTCGTTATATCCGTCAGTTCGTTATAGGCGTGTTCGTTATAAGCGTAGTTTACTGTATTTATATATATATATATATATATATAAAGTAGTAATGGTTATCATCTGGGCCCACTTGCACAAAGCGATCTTAGCGCTAAGACTAATGTAAGCCGATGTTAAAGTATGGGAGTTCATCTTAGCGCTAAGATCGCTTTGTGCAAGTGGGCCCTGATGTTGTAGCAGGACCATCACATGACCCTTTCACAGAATGTTCTCTACGTCGTGATACTTTGTGCCTGGAACGAGTTGCGCTTCGTCAGGTCAGGTATAGATACCAGTAGGTATGACAGGAGCAAATATTTGGTATGCAAATAATATTATAAGACGATATACTGTGTAGGTTCGAATCTCGGATGGGGCTCAACCAAAAAAGTACTCGAATCTGTACTTTACTCAGAAAGTGTTATCCAAAATATAGCATTTGTTACAAGTCTCTGATTGGCATTTATAAGTAATACACATGAGGAAGAGAATTTATGGATGTCAACTTCTTTATTATGACGAAACACAACGTTTCGGAGTATATGCTTACTCCTCCATCAGGTTAAATGATGAAGGAGTACGTATATACCCCGAAACGTTGTGTTTCGTCATAATGAAGAAGTTGACATCCATAAATTCTCTTCCCTAACATTTGGTACATGTGACCACTTTCTAAATGGCATTGTGTTCACAGCTTTCCGCCATGGGAGCCGTGCCAAATTACACTTGTCATTGGGGTACACTAATCTAGTACGTGATCTAGACTACCAGTTGTCGGACTTTCATTTTTGTGGAAGCCTCGGTGGCTGAGTGGGTTTGATCGCTGACTTTGTGTGCTGGCGATTAGGTGCCTCGCTGGGCACGCGAAGATCCGGGGTAGAATAGGTCTTCAGCAATCCATGCTTGTCGTAAGAGGCGACTAACGGGATCGGGTGGTCAGGCTCGCTGACTTGGTTGATGCATGTTATCGTATCCCAGTTGTGTGGATCGATTCTCATGATGTCAATTGTCTGGTCTAGATTCGATTATTTATATACCGCCGTCATATAGCTGGAATAATGCTGAGTGCGGCTATAAACAACAAACAAACAAACAAAAAGGTACCCCACTGGCAGTGTGTGTTCGAATCCCAGATAGGACTCAACCCAAACAAGAACTGTAATCTGTACTTTACTCAGAAAGTGTTATCCTACATATAACATGTGTTATATTATAAAACGCGTTATAAATGGATTTTTTGTTTTTTGATGTTATGTTCCATGGTCTCCCAGCTATTGTATTTAGGATTAACTCAAGTCTGATTGACACTAGTACACATCTGTTGAAGACACGTGAAGATATGGGGCAGAATAGGTCTTCAGCAACACATGCTTGCCGTAAGAGGCGACTATGCTTGTCGTGGGAGGCGACTAACGGGATCGGGTGGTCAGGCTCGATAAATTGGTTGATGCATGTCATCATATCTCAATTGAGTGTATGGATGCTCATGATATCAATCACTGGATTGTCTGGTCCAGACTCGATTATTTACACACCGACCTCACATAGCTGAGTGCGGCGTTAAACAACAAACGAATGTGTGTTGAATTTTGAGTAAGATCCCTCGATGGTGGGATGTAACTTCTAAAAATGGCAAATTTGTTTCTTACTACATTAAACTACGGTTATAACGAACACGCTTATAACGAACTGACGGATATAACGAACTAACTTTTTTGGTCCCGACTATTTGCTGTAGTTATGCTGTATATATGCTTATAACGAACTACGGTTATAACGAACTAAAATTAGTAGTCCCTTTGAGTTGGTTATAACCGTAGTTTACTGTATCTTACTGTTGAGCTACTTCTAGCGAGACACATCCTTACTAACCCCGTGAGTGTATTGAAACCAATCAATAAGACCTGGGTATTTTATAGGAAGTGTAGATCTGGTTAGAATTGGCCTCAAGCCCTCTGTTGCTTGTTGCATTAGACGAATAATTTGATCGGGCTAATTGCGCATCACCGCTTCCCAAGCCACTGGTTTGCCTGAACCCGACTCTGATTATATACACGCAGTCTTGATGAAGCTTGAATATCGATTACTGCGGCATAAAATAATAAGTGCACATTCAGTGTGGTACACATCACTTCGATCCATATAGCGAAATTACAACCAAAACTCTACGAAGTGGACAGTTTGAAATGAAACTTCATTTGTAATGAGGATTGAAAATGATCCCCCCTATAAGATGTCCATGACACGCAGAGCTAGATCCAATAGCGTGATCTGCACAGCCAGACAGACATACTGGCTTGCCCACCTGGTTGTGATATAAGTCTCTGCAGTATATCGATTATCTGCCCTTGGTTCAGAGCCATGGCTGTCTGCGCGGAGATTTACTTTGGGGTCTCACGTTCGCACGCGACTTTTGTGACATTTGATGCGGACAGGCTCGCAGTCGCTAAAAAAGCCTTCATGTAATTGCGTTGTGAAACAAGGCTGATGCACACAGAGTTGTATTTACAAGATACTCTCTTCGCATGATTACTGTAATAGCGCGGCTATCCTAAAATTGGCACTCTTGTTCTTTGCCCTGCTTGGGAACGAGCGTCAATGATTTAGAAAATAGCGTTGAGAAATGAGATAGAACATTGACTGCTGTGGTGTGATGGCCCGCTTGAATAAAACATAATACTGATCCTCTACATGTATATCTCACAAGGATTGCGTGATGTTCCATATGAATAATATCAGGCACTGCTGGTCTATCTCAAACAGTTATGCGTGGGACATTTGAATGGACATTTTAGGATAATATATTGAAGGGACATCACTGTTCAGAACCCTTCGTGTTGGAACAGATGTTGACACCCCGACGAGTAGTCGAGATCACGTTGTTAAGATTCCTTTAAGACTCTGCATTATAACTGACTCCGTTTCTTCCCTTTTACAGATTTGTTTCTAATCCCGTATAGTCCAATTGCTCGATTTCTTACATCATCAGCCGTGATGTTCAAAGTCAAATGTCTTTGACATATTGATAATAGAGGTCGCGTTCAACTTGAGCGAGCAGCTCCTCAAAGACGTCTGCTAATGCAAAATGTCATCGGCTGTATTTGAGGACGGCTACAAGCTCAAAAAAAACCATTTCAGTTTTGCAGCATGTGCCTCGACTGCCATCAAAGGGCGGCAACGAGGTCGATTATCTGCAAGGCGTGTCATTTTGACGTTGTCAAGGGAGACCTGCTGCATTTAACAAATCTTGACGTGAAGTACGTCTTAAATTAGATATGGCATGTCCTCGTTCAGGGCTGGTACTCCTGGACACACTGGCCACGAGTGAGGGAGCATCCATTTGTTTTTTTGTGGTGGAGGTGGAAAATTATTTTGAGAACAATCTATTTCTTCCCAGATGTATCGAACAAACTATTTATTTTCTGAGCACCATCAAACAATCTATTCATTCATTCACTATTTACACCAAAAAGTGACGTTTGGGTATTTTCCGCAAAACAAACTATTCATTTTTTCCGACACTGCCAATAAACTATATATCTTGGTCATATTTCTGAACTTTTCATTTAAAAGACCCCCACCCCCAACAAAATGGATGATACCTTGGGAAACACAGTTTATCCAATTTATCAGGATTCAGGGCTGGATAAATGATGCACAATTTACCTTCCGTGAGTTTAATGTGTATGAGCCAAAATACAATACTACATGAATGCTTACACTGACTTTCAGTGAAACCTGGAAGTATGTGTATTTACGTTTTGCAGGAGTGTGTCCGATCATTACGGCTTTTTACTTACCCATCACGTTAAAGTGTTAAAGGTTATTATTGGTCAACGTATAAAATGTCCAGTTTTGCCACTTCCAGTGTCGTTGACCATATTTTCATAAGTGTACTGGTAAAACAATAAATCAGAACAATTGATGACTTCTAAAACATTTGGTTTTCATATCGTTGGAATCTTCATTTTAATGCTCCGTTTCTTATTACATTTCTTCAATTTAAAAGCAATAGATCACTCAACTCTCCCAATCTTATCCCCATCAGGAACTCCGATAATGACCCGGAGGACACTGTTGACTTCTATGCATGAAACAGCTCGCATTTTCCCTCCCCAGGCACTTTGCTTCAAACTAATGCAGTGCTTACAAAGAACAGCCTTACAAATAGTTGTTGCAACCTGCGGATGCGGTGATGGCCCTCTGCCCCATCTAGCCGCGAGCAGAACCCAGTGCTCAAGCCCTTGACGTGTTTTCACTGCTAAATCAGGTTAGGTCTGAATACGACTAGATCATTGTGACACTGGTCGAGCAATATATGGGCAGAATATTTGATTAATTGGCCCTGTGTTTTCATCATGGTATTCCCTCTGCAGACGGCTGACTTGATGATCGGTTTATTCGATCTGCTTCGGTTTGGGAGAACCACAATTTTCGCACTCTCGGAGAGTCTCGTGAGATCTGACAGAAGTAGACGAGATCAATTTGAGTTCCGTTTGAAGCGCTCTCTTTATTTATATTCACGGAAAGCGGGGTGAAGTGATTCTCAGGCAAATATTCCTTAATTTATTGTCAAATCTTTTCAATTTATTCTGTTCTAAGTTACATTTAAGCGATCAGTCACCTGATAAAAAAATCGAATTTGAAATGTTGATGGCAATCTCGTGTGTTGTAAAAATGGCATGGGTATGAGTGGAAGATGCCAATATCAAGTGAAGAGATTGCCAAACTTGAGATGAATATTATCTCCATTTTCGAGTGGTGATTCACTTGTATAAGCCATTACATAATCCTCTATGTTCACCTGGTGGTACGTTCTGTAAATGTCTTGTGAAATCATTTAGGAATGATTGACATCACAATATCATCCTCGATAATCAAGTGTAATATATCTCCATTCTATGATAATAAATATCATGGGTCAACTCGCTAGCATGGTTCAGTTTTGATTCTGAAAAGACGCTAAAATCAACGAATTAATTACTTTATTCCCTCTATTCACACCCTAAGAGTTCATAATGACGAAAGCTACATTATCACACAAAGAAAATAAAACATTCAAGTCTGTTACTAATATAATGCAATTTACATTGTAGATAATTCTCTTATCTTTCAACGCTTGAGGTGTCTTGGTAAAAGACACGTTCTACGGGGTGCTAAATAGAATGCTGGGCAAGAGAATTTAGGACTATAATACAGGTATTGCTTGGGACCCCAATATAGAAGCGTTACTACGCTGATAACAGTTGCCAAATTTAAGCCAACTTAAGGTCCATAGCAGAACTATGATACCAGTATCAAATACATCACCATCGAATAACCATTTCTTGTATGTTACATTTTAGCCACCAAAACATGGGTGGCTGGGTAGCCGCCATCAAACATGGGTGCTGGATTTGTGTTTAAGTCAGCACTTCTTGGACTCGCAACTTTCATAACATCCAGTATCTCTAGTGGACGCGTATATTTTTAGCGCATGAGAAAAAAATTATATCTTCCAGGATTTGGGGAATATGCTTTTTAAGTTGCTTTCAAATCGCTGATTTGCCTTGTCCTGACTGCAGTAGTTACAGGCAGCGAGCGCTCCCGTGTAGTCTGTCTTACAGACCCTGATACAAATATATATCAAATACAGCCCATGCAAGTCTATAATGTTTGGCAAGTCTAGATCACTGCAGTATCAGGAAATGAAGAGAGTCACTGGGCTCTTTTTTATTATATTTTTATTAAGATAACTGAACAACTGTCTTTTTATGTACGATTTGTTCATTTCAGAGACTAGATGTTAGTCTAGCTCCCGTGGTCAAGTGGTACTAGTGGTAGAGCGTCCGCCCGGAGAGCGGAAGATCGGGGATTCGATCCCGCGTTATACCAAAAGACGTTAAAAGATGGTACTTGTATATAAATGAACGCGAAGTTAAAGACCATTTCGTCTGACCACTTACTTGCCGCCCTGATGTACAAGGAGCTAGAATTGTGCTGACTACGACATCAGCATTGCTACTCGCTTCAACTGCCTCACGCCAAGCATGTGCACCCCACGCATCGATATCAGGACAAAGCAAGTCAATGATACCCTTCATCAATATTAGCGAAGCTTATACTTTCAGACGAGATTTAATAATTTTGTGTTTGCCAATGCTTTATACCACCCGTTAACGCTACACATTGATTTTGCATGACACTTCGATCGGACGTTCCTCGCGTTTTCCGGAATATTACATAGCTGGAATATTGCTGAGTGCGGCGTTTAACAACAAGTCAACCAACCAACCGGAATATTACAGAATATTCCTCACGTGTTGCACGTTTTGTACCTTGCTGGGTGATGAGGAGGCGAGACAATGTGCAGCGTCAGCTGGCAATTTGATGACATCCCCTCAACATTGGGTAAACTCAAGCCTTATGAGTGAGTGAGTTAGTTAGTGAGAGCATGATGTTGAATATCCCAGCTATACAACGGCCTGTAATAATCGAGCTTGGATCAGAAAAACGAGTGGTTGATCTTATGATATATATTCACTTGCACAATTTATTTTTCGCAAAAATGTTTTACAATTATATAATACTGTAAAACATATTTGCGAAAAAAATCCCGGGATTGTTTCTGCAACGGAAGTGCATCAGGACAAACTACCACCAGACATTCTGATTGGTGGAGCGCGGTTTCAACTTTCGTCCCATTGGACACAGCGATGAAACTTGATCCGTTCATGTTACCAAGTTCGCCATCAAACTGTCTATTGGGTTCGGGTTGGGGTTCGATTTCCTTTCACTGCTTGATGAGTTGGGTTAGCCACCAAGTTTATGTATACACCAGAGACATTGTCACTCCATTATGTGCTAGAGACTCAATAATACCGGCATAGTATTTCTCTAATGAACTCCGCGTTATTCGATGATAGTTATTTTAGGTGTAACCACAGCGTGGCTGCTAGAGGCGTAATGATGTCATTAGCGTCTGTGGGATCGATGACATATTTCAGACATTCCTGCATATCTACTATTCTTATAGACCTTGTAGTTTTAATATCCTGTTTTATCTGCCGCCTTCTCGTTCATTTCCTGAAGTGTGTTTGTGTGATTAGCTTTTGATACGTGAATAGATAACAGATAATTGCTTCCCTGTCCTGAAGTGAATACCGTTTGTTTTAACGCCTGATTTTAATCAGATCACGGCGTGTCAGATAAACTGGGAGGAACACCCACTTTGATGCAGACGTTCAATGCTTTAAATAAGACAAACCAAAACGAGCGAGTCTGGGGTTCGTATCCCAAGGCATAGGGTTCGGGTACGCCTGAAGGAAGTCATCTTCCGGGGACTATAAAAGTCCAGTTTCAATCCTTGTCGAATTAGGCTGGAATTCCCTGACCCGATCGTTGAGAAAAACAGAGGTTGTTACGATTTATGTCCCTTCTATGACCAATCAAATTCCACCTCTCATATCACTTGCATTTGCTACAAGCAAACTGTGACCTGTCAAGATGATCTGATCGATAATCAAGATCTATATTATATTAAAACTGGTCTTACCTCGCAAAGTGCATAAAGACACTTGAATCCCAAGATTAAAAATATGAAAAGATTTGGAAAATATCTGTCTACATCCAGTTGATGGTGCACATGCTTTGCAAGTCCTGTAATCGACAGATATCTGCACGGCAGTCGCCATGTTGTTTACGAACCGAATGTCGATTTCGTTACGCGATTCTGATAAGAATGCATAGACTCGTTAGTCCAGCCAAAATATAACTCAGAAATTCCAGCCTAAAGTTCGGCAAGGGTGGAAATTTGACTTTTATGGTCAGTAAACTCCCTTGCCTCGGGAAGTTGGAGGGAGGAGGGTTATGAAGACACCCCAGCTATAGTCTTCGCCAAATAGACTTATTGACACAAGGAATATCACTTATAGTTACAACAGAAACTGCAAAGCGCTACATCTGCACGTTTTATTCTTTAAGTTCGTGCTGTAATATACGTACACCGCTTCCTACTGAATCAACCAAGTCAGCGAGCCTGACCACCCGATCCCGTTAGTCGCCTTTTACGGCAAGCATGGGCTGCTGAAGACCTATTCTACCCCGGATCTTCACAGGTCTTCAGAAATGAAATGTTACCCTTCATTTTTCAGTTCCTCCTATATGCGACCGATATATCCAACATATTGTTCCCTAAATATCCATATTTTGTTGGTGAAGGTTGTTAGGGTACATGCATGTACACCTGGTAGAGGTCAGATCAGTAGCGTACATATAGTCTCTCCGGGCTTGAGTTGGCCTTCAGTAACCCATGCGACCAACGGGATCGGGTGGTCAGGCTCGCTGACTTGGTTAATGCATGTCATCGTATCCCAGTTGCGTAGAACGATGCTCATGATGTCAATCACTGAATTGTCCAGACTCGATTATTTAAAAGTCTCGATATATTGTTAATTGTTCATTTGTAGTCCTATTTTAACCCTGAAATTCGTGACATTTGTTAAAAGTTTACCGCACTGATAGGAGAGAGTTTTCCGTTAAGGCTAAGGGTCCATTTCTAGTTTTTGTGAAACAATTCCCTGGAAGATGTCACAATGAGGGAGTTACTCGATGTTTCCTGGCTAACACTACGCTGTACACCCGGCAGCGTACAAAGCTGAGCATGGTAGGAACTCCCTGTCAGCCAGACCGCAAATCGAGTTTTTCAGGCCATCCTAAGCATTCACTCACTCACCCATTCGCCATAAATAGGAAATTAGCATGCAATGTTTTCTATTGAACAACATACGTTTCCAGGTACCCGCTCTGTATATTTGTAAATTACACTGACATGGGAGCAACGACGACGTCGTATTGTATTTTGAAGTGTGTACAGCGACAGTATCGACAACGGAACAGTCCAGCGATCGATAGTGATGTAATGTTGCTGTTGCTTAACGCAGGATCAGCAGCAATCAACTACAAAGGATGATATAGGCATACCAGCATTGCCATTATTTGAATTGTTTGATGTTATGTATATGCTTCAGAAGATTGATTATGGGGTCGTATTTCGTTTGAAATCGTAAACTAATTACTTTTGGGAAGGAGCCAACTGCCCAAACTAACACAGAAGAAGTTTGCATGTGTCAAGAAAACAGTTTAAACGAATCAATACGGAATAGGCATGGTTATGTAAACGTGTATTTCATAGTTAGATTCATTGCTCTTCGGAGCGTCGAATCAATCTCCAGGACGGTGCCAGTACAAGAAACTTGAAAACTGGGACATTGAGACATGCGATCGTTCTTTCAGATACGTGCCGTTACAAAACACATGAGCTTGGCCGTAACAAGTGGATGATTTATTCGTCGGATAAAAATAATAATAATAATAATAATAATAATAATAATAATAATAATAATAATAATAATAGGATCACCCAAAGCCTCTTTGCTGCATTTTTAATTTTAATTTGTAAATAATAATAATAATAATAATAATGATAATAATATAATAATAATACATTTGTAATGTCAGTACTGCTCAAAAGTGCTTTAAGTCTTAGTAATGTCATTACAGAAAACTCGATCATGGGCCTGCTCAAAAGATGTGTTTTCTGTTTATTTTTATTGGTTGCGAGTTCCTGAAGTGAACGAATGTGCAAAGGTAGAATATTCCACAGATATAGGAAGAATAGAAATATGCACAGGGTGATATCGTCACTAGTTAGGACAGACAAATACATTATGCTCCCGTTAACTTACCGTATTTTGTTATTCAGAAGGTAAGCGCGTATGTAGAAGTCATCCTACCTAAATTTCACTCCCAACCTCACCCACGCCCCTCCACTCCCTTGTTCGAATCAACAGGGCAACACCGCTGATTTATTCCTTCTGTAAATCACCAAATTAACTCTGAGAGCTTCACAAGAGCAGAGAATAATCACAGCAATAACATGCAACAATAGCTTAGAGATCAATTGGTAAAGATAACAAATTGTTTTACCAAACTTCTCGCTGCTGATTTCGTTCGACAGGAGTGTTTGACTTTCGGCTGTGATTTATCGCAAGGATTATTCTTCATTCACCAATGGACCCAATAGTAAATAGTCCAGCTTAATAATGAATTGTCGGCTTAGGGGTCGTAATGAATTGTTTATGTTGCATAGCAACTGAAATAATGACGCTGAAGTGATTTCCTATCTCTCGCAATAAACCAGGACGGCAAATGCTCAGCTTTGAAGGACGTCGAGACCGCGCAGTTTGTCTGTCGGAGAGACTGGAGATTAATTACATTCAATAAGAATAGTATTTTCGAAATGTACCGTTTCCCCTTTGTTTATTTTGCTAATTATGAATGTCGATAACGTTAATGTGAATATTTAGTTTACAGACACGCTCTCGCCATATGTTGTCAATATTGTGGCCTAATGGTGCTTTCATTTCATTGCATTTTAGAAAAATAGTATTCTGTAAAAACAGATGGGATATTTGTTAAGTAAACATTAGGGATGATCGTTTAACATTCAGGGAGGAGCCTGTTTTTTTATTGGGACGAATTAGATTTTAAGCGAACCTCGCCTATCATCTTTATCAGTCCCATGCTCGCCTGTACGCTAGTTTATGGAGTGATTGATTGAGTACGGTTTTACGCCACTTTTAGCACTATGCCAGCCCATGGGGAGAATAGAACCCGGGTCTTCGGCGTGACTACCGAACGCTTGAACCACTAGCCTACCCCACCTCTCCTTTAAAGATGGTCAACATATATGTGGTTTTGGGCCCCACTTGGTGACTTGCCGGCAGACTTTGCGAAACCTTTGCCCGTCAGCTGCTAATCCGTCTCCCCCAGACCCTAAAATACGTTGTAAACCAGCCTGATATGGCGTTAATATTGCTGAATGTAGCATAAAACCCCGTTCACTCACTCATTCTATCGCTAATCAACCCTCCCAGATGATGTGTGTATTTTACCGTATGTTTTATTCTTGGGCTCCGCGCAATCAACCATCATGGCCCCACCACCGAGTAATGGATGCTGATAAACTTCGGGTCTCTGTTTCCTTGTTTCGTGACCAGGGCCTCACGCACAGTTTGCTTGCCCGGGCCACCATTGAATAGAGTGGCAATTAATCGAAGCTGGGCAATTTCCGGACAACGTCAAGTTGAGCTATGGTCAGCATCTATAGTATCATATTCCATAGTCTATAATGGTAGGCGAGTGATCATGACTGGGTACATGAATGGCGAGTTATGAGGCCTACAGCGATAAAAGCAGGTACTCACAGCGATCAAGTAGACGAGAGAGATCCCGGTGCCTGATGTTTTAATGCTTCAGTGGCCATTTGGGCTTTTCTTGTCGATTCCTAGCTTGAAACAATTAATGCGAGTATTACACAGTTACACAAACAAATGTTTTTTTCGACAATTCACATTTTATGTCCTTAATCATCAAAAGCTAGTTTTTGAAAGCTGTTTATTCACTGGGTTCTTGTTTCTTGTATTTTGCGTCAAATGACTAGACACGTTTGTACCCAATCTTCTGAGACGCCGCAATTGGTCGTGCAGTCCCTTAGGCCTGTCAGGAACCTATGATCATGGTTTCGAATCCGCTTTCCTTTCACATCAAGCCGACACGTCATGGTATAACTGAATTCTGTTCCAAGCGACGGCGTTAAACCCAACTCACTCATTCACTAACTCACTCATTCACTTGTCTCAGATGACGCAAGGTTCCTTAACATAAATGTTACTAATGTTACTACCAAGAGTAGGGGTATAACCTTTGATCGAATTTTCGTTGCGTCCATGGCCCCATTCAAATACATTGCAACAGTATCACATGAATATATGCTGGTGCCGAGCTACTTTAGCGATAGTATCGATAACGTAAAAAAGTAACTATTCGTTCTGATCCACAATATTCATTACTTGAAGAGACAGGTGGAATAGTTTTATACGTTTGTACTTAACAGATACTAATCTGACATCTTACTCCTAATCAATTGGTCTTCACCAACCCATGGCTAATGGGTTCAGAAGATCAGACTCGCTGACTTGTTCGATGCATGTCATTGTATCCCAACTGCCCCGATTATGGTTCTAGGTTTGTCAGCACCACACCCGTGCTCGTGGCTTTCACCAAAGTGAAGAACGTTGTCTAAGTCTACGAACTGCTTCACTTTGGGCTTTCCTCCCACGTCAAGCTGACACGCTGTGATATAACTGGAATGCAGTTCAAACGGGCGTTAAACCCAACTCACTCACTCTTGGAAGGTACTGCTTGCCATGTGACATCCTTCACACAACATGCTGAAATGGTATCGCCTGTAGTGTCATCATCTATTCGGCATCCCTGCCTCGTTCCTCTTATAATATTTGCTTTTAACTTAACTTTTTCTTGCATTGGATCGATCTCCTTAGGACATTGAAATCTGCCGACATTGCGACTGACGAACATGGCTGGTTCCCTGAGGGCCATCTGTGTGCTGGATGGAACTTGGATTGGTAACTTAAGAACATCGTCCTAAGATGGATTTGTGGAACGGACGTAAATTCCAGCCAAATCAAGTTTTCAAATTTGTCTAAAGGTCCCTCCTTTTGACTTGTAGTTGCGATGGCTCTGTGGAAGATTCCCTGATACCTGACGCCACCGCTGTCCATTGGTTCAATCAGATGTTGTATTTTAAAATTGTGTCTCCATTTAAAGAATCTATGTGACTGACATAAACATGTTGTGCTCTCCAGGTTTCGAGATGGAACTGGTCCCGTCCTACAGTCCGATGTTCGCCTTTGTCAACACCAAGTTCACTCTCACATGCAAGGTGAAGGACCTACCGGAGAAGGCAACGATTGAAATGGAATCTAACTTCGGAGATCCTAAGCTTAAAAATTTTTACGTCGAGGAAAAGACTGACGTTGTGGGGAAGTCGCAGGTGACGTCGAAGACAATCACGAAGGACTCCGTGGAAGTCAGCGATAGTGGGAGCTACTGGTGCCAAGCCAACTCCGAGGAAAAGTCGGTGAATCTGGTTGTCATTAGAGGTGAGATATTACCGGTACACTACTTCACACTCACAGGTGGGAGTTATCTGATGATAGATTTTGTATGGACATGTATGTTGTGACTAAACAGTGACTGTTTTTAAGGCAATGTTCAAGCATCCAAGGAGTTCCCTATAATAAATGACCAAACCCTAAAGAATATTCAAATTTATAATTGAGTAAAATAGAACTGTCCTTTTTTCATGACATCCCACCCCACCCACACCCACACCCCAACCCACACCGACACGGAGTTGTGTTACATTTGGGCGCGCTCCGTTTCGCTGTGTCATTATTTCACGACACTACTCCTTAATCTCCCCGCCCCAACCTCCCCTATCAAAATGACCAGTCCCTACAATGTCTTTCTCACACGCCGACCTGGATCGATAAACCAGGTGTTTGTTAGCAAGAGATCAATGTAGGATCAACATATCAAGTATGTCATGACAATACGCAGTTAACTGTTGTAGAGGCAGCTTAATGAATACGAAACAGAAGCCCTTTCCTCCCCAGATCTGCTGATTTTCCAGAATCGTAGAAGCCCTTTACTACCCCAGATTTGCTGATTTCCCAGAATAGTAGAAGCCCTTTACTACCCATAGATCTGCTGATTTCCCAGAATCGTAGAAGACCTTTACTCCCCTAGATCTGCTGATTTCCCAGAATCGTAGAAGCCCTTTACCCCCAGATCTGCTGATTTCCCAGAATCGTAGAAGCCCTTTACTACCCCCAGATCTGCTGATTTCCCAGAACCGTAGAAGCCCTTTACTCCCCAGATCTGCTGATTTCCCATAACCGTCGAGGCCCTTTAATCCCAGTATCTCAACAAATCTGATAATTATTAATTTGGGCACTGTCATATGTTTTGAATGTAATTTGATTAAAACATATGCTTTTGACCGTTGATGTAAAAATGAACTAATAAATATGTATTTTCAGTCTTGGAATACCACATTGAACAATAGTTCAAGGTACAGATTGTAGAGATGGTTCAGAGCTTTATTAGAGCCTGAAAGGTGTCTATCAGTAATCTGAGACAAGATACATAGCAACATGATTATTAGACATTAAGCCGGATTATTAAACCTGAAGGCAAATGAAGGTAGATGGTTAGGAATCACAACACACATGTTGGTTGGTTTGTTGTTTAACGCCGCACTCAGCAATATTCCAGCAATATGACGGCGGTCTGTAAATAATCGAGTCTGGACCAGACAATCCAGTGATTAATATCATGAGCATCGGTCCACGCAATTGAGATCAATGACATACATCAACCAAGTCAGCGAGCCTGACCACCCGATCCCGTTAGTCGCCTTTTACGACAAGCATGGGTTGCTGAACACCTATTCTAACCCGGAATCTTCACGGGTCACAACACACATGTCCTTCATGTAAACTTGGTATACCTGATGATTATGATTTGATCTTAAATCTTATGGTGACCTTAGAAAATATTTACTTACCGAAAATGTTTTGTCCATATCCATCCTTGAATAGGTTCCAAATGCTATCATCTGAAAATTGTGAAATATTGCTTAAAAACACTATGTAACTCAGAGACAGAAAATTATAAACACAGTTTACCACGATGTGTTAAAATTTGGTGTACATATGTATGTAACCATCATGTATGTGGGCCATTGGCCTTCATTCTTAACTGCACTGAAACTCCACTGGAACATGACGTCATATATTTTATCAGACATATCAAAGTAGGTTTAATCACAATATTCATTTATAAATCGATCACACCAACACACCATCATCCCATTATTCCATCACATCATCACACCATCATCCCATTATTCCATCATACATACCATCATCCCATCATACCATCATACATCATCCCATTATTCCATCATACCATCACACCATCATCCCATTATTCCATCATCCCATTATTCCATCATACCATTATCCCATCACACCATCGTCCCATTATTCCATCATACCATTATTCCATCACACCATCATCCCATTATTCCATCATACCATTATTCCATCCCACCATCATACCATCATCCCATTATTCCATCATACCATTATCCCCTCACACCATCACACCATTATTCCATCATACCATCATCCCATCATACCATCATACATCATCCCATCATACCATCATCCCATCACACCATCATCCCATTATTCCATCATACCATCATCCCATCATATCATCATCCCATCATACAATCATACATCATCCCATCACACCATCATATCATCATCCCATCACACCCATCATCCCATTATTCCATCATACCATCATACATCATCCCATTATTCCATCATCCCATCATACCATCATACCATCATTCCATAATTCCATCATACCATCATCCCATCACACCATTATCCCATCATCCCATCATACCATTATCCCATCATCCCATCACACCATCATACCATTATCCCATCACACCATCACACCATTATCCCATCATCCCATCACGCCATCATACCATTATCCCATCACACCATCATACATCACACAATCACACCATCATTCCATTATTCCATCATAACATTATCCCATCATCCCATCACACCATCATACCATTATCCCATCATCCCATCACACCATCATACCATTATCCCATCATCCCATCACACCATCATACCATTATCCCATCATCCCATCATACATCACACAATCACACCATCATTCCATTATTCCATCATACCATCACACCATCATACCATCATTCCTTCATACCATCATATCATCATACCATCATCCCATTTTTCCATCACTCCATCATACCATCACACCATCATCCCATCATACCATCATACATCATCCCATCATACCATCACACCATCATATAATCATCCCATCACACCATCATCCCATCATACCATCATCCCATTATTCCATCACACCATTATACCATCATACCATCATCCCATCATACATCATACCATCATACCATTTTTCCATCATACCATCATCCCATTATTCCACCATCATCCCATCATCCCATTATTCCATCATACCATCATCCCATCATACCACCATACCATCATACCATCACACCATCATATCACACCATCATACCATCATCCCATCATACCATTTTTCCATCATACCATCATCCCATTATTCCACCATACCATCACACCATCATCCCATTATTCCATCACACCATCATTCCATCATCCCATCACACCATCATGCCATCATCCCATCATACCATCATACATCATCCCATCATACCATCACACCATCATGCCATCATACCATCATACATCATCCCATCACACCATCATACCATCATCAAATCATACCATTTTTCCATCATACCATCATCCCATTATTCCACCATACCATCACACCATCATCCCATTATTCCACCATACCATCACACCATCATCCCATTATTCCATCATACCATCACACCATCATCCCATTATTCCACCATACCATCATCCCATTATTCCACCATACCATCATCCCATTATTCCATCACTACATCATACCATCATACCGTCATCCCATTATTCCATCATACCATGACACCATCATATCATCATCCCATCACACCATCATCCCATCATACCATCATCCAATTATTCCATCACACCATCATCCCATTATTCCATCACACATTATCCCATCATACCATCACACCATCATCCCATCATACCATTTTTCCATCATACCATCATCCCATTATTCCACCATACCATCATACCATCATCCCATTATTCCACCATACCATCACACCATCATCCCATTAGTCCATCATACCATCATCCCATTATTCAACCATACCATCACACCATCATCCCATTATTCCACCATACCATCACACCATCATCCCATTTTTCCACCATACCATCATCCCATTATTCCACCATACCATCATCCCATTATTCCATCACACCATCATCCCATTATTCCATAGTACCATCATCCCATTATTCCACCATACCATCACACCATCATCCCATTATTCCACCATACCACCATACCATCATCCCATTATTCCATCATACCATTATTCCATCATACCATCACACCATCATACCATTTTTCCATCATACCATCATCCCATTATTCCATCATACCATCATATCATCATCCCATCACACCATCATCCCATCACACCATCATACCATTTTTCCATCATACCATCATTCCATTATTCCACCATACCATCATACCATCACACCATTATACCATCACACCATCATACCACCATACCATCATCCCATCACACCATCATCCCATCATCCCATCATACCATCACACCATCATATCATCATCCCATCAAACCATTTTTCCATCATACCATCATCCCATTATTCCATCATACCATCACACCATCATATCATCATCCCATCACACCATCATACCATCATCCCATTATTCCATCACACCATCATCCCATTATTCCATCATACCATTTTTCATACCATCACAGCATCATACCATCATACCGTCACACCATCATCACATCATACCATTTTTCCATCATACCATCATCCCATTATTCCACCATACCATCATCCCATCATACCATCATCCCATCACACCATCATACCATTTTTCCATCATACCATCATCCCATTACTCCACCATACCATCATACCATCATACCATCACACCATCATACCATACCATCACGCCATCATACCATACCATCACACCATCTTACCATCTTACCATCATCCCATCACACCATACCATCACACCATCTTACCATCATACACTTTCTTCAACCTGCAACATCATCAGCAATACACTATCCGTAATAACATTTTCTTCCGACGGATACTGTTTCAAACAACATGAAAAATGATTGCTAACAATATTTGGTTTTCTTCCAAAACCAACACTTCGGTCATTAATACCTGATTTGTTGCGCTAAACATTAGATCATCGTTACATCCTAAACAAACTGCACAGCCCTGAAATATCGGAACAACTCGCCGCGGCATTGGATAAGAGTAGCTCTCAGAATCGATTTGAGTGTGGACAAGTGCATGGGAATTCTAGCGACCGGTGTTACAGTTCTACTGTGTCGTCAGTGAGCAATATCTGCCAGACATTATAAACTCAGACACACCCAACGCCAAAAATCGATCCAGTTTCCAGATATATTGGCAATTTGACAATATTGAATTGACATTTAGATGAAGTAACATGGAACTTCCAGGATATCACATCTTTTGCATGCGAGAACGTACTGTCGTTTTTACTTCATGAATGTTTCATGAGGTGGGTTCAAGTTGCTGTGCGAAAGAGAGATTACACGAGGAGAATGTTTTATTTCTACTTTTTCTTTCAACAATTAGACGTGGATGTATTCCACCTTATCGAGTGGATAGGAGGTTGGTATTATCTAAAAACTATAGAACAATACATACTCGATTAGATACGTGTCTATAAACAGCAAATGATGTTTGTCACCAAGGTCGACGAAATGGCGCGGGTGGGTTGTTGACTTGGTACGGAGGGACTTGGTAGATGCGCCCCTACCCCAACCCCCACATTCCCACCCCACCCCATATCCCCTCCCCCCACACACTAATTATGCAAGGCTGCTCCCCCACTAATTATGCAGGCTGCTTCCCCTTTAATTATGCATTGTCCAGTGGGAAACACATATCCTTCCCAAAGGACATCGGACAGCTGTAAGTTGACAACACGTCACGGCGAGGCGTTAATAGCCGGTGGCTTGTTCAATAGTAAACGTCTATATTCAACATACTGGTCAGGGAATCAACATGAACTCTTTCAACCAAGGGTGACATCAGTAAACACTCGATATCTGGAGATTACATCCGACTCAATGATAATGGAGATAATATCCTGGTCAATAATTTGAACAAAGTGTGACATTGGTCAAGAACTCCACATTTGGTGTTTATATTGGTCAAGAACTCCACATTTGGTGTTTATATTGGTCAATAGTTTGAGGCACAAGTGGTTGAGAACAAGAGGAAAACCACAGCTCAGCAGACGAAGCTGATGGTATCCACGTGACCAGGCAGTAGATCTGGGGAGTTTTAGCTTTAGTTTATACAGTAAACTACGTTTATAACGAACACACTTGTAACGAACTGACAGATATAACGAACTTGTTTTTGGTCCCTGCCATTTGCTGTATATATGCTTGTAACGAACTACAACCGCCTCCGTGGTCTAGTGGTTCGATCCCCGGCCGCGTCGTACCAAAAGACGTTAATATGTTACCCTGTCTGGCGCTCGGCATTAAGGGGCTAAAAGAAGGACTTGTCGGCTCGGACTCAGTATAGTGTCTGAGTGGGGTATTCATGTTAAACTGCAGCATGGTATCTCAGTCAGTTAGCACTATAAATCGGCATCAGTCCAGACTAGTACAAGCAGCCACACCAACACACACGCGTACATGCACGTCGCTATATAAGTGCAATAATCTTGGACGCGACGTTAAACCCCTTTTCATCTCATCTATAACGAACTACGGTTGTAACAAACTAAAATTACTGGTACCCTTGAGTTCGTTATAACCGTTGTTCACTCTTCTTGACTTCTCCTGAACACATCAGGGTACCGTTGTACAAACCAATCTTAGCGCTAAGGTGATCGAAACTCCAATACCTCAACCCAGACTTACGACAGTCGTAGTGCTAAGTTTGTTCTGTACAACGACACCCAGACTTACAGTTTAAAGAACAGTTGTAGACCCGAAGACGAACTTTCTTCTAAGAACGCCAAACTCCGAAGTGTTATACTTGATTGTTTGCGTGTCCTCGGCCCCGACGGTGTGGAATGTGGCGCATAATATCGACCAATAGTTTATTTGGTCCAGGCTCGATCATTTACAGACCGTCGTCACACAGAGGCAGCGTTAAACAGCAAGCATAAAGACATTTGTAAAGAAACAAAAGCTTTAAATTATTTAAGCGTCCTCCTTATGATAAACGCCCCAAATCCGAGACGTTAACGTTAATGCTTCTTCGGTAGAAACTACTGATGATTTACGTGTTGAACCCACTGACATTTTCCAGTTGTGATTAGACAAAATCCATGTAAAACCATTGTTATACATATTCAAGACATCTTTGCCTTTAACGAAGAGAAAGAAAGTCGTAATGATACCGCTATGTTGACAATCCATCGTTTAAAATGTAATTGTTCATAGACCAGAACGCGCAAGTCCTGTCAATGGCGATGTGCAATGGAGTTTTGATAGGCGCGATGCAGACATTAATTGATCAGTCTCAGGGTCTCCAGTCCATCCAGGGCAATGCGTCTTCTTAATGGTTACATAATGGCTGTCTCAGGAACTGAGGGAGATCCGTATATCGGAACACTGACTGAACAGTCCCTAGCAGAAAGTCATTTGTTCTTCTGAAGGGATGCATACATCTTATATCGACGGTGGCTCCAGAATCCGGAATCGGGGATCACTGCATGACCCATAAATCTTCCCAGTCACAGTCGTGTCTTCATGGTAGACATAGCATTACAGAAGGCATATCGTCAAGTCTTGTTTATCACGCTGGCGGACACTCCAGGCTTAACATAAGGAGAGGGCTATCAAGTCTCGTATTGATAATTGTATGGAGGCTTGGCGGCGTCAGAATCAATAAGCTTCAAAATGCCTGCTATAACCACATAGAGTACTCTCATGGTGCATCTCCAATTACTTTCTGTAGCTGTGCTTGGGGAAATGGCATCTAAATGATTAGATCGTTATCCACTTGTTTTATTACTTTTTATTGCATTGATATATTTCTGTTCGTGTATGACAGAAGGTATTATGATGCTTTGTTGCTAATAGTAAGACGATGTACAGTGATCTGTCTCCGACTGTCAATGCAATGAGATGGTAAAAACATTAATATTCAACTCTTGGAAAGAAAAGCCAATTGAATAAAAATGCCAAAGTATTGATCCCCGAGAGTAGCAGTAAAGGTCAACTTTCAATTACGTGTAAACTTTTTTTAATTCAACTGAAAAGCGTTTTTGGTATTCATCTAGCGTCTTCACGCGGATGCAGGGCCTATCTGGAATCCAGCATCAGTATATCTTGTGCAGCAGAGGCCGATAGAACTACATCCAAGGACGCCGGAGCCTTATCGGTGCTGATTGTCACTCCTAGGGTCTCTTTACTGGTCTTATTGAGACCTCCAACCCTAGACATCAGCTTCGTTTGTCCCACAGTTAGACAAGTTGATACTGTTCGATTGGCGACTCGGGTCAACGTGTCGTGGTTGTAAGTAGTGACGCTGATGTGACAGTTCTTCAGGGAGAATCATCTCCATTATAACGATCACTGATGCTGTTAAACAATGCCCGAAGCAGTAATACAGGTTCCCCGAAGAATCTGTACATATGAGTGAGTGAGTTGGGTTTAACGCCACTTTTAACAGTATTCCAGTCATATCATCGCGTGTCAGCTTAATGTGGGAGGAAAGCCCGAAGGGATGCAGGTCTCAGACGTTTACCACTTCGGTGAAACCCACGAGCACGAGTATGGTGTTGACAAACCTAGAAACATAATCGGGGCGAACCGGGATTCGAACCCACAATCACAGGTTTCTGGCGTGCCCAAGGGACGCAACTCTGCACAGCGAATCGCGGCGCCTTAGACAACTGGGCCACCCGTGCCCCCTCATTACATATGACGTTGCTAGATATATAGACATTTGTTATAATAGATCACTGTCTATTTTTTGGGTATCACTATATATATGACATTAGTATATGACCTTGGCGACCACCCTTTTGAGCCACTTGTAGGGACCTGGGTGTGAACAGGTCTAAACAATTCTACTGCTTGTCGTAAGAGGCGACTAAACTAGCACCCGTGAAGGATCGGGGTAGAATAGGTCTTCAGCAAACCATGCTCGCCGTCCGACTCGGTGATTTGATTGCCTTTCATCATAGCCCGAATGCCATGGTCTCACTCAGCTTCGGGGACCTGACAAAAACGTTGATTAAGAGTCACAGGGCGTCTTTACTTTGTTTGATTGCTGTTTAACGCCGCACTCACTAACAATCCAGGGCGTTATATGGCGGCGGCTTGTAATTAAAAATCGAGTCTCTTCCATATAAACCAGTGATTGATATTATGAACACCATATCGTCGGGGTACAATGACACGCAATAAACGAAGTCACGAAACCTGACTACGCCATCCATTTAGATGTCTCTTACGACCAGAGCAGGTTACAGAGGACCTACTCTATACCTTAGACTGTGGCGTAAAACTCACTCACTCACTCAAACATTCGCGTCGCGGACACGATCGATAGAACGTTTGTTTTGATCAATAGATGCAGAGGAATAGTTATAAAGGGGACAAGTAATTTCTTTCCATACGTATTTGTCATCTGACATCTCCTTTAGTTAGTATCAGATCTGATTTCGAACCGTGAAGATCCGGGGTAGAAAAGGTCTTCAGCAACCCATGCTTGCCGTAAAAGGCGACTAACGGGATCGGAGGGTCAGGCTCGCTGACTTGGTTGATGTATGTCATCGATATCAGTTGCGTGGATCGATGCTCATGATGTCAGTTACTGGATTGTCTGGTCTAGGCTCGATTATTTACAGAACGCCGTCATTTATCTGGAATATTGTTAAGAGCGGCGTTATACAACAAACAAGCAAAAACACAGATCTGATATCATATGGTCTTTGCATGTACATGTGTTTGTTTAAGTTTGGGGATCGAATCATCTCGCTGGCGTTCGTTTCTTCAGAGACGGTTCCTCATTATATAGACTTGCAGTCGCATAGCAACCATCAACCTGAACACACAAACAAAAGGCCGCCATTCCGAATAGTGTCGAATTAATCGTCAAATCATTCGTAAGAGAAATTTTACATGCATTCTGAAACAATTCGACGGGACTTTGTAATGTTCTAATGTCTGTATACTTTGGACAGAATCTCTGAGAGGGAATATTGTTGTGCACTTTTTGTCATATCGCAATGTGGGAAATCGAACCGGATTTTTTGGTGTTGCGAGCAAACGAACTACTTGACTACCCAACCGGACAGGTAGGCGTTTCCTTAAGCACTGGGGCTGTGATTATCTGAAACAGACTTACGGTCGTCGTAATGCTAAGATCGGTTGGTGGAACTTGGCCCCGTTCCACAAAACGATTAAAAAAATTCAAGCTCACAGTTCTAATTAAAAAAGTATATGGTTTTCCATCTGTAGCTGAAAAAATATCTAATCTGCAGACAACCCATCCCCACCCCACCCCACCCCACACCCAGGTATTTATATTACCAATAAGTAACAAGTAAGAATTATTTTCCTTTGGTTTTTAGTTTATGTTGATTATTTCTCCATCGAAGTAGACAAATGCCACCTAACGCCACGTCTCCACCACGTCAGATGCATGTCAAACAAGACAAGCGTGTAATGCTGGGTTGTCAATCGATGATGGCCCCTCAATTTGTAGCGTCATCGATTGCCTAACTTGAAGAGGGAATTTCATGCACAAACTAGCTAAATCACACATCTAAAAGTCCCTATAAACTACGTGTCGTTCTTTATGTTTGTTAATTATACGTAATCAGAAACGCGTCTGATGAAATTGCATTTTGATCATGTTTTATAACCCAAAAGCGGGAGCCAGCCAGTCCGGCGCCGTGAAGGGATTTGAAAAACTTTATTAAGTAATCATTATTCTTCACTCACAGAGTTTTTTTCAATTCTCATCGTAACTGAGTAATTGTTCCTCCTTTAAAAGCATTAATTTGATACACATGTGAAAATAGTTCAAGAATGCCCAGCTATATTCTGTCAGCGCAATGATATATACTCCGCCAAAAGGACACCACATAACAATGTTTTAACATTGAACGAGATTCAGTCTTAAACAAATAAGGTTGTACACGAAATATTCTCAATTATGGCTATATTGATTCTTTTATGTTTCAATATTTATTTCTCAATGGCCGATACATACACTGGCTTTGCGACGTTTAAAACTTTGATATGTCTGCGTTTGAACTTCGAACCATTACGTGACAGTGACGGGTGGAAGAACGTCAGTCAGTGTGCTGCATGTCGGGCCGAGAGAACAAACCTTCTGTATGCCCGAAACAAAGGCCTTTATTAATCAACTGTCTGTAATACGTCTGTATTGGTCCGCACCACACACGCTGGACTAGAAGGTAAAACGTGTTTGAGGTGAGGTGTAATGGGGTGTAACGTCGCCTTCAGGATTATTGTACTTATATAGCGATGTGTGAGCGTTCGTCCGTGCGTGATAATGTCTATTTTATAGTGCTAGCCCATTTAGATTCCATGCTGTAGTTTAATAAGGATACCCCACTCAGTACACTGACTCCGAGCCGACCAGTCCTTGTTTTATCCCCGAGCGCCAGGCAGGGTAACAACAAGTATCATCCGTAAACGTCTTTTGGTATGACGCGGCAAGGGGATCGAACCACCGCCCTCCGCTCTCCGATCAGACGCTCTATCCGCTACACTATGGAGGCGGTCAAAAATGTGTTTGATGACGACCAATACCGCATTTATACAATTATATACACGACATTCGTATTAACAACAGGGCCTTTGGGCCTTTGTTGCAGGCGTCGCATGGCGTCTAGTTTGGTTTCAACTCGGCCTCACACTATTTCAGTGTTATCACGGAATATCAGGTCACTGTATGTATAGTTCCAATATTACGTTATGGAGCTGAAATCTGAGGAACGTCACGCAACAAGTTAATCGAAAGTATACAGAATATATTCTGCACATTGTTTCTCCGACTTAAGTTTGTTTGTCTGTTTGTTGTTTAATGCCGCACTCAGCAATATTCCAACTTTATGACGGCGGTCTTGAAATAATCGATGTCTTGACCAAACAATCCAGTGATTGACATCATGAGCATCGATCCACGCAATTTGGACAAGATGACATGCATCAACCAAGTCAGCGTGCCTGACCGCCCGATCCCGGTAGTAGCCTCTTACGACAAGCATAATCGCCTTTTTATGGCAAGCATGGGTTATTTGAGACCTATTCTACCCCGGATCTTCACAGGTCGACTTAAAAAGAATACTAATGACATGGTTCTTCGAGAGTGTTACAGACTCTACAATATATCTACAGGACAAGAGCAATAAAATACTGGACAAAATTAATTCACCTCAATAATAATAGACCATCATATCATGCTAACACCAGACTTCGTTTTTTGATGATGATATAATATACTTCAACTAAGAATATTATATTTGGCTCAGGAGTTGGTACAATCTGGTTCAATCTGGATTCAGCAGAAAATGGGTGACGGCTAATTTACATCAAGCCGCATTCATCCTTGGAGTGTTATCAAAGTGCAACTACCATGAATAATATGTATAATTGTTTAATGTCGAAACATATCTAACAACAAACATAACTCATTTATCAAAATATAGGTGTAATAAATGTATATAGATTTGAAGATTCATTAATATTCCTCCTGATGAAGTGCTGTGAATGACGTTTGTGTACGAGGAATATTGTGGTGATGAAGCTCTGTGAACATTTCTCTCATCTAAGAAAGGAACAACATGCATCCACATTACACAAACAATATTTAATAACTTAAACGTTTATCCATTTCATGAAATCAACTGATTTCTATGCATATTACTGGACTATATTTTGCAAAGTCTTGGTAATGAGAAACGAGAAAATGCTGGTTTAAAGTAGCTAACTTTGTAAGCAGGACATTACCTTTTAAACATTTTTTTATCGTGAGACAATGGTCATTATAACTGTTTCCATTTGCCTGCTGTATGATGAAACCAATTCTGCCAGGCGTTTACCACTTTATTTAATGAAACCCACGAAAATGGGACCAAGAAACATAACTGCTGAAATTTGACACCGGAAACCGGGAGCTAAGGGACGCAACTCTATATGCAAAGTACGGTGCTGTGGACCACTAAGCAACCCGCCACCCTTTCCTTGGTGGATTTAAAACGTGCAATACTTAATAGATAATACATTTTTCATTTTTTCATTTCAGTTTTAACGCAGAATTCTAACGTGACAGTCGGCGAGGACGTGACAATCAAGTGTGAACCAGGAACTACGTTCGAACAGCTGCGTACGCTGTGGTATAAGGATGGCAAGATGCTGGATGATATCCCTGGGGTGAAGGACAGGGTGACGTACGGGGAGAAGAACTTCACGCTCACCCTAGGGAAGACTGGTGAGTATACCAGACCCCGTAACAGGGAATGTGTTTAGGGGTCATATCAAGAAATCATTACGACAGACTCATAAGTGAAAACGTTTACGATGACAAACCAAACGCATCTTCCCGAGGCAAGGGCGTTAACTGACTACAAAAGTCCAGCTTGCCAAACTAGGCTGGTATTATGGAGTTACATTTTGGCTGGACTAACGAGTCTATGCATAACCCAATCAAAATCACGCAACCAACAAGACATCCGGTTCGTATACAACGTGGATTTCAACGGGCACATTTCGGTCGACTGCAGGATTTGCAAAGCATGTGTACCGCCATCTAGGCGACGACAGATTTTTTGCTAATCTTTCAATGTTTTTAACCAAGGTGCTCAAGTGATTTGATGTACTTCGCAGGTTTAACCCATTTTTTTTTACAATATAGATCTTGATTAGCGATCATACTGTTAAAAGCGGCGTTAAACACAACTCAATCACTCGCTTTATTAGCGATCACATCGTCTTCACTGGCCACCGCCAGTTTGCAGCAAATGCAAGTGATATGAGAGATGGAATCTGATTGGCCAATAGGAGGGATATACAAGGGACATAACTCGTAAAAGCCAGGATCGAGCCTGGAAGTTCCAGCCGTGTTCGGCAAGGGTTGGAACTGTACTTTTATAGTCAATTAACGCCCCCTTGCCATGGGAAGATGAAACTAACGGTGAAGTGTGCGAATGAGTGGGTTTAGTTTAATGCCGCTTTCAGCAGAATTTAAGTTTTGTGTCAGCTTAACGCGCGGGCCGTAGTTATTTACCAGTTTAGTGAACTCCGTGAGCACGGGTGTGGTGCTGTCAAGCCAAGGATCATAATCGAACTCACGACCAGCGAATTGTGACACGTCTGACGGTCGCAACTCCACCCAGCGCTGTAGATTTCCAGAGTGTTTGATGAATTTTGCATCCTGAGGACTTGATGTTGCCGTGCCATGGCATAACGTGGACAATGAGACCTGTATTTGTTGAGTGATGCGTTTGGTTATACACGGCCGATAACGTTTGGCCGACATGTTATATGTTTTAACTACAAAGAAAACATAAATATTTCATCTGTCCAAGTAAAAAAACGAAAACGAAAACACATTTCCCCCAAGTCTGTCTAATCTAAACTCGTAACGCTGCAATCGTTTTGTGCACATGGCCCCAGGCGATATTGAACGCCTTGAGATGACATTTCATTGTCTGTCTACCAAGAATGCGAGATTGTTTTTTACCCCGTTGAGGCCTGAGACGAGTTTTTTTTCGAAACAATTAGATACTAAACCCCAAAAGAGTGAAAAGTAAGTGGATTTAAAGTTTTCCGAGGAAGTGTTAAGACAGGTCACTTCAGACGTAAAACGTTGATGCAAACCTATTTGTCAATCGTCGCCTCTTGTGTATGTAACCCACAAAAACCAACGCTTCAGACAAATGGGCCGTGAATCTTCAGGCAACAGACAACCGTACACAGTGTTTGACACTAAAGCTGGTCGTTGGCCTCAGTAAAATAAATTTATCAATGACCAGTGAAAGAAGTTTAATTTGTAGCCAGGAACTCTGGTGTTATTCTCGGGACGTGGTTGATTCAGACAAAGCTTGAACCAATGCTTTAACAGCCTGACGCCACCATTGCCCCAATGATCAACTTCCAGGAGTGAGTGAGTGAGTTGGTTTAACGCCGCTTTTAACAGTATTCCAGTTATATCACGGCGTGTCAGCTAAATGTGGGAGGAAAGCCCGAAGTGATGCAGGTCTCAGACGTTTACCACTTCGGTGAAACCCACGAGCACTGGTATGGTGCTGACAAACATAGAAACATAATCGGGGCAAACCGGGATTCGAATCCACAATCATATGTTTCTGGCGTGCCCAAGGGACGCAACTCTTCACAGCGAATCGCGGCGCCTTAGACGACTGGGCCACCCGTGCCCCCTCAACTTCCAGGAAGGAAGTTTGGTTTGGTTTGTTGTTTTACGCTTCACTCAGCAATATTTCAGGACGATCTGTAAATAATCGAGTCTGGACTAGACAATCCAGATATTGACATGATGAGCATCGATATTCGCAATTGGGATACGATGACATGCATCAACTAAGTCAGCGAGACTGACCACCCGATCCCGTTAGTCGCCTCTAACGACACGCATATTCGAGTCTTGCGACAATCATGGGAAAATTAATTCTAACCGAGGAAGCAGGCAATTGGCCTGTAGTTACAAACTTGACAGAGCGTATTAGTTGGTCAGCAACATAATACAGGAAAGATGATAAATATTTATATAGACCTTGACAATATGTATTTCCGATACATTTGACGTGATAAACTAAACAGAGCAAGCATTAAGGAAACAAGAGGATTTAGGGTTTTCCAGAGATCATTGACTTTGACATTTATTTCAAATGCATCATTAAATACCATTCACTCCACACCGCATGAATCACAGACCCTGTGCTAGATCTGTCAACATAGCTCTATGGTAATCGTCGCTGAAGTCGGTTCATTGTACGGTTTACACACCATCTTCACACTTCCTACGATGACGTAACCCACTGCCCGGATGTTGACTCTAACGCTGTTTGACTCAGCACGTGCAGCAGATCGTGAAACGCGTGAAATTCGTGTCCACGAGGGGTGTGAGTCACAGGGCCCCTCCCTCGAGGTTGGTTATACTCAAATAATACATTAAATATTCTGTGATAATTTAATGACAGTGTCACACTTTTCGTCCCAAGGGGCTACGTGGACAATTAATTTACATGTTAAAATCAATATACAAACATGCGTGTCTTTACAGCATGCCACTTCAGATTTTCACCACTGGTACATTCAAGTGGTATGCAGTAAACCCATACCAGTCTGCTTGGCCCCGGTTGTCTCCATCTTGGCTGGATTAATATTTATGAATGTATTTGGAAATAGGAGGTGCGATTTTATTACGTCTCAATATTTTCCTTAGCCAAGACGTGTAGTACACACTGCATTTTTCTGACAGTGAAAACCTTACAGAACAGGTTTTGTGTTGAGCTTTGTAGCGTGACATCTTAACATTACGATATAACTTGCAAGAAATTATGGTAAAACCTTACTCCAAATGAAGGCATATGGTGTTAACTGGTGACACATCCGGGCGCGGTCAACATCCAGTTAGAATCGGTCTAAAGAGGCGACTAACGGTATCGGGTGGTCAGGCTCGCTGACTTGATGCATATCATCTTGTCTCAATTGCGCAGATCGATGCTCATGATGTCAATCACTGGATTGTCTGGTCCAGGCCCGATTATTTAAAATCATCGATATATTTATTTTTTGTTCATTTTAGTTCTATTTTAACCCTGAATTTCATGACATTTGTTAAAAGTTTGCGGCAATGAGAGGAGACAGTTCTCCGAGTGGGTCCATTTCTATTGTTTTAGAAACAATTGTCTAGAAGATGTCATACTAGGTCTACTGGTTCACAAACGTCTCGATATATTGTTAGTGGTTGAGTTATATTTTTATATAATTAAATTTTCGTTGTGTTCATGGAAATTCCTGCATTCTGATTAGCTGAATTGGTCACGTGTTATTGCATTCATTTCCCAATGAATGTAAAAAATTCAGCTACGCGGATTCATACAGTTTGCACATCGGTTTTTCGATTCATACCTCAATGAACCGAAAAAAATACACAGTCAATCCTTAATTAAACACCAAAATTGACAAAATTTACTTGAAAGTTTACCGCAATAATGAACGAGGGGGTAGTGATTGCGTCTTGACCTGCTTTCGGCCTGAATTGGCTACTGCGCTCATTTACTGTAGAAAGACATTGTTTATCAAATTCAGTATGAGAGGTTGGTAATCGCATAGCAGTCAAAAGTATGGTTTAAGATATGAGAAAGGAAATTTATTGAAACCAATATTGTTCAGATTGTTTTAAACATGCCTGTGTTGATGAAATAGTCTGGGGGAACTATTTTTTTGTAAATATAATTTGACGAACAAAGAGTCTGCCGCCATGTTGATGCACCGCATCAGAAGTTTTCTTGTCAGTGAATGAAATAATTCTTCTTTAAACCAACAGCCGTGTTTGATCCCGGCTAGTTTAGAGATTACAGGCACAGTGCGTCCATCGCAAGTCAAATAAACATGATACGATTGAATGAATAACGCTATGATTATCTTACATCTCAGGGTAGGATTATCTGTGGCAGTGAAGGGCATTAGCAACGTCGCAGCATTCCCTGATTTATCCGTCAACGTTTTGATCAAGAGCCATGTAGGCGGCAAGCGAGCAAATTTTCATATGGATAAAACATCTTCGTCCCCTTGAGACATTCAGCTGTGAAGAAAAGAGTGATCGATTTTGCGCCAGGGTAGAACACGTGGTTCATCTCGCCAGCATCTTAGACGAGTGTACGCCAATCCGACACGCAGCATCAGCAGCCATGTTTGTTAGATATTATATGTCCGCTGACCGACAATCGCTACTGGCTCTATTCGGGGGTGATTTGCAGGTCACAGCAACGTTAGACTGGCCGAGGCACGACTCAGAAGCTGCTGGATGCAATTACAAAATTGCCAGTCGTAATCAATGAGCCCTTTCATGATTGCGGTGGCCGGTGGCAAGACCTCGAGGTCGCCACTCACTAGGTGGGAAAGATTGATGTTTCTTACATAGATAGTCTCTCTAAGACAGACCCCGAAACAAAAATATCCAATACAGCCAATGCAAGTCTAGGAGAGTTGGCAATATTACTGCAGTTTCAGGAAATGAAGAGGGTTTCTAATATAATTGAACAACTTTTCTCTGAGAAATATTTTCATTCAAGAGACTAGATTTTAGTCTATTACAAAGACACAACTGTGGTGTTTTAGGGAATTTCCAACTTGTTAAAGAAATTCGTGGTTTGCATTGGGCGACACGGGTGTTCCAGTCGTCTGAGGCGCTGCAATTCGCTGTGCAGAGTTGCGTCCCTTGGATACACCAGAAACCTATGATCGTAGGATCGAATCCCGGATCGCCCCGATAATCATTTCTAGGCTTGTCAGCACCAGACACGTTCTCGTTGGTATGACCAAAGTGGTAAACGTCTGAGACCTGCGTGACTTTGTGTATTGTTGCAATAGACAAACAACGCCGTTTGAAGACGCATGCGGCTACCTGCTCCTATGAAAAGACTGACTGAGTATGGTTTTACGCCGCTTTTAGCAATATTCCAGCAATATCACGGCGGGGGACACCAGAAATGGGCTTCACACATTGTACCCATGTCGGGAATCGAACCCGGATCTTCGGCGTGACGAGCGAACGCTTTAACCACTAGGCTACCCGACCGCCCCTTTCCTATGAAAAGAGCAGAAAGTAGGTGAAAGTGAATTAATCTAATAGTAATACCCCCTGCATTGGCTCGTCCTCCGCTCGGCTCTGTCCTGTTACAAAATGTGTTACTCGCAGTCCATTAGACAGGTCTGTTTTGTTTGTATATAGTTAGACAAGCACGCACGCAAGGACCCGTGAAGATCCGGGTTAGAAAAGGCCTTCAGCAACCCATGTTTGCCGTAAGAGCGACTTTGCTTGTCGTAAGGGGCGACTAACGGGATTGGGTGGGTCAGACTCGCTGACTTGGTTGATGTCATCGTATCCGAATTGCGTAGATCGATGTTCATTTTGTCAGTCACTGTAGTGTTTGGTCCAGACTCGATTATTTACAGACCGCCTTCATATAGCTGTGATATAGCGGAGCCTGACGTTACACCACAAACACGGAAGATCGGCAGTGGGTGAAGAAATGGGGAATGTTCTCTGACATAACGTTACTGACATGTTGACAGTTGTATTACAAAACAGGATTCTTATAGATAAGGGCATTTTCTATGAGTTACTGGTGACAGCATGTATTTACTTTAATTATCATGGATACGCGCGTGTGTGCGTGTGTCTGCACATGTGTGTTCAGTGGGACAATGGTACATGTTTGTAATCCTCATGTACAGGAGGGGGCGGGTGGCCCAGTCGTCTAAAGCGCCGCATGTGCAGAGTTGCGTCCCTTGAGCACGCCAGAAACCTATGATTGTGGGTTCGAATCCCGGTTTGCCCCGATTATGTTTCTAGGTTTGTCAACACCATACCCGTGCTTGTGGGTTTCACCGAAGTGGTAAACGTCTGAGGCCTGCATCACTTCGGGCATTCCTCCCACATTAAGCTGACACGCCGTGATATAACTGGAATACTGTTAAAAGCGGCGTAAAACCAAACTCACTCACGCATTTATGTACAAGAGGTTCACAACCGCCTGATTTGAACCAGTCAGAGTTGCGGCCCTTGGGACTGCTGTTCTTTGCCCTCGTTATGGTCCTTGGTTTTTCAGGCTGTGTCCGTTTTCAACGGATTGGTAAACGTCGACCTTTGAGTGTTTCCCTCATTGAGGTCACATGACTTGATATGAATGAAAACAACCCCCCTATACACACTGAGGTGGTGTTATCTCAATACGGGACGTGTTTCCAAAGCGTGTCGTCGGGTGCTCTTTTCGCTGTGCAGAGTGGCGTCCATTAGCCGTGATAAGAAATCATCTAATACGACCATAGGTCTGTCAACACCATGCAAGGCCCCGTTGGTTCACAATGAGTAGTGTCATGGTATGAATGAGTTAGCGCTACTGATTCATTTAATGATGTGTGACAATTCATTAATCACAAAAATCAAACAATGATTATTGTATTAAAGACATGCAGAAGAAATGAGTAGAGCCACTTTAATTTCACGAGTGAACGCTATCTCGACAACCATTGCTAATTCTATCAACCAATGGATTGTGGGGTCCAAACATTAGTTCCAGGGCACTTGATACCGCTGATAATGGCATGTATTGATTAACTCTATATGTCCACTATCGTGGGGAATCCAGGAAAGAATAGGTACCCAATACACTATGAGTGTGAGTTGGGTTTAATGCCGCTTTTAACAGTGTTCCAGTTATATCACGGCGTGTCAGCTTAATGTGGGAGGAAAGCCCGAAGTGTTTCAGGTCTCAGACGTTTACCATTTCGGTGAAACTCACGAGCACGGGTATGGTGCTGATAAACCTAGAAACATAATAGGGCCGAACCCACAATCATAGGTTTCTGGCGTTCCCAAGGGACGCAACCCTGCACAGCGAATCCTGGCGCCTTAGACGACTGGGCCACCCGTGCCCCCAGAACTTACCCAGAACTTACCTGTCTGTGTGGTATCATGGTGTGACGGTGTGGATCGCGCTAACAACTGCTGCTCTTCTAGCCCTTCCATCATCGGGGCAAGAGGGATGGAAGCCGCCGCAATTCAATTTTTCAGAGTGCGTCCATTTGGTCACCAGAAACCTAAGATCGTGGGTTCGATTCCCGCTTCGCCCCGATAATGTTCCTAGGTTTGTCAGAAACCATACCCGTGTCCATGGGTTTCATCAAAGTGGTAAAAGGCTGACACGCCGTGATATAACTGAAATACTGTTAAACCGGCGTTAAACCCAACTCACTCACTCACTAACTCTCTCCTTCTATCATTCACACGACGCCATGATATAGGTGAAATATGGCTGCCTGTGACGTAAATAACATTCACCGACTTTTTCATCGAGAGGTGAAAATTGCGAGAAGTGAGTGAGAATGTTTTTACGCCGTTTTTAGCAATACTCGAGCATTTTCACGACAGGGGTCAGCAGAAATGGGTTTTACACACTGTACCCATGTCGGGAATCGAACCCGGGTCTTCGGCGTGACGAGCGAACGCTTTATCCACAAGGCTACCCGACCGCCCAACTGTTGAGAGAAATCACGTTTTACTTTGAAGGGGGATACTTTCAGATGTTCCATGTAAGTCAGAGAACGATATGTGCTGAAATTGGTCCAATTAGTTTTACATATACAATGGCTCCTCACACCGCACTCGGTGAGCCATGCTTGGCTCTATTCGTTTCCTCATGGCGTGTGTTTTGCTCCTTACAGTGGAAGACGATGCTGGAGAGTATACGGCCAAGGTCATCTTCTTCCCCGAAAGCTACCAGATACAGCCCTTCGATGTCGTGGTAAAAATGTCAGGTGAGTAGTCATTTTTATTATCATAAAGTTTCCTTATCAATTATTGGGTAACGGGGTTGTGGCGCAACAGAACTCTTCACCAGAACACTGGGAGAATACATGTTACAGTACGTGCGACCTACACGACAGAACATCTGTCTTGCAGACCCTAGAGAATAAAGAAATATATGAACCCAACTCAAGTCTAGATTGCCTCATCTGAAATTAAGCAATGTTCTTGGCTCCATTTGCATTTTGTAGATACATATTTTTTTATAATATAACTATATTTCTGGGACTAAATGTTTAAGACTTTAGACTTTAGTGACTGTAGCCTCTTTATTATGCTCAAGTCTCTGGTCTTCTTTCAAATTACTTATTCGGGGACCGAAAGTCCCTTAAGACCATACAACTGCCCCTTGATTGCTGGTGGAATAAAAATTAAGTTGTGGCTAGCCACAAAGTGTTTATTCCTTTCCTGTCTACATAACAAAGTAATGATCACTCTTTACTGTTTTGTCCCCAGGAAAACCATATTTTAAAAATGGCGACGGAAACAAGGAAATTACTATTAGCGGTAACGACAGCATAGACCTAAGTTGTAATGCCTTCGGATACCCCAAACCGGACGTCACGTGGTTGAAAGACGACGAGGTCATTCAACCAGATTCCAAGCGAGCCACGATTGAAGAGAAAGCCAACGGTTCCCGACTTCTCATCACCAAGGTGACAAAGAATGACACAGGTGCTTATGTCTGTAACATTGAGAACCCGCTAGGCCGGAAGCAACGGTCTTTCAAGGTTACCGTCAATGCATATGACATCACCACTAACTGTGCCGTGTACTTGTGCTCCGGTCTGAGTCAAGTGCTGCTGCTCGCCAGTGTGTTGTGCTTGACTTTGTAAACTGGGGATGCTTGCTGTGTCATGTACCATCTTGCAGTGGCTCGGCGTGCCGGTGCTGAGGCGGGAGATGAGGACTGGTGCTCAGTGGCAGTTTCGTTTGGAAATCGGGTATACATGACCGAAGGAATTAAATATCATAAATAAATGAACAGATCGATTGTAATGTTCATTAATAGTTCAAACCGATATGATATGGTGAGACAGTTCAGACGAAAACGATTTTCGAAAAATTACCATACTTGATGTTTTTTAATTACTCTGATAATTTGTCAACCTATATACCTGTACACCCAATGCGTGTAGATCAGTCGGCTCTGTTTAAGTAATTTATGTATTCAATCACTATTGGGGTAATGATGCAACTCTAATCAACTTTTGATACGGTTCTGAGTGTGAGGATGGGAATGAATGGGCCTGAATCTTTGATATGGTATCATGTAATGCGAATAGTTTTCGACATTGTCAAGGAACGGAGCATTTTCAGCTTCCTCCCAATGTAAAACAACAAAACATAAGTTCATCCTCGGAATCTAGGCACAGTGGAAGGCTAGATCCATCATTTTGTGAGGGGCGTTGGGAGTGTGGGGTCAGACTAAGTAACGTCAGTCTCGAAGTGAACCAACAGATGGGGCAGGTTGGTGCCACGTGCGTGTGAAACATTTACGTGCTCCCACCAGGCAGTGTGTTTCATCCCAGTATCCCCCTCAATAGTTGTGTAATACATGTCCTGATTGTTTCATCAGTGTTACATCGTGAGTAGCCAATTTCTAAACGGATACAGCCAGCTCCTTCAGTGTAGGTACAGCCAACTACTTGAATGTATGGAAAGCGGAAGTTCCACCAAGTGTATTCTGGGAGCTACACGTGTCTGTACAATGGCCTCTGTCTTAAGCTCCACTCCCTGCACTCCGTGCTAGTAGAAACAGAGCAAAGTCAGGAGAAAGCTTTAAGATGTCCCTCCATACTTAGTATAGTATCTCAGCAGTCGTGTTCCACAATGACATCAAACTGGTTCATTTTGGAGATCATCATCAGAAATCACACCACGACTAGTTTCTATATATTGAAACCAAGTCTAAACCAGTGCTATGTATTGCCTATTTAATATCTATAAATTCAAGTTTTTTACTAGCATTGCATGTATTAAGCCGCAAACATTACCGCTTCCGTTATGATTTGGATCATTATACACATGTGCTAAAGCGATTTGTACAAGACTGATAGGTCTTGTAATAAAGCGTGTTAGTATTGATCTAATGGTACATTACGACCCTGTCCCCTATTTGTGACAATCCCGGTTGCATTCCTAGCACTGTATATATTACGCTGGGGAGGAATACCGTAGAGAATTGTTCAAAACAATCACAGAATAGAACCACGAATCTACCCTCTAGAGTCATCGTGCAAACGTACACTCTTGCTGTCGGGTATTCATGTGCGTGGGTGGCGTCTCGGGGAGCTCCCGCGTTCCCTTCCTACCCGTAATAACTGCTTCATGTTTATACAGATACTTTTTGTAGCATTGATATTTTGAGCATCGTATATTTGGAGGCTATAAGAGTGTGTATTGTATAGGGAAACAGGTGTCTCACTGAGATTAGTTTACGACATCATTAACGCCTGTTTACTACGCAGCTGACACTAATCTTGAATATGTCATCTCGAAATAGTAGACTTAAATGATATTTAATGTACTTCTTATTATTTTTGAAAATAATTCTACTCTTTGATGTACACACGAAGGGGCACAGGTGGCCCAGTCGTCTAAGGCGCCGCAATTTGTTGTACAGAGTTGCGTCCCTTGGGCACGCCAGAAACGCCAGAGATACTGTTCAAATCTCGAGTTAAACCCGACCCACTCATTCCTTCATTTAAGAACTATAAATATAGTGAATGCATTAAAAGTCCTAATCCGGCATTTGAACACGTATTCTGATAACACAGTATCTGGAATATTGAAGGCAATGTGCTGGAAATAGACAGATCAACAATATCGAGTTGGGCTGCTTGCCGAATAACCCATGTCTGCTATATGGCAACGTACGCATGGTAAATATCCATGGTATCATACAGTTCATGTGATGTGAAATACCAAAGAGTTTTACATGTACATGTACATGCACATACGATGTTCTCACTACCAGAAGAAACGCGAATACCATATATGTTAGTTCATATGTAAAGAATCACTCCTATTCAAGAGATATTAGATCAGATCGATGTACAAACAGACATACTGGTATGTTTTGTGAATCGATGCTCTTGAACGCAGCACATGTGACGTCATAGATCAATGACTCGAGATGCACCATTTGTCTCGTGCAGAATCAGCGTGTAAAGTTGGTAAATCACGTGCAGCGTTTGTGATGATAATAATATAGACAGTCTGTGGTGACACTTGACTGCTTGTTGGTTCTGTTATTAATTGGTACACATTGGAAACATCTCTCCTTAACTGACATACTTCTCCATATATTTCTGTGGTTCGCGTTTCTGTCGGTAGCGAGTATGTGATTGGCGTACGTTTACAAGTCTTTGACTTGCGTATGTCATGCTACAATGTCCCTGTTTATATTGGCCATGGTCTGTGTACTGTTATAAATGCAGTGTATGATGTATATACCGTTATCATTATGTTCCTAGCTCTGTTTGAAATATGTCTACGTTTTATAATCCACGCTTAGTAAGTAATCAGTAAATTTGCATTGTATGTGATTACTGGTCGACATCGATCATGAAGTAGTCATCTAATATGAGCTCTGTAACTTGCATGTATAACAAGGGTTTTCATGTGTTGCGCGACACAGTTAACGAGCCAGTGTTTGCCTCATTTAACCATTCATAAGCTTCGTTGGTGTAGTTTGTTTTTAAATTGCTTATGGTGTCCCACTCTGCCGAAATGCTTGTCGATATGGCGAACAGGGTTTGGTTGATGGACGTTGAAGAAGCATCAACTGTGACAAACTTAGATTGAACTAACTTACTTTTCTGGTCCTGAGTACCGCAATCAGATTCGACCTGATTAGTTTTTGGTTTGAGTGAATGTCCCTAGCAACATTCCTGCTACATGACGACGATCTGTAAATAATCGATTCTGGACCAGACAATGCAGTGATTGACCTCATGAGCATCAGCGAGCCTCCATACAGTTAGTCGCCTCTTATGGCAAGCATCGGTTGCTGGAGACCGATTCTAACTGGATGTGCACGGGGCCCGGATGCGTCACCAGTTAACACCATGCCCGTGGGTTTCACAAAAGTAGTGAAAGTCTACCGGCGTCACTTTGTATTTCCTTCCCCTTTTAAGCTGGCACGACGTGAACTATTTGAAAAATACTACTCGAAAGAAGTTAAGGACCACCGAATCTTTCATATTGCTTGATAAGGCTGTCATGACATAAAGAATCGGATGGACCTTAACTTCTTTAGAGTATAACTTCTTTGAGTGGCATTTAGAAGTTGGTGTGATGAAGTAAGACGAGTTCTATGGATGAACAATTGTAATAAAGAAGTTGTTCATCCATAGAACTCGTCTTACTTCTTTTGAGTAGCATACAATTGGGCATTTAACCCAACTCACACCAAACAGTGATGTGGGTACAAATAATACTCAAAGTATCCTGTGAATACTACAGTATTTTGATTATATAAACCATTGAAGGAAAGAATAGCACAGCTCGTTTTCTACTCGAAATCCAGCCGCGTAATTTCCTTAAGGTTTAGTGGTGTCAATGCCCTAAATCCTGAACTGACGCACTTTTGTACGGAGCATAGATCATATATATAGAGGTCTTAAATATGTATATGCGGAATTGAAATCTTTCTATTCTGCATCAGTGCAGAATATCGTTTTTATTGTCAGTGCTATTGAAAATAGGGCATTTCTCTGTGAACGAGTGTCATGAAATGTAACGCACATACCATGTCTTTACCACACGTATATACACTGAGGGAGAAACAAAACACGGACTTCCTATACCATCCATCATGTCATTAGATATGTGTAACTGTATCATGTTCCCCCATATAGTTCAATCAGTATACTGAAGTTATATCCAAGCTCTGGTTTGTTGATGGCGATCGATGCATCCGTCATGTGTTGTCACACACACACCCTCCTCATCCCGCTGTACATCGCTTTCATAATGCAGTAAAGATAATCGACCGTTGTGGCTTGTTCGTCAGTGTGTTTAATCTGATTATTTCAAAGACTCTATAGTATGTTTGGTAAAAACCAGAAGGTTACCTGTGAAACAGAGTACGGTGTGAGGTATGTCAGTGTCCTTGTGTAACATGAGAAGAACGAAATAATCATGACTGTTGTTGAACGTGTACTCACGCGAAGGTAAATGGAGAAGGGAGATTTATTTTTTGTGTAAATGAGCATTTTTAGTTTTCATCGCCCACTGTTTACCTTTTTAACTGGTGAGGAAGTTGAGACGAAATAAAAGAATACTTGAAAGCAATGTGATACGCAGTGGAAGTCTTAAAAATAACTCAACAAAACTTAAGGTTAATGTCTGTTTAATAATTGAAACTCAAATTTACACAATGTCTAAATAAACCAACGATTTCAGAAACAAATTCTAAAATCACTACTTACCACGATTTGACAACGTTTTAGTACTTTTTTAGCAATGTTTTAGTCCTTATTTGACAAGGTTTTAGTCCTTATTTGGCTAGGTTTGAGTCCATATTTGGCTATGTTTTAGTTGAAATTTAAAACTATGCCCGGACAAAAAAGGCATCCGTTTAGATGACTATCATGTTGATGCTACGTTTAGGATGTAGGCAGAACGTAGACAATAGCCCATGCAATGTCAGGTGATCATTTAGTGTTTGGTTAAACAATGCCCTCCCGCCTGTACAGGTCAACTGAACTGGGTGATGTCATGGGGTTTGCCGAAAGAAAGAACCGGAAGCTCGCGTGAACGTCTACCGTGAGAGGTCAACGGTGGTGCAATGGCGATTTGCTTGTATGTAACTGTCGAATGTTTATATGTTTTAGAAAATAAATATCCGTGTTTAACTTTCGCAATGTTTTCTTTTCCAGCGGTTATTCACACGTGGGGATTGTGGCTATGATCTGCATTCAACGTTTGTCTGTACCGTGCTATGGATGCCGTTAAATATACAGCATTAAATTACAGGTTCCTATCAACACCCGACTGTGATATATATAAAGGTTCCTGTGAACACCTGACAGTGATATATATACAGGTTCCTATCAACACCCGACTGTGATATATATACAGGTTCCTATCAACACCCGACTGTGGTATATATACGACTGTGATATATATACAGGTTCCTGTCAACACCCAACTGAATAACAGTTATATCACACATTGGCATATAGGTAATTTAGTATATTTACATAGCACGTCGTACGTCTAGGTCCTGAATCATATTTATATCTCACATTGACATGCACGTCATTATACACCCGACTGTGATATATATACAGGTTCCTGTCAACACCCGACTGAATAACAGTTATATCACACATTGGCATATAGGTAATTTAGTATATTTACATAGCACGTCGTACGTCCTGAATCATATTTATATCTCACATTGACATGCACGTCATAGCACATTGAAGCGTGTAGGTCCTGAATCATATTTATAGTGAGTGAGTGAGTTGAGTTTAACGCCGCTTTTAACAGTATTCCAGTTATATCACGGCCTGTCGGCTTAATGTGGGAGGAAAGCCCGAAGTGATGCAGGTCTCAGACGTTTACCACTTCGGTGAAACCCACGAGCACGGGTATGGTGCTAACAAACCTAGAAACATAATCGGGGCGAACCGGGACTCGAACCCACAATCATAGGTTTCTGGCGTGCTCAAGGGACGCAACTCTGCACAGCGAATTGCGGCCAGTTAGACGACTGTCCCACACGTGCCCCCTCATATTTATATCACACATTGTCATGCAGGTCATTATTACTAATGACATAGCACATCGTAGCGTGTAGGTACTGGATGCTATTTATATCACACATTGGCATGCAGGTCATTATTACTAATGACATAGCACATCGTAGCGTGTAGGTCCTGGATGCTATTTATATCACACATTGGCATGCAGGTCATTATTACTAATGACATAGCACATCGTAGCGTGTAGGTCCTGGATGCTATTTATATCACACATTGTCATGCAGGTCATTAATAATATTTACATCGCACACCACAGTCATATGTTTATGGAGCGTCAAAGGTACACAACTCTGCACAGCAAATTGCGCCTTAAACGGCTTGGCCACCGCTACCCCAACCTCTGTTGGACAATGGGACTTTAAATGAGACATACATGCATTGTCAGTTCCTTAATATATTTTACGTACGCTTCTGTGACTATTGGACACGTTGAACAGTCGATGCTTATATAATTATGTTTCTACGGCTATTTATAGAATGATTACTATTTTAGGTATCCTTCATTGATGGAAATTAATTAATCTTAAAATGTGAATATATCTAAACTGTGAATATTTACTGGCGGGAGAAACGGCTTCATATAAAGTGGCGTAAACGTTATATCATTGAAATTAACAACCTAATATTTGGTCATTTGTCTGATTAATCATTGGCGGATACAGAGGGGGTGGGGGGGCTGTGCGCACGCCCCCTATTTATTTCGCAAAAAATCTTTATTTCTGTATAAATTACCACCAAAAACAATAGATAGATCTTAATTGTGCACACACGCACACACACACACACACACACACACACACACACACACACACACACACACACACACACACACACACACACACACACACACACCTTTTCAAAAAAAAGCTGTATCCGCCCATGTTAATGTTTTATCACAACAAATTCATTGACAAACACATACCTGGTAACAGGCGACAGAGCGACCCGCGCTAAAACAGGGGTGGGGGAACTAACGATGTCGATATCGGGTGTCGTCATCATTTTCGTTGATACAGGCGAGGCAGCGGCGCCGCACTGAGTACATCAGAAGATTGAAAATAACCTTGAAGATGTTGTTCCAAATGTCAACCAAATATTGGCCCAACTGAGCTGGTGTTATCCCAGGCTTGTCTTCTGGTACTCAGATGCTGTCTGCACCAAGCTAGGCGTGGTTTACGGTGACGTTGAAGCAAAATTGGGCGAATCGCTGGCATTCGTCACCACTCGCCCCTTTCCGTAACCTGCAATTGTCCCCGAATAACACGAGTTGATCAATATTGTGTCGCTGGACGTCGGGAACAGATGTTGTACTCCCTTCACCGGGTGCGTTCGGTTGTGTCATTCACTGGTCTCAAACCAGAAATAGTCCTATCCGTTAATGTTGTAGTTTGGTATAGATGCCGTAGATGCACCAGCCGAAGAAGTCATGGGTGATCCCCTGCTGTTGGTAACGTCTCCAAAGAGATAATATTGTGTATCGATGAACATTAAACTGTCTGGCATCTTGGTTTTGCGCCTTTCCCGCTTGCAGCATACCAAGGGCTCGTGGACGTTGATTTCCAGAAACCCGTGTCAATGCGAAAGTGAGTGAGTGAGTGAGTAGGTGTTTTTTATGAGCACTTGATAGCTTAGCATTGATTGTGTGCTGTTCATATAAAAAAATATGTATGAGCATAATGTTCCCAAAAACACACAAACATTAACATGCACGCGTTTACTCGTGAAGACCCGGGTTAGACTAGGTCTTATAAGGAAACCATGCTTGTCGTCAGAGGCGTCTAACGGGATCGGGTGGTCAGACTCGCCGACTTGGTTAATACATGTCATCGTACCCTAATACAGTAGATCGATGCTCTTGATGTCGATCACTGGATTGTCTGGTCCAGACTCGATGTTTCGATAACTGCCGTTACATAGTTGCAATATTGCTGAGTGCGGCGTTAAAAAAAAACAGACATCGTTTTGGCACCGTTTTCCTGTTTAATTGCCTGTTTGTTTGTTTGTCTTTTCAAGAAAGTACACCTTGTTTTCGTCAAAATTGTTTCAAATGCCTCTCCTCGATACTTTTTCATTGCATCTGTAGAAGCTATTTGGTGGTATCAAGGTTATGTGTAGAGTCTGTGTTTCCAAGGCATAGGGTGGGCGTCAGATGAAAGGAAGGTTCGTTTCCGAACGGTCACAAACGGCACAACACTAATCGGGGGAGTGCCGATCTGGGGCTTTTTGCTGTTAAGGATTTTAACATTTTAAGCTTATGCGCTTCCTTGGGATACATCTTACCGAGCCTAGGGTATATTTCCCGTGCAAGACATTTAAACAATACGGTATATCTCTAATACTGTTCTTAGGAAAACACTATGTATGGTTTTAGAGGAAGCACTCTACTCAGCGCGAATAAGGGGTGCTATTTGGTATGTGATTGGATTAATGTATGTATGTAAACCTGACACAAGACATTTTCTTTATATATAAATCCACTGATGCTTAAGAGGAGGGGGGTGTCGCATTCATGTTGAGTCGCATTTTTGGCTAGCGGCCAGCGGTCGCATTCTTTTGGAGACGCATTAATTTCACGATTTTCAGTATATAAGTAAAATCAATTATTTTATACCTTACCATTGTGAAAGCTAGGCTTGCGTTTAAATTAGATTTTCAAAACTTTTATATCTAAAAACTTTCTGCATTACTTTGGTAAATGTATACAAATTTCAAGCCTTTGTACCTTGTGTGCGCACGTCAAACTAGGAAAGTGATTATTACTTTTGAGGCAATTTGATCAACTCGCTTCACCTCCACTTGCCGCCGTAGCCCTCTTTAACGAAGGTTGGGTGTTATTCACGCGCTGAAGAGTACAGTGTGGTTCAAAATGTAGTGGCTGTTTCGATTTTATACTGATCTTTGCGTTTGTTACATCATCATTATATTGTTACGTCTTTGTGGCTAGGTGTTGATGCTCTGCGCCCCAATGTTCTTGCATTTCACTGTGGTAGGAGTTCTCCCAGATGAGGACAATGCCCATTCCTGTTTATGAACTCAAATGAATGTGAACATACCCAAAGCTACATATGACTCTCATTTACTCAAACCTACGTACAGAAGACTAAACGCACTAAGAAAGTATGGACATGATACTATTTGTCTCACTCTGATGATTACTGTGTCCTGTGAAATTACGACCCCAAAGTTCCTTGAGAAAATACCAACTGATGTGATGCATGCAATATCGCCAAAGATGACTGTACAAAAGACATTACCATTGAATAGCCATTTCTTGCTTGTTTCATTCTGTAGCCACCAGACCGCCTCCGTGGTCTAGTGGTAGAGCGTCCGCCTGGAGAGCGGAAGGTCCGGGGTTCGATCCCCGGCGCGTCATACCTAAAGACGTTAAAAGATGGTACTTGTTGTTACCCTGTGTGGCGCTCGGCATTAAGGGGCTAAAACAAGGACTGGTCGGCTCGGAGTCAGTATACTGTGTCTGAGTGGGGTATTCATGTTAAACTGCGGCATGGTATCTCAGTAAGCTAGCACTATAAATCGGCATCAGTCTGGACTAGTACAAGCAGCCACACACACACGTACATGCACTTCGCTATATAAGTGCAATAATTTTGGACGCGATGTTAAACCCCATTTCACCTCACCTCACCTGAAGCCACCATCAAACATGGGTGTGTGGTTTCTTTTGTCCCTCAGTATATATCATACCACGTAGAACCTTTCTATAAAGCAAAATATATCTACAGACGAAGATGTTAAATGTCACATGCCATAAATACTGAAAATATTGATTAAAATCATAGTATGTCTACAGCAATATATAACATTGTATCAATCAAACCACAAGACACCAGTTAAACACGTGATATGACCTGATATGTCATTGAGGAGCGCGTGCTGACTACCTGGGTCACGTGAACGAAAAGCACTTTCCGGAACTGACATAGCATTTATTAGCATCCAGAGAGGGGTGTGTGTATATGTGATTGGATAGACAAAGTGAAAAATAACTATTACAATGCTACAACTAAAACAATTGGTATATAGTTTCAAGGTTCGAGATGCCGTATCAGCCCTTACTTAGATTATGTAAGAATTGTTGTAATTGCAACGGACTAATACAGTGAATGAGCCATTTTTAGCAATATTCCTGCAATATCACGGCGGGGAGAGAGAGAGAGAGAGAGAGAGAGAGAGAGAGAGAGAGAGAGAGTACCGTTCCAGTCAATCGTTTATATTAGGAAATATCTGTTTTAGGAATAACCAATGCCAGACTGTCGTTTATATCAGGAAATATCAGTTTTAGGAATACCCAATCCCGTCAATCATTTATATCAGGACATATCTGTTTCAGGAACAACCCGTCCAGTCAATCGTTTATATTAGGAAATAATAATATCTGTTTCAGCATCAACAGATCCAGTCAAACATTTATATCAGGAAATATCTGATTTTGGAACAGACGACGCCAGTTAATCTTTTATATCAGGAAATATCTGTTTATGGAAGAAAGGATGCCAGTCAATCGTTTATATCAGGAAATATCTGTTTTTTTGGAAGAAAGGATGCCAGTAAATCGTTTATATCCGGAAATATCTGTTTTGGAAGAAACGATGCCAGCCAATTATAACTATGAGGCTGCTGACAGATTCTGACACCATTTTGAAAAGTGATGTACAAATTAGATGATGTATGAGCGCTTCCGGTGGAACCTTTGTCGCACTCGGCAATATACTACCGCAAAGTATGCATCTCTGTATCCAGGAAGTACAGCCGATGCCAATACAAGACGTAATTATAGTTGCAGCATAAACTGGCACGGATCAAAGTAATCGAAGTGTTTGTATAAATACAGACATAAACAAGAAACACTATAAAAATAGAAAGGGCGAAACGGGAACGTTAGACCCCACAGTTTAAGTAAGAGAATAAGGTTATGGAATAAAGTGGCACAGGTGAGTTACAACTGTTCGTCTAATAATTTCCTGGCTACCGTTCCACAAAAGCGATCTCAGGGCTAAGATGGTCGCAAGTCCCATATTTTAACATAGATTTAGGGCAGTCGTAGCCTTACAATCGCTTTGTGGAACCGAGCCCTTTTTGTGTACGCTGTGGAGATCATGACCCTACTCTTGACCTCTGTTGATTCATGATTGGAGTCTGAAGTTTCTGATTTTGTAGACTGTGTCGTTTGTAGTGTTGTTGCTGGCCAAGATTTTATCTTGTCCCTTTGACCACCCACTTTTAATTATGGATCCGTTAGTTCTTGGGCCAATCAGATGTCAGCTTTCTTAATCGATTTGGCTTCGTTTCTTTACCAGCTCTTTTCGGAACTTTCGATCTTAGCAAAGGACATCCACCACAGAACAGAAATATACTCTCGACAGTACACCCCACTGGGTGTAGATGTATAAGGAAATAACGTACAAATAAACCACGCTAAGATAATAGTGACTAGACTAGAAAAACATACATTTGTGATGTTAACAAACTCTGGAACAAAGGTTGGAGCGTGAATGACTACAAATGAAGAGGTTGCAGGTTCGTATCCCGGGTACGTTTAAAAAGTGTTGTAGACAAACAAAAAGTTGTTTTTGCTGAACAGCTAATAGTATTTCTATCACACAGGAAACGAAAGATGAGAATTGAAATAAACCCCTAACGTTCCTAAGTTGCCCATCGAATACCCCATTCACAGGGCGAATTTCTCTCGTGTCTGTGTCGATATATGACTCCGACAGCCGCATAATGACACAAAGCATTACTGTATGCCACTCAGTAAATTAGTAAAGTGACAGTTGAGAAATTCGGATTTTTTCACTAACGACAAGCGGACAAAAGTTGAAGAGCTGGTTAGTGAATCTACCCATGAGCCTCTGCGATGCGGAGATGACAAGAGGCAATCTGTTGCGCTTCCTAGCTTAAACAAGTCCGTCGACTTACACACCTTTTAAAAGACAGGTTGAGGTTTGGGCTAAAGGGATATAACTCTTACCAGCAAAGGATGTTGAAGTTGGGATAGGGAAAACGGGACATTTTAACAACGCTTCATTAACGACTGTGACCTGACGTGATCGTATTTGTACATGATTCCCACGATTCTTTTGCAATTTAAAAACTATTCAAATAAATAACAAAATAAGAAGTTTCATTATTTCATTTGAATTTAATCTAAACCGATGGCTTTAGGGGTTTTTATAATAACAAAGTGATCCCAATTTGGGAATGTGTTACATCATTTTGTGTACAGAGCTGTCGGTGCGACAGGTTGTGTTTGTGAACAGCGGCAATGATTATCCCGGGCCTGGGGTCACCGGAGTCTGCACACTGTGTACGGGATAGCTAGGGAGGCCTCCACCACCATGGAACATATTGACACAAGAACGGGGGTCGGGTAGTAACGCATGGCGGCATTGTGCGGCGTCCTGGGGCATCACAATGTCGGGATAAAAGAACTGGGTCAATATATGGGACACGATGACCCAGCACAAGGATTCCAAATCAGAAGATAGACTCGGTCGTGGCTGCATGGCTGGATGGTTAACCGTTGTCAATAGACTTAACTTCTATAGGTTGTTTAGCTTCTCTCCCCTGCTCTGTACGAAATCTATATACAGGCGACTAAAAGAATCGGGTGGTCAGGTTGGGTAATTTAAGGATCGGGTGGTCAGACTGGGTGACTTGATGGATCGGGTGGTCAGACTGGGTGACTTGATGGATCAGGTGGTCAGACTGGGTGACTTGATGGATCGGGTGGTCAGACTGAGAACTTGTGAAAGGGCTGCCCCCTTCTCTCTCTCTCTCTCTCTCTCTCTCTCTCTCTCTCTCTCTCTCTCTCTCTCTCTCTCTCTCTCTCTCTCTCTCCCTCTCTCTCTCTCTCTCTCTGTGGGTGTCCTCTCCCTCTCCCTCCCCCTCTCCCTCTCTGGTATCTGCTGTTGAGAGACAGAAACGGCTCTCATCTGAGAAGAGGACTCTTCTCCACTGCTGGTGGCGCTGGTGCTGTGTTGCCCACTGAAGACGGTCCGGTGATGACGTGGTGTCAGAATGGGTCCTCGGTGTGGCCTGTGACAGTGGAGGTGTCTGCTCGTCAATCGTCAACGCACGGTGTCCGCACTAATGTGTCACTGGTATGTCCCCATGGTCCCTTGAAGATGCTGTCGCACAATCTGACGATCCTGATGGTAACCCTTGGTCAGCCACTACGTGGTCGGTCATCTGTAGTGTTGGTGGTCTGGTACCGTTGCTTGAGCCTGTATATGGACAACACGTGCACTTGAAATGCATTGGCTACTTGCCGGGCGGTTTGTCCAGCTTACAACCGTCTAAGGGATTGGTGTCGCTGATTGCTTGTCAATCTTGGCATGTGGTGGCAATTCAATAACGAATGAATGTTATCCGATCTGGGTGGATTTTTATAGGGCAAGAAATGGGGGAACGCATCTGCATTTCAATTTGCACAGAACTCACGTGCATCGGGTCACCATGGCCGTTGCCGTGATGCGTTTGGAGATTGGTTTTAATATCATCTGCTTTGTTTTTTATCATTTCATTTTTCCGGACAAGGTAATGTTAAATTTTAGAAAATTTGACAAAAATTACCCAGATATTTAAATGACAGCTTTTCACGCAATGTTACTTGGGGTGGCGTTTCTTTTGCGGTTTAGTATATATGCACGGACACGTGATGTGACATCTCATTTACAATGCAAATTTGAACGATTGTATGTTTTGTAGCGTAACTATGCATATAGAGTGAGTGAGTGTGGTTTCACACCGCATTTAGAAATATTCCAGCAATATCACGGTGGGAGACACCAGAAATGGGCTTCACACATTGTACCCATGTGGGGAATCGAACCCGGGTCATCGCGTGACGAGCAAACGTTTTAACCACTAGGCTGCTCGCCCGCCCCAATATTTTAATGTAGGGCTGTCAGCAAGTTTAGACATCTTGCGGAGAGAAACGTACCCAGGGTTAACTCCGTCGCGTTCGTCACACGCCTCAACCACAAACAGCTGGTATAGTGACTGGAAAGCATTGGATCTGGTCGACCAAAAGCAGTTCAAACCGACAATAACACACGAAGGATGTTCCAATCTAGTGCACAGTCCTTAATGCTTGAGTAGCAGCGTGGATCGTGAATTCCAACATCACAAACCCACATTAGCTATGCTGAATCGAGGCCGAGATGTACCACGGTACAGCCCAAACCATGGATACATTGCCTCGTTACCACAAACAGCTGAATGTACAGCGCACAATGATATTTTGTGCACGTAGAACAACTCCACTTCTGCCAAGAGAGCTATTAAATATGCATCATATATGCATTATATATATATATATATATATATATATATCAGTTTAGCATGGCTTCGACTCAAGCGTATACATATGCGGTTAAGCAGATCGGTCGAGAGAGTTTACGACCGTCAGCCCCTGTGCGTCGTTGGGGCTGAATGTTCCTTTCCTGGAATAGTAGGATAGATTATTTTAATTGGGAAAGATAAAGGATAGTCTCCATGCATTTGCTGTCAAAAACAATATTTATGACAAATCCAAAGTCGGTTGGAGCTTATGGACAGTCATAATGGATATTGTATCAAATGAACAGTCATAATAGATATTGTATCAAATGGACAGTCATAATGGATATTGTATCAATTGGACAATCATAATAGATATTGTATCAAATGAACAGTCATAATAGATATTGTATCAAATGGATAGTCATAATGGATATTGTATCAAATGGATAGTCATAATGGATATTGTATGAAATGGATAGTCATAATGGATATTGTATCAAATGGATAGTCATAATGGATATTGTATCAAATGGCCAGTCATAATAGATATTGTATCAAATGGACAGTCATAATGGATATTGTATCAAATGGCCAGTCATAATAGATATATTGTATCAAATGGATAGTCATAATGGATATTGTATCAAATGGCCAGTCATAATAGATATTGTATCAAATGGCCAGTCATAATAGATATATTGTATCAAATGGATAGTCATAATGGATATTGTATCAAATGGCCATTCATAATAGATATTGTATCAAATGGCCAGTCATAATAGATATATTGTATCAAATGGATAGTCATAATGGATATTGTATCAAATGGACAGTCATAATAGATATTGTATCAAATGGCCAGTCATAACAGATATATTGTATCAAATGGATAGTCATAATAGATATATTGTATCAAATGGCCAGTCATAATGGATATTGTATCAAATGGACAGTCATAATAGATATTGTACGAAATGGACAGTCTTAATATAGATTGTATCAAATGGCCAGTCATAATAGATATTGTATCAAATGAACAGTCATAATAGATATTGTATGAAAAGGACAGTCATAATAGATATTGTATCAAATGGAAAGTCATAATATATATTGTATCAAATGGCCAGTCATAATAGATATTGTATCAAATGGACGGTCATAATTAAGAATTGAACGTCAGTTTGGATGGGTTCATGGAAGTGTGAACGATTTCAAAGCGCTGGTTAAACTGTGTGAACCTCCGAGCTTGCGAGCTTTTAATTTCTGATTTTGAGATGGGTAGGTTTAGGCTTATTTCTGGTATTTTGAGAGATAATTTAGCTGCTTTATCGGCGCTTTCGTTGCCGTAAATTCCTACGTGGGCGGGGATCCACATGAAGATTATTTGTTTGCCTGCTTTTGTTAGGTCGTTGGAGATTTTAAGTATTTGATTTATTAATTTAGGTCGTTTTTTGGTGTTTTTATTTTGGAGGGCTTGTAATCCACTAAGGGAGTCGGTGAGAATTAGGATTTTAATGTTGTTTTTAGATTGTTGGTTATGCAGGGCTGGGGCCATGCCCATAAGTTCGGCCGTGAATATAGATTGGTTGTTAGGGAGTCGGTAAGATTGTGTGGATATAACTGGTTGTGTGGTATGGACTCCGAAGCCTGTGTGGTTGGAGATCGGATCTGAAGATCCGTCAGTGTATATGTGACACCAATTTGGCCAATTTTCGTGTATGTATGCAAGTGTGGTGGTTTTAGCTATGTTTGGGTCGGTTTGTTTATTTATTTGGTTAGCTAGCGTTGTGTCTATTTTGGGTATTTTGAGTTTAGGGGTGAATTTAAGATATTTGATTTTTTGCAGTTTTGTTTAAGATTTTGAGTTTGGGGTTCATAGAGGTAGTTAGTTATTCTTTGGGATATTGGGGTGAGTAAGGGGTGTTTGCGAGCTAGAGCTTGGTTTCTTGGGCTAATGTTTTGGGTAATTAAGTTTTGGATGAAAGGGTTTGTTTGGGACGCGGCCCAGTTGTATTGCGCGTCAAATGTGCTCATATATATGTACTTGTGCCAGTCGTAATTCATTCAAACAAAGACCCCAGTGTTGATACTACAGCTTGCATAATAGCCTATACGCTTTGTGTTGTGACGATGTAGTTGTAGTGCACAACGGTGTACAATGGCACGTGTTGGGTGGTGGTTTGACAGGGGGTGTTAATCTTGTAGATAAGGCGACAGATGCGTGAGATTACGTACTGCTTAACCAATCCGAGTCTTAGCTCTTCCTGAAGCTAATACCGACCCATGCTGCGACGGTAATCCCTCTTGAAATCACTTGGAATTTGTAAGTGTTCTTTAAGTGCCATTTTAATAGCTGTCGTGTCAATTAAGACAACATTGACGGGGATATCATGCATCACTAGCTTGATAGAGGTACCAGCATCAGTACTGAAACGCAGCACTGAAAAACTAAAGAAGTTGACTCTGTCTTCTAATGTAAGGTAATCAGGAATTCAAATCACAAATAGTTGAAACAGAAAATGGAAATAAAAATGTTTTTTCGTCAGGAAATGAGAATTCCGTGCATGTTTGTGGTGGATATAACACTCTGTGTTTTTGTCTCCTTCAGTATACAAAATACCCGTGAAGATCCGGGGTAGAATACTTCAATAGGTCTTTAGCAACCCTCTCCGTAAGAGGCGACTGTGCTTGTCGTAAGAGGCGACTTACAGGATCGGATGGTCAGACTCGCTGATTTGGTTGATGCATGTCATCGTGTCCCAATTGCGTGGATCGATACTCATGATGTCAATCACTGGATTGCCTGGTCCAGACTCGATTATTTTCAAGACTGTCGTCATATTGCTGGAAAATTGCTCAGTGCGGCGTTAAACAACAAACAAAACAAACAATACACAAAACGTGGGTATTTTCAAGAATATACAAATATTTACAATCTATATCCACCCGTTTGATACTAACAAACTACCATCAACTTTAACAAATGTTATATTTGGGATTACATTTTTTTAGTAACGTAAGCTTGCGATTAGGTGCCTCACTCACTCATCATATCACCAATGGGTCTCAACCCTAAAAAGTACACGAATTTGGACCATACTAAGAAAGTGTAATCCCAAAAATAATATTTGTTACATTTGACCACTTTCTAAAAAGGCATTGTGTATTTCTGAAGTTATAGGTAAAACACTAGTCCGAGGTTTTCAAACAAACTAGAGGAGTGTTTTTACCAACCTAAGAATCGCCTAAATTCAAGAAATAAAAGAAAGGGTAAGACAACATCGCGATGCATTATAGTGAAACAATGCTGTTTATAGAAGTCGCATGACTGCAGGTAAGAGACAACTGAAGTCAGAACATGCATATAAGACTGAACACCCTTTCCTCACGTGCAACGTTGGTTTAGTGGGAAAACAGTGGGTTTCAATACACATGTTGCAGGTTCTATTCACGTCATGGAATTTTCATTTGAAAATATTTGTGACTTTTAACCAGTAGATGCACATTAAAATGATGTTTTTAGAATTCAGCTGTAAAATCTAGGTCTTAAATATAAAAGATCCATGCAGGTCTTGAAAGTAGTCCCTCTCACATGGTTACCGTGAGAAAGCATCGCCCCGACAATACTATAGACATAAGTGGGAGTAGGTTTACAGAGGGCATGTGACGCGGCATACAGCTTGTCAGCAAAACGACTTCTCTATCTATATATTCAGTATTCCCAGGTTTGCAGATCGTATGATGAAATAGACTATACTATATGGCAGACTCGCTGACCCACGACAGAGTGTTATAAAGTGCTTTCATTGTGCTATACATGATAGGGAGTAGCTTATAACAGACGCATGAGTTCTGACAGTCTAAAGTTCATAAATAACACTTTGCATTAAAAGTCGTTTGCAAACTTTGTTCATGGTATACAAACCGAATGCACGGTGTAAAGAAGATCTTCTGTGACAGAACAACATATTTCATGTCTTTGAATGAGTGAGTGAGTGAGTTGAGTTTAACGCCACTTTTAACACTATTACAGTTATATCACGGCGTGTCAGCTTAATGTGGGCGGAAAACCCGAAGTGATGCAGGTCTCAGACGTTTACCACTTCGGTGAAACCCACGAGCACGAGTATGGTGTTGACAAACCTAGAAACATAATCGGGGCGAACCGGGACTCGAACCCACAATCATGGGTTTCAGGCGTGTCCAAGGGACGCAACTCTGTACAGCGAATCGCGGCGCCTTAGACGACTGGGCTACCCGTGGCCCTGTCTTTGAATGACATTTAGAAGTGATACTCATAAGAAGAGAATTTATGGATGTCGACTTCTTTATTATTAGGAACGCGACGTTTCGGAGTATATGCTTTCTCATTCACCTGAGGGGCGGTCGGGTAGTCTAGTGGTTAAAGCGTTCGATCTTCACCCCAAAGGCCCGGGTTCGATTCTCGACATGGGTACAATGTGTGAAGCCCATTTCTTGTGTCCCCCGCCGTGATAAAAGAGTTGTAAATCCATACTCACTCACTCATTCGCCTAATGAAGGAGTAAGTATGTACTCCGACACGATGTGTGCCTAATAATAAAGAAGTTGAAATCCATAAACATATTGCATCATACTGTTTTCAATTGACACTGTGAACATCTGATATGCCACAGCTACGTTTTTCGTTACTGGTAACATTTCGGGGTTTTCGTCTACATAAGATTGGATTAGTTTGGGGCTGTTTTGAAGACAGTCCCGGATAAATAAATATCCATATAGAAAAGATCACGTTTTGTGTCAACAGAGACCATAAAATAAGTTTGTTTTAGTGTCTCTGGTGTCAACCTTCGTTTCTGCTGATCGCTGTATGCAAACTGTTTCAAGAACTTATGGTTGTGAGTAGCTATAAGTAATGGCGGATTCAACCTTTGTAGTGTGTTTGCGAGATTCCCGTCGGCCGAGTCCTTCCTGTGTTGAGCACCACACATGGTCACATTAGTATGTGTCACATCAGTCCGCCTGTCCTCTGACGTTCATGCGCCGCTTATATCACAGACAAATAGCTACATAGAGTCGCACTTTATTCACCCGAGAGAGAGAGGGGGAGACACAGAGAGAGAGAGAGAGAGAGGGGGGGGGGGGCAGACTGAGAGAACACAGAGAGAGAGACACAGAACAGAGAGAGAGAGAGAGAGAGAGAGAGAGAGAGACACACATCAAGTCACCCAGTCTGACCACCCAATCAATCAAGTCACCCAGTCTGACCACCCGATCCATCAAGTCACCCAGTCTGACCACCCGATCCATCAAGTCACCCAGTCTGACAACACGATCCATCAAGTCACCCAGTCTCACCACCCGATCCATCAAGTCACCCAGTCTCACCACCCGATCCATCAAGTCACCCAGTCTCACCACCCGATCCATCAAGTCACCCAGTATTGAGAGAGAAGGGGGCGGGGGAGACACCCACAGAGAAAGAGAAGGGGGGGAAAGCCCTTTCACAAGTTCTCTACAAGTAATTATAACGCTATGACGATTGCAACACCGATAGAAATGCCACCATATTATGCCAAAGCACTCTGTACGTGGTTTTGTATATTCATAGCTGCAGTCACTCGAACCTAACATCACCTCACAGGGATTGCGAAGGCACGGCTGGACCACTGGTTATAAAGACGCCGCAATTGGTTCAGCAGAATTCCGTCCACTCTATTTGCCAGGGTCCGCTGTGATGGGTTCGGATCCCAGACACGTCCTGATTATGATCCTAATGATGTGAATACTCCCCTCACATTAAGCTGAAACGCTGTGATATAAATGAAATACTCCTCGTTATTGTAAAAAAGATTCGTTCCATTATCACCTCTCACACACATAGTCCTGATGACGAATACACATGCCTCAGTGGGATATTACACTTAAAGGGTGCAATCGAGTGACACCCAAAGGCTAGAAGACTTAAAGTACCACGTGAGCTAAATACATCATAATGGAAATCCCTTTCTGCACACGAGACCAGTGCCACGCCTACCAATCAGTACTAATACATATGATATGTAAAAAAAAAACAGTTGCGCTAAAAAATATCCACGTTCATGATTAAGCAGCGCGTGGAATAATCGCTTGATAGCAACCTTTACTATACCAAAATTCTGCACGTATAAGCTGCACGGGACACCATGCATAGCACAGTTTACCACACACTCTGAATAAGCGTTTAGGCCTGTTCCATATATTAAGATATATTGCGACCCTAATTCAGTTTCGTATGTGGGAGACATGGGTCAATAAAAAATATTTGTGTACAGCTATCTACACCTGTGGGTCATTACATTGTAAACTAGATCATCTGCATTAAATTCGAAATTCATAGGTTACACAGTTAAGATATATTCAAAAACAATTACCATATATATCATATAATGTCGTAGAAGAGTTCACAAGGAAAATGGAGTAAACGGTAAATAGAGGTCAACAGCTGATTACCCAAGTCGTATGAACCCTAAGTGGGCCAGTTAGTTCTCGTTTCTGATTTGTAAACCGTTTGAGGATCTAAGCCATTTTATATGTACTTTTGTCTAGGTGTGTCTGCAAGAAATCATTTCTACATACAGTCACGTGTATATAATCCCTTTGAGACTAGTGAAGTTAGACCTTGTGTATGCCTAATTAACATAATTAGATCTGTATTGAAGATGAGGTTCGTTTTTATGAAACAAGGTATAAGTTGTGGGAAATTCGCGCATGCGCACGAAGCTCCTCCTCCATTGTCGCTGAAGTAATCGTCGAAAGCATAGAAGGAACGACGAATAGTGGAAACAGCCTTCAAATACCTAGTTGTGTGTTGTAGTCTTCGATCAGTACGCAATGGCGAAATTATTCAAGCTTCTAGCACCACTTGCCGTGGTTATAAGTGCTGTTTATGGTGAGTACATTCTTCAAAACCCATTTATAACAGCGATATGATTTCAAGCCAAGGTCAGATTCCGTGGCTTGAAATCAGCTGATCCAACCGAATCACATATTACGCACCATGTTTATGCATTGTGTGTTTAAAACCAGAAATAGCCAGTTTGATATACATCCCCCCACCGTGTCAATCACTCTTCAGTAACGTGAAAGACATCAGGGTGCATATATATTGTACACACGGCGCACATATATTAGACTAGGTCCATGGGATATGCCGTGTGCAGTGTAACACTCCTTGTCGGTGTACGTAAAGCGAAGAAGTTAGATATTCTGCACACCAGCAAGAGCCACTTATCTTCACAATATTTCCTTGAAAGTCACACTAAACCTGAACCCTCTTCTAAATCCTTGCTAAGCCTGGGTTGATCTTAAGTGAGCCTTGGGCCATTCCTCTTTGTCTTTTGAAGTGTCAAAGTCCATTTCTTTCATCATTTTACTTGGGGGAAATATAGAGGATATTTCATGTGTCAAGCCAAATATCATGTTCATTTCATCGAGAAACGGTGGAAAGGAGATATTTTCAAAAGTGGAAAGTGTACACATTAACGTTTCTTTATGATAGTTTCCGGAATGTTTTTAAAGTGAAATTACCCCAACCTCCATTCAAAATTTGTTAGAAATGAATCCTCTTGTTTGGAGGATGTCCTTTGACCCCCAAAAAATATTTTTGAAAGCTACAAGATCTCTGTTGGAAGCAAAGGAATACACGCTGGTCAAATAGTAAAAATGGCACTTTGCGAAAAAGTCTCAATTGACAAGTTAAATGATAAATTTACAGTTTATAAAACATTTTCAAGAGAATGACAAACAGCAAGAAGCGATATTGACGTAAATGAAATGTTCACATCTGGGTGACTTGAAGGGACAGAGATGAATGTAGATGTCTGTGAACATGGTGAATGTATTGTCTGTCAGATATGGTAATAATAACTGAGAACATAAAACTATATAAAACTTAAAAGGGCAAGTGCAAATATTGCAGCCCGAGTGTGAAATAATATCTAATTGTCCTACAGGACAAGTTGGGTTAAAGAAATTTTTCAAGCCCTGCCTTGATCATGTTGGTGACATTGGCTTTTCCCTCACGATTTATTTGGAAATCAACAGACAGGACTGAATAAAGGTTATGGAAATTAGATACTCAACAATATACCCCACGACCTTCCCCAGGTTTATCATGCCTACCTTCTGATGTTTGTTTCCTGCTTATGTCACTTGTTAATTGTGTTTCAGTGCACTGCGAGTTAACCATAGAACCCAACTATGCTACACTGTACGTGGTGGCTCCAAATGGCCTCAACTTGACCTGCACCGGGGAAGATACTACCGAGGGGATGGTAGATGTAGTGTGGTATAAAGGGAATCAGAAGGCCGCTGACGCAGGATTCCATGTGGTCACCAAGATGAGTTACGTCCCAGGGGACAGAAGCCACCAGACAGAGTTGGTGTCTATTCAGAAAACCTCAACCAGCTCTGCGGATTCCGAAGAGTATAGATGTAAACTGACAGGAGCGCAAGACAGAACCATAACAGTGACGGTTTTAAATGGTAAGAATATTATCTTTGCTTTGCTTTGTTTTTTAGCTATTGAGTATTTTCTCACAGGTAATCGTTTCCATTGGGTATTTCAACTTTTATTTGGGTAATCAAAATGTTTTAACTTACTTGGCTCCGGTCAATATTATGTATTTTGTAAGCATAGACTTTTAGTTCAGACATGTTAAAATGCTGTTGCAGGTGACTTCTTATTTTCCATGTGACTGAAACTTAAATTTAATTTTTAGTCTGTCAGCAGTGTAGTTTCTAGCTGTATGAGATTTACAGATTGAACATTTTAAATAGCAGATTTAGATATTAATAACATAGTCCCAAGTTTGGTCGGATGAAGGGTTGTTCTGACGTGACCCATAATGGGATATTCTCAGATCTTTGTTGTGAGAACTAAGAACCGATTTTAATGACATTGTTGTATGTCTTTTGGAGTTCCAACATAATGAGAGAGAAAATGTTTACAACTGACTTACTATTTCCCAGATGGATTAACATGTTGTTTGTTCAGTTGGATTGATTCGAGATTGCATACTAACAGAAAAGCTATCAGCTTTAGACACATGTGGTATTGATTCTTAACCACTGTTTAGTTGTCTGCCGGATTTTGTGTGTTTATACCGTATTTGACGTAATAAGCGCCCCGCTCTAATAAGCGCCCACAGCGATATTTGCTAATATATTAGCTAGTGAACAATCACAATTAGCACTCTCCGATTGATCAATGTACACAAGACTTATTTATTCGTTTATAATACACACTCATGTTATATGCACGCTTAATGATGGGAGATTAAATTCTGGAAAAATATATCTGTCATGTATAATACGCACAGGCTTTTCATTTGTATCATTTCAGGCTGTAAACATAAAACACGAAATTTACGTTCTTTCATCTTTTTCATCAAAATAATATTCTAGTAAGAGCCCTCTATTTCTTATTTTGAGAGTGCCCTGGGCGCTTATTACGTTGAATACGGTAATCAGGATTATGTGTTATACGTTTTGGTTTCAGTAACAACCACAAACAGTGAGTATGTGAAGAACATGCATAGTGCCACCTTGGCCTGCAACATGGCCACCAACATTGCTCCAGAGAAATACACCATGCACTGGCAAAAGGGGGACAAAAAGCTGGTGAAAGACGACAAGTATGACATATTTGAAGCCAACAACAGCCTTGTCGTCATTGACCCAAGTAGGTTCTGCTCCAGGCTGTTTTAGAATAGTCAAGTTGTAGGCATGATAACATGTGTTATTTTTACTTGTGTTTCTAGGATCCAAAGTCTTACGTAAATGTCGGTGACAATGAACTGATTTATGGTTAATTACAGATAGTCATTAAGTGGTTGAATCAGTATTTTATACAACAGACAAACAGTATTGATGATTCCGGGGGTCTTTTAACATGTGAAGATTGTACCGCCATCATCATGCTGACATCAATTACAAATCTTAAAATATAGTTAAATCTTAATCCAGATTTGTTCATTTTATTTCCAGTTCGCAATGATTGTGGCGAGTATTTCTGTGTGTTCACATTCAAGGAAAACGCACAAGTTGCCAAGGTCCCTGTTAATTTCTATGGTAAGTTGTTATAGCTTTGATCAGGGTGAGCGTGATTCTTGAACACTACTAAGCGCATGCTGGTTTCATGTATAGACTTCATACATGTGTTGGTCGTGTGTGTGTGTGCGTGCGTGCGTGTGCGTGTGTGTGTGTGTGTGTGTGTGTGTGTGTGTGTGTGTGTGTGTGTGTGTGTGTGTGTGTGTGTGTGTGCGTGCGTGTGCGTGCGTGTGTGTGTGTGATTGGTGGGCGCACGTCTCCATCTTACAAGACCATATCAGCATGATCAGTGTATTTACTGATCTAATGTTATGTGGGGTAGCCTCTTGGTTAAAGCGTTCACTTGTCATGCTTTTTACACCAAAGGCCCAGGTTCGATTTCCCACATGGGCGTAATGTCTTAATTGTGGTCATTTCTGGTGTCCCCTGCCATTTGTTGCTGGAATATCGCTAAAATTTGACATAAAGACTCACTCACTGATCATGCTGATGTCATTTCAGACTGAAAGATGACATGTCTTGTTTTCGTTACATAATTTCAAAAAACATTATCTATCATACATGGTACATCATTCACTTTGATCCAGCAACCCTGCCTTCATGATAGTCATGATTGCTGTTACAACTGTCTACGTGGAGATACAAAGAGACAGTGTCTACATATTATTGTTAGTGTTACCATGGTTACAACTGTCTACGTGGAGATACAAAGAGACAGTGTCTACATATTATTGTTAGTGTTACCATGGTTACAACTGTCTACGTGGAGATACAAAGAGACAGTGTCTACATATTATTGTTAGTGTTACAAATGTCTACATGGAGATACAAAGTGACAGTGTCTACATTTTTACTGTTAGTGTTACAACTGTTCACATGGAGATACAAAGTGACAGTGTCTACATATTACTGTTAGTGTTACAACTGTCTATGTGGAGATACAAAGAGACAGTGTCTACATACAGTGATCCCTCGCTATTGTGCCCTTCGATAAAGCGCTACCTCGATTACTACGAGCGGTAACGCATGGCTCCCAAAATTTATGTACACTTTTTATACTGAGAGTTTTACACAGACATGATTGTATTGTTGTTTGTTGTTCATTTGCACATAACGCTTCTCATTGCATAATCAACTGTTTACCGCTGAATGGAGTTCTAATAATCTGTTTGAAAACATCCTCGGCAAGTCCCGGAAATACGATTGTTCTGCTAGTTAACTTTTCACACTATACATCCTTTGATCTTAGAAGTGCATGCATGCAATAAAAGAGAACCAAGTGGGCTAACCAATTTGAGGCGACACAGTCAACTCACATGTAGTTGCTGTCACGACACGACGGTCATTCCTTTTGATTCAGATCAAGTAACCGTATCAAACCAATTAATCTGGCTTGAATGTGTATTTATATTTGTATGAATGCGCACATGTAATAAATTCTAGTGCTGGTCAAAACTCTCGATTTCCGTATTTTAAGCAACATGACCAATCAATGCCACTGAAACACGCTGTTTTTGTGTAATGAATTGTGATTGGCTCTTCACTCATAGTGTCTGTTACTACCATTATCGATCGATATTTTCATGTAAGTAGAGTACTTTCACATTGAATGTGACAGTTAAGGCTTGTAAATAATAACAAACCGCGAAAACATAATGGATATATTTTTTACACTGTGAACCGTAAACAACTTGTATCATTGCAATGTGCGAGACAAGGCGAAGATCGTGAGATTGGCCGAACGTGCTCCCCGGCCTCAGCCTCGGTTAAACGGCTCATCGTCTATTTGGACCCCATTGGTAGCGAGGGACCACTGTATTGCTGTTAGTGTTACAACTGTTCACATGGAGATACAAAGAGACAGTGTCTACATATTACTGTTAGTGTTACAACTGTCTACATGGCGATACAAAGAGACAGTGTCTACATATTACTGTTAGTGTTACAACTGTTCACATGGAGATACAAAGAGACAGTGTCTACATATTACTGTTAGTGTTACAACTGTTCACATGGCGATACAAAGAGACAGTGTCTACATATTACTGTTAGTGTTACAACTGTTCACATGGAGATACAAAGAGACAGTGTCTACATATTACTGTTAGTGTTACAACTGTTCACATGGCGATACAAAGAAACAGTGTCTACATATTACTGTTAGTGTTACAACTGTTCACATGGCGATACAAAGAGACAGTGTCTACATATTACTGTTAGTGTTACAACTGTTCACATGGAGATACAAAGAGACAGTGTCTACATATTACTGTTAGTGTTACAACTGTTCACATGGAGATACAAAGAGACAGTGTCTACATATTACTGTTAGTGTTACAACTGTCTACATGGCGATACAAAGAGACAGTGTCTACATATTACTGTTAGTGTTACAATTGTTCACATGGAGATACAAAGAGACAGTGTCTACATATTACTGTTAGTGTTACAACTGTTCACATGGAGATACAAAGAGACAGTGTCTACATATTACTGTTAGTGTTACAACTGTTCACATGGAGATACAAAGAGACAGTGTCTACATATTACTGTTAGTGTTACAACTGTTCACATGGCGATACAAAGAGACAGTGTCTTCATATTATTATCTATCTGTATCCAGTTTTGATAGATTCTACTGTATTTCCAGCTGACAAACAACCAGGTCTTTGTTGTAACATGCCATGTAATTGCAGCTGCACCCTATGTGCGCAAGTTTGACAAGTCCAAGAACCTGATTGAGGGGGATCCCCTGACTCTCCGCTGTGACGTTGTCGGCTTCCCAGCAACTGCCATCACCTGGTTCAAGGATGATGTCCGTATTGAGGATCACAAGAAAATCGTAGTGACGGTTGACGACCACAGCAACAACGAAGACGGCATGCTGCAAATTGCTAAAGTGGACTTTGATGACAAGGGAAAGTACATGTGTCTTGCCTACAGTTCCTACTTCAACCAATCGGCCAATGGCACCATTGTTGTCCGAGTCAAGGGTATGTACACTCTGATATCATAATGCAGTTTCATGCAGTAATTCTCAGTGTAACGCTGGTCCATGATAGGTAATGTGGAGAATTGAACTGGTAATGAAGCTAGATTATCTGCATGTACTGTTCATTAAATCATGATCCTTGATCCAGGTTTTGACATGTCTGCTGTGACGGCCATATTAAAATATTCACTTGGTCCCCTTCCTAAGATCTGTAAAATATGTAGCGTCTTTAGTAAGGATCTGTGTTGTCTTTTGCAGACAAGTTGGCTGCACTGTGGCCCTTCCTTGGCATTGTTGCTGAAGTGATTGTCCTGTGCATCATCATCTTCATTTACGAAAAGAAGCGCAGCAAATCTGAGGATGAGGTCAATGATGCTGATGCAGCAAACTCGTAAGTATTTTTATATTTACAACTTTCCTCCATAGGCAATGGGAATAATCATGGGCTGTTACGTTAGATCCTTGTCATAATCATATGCTGATCAAATTCCTTGTCAAAATTATATGCTGATGAAAGTACTCGTCATAATCGTATGCTGAACAAAGTCCTTGTCATAGTCGTATGCTGATCGAAGTCCTCGTCATAATCGTGTGCTGATCAAAGTCATTTTCATAATCATATACTGATCGAAGTCCTTGTCATAATCATATACTGATCGAAGTCCTTGTCATAATCATATGCTTATCATGCTGATCAAAGTTGTTGTGATCTTAAATTTAAGCAATGGCCTTACCTTGCTTCCCCAAAGTCTTTACTTTTCAAGTGTGATGACACAACCTTGATGAAATATAAACCCAAGCCTCTTTCCTCAATGTCAGTATGTAGATCAGTCATCTTTAGAAGCATGATAATAGACATACATGTAAGGTGATTCTCAATCAAAAAGAGTCTCTAATCCCGAATTATATCACATGAAAACTTGTTACATCCAAACAAAATCCTTGAGTTTCCCTTTTTAAGTCAGTTTTGTTTTCTTGATACTGGAGTTAGGAGTTGATGTTTGACTTGATGCCACTATGTTGCAATGCTAACATAATTGGAGTTACAAATTGTTAGACTTGATGCCACTGTTTCTATGCTGAGGGTATTGGAATAAGGAATAATGTTTGACTTGATGCCACTGTTTCTATGCTGACGGTATTGGAATAAGGAATAATGTTTGACTTGATGCCACTGTTTCTATGCTGAAGGTATTGGAATTAGGAATAATGTTTGACTTGATGCCACTGTTTCTATGCTGACGGTATTGGAATAAGGAATAATGTTTGACTTGATGCCACTGTTTCTAGCTGACGGTAATGGAATAAGGAATAATGTTTGACTTGATGCCAGTGTTTCTATGTTGATGGTATTGGAATTAGGAATAATGTTTGACTTGATGCCACTGTTTCTATGCTGAAGGTATTGGAATAAGGAATAATGTTTGACTTGATGCCACTGTTTCTATGTTGACGGTATTGGAATTAGGAATAATGTTTGACTTGATGCCACTGTTTCTAGCTGACGGTATTGGAATAAGGAATAATGTTTGACTTGATGCCAGTGTTTCTATGCTGACGGTATTGGAATTAGGAATAATGTTTGACTTGATGCCACTGTTTCTATGCTGACGGTATTGGAATTAGGAATAATGTTAGACTTGATGCCACTGTTTCTATGCTAACGGTATTGGAATTAGGAATAATGTTTGACTTGATGCCACTGTTTCTATGCTAAGAGTATCAATGTTAGGAATTGTTGTTTGACTTGATGCCACTGTTTCTATGCTAACGGTATCAGTGTTAGGAATTGTTTTTTGACTTGATGCCACTGTTTCTATGCTAACGGTATCAGTGTTAGGAATTGTTGTTTGACTTGATGCCACTGTTTTTATGCTAACGGTATCAGTGTTAGGAATTGTTGTTTGACTTGATGCCACTGTTTTTATGCTAACGGTATCAGTGTTAGGAATTGTTGTTTGACTTGATGCCACTATGTTTCAGTGCTAATGCTGCAGACCACAAGGGCAAGGATGAAGTGAGGCAGAGAAATGTTCGAGCTTAAATGGCACAGTACATCAAGAGGTTCTCAGGCGTCATAGTGTTACAGAAATAAATTGTGGAACAAGTAAATATAGATGTTCTGGAATACAAAATTCAAACTTTGTAAGAACATATTTCAAGAAATGTTTTATACAAGTTCAGGGAGATCCATGGTTCACCTTCTTGATAAAATGGAAAATGCGACATCAGAGATAGAACAATCTCAATAACAGATACCATTCTTAAAGTTGGCCTAGATTCACCTCCTTACATCAGTCTAGGCATTCCGCAACATTGGAGGGAAGTTGGAGATCTCTACAGATTGTGATCATTTTAAAATATCAGATTGCTAGAAAACAGAGGGAGAATTTACAATTGTGTCGCAATGGTTACTATTATTTTCATAATTGTTACAAATTTCTGGGTCTTATGATAGACTGATAATGTTGCTTTGTGTTCATAAATTCTCTCTCTGTTTATATGTTATACCTTTTATCGTGTTTATTGAAATTGTAAATAGGTACGTTATTACAGATTTTAGTGAAGTAATTTCTACTGCTATTGACTAAGGTCTAAAATGTGTCAGTTGGAAGACATGACTGGATTGTTTTAGCATGGTTCAGGTTAATTCAAATTTTAACTATTTATTTTGCCACCGTTTCACATGTTCCAAAATTCAATTTTTGTGAAAATATATATTTGACTTGCATCATAACACTTCTGATATATGTTCATATATATTGCAGGTGTTAATATCTGGTCAACAATTGTTCCAACATTTGAAGGGTGTGTATTTCAGCCAGTGACCTCATTGTTCAGTGTAACTTTCACTGTATCAATGCTACCCTTCATATGAGCTATTGCTGTTGATTCGTCATACTGCTCTCTGTACAACCTTGCTTTCAAATTTGGAGTTTTTATTTATACATATTTTCTCTTCAAACGTCTTCATATAGATATCTTGGAGTGATTAGTATTTTATTATGTCAAGAACATAAGGGTCATGTAAATGTTATAAATTTGTAATTTCTTGACTCTACATGTATTTGTAAATATGCAATGTGTTTAAAGTATGTAACTCCACATATTAGGCTGAAAGTTTAAACTAAAGGAACTGTTAGTGATCTCCTGTTTTTTAACTATACCCCAGTTGAAGCACAGGCTCTTTGTCATTGCTTAAATATGTCTAGATCAATCAAGTCACAAGTATAGGATGGTGCATTTCTGACACTCGTAATATTCATTGATTTCAAAATATTTAAGACACGACAGAAGGGCCTGTGAAGCTGTGTAGGATTCCAAACTAGAGCAGTAAGGTCCGTCGTGGAGCCAGCTCCTACGAATATCCCTAAATACACGTTCACTGGAGCCAGTAGTGGTGAAGCCAGGAAACACCTTCTAAAGCTGGAACTGTTTTTAGCCCACCAGGTACCTACAGCTCATGGGCTAATAGTAGTTCTATAGCTTGTTATTGTCAACCATGAGAGCTGGTGGTGGCGTGCAATGCCAACCAACCATACCTCTCAGTGGATCATGATATTGCTGACAGGATCGCCTGCTCCACTGTATATTTATACAGAATGTCTGAAGGAGTGAGAAAGACATTGAATGGTACCTTTGTTTTAAAAAAACCTAGACCAGGTCCACAAGCCTGCATCAGCAAGATATTGGTTTGTTGTTCAACTCTTTTATCAGCATAATCAATTCTGGACCGGTTAATCCAATCACTTGTGATTAGTCACTCAGTGATTTGGACAAACTCTGTCTGTTGGACATACCAGAATTGTTCAAATATTTGATCACGTATAAAACCAAGGTATCATTTGAAATGATGTGAGAATGGTTGTTGTTGTTGTTGATCATATTTTTCACAGTTCTGTAGTGGAGCTTTCCATACTGCATTTGTTTTATGAACCTGTATATATTGTACCATGATATCCAGAAGTGTGTAGCATGTAGATCGTTTGATCGTTTTCAAGGAAATAGAAGTTGATTGTTTTTCTGATAATTGGAGAAGTTGGATGTGGGCACTTATGAATCATGTTTGAATCTGAAACGAAATTTACAAACATTCTCTAATATATATAGAGAAATTATCCTTTATGAATATTGTATGGGCAGTGAGTTAATTAATGGATGCATCTTGCTTTAGCTTATTAATACCGTATGTAGGATGGTTTAGGAGAATACTGCTAGACCAGTTTCAGAGATCCAGCTAGGTGTAACCAGCGGTAGAAACTAACAGTTTTAGTCCACTCGTCCTTATACCCTGGTAATTATAACATATAGCAAAACCCTTAAAATGGAAAATTTCTACTAGCCCTCATGATACCTTAACCATTGGGCAGTTTGGTAGGACTATAGGGCTAGTGCCAATTTCTAACACTGTGTAACACACACTGAAGTATTGCTGTCCGGTATACTGCCAAGAAGGGATGACAAGGATGGTACCGGTAGGTTGATGCAGGGGCTGTTATGTCATCTGGTTATGTGATGATCATCCGCAGAGAAAGGTCATGTTGTCAGGGCATGTCAAATTGTCATGAGACTATTCATCGCTATGGAGACTCATGTCATGACATAGTTACAACTTATGACACAAGGCCTCCATATTGTTTGAACTTTGAGTGATGGAGGTGTGGGGTCTAGGCACTCCATTTCCCAGACATAAAGCGTTGGACTTAGATTTTCTCCAACTGGTTTTCTTGCAGTATTCACAAAGATGCTTCATCGTAATATATCATCATGCAGGATTTTTATATTCTTACATAGTGTGAAAGTGAGTCAAGTGATATATGTGAATTTGAACTTTACTAATTGTGTGTATTGTCAGTGCAGGTCATTAGGCTCTTGCTCCATGTTTGAATTGTTTGAAGAAAATATATATGTACAAGGCATCAGTGATGCTGACAAATAAATTCTGGTATCTATACACCTGTCGTGTAGAAGTATTTGTCTTGAACTTCCATTGAAGCGTCACCTTGTTATGAACGTTTGTAATATGAAAGTGTTGATGGTTATAGTCACTGCACATATTCAGCTGAGCTGTACAAACCTGCTGTTATTCTTGCGACATTCCAGCAAGAATCTTTTTCAGTTGGGATTTCACAAAGATATAGTGGAACTAAAAAATGATGATACCAATTCTCCATCACTTGCCCAGATTTGAAACATGAAGTGTCAATATCCTTCATTGTTGACAGAGGCTTCATAGCACTGAAATGTTTACATGGGGAAAGTTCTTTCTTAATTTAATTCCCACATGGGCAATATTATTTATATTTTCTTTATCATTTCTATCTTCAGGTCATAATTATTAGTAATCAGTGTTCTGATGTTTTTATATCTGATATTAAGTTACCTAATTAGTGCATAGATGAGTAAATAGTCTAGTGGAGGTAGAATGTTAATGAGAAACTAGTTACATTTATTATTTGCATATTTGGACTTAAATTATGTAGACATTCATAGATGTATATTATTTGGATCCTGTGTCATTATTAAATATTTGCTTCAATGTTTATCAGGCTTACAGGGTGAGATTCTTCTTAGTTTCGAAATGACCTTGTGACTGTACTATGAAAAGCAAGTGGTTTACGTTTGTATTCATGTTACATGCAAGTATTTGTTAGAAATGTAGATAGAAATCCCAGCCTGATTCCTCTACATGTCCATTCTCACATCTGTATTCACAAGTTGTTTCCACCTTTACAAAGTTATCTCCCTTTGTTTACTGGCGTACACATGTACACACTTGTATTGTGAATGCGTGTACATTTGATTTAATAAATAATTTCATTCTATCATGTGTTTTTGTTTTATGAACTTTTGAAAATGAACACATCTGATGGACAGTATCTGAATCCCAGAAGTAACAGTGGCATGTTTATCTAAAATATGTCGAAAAAGGTGAAAAATGTTACCAGTTGCAGAACCAAGTTGATGGTCCTTGTAAAAAAAAAATCAATAGGATATGTTTAATATAAACGTGATTGCTTCAGGAAAAACAAACATTGTTACATTTATTAAACTCAGTAAAACACACCTACTCATGTAACAATCTCTTCAAGTCTGGAACAGACAATCTAGAGGTGTAACTGCAAGCTAGAATATAACGTATCTCGTAAGCCATGACTAAGTAACAATGCAGTTTACCGGACGCAGCTTCCTATAGCGCTGACTGGCTCTTGCTTCTCAGATCTCACATGACTCTTCGATCCTTCTGTCATAGTAGGTTACGCCCAACTGTATCCTTAGCCCTTTCACGATCGTTAGTGTTAGTCACCCCTTCACGTGCATGCATGCATTATCTCAGTTTTAAAGTGCTAGCCCACTGATTTACTACGCTTCAGCTTAACAGACAAGGCCCTGTTTCATTACCCTCAGTACCGAGCACCAGGCAAGATTTTTGTTTGTTTATTTGTTGTTTAACGCCGCACTCAGCAATATTCCATCTATATGACGGCGGTCTGTAAATAACCGAGTTTGGACCAGACAATTCAGTGATTGACATCATGAGCATCGATCCATGCAATTGGGACAATGACCTACATCAACCAAGTCAGCAAGTCTGACCATATGATCCTGTTAGTCGCCTCTTACAACAAGCACAGTCGCCTTTTACGGCGTGGATTGCTGAAGACCTATTCTACCCCGGATCTTCATGGGTCACACCAGGCAGGGACACAAGTACCATCATTTACCGTCTTTTGGTATGATGCAGCGGAATGAGCGAACCACCAACCTTCCCCTGCTGCAGCAGATGCTCTATCCACTACTACAGTGGCGGTCAGACAACATTAGAGGTTAAGTCAAGAAAAATAACCAAAGTAAACAAAACAAGTCAAATTACATCGCTGTATTTTATCAGTGCATGATTCAAGTAACAATTTATTGACAATAACAATGAAACAATCACCAGGCTACTTGACTGCCTCATGATTGAGTGAGTGAGTTGATTTTAATGCCACTTAGAACAGTATTCCAGTTACATATCTGCTTACTGCGGAGGGAAGTGGAGACATTTGTAGTCGGTTACCACTCTGGTGGAAACCATTGCTCAATAAACATAAGAATAGATCTGAATAAACATAAGAATAGATCTGTCAGTAAGGCATAGATGCAGATTGGCAAATGACGGTCATATTTCAAGTGACAGAGTAATTGCCAGTATTATTTTGGACAACATGTCACGATTGCATCAATAGCAGCACAGCAGACTGATTCAACATTGATTGACAAAAGCATCTCGGGAGACTTTGGGCCGGCCAGCACACACAGAAGTTATGCGGCATGTCAGAGCAGTATCTTAAAACAAACGTTCAGGCAGCAAACTACAGAAGACGCTAAAAATACTGAAATGGAATTTTGTTGGACTTTTGTATATGTTATGAATGACATTATTTTGTTTGTTTGTTATTTAACGTAACACTCCTCAATATCAAAGCTACAGGACGGCAGTCTCTAAATAATCGAGTCTGGACAGACAATCCAGTGATTGACGTGACTAAATGGGGAGGGAGCAACCAGCAACAATTATCCTCCAGTTTACACAAAACACATAATTGTTCACTGGGCACATTCTGAAAATAATGTGCTGTGGGGCCAAACGAAAATGTCTGGACTACGTTTCAAAGAATGAGTGTGTGAGTTGGGTTTAACGCCGCTATTAACAGTATTCCAGTTAAATGTGGAAGGAAAGCCTAAAGTGATGTAGGTCTCAGACGTTTACCACTTGGTGAAACCCACAAGCACGGGTATTGTGCTGACAAACCTAGAAACATAATCAGGGCAAACCAAGGGAAGCAACTCTGCACAGTGAATCGCGGCGCCATAGACGACTCGGCCAACCGTGCCCCCTTTCAAAGAATGAAATGTCTTAAAGTGCTGAGTTAAAATAATGGGAGTAGTAGATGGTCAGTCCTAGGGGGGGTACAGAACTAGAACAATTAATCAACAAGTAAAGTTAAATAAAATATTCATTTGTCCTACACATGTTTATCCTCATAACAAGAATTTGTTGATAGTGTATCCTTCATAATAAGTGCACTTGGCACTAATAAAACTGAAAAAGGTGGGAGCTTTATTTAAACCATACAGTAGCCTAGTGGTTAAAGCGTTCGCTCGTCACGCCTAAGACCCGGGTTCGATTCCCGACATGGGTACAATCTGTGAAGCCCATTTCTGGTGTCCACCGCCGTGATATTGCTGGAATATTGCTAAAAGCGGCGTAAAACCATACTCAGTCACTCACTTAAACCATACATAACAATTTCAATTGTTTTCAGAGGTGAAGCTTTTCCATAATAGTTACTGATAGACATTTATATATACCCCTTCTGCACTGCTGTTTTCTGTAAAAACATTTTTCTTAATGCCAACAAATATGGACTGTCATGTAAAGGTTTAGTTTTAGTAGGGTCTACATACAAGCATTTCTCACAGATTGGTCTAGAAGAGGATCAGGGGAGCTGATTAACCGATTAATGTATGCATCAACTCCTCCAATTATCAAATCTATGTGTAATATCCGTTTTGTTGACCTGGTTGTGACCATATTTCAAACAAATCATTCATATAAAGAGGCTAGTAGAAACTACCTCAGACTCATAAAATTATAATTCTACTTGCCCATAGGGTTTCCTGGCTTTTTGGCACATGCTGTGAATTACCTATCATTCTCTTGATTGTCCAATTCGCACTGCTAGACCTTTGGCACAACCTTCTGAGTTCTTAAAGATTTGAATGTTTTTTCATTGACAAGGACTAGTAACTCTTTGCAGGGCTAGCAAAATAATCCCGCTTGAGGTCATTTCGATCTTTGAAGAGTCTAAATGTGTGGAAAGCAAAGTACAAAGACAAACACAGGTACAAAGAGTCATGTCACATAACACAAAACTTCCTCCAATATCTGTAAAAATTCGAAATAAAAATTTCTTCCACTTTTCACAAGGAATTTGGTGACCAACACAATGTAAGATTCAATATGATGGCGAGTCTGTGTCATCTTGGGCAGCCAGCATCTCCGGGGGAGTACAGCCCCCTTGTCACCCCCTCAGCAACAATGTCGGGTAGGGTACCTGCGGTACGGAAACAACGTTATACTCCAGGACATAGACATTGTAACTGACACAACGTACGTTAGTGAGTGAGTGAGTGAGTGAGAGTGAGAGAGAGAGAGAGAGAGAGAGAGGGCCACCTGTGCCACCACAGTGACTATTGGCAATGACTGAGATAGTATTTCACATTAATCATATTAGTGAGTGAGTTGGGTTAATCGCCGCTTTTAACATTTTTCAAGTTATATCACGGCGTGCCAGCTTAATGTGGGAGGAAAGCCCGGAGTGATGCAAGTCTCAGACGTTTACCACTTCGGTGAAACCCATGAACACGGGTATGGTGCTGACAAACCTAGAAACATAATCGGGGCGAACTGAGATTCATAGGTTTCCACAATCATAGGTTTCTGGCGTGCCCAAGGGACGCAACTCTACACAGCAATTTGCGGCGCCTTAGACGACTGGGCCACCCGTGCCCTCCTTAATCATGTTAACATTTGCTTCCACAGTGAGGCAAAATCAACTCATCTGTTTGAGGATATCAGAGGTATGATACGGTGATTTGAAACTAATGACTGACCAATGAGAATCGCGTGTTTCAAAGTCATGGTAGAATGTGTAATAAAATGGTAATGGGCTGTGATTATGACAACCATATCTTGGTAATAATACAAATGATTTTAATGATTCAACAAAATTTGTTTTTTCCAGAACAGTCTTGAAGAAAGGCACAGTATAAGAACAATCCTGGGCCAACTTGCACAGAACACTCTTAGTTACGACTGACCATTGGCGCCTACAATCGACTTAACAATCACCATACAATTGTCCTATTCCACTTGCACAAACCGATCTTAGCGCAATTGTAAGACGGCTTGAATTTAAGATTGCGCTTTTAGCTAAAATCGAATCCTTCAATGGTGGCAGTACGATTATCTAAAACTCAACTCCTGTCTTTAGTTTTCTGCAAAGGCGCATAGCTTGCTGCACACACAGTAATGGAACCGATAACGACACACAACAGTACCTTCCTCCATGGCACCTTGCACAGATTAAGACCCCAATTATTTGAAGGAAATGATTACTAGAATGATGGTATATATTTTTGTTGGCATTAATACTGTCGTGATTTAGGAATTGTTTGCTATCGCAATTAGAGAAATACCTACTCATGTTTTGAAGAATTGAAATACGAATACATACCGATACATTCTTTAGTGACATAATGATAATGAAAATTTATATGAATAATAATAATATGTCCTATTAACATAACAAGTAAATGTATGATCGTCATCAATTTGGGGGAGATTTACGTAAAATACTAAATATATCCTTCATGTTTTCGCTTTGCTGCTATAACAAAGGATGTTATGATTACCTTTAAAAACACAGAAAGACGGAGGATTTCAAGAATGCATGGACCGGAAATAATAATAATAATAATAATAATAATAATAATGTTTCGAGAAAGCAGTTGTTTAATATATATTCACTGGGTATATATTAATTATATTGATAATTATTTTTAAAAGGAGTGAATTTTACTTTTGCTATTTATGGGATATTTTATGTCTCAACATGCGTATTTGTTTGTTTGATGAATACTAGTATATGTTTCTTTTAAATTCATATATAAAAACCCTTGTCCCCTCCCCAATCGATTTTAGAATTAAACATGTATGATTTTTCACTCTAACTTGTATTTATAGTAGATTAATTTAATGATAAACTAAAGACAAAAGAACTGCCATGAATGTGACCCAGAAGAGTGAGTGAGTGATGCCGCTTTTAGCAATATTCCAGCAATATTCCAGCAATATCACGGCGGGGCATACCAGAAATGGGCTTCACACATTGTACCCACTTCCGGAATCGAACCCGGGTCTTCGGCATGATGAGCAAATGCTTTAACCCTTAGGCTACCCAACCACCCCCTGACCCAAAAGAAATACAGGAGGAGCTCAGCGATTCTATAATATTAATACACTGGGCAAGGTAGATTCTATGCTACGTGCTTATACAAAGGGAAACCCCTCCCATCTAGTATATGAACTAAGATTAGCTGCCCTTGAGTTGTCCAAAAGGTCACGGACGTTACTAATCGCTTGCAGACAACTTAGGTTCTTATCCTTCCCTTGTTTAGCGAAAAGGTATGTTGTTTAAATTTTCTTTCAGCATTGAGTCGGGTGGGAATGGTACTTATAGCTATCGACTCAATATTTATGTGGTTCACTATCGCAATTAACAATATTTCTGACGTTAAATCTGTGGTGAATTCTGCGTATTGTTGAAGTGTCGATTCGAATCATAAAGTTAACAAAATAAAGAGGCTATGTTTGAATGTAAAGCAAATAATTTATGTGAAACAGACCCACCATCTTGTCAAGTTTATCCAGGGACCACAACAATCTTAACTACTTAAGATTGGTCCAGACCAATTGTACGTTTCGCTTGTAGCTTACAATGATCTTAGCCTACAATTGCTTTTGTGCAAGTGGATGGCGAAGCCTAAGATAGCGATCTTAAGGATTTACAATAATTGTAGCGCTAAGATTGTTATGTGCAAGTGGACCCAGATCAGTATGGTATGATTGGTTGGTTGGTTTGTTGCTTTACGCCACACAGCAATATTCCAGCTATATGATGGCGGTCTGTAAATAATCTAGTCTGGACCAGACAGTCCAGTGATTAATATTATGAGCATCGATCCACGCAATTGGGATTGATGACTGGTATCAACCAAGTCAGCGAGCTTGACCACCCGATCCTGTTAGTTGTCTTTTACGACATGCATAGTCACCTTTTACGGCAAGCATGGGTTGATGAAGCCCTATTCTACCCCGGAATCTTCATGGGTCAAGTATGGTATGAGAACAGAATGGCACAATAACAGTAGGGTAGGGTGCAAGCACAGTAGGGTAGGGAAGAACAGTAGGGTAGGGTAGAAGAGTATGGTAGGGTAGAAGAGTATGGTAGGGTAGAAGATTATGGTAGGGTAGAACAGTATGGTAGGGTAGAACAGTAGGGTAGGGTAGAACAGTAGGGTAGGGTAGAACAGTAGGGTAGGGTAGAAGAGTATGGTAGGGTAAAAGAACAGTAGATAAGGGTAGGGTAGAAGAGTATGGTAGGGTAGTATGAATGTGTTCTCACTGGTAGTATTCTCCTGGAGGAAGGAGTCGGCGGGGAATGAGATGACCGGCTGATGGCTGACCCGAATGTCCTGGCTCAACTTGTCCAGGGAGCTGAAATATACAACAACGTAACTATGGTAACATATCTGAGGGCTGAAATATACAACAACGTAACTATAGTAACATATCTTAGGGCTGAAATATACAATAACGTAACTATAGTAACATATCTGACGGCTGAAATATACAACAGAAATTCATGTCTCAAGATTGAAATACAGAACAAAGTCACTTCTGCCTGAGTGTCCATGTTATTATTATTTGTTTGTTTTGCAGGGCTATGCTGCAGTATTTCAAAGTATTAGTAACAAAGCTGACCTTGTTGTTCCAAGCACTGTTGAGTTACAAGGTCAAATGTAACTCTCACACGTTAACACAGATTTATGATTACCACATTTTCCATAAAACAATCTTAGCACTACACAAGGGCTGGAACGAGTCTATCCGGGTACCCTCCACCCTCCACCCTATTGCCCGACCCTACCCGGGTACCCTCCACCCTATTGCCCGACCCTACCCAGGTACCCTCCACCCTATTGCCCGACCCTACCCAGGTACCCCCAACCCTATTGCCCGACCCTACCCGGGTACCCTCCACCCTATTGCCCGACCCTACCCAGGTACCCTCCACCCTATTGCCCGACCCTACCCAGGTACCCCCCACCCTATTGCCCGACCCTACCCGGGTACCCTCCACCCTATTGCCCGACCCTACCCAGGTACCCTCCACCCTATTACCCGACGCTACCCGGGAAGCCTCCACCCTATTGCCCGACCCTAACCAGGTACCCTCCACCCTATTACCCGACGCTACCCGGGTACCCTCCACCCTATTGCCCGACCCTAACCAGGTACCCCCCCACCTTATTGCCCGACCCTACCCAGGTACCCTCCACCCTATTACCCGACGCTACCCGGGAAGCCTCCACCCTATTGCCCGACCCGAACCAGGTACCCTCCACCCTATTACCCGACGCTACCCGGGTACCCTCCACCCTATTGCCCGACCCTAACCAGGTACCCCCCCACCTTATTGCCCGACCCTAACCAGGTACCCTCCACCCTATTGCCCGACGCTACCCGGGTACCCTCCACCCTATTGCCCGACCCTACCCAGGTACCCTCCACCCTATTGCCCGACCCTACCCAGGTACCCTCCACCCTATTGCCCGACCCTAACTAGGTACCCCCCACCCTATTGCCCGACCCTAACCAGGTACCCCCCCACCCTATTGCCCGACCCTAACCAGGTACCAAATATTAACATAGAGTTACGAGTGTCATATTTCGACAAAACAATCTTAGAACTATGCCCGACCCTAACCAGGTACCCTCCACCCTATTGCCCGACCCTAACCAGGTACCCTCCACCCTATTGCCCGACCCTAACCAGGTACCCTCCACCCTATTACCCAACGCTACCCGGGTACCCTCCACCCTATTGCCTGACCCTAACCAGGTACCCTCCACCCTATTGCCCGACCCTAACTAGGTACCCCCCACCCTATTGCCTGACCCTAACCAGGTACCCTCCACCCTATTGCCCGACCCTAACTAGGTACCCTCCACCCTATTGCCTGACCCTAACCAGGTACCCTCCACCCTATTACCCAACGCTACCCGGGTACCCTCCACCCTATTGCCTGACCCTAACCAGGTACCCTCCACCCTATTACCCGACGCTACCCGAATCCCCTCCACCCTGTTACCCGACCCTACCCGGGTATCCTCCACCCTATTACCCGACCCTAACCAGGTACCCTCCACCCTATTACCCGACGCTACCCGGGTACCCTCCACCCTGTTACCCGACCCTACCCGGGTACTCTCCACACTACTACCCGACCCTAACCAGGTACCCTCCACCCTATTGCCCGACCCTAACCAGGTACCCTCCACCCTGTTACCCTTTTACCTGACCCTACTCGGGTAGGTAACTTGTATGTGTATTGTAACTTGTATCCTCACGGTGTTAATTTACTCACTCAATACTGTCAGAGAGGTTGCTAATGCCCAGAAACTTGAGGAGGGATTTCGGGAGAATATCCCCGTCTAGTGTTCCCTGAAACAGAAGGCATGATGAACAACAAGGACATAACAAGAAACCAGAACAAAGTGAGTGTCAACCAACTGATGTACAGGAGAACACTGAAACCGACACCGCAACAGAAACAAGGAGCCTCATGCTGAATATAGACAGCGCACCTGTACGAATTTCTGAAATGAATTGGTTAATTGTGTTGAACCCTGCTTTGAACACACCCTCTATTATCCAGTGTATTAGATATCCATCCCATCCTGATAAATACTTTAAAAAATGAATAATGGAACTTTGAACATACCTTTATTTTGCAAAAAATAAGTATGTTTCTTGGCAAGATAAAGCCAACAGATATCAAGGCCGTGGTTAACTTTTTTTGACAGGGGGGGGCAAATATTTGTACAAGTATCACTTGTCCCCTACTTGATTCAAATAAAACTGTTTTCTATAAAAAATCTAGGGGGGCAACTGCCCTCCCTGGCCCCTCCAGCTGGCTACGGCACTGGATATAAAACAGTATCTGTCAGGTAACCTTTCAGTGTTTTGTAATACTGTTACATAATTCGTAATGATGATGGACGTTTTCTTGAGGCATGGTATTTAACTGTCTGAAAAAGCCCAGTTTCCACCCTTGCCAAACTAGCCTGAGAATTTCTAGGTACGAGCATAGCGCCACCAGTGGCTATTATGGCATGTCCCTTCTATGTCCCTCCTATAGACCAATCAGATTCCCTCTCTCATATCACATGCATTTGCTTCAAACAATACGGTGGCGCCCTGTGAAGATGATATGATCAATAATCAAGATCAATATTGTAATAAAACCGGTCTTACTTCACGCAAAGTGCATCAAATCATGTGAGCACCTTGATTAAAAACCAGAAAAGATTTGAAAAATATCTGTTGACGCGAAGTTGATGGTACACATGCGTTGCAAATCCTGCAATCAACCGAAATCTGCACGACAGTTTACGCACCAGATGTTGATAAAGTTACACGATTTTGATCGGACTATGCATAGACTAACTAGTCCTGTCAAAATATTACTCCATAATTCCAGCCTAGTTCAGCTAGGGTAGAAAATGGACTTTGATAGTCCCTTCCAAGAATGACCACTTCTATTCTTTAAGGTTGGCAAACCCATGAAGGTTTAGGATTATAGGGCCATCACACCGACAAATGAGCTAGATTAACAATGGTGAACTAAGGTCACACGAGTTTCAACCCAACCCAAACTACCACCCACATTGAAGTGTGTCATTCTAGTTTTAATAATCGGGGTCGAAGCCATCCAAATATGTTCAAAGTTATAGAAAAAACAAACTGCTACAGAAATCTTGGGCATGTAGGTGAACGGCGGAGGTTGCCTTCCACCTAGGAAAAAGATGTAAGGTGTCTGAGAGGCCACACAACCATCCATCAATATCATGACACTATGTCACATTATGTTGGCTTGTAAACGTAAATGTGCTAACATAAAAACATAAATGGGCAATTATAGTGTCATATTCCATATACTATTTCACACTTATACTTTTTCTCTTTTCTGTGAGTGCCATTATGTAAATTGTGTATCTGGTGAAAATTGGTGAATTTTGAACGTATGAAACCGTAAATTATAAATTAAAAAGAAATGTCTGTCCTTTTGAAATTCTTATTTGAAATATAGGTTTGGAAAATTATTTATGTATCCTATCCTTGACAGTAACCCCATGCTTGTGACAACAGTGGCATGGTTACCATGGTTACACTACTACTACCTGCGGGCATAGGGGCAGTGAACCAAAATTAACTAATCTGAAACTAATGACGACCTAATGATCCCTGAATGGAATCTAACTTCAGCAATGTCAGACAAGTCCATTTCAAGTCCACTTTATTAACAGGGGGGTTAAGTTTGGTATTTCCTGCATATTCTCACAATCCTCACATCGATTATCTGAACCTAATACCCATTTTCTCCTAATAACAATTATCACATCTCTCCCACTTTTTGATGCGATGTGATCGTTCGGCCACTGCATTTATCTAAGTACCCCAGCTGAAAATGGGCAACAACTCACTAGACACGTCCGTCTCAAAACTAACGTCGTCCAATATGCGACATAAAGTTGTGAGCGCATATTAGAATCTCCAGAAATGATGTCATGATAGAACCATGTATTATTGTGAAAAAAACCACACTACGTTCTTTATTGCTTTTTGCGATTTATCATGTAGCTGTGTTATATTCTCTACCATGCAATCACGTAATGGTCATTAATTATGCAGCCAGATGCTAATCTCTGTAAGAGCTTGCTTTTTTCATCTGTAGTTGCATTGTCTCGTACCTTTATTGTCAGCCACAAGGGCAGACCCAGCAGTTTTGCAGGTGTCCGATAACAAAATCCTCTCTCAGTGGTGTGTGTGTGTGTGTGTGTGTGTAGACCTGGCACATTGTTGTCATTGTACACAGTTGTTTATCATGTCAGTTAGTGCGACAAAACTTGATTACAGGGTTTGGCAAATATAGACATGCAGGTCAAACTGTCTGTATTTTACACTGTATTCCATTGATCAAAACTATTGATACTATATTGACATTTGGTACCAACACTGATCAATACCTTGCCATCAGACCATGACCAACTGCAACACATCAGTTGCTGACAAGAGTGAACTCTTTACCCACGAGGCTACCAAGCAGCCCCTCCCGTATAAGACAGCTGGGTTGTGCACTCGTTTCATGGCCTAGTTATACAGCTGTAAGATAATTTGCTCTCTAAATACCAAACACATGAGCCAACTGTTTTTGTATTTCTTCAAACGGTTTTGTGCTGGAATGCATGAACTTACACCAGTGACACTGCTTGAGGAAAATTGTCAAATACCAAAAAAACACACGACCAGGAATGTAGAACAACACCTGTGAATTCCCAACCCTATATTATATGGCCATCTTCCTGAGGCAAGGGAGTTAACTGACTGTAAAATTCCAGTTTCCACCTTTGCCGAACTAGGCTGGAATTTCGTGGTTCGTCAGTCGCGCCACCAGTGACAAATACGAGTCATGTCCCTTCTACATCCCTCCTTTTGACCAATCAGATCTCACGTCTCATATTACTTTCCTTCAAACTTCAACAGGCGGCACCCAGTCAAGACGATCTGATTGATAATCAAGACCTTTATTGAAATCACTTTAGCACCTTGATCAATGCCCAGTTGACGGTACACATGCTCACCATGTTTACGAACAAAATGTCAATGTCGTTACACAATTTTGATTGGATTATGCATAAATTTGTTAGTCCTGCCAAAAAATAACTCCTTGTTCGGCAAGGGTGGAAAATGGACTTCTATAGTTAGTTAACTTCCTTACCTTGGGTAGATGATGTATGGAAGCACAGACATGATAAGTGTTGTCTTGAACTTCCATGTGCACAAGATGGGTGAGTGAACAGAGTTTTATGAATGAATATCACAGTGAGGAGCAACCAACCACCAACCAACCAAACAACCAACCACCATCCAACCAGCCAGCCAACCAACCACCAACCTACCAGCCAACCACCATGCAACCAACCAACCACCAACCAACCAGCCAACCATCCAGCCAATCAACCACCATGCAACCACCCACCAACCAACCATCCACCAACCACCAACCAACCAACCACCAACCAACCAGCCAGCCAATCAACCACCATGCAACCACCCACCAACCAACCATCCACCAACCAACCAACCAACCACCAACCAACCACCATCCAACCAACCACCAACCAACCAGCCAACGACCATGCAACCAACCAACCACCAAGCAACCAGCCAACCATCCAGCCAACCAACCACCATGTAACCACCCACCAACCAACCATCCACCAACCAACCACCAACCAACCACCAACCAACCAAACAATCTTTATTCATGATACTGATGAGGCCAAATGCCTATAGTACATGGTCTGGGGCTGAAACTATTACACTTTCTTAGTTTCATAGCATGATAAATAAACAGTCAGATTTCCGATAGTTTCTGTACAATCACATGTCATTAATTTACAAAATTTGTTAACATGTGGATTGTGGTAGAAATAGTTATTTAAAAATTTTGTTTTTAAATCATTACACTCTGTACATACACATAAAAAGTGAAATTCAACTTTAATACAACCACTTTTACAAATCCTATTTTCTCTAAAAATGCCTACATATCTGCCTGTTCATAAGTAAAATCATGGAAGCTACAAAAAAGTCAAGACAGAGCTATTGGGTCATTGATGTAGCAAGCCGACACTGAGAGCACGGGGCCACCCCAGCGCTCCCTTGCACAAGATACAGTTTGAAAGACATTCCTATGTACCTACCTGTAAATAGCTTTGTAAACCACTTCGTCTTTGCTCTAATACTTTGGAATTCCACTTGAGAACCTTTTTAGGAGGAAACTCAGGTGTTCTCATTACTTTCTTGAGCTGAAAAGCAATGTGATGCTGAAGTCATGTTTATGTAGCATAGTATGTCAAAGACATTTGAAAAATATTTGTATGTGATCATGATGACAGGAATAAAAACAATGAGGCAATATCGAAAACAAATGATTGATTTTTTGTGGCATTTCTTGGATGGCTAAGGGATTTTATTTCAACAAGGTCTGTGTATCAAAGACAAGGGACAGAACTCCTGATATATTATGCACAGAATCAGATCCAACCGAACAAATTTGGTGAAAATATGAATGTCAAATTGAGTATCATATTTGTGTTAATAATACATACAAAAACACATTATATTTCTATATGTGTGACATGTTGGCAGAAAAATCGTAAATTTTGATTATTTTTGCTCTCCATATTTGATTAAAATAGAGTTGTGAAGTCCAAAGTACTATGTAGATACTCATTAGGCAAAAACAAATACCAGTCTTCGTTCTCAGGTACCGTTCGCATCATCAGAAAGTCTGCCAAATGTTTCGGTTTTTATTTCCATTTTTGAAAAAATAAAAATTCCTAATACTTTAAAACAATGTGCACACAGTTACTTCCCTTTACATGCACACTGCCTTACTGTGAATCTCATGTTATGGCGACAATAGGACTTTGTATGCTTGTTTATGTAGGGAAGGGAGGACCCTTTCTCAGGTTGATGGTACACAACTATTTATTTGGTTACATACCAGTTCGAACAAGCCCAAAAAAGCCTGGATTATATGTTCAAAAGTCATTGCCTGGGAACCACTTCTTTTATTTTTTTAAGCCTTATATCTCCAGCAAATAAGCACAACAGGTACTATTTGTTCAGCCTTGCTTCATGGCTCTACTGAAAGATAAGTCCATAGATGTGTAGTAATTTTATCCTTATAATAGGCAAGTCTAGATAAGCGGACAGTCTAATGACATGGGGACAACATGTTCTTATTATTTATAAAATCTAGAAATTATGATTTAAACTTATAATTATTGGCTTAGAGACTTGTGCAAGTGTCCTGTTTTCCTCCTAAACATTTTTGGACATGCCATAATAAATAAATTGACCCATGAAAATTCGGCGTAGAATAGGTCTTCAGCAACCCATGCTTGCTGTAAAAGGCGACTATGCTTGTCATAAGAGGCGACTAACGGGATCGGGTGGTCAGACTCCCTGACTTGGTTGATGCATGCTCATGATATCAATCACTGGATTGTCTGGTACAGACCTGATTATTTATAGACCGCCATCACAAAGCTGGAATATTGCTGCGTGCAGTGTTGAACAACAAACAAACAATAAATCAATTATTACATTTTCATCCCCACCTGGCTCCCTGCCAAACATGCCGCACATCATTTTATTGTCCTGAAGTACCTACAGAAATATCACTGTGTGTTGCCTTCATTCTGTACTTGGAAGAAAAGCATCATCCAAACATCATGAGTCATGTGAATCACATCCATCAACAGTTTATGTACACAGATGTCTTGAACAGTTTGTTAAAAAATATATATACTACTCAAAAGAAGTTAAAGAACACCCAATTCTTTCATATTACTATAGTTAATCTCACATGCCAAGACAGATTAACTATAGTAATATGAAAGAATCGGGTGTTCTTTAACTTCTTTTGAGTAGTATATAAAGAATGCCTCCTGCCTCACATTTTTTTATTTCGATGCAAATGTAATAATTCATTTATTGTGGCCATAAATCGGATCACATATTTGTTCAGGTCAACCCTTGAGTTCAGCACAGACATCATGAAGTACCCAGACAGCAGTGTCCATCTGCAGAAACCAGGGTTCACCATGTACACTGTGCCTTGCCTCAGTGCATTCACTGACACCATCGACAATAGCACATCATTAACCATATATCACACATGCAGTTCTTGGAAATTTTGCCATAGATGGACAACCAACAATGAGTGAGTGAGTATTGTTTTACGCCGCTTTTGGCAATATTTCAGCAATATCACGGTGGGGGACACCGGAAATGGGCATCACACATTGTACCCATGTCGGGAATCGAACCTGGGTCATCGGTGTGACAACAACTAACAATGAAAGCACGTACAATGACATCCTCTAAACACTGGTGTGTATGTTCTGTGATACTTGCCTCAAGCCTAGACTATATGAGACAAGACAAAGATGCATGATCTGTGATGATGATGAAATGAAGCGGCATTGTTTGTAGTAGCAGAGTGAGTAATATTTCCTTAACGCCGCATCAGCAATCTTGCAGCTGTTCTATGTAGTAGCAGAACATGTATAGAATTCAAAAGAAATTAAAGAACACCTGATTTCTTCATATGACTATAGTTATTTTGTCATGGCTGGTGGGATTGCAACACACTGCCTTCCAATTGTGGGTCTTCTTTAACTTGTTTTGAGTAGTGTACAGAGCTCCAGATAAGCTGCGTATCTGCGTAAAATACGCATCAGAAATGCAGAAATATGCAGTGAAATAATATTCAACCGCATCAAATACGCAACGAACATTACAGATATCCTCCAAAAATAAAACTTGTGCGTATCATCAAAATATTGTGAAGTAACCCCACGTATTCGACTAGCAAATCAGCAACTTATTTTGAAATTATTTACAGACATTCCGTCAACCTTGCCATTCTCCACGATGACAGTTACATCATGATCATTTGCCATCACACTTTCTTGTGGAAGTATCGTGGTATTTTTGAGTCCTATAAAGCTCTCGAACCCACACGACACCAGTTTGCAGGGATTAGATGAATAGTGTTTTTAAATATTTAACTTAAATACCCACATGTGTAAAAACTAGAGGGTAACAGAAATTTGAATACCCAGATAGAATTACTGATACCCAATGATTTTAAAATGCATGGGTACAATACCCACAACACCCAAAGCTTATCTGGAGCTCTGAGTATATATATGTATCCTCGATGTGTAGCTTGTAGTATGAGAGAGAGTGACTATTGCTGAGCGCTGCATCAGGCCTATCAAAAAATATGTTTGGGTCCTCTTACGTGGAAAAATAAAAGAGGGTAGGTAGGTAGGAAAATTACTTTATTATTCAAATATTTTACACAGCATATTTATCACTAATGTCTCTTGTTGCATGGATGACAACAAAAACGTTTTTCACCAATGTCAGATTTACAATCAATCTTTAAACAGAGTAAAAAGAATTAATGGAACATGTTGAAACCAAATTGTCAGCACTGAACAAAATAATGAAAACATCAAGATAGAGTCGGGGGATTGTCTTATTTAATAAATCTGAGTAAGAATAGGTATGATCGGGAGTAAGATGAAGGTAGGGTCGGGGAACCAGATTCAAGCATATTTCTTTGATACGCCTAAGCATTCTTGCATCTATTTGTGGTGAGCATATGTGTGATCATTGATGATGAATAAACTGCACCTACTGTATTTGACGTAATAAGCGCCCAGGGCGCTCTCAAAATTAAAAATAGGGGGCTCTTATTAGAATATTACTTTGGTGGAAAAAACAGAGTTGAAAGATAAATTTTGTGGTTTATGCTGACAGTCTGAACTGTTTATTTACGACAGATACATTTTTCCAGAATTTAATTGCCCATAATTAAGGGTGCATATAACACATGAGTGTGTATTATACACGAATAAATAAGTCTTGTGTACATTGATAAATCGGAAGGGGGGCTAATTGGGATTGTTCACTAGCCAATATATTAGCAAATATCGCTGTGAGCGCTTATTAGAGCTGGGCGCTTATTACGTCGAATACGGTATGTCCTGTCATGCTTGTATCATTGTGACTGATTTGAGACAACCATTGTCTGAAGAACACTTGATTCCGAAGGCTAATTACCCTGTAGCCATGACATGTCTCCATAACTTAATTGCCATTATTTATAACACTCATCCCCGTTGTTAATCCTCACCTACATTTCATTGTATATTGACTGTCAGCCAACCTGGGCCACCATATCACATCCCGTTTACTACTGTTATTTATAGTATGACATTTATTGCCTTACTTGATCATCCCCTGAACTGGGTCAGTTCATCACGGCCATATGTCCAATGTCCAGAGCAACGTCTCTTTTGTCAGTCCATTGTTTGTTTCTATATATGTGTTATCATTACACTTTTAGACTAGGTATTCCGAGTGCTGGTGTTGGGACGACCTCGAGCAGGATGTGCAGCTCGTAGGAAATGTCCTGAGGTTGAGATGGAGCTCCGCACACCTCATGTATGCCTGAGCTGGAAGATCCACTCATCGCTGTGTTTGTGTTGTCAGAGCAGGTATTCCGCTCATTGTGTAATTGTTGTTTATTGTTAACATGGTGTGCATAAAACGTTCCGGGACTGTGATGTCAATTTTGTCCTTGATTCCCCCAAGAGCCAATTCCCTGTTGCGTGTTGACACTTGTACCAGCAGAACGTACATGAAGGATCAGTGATGATGGCATAGAGCGCCCTTGGTTCACTGGGGCACAGAGATTACATTCACAGTAATCTTCTGATACACTGTTCTGCATACATCACAAAGATCAGATCAATGAATATTGAAATTATTAGTACACACTGCTAAATCAAACACTGTTGTGTACATCACCAATGCAGATGTTGGGAACCAAATTATTCTACCTGTTTATGAAGTTCTTCAAACTCTGTGTATCTCTTCTCCACTGTGTGTAATCTGCCAGATACCCAAACCTCTAAGAAAAATACCTGCAATTAAGAAATAGAAGGTTCTACAGGAAAATAAAATCGAACTAATATCTAAGTTATTACCAGTCATTGAGGAAAGACAATGGCAGCAAAATCAAATATGTCATATGAATGATCATTCCATAACTAATATCTGGCCACATTGCACCCACATTACACCTTAGAGTGAGTGAGTATGGTTTTACGCAGCTTTTAGCAATATTCCAGCACTATCATGGGCATCAGACATTGTACCAATGTGGGCATCGAACCCGGGTCTTTAGGGTGACAAGCTGACTTTTTAACCACTAGGTATCACCCCCCCCCCCCCCCCCCCCATAGTATTCTTAGATAGATTACCAAGGGATGCCAATTGGTTTGGTGTGTTTGTCTAATGCTGGAGGTATGCTGAGGGCAAGTACACTTGTTATGGGTGTTCATATATATATATATATATATATATATATATATATATATATATATATATATATATATATATATATATTACTATCAGCTAGTATACACAGGCCAGTAAGCAAGTTTTTCAAATTCAGGTTAGGCTGCATTCCCGTTTACCCCCCCTCATGGTTCTCAGTTAGTTTTAGTTTGTCAGCACTGTTTTCAAAGTACAAAGGAAAATCACTGCTTAACACAGGACCTACATCTAAACGCAAGCACCTGCCTGCTTCCTTCAAAGATTTTCATAAATATTTAGGCTACTGTGTAAACTGAAAAGGTCACTGTAAGGTAAGGGAATACCTCTTATGACCTACTGGCTGGTGTCAGCAAAATGTCACGTAATGTTGAGAGCATGTTGACTCTAACATTTAAACGGATGTTGTGTTTGTTTATGAAGAGACTGACTTTTCATTTTTCTGAATTTCCTTACGTCCTTGAAGCTTGCTATTATTTCTGCAGCAATAGACGTATACATTGTAACGTAACCTCAGGTAGCACTCACCGTGAATGTGTTTTCGTGTTCATCTTTGATTTTCCGATAACTTGGCACAGAAGCTCGTATGAACATTGCGAAGGATGGAAATAAAATGCCTTCGTATGTTGACAGCTGTTAGCTGAAGGAGGGAGGGTCGTGTACTAGAGTGACTTCCCCTTGGTTGATACAAAATCTCAGTGATTATTGTTACAATCGCGGCTGCAATCAATACGACAAGACAATAGTGATGCAGAACATCACAATCTGGATGCAACTAAACATCGGTATAAATATGATGTTAAAAAGTGTTTGGAGCACAGATAAAAATGATCAAAGCAGTCTATATTTATAAATATAAATGGTCTCGATCCTGCATGTCATCAGTGGGTAGGATAAGAAGGATACTGCGGATCCGGGTTTTTAAAAAGGGGCGGGGAAAGGGTTCCACTTGGGACAGTTATTAGTAATTTTACTTTGTCAACCAATTCACGTGTCATTATGGTAGGAAGGAGTGAGTATGGTTTAACTCCGCTTTTAACAATATTCTAGCAGAGACCATATGAATATTGTAGTAACCGCAAATCTGCATTGTGTGCTATAATGGTACATAGAATTATTTCAGAATGCCTACCCGTGAAGATTCGGGGTAAATTATATGGTCTCTGATTCAAGCAATATCACGGCAGGGAACACCTGAAATGGGTTTTACACATTGTACCCATGTCGGGAATCGAACCCAGGTTCGACGAGCGAACGCTTTAACCACTAGGCTACCCGACCGCCCTCATCATGGTAGGAAATACGCATACAAAATGTCACCAGATGTGAAAAAACGGGGTGGGTGCATGCATGGTCACCCTCAGAATCCCTCGGGATCCGCCAAGTACTGCACACGACGTTCATTGAGGATCCCGCTAAAGTAACTGAGAGCTATACATATATACTCTTAAAACATAACCTACTCAAAACGTATGCCCAGTTCTCACAATTCCTCAGTATTATATAAGTCTGGCACTGGACACACAGCTAGACTAACATCTAGTCTCTGAAATGAACATATCGTACCGAAACAACAGTTGTTCGGTTATCTTAATAAAAATATTATAAAAGGGAGCCCAGTGACTCACTTCATTTTCAGATACTGCAGTAATCTAGACTTGCCAAACATTATAGACTTGCATGGGCTGTATTTGATATATATTTGTATGAGGGTCTGCAAGACAGACTATAGACAGCCTACAGTTGAATATTTAGAGACAGTAAAAGAGTTGGATTTTACGCCGCTTTTAGCAATATTCCAGCAATATCGCGGCGAGGGGACACCAGAAATGGGCTTCACACATTGTACCCATGTGGAAATCGACGTACCGAGCAAACACTATAGGCTAACCCAACGCCCCATGAATATTTTAAATTCCTGAATAGCAATAGGCACCCGTTCAGATGTTGCCAGATGTATATATATAAACTGTTTTAAACTAATGAGTTATCTTCCGGAAGTGAAACCTGTATCTTACATTTGAACGAAAAGTTTAACAAAATACAGATATCATGAAAAGCAAAAGGCACCGGTTCGGTAGTCATGTCTGATTTTTTTGCAAAGCTTCATGTTATGCTTTCCAAGTGAGAGATTATAATTATCACTGGCTCGTGTGGTCCAGACTAGATTATTTACAGACCGCCATATATGGCTAGAATATTGTGGCGTTAAAAAACAAACAAACAAACCACACACATATTGCTGTAAAGCCGTAATATAGAAAAGACACTGTGAACAGATTGATAAAACATTATTTCCCAGTATAAATAACTCATAAGTCACAAAATTATCATCGCCAAAGAAAAGAAAGTAAACCGTAATTTGACAACCAAATTACTTTCAGCTGGAGTACAATTAAGCGGGTTAATCGTCTTTAACCATTTATAGCTCTTTGGTTGTGTAATTTCAGCTGATTCGGCTTCTTCTACATATTACCTGTTGGATAGTCTAATATATGGTCCACGAAATAGAGTTATACATAAATTACTACAATTACTGGTAATTCTATAAAAGAAACCCTTGAGTGTTCAGGAACCCTAAAAACGGATGAGTTTGGGATGCTAAAACGGAGAATAGTATGAGAATGCAAATATATACTATGCAATAAAAGCAGGGGATATTTTGTTTTGAGGTGAAACTAAAGGAAATTACACGAAAGTAAGTGATTGGTGTGGCAAGAACATTTCCAAGGAAATCAAGTACCTAAACACAACCTTGTGACAGCCAAGAAGCACGTGACCTCGAACAGCACGTGCAAGGGAAAGCATGCCAGTGTTACCGTCGCCACTCAAACTCGGTTGTGAGCAGACACATATTGTTTTCTTGGAGCTAAACGCCCAAAGACACTTTGTTAAACACATTTAATCATTAAGGAAGCAACAGTATTGATCATGCATGCGCTGTTTGCAATGTGCTGAACGTTTACGTGTCACGGGGACCCCGTGAAGATTCGGGTTAGAATAGGTCTTGAGCAACAGATGCTTGCCGTAACAGGCGACTATGCTTGTCGTAAGGGGCGTCTATGCTTGCCGTAAGAGGCGTCTATGCTTGTCGTAAGAGGCGACTATGCTTGTCGTAAGAGGCGTCTATGCTTGCCGTGAAAAGCCTAGAGGAACCGGGTGGTCAGGCTCGCTGACTTGGTTGATGCATGTCATCGTATCCCAATTGCGTGGATCGATGCTCATGATAACAATCACTGGATTGTCTGTTCCAGACTCGATTATTTACAGACCACCGTCATATAGCTGGAACATTGTTGAGTGCGGCGTTAAACAACAAACAAACAAATCCTAGTGAAATAGAACTATTGGCATGAACTGACACAATTATAAATTATCCTGTTAGTCTAAAACTGGTTTCTTTGGCGATATGTGATAACAAGAGGTTTTGTTACAAACATCTGCCCACCAGCGTACAACGATGAAAAAACATTACTCATTATATGTGTTTACAATACCAACGGCCCCGTCACTATTTAAAGTGCATTTCTTTACTCTTATAATAAATAATCTTATTTACTCTCATAATATATATATCTTATCCAAATTTGACTTAATGCTCAATGATATGCACACTATTTAAACATGTTTAGATTATTAGAATAATACACAACGATATGCACTTAGTAGTAAACATGGTTAGATTATTAGAATGATGCACAACGATATGCACTTTGAAGTAAACATTTTTATATTATTAGAATAACAACGATATGCACTTAGTAGTAAACATTTTTATATTATTAGAATAATACACAACGATATGCACTTTGTAGTAAACATGTTTAGAGTCTGATCCAGACAATCCAGTGATTCATATTGTGACCAACGATCCACGCCGTAAAGGTACATCTTCCTGAGGCAAGCGAGTTAAAGGGCAAGTTCACACGGAAATGAACCTATTTTTCTTGTACTTTTTCCACATTAAAAGTGTTAACCTAGTAGTGTCATAGACAAAAATATAAAAAATATCACAATTAATTAACATATTTTTTGCATTAAAACGATTGATATTTTTCACATTTACCAAGTGTTCTATTTCCAGAACAAAAAACACCATGGCTTATGCCCCTTGCAATATGACGTCAATGGTGCCAATTGATAAACATTATGACGTCATCATGCTTTGTTAGAGCCGCTTCACGTGGTGTAGGTACAGGTGTGTGATTCTAGCGTCTCAGATGCCAGCCAGCATAGTGTTATGCTGAGTCACCACTGCGCCGGAGTGTGTCATAGGCCATGTTGTTTTACCGCAAACTGGTACTTGATATCTTTTGCGTTGAGAATAGACAGGGACCCAGTTGAATTGGCACCAATTACGTCATAATCTAAGGTGGAAAACTCAGGCCTGTTTATCTCGAAAAACGAAGGCCTCATAACGGCATAGCATTTTCACACTATTGTGAGCTTCCTACTTTCACTGTGAAAAAAATGAGTTTATATTTTCAAACACAGATACTAACTAATTGTAAAATTGCGTTTTGTTTAGAAAAAGAAAGAAAGTGATTTTTGCGTGTACACTTCCCCTTTAACTGACTATAAAGTTAGTTAATTCCCTTGCCTCGCGAAGATGTCAGGGTACGATGACAGCGACCAACCAAGTCACCAAGCCTGACCACTGTGGTCGCCGCTTAAGACCAGCACAGGTTGCTGGGGACCTATTCTAAACCGGAATCCCCACGGGGGCATACAACAAACGGAAAGGAACATGCTACAGGTTTACTGTGTTTAGTGACGCCCTTCACATTTGGTTGTATGAATGGTATCTGCGCCACGATTTGAAGTATTTCAGCTATATAACGGCGGCACGTATATAAACGAGCCTGGGCCAGGCAAACTGATATAAGGGTAACGCTATTTTATCATTTGCAGAAGCCCGAGGTCTTCCATTAACTGCCCGACAAAGGAGGGCAGTTGAAAAGACCGAGGGCTTCTGCAAATGATAATGCCCTGAAAAATAGCATTACCGTTATTCTGGCTAAAATGGATGGAATTTGTTATCAAATAAAAAGAAACAACAATGTCGATTTTGAAACATTTACTGCAATCAACACGAATGTCACTGACCCACTTTTACAAATATGGAAACGTCATAGAACAAACCAGATGACGTCACTTTTGAACGTTACGTCACTTATCCCTATCCTATGACGTCACCTAACAACGGGCCTGATAATGGCCCGTCGTCAAGTAATATGAGGGCATTATCAAGTTACAGTGGCCCGCTCATTTCTGAAACATGCGGGCGTTTTTATGATAATTCTATCCATTTTAGCTATAATGATTGATAGCATGAGCAACGATCCACGCCGTCGCTATATACGTCAACACGATGTTAGCCTGGGGCCCCGTTTTACAAAGCAATCTAAGCAGTATGACTGTCCTAAGTCTGTGTTAAAGTATGGGAGTAAAGATCAACTTAGGGCTACGAACGCTTTCTGGAATGGGGCCATGCAGTCCACTTGTGCAACACGATCAGAGAGCGCCGAGATGATCATTATTCCCATGGGCAGATACAGAGGACCACCCCCCCCCCCCCCCCCCCCCCAACCCCTCTCCCCCTTTTTAATTCGAATAAAATCTTTATTTCTGTATAAATTACCACCAAAGACAATGAATAGATCTTAATTGTGCGCGCGCACACACACACACACACAGTCGTAGTCTTAATTGGGGAAATTATTTCAGTCCGTAATTAGATAGTGTGCTACAGATCGTTAAAAATGTTCTATAAGACATAGACGACTGTGCGTATTTTGTCTTATTAATGAAATTGTAGTATGTTCCTATGTGTACAAGTGAATGTTGTATAAAACGCCTCAGTTTGCAATATTTCAATTCTAATCACATGTAATAAGTCGGGGCTGGGCGGGGCAAACCAGACATTGGGCAACGAACCACGCCCTCAGGACATGATGAAACAGTCAGCCTGGTGACAGCTCTCATAACCACCTGGTCCCACGTGTTCTTATAATAGCATGGCGTCAGGGGTCGAATTCTGCCCCGAAATTCCCACATTTACTTGTAAATTATTACCTTGCATTATATTTGTCTGTCTCACAGTCACTGGACTGTACATTTTCTTTCCACACAACTTTACTGTAAAGCTATATATGGCCCTAAATGAAGCAAGTCTAGATTTTCTACACGTTCTGTATATGTCATCTCGACAACTGGGGCTCCTGTTTAATTTAAATGAAGCTTGTTTCCATCAATATTATATATTTTTCTAAGCATTCGTCTTGCACTATATATACTCTATGTGATTATTATTTTTTAAAGATTTCATTCTTGCAATGGTTCATGAGCAATCCATACTTAGGGATCGAGTTTCCATAATTGATTTGTGCACAGCTAGTGCTCTGTTGAATGTGCACACCGAACACGTGACATTTTCTTTACCTATTGATCTTCGACAGTTCTGGTTGGTGGTGGGGAAATAGTTTGTGAACAGTTACATCCCTTGTCTGAGCATGCGCACTTCGATGCATCGTCTGCTAATCAGAAAGGAACGATGTTGATGTTTCGAATAATAATGTTCTTTACATAGAATTACTGGAACCCATGTGTGATTGTTTCCATGCATAATGGCCACAGATACCACAGTGCGACTTGAGCTCACCTTTAACCCGGAGGATGACGACAGCTGTCACCCTAAACGCAAGAAACGAATAGACAGTGATGGACTCTCCAATATGACGATGTGGTCAAAATATGAGTATCAAGAAGACATGGACTGTTCGAATGATACACTTTCCGCAACAGTTTCTTCAGGGGAGGATACAAGAAAGGGGTCAGCTGCGTTGTCGGAGTCATCCATACACGAGTCAGGGGACGATAAATGCAAAGAGACATTTAAATTCCCATCATTCAAATTCTACCGATTGCGCGTGCCTAGCTGGCGTTGGTCTCGGCAAAAGGAAACAGCGATTCACGGGGAACTGATCGAAGAACTAAGCCCAGAGAATACACTGGAAAGGGAGCAACGTTCAAAATTAGAGGAATCCGAGGAACATGTTAAACTGAGGGGGCATAGTTTGGAGAGGCGTTCTAGTTTGGACAGGCTTAGAAAAATCGGCATTAGGGCACGGCGATCACTGTCCACAGCGCTGACATCATTCGCTTGTCTGGGAGGCCAGCGGTTTGAAGACGACGATGATGATACACCGTATCTGTCGGCGAAACACGAGAGGGATTTAAACCCGCCAAGACTAGAAATTATTGATCTGCACATGCTGAACACCGTGGATAACCCGGTACAGATGATTACTGGTCCCTTTATCAGAAACGGCAATTGGGGGGTCGGTAGCCTACTGATATTTATTCCCTTCCTGCATTTGTGTTTGGTTGTTTTAGATGTATATCAATAACGTGTTGCCGATTTTGGATCAAATTGATTAGAGTCTAAGTTGTAATCTGGTTAATGTCTGTTAGGGCTACGCGCGTTTCAGAATATTCTATCATGTTTTGCCAGCTTCTGGGGTTGGTAATCAAATGTCATATAGGCCAAGGCTACCACTTGCATGAACAGGTCAGTACGCCTAGCTGTCTAAAAAATGTTAATTTAAGTAAGGAATATATTGGACATTTTTGGACTATTTGCCCTTTCAATTTCTATAATTGTTGCTATATGTTATCGTTATTCCGACAGTTATTGGTTTCTCCTGCCAAAAATCTAACTCTGATACGAACTACAGGAATTCATATTCATATTCCTGTAGGCCTAGATCATGTGGTTCATAGCTCAAAGCTCAAAGCGAATTTAAGCCTCGTATGACACGTGGGCCATAAAAAATGTATATTTATCTTTGTGAACAGCTACGAATTCCAGTGTATCAAGAACCATCTATTTCACATGTTACTTATTCAAAATTGATTTGGTGACATGTGTAGACACTCTTTCTGTGCTTTCTTTAGCCTGCCACGATAACTATAATGATAGCATATGTATTTGGAAATGGACTGACCTTAAACATGTACATTGGTGCACTGTTTAGTGTTAATGTGAGTACTATGTCAAATGACCAGTGTACTTAATTGGTCTTTGTTTAGAATGGAAATGATGGAGTACATATCTCTAATGTTTGCCCTTGGGCCTAGAAGAAAACTATTAAATGCATAGGCAGAATGTTGTAGGCAGTAAACTTATCTTAGGGAGAATTTGGATATTTTGGTCCCCTCCTTTTTAAAAATGCTGGCTCCCCCCATGAAATGTGTCATTGGAATTATTTATACAACCTAGCCATTAATTGCATTATATTCTGTGCATCCCTCATTGTTCTTTAGCACATCGATAAAAGCCTACACTGGCTACTAAAATGATATTGCTTGTATTACCCTATATTTATTTCAATGTATCAAATGTACATATATTGACTATTGAATTTATTCCTCTTTATTTCTGACTATCCAGGCAAAAGCTGTTCATCGTATTTATATTTCAAGGATTACTATATCAGAGATGCTACTTTCATGGTTACAAATAGGGATGACATCACACATTATGCTATATTCACGATTCATGTTATTATGTCATTATCAAACCGAACAATGCCTTCAAACATTGCAAGGAAACACGAAAAAACACAAACATCTCTTCCTGCCAGACACCATCGTGAGCTTGTTTAGTTTTCCACAATAGAAATTATAATGGATTGATTATGTTCAGTTATGGTTGCGGTATTTGCCAAAGAAATTTTATAATGAGCCGACTTCATGTGTTTGTTTTTATATTCTGTTCACTGTGGCACGCAGTATGACACAGAATGGACGTGGCCTTATTAATCATATATATGTCCCCAGAGGAGACCACTTTCAGTTCTTGAATCTTGAATTCTAAGTCAAAGTGATAGGGTTTTTCAAACAGCTAAATGAATATTGACTAATATTTTCACTTGAAGTGACATTATGTTTCCTATTTTCAGAATGCATCGGTTATTGATTCAAAGGACCATATCAAAGACACTGGAAACTGATTTCCCTTTCTCAGTTTCAAAGAACTGGTCGGGGCGCACTTAACTCTTCATTCAACGTGGTTTTACATATCTGTGCACTTACAAACATTATGCATGATGTATATTTACTTACTGTCATTAAACTAATTTTATAAATTGTGAAACACTTTGACTTATTGAACCAAGCACTATTCGGTGTCTTTCAGTAGCTGCATGCCCCAGCCTTAGAACCTGGTATTGTAGTCCTAGCCACTTGAAATAGAATCACGAAAATCGCCATGATTAATTCACGAAGATAACTGCACGTGTGTTAATACTTATAAAGTGAAAGAAAGCCATTCCGTCGATAAGGAATATTACCTACAGTAATGACAAAAATTGCAAAGTGTACTTTTAAAGAAATGTCCCTTTTCTTAGCGATAAACCTTTATAAGGTGGCTTCGATCAGGGTAATAATCAACAGTCAGGTGACTGTGAGCGGTAAAAATTAGCAGTGACCTTGGTCAACGTCGTTTTTAATACTACTGTGCATGTACTTTTCTTTCACATGGTGCTGGTAATGGACGTACACTGCACGCTACTAAATATAGTCGCCAGCAGTCACCTGACTGCCGATCCTCAGTGATGATGTTTATCGCGAAGAAAATGGACATTTCTTGAAAAGCAGACTTGTATTTTTTGTCATTACTGTAAGTAATATTCGTCGGAATGGCTTGTATTATTAGCACATATGAAGCTATCTTTGTCAATTAATCATCGCGGTATTTCGTGATTCTGTGTCAAGTGGCGAGGACTACAGTTCCCCAATGGATAAGGATAAGGATAAGGTATCCCATTCTTACAGAACAACCATACAAATACTTGTAATTTCCTCCAGTCCTTTCACAAGACAAGTTTTCATTACGAACGATTTGAAGGTTTTCATAAATCAATGTTCATTATAGGGACTAGCGATCAAAATGAGTTTCTGCTGCTGTGTTCCCGTACCCCCCAAGGTGAATCCTGGTCAGAATAGGTCTCCAGCACCTAATGTTAGTCGGAAGACCCTACCAAAATAAAGACCAGAGTGGTCATTAACCCACTATGTGTATCTCTTACAAATAGTGTCATCCGACACCGTACTGGGCACAGATAGCAGTTGGTCATGCTTTTAACAACTACAGACCGCATGCCAGGCGGGATTACGTACAATCCTCCGTGATATAGCTGGAATATTTCTGTCTGCGGATTAAAATTACATTCACGTACTCATCCAGGCTTCTGCTGTTAGCTCCACAGATCGATATGACCCGGATTTTCAATGTTTACGCATCTGTACTGTAAATCATTTATTAGTTGCCCTTTAGTGTAAACGCCTACAAATGTCCCCATCAGTCGAAGGGTTGGATATCCTGTTATTGCTAAACGAGGTCCTCACGTAGCTATTAGGTGTATTGAACGGTGTCTGTGATGTCGAAAAGATGTTATGCAATGGGAAATGTATTGTGTGTGAACTGCATCTCTCGTATAAATAGCAGTTAACCAGCTCGTCGACATAGCGGTGATTTGCATCTTTTCGTTCCTGCCAGTCGTAGCCATACTGAACGAAGTGTCGGATAAGCATGAAGATATTAATAGTTTGATAAAAAAAACAGAATTACCACGGTTTCATCATAGAATGCGTCATTGCTTGCCATACTTATATTTGTGATGCCGTTTTGACGGCGGTCTGTAAAGAATCGAGTCTGGACCAGACAATCCAATGATTGATATCATGAGCATCGATCAACGCAATCGGGAGACGATGACATACATCAACCAAGTCAACGAGCATGACCACCCGATCCCGTTAGTTGTAGATTATCCCAATGTGGAATATTGTAGAGTGCAGCGTTAAACACTGAACATCCAACGTGTTTGTTTGGGGTTTACCCTGTCAAAGGCAAAGCGGTTGGAAAAAAAGGTTTAAAACCTTCATCAACAGAGTTTGGCATCGTACGTACCTGCACGGTGCGTACAAAAACGTCACACCTGATTACTAAATGGTCATCGATTCTCGTGTAATTATTGATCCTCCAAATTAAAACCAGGAACACTGTAGTGATTTTGTTTTTCTAAAGCAAGATTGAATGAATACTTTATATGTGGGCTGCGGGTCAGAAAACTCTTCTTACTGTTGGATATCTGTAAATCTATGCTGATTATTAGTGTGCATTGTTGAAAGAATACGACTGGTAATCTATACATGTGCGGGTAGGTTGACATTTAAGCAATTTGTACTGCAACGTGGAAGGCGCAGGGATTCCATCTTGTGCAAGGAACTGAAAAATATAACTCCATCTTTCAGTCATATATTATTTATTCATTTAGAAAAATATATATACCCATGTTCCAATTTAACCAATTCGCATATCAATGTAATTGCGGTTTTCGAAGCTTGTTACAAACAACAATGTCGTCTTCTATTATTTACATATACAGATATCAAATATATACTCTCCAAAATCATACATCCCCCGACCATCATACTGCCTCATGCCTGGGAACTGATAACCTAATTAACGTAGCGACTAGAGAGTGTGTATGGATTTACGACACTTTCAGCAATATTCCAGCAATATCACAGCGGGGCACACTATAAAGGGGCTTCCCATATTGTACCCTTGGAGCATAGCGACTAGGAGAAAAAGTCCTATTACGATTGCATCGGTGTTGACCATTATAGCAGTGGCTTATCAAGGCAATATTCTCTAGAGAAACACAAGTATCGCTGGAGCCTACTGGGCAGAGGTAGCGTCTTCACCTTCCGAACCACACCCAGACCCAAACCACATCTGATCCTGGTTCTACACAGCATCTTCAAGCTGAGCATTTGGTATCCTTTCTCGTCCTTGATCGTTGACACAAACGTCCTACATATACATGTAGATAAACCCTTTGAACAAACCCACATGTTCCCTGAGCTGGTGATCTGTAGGCCATACAAAAATGCTAGTTCCAAGATTTGTGATCCTTTCTCAAACATGTGATTACTGACGATGTGTCGCACCAGTTTGTTCTCAGGACCGGAAGATGTAAGGTAGCCGTATTCTGACATAAGAGCACTGCGTAGTATTGGCCATGTGATATTTGATACTATTATTGTCTTAAAGGAATTGCATACGTTGTCTGGACACGGATCTACACCAGAAGAAAGGAGTAACTGTACTGCATCTGTATAATTTCTGTCCACAGCGTTTAGTAGATCTCGTGAAAATGTTTCGCCTTCAGCAAAGCTCGCATTTGATTCGAGGAGAATCTGAACAGTCTTAGTGTCTTTGTTTGCCAGACAGAAAGTTATTGGGGACTTTCCCCGATCGGTTTTGACTGAACTATCAGCACCATACTGCAGTAATAATTTTACAGTCTCTGTCTGCATCATTTGAGAAGCAAAATGTAAAGCAGAAACGCCATCTTCATCTTTGACATTGACATTACAACCTGATCTACAAAGTTGTTCTACGATTTCATAATGATCGTTCTTTACGGCCAGCATCAGACATGTTTTCAACTCCTTGTCGTTCTGATCTACATTTGCTCCACGCGCAAGCAGGGCCTTCACAAACTCAAGCTTTCCCTCCACACACGCCCAGTGTAATGCAGTTTTTCCAAATTCATCAGCTGCTGAAACATCCACACCTAACTGAAGACACCTATAGAACATACGTTGTTGATCCTCTTCAATGCATCCAATCAGGAGAGACTTCCGGTTTGGACCATTGATCTTTAGTGAGCCGCCATTTCTGACAAAACTATCCAAGACAGATAATCCCCCGTGGATCAAAGAGTAGAATAGGTCGTGAATGTTACTGTGATTCATCCGTTTCCTCATCATGGTCATAGAAAGGATGTTTAAGCACTTAGTGTAATCAGTGTCAGTCAGTCAGTACAATAACCCATGGCTGTACTGTAGAGGGGCAAGGGAGTTGACCATAGGAGTGATGCCGACAGATTTTGGTTACGGATCAAGGTTTCCAAAACCATAACAATGAATGGTATTATGTTCTTATGGGGATTGATGGAGATACGTCGTTGAAATATGCAGTCCAACAGGTACCATAGCACACACACACACAAAAGACAAAAAGCTAAATAGACAGAAATAAATGCAGACAAATTCTTCAGAATCTACAGACCTATATACAGCACGCGAAAGAAAGCTGAACCGTAACAGGGAGGGAACGTAAACATCATAATGATAGCATTGCCTTGTACACAAAATAACATGCAACAGATGAGATTATTTTGTTTGTGCTAAAGAGCAAACGTAACATGAAAGGCGTTCCTGGTCACAGATCTGGGTAGTCTATTCCTCTGTAAGCTGCCCTACGATGCCGACTGCATCAAGTTGTTTCTCTGCAGAACACGGCGTTCTAGTTCAAAGGAGTACTGAAACAGAGAGAAGTGTTTGCAAAGGCATGTACGTAGCATAGCATCCTACAACTTACCCGTCTTGTCACTGGGTAAGTAAAATGAGATTCCATGAGTTGTTGATATGGCTAAACTCAGTCCCACTCCAAATAGTTGGTTAAACATGATTTAACTAAATTACCTGCAATGGTGGGTGGTGAGTGTGAGTTTGAATTATATAAGATCATTTATTTTCAAACTATTACACATTAGATTTAGACCACTGAAGATCCGGGGTAGAGTAGATCTTCAGCAACCCATGCTTGCTATAAAAGGCGACTATGCTTGTCGTAAGAGGCGACTAACGGGATCGGATGGTCAGGCTCGCTGACTTGGCTGATGTATGTCATCGTAACCAAAGTGCGTGGATTGTCTGGTCCAGACTCGATTATTTACAGACCTCCGCCATATAGCTGGAATATTGCCGAGTGCGACGTTAAACAACAAACAAACAAACAAACATTATATTTAGCCTACCTGGTATTTTTTCATATCCGACCTGTCCCTCAGGTTACTCAGCTCAGGTCCGTCAAGCTGAAATATGATTGACTCAATCATTACTTTCGCTGTATTGTCTAGCTAGTGCCACGTCGGCATTTTAGGTAGAGGAACTTAATGTGATGGTTCAGGTGTTAGTCACAGTTTAGTGATGCCGCTTGGGCTTTTGGTCTGTCGTAATAGAGTGAGTGTGTTAGTATGGTCTTACACCGCTTTTAGCAATATTCCAGCAATATCACGGCGGGGGAAATGGTCTTCATACATTGTACCCATGTTGGGAAGCGAACCCAGGGCTTCGGCGTGACAAGCGAACGCTTTAACCACTAGGCTACCCCACCACTCTTGGTGTTGTATAAACAAAATTCAACAGTCCGAAGCACCATAACCTTTTTTCAAGAACCCCCCCCCCCCCCTCTCTCTCTCTCTCACACACACGCATTCTCTCTCTCTCTCTCTCACACACACACACACACACACACACATGGTCGGACCCCATGGCCGCTGTCAGATAGCTGGAAAACTGCTGACTGCCGTCATCCTGGTGAACATAATATGATACTGGAGAGGGATATTCGAGATATGCTGATAAACTAACGATCATAATTGACCATTGGATTCTGGTACGAGTGAGCGTAGCTACTCGACAAAGCGAATTACGGTGCCTTGGGCATCTGAACCTCGCGTGGCCAGTAGATAAGTGATTCCACCACTAGACCACTGATTCCACCAGTAGATCACTGATTCCACCAGTAGATCACTGATTCCACTAGTAGATCAGTTATTCAACCAGTAGATCACTGATTCCACCAGTAGATCATTGATTCCACCAGTAGATCACTGATTCCACCAGTAGATCAGTGATTCCACCACTAGACCACTGATTCCACCAGTGGATCAGTGATTCCACCAGTAGATCACTGATTCCACCAGTAGATCAGTGATTCCACCAGTAGACCACTGATTCCACCATTAGATCAGTGATTCCACCAGTAGATAAGTGATTCCACCAGTAGATCACTGATTCCACCAGTAGATCACTGATTCCACCAGTAGATAAGTGATTCCACCAGTAGATCACTGATTCCACCAGTAGATAAGTGATTCAGTAGATCAGTGATTCCACCAGTAGATCAGTGATTCCACCAGTAGATCAGTGATACCACCAGTAGATCACTGATTCCACCAGTAGAGGATCATAACTTAGATTCGAAGCCACAATCAGCGGATCCTAGAATGACAAAGGGGTGCAACTGTAGCACAGGTGCTGGGCCGGATCACCCATACTCCCGATCATAACTACTGAGCAGAATACTGGGTACCTGCAGCCTGCGTGTGATTTCGTGTACGTTGTATTTATCTGCTATCTTCATCTGAAGTCCCTGCAGCTCGCTCGGCCGCCCTGTGGAAAGCAAAATAATAATAATAATAATTCCGTCATCTGCCTTGATAAAGGCATGAGCGAGCAACGATCTAAAAAGTCACCGAGCCTGACCACCCGATCCATAAAGTCGCCACTCATGTATACGACCATGCAGCATAGGTAACAGTAAATGACTGAGTGAGTTGTGTTTAACGCCGCTTTTAACAGTATTCCAGTCATATCACGGCGTGTCAGGTTAATGTGGGAGGAATGCCCCTAGTGATGCAGGTGTCAGACATTTACCACTTCGGTGAAACCCACGAGCAGGGGTATGGTGCTGACAAACCTTGAAACATAATCGGGGCATAATCGAACCCACAACCATAGGTTTCTAGCGTGCCCAAGGGACGCAATTCTGCACAGAGAATTGCGGCGCCTTTGACGACGGGGTCACCCGTGCCTCCGCATAGGTAACAAGGAACCAGGGCCGGGGTGGGGTAGCCCAGCGATTAAAGTGTTCGCTCGTCGCGAAGACACGATTCCCCATAGAGCTGCAATGTGTGAAGCCCATTTCTGGTGCCCCGTCGTGATTATTGTTGGAATAGTGCTAAACGCGGCGTAAAACAATACTAGCACAATACAAGGAACCAATTCTAACCTGGCATTCCCACTGGTTTCCAGTTTATCCGGCTATCAAGACTAACATTTGAATACTAGGGCATATTCTAAGCCAAGTCCCGAGGGGTAGAGATCCTCTCATCAAAACAACTTCAGTGTGAGAAAACACTGGGTTACTATCTTGATAATCTAATTGATCTAAATCATATGGTAAGCACCTTCGGCGAGAAGCAATCAATAGAACATCACACGTTTTTGACATGATATTTGTTTGCTATGATTTCGTTATACGCTTGAGTTGCACAAGCTATTTCAACAATCAATAACAGAACTGCACCTACCATATATGAGTGCACAGCATGGCTATGTGAAAATAATATGCAATGGAAAATTATCTTTTCTGTTTGATGCCAATTGGGACTTTCTCCCATATTCCTTCTCAGCCAAAATAACCCTTGCTACAAGTGCATGTAAAGGGTCACGTGGCGTATCTGTACTTGAGGATGCTTTTGACTGAATGGATACTGCTATAACGCTCCATCTGAAATTGTATAGCTATTTCTGAAATATTCTAATGGGGAAGGAACTATGGCGTTGTACGGAAATGCGTGAGTTGGGCTTAATGGCGTCTCGAGCAGGGTTTCAGTACTAACACCGACCACGGAATTAAAAATCCATCGATCATACCGGAGGCCACGTAAATATGGGACTCGAACTCTCGATCAATTATCCTGGCAGACCTAAGGGATATAACTCTGCATAGCGAGTAGCGATGTTTGTGATCAACGGGTCACACGTGACGTCGATGTATTGACAAAAACATCCAGTTGTATGTATATAGCATTTACAAATGCAACACATTCCTCAGAAAATAATCAACAACCATAGATAAACTATGGTTACCGGTCTCGAGATAAATTAATGGTCTACGTAACGCCGGAGCTAACAACATGCGTGTATTCGGGAAACAGGAAATTGTCAATGCCGAGTTTAGAGTGGGTCAATCTGTACATAACCATAATCGTTTCAAGAAAAAAAAACATGGATGGACGTTCAAACCTACACATTCCTCACTTTTTTGTTTCGTTTATTTGTTGTTTAACGCCGTACTCAGCAATATTCCAGCTAAATGACGACGGTTACAAATCTTCTCTGAAGTAATCCTGTTGTTTGGTGGCATACATCGTCATGCATCAAGCGTGCAGCCGCATGGCCTCTGGGCTCTGACCCAGGGTACCCGGATGCTGTATTACGACCTTTTGCTATAACTGACCGATTATTTTTTTTTAGAATGCCTGAAGTGAATATGTGCAAAAACTACAAAGTTGTCTGGATTCTATATTTCATCCTACTATGTTTTATTTGGAGAATAAGCAACGAAATGTGAGGAGTTATATGGAATTATTTGTCCCCGACTCGTGTAATATCGGTTTGCGTTCCGAGCACGTTGCTCTTTATTACCCACAAGTGAGTGAGTGAGTGAGTGAGTTGGGTTTAATGCCGCCTTGAACAAAATTCCAGTTATATCACGGTGTGTCAGCTTAATTCGTACCTTGTTCACCCATAATGGTAGAATGATCGTGTAATAACTTTCCAATATTTTCAGTGCAATTTAGCGATTCTCAATGCTGATTGGGCAGTTGACTCCATAATACGCCACAATGCTTCATCGTCGGGAAAAAGCGACATGTCTTACATTGTTTATGACGTCACAACCACAAATTGATTACATGACGCCATCTTAAATTAATAGGCTACCATCGTTGAAGTTTATCTGTAGGGTAGGTATTCACTCGTATTACCTCGCAGTTCAATCCGTGACGTCATGAACAATACACGACGTCATACGACAATGTTCAACAAAATATGACGTCATACCCCTTATGGAATGTTGCGGGGATAGCCTCGTTTTGGAGTTTGACCTCAGGGTCACGCATAAATATTAAGTGACGGCTATTGAGTCACACTCGCCTCACCATTCCTAGACCACGTCCACGAGACCTAACCACACGTGTCTAATGGAGTTCAAATGCGTGATGTATGATGTGACCGGTCATGGTAGTTAATATGGATATATTTCATGTCTCCTTCGGACAGATTTGATTAAAGAGCCGAGGGAGCTCAAGTCATTGAATGTCTTTTCAAGCCTTTCCGTAAGCCAGATCGATTTTACCAAGATGATTTCTTTTGAGAATCACAGTTAATAGTTTTTAAAAAGTTCATATTTCCCTGGAGTAATGTGTGCATTTTAATTGACAACTCGGCAAATGGATCGAAATTGTTCTTTCATGTCTTTAACTAAAAATATGACTTTCGAAGAGTTACGAGAATCAGTATCGAATTGTGGCCTCGTATCCTACTGGTGGGTGGTCTCCCTTAAATTAAGCATTGCATGCTTGATTGGCTTCAGTTATCCATACATTCCACTTCATCAAGCAATTTGTATCTAGTTCAATCTGACAGGAACTGTTAATTCTCAAAAAGCCTAATTATTCGAGGCGTTTTCTCCCATGAGTACTCTGTAGCCCCTTGACGCCACACCTTTCTATGCAGCCACCTTCATATGGATCGATACGGATCGTATATATGTGTCTGATTACTGACACATTTTGCTTTTAACCATACTTCGGAGTAAGAGCAAGTCGCAACGATTATGCTCTGGTAAAATACGAGACTTATTTTTAATCTGCATAAGATTTAGCATCTACCCGAGGATAGGGAGTTAACTGACTTTAAAAGTCCAGCTCGATCGTAGTGCACCAGTGGCTATTACGAGTTATGTCCCTTCTATGCCCCTCCAATTGACCAATCAGATTCCACCTCTCATATCATTTGCATTTGCGTCAAACAAAATGGCGGCGCCCTGTCAAGACGATTTGATCTATAATCAAAATCTATCTTGTAATAAAAGCAATTTCGAACCGGATGTCGATTTCGTTACGCGATTTTGTCTATGCATAAACTCGTTTGTCCAACTAAAATATTACTTCATAATTCCAGCCTAATTCGTCATGGTTGGAAACTGGACTTATACATGATGAAAGATGAAAATGTAGACACCCGAGATCAATGCTGCATGGTCGTAAGAGGCGACTTCAATATAATTTTAGTCAGAATGTGAGCAACTCACTCCATATTTCTCAGTACAAATATAGTAGAACACGGATATAACGAACACGGATATAGCGAACAAACGGATACAACGAACTGTTAAAAAAATCCCCGCTTTATCTCCAATATAATATCCTATAAAATGTACGTATATAACGAACTCTCTACAGTAAACTGATATCTGATCTCAGGAACTCAGTAAATATAACGCGTAGCCCCTAAATGTTAGTATAGACCACAGGAACTCGTTGTTGGTCAGTATATATAACATGTAGCCCCCATATGTAAGCATAGACCACAGGAACTCTTTATTTGTCAGTAAATATAACATGCACCCTCAATAAGTAAGCAGAGACCACAGGAACTCGTCATTGGTCAGTAAATAAAATACGTAGTCCCCATATGTAAGCAGAGACCACAGGAACTCGTTATTGGTCAGTGAATAAAACACGTAGCCCCCATATGTAAGTAGAGATCACAGGAACTCGTTACTGGTCTGTGAATAAAACGTGTAGCCCCCATATGTTTGCAGAGACAACAGGAACTCGTTATTGGTCAGTAAATAAAACATGTAGCCCCCATATGTAAGCAGAGACCACGGTAACTCGTTATTGGTAAGTAAATAAAAAACGTAGCCCCATATGTAAGCAGAGGCCACAGAAAGTCGTTATTGGTCAGTAAATAGAACAGGTAGCCCCATAATATGTAAGCAGAGACCACGGTAACTCGTTATTGGTAAGTAAATAAAAAACGTAGCCCCATATGTAAGCAGAGGCCACAGAAAGTCGTTATTGGTCAGTGAATAAAACATGTAGCCCCCATATGTAAGCAGAGACCAGAGGAACTCGGTATTGGTCAGTAAATAAAGTACGTAGCCCCCATATGTAAGCAGAGACCACAGGAACTCGTTACTGGTCAGAGAATAAAACGTGTAGCCCCCATTTGGAAGCATAGACCACATGACCTCGTTATTGGTCAGTAAATAAAATATGTAGCCCCCATATGTAAGCAGAGACCACAGGAACTCGTTATTGGTCAGTAAATAAAACATGTAGCCCCAATATGTAAGCAGAGACCACAGAAACTCGTTATTGGTAAGTAAATAAAATACGTAGCCCCCATATGTAAGTAGAGACCACAGGAACTCGTTATTGGTCAGTGAATAAAACACGTAGCCCCCATATGTAAGCAGAGACCATAGGAACTCGTTATTGGTCTGTAAATAAAACATGTAGCCCCCATATGTAAGCAGAGACAACAGGAACTCGTTATTGGTCTGTAAATAAAACATGTAGCCCCCATATGTAAGCATAGACCACAGGAACTCGGTATTGGTCAGTGAATAAAACATGTAGCCCCCATTTGTAAGCAGAGACCACAGGAACTCGTTTTTGGTCAGTAAATAAAACATGTAGCCCCATAATATGTAAGCAGAGACAACAGGAACTCGTTATTGGTCAGTAAATAAAACATGTAGCCCCCATATGTAAGCAGAGACCACGGTAACTCGTTATTGGTAAGTAAATAAAAAACGTAGCCCCATATGTAAGCAGAGGCCACAGAAAGTCGTTATTGGTCAGTAAATAGAACATGTAGCCCCATAATATGTAAGCAGAGACCACGGTAACTCGTTATTGGTAAGTAAATAAAAAACGTAGCCCCATATGTAAGCAGAGGCCACAGAAAGTCGTTATTGGTCAGTGAATAAAACATGTAGCCCCCATATGTAAGCAGAGACCAGAGGAACTCGGTATTGGTCAGTAAATAAAGTACGTAGCCCCCATATGTAAGCAGAGACCACAGGAACTCGTTACTGGTCAGAGAATAAAACGTGTAGCCCCCATTTGGAAGCATAGACCACATGACCTCGTTATTGGTCAGTAAATAAAATATGTAGCCCCCATATGTAAGCAGAGACCACAGGAACTCGTTATTGGTCAGTAAATAAAACGTGTAGCCCCCATATGTAAGCAGAGACCACAGGAACTCGTTATTGGTCAGTAAATAAAACATGTAGCCCCATAATATGTAAGCAGAGACCACAGGAACTCGGTATTGGTCAGTAAATAAAACATGTAGCCCCCATATGTAAGCAGAGACCACAGGAACTCGGTATTGGTCAGTGAATAAAACATGTAGCCCCCATATGTAAGCAGAGACCACAGGAACTCGTTATTGGTCAGTAAATAAAACATGTAGCCCCCACGTGTAAGCAGAGACCACAGAAACGCGTTATTGGTAAGTAAATAAAATACGTAGCCCCCATATGTAAGTAGAGACCACAGGAACTCGTTATTGGTCAGTGAATAAAACACGTAGCCCCCATATGTAAGCAGAGACCACAGGAACTCGGTATTGGTCAGTAAATAAAACACGTAGCCCAAATATGTAAGCAGAGACCACAGAAACTCGTTATTGGTAAGTAAATAAAATACGTAGCCCCCATATGTAAGTAGAGACCACAGGAACTCGTTATTGGTCAGTGAATAAAACACGAAGCCCCCATATGTAAGCATACACCACGGGAACTCGTTATTGGTCAGTGAATAAAACACGTAGCCCCCATATGTAAGCAGAGACCACAGGAACTCGGTATTGGTCAGTAAAGAAAACATGTAGCCCCCATATGTAAGTAGAGACCACAGGAACTCGGTATTGGTCAGTGAATAAAACACGTAGCCCCCATATGTAAGCATAGACCACAGGAACTCGTTATTGGTCAGTAAATAAAACACGTAGCCCCCATATGTAAGCAGAGACCACAGGAACTCGGTATTGGTCAGTAAATAAAACACGTAGCCCCCATATGTAAGCAGAGACAACAGGAACTCGTTATTGGTCTGTAAATAAAACATGTAGCCCCCATATGTAAGCATAGACCACAGGAACTCGTTATTGGTCAGTGAATAAAACATGTAGCCCCAACGTGTAAGCACAGATTCTCTGCTTTCTAAAAGGGGGTACATATCTTACTTACTGACCAATAAGGAGGTCCTGTGGTGTCCACTTGACACTGAATCTTTGCCCAACTTGCTCTGTATCCACTAGTTCATGTTATGTCCGCTCCTCACTCAAGTACACAAAACAGGATCGTATCGATGAAGGATTACTCAAGTGAGTCATATGCCCATACTTCGCCAAAATACTCTAAATATAGGCGAATAGCCATTGAGTGTAAACATGCCCCACCGAGTGACGATCGACACGTTCGTTCGGACAGGGACAACAGCTTCAGGCAACACCTTCGAGGGCGATAACAGCTAAGCTGCAACAATGATTGAACTGTTGAGTATATTGACCTGACAGTGTCCTTGAATCATATTCCTCTTGATACATTTTGGTCACAGGCTTGGTCCACTGTACATGAAAAAGCAAAAAGGAAGGGCTTACCTACACAGTGGTGACAACTTCCGTGACTAGTCAAAGGGAGGTAAGTCGCGTCAAGTGTGTCTTATCAACGCGAAGCATTCGTTATATATATCTTAACGAGGTCAAATCTCACTTTTTGATACAATAGTTATTAAAAACTTTTGATTATACATTTCTAAATATAAAATCATGTATTATTTCTTTTTGACTTGCTCCTTTTCAACTTCTTACATTTTTGGGACTTATGGCAACCCCAAATGCAGCGGTTAAGCACGTACTGTCTGTAATGCTCGGGAAAGAAGTGTTTTCATATTATCTGAACATGAGCAAGCCGTTGACCCAAAATGATTTCTTGGGTGATAATGGTAAAACAGTTCAGACATGGTGAAATATTCTTCGTGGGTCACGGATTGTCTCATAGTCAGTTTTCTTCTCGACAGTTCGAAAATCGTCAAACTTACCGAGGTGCTTTATTATTTCAAATGTCCAGCATGTGAAAGCGTAATAAAGAAGGACGCTAATAGTCAGTATATGACGCATACGCACATGCCCAATGATGTTCATAAAACTATCAACGTTTCATCTAATTTTAAAATAATTATTTGACATTCCAGTTGGGACCCTGAAGGTTCGGGGTAGAATATAGGCCTTCAGCAACCCAAGTTGTCGTGAAATGCGACTATGCCTGTCGTAAGAGGCGACTAACGGGATCGGGTGGTCAGGCTCGCTGACTGGGTTGGTGCATGTCATCGTATCCTAATAACGTGGATCGATGCTCATGACATCGATCACTGGATTGTCTGGTCCAGACTCGATTATTTACAGACCGCTGTCATATAGCTGGAATATTGCTGATTGAGGCGTTGCACAACAAATAAACAAACATTCCAGTTGACCGAAAGAGGCGTTGTTACACCTCGTCCTATACAATATGATAATTCTCTTTATACAATCGTGTTACCAATATTCATAGTGCTTCAGTATGACTGCCGGGTGTATAGTCCTAAACGTAATTGCACACATTAAGAATCTGTCGTGACCCAGTATTCTAAAGTGCCGTGATTCGCCGTTCAGAGTTGTGACCCTTGGGTGTGATGGAAACCAAGCTCCTTCCCAGCGCGTGACACCTTCGTTACACACTCGGTATCGAGAGCTCCGCGAACAGACTATCGCTGTGGGGAGCTTGTGTCGGAAACATGATCGTGGGTTCGAATTCCAGATTCGCCCTTGAACACTATGTTTCTAGTTTTGACTGCACTATACAACCGCTTGTCGGTAAACATCTTAGATCGGCATCACGCCGGGCCTTCCTCATAAAACTGAAATACTGTTCAAAGCGGCTTAAGTTGCTGCAAGCAAGAAAATAATATGTATGTTAGAAAAAGGCAAATAGATTTGTTTCTATTTGCTAAATGCAACTGAAGGAAGTGGTGACTCGGTTACTAGGTTGATTGTGTGTCATCAAACTCCCAACGGCGAAAGATTGTTCATGATATCAACCACTGTTTTTATTGATATTGATATTGCATGCCACAGTTTAACATGAATACCCAACTCATACATAATTATACTTTTTCCGAGCCGACCTCTCCTTGTTTTCCCGTAATTGTCGAACGCCAGGTAACAACAAGCACCACATCTTAGCGTCTTTTTGGTATGACGTGGCCACGGGATCGAACCACCGACCTTCCCCTCACCCGACATACGCTATATCCACTAGACCATTGGTAAACTATATAACACTGCTTTCAATGTTTGTTCGTGGAACTTGTTCCGGCACTATATAAGCACGCGTTTTGGTATTACACAATGTGTAATACAGCTGTACTTTTATTAAACGGGTGATCTCTTCACGGGCAAGTAATAAAAAAATATTATATACTTGTAATAAGTATATATTTCATTGATAGAAAACATATAACTCTTTGGTAAAGTTGTGTCAATTCGGTGACATTTGTGTCTCATTTTAGATTGTACGTCCCACATAAGTTGTCATAACACTTGAGCCAGCAAAGGCACATGCAACTTTTTGATGATTAATTACTGTGCGACCAGATATATGCTCTCGGCCCTATTAAAAGTGTATTACGTAATCTAGGAAAGTAAATGCACCTCGTTCATATTTTATAGTCCATTATGCTGACCTTTTAGTTTCAATAAATATCATTCTTTCGCACTTAAGAAAGTCAACCCAAACTTTGAAGAAAAATAAATGCACTCTGGAACAGGACATTCATTATTATCTTTTGTATTGATTACAAGAATTCGTTTGTAAACACTGATTACCTCCCTTCTGTTGTTTCCGGAAGTGACGTCCGTGGAGAAAATGGCTGTAGAATGAGTAAAAGGGAACTAGATGTCAAGATCTTGTGACGATTTCGCAATGGTTTCATTGGAGATAAACTGATGTGTGAGTTCTGTATCCGATTATTTAGAAACAATTTAGCCTCGGTTGTATCCCTAATGGGTTTCCTTCTTCGTTTAACAACTATCGTGCAGGCGAGGCCTAGGCTAGTTTACATCGCAAAACAAGAAGAGACAGCTGAGAGATGGAACATGTTGAAAAAGTGCTACACAAATATGTTGTCAATGTTACCTCGAGGTAACAGGAGCACGTTTGCATCTCTTTGGAACTCATGTTTGGGAGTCTTGATTGTGACGAGTACTATCACATTATGGCTTCCTATCAGGCTCCAGATAACCTAAAAATATCTCGTAATTATCTTACAACTTCGAGGTCCATCATGTTAAAAATTAATGTTGTATTTATGGCTTCACATCATACAATTATTTTAGTTTATTTTTTTTTTTATATTTGTTAATTGTTTGAATGTGTGTGTGTATGTTGGAAGGGAATCTTGGCCATCTATTACCACAACCCGCAATATTTAAGAATGGACTTTCACTTTGTGTGAGTTCAATTAGCAGATGAACACACTAATGTTTTAAATAGAGTTATCAAATGGTCAGTTTGAGGTTTCAAATTTTAAACTTTGTTTCAGTCTAGTAAGCTCAGCAAATAATAGTCTGTATATCCTTGCATACAGTGTTTTTTTAATTGTGTATATGGGCATGACATGTATACTTTAAATAGGCAGTAACATTAGGTGATTAACGAGGTATAATGAAAAGATTATAAATGGGCCATATGAATTATGGTCAAAACAGGAATAAATGCAAGCTTGAGTTACAGTCCACTGACAAGACAATTTACTGTATTTTGAACTATTTGAAAAATTAATTTTATGATTAAATTACGTAGAAAATTATTAAATTTTTATACTTTTAGAAATATTTTTTTTAATTTGAAGTTTATACGATATACAGCTTTTCCATTGGACGAGAGGTCGGTCACATGACCGTGAAATTGACGTTCATAAGTGTATGAACGACACAATTTGACGTTCATATGTTTTTCACGAGACCGTGTTCTTGAAATGACGTAAACACAGACAGACTACTTCCACACTCTTGGGGAAACCCCTGGGAATTCCCTAGGACGAAAACATGCATAAGCGTTCTTTCTGATCATTTAGAACCTTTATTCTTGGTCTCAGCGTTTCAGTATATATTGAGAAATGTCAGAGAGCATGACTGCATGATTGTTCACAGATATCCTCGCTACGGCCCATCCTAATGAACAAACGAAGAAATGCACATCTAAACTATCGTAGTATCGACTTGATCCATGCATAGGTTGACATTGACCGTCTCCAGCAATCTATGACTTTACCTTTATTCACCTTTCAATGATCGGCCAGTTGATCAATGTCGCAAGCTCCGACGTTCATACAGTTTGGCCCTCACTCTATGATGGTTCATACTCCAATGAACTTACACAAAGTAAAGGTCAATTCTTAAATGAATGTATTTAGTACTCAAATGATTTTTCCAATTTCCCACAAATGGTCATTTCCCCAATGACCCATATACATTTTATTTTAAACAACCTACAAACAATAACTGAAAAAAAGATGTTTCTATAAATATTAGTTTCAGCAGTGAAACGTCTGCCAAATTGTCTTGAAAGACATATGAGCGTTGGAAGTACACATGCTGTGCAAATCCTGCAACCGACAGAAATCTCTGCACAACAGTTGACAAACCGGATATCGATTTCGTTCGCAATTTTGATGGAATTATGCATAGACGTTAGTCCAGCCAAAATATTACTCCATACTTCAAGCCTAGTTCGCCAAGGGTAGAAACTGGACTTTCATAGTCGGTTAACTCCCTTGCCTCAGGAAGATGTAAATAACATTGAGCATGTTGAGCTATGGGTCTCTAATTCTAAGAATGTTCAAACTGAAGTTGTACCTCTGGGTGCATTTGTGAATAATATCACTATTTTCTTGCCTTGCCTACAATTCAGCATGTTCAGAAACACTGACTCTGGTGTGTTCCATTTCTTGTAGATCACAAGAGAAATGGCTTACCCATACAACAGAAGTCATTCTAGAAATTCCAGCACAGGTATGTACTGATTATTTCATTCTCATCTTCTTTTAACATGAGTGAGTGAGTATGGTTTTACACCGCTTTTAGCAATATTCAAGCAATATCACGGCAGGGGGACACCAGAAATGGGCTTCACACATTGTACCCATGTCGAGAATCGAACCCGGGTCTTTGGCGTGACGAGCGAACGCTTTAACCACTAGGCTACCTGACCGCCCCTCTTTTAACATGAGTCAGCATGTGTAAAGTTATATATGTGATAAAGTGCATTGACATTTGAAGATGCAAACATCAAACTCATTCACTCAACCACCTGGCACACTGACGATTTACAGCTGGCAGTGTCAAGTATGATGCAGCGGATGAAAATATGAACATTTTTTATATTAATTTTCACTACTAATTAGTGTGTGGTGTAACAGCCATTAAAGTAAACATTGAAGGTATGAATCGATATTTTTTTACTTCATGCGCGACTAAGAAGTAAGATCGATACTTGTATCAGGAAGTAAAATATCGCGATCCTTCTATGCATTGGTGTATTGTCCCACCACTAATGAACACACCTATTTGTAACCTGTGTATGCATGGCAGGGGTAGATGTCATTGGTAATATGTAACTAGTCCACAGTTCATTTCGGACAAGTGATGTAGGCCTTTGTGTAAACATGGTAAACACGGAATGTGACTGCTAAACATGTAAAATGCATGTTTGTGAATTGGACAGATGTTGGATTATAAATGAGTCTGGCTCTCCTGGCTGACTTTTTGATCATGGTTATTGGATGACGTTTCAGGTCTAGCATCCAGTAATTCTTGTCTCGATGGAGTGCCTTTCAAAGTGGGACCAAAATTCAAACCGCCACCAAGGGTAAGTTTTAGCATTTTGTTTACAACTATGACCTGTGAAATGCATGCTTCAGAATAAATATTAAATGATAAGCATAGTCGCCTTTTACGGCAATCATGTATTGGTGAGAAAATGGTTCTGTGACAATTACCTCTATCTTGTGGCCGACTTACAGTGTGGTGAAACTAACAGGATCAATTATGATGTGACAAGCAAGTGATGCTACATCAAAGGTTATATCATGAAGTCGTGACAAGACAGCAACTGGCCAATCAGATAGCTGGATTCTTTAACAAGTAATTGGGGGCCCAGTCGTCTAAGGTGTCGCAATTTGTTGTACAAATTTGCGTCAATTTAGGCACGTGATGATCGTGGGTTCGAATCCTGCTTTGCCACGATTATTACATTTCAATATTTGTCAGCACCATACCCACATCATGGGTTTCATCAAAGTGGTAATTGTCTGAGCACTTCGGGCTTTCCTCCCTTATTAAGCTGACACATCGTTATATGATCATGAGTTCTGTTCAAAGCGGCATTAAAGCAGACTTGCCTGCTTACACATGTTACAAGCAGTGTTCGAAGTATGCACCTGGCGTAGGCACGTGGCAGGCAGATCTTGAGTTGGGCTCATAGTTTCAAATTTGTATGGGTCCCTATGGCCTGCAGTAAATTTATGTGTCTATTTATTTGTCACAATAAGCTGCAGTTATTTAAATGAGGACTTGAAGATTTTTCCTCGGGCCTGCAGCTTCTAATGTCCTGATGGCAGCCTGGCAGTTGTTTTTACTTCTTACTTTTTACACTACTTACTTTTTACACTACTTACATAATGTTGTTCTTAATTTCACCTATGATTCAATCACTCATACAAGTTTTCAATGATTTTGCCAATTTGCAGGTTTTCCTACCACCTGAGTTGAGGGATACAGCCAATGCCTCACAAGTTGTGAATGATGAAGTAGGTGCAATATAGTTGTCATTTCAGGCTTAAAAAAAATACAATAATTGGTTCTCAGGCAAATATGTTGTGGGAAAGGGCCTTCCAACATGAATGTATTCCTTGCCTGAGTAAATACTGAAATATAGTATTTATCTACCGTTGGACTTTATATTTGAGGATTTTTTTATTTAAAAAAAAATGGAAATAGAAATTAAACATGCGGCAAACTTTATGATGATGCAGGAGGTGCCTGGGAACCAAGACTTACTTTTTTTAGCCTAATATCTAAGACAGAACACACCAAGTTGAACTGCAGGTAACATGAAAGTCTGTTCAGTCATTTGTGACTTGAGCGAGGGTGGTTTTGTCCTGGGACCATTAGATTCTGTTGATAGGGATGTTCCTGATGACTAACTTAGACAATTTTAGTGTCGTCCACCCTAAATGATCAATCAGGTGACACCACAAACATGGCAAAGCTAATTTTGTGACAGTGATGTAATTGTGATATCTATGGGATGGTTGTTGAAGTGCTTGCTCAGCATTCTGAAGTTGTGGGTTTGATTCCCACATGGGTAAAATGTGTGTCCATGTTTTGTGCACCTTCCCTGAACTTACTGAAATTTTGCTGAAGCTGCATTCACTCAGCCACTATTATGATAACTTCTATGCTGCTGTTTTTTTCCAGTACCTGTTTGAGACGGAAGATGCAGTGTTGCGGTGGGCACAAGCCCGAGAAGAAGCCAAGGTGGAACAGGAGAGGCTGAAGGCAGAAAAAGTGGCCAATGCCATCCAGGAGTTATCTCAACCACAGGATTCAGATGACAGTGATAGCTCAGATGGGGGGGAAAACGGAACAGCTGAGGCACCATTCCAGGGAAGTGCATTACTCCCCCAGCAAGCACCTGCACTTCAACCCCAGCCAGCCCTTGCTACAATGTCCAATGATATCCTCACACCAGTTCCTATCATGCCAGCAAAGACTGTTGAACCAGCTCAACAAGAAACCACAAAGACTGTTGACCTTGATCTCGCCCTGTTTGAGAGGGAGGATGACCCATTTGAGAATGTTGAACGTCAGTTGATAAATGAAATGGAGGAGCTCAAAACTCTGTTAGGGCCTCTAAATAATCCACCATCAGACTTGTCGCCTAGCAACAATACAACTAACTGTGATACCAACATGTCAAATAACACATGCAACAGTCCTGCTCTTAATGGCGCCATGTCAAAAACAGATGTACAGAGCACAACAGCACAACAGCCTGGCAGTGATGGGGAGAGGTTGGACAGACACAGTCCAGCACCAGTGTTCGCTCCTCGGAGTCAGCCCTTTGAGGAGGGTGACTATGTTGAACTGAGGCTAGACTACAACAGTCAAGGGAGTAACAGTGTCTCCTTCAAGGCCAGTGACAAAGAGACAGTGGACAGTGTTGGCAACAGCAGCCCCAGGGTGGATCCTGCTGCTAGCAATAAGATATACAGACAAGTGTTACCCCCTATAGGTACCCCCATGTCCAAAGTCCGACCAGTGTCGTCCCCAGGGCTTGATAGTTTAGCGAAGACATTAAGTGAAAACACTGTCCCCGAGCCCAGTGCGTCGACTGTAGCCGCGAACTCGTCGACTGTTAGGAATGGCGTATTGAACAAGTACAGTCGACATTGTGAGACTTCTTCTGTCACATATGCACAAGAGAGTGAGGCAAGTATGAAAACGGCCCGAAGTAACCCTGACTTGAACTCCGAGTATAGCAACGTCTCTACCGTGTATCCTCTCTCTTACTCACCACCGTCAAGACCGTCGTCAGGACAGGTGGGTTGCCTGCAGTTTAGGAACATGGCTGAAATGCCTACTGACACCCTGGCCTTGTATAAATCATACCCCTTGACTTACAGTGTCAGCTTTGTTGAGATCATATTGACACAGTGATGATGGGCTATTTGATTCTCTACAGCATTACCATCAGTGCTAATCAGTGGCCGATGCTTATTTAATTATGCTGAAGAGTGAGTTACATGTATTACTAGATTTATAATAGACCTGATATATGCACACATTAGTTAATACCAGACTGATAACATACCTGACTTATGCATGCATGCATGCATGATTTTTTGCATACATCCTATTTCTGTTGTTTGTCTGATTGTTGTAAGAAATTGCATGTTACCATGGTTACATTTAACTACGGTAACCATGCCACTAACTATTCTAACTACTAACATTGTCTGTACTATATCGTTGTTTCTTTGTTGTTTTTGGTGTTGACTCTTCAGGAGTTTCAAGTCAGGTCTTTTGTTTGATCAATTTTACAAGCTCTCAAAAATAATTATTTTAATCTGATTTAATAAGATTGTGATAAACATGATAAACATTTCCTTTTTAATAATTATATTATTATTACAAGTATTAGACCTCTTATTGATATAATTTTTCCTAGTATCCTAAGTTTATGCTTCAGCCTCATGACCTAAATGTTGTGTATATTTGCTTGCAGAACTGGAACCCCTATAAGCCCCTGCCCCCGACACCTGACGCCATGTCCTCCTCGGTGCACTCCTCCTCCAGCAGCTCGGACCTCACCAGTCCCTCCGAGTTCGACCCGTACACAACCCTCTCCAGCGAGGCGCAGAAGTTTGCTGCTAACCTCATCTCCATGGGCTTCTCTCGACCACAGGTGGCTCGAGCTGTACATAAACAGGGAACAGACGAAAAACAGGTGAGGACTGCATGCTTATTTAATTAACTTGTTTGGGGTTTTTTAAAAACTCTTTTATCTCAGATCTGTGGGCATAATATTCTTTACACTTATATGGTGACTTTTACATTGAAATTGTAGTAAATTGGCAGGAAGCTAAAAAAATAGAAATAAATAAACATCATTTTAAATTTAATGTCAATCACTGGAGTGTCTGGTCTAGACTCAATTATTTACAGTTCACCGTCATGTAGCCGGAATATTGCTGAGTGCAGCGTTAAGCCAAAAACAAACAAATGATGACATTGTTCAGTACAATAATGCGAGACAAACCTGGCCTATTCTATAATCAGCCAATCAGAAAATGGTGGTCCATTAGTGGGCATTTCCTTAGTCCTTTTCATTTATGGAAACATAAATGCAGAACGATTGCTTGTTAACCAATCATATAGTTTCTCGCCACTTGACCACCACCCAGGCATCTGTAATGTCATTAAAAGCCCTTTCTTAGAGTATTAGGCATTCAACATGCGTAATTTCAGTCAGAACATTCATGCTTGCATCAGATATAAATCAGTTGCAGGTGATGCTATACCTGTCCAACCTATACATGGACATCAGGCAGTTCAGTTTAAGTCCCCGTGGACAGTGTAGACATTTAATTTGACTGTGGTCTTGTTTTCAGGTGGTGGAGTACTTGTGTCATGTTAACAATCTGGTGGAGAAAGGATTCAATCCAATCCGTGCTGAGTTGGCACTGAATCTGTTCAACAACAATTTCCCAAAGGTACAGTTGGCTTGACTGCGTTTCATTTGATTGAACTTATATGTTTTATTTAACTATGTTATGCATGTTTTGAAACCATGATGGACATGGGTCAGTGGTCTCGGTTGCCTAGTGATTAAAGCGTTTGCTTGTCATGCCGAAGAACGGGGTTAGATTTCCGACATGGGTACAATGTGTGAAGCCCATTTCTGGTGTCCCCCGCCATGATATTGCTGGAATATTACTAAAAGCGGAGTAACATCAAACTCACTCACTGTTAGTGTAACAGATGCTGGTTGTGGGCTGCCTAACAAATTAGTTAGTGGAGGTACCTGGGATAGATTCATGTACTACACAGACCTGTGAAGATCCAGGTTAGATAAGGTCTTCAGCAACCCATGCTTTCGAGCAGAGGGGACTGCTTGTTGTAAGAAGTGACTAACCAAATTGGGTGGTCAGGATCGCTGACTTGGTTGATGCATGTCATCGTATCCCAATTGGAGGTGTCGATGCTCGTGATGTTAATCACTGGACTGTCTGGTCCAGACTCAATTATTTACAAACCGCTGTCATATAGCTGGAATATTGCTGAGTGTGGCGTTAAACAACATACAAACAAAAACTACCTAATAGGACAAAGACCCCATCAGTTTGTCAGTGCAAGAAGAAAAAGAGGTAACAGATTGCCCATGGTTTGTCCACACACCGGCAGATCCCGGATTTTGAAGAAGGAGGCTGTGTACTGCATACACATTGGGCTTCACTGCCACTACATGATTGTGATACCTAAAGTTCAACATGGTGTTAAGACCCATCTTACCCAATCTCTGAAATGAATGGATTGCTTGTACTTCCCTGTTTTTGGTGTATATGTTGATCCACTAATGATTGAGAACAAAGAATATTTTGAAAGAAATCTTGAAAAAATGTTGACTATATATTTTTACTTATCCTACATTACTCCTACATCTGCTGCTTACCTGACAGAGCGTCTCCATGGCCTAGTGGTAGAGCCTCTGCCCAGGGTTCAATCCCCTACCGAGTCATACCAAAAGACGTTAAAAGATGGTACTTGTTACCCTGTCTGGTGCTCAACATTAAGGGGCTAAAACAAGGACTGGTCGGCTCGGAGTCAGTAAACTGTGTCTGAGTATGGTATAGATGTTACACTGCGACATGGTATCTCTGTGGGCTAGCACTATAAATCGACATCAGTCCGGACTAGTACAAGCAGCCACACACATGCACTCACACACGCACGCACGCACTCACGCACACGTGAATGCACATCGCTATGTAAGTGCAATAATCTTGAACGTAATGTTAAACCCAATTTCACCTCACCACCTCTTACCTGACAACAAAGAGAACAACACCTACCAATGGTCCTAGATGAAGAAAAAATGTTGTTTTCACATTCAGTCTACTTTTGAAAGAACCCATCGCCACTATCCAAATGTAAAAAATATTTCGATTTTACTAAATTTTTTGTTTTTAATTGTTAGCCTTTGATTCAAGAAGGAAGTGTTAGTGAGGGCCTTTACCCTGAAAGGTGGTGAAAGGTTATTATAGTTTAAGGGATGTAAAAGAGACTTTCTTGTTTTCACTCTAAGATAGGACTGAATCTGAATAGCTGTCTTGACGTGGCACATTGTTCATATTTCAGGCTGTGAAGTACCTCGAGATGTTTGTGCAGTTCCAGGAATTAGGATTTGGTGAGGACAAGATCCGAGAAGCCCTTGTCAAGGAGAACATGGATCGTGACAAAGCTTTGGACTTCCTCACCGCGTGACACACGCCACCAGTTAGAGCTGACACCGTCACTATGATCAACCTCCTTCGATTGTTAGTTCTGTTACACGATCTTTTAGCCATGTGTAGTACATGTACAACTACAAGACAAAACACTATGTTATCTTGATAAGTCAGTTTATTTTATATTTTTGTTCTACTGTTAAATTTGTTTTGTCAACTGGAAACATTCACTAGTGTGACATTTCACTGTTAACGAAACCAAGTGGTGTAAAATGTGTCATGCCTGGCTTGATGCACAGAAATAGTGGAGGTAATTCCAGAATCAGTGTTGCGAGGCAGTGATATGCATCACTGTAGTGAAATGGTGTGTGATAGCTTCACCATTTGTCCATTGAGATTTGTTTTCAACTTAGTGATCTCCTGTTTAACCTCAGTCTAACAGGATGACATGTTCGATTGCAGTCAGTCATAAACAGCATTTCATCCTAGTCCACGACAAAGTAACTTATTGGTTTTATGTAATGCACCCTGGGATCTGTCACTCAGGGGTTAATGTTGCAGATCATCACAAGGATACCGTGTGTGAAGCCTTGTCTTAATATACCCTTACTTGTTCGCATAAGACACCAGCTCCATCAGTAGGCCATGGTATAACATACCAGCTCTGTCACTAGTCCATGGTATAACACTCCAGATTTGTCACTAGGCCATGGTATAACAACCAGTTTTGTAACTAGGCCATGGTATTACTCCAGTTTTGTCACTAGGCTATGGTATAACAACCAGTTTTGTAACTAGGCCATGGTATTACTCCAGTTTTGTCTCTATGCCATGGTATAACACACCAGTTGTCACTAGGCCATGGTTTAACACATCAGCTCTGTCACTGGGCCATGGTATAACACACCAGTTTTGTCACCATGGTATAACACACCAGCTCTGTCACTGGGCCATGGTATAACACACCAGTTTTGTCACTAGGCCATGGTATTACTCCAGTTTTGTCACTAGGTCATGGTAAATGACACCAGCTCCATCACTAGGGCATGGAATAACACATCAGTTTTGTAACTAGGCCATGGTATTACTCAAGTTATGTCACTAGGCCATGTTATAACTCTAGTTTTGTCCCTAGGCCATGGTATAATACTAGTTCTGTCGCTAGGCCATGGTATGACTCCAGTTTTGTCACTAGGCCAAGGTATAACACACCAGCTGTGTCACTAGGCCATGGTTTAACACATCAGCTCTGTCACTAGGCCGTGGTATAACACACCAGCTCTGTCACTAGGCCATGGTATAATATGCCGGTTCTGTCTCTAGGCCATAGTATATGACGCCAGCTCTGTCACTAGGCCATGGTATAACACACCAGCTCTGTCACTAGGCCAAGGTATAACACACCGGATCTGTCACCAGTCCATGGTATAACACACCAGCTCTGTCACTAGGTCATGGTATAACACACCAGCTCTTTCACTAGGCCATGATATAAAATGCTGGTTCTGTCACTAGGTCATGGTATAACACACCAGCGTTGTCACTAGAACATAGTATAACATGCCGGTTCTGTCACTTGGCCATGGTATAACACACCAGTTCTGTCACTAGGTCATGGTATAACACACCAGCTCTGTCACTAGGTCATGGTATAACACACCAGCTCTGTTACTAGGCCATGGTATAACATGCCGGGTCTGTCACTAGGCCATGGTATAACACACCGGCTCTGTCACTAGGCCATGGTATAACACACCGGTTCTGTCATTAGGTCATGGTATAACACATCAGCTCTGTCACTAGGCCATGGTATAACATGCCGGTTCTGTCACTAGGCCATGGTATAACACACCGGCTCTGTCACTAGGCCATGGTATAACATGCCGGTTCTGTCACTAGGCCATGGTTTATCACACTGGCTCTGTCACTAGTCCATGGTATAGCACCAGCTCTGTCACTAGTCCATGGTATAACATGCTGGTTCTGTCACTAGGCCATGGTATATGACACCAGCTCTGTCACTAGGCCATGGTATATGACACCAGCTCTGTCACTAGGCAATGGTATAACATGTCGGTTCTGTCACTAGGCCATGGCATTACATGTCGGTTATGTCACTAGGTTAGGTATGTATGAGGGTGAATTTGATGAAGTCAAATGATTCAGAATAGATGAGTTAGAGTAGATTTATAGTAGATTGATTATGTAATAGCCAAGGGATTTACTTTTGTTTTTAGGAAGAATACTATGAAAAACTGTGATATTTGTGAGCAAACACACCAATAATGGAAACACATGTTTCTTAAGAAAGCTACTGTGTGTAGCTACAAGTTTGTATATCTGCAGTAGAAACTTCCCCATATTGATATATGTGCATTCTCATGTGTGTGGGTAGGAGTTTTGAATGAACACACAACATCTGCCCGGGACATGACCTAGTTGCTGCTACAAGGAGAGCAGCGGGATGCAGTCATGTTACTCTTCGTCATGATGTTTACCAGGGTATATATATGCTGTGGCACAAGAAGTGCCTGCTTATGTCTTAGTTCTGAAATAACTAAGGCAGACAAGTGATATTTTCAACATCATATTTGACAACAGGATGTTTCTTATTGAGTATTGGGCATGATCTTGTGAATCGAAACAGCCCATGCACCCAGTCTTATGAATTCCTCAACGAGCAGGTGATTAAGGGCAATGTTGATATATGGTAACTGAAGTGAAGAAACATTAAGTATCAAATCAGAATGAAGGGTTCATGTATATAGCTCAACATTTGCTAAGGACCTAAATAGTCATCTTCAGTTGAAGGTGTGGTCCTTAGCAAATATTGAATTGTATATTATTTAATCATTAGAACATTGTCATACTGTGTTGCCTGCTTGTAGGGCCTGTCAACAGTATTGCTATATTGCAGGGCTTGCCAGGAGAACTGTGTTGTAGCTAATGTTTTGTCTTTTATTATTTGCTCATGGTCAGATGAGGATAAATTGAAGCCAATTCTTTTTTTCGATTGTGCAATATGAACAGAGATCTTATGTAATTTCTGCTGTCTTTCTATATTCATGATGTTTGTAACACGTTTTTGTACTTTTGTAAAGAAAAACAATTTTAATTTAATTTTTGTTTATCATGTCAGTTTACTTGATCACAACTTGTATGTATTACTATTAAGGCCAGCCTGTTCTTTTCTTATTTTGCAATCGGCCTGTTGTAAATTTTGCATAAGTACAAAAAAGGTCATTGGATTAAAAAAGGTTTCATTAAATATATGTGGGTTTTTTCATATCCATACTTGTTATGCTTATTGAAATGTTTTAGATCCTTGTCAATGAAAATGTATATATGATTTACAGGAGTTTTAGGTGGGACATGCAGAATAAAAAGTCCATACAAAACGGTAATGAAAGTCTGGCCTACAAACAACTTGTGATCCTATTTTCCATACATGATATTATTAGCGTGATAAGCTGGGATGTAACTTCAGTGTGTGTTCAAGGATGTATCTACACCTGCTTACAAGCCAATATTTGGCCTCAAGTCTGCAGCAAATGCCAGTACAAAAATTCCCAAATTAAAAATTATATTTTCCTAATGCATGTAGTAAGATTATGATTAAATGCTATGGCTTTGTTGAGGTGACTTGTGTTACACAGATTACAAGAGAATAAAGAGGCAAAGGTTACAATGATTAGTTGTACAGTGTTGTATTGAGTGCAATGTTAAATACCTGTACGAAAATAAGAACTTGGAAACAAAAATCCCAATTTTGAAAAATAATGATTTGTTGCAGCAATTTGTCTGTCAGAGGCACTGTGTTTGGAACCGTAAATAAATCCATGGTGTTGATGGATGTGACTATGTTTATAACTTCCCCAGTTTGGTAAGGGAATACTGTGTGTGGTTGAGTGTTACGTGAGGTCAAAAGGCCTGTGTATAAATAACCTTTGTGTCATGATGTGCCTCGTTACCTGGTACTGACCCAACCCTGTGGGGATAGGTCCAATTTATACTACTCAAAAGAAGTTAGGGCATGACAGATTAACTGTAGTAATTTGAAAGGATCATGTGTTCTTTAACTTGTTTTGAGTACTATATATCAGATGAAGTGACTACAGTGAGGATCAGTCGGTCACCTGGTTAATTGTATGTCATCGTGTCCTGACATATGTCATTGTTCTTGAGATCAAACACGGATTTACCTGGCACAAACTTACCTTTACATACAAGCCATTGCAACATGGCGGAATATTACTGACTGTGGCATAAAACAACATCCAGTCACCAGTCTTTGTTTAATTAAAACAAAAATAGATTATATGAATTAGCAATTACTTCTAGTAGCTGTATGAAAGTGATAGAAACTTCTGTGTACTAACAGATTCTATCGACTATTAAGTTGAATGTTACTATGTAATCTTAGTGTACGACACAGAAATAAAATTTATTTTTCTCAGACTTCGGACAAGTGGTGGGGGCACGGGTGGCCCAGTCGTCTAAGGCGCCGCGATTCGCTGTGCAGAGTTGCGTCCCTTGGGTACGCCAGAAACCTATGATTGTGGGTTCGAATCCCGGTTTCGCCCATATATGTTTCTAGGTTTGTCAGCACCATACCCATGCTCATGGGTTTCACCGAAGTGGTAAATGTTTGAAACCTGCATCACTTCAGGCATTCCTCCCACATTAAGCTGACACGCCGCGATATAACTGGAATACTGTTAAAAGCGGCGTTAAACCCAACTCACTCACTCAGACTGTTGAACTCTTATGGTGGCAGGTTCATCTTATTAATACAAGAGTATATTATTGCCTCTGTAGAAGTGGAAGTAACATCTCAGGGTTAAATTTATTGCTTAATGTTTCACATGGCCATGTTCAGCCAGGATCCATTAGGTCACAGACCGGTATGTCAAAGCTGCATGCACCCTGTGGTATTTGCTCCATGTTGCTGATGACATGCAACGAGTGTGGACACACGGGGGAATCTGTCTCCACCTGGATTTGAGCTACTGGGAGATGTCTTCATGTGTAATAAGACTTGACATTATAACTTCACTTGTTAAGATCCTAGTCAAGTTTCAACAGAGCCTCATGTTAGTACACTATACTGACTAGGTGTAGCAGGATTACTTGGGGTATAGTGGGTTTTATGCGTTCAGCGTTAGGTTTTATACCAAGAGCCGTAGAAAACAGCTGGAAGCGGTTGGTATAAAACCTAATGCGGGACGCATAAAACCCCTGGTATCCCGAGCGATCCCGCTTTAACGAATATATCTTACCAACATGTTTTAATGCGACATTGTAAAAGAATTAACACAAATTCAAAATTCAGAAAGCAGCTGTTCGATTGAGCTGATGTTAGTTTGTGCCATGCCATGTGACTTCCACGGACTTGGAAAAATTGTGCCGCTTTTTGCTTTGAAGCAGGGTATAAGGGATTTATTCTGCCACTCAGAAATCCATGTGCAGCCTGTATTGCTTGTGGCAGGGTATAAGAGATTTATTCCCCCGCTGAGAAATTTATTACCCTCTAAGGCGCTACACAGTATTTTATCAAGATCATGTGGACCAATCAGATCTCATCATTCTGACATGGGGGTAATACAATGTGTTTTGTCAATATTTATTTGTCATAAGCTTTGTAGCATTTAGTTTCAACATATGCTTATTGTGGGGTCAAGTCCCCAGTTCAGTTGATTCAGAGCCTTTGTTTGCACCTGCCCTGTGCTTCTTCTAGATGTTACCTGTTTGTTGATCACAACACTAAAATATGAACATTGAATATTCTTAAGTGTGAGCGCCAATTCATTGTCACCATAAAATCATTTCTCATCACTTTAATTTATTCAAAAGGCACATTTTTTCTTATTTGTGTTATTCTGTTACGATTATTTTTATAAGCAGAGGAAAATTAACATAATCTCATAGTAATGAAAACTGATGCACTGTCATACTTATATGGTTTGTTATGGTTTTGCATCAAAACTCACTTGTATTATCACCTGTGTTTTAAAATGGTCAGTATATATTCTACTTAAAAAAATGTTAAGGATTACCTGATTCTTTCATGTTACTGTAGTTGATAGATTGACTATACTAATATGAAAGAATCGGGTGATCCTTAACTGTGTTTAGGTATAAAATATTGTCAAAGGTATGTATTACATGGAGTAGCGGGAATGTGAAACTATCTTCCATCCAGAGATAAATTAGAGACACTGATGTTTGCTACTCCACTGTGCCAAAGGACTAAGATAATCATTAACATGTATCAAAATTAGTTATTTGAACTAGTTATTCAAATTGTTAAAAATTAATTCTGTTCTAGTCTCTATATGTCAAATTTATTTTCACTATGTTCCCAGGTGCTAATAGTCTGCAGTTGAACTGTATTGTCTTTAACAGAAATTTCAAAGTGGATGTAAAACTTCTCTTGATGATATAGGTTTTCTTTTGGTTAACAATCAAAATACTGAGTTCCCATTCACACTGGACTGTTTGAGGTATGGTTTTGAAGTTGCGATGGATGAGAGTGGGTGATTCGTTTAAGATGAATTATACACCAGCTATCAATGTCCTGACCGATTTTCTAAGGTGGCACATTTCACATTGCAGACTTTCATCCTTCAGGTACTCGGGGAGGGATCCATGGGTGAGAAACCCAGATTCACCCCGATTCTGATCCTTGCTTTTTCAACACCATGCTCATGGGATCCGCCAACGTGGTAAACATTCGAGACCTACATCACTTTGAGTTTTCCTCAGTCAGTAAGCCAATACATGATTTATTTGAAATGCAAAATTCAATGTGGCGAAAGTCCCAGCTTACTCATTGTCAGGATTTTGTACACTACCGTACGTCATGTTTCATACACAGAATATGTCGTCAGTTTTACAGTGAATATTGTTAATTATATTTTGTTTTTCAATATGGTTGTGCTTTCATGTGTTTTGTACTCAGATGACTGTATATACATGCTGTTGTTTCTGTGTGGATCTCGGCTCTAGACAACCATCCTGTATGTATATATTGATTTGCATGTGTATATTCGTGCCACCTGACTCGCTATAGAGGAACTGTCATGTATATTTATCATTGTAAATTCAAAGGTGTTTAAAATTTCAGCTGATGTACAGAATGTATATTAAATGATGATCTATAGAAAAGTGTATTTGTTTTTATTTGGTAAGTTCATCAAAGAGTAGCTTATATTTCCAGGCTGTTGAACAAGGGTTCTGAGTTTTAGTAAGAAGTTTCCTGTTATTCAAAGTAATTGTAGCAGCAACATTTTGTCCATGGATTCCATGTTTTTGCGGAGATGCCAGCAAATTCGAATTTGACAGAATCATTACAATATATAGGAATAATATCCATAATTAATTATTAAATCACATTTACTAGGCAAAAGAAGTTGAACACCCCAATTTTTCATATGACTCGAGTTAATCTGCCTGTCATACATAATTTTTCATTTCATGACAGAGTAACTATAGTCATATAAAAGAATCAAGTGATCTTTTGTATATATTATTAATTTGATAAGAAAATACATTTACAGTAATTCAGACAAGTGACTGACCTTGTTTCAGGCACTGTCAAATGACCAATAAATAAACAAGTCCTAATTATTTTAGCTTCAAGGTTTACAGAGTTCTGGTGATGAAATTTAATGGGTGATTTATTTTTATCACTATACCTTACAGTTAATCATGATAATAATAGTAACTAATTATTTTTTAACCAAACAATTCTTCGTTTCCATCCACCAAAAATGATTGACTTCTATGGAGTATAGTAACTGTTCTGGATACATCTGTGTAAGCACTTCTCCCTTAGAGTCAGGAAGGGGGCGGTCGGGTAGCCTAGTGGTTAAAGCGTTCCTTCGTCACGCCAAAGACCCAGGTTCGATTCCTGACATGGGTACAATGTGTGAAGCCCATTTCTGGTGTCCCCCGCTGTGATTTTGCAGGAATATTGCTAAAAGTGGCGTAAAACCACTCACTCACTAGAATCAGGAAGATCCCGGGCCTGCAGAATATACACAGCTCCAGTGACTTACTCCAACTGGCACTATCTTTCCAAGAAAATCAATATCTGTTAAGCATTTATTCTGTTTCCTTTAAGTGTTTTGTTTAGTGATGACATCGTCTAGTAAACAGAAAAGCTTTGTTACATCATTTTTTCATTCACTTCCAGCACAGCCCATCCGTCATTAACAAATCAATCCAAAACACTGCTTGTGTATGTGTCAAACTGACTGTATGTTAGGGTGGGACAATTTTCAAGTCCTAGCTTTAAGTTTATCAAGTCATCAATGCCATAAGCTTGTTCTTTTGGGGTGGTATATGCATCAGTGGCCATCTGAGGGCAGACACTCGATTGTGATCTGCCTCAGATTGGGATCATCGTACCGTGAAGGGATGGATCAATACTCACAAAACCAATCAATGATTTCCCTGCTCTAGGACAATACATTTTGACGGCTGCCACATCTGTTTGTATTTTGTTACTGTATAACATCACTCACTATCGATTGATGATTTATTACTTGTCAATGTGCAATTAGAACAAACTCTCCAGCCAATCAAGATCAAAATACTTTATTCACAGATTTACCACAGTGTCTAGCTGCATATTTTATTCTTATACTTAATGTACTATACTATGATCTAAACAAGCAGATACGACTTGTACATAATTCCTACAAGTTGAACATAAAGACCAATAATACAGATACACTTTGAAAACGCATATTCAAATTTCTGTAATATTTGGCAACAAACATGAAATCAAGTTTTTCTGGGTATATAATAAGTACATCATACAACAGCACCACCAACTGAATTATTCATAATTTATTAGTCATCACATGACAAAATATAATTAAAAAATATCTTATCTCAAAAACATAAAGGCAATAGTTAATAATCATATTGAAATCAAGTTCTTAGAAAAGTATAAAACATTAGTACACATTATAATAGAATTTTTAATCTGATTAAATATGTTCAAAACTAAATGTATCGACTTTAATTCAAATAAAAGGCTTTATAAGTATTTCTTTGAATTTGACGGTGACAAAGTAGACAAAAGTTTATTGATAACAACTTTAATATATGTAATAGCGACATTTCAGTATACATCCTTATACCGTTGTCAAGCAGGACGAGTAATGAACGTGGTACAGAAATATATATGGTAGGTGAAGGACTCAAATATGGCTGCCTTCATGTACTTTGAGTCGGCTGCTAGTAGAAGGTGGTATCACCCCCACAATGTTGTATGATGTGGACATGACGTCTTCAATCTTGGCAGCACAGCTGCAGATGACGACCAAAGCAGCAAGCACGCTAAACAATGCTAAGCATTTCGGTGTTTGTTTCCCTTCTTGAGCCTGCTCTCCTTCAGCTTCTGAGCTTGTCTGGATATCGTCTTGTTCAAACTGCTGTACTTCTGGCTGTCATTCCTGTCAGAAAAGGTGATAATCAAGAGTTATCCTCCTTGGACCATAATATTGATTGATACCAAAGCCAACGTAATTAAAGGAAATAAGATTGACCATCTGCATTCAATGACAACGGAATACAACTTCAACTGGGGTATTTCAAATCGTAATACTTGTAAGGATGTTAAATTATGAGTAGGTATTAGGCTAAAAAAAAATAATAGTCTTTGTTCCCAGGCACCCCCGGCATCATCATCAAGTTTGACGCATGCTTCATTTTAATTTCCATTTCCTTAAATATTCAAAGTCAAAAACCGTATTCCTGTACACATGTATTAACTCATCAAGGAATACATTTATGTCCGGTGCCCCTTTCCCACAACTGTTTTTTTGGTTACATACTAGTTTGAACAACCCCCCCAAAAACAAAAAACACCACCCGAATGCACTATATTTTCAAAAATTATTGCCTGAGAACCAATTATTTATTTTTTTAAGCCTTAGTTTAATTATTTTTTACTGGTACACAACAATCTGAGCACTCAAACAACAAGCTGGATATATATGTAATATTATGTACTGTACACAGACAACAGATTAGATATCTTAAAGTGAGTGAACACTTAGATTTGATGTGAAAATAGTAAATCTTAAGATTTTTCCATTTTACAAACTATTTACAGATCACTAAGCCATTCACCAAGATAGTATTCATAGACATAGTTCAACCAAAACTAATTAAGCTCAGTAAACATTTCATGATATAATGTTGTACCTACTGAACATATCAGTGATAACAAAACAAAATGTCACTTATTCATGTACAACGTGTACCAACAAACCTCAGATAAAACAATTTGAGGGTCCTGAGGTAGGTCATACTATAAATTTGTGTGTGTTTTGTCTGTTGTTTAACGCCACACTCAGCAATATTTCAGCTATATGACTACGGTTTGTAAATAATCAAGTCTGGACCAGACAGTCCAGTGATTGACACCATAAGCATCGATCCACGCAATTGTAATACGATGACATGCATCAACAAAGTCAGCGAGCCTGACCACCCGATCCCGTTAGTCACCACTTACTCATATTTTAATAGTTTCTTATCCTTATACAACCTATTTCACAATCCCTCTCCCTTCGATCCCATCCCCCGGTCACTGATCAGAGCTACCTCCCCTTGTACACCCACTTTCCACTCATCTGAAGGCTGCTAACAACATTGTATGGTAAGTATACTAAGATATAACAAGCGTATAGTCAACGAAGTCATCTATATCCCCCGCCATTTTAACACGTCAGGTAACTGACCCAACATTTCTCTTAGGCCATGTCAAAATAGTTACAATGGAAATTCTAAAATAAACGTTTATAAAACTCCTAAATAGCAAAAGGCATCAGTTCAGTTTGTGTCTGGTAAACATGCAAAGTTATGTAAGAAATTATTTAACGTTTTTTGAGTTACGCTTCGGAAACAAACAGAACCCTTATAGAACCTAAGTCCAACTTGTTGCCATGGAAACGTAAAACATAAAATTTATAAAACTCCTAAATAGCAAAAGGTGCCAGTTCAGCATGAGTCTGATAGACATGCAAAGTTTCGCAGAGAAATATTTAACGGTTTCTGAGTTATGCTCCTGAAACGATTTAGAGACGGACGGACGGAACCCATTTCTATATCCCACGCCAACTTTGTTGGGGCAGTGAATAATATATATTGTAGTGTATATAAAATACTACCTATGAAAGAACTTCAGTGCACTTACTTGCACATCTTGACCTTGTTGCGACATCCCAAACCTCCCTCCCAGTGTGAGGACTTCCCTCGAGTCAACATCTGCTGACAAGTCACACACGGTCGGTCTGGGGCATACATCTGAATAAAAGAATAATTACACTAACATTAGATGTCACAAATCTTACATCACCAGGCATGGTCAGGAAACTGTAGATGTGGCTAAACATGCTTAAAGAAAAATAATTTTTATGACCGTTTTGGGGCATCTACTACAACTGGTAAAATGAAATTGTATATGAGTCTCTGCCAAATGATAGGACAACATGCATTTCTCTTTCATTAATTTGTTCTAATGTTAATCAACTTTTTTTCAATTTTCAAAGTGAGAAAAGTATTGTGCACTACATGAGCATATTAATAAGATTTCACAACGTGAATAATATGAAGATTTAAGAACATGAATGCTTACCTGTTCCTTACAGCAGAAGCCACAGATGACTCTGTTGGCAAACACCATCTCATGGCCATCGGACTGCTCGTCATGACACACATCACAAGGGTACACCATGCCACAACAGGGAAACCTGCAATACACCAGGCAGTTGGTCAGGAGGGGTCAAAACCTTGGTGTAATAGCCGTCACAGCATCACATACACATTGTGACAAGTTACACAGGTTCAATGCTGATTTTTGTTAAGTATGAAGCTTCGGAGTGAATTGTGTTTTATGTGGTCAATGGTGTTAGTGTTGTACAGCAGGATTCATTTCTGTTGTCAGTTTCCTCTCACCTGAACCAGCGGTAACTCTTCTTGTAGTGTTTGCAGGCACCATTGTCTGGTAGTGGCTTGCCCTCCTTGATTGCAGGGTCCTTTGGTACCCTTCGTTTCTTAATTGCAACCTCATGAACCTTCTGCTTGGGGTCTGAAATAGAGAAACTGAGGTTAGAAGAAAATGTTTAAGAGGACTCCCAAGATTATATGCAGGGTTTGATCAATAATAAGGTTGGTACAGATTTGTCCTCAACAAATTCAAGGCCTTTTCTGGGCTTTTTCAAGGCAGTTTTAGTCAAATACAAGGCAAATAAATAACAAACAAGAAATTCACTCATTTGACTGATGTACACAGCCTCAAGCTTGTGACTTCACGTTTAAATTACTCGTTAGCAAGCAGCTATAGTGCATATGTTAGCAGACATTCACAAGCATGTTTGTATTCTGTATATAAATAGTAAAATAAGTTAATGAACTCTGAAATTCAAGACCTTTTCAAACCTGTGCCGCACCCTGAATAAGAGTTGATCTTGTCTTCCCAGTACAACCTACCTGTGACAACACCAGATGGCTGAAGTTGAAAAAACTGTACAGTATCCGTAGCAATCTTCATCTTCTGATGGCAGTGACGACACCAGGTGTTGGACACCTGACCAGGAACCAGACCCTAAAATTCAACAAAAAATTCTAAAATTATTTAATGACAATCAAAATCTTCTCTCAGTCAAACATCTACATTTGGTTTTCAAATTGGATAGGGGCTGTCCAGGCGACCTGGATCCCCCCTTCTTGATCTACCTCTGTGACAGTTTGTGACTGATTGGAAATAACAATGGGGTTAATGCTGCTTTAGCTATTTTCAAGTAATATGGGACAGGGAATCCTGACGTGTGCCTCACATAGGTATAAAACCCTATTTTCGGTATGACAAGCAGACTTTGACCACTAGGCTACAATATCACCCCAACATAATCAAGAGTATGAACCTTGAAAGTCTACCAGCTACTTAGTAGGTCACCAACAGATAACACCAAAAACAAACCTACAATACTACTTCCAAGACTAAGGATACGATTAAGTATACAGTCCAAGAAATACAAACAAGTCTGAATTAATTAAATTTGGGCACTGAATACTGTATAAGATCAAAAATCTTAATCAGTGCACCAATGCCTATCCCAAGATAAACCTTTATACCGGTATATTATATTATATTATGTTGTGTTCAACATGAAGTTGGCAAGATGATAGCTTACACTGATCTTCGACTCTTTAGAGCAGTTGACACAGCCAACCCTTGCTTCGCAATCTTGTAGCACAAGGTCAAAGGCTGTGCAGTTTTCAAGGTCAAGGTAACCCATGACTGAGGAGAACTGGTGCATGAGCACTGGTCGGAAGGTGAGCAGTTGGGACTGGTTACACTTGGTGCAGGACACGGAGTTGATTCTATGAGAAGGAGTGTTGAAGTCAGTGTGGTTCTTGCATCGTCCACACTGAATAGTTATGTGAATCTTGTCACACATCAGGGTGTTTGCTCCTTCTCGCAACTGCAGATTTTTCAAACTGATCTCCGTTCCTTTCTTCTCCGTGTCCATATCACGGTCAGTATTGTGAGAGGCAGGTGTAGGCTCGCTGTCCGCATCTGAGCAAGTTTCCCCTGAATCCACGTCGCTGTACTCATCAGAATCTTCCTCCGAGCCATCCAGTTCCAAGTCCTCGTTATTTTCTGATGCCTTGTACTTAGTCTGCAGCTCAGTGGCATTAATGAACTGAAAACCTGCTGCCTTGGCCACAATTTCTCTTTTCATCTGTAAATAAAATGCATCTCTTGCCTGAACATAAATGGATGACTGGATGAGAGAATACACAAGTTTAGTTTCACACTGCTTACACCGACATTCCAGCAACATCACAGACAGGGGCTTCACATGTCTGTAGCCGAAACATGGCAGCAAATCATTTGGCACTGTTTGATAAATTGGGGGATTCACTAAAACATAGTGTTCATACACAGTCTCAAAAGTTACTTCATTCAATGAAATTACATCTTAAACATCCATAATTTTAAGCAAGACACAATACGATAAAGAATAAAGATACATGTATTACTACCCTGTGTCTCCATATAAATACCATAAATCAGGAATAAGAAATAAATCTTGTTCTCACCACTGGCTCACACAATACAGGTTTTATTCCTAATAACTGAGGACAAACAACCTTAATATATTACCAGTGCATAATTTACCTGTCTCAGTGCTTCAGTAACATTTGCTTCAAGGCTCTTGTCAAACCATCGGAGAAATGGTCTGAAGATAATCTCATAATTTCCTTGTGTTTCCAAATAGTCCCTTTTCTCCTTCACCCAACCAACAACACAACTGTCCAGGTATCTGTGGAAATCATATGATCCTTTAGAGATCAACCACATAAAGATAATCAAAAGATCTGACAGCTTAAAAATAATCATGTTTAAGTCCTCAGTAGGTGACCATAGTTAAACATATTATAATTATTTTGCAATCCATACTGGAAATATATTGATAGTGCGTCCTTCATATTCATGGAATATAAATTGTTTATTCAGCTGTATTAGCATGTTTAGATAATCTCTAAATTATCATGCGATACATCTTCATATTCGAAACTCTAGTATAAGACAAATAATTTACCCAAGCTGATTCTTTTGTACTGGTAATGTTACTTCATTTTTTAATCATTTTATGCTTAACTGTTTTGCTCAACATGCACAAAAACAAGACAGCATTTACCTTCCCACTGTAGCTGGCAAATCTTGATCCTCTGGCAGAGTGATACTCAGCATCTGAAACATTTAGACTCGAGACTGTATCACACAATTTATTTCTGTCCAGATCATGTGGTGGAAACAACATCTGCATGTCAAGTACCTTGTTTTATCTGTAATATATGTCATCATTAGTTATAATTGATGCTAAATTTTAATAAGAAAATCCACTCAAAAGGATCATCAAACAAATACCCTAACTTAAAAAGACTTTTCTAAATAAAACATCTGACAATTTCTTCTCTAATTAAACAAGAAACACAAAGTACACTGTAGTAATAGGCAATAAAGCCACAAACTTACCTCACGGGGGTAGGTAGAAGGAATAGTGAACTCAAGTTCAAAGTTCTTGACATCATATGGCTGTAAAAAAGATGTAACCATGGTAACAGCTAAAGATAAAAGTGCTTTTCTCAAAGATGGCTATCATCATGATCATTAACACAAAGTAAGAGTAATTATGAGTAAATAAATTCATCATGTTGATCTTCAGCAGGTGTACAATCCACTTAGAAATTAGTAGTTTGATATACATTGGTTTAACATATCTACTATGTACTATTTCAGCATATTCAATTAAAGTACAGTACGGCATTGAAGTACCGGTACTTACCCAATCAGGGTCACTTGGATGGAAGTTGACATTGCACTGAAAAGTGTCCGGACCATCATTAATGACTTTGCATCTGTCTCTGGGGAACCTTTTTTTCAGTTGATCAATCTCTGTCTTTCTCAGATTATCCATTTCTTCTTGAGAAGCTGTCTCTCTTCTCAAAAGGATTTTCTGATTTGGGGGCTTAACAGGGGGCCTGCTGGGAAAGGTCTGCTGTCTTTGACCTGAGCTCATCTGTTGTCTGGCTCCAGAACCATTTGTAGAATCCTTAGATTCAGCCGCAATCTTGGTATTGCCATGATTACGTGTTTCTTGAATATCAACTGACTCATCAAAATTTTCAATCAAATCATCCATCATGTCCATGGGATGCCAAAACCGACATCTCTCTCCCCATCTGCAGTACCCTTTTTTGAAATAAGGACAAAGTCTCTTATTGCTTCTGGTTGGGTCAGGCCGATCAAGCGCACTCTTTGATTTCTCTGAGGCTTGCACCGTTTCTTTCTTACTTTCTTGATCGATATTTTGTGATTGTTTAACAACTTGTCGATGGTTTTTGTCATGTTGGAAATGGCACCGTTGCCCATAGTGACAACGTCCAGTTCTAGCAAAGAAATTACAAATTCTTTTTTCATTCTTCTTGTCATCATGAGAAGATGTTTCAGGTCCTTGTTGTCCGTCTACTGCTTGTGAATCATCTTCATTATCTTTTTGTTGAAAAGGTAACGAATCTGCAGTGGATGGGACTGGAGCAATTGAAGATGCTTGACTTACTGCATGTTGAGTGTCAGGAATTTCGTGAAGAAAACGACACTTCTTACCAAAACTGCACCACCTGCGTTTAGCAAAAAAACTGCATATTTTGATACCTGAGGTAGTTTCACTTAAACTGTTGCTCGCCTGAGAAACAACCTGATCACAGTTTTCTTGATTTAGGCCTTCATAGTTACCTTCAGGGGTGATCTTGGGATAACTTTCAGCTGGGTTCAAGAGTGACGGAGGGGATTCTTCAGCAAGTGGTCTACCAGCTTGGTGATCACTAGCAGTTGATAAATCTCTCACTGTGTGCTGATATCGACAAGCGTCACCGTACCGACATATCTTTCCTCTTGAATAAAATCTGCACAATTGTCCTGAAGCAAATGACATAACCCGATCAACTGAACCTTCGATTGGCTGTTGCTTGAACAGATTGATCTTTGTTTTCAAATCCTCTGAACTTGTTGATTTGAACGTGATTAAATTTCTTCTGCTGTTTGAAGTTTCCAGCAACAACGCTTCCTTTAAGTCTGCAAAAGACTTGGCGAAAATAATCACTGGTTAGATTGTCAGGTGACTGTCCTATCTTACTAGGTCAAGACCTAAATAATGCAAACAAAGCTGAAAAAAGTACAAAACGTAAAACCTCTGTAATAAACTTAACCTTACTACCTCACTCCTACAAGAAGGGAGGAATAGGCTCGGAGCACTGATCAGTGAAGACGCCGGTATATATATACACCTGGTGGGTATTGCACCACAAGGGCCAATATCTCCAAATTTCACTGTATCAGTTGAGGGGAAGTTGTGCAATAATGTTACCGGAAGTGCCTTACAACATCTGACAGGAAATTACTACACGCTAAATCCTAGTTCTGTAAACACTTTTTAAAATTAAACATATCATGTGAACATTATTAACATACAATTGTAAAAATAATAATCCCTTGTTAAAAAAGTTTGGAGGTAGGAAATTGAGACTTTCATGGTCTCTAACATTTATCGTGAATATTGTTACGCAGGGTCAAGGTCACAGAAGTACAAACATGGCCGCGCACATGTTTCAGTGTCTGTGGCGTGTGCCGGGGCGTTTTAATCTGCTTACTACAAGATCGCTGTTAAATGAAACCAAGGTTAAAATAACTTGGAATGCCCTAAAGCCTTTTTGCACAAATACGCCACCGTCGAACACTGTTGATAAGCCACATTGTAATATTGGGACGATAGGTCATGTTGATCACGGTAAAACCACTTTGACAGCCGCTATTACCAAAGTACTTGCAAGTAAAACAGGAAGCAGAACCCGATTTATCAAATATGATGAAATTGATAGAGCGCCCCAAGAAAAGCTTCGTGGAATAACAATTAATTCTACTCATGTAGAATATGAAACTGATACACGACATTATGCACATACAGATTGTCCAGGTCATCTTGATTATGTCAAAAATATGATCACAGGAGCCTCGCAAATGGACGGAGCAATATTAGTGGTTGCTGCTACAGATGGCACTATGCCACAAACAAGAGAACACTTGCTTCTGGCACGACAGATTGGGATAAAGAATGTTGTTGTATATATCAATAAAACAGACATGGTAGATGGAGAACTTGTTGAGCTTGTGGAATTAGAAATTCGAGAGCTATTGACTGAATATGGATACAACGGAGATGAAACTCCTGTTATTGCTGGATCAGCACTTAAGGCTTTGCATGGGACTGATCCAAGTATTGGTGAGGACTCGATTCACAGTTTGTTGAAAAGCATAGATAAGCATGTGCCGATTCCAAATCGAGACACATCCGGTCCGTTTTACATGCCGATAGAAGCAGCAATATCTGTTCGTGGCAGAGGAACAGTTGTCATTGGTACTGTGCAACAGGGGGTTATTAGGAAAGGTGATAGCGCTGATATTCTTGGATTTGGAAATGCTCTGAAAACCGCAGCATCTGATATTCAGGTTTTCAATAAATCGATTCCTCATTGTAGTGCAGGTGAAAATGTTGGCATTCTTCTCAGAGGTGTGAAATCTGAATTTGTTCAAAGAGGAATGTTTTTATGTCATCCTGATTTGTTTGAACAGAAAGATACGTTTGAGACTCAGCTTTATGTCTTAACAAAGACTGAAGGTGGTCGGTCAAAACCTTTGACAGACAAATATATTCAAATGTTGTTCTGTAACATGTGGAATATTTCGGCAATGGTGAAGCTTCCTGAAGGAAGGGATATTGTGATGGGAGGAGACACTGTTACAGCAACTGTGCTACTTAGAAAACCAATGGTATTCACTGTAGGACAGCGATACACGGTTAGAGAAAATAAACTGACTGCCCTCACTGGTGTGATAACTAAAGTGTTGCCTTCGCTGGACATCAGAATCCAAGGTTTCAATTTTGAACGACCAAGAAGTCACAGAATAGAAGGAAATGCTTGGCTAACTAGGAAAAGAAGACTGACATGATTGTTAAGTTGACACTGGAAGCAAATCATCAATATCATGATTATGATGTACTAGAAACTGTTTATTCATCATGTTTATTGAAATCAGAAATATATTAATGGGATATCAGCATGATCAAAGTTTTCTGTTGACATAAGGCCATCCACGCTTTTCTGTGTTTCTCATCTCCAACCTAAACCAGCAAGACAGTGGGCGGGTTAAAAAAATGTATAATTATTTTTTGTGAAATTAAAAATCTGTTTTTCAATAATTGTGTAACTTATTTTATGAAATTCTGAAGTTGAACACTTGCTAATAGTCTTTAAATATATTTATGATGCAGATTGAGTCGTTTTGCCTCAGGAAAATTTTGATAAATATAGCTGAAGAAATATCATGCTGACCTGGTTTTTTTATGTGTGTGTAATTGTATGAGTACTTTTATTATTACATCGTTGCATAAATTTCCACAGCGGCAGGGGAAATTGAAATAACGAAAACTTTTTTATTTCATGTCGGAGGGGAGGAATTCAGGGTGGGCAGGAGATAGAAACACAGAAATATATATGGACAGCCTAACAGCTATTGCATCTTAGTTAGGGAAATGAATTTCAGTCTTCATGGCAACTATGTCAATAGTAAACATGGCAAAGGTGCCATCACTATTTCCAGTTAAGGTTTGTGCAGAGTTTGTGTGATAGACCCAACACCATGAGAATGATGAGTAGTTATTAGAGGTGGATTTGCTGTGACAATATGTTGGCAATGAAAGAATGTGGAATAAAGACTACAAATTAAATTCAGGTTCTAAGTGTACTTCTTTACCACGTTTCCAGGACCTATTATGATGTACTGTGAAACCCCATCAGGCCAGACTGAAATATTTCCACTGAATTCGTCTGGATAAACAAGTAATTTTTAAAGAGGAGTATCCTTTGTATAAATGTAGAGCAGGGTTTTTGGACTCTCAGGTTTGGGGTTTACTATAACAGAAGAAAATAAGGACCAATCAATTATCAAAGAGCTTATTTCAGTAAGCATGCCATTTGATTGTCCTGTTCTGAGTTTGGTAGCCCCTTTGGGATTTGTGTTAGAATTGTTCCCCAGTAACAAAAATGGATCAGATGGTCAGACTGTGAGTCATCATATCCTTATGGCCAGACTCTATTTTTTACCTGTCGTCCTGATTCTGCTGGGAGATTGCTGGCTCCAGCTTCAAACAACATTCACACACTGTTGTGTACAATATGTTGCTCTGGGCATCATTGAAAGTTCACGTCAGCTTGTGTCATGTAGCATTTTCTGTTGTCAGCTATAATTATTACAATTTGACACCTGCTCTGAAACCATGTGATGAACAAAAACAATAAGTTAGGGGATGCCCAACTCTTCTTAGGAGCTGGATATTCACTGTACCAAGTTGTGTAATTAGGTGGGCTAGAATCCTGACCGTGTTTGAATCCCAGATTAGCTTTGGTTCGGATTCTTGGTTTCTCGGCACCATACATGCATAAAAACATTCAAGACCTGCATCACTTCAGGCTTTCATCCCACATCAAGGCGACACCTTGGGATATCAATGAAATACTGTGTGAAGCAGAAATACATCCAACTCGTTCACCATATTTACTACAATGCGCTTGTGATCTAAATAGACTGAGGTGCAAAAGAAACAATACCTCCCCATTGATTTTATCATGTTTGATTTTCAATTGAAAATATCTTAAGCTATCAATATTATATTTTAAACATTAACTAACTGTACTGGTGCTTAGTCAGCACTCATCTCAAAGAATATGTCTACCATGATAATTTGACTTATAACTCTTCAAGATATAAACAATATTTTTCTCCCATGATTCACAGCTGCTCATGGGTATCTCAGACATCTTATCTTTGAAAATAAATAAATTTGCTTTTTTACAGCACAAATTTACATTTTAAATATGATATGAGTCGTGGTGGCAAATTCATTTCTTACCCCAGTCTTCATTGAACCACTATATTTTTACACAAAATAACCCAGCCACAGATTTCTTTTTACCAACTGTTGCAGGAAAGATGGTTACATGATTACATTAAACAACAGCTCTTTCAATCTTCAACAACATAAAATATAAACTCGGTATACTTTCTTTTCCCTCTCTGTTTATGTGGGACATGCCTGCATTATCTAAGACCTGCACACAATGTGCAGAATTCTGCACAAACCTGACAAAATATTAATATGAAGAAACAACAAAAAAGACAAATACAGACAATTGTGTTCTTTAATCATGTTTATGACATTGTACAACTTTCATTAAAGGCTTAACATATTTGTCTTCTTGTCTTGTATTAACATTTCAGGTTACATTTGCATAAGATATATGATGTTTAACTTAAAAATGTCTGACTTGATTGGACTGAATAGTATAAACAAATTAACAAAGTAATTACTGTGACCTTGAAAGACACATAACTGTTAAACATAATTCTTAACTTTATGAAAACAATGAATCTGAGTGGAATCTTTTCAACAACTTGCAACAAAATGTAAAAAAAATAGAAAACTGCTTCAGCATGTCATATTCAGTGTCTAATGAACAGATAAAATCACAACTTCAGTAAATATGGTGAAATGATAGATATGGTGTTATGAAATGAGTTAAGAGAAACAGAACAACAATACACATTGATAATATTGGATTTTCACTTAGGGTCACTGCTTCGTCTTCCTGTTTGATCTCAGTTTCATCTGTACCATCAGTATAGAGCATGCTGAGCTCACTTCTGAGATGTGGAAACCTGTGCTTCTGTTCATCAAATATCAATTGAGTGGTGGCAAAGGAGGTCGTCAAGAAGAAATGGCGCCGAGGTTAATGGAGACAAAGGAGGTCATCAGGGAAGTGTTTGGAATGTAGCACTTTGAACACACTTTATTGTGTGGATTTGGTGCATTATAAATACGCACATTATTATTTTTATTTGGCTCCGAGGTCAGAGGAGACAAAGGAGGTCACATGATCAGTCTGGAATGATTCTGTTCTGAGGTTACAATAGGCCTGTTGACAATACATCTCTCTGTACCCTCAAAGAGCAGGACATCTTTTCTCCAGCATAGTTTCTGTGTCTGAGGCATACTCAGCATAGCATGTCACTTGCCTCCTCAAAGGATATGAAATGTCATTGGTCTTATCAGATCTTATCTTCACATGTTCCTTGTGTGGACCATGCTTGTTGGAGGTGAAGTTCATCAGATCTATTTGGAGAGGTAGCTTGGTGGACTTTGGTGCTGATGTTTGGCCGATGCCTGTAGAGGCAGTGTCTGACATATCTGTGATCGGTTCATTGCTGCCACATGGATTCACCTGGGAGATGTCCGACTGGGAGAGAGTCAATGATAGGGAAAGAGAAGAAGGATGTGTTCTTGATCCAGAGCTTTGTGACTGAAGAGAATTCTGTTTGAAGTATGTGTCCAACGTTCTCATGCGAGGTTCCTTCCTAGACCTAGAATGAGTGATGACTGTGGCAGCCTTGCCTCTAAAAGATGTCACTTTCTGGTGTTCAGACTTAATATCACAATATATTAACCCTTTCCCGTTCCCAACATGTTTTCTTTGACTGTTACTAGTGTTCGGTCCTGTATCTTGTTCAAATTGGTGATGAGCCTGAGAGCAATTGAATCTTTGAACACTTTGGCTAGACTTGGCAGGTTTCGATTCTCTTTGCCTCCACTGTTCAAATACATCTTTTGACAGACATAATACTTCACTGCCAGCCTCAAATATTCTCCTCAGCTTGTCAGGACTTATACGACCAAAAGGTGGAAACGGCCAAGGGCTGCACGGGTAGCTGTCAATGGAGAGCTCTCTCCTGTTTAGGGGCTTTATTGCCTGAGCCAGATTCAGACATGATGCCAGTTCATGATGCCAGTTAAATGACATCAGTGTCCCCACGCATCTATCAAGGATCTTGACCAATGTTGTGAAGCCGTTCTCTGATAAATCTGAAAAGAAAGGATACTGGTTCTTACACATATGCAAACTTCAGAACCCTCCTCACTAGTTTCTTGGTTTACCATCATTATTCCCCCATCCCCCCCCCCCCCCCCCCCCTTCTTTAAGAGACTGGTATGAGTTGAGCTGATATGAAGGGACATGGTTGGCCCAGTCATGAAAAGGGTCTCATTTAGCTGTGCAGAGTTGCTTCCCTGTGACATGCCAGGATCCTATCATCTGGGTTAGAACCCTTTATTTGCTCTGATTATGATACCTGGTTTGTCAAATCAATACAAAATACATCCAAAAAACAAGAAACAAAAATAGTATGTCCTGACCCTGTTTTCCGTGTTCGATGGTAGTAATCCAACTGTTGGCAAGATGAGTCAGAAGTCTTTTTGGATCATGGACATCATTAGTTGTGAGAAAGGTACTGTTGTTTACCAAATAGTCAGTCAAGAGGCTTAGCATGGTGCATCGATCCACAGTGACATCCTGTGACTGGGCGAGATACTGAAAAAATATTTTGCTCTTTGAGGAATAAAACAACAAATTTAGAGCAATGTCATATTTTGATTTGCTTGTTTGTGATATGTATACAAACATGCAGCTAAACTGCCAACTCCCATTACTTTACAGGAAAAGAATACCAATTATTTTTTTTCGAACAGGCAGTGTTTTGACCAGTACCAACAATTTCAGGATTTACTGAGTATAGGTCGAGAAACATATATCTAGGTTATGAGAGCAATTATCAACTGTTTGAACGATACATATTACGATTTGAGGTCGCTGTGTGCTTGAATACCTAGTCTTGGACAGCCGAAGCCGAATCCGCTACCCACCCCTTAAATAATTTGCGAAATCACAGAATTAGGTCGGAAAATAAAATTCAATTTAAATATGTATTCCACAAAAAAACATTCCCCTGGTGCTTAGTTCTACTTACCAACATTTTCCAAAGTGTCTTCCATGATAGATCGCCATACAGAGTACTGAGTAGCGATATGTTGGACAAGGCCACAGTGTCGTCTGCTAGTTTTATGACCTTCTGAACGTTCTGGTCATGACCGGCTAACAACTCACACACGAGGCCATTGCTGAAGAGCTCACATGGAACAATATCAGAACTTGACATGACCGACAAAAGTAAAATTTACGATGTAGTATAGAATACCTTCCTTTCTTTTCCACAACTTGATTATCAGAACTTGTCCAGCTGATATCGTCAACGAGACATCAGCAGGGCAATTACCCAGTCAGTGCCAACCTTTCTAACTTATCACACGGCAGGCGGAAATTTGAAGTGGCCAATCAGGATACAGATAACAATGGAGCCTACTTCTCAATGATCAGATTCGAACTTGGCAAAATGCCATCGGAACGGTGTGGGGGAATCGCTCCAAATAATATCAACCACTGGTTTGTCTGGTCCAGTCTAGATTATTCACAAACCGCTGTCATAAAGCTGGAACATGGCTGAGGGCGGTTAGACAATATATATAATATAGACTGTCCAGGGGGTACGGACCCTCTTCTCTCATCCCCCAACCACCCACCCAATTTGAAAACCAAAAGGAGTATTGTGTTGGCAATATAATTGACTTAGGGAGGATTTTGATATTTTAGACCCATCCCTCAAAATGCTGGATCCGTGCTGGATCCGCCCTTGCATACAGAAGCGACAAAACGCTTTCCACATAAATCACACAAAATCTCTGAAAAAAAGCAGAGTCCATACTATCATAAGCATGTGTTTATGAATCACTATCAATAAGTGATGATGCCAGTTGTTCGCGACAAGGTGAGTGTATCCTGCCCCGACGGGGCACCCGTCACCTGACTTATCTCGTGACCTGAAATATATAGTTGTTATATTTTCATCTACACAGTATAAACTGACGACCAAAAGATACTTTACCATAATTTTAAACCACTCTAGTTAAAAAAAACACAAGAGGTAATCGCATCAAGTAAACTATCGAAAAAAAAATAATATCTCAACGAAATCCAAATTTAAAATGAGTCATACATCACCCGATTTTGGCATGCCAGTTGCCCGAGGTGAGGTGGGGTAGCAAAAACAAACAAGCTTTCAACGTAAGTTCAATAACACGTCACATTAATAGCGTGTATAACCACTCCCTGCTATAAGACACGCAAAAACTCTCCGGCGCTCAGAAAAAGTCAGTCGTCTGATGACGTCATGTGGGATACGTCCCAAATCTTCTTGGGGGCCTGGATCAGTTCTTGTCGGTTGGCAAGAGGATGTGGTCGCTGTCGAACACGACGATTCATGACATCCCAGAGGTGCTCTATGGGGGACATGTCTGGGGAGCGTGCAGGCCACGGCAGCACGTTGACGTTGTTGGCTACAAGGAAGTTCTGTACGATTCGGGCTGCATGGGGTCTGGTGTACAGTTGTCATGCTGATAAAATACATAACATGACATCTGTTGTAGAAATGGTAGGACATATTCTACCCAACACCATAACATCCCGACCACCATACGGAACGACCTCCTGAACGCAACATGCCGCCGCTCGTTCTCCCATTCGGCAGTATGCCGTCTTCCATACTGCTCGCGTAGTTTCGGTTGTCCAAGCAGCACGTGTTTTTTTCACTTTTTCGCACTTTCTACAAATGAAAAACGTGCCGTGGACGTGTATCATTTTTTGCATAGAGCATTGTTGTATTTGGACGATGTGTTTTGCATGGGTTTGCTTTGAACTTGTGTTTTTTTTTAAATCGTTGCAATTTCATTTTTAAAGTTGGCTTAGTTTTTTTTGGCTGTCAGTTTATGACCTATTCCAATGTTTGCGAAGAGACCCATGGACGGCAGCGTGGCATTGTTAAAAATAAATGAAATAAGGTAACAATTGTAATTCCAACAACTGATATTTCCACTTGAGCTCAGGAAACCCAGTTATTTCTACTTTTTCGCAGAACAATACCTATTTGTAATACATAAATTTCGAGTTCACAGTGCGTTCTTTAGAGAATAAGAAAGACACAAGTCTTAATTACGGAGTATCTGTCTCCTGTGAGGCTACGGCGAGTAATGTTCAACATTAAGTCAAGATGAAAAGACAATCCACACTTCCTCATTGCTCGTTTATTATTCTCTAAATAACGCACTGTGAACTCGTCATTGGTTTATCTGTCCCTGGTAAACAAATGTTGCAAGTCTCGCGAAATTCATTCACTGAGGACGGATAATTCATACTTCGTATTAGCTCGTTGCTATATTCTCTCAATGTTTATGTGAAGATGTTGTCTAAATGTTCATGCATTCAGAAAATAAGCATGCTGATTTTGAGAGTAGATATACCGTTTTTCTCTTAATATATAGCGCCTCGATCGGCACTTATATTCTTTGAACACGTTTCCAAACTCATCGGATAATGGCGACCCTTCTGTAATAAGAGACACGTCGCATGACATATAAACAATGTGGCATAAGCTACAGTCATTATTAAACTGACATAGATTGACAACGATAATGATACACTTCACCTACATTTTATGTGAAATACAGGAATAAAAAGAAATTTGGAGATGTGGACTGCATTACTCGATTTAGGAAATTAAAAGTGATAGGGGTGTTGAATTCGAAGATCCAGCTCTTGAATTCATAAGTGGTTACCAAAAACTGTACAAAGAAAGAGAGGATGGTGATAATGGCTTTTATTTTACATGTTACATGTTGAACAATGTGTCCTTTCATACACTGTTATAAATAGAGGATGGTTACCTCGATCATCACTATCAAACATCTACGCATAGCCATACATCACACACGAGTATTCACACACATGTAGACAACTGTTTTACGTCAGCACTATCAAACATCTTTTACATCTACTCTGGACCCGTGAAGGTCCGGGATAGAATAGGTCTTCAGCAACCCATGCTTGCCGTAAAAAGCGACTAACGGGATCTGGTGGTCAGGCTCGCTGACTTGGTTAATGCATGTCATGCTCATTATGTCAATCACTGGATTGTCTAGTCGATATTGGATTATTTACAGAACGCCGATATATCGCTGGAATATTGCGGAGTGCGTCGTTAAACGACAAGCAAACTTTCCTGGTAAAAAATATGTTATTGGTACCAGTGTACCGGGGCGTCACGAGACCGACTGTCGCTCATATCGTGAAACTATAAAACAAACAAACAAAACACAGCATCATCGTCCTCTCATAGAAAAATGCTTGGGTGCGAATCAGCACACATTTCGGATGACTGAAATGTATTGTGAATATCCGTCGCCAATCGTATCTTTCCGTAACACAACAAGGCATTCGGCGTGTCCCGGAATGACACGAGGTGGTAACATTGGTGACACACCCAAATTCATTTAGCAAAATACCTAAGTCGTTATTATTCCCCAAACAACTTCATATTTGAGACTTGGATGAACCATACAATACAAAAAAAGTTATCAACAGGTTTATCAATACCGTTGTTGAAAACATCGAATAGAACGACGGACTTGTATGATAGAACTTAGTCTCAACAGAGACCATAAAATATATATATATATATTTTTACGGTCTCTGGTCTAAATGGTATCAACTCATTGTTACGTTGAAGCCAGTCTGCCAACAGAGGTCGCTGGCATAACCAGTGATTTTTTTAGACTGTAATCCTCTCCTCCTTAGCGGCTGCACTAAATGCGAAGGGCAGGCAAACCAGTCTAGTGATTTTTTTCCAGGCTTGACGGAAATAGCCGAACGTGTGATTGTGTTGAAGTTCGTGAAATCAGAGTTAACTCCCCTGATGTTGCCAACTAAACCGTTGAGGGCGCTAACACTTGTATTATTTCTCATTGACACGTTCACAGCAACACGACAGGTGCCTCAAATTTTGATCGAAAAACGTCATAATTTGAGTAGTTTCAGATTATGACAGCAAACGGTCGAGGAACAATGAGACCCCAAGGACGTGCACCACCGTTTCTCCTAGTTGGCCTGTTAGTAGTAATGTGTATCCTTGGGTACAGTTATTGGAGTGTAGCAAGTACGAGCAGCGACCAAGCTTCACAAATCGTGACACTACAAGATGAAGTTAGAATATTGTCAACGCGAAAAATGGAAGCTGACAAACGGAGTGAATCTTCAAATGACCAAATTCGGACTCTTGAGAAACGAAACACAAATCTGATGTCTGAGTTACAAGAAAAAGTAAAAGCAATGGAATCAGTTAAAAGTGAACTCAGTCGGAAAGAAGAAGACCTCAGGAATTCTAACACCGAATTGGACAACAAAGCAGAAGGACTGGTGAGTTGTTCTCAGTGTTTGAGCAGAGTTTACTGCTTAAAAAAAGCTACCAAAAATCAACCTACATGTTTCCATGGTTATGCATGTTACAACGGGTTGCGGTGGGTCCTAATCACGTACACAAAACGACCTCGCACACGGAAATTTCGGTAATTTCTTCGATCTACAGAGTTTCGTACGTAATCTCGTACATGAAAAAAACGTTAGTACACAGTTGAGACAATGGAAATATATACTATGATTATTTGGAATTAAAAAAGTATTTGTCTATTCAGTTGTTAACACGCATTCACATGGTTTTATTTGTGTGAAGTGTTAAGTTGAAAATGAGAACACACTATTGATTTGAATTAGGGCTGGGACATACCGGTAACTCAGGTCGGGTTGTGTACGAAGTTTCATACACATGTTACTAGAGCTGGGACGGGTAACTCGGGTACTCAGGTCTTGTGGGTCCTGAGTAGGACCCGGGTACCCACTTGACTACCCGGACCCTTGGTTAGTCACGTGACATACTGTCTAATTACATTAACAACAAAACTCAATGGTTACACTACAAGCATAGCTAATGTTCACATTTCTTTCTCACTATGCAGGCATTTGTTCTGACTTTTATATGTTTGAGTAGGGATAAAGCGTTGATTAACTGCAGTGTATATATGATCATGTATCTAAATAGTTTTTGCTAGGGATGCGGTAAAACAATTACCATTCGGACATTTTGTAACACACTTTTGAGACCTATAACGGGTTTCCGGGTAGGGCCAGGTGATAGGATGTCGGGTACCCGGATAGTAAACATGGTAAATGTGGTCTCGGGTACATGTTACGACAAGCACTTGCTTTTTCCTCTGATAGTTCTTTCTGGGATGCTAATTCCAAAAATTGTATGTTTAAAAACTTGAGCCATTCTTGTGAAGACATGGTTATCATAAGACTTTTACCAATAACTGCTTACTCATAGGTAATGTCATGCTCTGATTTCTAGTGTCGCTAGTCATGCTTTTAACATGTTTCATAAGAAGCTATGATGCATGATGTAATTAGAATAGTAAGAGCAGTCGAGGCGGTAAGCTCAACCTCTTCGAGTTCCCCCGAAAGATTTGTCTGTTTTCAAAAGTAAATGGTTTGGTGTGGGTAAAATTAGTTTCCATGATATGAAATTTGCTCTGTGACCATGCTGATGTAGGCTAGTGCAGAATAAGCTGCAGTAACCATATCTCCGCGCTGCACCCAATAAACGATTTTGATATTGACTTGTCGCAGCACCATGTACAGAGAGCATGTGACTGTCCCACAATCTTCCTAATAGATGACATGCAAATTAAGTTAATATAATCTTCGGGGCTAATAGAATTAGAAACTTACACATTTTGAAATATTTTCTTTTAACATGTACATGATGTAAGTTTCAGATGATTACTCTATACAGACTGCAGTCGCTGCTGTTCATTTATTGTGATATACCAAAGTAGGGTCCCTAGTATCCCATGCTTATTATAAGAAACAACAAAAAGGATTGGATGGCTTTGTATATTGATACTAGAGCCCCCAGCCCTCACTCATTTCCTGTATACATTCCATCCTTCAACCCTTATAGTGAGACTATACAGTTAGTATGGTTAGGTAGTACAGTGGTCCCTCGCTACAACGCTACCAATGGGGTCCAAATAATTATAATTATAGTTATAGACGATGAGCCGTTAAACCGAGGCGGAGGCGGGAGAGCGAGCTCGGCCAATCTCACGATCTTCGCCTTGTCTCGCACATTGCAATGATACAAGTTATTTACGGTTCATTGTGTAAAAAATATATCCATTATGTTTTCGCCGTTTGTTATTATTTACAAGCCTTAACTGTCACATTCAATGTGAAAGTACTCTACTTACATGAAAATATCGATTGATTATGGTAGTAACAGACGCAATGAGTGAAGAGCCAATCACAATTCATTACACAAGTACAGAGTGTTTCAGTGGCATTGATTGGTCATGTTGCTTAAAATACGGAAAACGAGAGTTTTGACCAGCACTAGAATTTATTACATGTGCACATTCATACAAATATAGATACACATTCAAGCCAGATTAATTGGTTTGATACGGTTACTTGATCCGAATCAAAAGGAATGACTGTCGTGTTGTCACAGCAACTACATGTGAGTTGATAGTGTCGCCTCAAATTGGATTGTCCACTAATTAAGAATATGAACTTCGCTTGTGGTTCTCTTTTATTGCATGCATGCACTTCTAAGATCAAAGGATGTATAGTGTGAAAAGTTAACTAGCAGAACAATCATATTTCCAGGACTTGCCGCGGATGTTTTCAAACAGATTATTAGAACTCCATTCAGCGATAAACATTTGATTATGCAATGAGAAGCGTTATGTGCAAATGAACAACGAACAGCAATACAATCATGTCTGTGTAAAACTCTCAGTATAAAAAGTGTACATAAATTTTGGGAGCTCTGCGTTACCGCGCGTAGTAACCGAGGTGGCGCTTTATCGAAGAGCACAATAGCGAGGGATCACTGTATACACAATTAGTTGAGCACATCCTCCAACCTCAAATGTTTTTGTATCACTGAATAAAGGTGAGCTTCCGTACCTGTGGTATTCTGTTTCATTATTTAGATGTTGTCTGGGGAAATTAGATTGCCATCTGTAAGTTTCTTCGATCTATGCGGGACATTTTGAGGAAGTAATCTCTCTGTGAACACTGTCTTTACATGCTGAACTGTCTAAAGACTTCTAACATGCTGATTCTGTGATTTCAGACTAAATGTGAACAAGACTCAAATGGAATTAAAGAAGAGCTCCAAAAATTGAAAGGTAATTTACAACTAACTAATAATATTTCAATAATGTTCCAATTAAATGATCATGTGCCAGGATTCATACAAAATCGCATTAGTGGTGATTTTTGTGAACACTGTTTGAAATTGAAGGGCCCTTGGTGTTTGCTGCTATGGAATTGAATCTGGAGACGCTCTAAATATTTTGCATTTCTTTTTAATGACTAGGTCATGACAAAGACCCTTTGATTTCATGTTTTGTTTTAAGCACTGGGATTTATCCAGAATTCTAAACTAAAGGCCCCGATCATTGCTTTGTTCAAAATGGCATTTCTTTAAGTTGAGATGTGTTTATTTTTTCTAGTATGTCAGTGAAATATAGGTTATCCCTACAAAGCAGTAACATTAGCATTTAGTTAAACAGTAAACTACAGATATAGCGAACTCAAATGGACCACTAATTTTAGTTCGTTATAAAAGTAGTTTGTTATAAGCATATTTACAACATCTATACAATAAACGACCGGGACCAAAAATAAAGTTCATAATACGAGTATCCGTCTGTTTGTTGTTATAAGCGTGTTCATCATAAACATATTTTACTGTATATTTTAACATGAATTGGGAACATTTTAGTTCCACTTTTGGAGTTTTGAATGATATTTGCTTCAGATTTGGGGCCGATTCATAACATAACCATTGCCAACCTGGAATAACAGCTTCAGTATTGTGGTTGTCTGTCGGAAATTATGTGGTACATGCCGTTGTCTAGTCATTATTGATCATGATTTGAGATATATTCTACGTATTGGAGAAAACACGCTCACGAGGTTTTGGTAGACAGAGCATGCCATGGGGAGAGGGAAAAACCAAGGGGGCGAAGTGTTTTTCCATGCTGATAAACCGAAAAAAAGAAACTTAAAACAACATTTATCAACATTTTTATTTTTCGAACATACTTTCCATGAACCTTACGAAACACGCGTAAAATATCTGTTGCTGGCGTACGGATCTTGAAAAGGACATTCTAAAAACCAGTGAGGCTTATCAACACCTCTGTAACCTCGTGGTACACTCACTGGGCTACAGATAAGAAGGTTGCGAGTTCGATCCTCGGGAATTGAAGAAAACATTTGTCATTTGATTTTACATTTCATTACATGTTACAATCTGAACGGAAGTTATATTAATAAAATACCCAGGACATTATATAAAATCCCTGGGATATTATATAAAATCCCAGGGACATTACAACGTTCCTGTTTATGAGATTTAACCCGACTGAAAAGTAAAACCTCATAATAGGTCTTAATGCCTATAGAAAGAAGTCTCTTACTTAATAGCGATTCCAATGAATAGGTTTATAATTATAGTACAAGTCTTTAAAGGAAGGTGTTTTCTGGTCCTTGTGTCCATCAGTTAAAGAGCTTAAGGTTGTAATTGTTAATGTGCAAATGGAAATAGGGCTTACTACACTACCGATGTAATGAAACTTGTTTTATTTGCAGTTGATGGACATGAATAATGCAAAGAATAAAGGACAAGGTTTTCGTTTAATAGACCAGCAGCATTTACATTTTGTTCTTGTAATTTTTGTTTTCAGAGGAGACAGAGTCTCTTAAGGGAAGTATGGACAAAAAGCCAGCGCAGTGTGATCAGAAGTAAGTATTGTCTTTCTATCAATCCCTGTAGGGATTCTGGTTAGAATAAATTATTTGTCCCGAGCAACAACCTATGCTTGTCGTATAATGCGACTTGAGGGATCGGGTCAGACTTACAGTTGAATGTCTGTCATCCATGGCGTGGATCGTTGCTCATAATATTGATCACTGGATTGTCCAGCAAGGTTTGGTTGTTTACAGGCACAGTCATAAAGCCTGAATACTACTGAGTGTGGGGTTAAACAACAAACTTTCTTCATAAAGTAGGTTCAGTTACAGGTGGGGTGGTAAGTTATAAAAGCCTACACAAACAACTAGTTCAGTCAGATCAACAATGACACAATTCACTGAAAACGAATACAGTAGGACAGATTTATCCAGGTCGAGTTAGAATGTGTTCAATGAGGTCACACACAAAAGAACAAATTTAGTAAGGTCTACAATACAACATGTTCATTGTGGTAATATATGTTTGGTCAGATAACCGGTTTGGTTTAGTTTGGACCCCAAAAAACAGGTTCAGTGAACATGGTCAGATCTTTAATAATACAGGTTCAGTCATGTCAACACAAAAACAGGTTCTCCAGATCAAAATAAGAAACCGGGTTTAGACAGGACAAACACAAAAAATAGGTTCATGTCAGACATTAAACAGGTTCAGTCAGGCCACCAATAAAACAGATCCAGCCGGGTCATGAATAAAACAGGTTCTGTCAGTTCAACAATAAAACAGGTTGTAATCTGTACCAATAGTGCCTGAGTCCTATCATAACATCAAGTAATACAAAGCCTTCCACTATCACGGCCGTCTGGAGGGCACTTGTAGCCTGAGGTCATGAGCATGTATGTACATAATACTATTACTTGTTGATAAGAAACTTGATATCTAACAGAAACATTATTAACACTATCATGATGAAGTTGATCCTCAGGCTGGGGTACATTACCATGATTGCTAGGGGTGTTTATCACCAGAGGTAACAGTCATTACGATTTCGGTGGATTGAGTCATTCCAATATCGTGAACCATATACTGCCAATCCGATTATATTTACAATTTTCTTGAGAAACATCCTAGTCATCATGGTCATTTACACTAGTTATTGACCTTGTTAAAAGACATTGTCACATACAAACCAGTTAAGTAAACAATAAATAATTTGTTTTAGCTTGTGATTTTAAATGTTTGTTTTTTAGGAGATTGGATGATGACATGCAATGGATGATTCACGTTTATTGACACCTTATAGTTAGTCATGCATAAGGTGATTTCCCAGATATTCCTATTGCCTCCCCTTGGTGTGGGGGTGGTGAGTCATCTCTGTATGAGTGATGGCAATCAAGAGTGAACTAACAACAGTATTATGGAAGGGGGTTCTTCCGGGGACCTGCAGCATGAGGACGACTTACAGAGTTCTTCATCATGCTGTTGTCACAGCTTCCTCTGACTTTACCACTAGTACAAAACATGTCTAGTATGATCTGTTTTGCTCTAGTTAGCCAGTAATCCAGATAAAAACAAATATTCATTGTGAGAAATGTCCTTTTTAAACACATTCCACTTTTAAAGTCTGAACTAGGCTGAGGGCTATCTGCACTAGGCTGAGGGCTATCACTGGCTTATTCAATGCTGCTTTGTGGGACAGGGACTCGTAACTTGGGTACCCAGTTCGGGTGGGTCCTGAGAAGGACCCGGGTACCAACAGGACTACCCGGACCCGTGGTTAGTCAAGTGATATAGTGTTTAATGACAAAAAGTCACCATTACACAGTGGTTATACTACAAGTCGCTAATGTTCCCATTTGATTCAAACGATGCACACGTTCCTTTTGATTTGTATATGTTTGAGTAAAGATAAAGCTTTAGTCAATTCAGTGTACGTGTGATCTGATTGTTTGATACATCATTACATGTATCTAAATTTTTTTTGCCAGGGCTGCAGTTAAACAATTCCCAATCAGACATTTTGTTCCAGCTCTTGAGATCTACAGTGACTACCAGGGTAGGGTCGAGTAATAGCAGGTTGGGTACCTGGGGAGTAAATCTGGACTCATCCCAGCCCTACTGCTGTGTTTTATATATTCAAAGTAAGTCTCTTGGATGTCAAGTGATGAGAAATCTGTAGATCCTGAAAATCAATTTGAAAAGTCCCAGGTTGAAAAGGTAAAAATGATACAAGAGATTGACTTGGAACCATCGAAGGTTTGACTGCAAGGGTGAATTAAGGGTGAAAGCCAAATGATGACATCAGAGTAGGTTTTCTTTGAATCACTGGGTGGGGTGTAATAATTTTGTGCACACAGACGTTGTTCAGCCACTGAAGCCAGCGTGTTGTCATGAGTTGTCAATGTGGCATGCCACATCTGTTGTCGGAGTACATTGGGGATCAATAGTGGACAGCAAACCTTCTGCCTCATAGCAATGTGGTATTGTATCTCAAACAATGACTTTCCCACCACGCTGGCTCCTACATTTTTGTAGACATAGCAGACAGAATACTATTTACAAAGTCCATTATCTTAACATAGATACATGATTTGTAGATTTAACCAACAGTTTGATAAACATATTCATTTGTATTTTATTCTAGTATGATTGGTTTTAGTCTAGTTCGCTCAGTTATATTTAAGACCAAAACCATCAGAAATATGCTTTATGAGAAATCCCCTTTTTTCCAACACATTTTGCTATTAACACATGCATGATTAAGACATGGACACCGGTCAATTAGTCCTGGAAATGGAGAAGGACTACATGTTTTCTCCCCAAATCTAGCTGTGTTACTTTAACCACAAGTCTGAACCAAGCTGAATATGACTATGACCACTCTTGGATGGTCTTGATCTCAAAGTAGAGATAATTAATGGATAACAACTTCTTCATTTACTGTAATGGCGATGTTTTGGAATAGATCCTTATACTGTTGTATAAGGATCTATACTGAAACATCACCTTCAGTCAACTTCTAAGTAATGCATATCAAACAATTGGTCTTGATGTATCATTCATTTTGGTTCAAGTTCAATTTTTTATCATTTGAGTGGCAAATAATACAAATTTAAAAACATTCTTACCTAAGAAAAGACTTAAAATGATGGATAATACCTCTTGCCTGTATCTGATATGCTTTTATTAGACATTAATTTTCCGATTGCAATAACCCATGAATTTAAAGGATCATATATTCCTTAAGCTGCCATATCCCCATCTTCCTGAGGCAAGTGAGTTAACTGACTATAAAAGTCTAGTTTCCACCCTTGCCGAACTAGGCTGGTATTATGGAGTTACATTTTGGCTGGACTAACTAGTCTATGCATAGTCCAATCGAAATCCGGTTCGTAAAGTGTCATGCAGATTTCGGTCGACCATGTTCACCGCTAACGCGTTGTCAACAGATATTTTCTAAATCTTTTCATGCTTTTAATCAAGGTGCTCACGTGATTTGATGCACTTCGCGATGTTAGACTGGTTTTATCACAATATAGATCTTGATTATCAATCAGATCGTCTTGACTGGGCGCCATCGTTTTGTTTGAAGCAAATGCAAGTGATACGAGAGGTTGAATCTGATTGGTCAATAGGAGAGGCATAGAAAGGACATAACTCGTAATAGCCACTGGTGGCGCTAGGATAGAGCCCAGTAATTCCAGCCTAGTTTGGCAAGGGTGGAAACTTGACTTTTAAAGTCAGTAAACTCTCTTGCCTCGGGAAGATGCCATATCCCCATCTCTTCATATTAATGACTGTCAAGCTGAAATATTTCTGAGGCATTTAGTGTTCCCGCTGGCTTTTGAAACTGCTTGTCCTGGTGTCTTGCAACTCTAAAAATTACCAGTCCCCTCTAATTTTTGTCAATCCCAACTTTCAACAAATATGAAAATTACCTGGTTTTAATTCCTTCAACATCATGTTCAATGCAATGACTTCCTTTTTGCAGTAACTTAGTTAGATCTACAGGTCATTCACACAAAGTCCAGTCATAAATTTCTCCTTTTTAAAAATATTTTTACTCTAAGTCACTAAAAATACATATTTAACCTGGAAGCAAGGCAAAATGTTATTTCCTTGCACTAAAGTTGACAAGGGGAGACCCTGATGGTGACAGACAAGCTGACTACATTAGAAAAATATACTTATATGAATATTGCCAATGTTTTGTGAAACAAGAAAGATTTATAAGGTACTCTATTTGCGGGTCCACAGGGACTGTCTGTCACACGAAATATCGGTCAAAGCCTAATTTTACCGGTAAAAAACTGGTAATTACCGGTAAACAGGAACACTAGGCATTGTTATCCCTAGAATTATAATGGAAGGTGTTTATGCTATATACAGGGGAACAGTTATGGCGCAGGTGACAATTTTTACACCTTGATCAATAATGTTTTCTATAGATGATAGGGCAGTGGGGTAGCCTAGTAGTTAGGGGTACAATGTGTGAAGCCCATTTCTGGCGTCCCCCGCCATGATATTGCTTGAATGTTACTAAGAGCAATCTAAAACCATACTCACTCACTCTATAAATTTCAAGTTAAGTTAATATATTTTATGCAGTCCGCGACTTTAGATATATAACACTAAAATGTACCAGAAACGATGCTAAGTGTCAAAGTTTTTAGCTAGTAGACTCAAAAGGTTTTGGCACAGACTGTTTATGTCCAACAATTGTGACAGTTGTTAGTTTTCACTTGTAACCATGGTAACTTGGGCTTGAGGATGTGGCACATCATCCCACTAGTGGTAGGACAGTAGGGACAATTAATCCATGACTTGTGGCAGATGATGTTTATAGGATACTGTTAACATGGTTTATCAATAGGATTAATCAAGATTTGATTAATAGTAAGTAACAGCTGAACAATCTTTAATAAATGGACATGAAATAAATGAATAAACGTTCTAGAGTTAATAACTTTTGTTCAAATAATATTTTTGTATTTCGCAGTAATTATTTAATTAAGTAGTTGAAGTGTTCTGGTCCGCCAGTAAGCTATCCAGCTCAGAAGATCCGAATGAGCTAACGTATTGGACGTAATAAGCGCCCTGCTCTAATAAGCGCCTACGGTGACATTAGCAAATACATTGGCTAGTGAACCATCCCAGTTAGCACCCCTTCCGATTGATCAATGTACACAAAACTTATTTATTCGCGTATAATATGCACTGATGTGTTATATGCACCCTTAATTATTGGCAATTAAATTCTGGAATAATATATCTGTCGTACATAAACATTTCAGCATTAACCACAAAATTTATCTTTCAACTTTTTTTCACCAAAATAATATTCAAATATTTCTAATTTGTGTCCAACTGACCCTTATTTTTCTACACAGCAATGATCTTTGAACACAGTGAATACCTCAAGGCTTTATGCACCATACCACATCAATTATCCCTGGGTTGTATGTAATGTATCATGTTTTCCTGGTCTTGACTGTGGATACTTCAAGATTATGTGCACATCCTATTATGTTTTACAGCACTATTCATGTAAAATCATGACACAGTCATCAGAGATCTGTGAGATGTACCTATTCATTATATGCATCTATATTTCATCTTGAATATATTTATAGGACAAGAGTGCAACCTTATTTTGTCTGGTGCAACTGGGTTTTCAAGTCAATATGCACCTGGTGCAAGTTAAGCGAAGTACTTTATATCGAGCCCTGTGTAATTTTCTCCTTGCCTTCATGCTACAGAACATGTGTCAATTGGAATGTCCACTGCTCAAAGTAAGTTAAAGACCACCCGACTCTCTCATATTACTATAGTTAAACTGTCATGGCATGACATATTAAACATAGTAATATGAAAGATGTATGTGTTTTTCAACTTGTTTAGTGGTCAGCAAGTGTTTTGGTTCTACTTTAGTGTATGTTCGTTTCTATGATTAGTAAACCAAGATAAAGTGTGTCTGAGACTGAAAGTGTGACAAACTGTATGTTGTATGTTGTTGTCGTGTTTCAGTTCCTGTGAAGAACCTATCAGGAACATTTTGACTGTACTGGTAAATTTGTTGTCATGTTGTTTCAGTTCCTGTGAAGAACCTATCAGGAACATTTTGACTGTACTGGTAAATTTGTTGTCATGTTGTTTCAGTTCCTGTGAAGAACCTATCAGGAACATTTTGACTGTACTTGTAAACAGCTTGGGAAGACAGCAGATCATTGCGACACTTCAGAGCAACAACATTGACGCCAACAAGTTCATGTGAGTCCTCAGTGCCCTGTGTCAGTTAACCAGCATTGTATCTAACAGGAACAATAGTACTTCCATCGCAGTGGGGTTCTGGGATGCCGGGGACAGAATAGTAAGGACAATAGTAGTTACAGGCCCGTTAAGATCTGTGGTAGAAAAGATCTTCTGCCACCCATGCTTGCTGTAAAAGGTGAATATGCTTGTCGTAAGATGCGACTAACGGGATCAGATGGCCAGGCTCTCTGACTCGGTTGATGCATCATGTCCCAATTGCGTGGATCAATACTCATGATGTCAATCACTCGATTGTCTGGTCCAGACTCGATTATTTACAGACAGTCATATAGCTGGAATATTGCTGAGTGTGGCGTTAAACAACAAACCAACACACAAACAAAATAGTGGTTACATTGTCACAGGGATTCCTGGTGAGAATAGGGCCCCATGCAGCACCACATATTTGTCACAAGAGCAAAAGTTACATCGTCAAATGAGTCTCTGAAGTTCACAGGGATTCCTGGGTCAGAATAGTTGTCACTACCCCACAACTAAAAGCTGACCACTGAGGATTCGGTGGTTACAATCAATAACAAGATGTGTCTTGATGTTTGTGTGGGGTGTTGCCCAGAGGACTTGGATGGCTTCTGATGCCGTCAACCACTGGTCTGCCTGTCCTATATTTGATTATTTACAGGCTGCTGTGATATTGCTAGAAAACTGCTGTCTGAAGTATTAAACACCACTCATTCCCCCTATCTTACTTTGCAGTGTTTTTGTGTATGAACTATTCAACAATAATTAGAGAATTTAATATCCTCATCAAATACATGTTGTAGCTGATTTCAATGTTATACTACTTGTGTTTAGTTTTCTTGCATCACTTGGGTTTTACATGCCACTTGAAGCTGACATGCAGTGATATAACTAAATTACTGTTCAAAGTGGTGGCTTGCTGTAAGAGGCGACTATGCTTGTCGTATGAGCCAACTAACGGGATGGCATGGTCAGACCTGCTGACTTGGTTGATGCATGTCATCATATTCCAATTGCATAGATTGATGCTCATGATATCAGTCACTGGATTGTCTATTAGAGACGCAATTATTTACAGACCTCCGTCATATAGCAAGAATATTGCTGAGTGCAGCGTTAAGCAACAAAAAAATAAATCAAAGCACTGTGAATTTGTTTATGTGAAGTTGAATACAAGTGAGTTTTATGTAATGTTCTGGAATATGTAGGAACCTTACATGATAGATAATCAATCCTGCAGGCCAATCTGAAGTTTCTTACATCTGTAATCTTATTACTTGCTTACGTTACGTCTCTTGGGCATGCCAGAAATCCCGATTCAATCCTGACTTTCGTCTCACATCAAGCTGACACGCTGTGATATAACTGGAATACAGCAGTGTTAAACCCAACTCACTCACTCATGCTTACCTTTCCAGCCCTGCTGAAGGTGTCCAGCAGCCCGGAGTCAACCCAAATCTGCAGCCACTCAATCCTGCAGGCCAACCAAAGACTGGTGATCAACAGCCTGTAAACAACCAGGGGCAGCCTGCAGGAGTGAACCAACAGAATCTTGGAGACCAACAACCACCCAAGAATCCTGCTGATCCACAACAGCTACAGAACTCTGGCCAACAACCACCCCAGAATCCTGCTGATCCACAACAGCTACAGAATGCTGGCCAACAACCACCCCAGAATCCTGCCGATCCACAGCAGCAACAGACCACTGGCCAACAACCACCCCAGAATCCTGCTGATCCACAACAGCTACAGAATGCTGGCCAACAACCACCCCAGAATGCTGCCGATCCACAACAGCTACAGAACGCTGGCCAACAACCACCCCAGAATCCTGCCGATCAACCTCAGCAGGGGCTCAATGTTGTTCCGCAGCCCAATGTGAATCAAGAGGAAAATCCAGGTCAGCAGAATGTAGTTGGGGTAGAAGGGAAGGGTGGTATCTCAGAGCATGAAGCAGGTGTGTCTGCAGGTGTAAATAGTAGTGCCATGCATGAACAGGGTAATAGGGAGGTGCCAAGTAGTGAAGGAAAGGCTGATAGTATAGCAGTTGGGAAGGAGTCAAATGTAACCACCACCACCACCATCACAACAACCAGTGGAGAGCCAGAGAGCAAAGAAACCAGGAAGACTGAAGAAACGAAAAGTGGAGGTCTTTTGAAAGGGCTGTTGGCAAATGCCAGGGGGCTAGAAACAGATGTCAAAGGTTCAGCAGGGAAAGTAGACAGGACTGAAACTACCAAAGCTGGAGAAGCCCCGACAACAAATGGAACATCCAAAGAAGGGCCAGTGGCAGACAGCAGAGAACCTGCAGCAGATGTCACAGGGTCTGCTGAGGAACTCAAGGACACTGAAACAACCAAGTCTGGCACAAATGGTACTTCCAAAATAGTAGCAGACGGCGAAAAACCTGCAGCTGACGACAAAGAAACTGGAGATAAAGACAAGAAAACAAGACATAATTTTAAAGAAGGTCAAGGCCCAGTAGAGAACTTTAAAGGCAAAGAAGGCTTCGAAGTTCTTGATGATTTTGGAAAAGAGCTGAAGAGACTCGATAAGTCGAAGCATGGTAAGCTAGATGGGACTCTAACAGATATTATCATTGCCCCCGTGAGGTTACCTCTTGTTCAAGTTAGTTAATAGTGACCAGGATAGGATGGATTATGATCACTAATGTAGTATACATGTCACATTCATTGAGTACACTGATTACAGATGAGTTACAATCAGATAATGACATTTAGCATCATCGCTCAAAGATCATGGAACTGAAAACATCCTGCATCATGTAAGTAACATTAAACAGATATCGTTGGCAGTTTTGAACAAGTTCATGATAAATCCACATCCTATCCTGGTGTTGTGAAACGTTTGGCACCTCCCTTTTGCAGTTAACTGACTGTGATTCTGCTTGTAGTGTCACAAGCTGTTTCTCAGCTTCTTTTAGAGCATTTCTGATGCATGCTATTTTCTTATGCTTTTGAGCATTGTTGAGTAAGAATGTTGCAGGTGAGTATATTTTATCGTCAAAATGGGGATTATTTGTATCCATAATGAAAAGGTATATGTCGTTATTGTGACGTGGTCAACATGTTTGATCAACAAATTGCAATATGTTATAGGATTTAAGATAGGGAAGGATAACTGCATTTTGATAGCTAGGTACAGTGCCAGGGTGCCATTGTACAAAGCGATCTTAGTGCCAAGGTGATTGTAACTCCCATACCTTGACATAGACTTACGACAGTCGTAGCGCTGAGGTTGTTTTTTACCACTGCACCCTGGACTTCTTCTTCCAACGGTTCATTATCCACCCTTATTAGTGTCTAGGTCCTTTGACCCTTGAGTCTTTTTCATGTTTATCATCCACCCTTATTAATGTCTAGGTCCTTTGACCCTTGAGTCTCTATCATGTTTATCATCCACCCTTATTATTGTCTAGGTCCTTTGACCCTTGAGTCTTTTTCATGTTTATCATCCACCCTTATTAGTGTCTAGGTCCTTTGACCCTTGAGTTTTTTTCATGTTTATCATCCACCCTTATTAGTGTCTAGGTCCTTTGACTCTTGCGTCTTTATCATGTTTATCATCCACCCTTATTAGTGTCTAGGTCCTTTGACCCTTGAGTATTTATCATGTTTATTATCCACCATTATTAATGTCTAGGTCCTTTAACCTTTAGTCTTTATCATGTTTATCATCCACCCTTATTAGTGTCTATGTCCTTTGACTCTTGCGTCTTTTTCATGTTTATCATCCACCCTTATTAGTGTGTAGGTCCTTTGACCCTTGAGTATTTATCATGTTTATTATCCACCATTATTAATGTCTAGGTCCTTTAACCTTTAGTCTTTATCATGTTTATCATCCACCCTTATTAGTGTCTATGTCCTTTGACCCTTGAGTCTTTATCATGTTTATCATCCACCCTTATTAATGTCTAGGTCCTTTGACCCTTGAGTCTTTATCATGTTTATTATCCACCATTATTAGTGTCTATGTCCTTTGACCCTTGAGTCTTTATCATGTTTATCATCCACCCTTATTAATGTCTAGGTCCTTTGACTCTTGAGTCTTTATCATGTTTATCATCCACTCTTATTAATGTTTAGGTCCTGTACCCTTGAGTCTTTATCATGTTTATCATCCACCCTTATTAATGTCTGAGTCCTTTACCCTTGAGTCTTTATCATGTTTATCATCCACCCTTATTAATGTCTAGGTCCTTTGACTCTTGAGTCTTTATCATGTTTATCATCCACTCTTATTAATGTTTAGATCCTTTACCCTTGAGTCTTTATCATGTTTATCATCCACCCTTGTTAATGTCTGAGTCCTTTACCCTTGAGTCTTTATCATGTTTATCATCCACCCTTATTAGTGTCGAGGTCCTTTGACTCTTGAGTCTTTATCATGTTTATCATCCACCCTTATTAATGTTTAGGTCCTTTACCCTTGAGTCTTTATCATGTTTATCATCCACCCTTATTATTGTCTAGGTCCTTTGACCCTTGAGTCTTTATCATGTTTATCATCCACCCTTATTAATGTCTGAGTCCTTTACCCTTGAGTCTTTATCATGTTTATCATCCACCCTTATTAATGTCTGAGTCCTTTACCCTTGAGTCTCTATCATGTTTATCATCCACCCTTATTAATGTCTATGTCCTTTACCCATGAGATTTTATCTTGTTTTTCATCTACCCACGTTGATGACTATGTCCTTGGTCCTTATGAATTGATCATATTTCCTTATAAATGTCTGTTATTGACCCTCCTGACTTAATCATCCACTATGAAAGACTATCATCTCATCCTGAATGGAAGTCAGGATGGGTATTAAGTCTACTCCTCGGCCCTGCTCATCTACGCACACAACAAATGCCCCTCAGGCAACGTTTCATGTTGCACATCCAACATGTACCATTCTAGTTGCTTGTTTGGTACCTTTATCTCTTTATACAAGTATTATAAGGATCACTAACTTTCTGATAGGCCAAGTACCAGTAACCTTTTAAGTTAGGAAACTTGTGACCTCATTAAAAAAGAAAATTGTTATCAGGTTATGGTCAACTGAATATCATTACATAAATTCACCAGTGATCTAGGATTATTACTGTGTGAAATTACCCGTGGAGATCCGTGTTAGAATAGGCCTTCAGCAACCCATGCTTGCTGTAAAAGGCAACTATGCTTGTCGTAAGAGGCAATTAACGAGATTGTGTGGTCAGGCATGCTGACTTGGTTGATGCATGTCTTCTTATCCAAATTGCGTGGATCAATGCTCATGACTTCAATCACTGGATTGTCTGGTCCAGACTCGATTATTTACAGACCGCCATCATATAGCTGGAATATTGTTGAGTGTGGCTTTAAACAACAAACAACCATCCAAACAAAAGTGTGTGATGTGTTCCTGCTTGTATGACAATATTTTCTGTTCAAGTTTCAGGTAAGATGGTTGGTTCAGTTGTTGCAGCCAGGTTTTTACTCTGTTGTAATGCTTATTGATGTTCAGCATCTGTTTATTGCATTATGGGAATTCAAGGGGTTTTTCTCGAAACAAATGACCTTATCCCATTATAAAATTATATATTTATTGGAAATAATCTCTGTTATATATCTTAAGTACGAACCTGTCTGAGACCTTCATACTATGGAACCCTGTTTAAGATCTGGGGTTGAATTGGTCTTCAGCAACCCATGCTTGCAGTAAGAGGCGACTAACAGGATCAGGTGGTCAAGCCTGCTGACTTGGGTGATACATGTCATCGTATCCCATGCATTGATTGATGCTCATGATGTGAATCATGGTCCAGACTCAATTATTTACAGACCGCCGTGACATAGCTGGACTATTGCTGAGTGCCACTTTAAACAACAAAAACACAAACAAACAAACAAACAAAATCATCGTCAGGATAAGGAGATCCTAGGCATGTGTAGGAAGGACAATTCTCCAATTTACCTGATTCTATGCCTCTAGGCAGCATCTGACAACCCCTCATGGGTGGCCATGCCAGGTGAAGTCTATGCTAACTTCAACTGCTCATTCTAAATGTAGGCAGCATGCTTTCTTGAACCCATCTTCCTGAATCAAAGGTGTTAAGTGATTGTAAAAGGTCAGTTTCCACCCTTGCCGAACTATGCTGGAATTTCTGGGCTTGGTTGAAGTGGCACCAGTGGCTGTTACAAGTTACGTCCATTCTATATCCCTCCTATTGACCAATCAGATTCCACCTCTCATATCACTTGCTTTTGCTTCTAACAAAATGGCCACGTCCAGTCTGATCGAAGCCCTGAAGATCTCGGTTAGAATAGGTCTTCAACAACCCATTCTTGCCGTAAAGGCGACTAACGGGATCGGGTGGTCAGGCTCGCTGACTTGGTTGATGCATGTCATCGATCCCAATTGTGTGGATCGATGCACATGATATCAATCACTCAATTGTCTGGTCCAGACTTGATTATTTACAGACCGCCAACATATAGCTGGAATATTGCTGAGTGCGGCGTAAAACAACAAACCAACCAATCAAACCAACGATAGTGAAGAACTATTTTGTAATAAAATGGGTCTTACCTCGCAAAGTGCATCAAATAACATGAGCACCTTGATTAAAAACATGAAAAAAATTGGAAAATATCTGTCACCGCCCCTTTGACGGAACACATGCTCTGCAAATACTGCAATTGAACCGGATGTCGATTTCGTTTCGTGATTTTGAGTATGCATAGACTCAGTAGTCCAGCCAAAACATCATTCCATGATTGCAGCCTAGTTCGGCAAGAGTGGAAACTAGACTTTTATAGTTAGACATCCCCCTGACCCCGGGGAAGATGTCTTGAACCAGACGTCTGCTTTCAACTGCAATTCAGCTTCATTTTCCAGTGATCATCATCAGTTATAATCAATAGTCAATCAGTTCCCTGTGCTAAAGTAGCGATGAAATAATGTGCTGGATTATATTTTATACTGAAAGTCAACCTTATCTTATTTTATGTGTAAGGCCATATATAAACATTCTCAACAACTAGTCACGACTTTCATTTAACATGTTTAAGATTAAGATTATCAACATGTTTTTTTTTATGTTGTTGTTTGTTTTATATGATTAATGGCCAATTATTTGGAACCATTAATTTATCATGGTTATGACAACAATAACTGATCCTGAGAATTATTATGTTCTTGTTCAAAATCTATGTGCTTATTTTGTACACCTGTTTTTTTAATGCACTTATTTTGATGCTTCAGTGTGTACATAGTATATTGATTGGGGTATGCAATCTTACTAAAATCAGGTTTTGGTTCTCGTTACAGCTAAGCTAAGGTCTGAGGACATCCCATTTCGGGTTTTGTCTGTGACCTTTTATCTGACCAATCAGAGCATCGCTTTTCAGATTGGAATGTCTTCAGTCTCTGTTTAGCTATAGTGAGAACTAAAATAGGATTTTAATGAGGTTTTTTTCTTTCTTTTTCTTAACATAGCCTATCACATAGATATAGTGCTACAATTAGGCACTGATACTGCTATCAACTAAAGAAATCCAAAGACTTTACAAATCATTTTGTTATTTATGAAAATTATGTGACTCTGTTAGGTTGTATTTTGGTACTACTGTTGTTTATCTGAACTGAAGGTTGTGATCCCGAGTCATGTTCTGATGAAAGTCGGTCATTGTCCAGGGGTTTAGATTACCATTATAACACAGGTGGCCTGGTCTAAGACGATGCAATTCGCTATTTGTCTCACCTGCATCACTTTGGGCTTTCCTGCCATGTTAAGCTGACACTGTGATACAACAAAATACTGTTCATTTACTGACTCTATCACTAATCCAGATAAACTACATCTTCCTGAGACAAGAGTGTCCACTAGCCTTTTTATCAAAGTTTTGCCACATCAAGCTCAACTTTCCTTTGCTAAATATGATTGGACTATCGCACATAGGTTGATGTAGGCTAGTGGACACGCTTGCCTCAGGAAGATGGATAAGCTAAAGAGCCCCACGATTATGATATCCTCTGTATCAAACATATGGAGTTGACTTTATTGTACTGTGGTAGTAATTTGTTCTTCAAATTATAGTAACTGACACCTAGCCTTAATGTTTTAACGTTGTTGGAATCAGTGTTGATACTGTGTTTCATCAGATATTGTTGTAGATGATAATGTTTTCTAAGGCATGATAGAACGACCTTGCTATAAGTTGACGTAATGATGAAAGTAAGATTGTAATTGTGACAAATGTTATATGTGGAATAACACTTTCTTAGTAAAGTACAGATTCTCATACTTTTTGGGGTTGAGTCCTATCTGGGATTTGAACCCACACTGCCAGAGTGAGGCACCTAATCGCTCAGCCACCGGGGCTTCCCCAAGAATGAAAGTCTGACAACTGGTAGTCTAGATCACATACTTTGTGTACCCCTCTGGTTACAAGATTGTAATTGACAAGTTAGTGTAACCTTGAAAACTGATGAACGTGAATCAGTGATGGTGTGTTTCTGAAATGATCTCTGTTTGTGTTCCAGGTGACAAAGATGCTGCTAATCAGGTAAGACATGATTATATTCCAGACTGTTATAAATGGAGTTGCTCAACATGCTAATGTGGCAGTTCCTCATGCTGTTGATCAGACAGGACATGATTCTGTTACAAATGGAGTTGCTTATTGTTCAGGGTTTTGATTGACTTCAAAAGGTCTTGAATATTTAGGTCTGTCTTGAAAGTGCTTCAACTTTGACCTTGAAGAGGTTTTGAAAATTGATATTGTGCCCTGAGTAGACAGAAGTTTTTTTTATCTAAATATATTTTTTTTAATTCAAAAACTCAAATTCATTACGAACCCAGGCTTATGCATACCTGTTGATAAATAAATACCTTGCTCATTTCAACCTACCCAATCAACCTGGTATCGCCCAGGAAGCTCACTTGAACCCTGCTGACCCATTGCATGATGGGAGAGGCCAGGCAATTCCATTGCTCGCTGGTGATGGTGACAACATAGCCTTTGATAATGAAGAGGTAGATGACAAGGTGGCTCAAGGTCTTGATAGCCTAGAGGAGGTATTGTTACCATGGTTACTGTAGCCTTGTCTGCATATTGGGCTTTAACCTTGCTTTGCTGTAATGGAGGCAATCCATCTAATACACAGATCATAATGGACTAGTGGTTTATCTTGGTTATGAGAAACTGTTGGGTAGCCTGATGGTTAAAGCGTTCGCTCGTCACGCCAAAGGCGATTCCCCACATCACACTCACTCACTCACTCATGGTATGTAACATTGGGGGTCCAGATCAGCTGCATGTTTGCATAAAATATGTAAGATATATCACCATTACCCAGTTAATTGAGTTGAATTTTAAAAAAAACACCCTGTGTATTCCTGTATTGCAATGTATACTGTATTGCTTTGCACATCTTTATTTACATCGAGTCCAGCATCACACGTACATTAACTCTGCTGCAGGGAATAATGCATAAAAGAGGCACCATCTCCTGCTTGTTGTTAATTAGACAACAATATCACTGTTATGCAAATTAGAGTTCACCTGAAACAGCATTTCAATTAGAATTATTTTTAAAAATGTCTACTCGTTGGTGTAGAACCCAGTAGGCTGGACCTAAGGGTATAAAATATGTTTTATACCCAAAGAAAACTATCAATATCCAATGTGAGAGTTAACATGTGAATAAATACTCAGTGCCGAAAAACAATTATCTGGAGCCCAGAGGGATGTCATGTAATGCAAAGACTATTATCTGAAGCCCTGAGGGATGTCATGTAATTCGAAGACTATTATCAGGAGCCCTGAGGGATGTCATGTAATGCCTTCTGCATGATACAATGCAAATGGCAATACTAGAAAGATATCATGATACTCTATTCGAGTGAATTCTCAATGTGCCAGGAAGAGACCGCTGCTGTCAACCAATTGTCATTTCCCTCACATGACTGGTTAATTTAGGCTTGTTCAAGTATTGTTGGGTAATCACATTTGCATTATGTTTTGTAATTGACGGTGATTGCAAAACTTGGTAAATATTACTCTTTGAAAATCAGTTCAGCATTAAGATTTGAATCGCTACATAAGTAGGAATATTGTGTAATGTATCATCAGGTTTAAATTCACAATGCATTGATATACAACTCAAAAGAAGTTAAGGAACACTGATTCTTTCATAGTACTATAGTTAATTTGTCTTTGAATAACAGATTTACTGTAGTAATATGAAAGCATTGTGTGGTCCTTAACTTCTTTTGAGTAGTATACATCAGTGAACCATGACACCCTATAACTAGATATTTGGAGAAAGGCAACAAGTCCTCCCAGACTTAAGGCTGGGTCTAATGATGAAGAGCTCTTCCTGCATCATCACTGATCATGGAGGCTTTTTGGCCAAAATAGGAATTTGTGAGTTAAATGTGGTCACCTGTTCCTGATCACATGAAGAGGGAGGAGGGTAGAAGCTATACCCTGGATTTCACAATTGTGTGTTTGTTTCCAGTCTGTCGGTCTCATACAACATGGTGTAAATAGATGTGCAGAATTAAACTGGCGGGCACAAGAAAGTATATGTCAATGTTTCATAATGGCTGAAAATGAAAAATGCAAGAAATGGTTATTCATGGTGATGTATTTGATCAAAGTTGTGTTTTGAACCTTAAGTTTGCAGTGATTGTTTTCAGCCTAGTAACATTTTGATAATGTTTGTAATTTTGGGTCAAATTCAGTTTTTAAGTGCGTATGTGCGTAAAATGCGCATCAGAAATGCGGAAATACGCAGTAAAATAAAATCCAAGCGTATCAAATACACAACCAACATTACAGATAAGCTACAAAAAAAGCCAAACTCACTCACAAATGAACTTTATCAAGAAATAATAACACCAATAACAAATAATATTGGTTTGCAATACTGGTGTTATTTCAGAAATGTGGACAAAATTTCCATTTATGATAAAATACATTCCCTTAAATTTAAATGATACATTCTTGAACAAAAGACTCAAAGCAAGAAAAGGTAATTTTTTGTAAGATGGTAGCAAAAGATATCTATCTGACACATTGACATTACTTTGACTTGGCAAACCATATGACAATATGGATCATCTCATACACAAAACTCAGTACTTTTTATACACATTCCATAATTTTTCGCAGGTAATAGGTTACTGACACAAACACAATAGCCACTTCAGCCTTAAATTTCACTCACTTCAATTTTCTCTCTTTCTTTTGATTTTTCTACAGCATTTTATTCTGCCATTTGTTGCAGTAAAACTTTTGGAAAATAGTTTAGTTTAGAGAGTGTGTCAACAGACACACATCACAGTACATTGCCCTGCCTCATCGTAGCTTATCCCGCCACAATTTGTCTTGCGTTTTTTTTTGCAAGGATACTAATGTTGACAACAAGTCTGATTGTGTATTGTGCCATTGCTAATGTAGGGAGGCGCACTAGAATATAGACAGAGGTGCTGTTGAAAGTTTGCTTAGCTCTGTCATTTTCTTGTTCTTGGAGCACTAATTAGTTAGTGTCCTGAATGTTTATCTCCGGCAATATTCATCGAATATTCGGCATTATCCGAAAGCTTAAAGTGTTGGTCTCCAGTATCTCTTGCTTTTCATTTGACAAAATGGGGATAGGGTGGTGAGGCTTTGTGTCTGATTGTGTCTGAGTTTGTCTGATTTTGTGTCTTCATGACCTGACAGGGCGGTCTGATAGCCTAGTGGTTAAAGCGTTTGTTCGTCACGCCGAAGACCGGGGTTGGATTCCTGACATGGATGCAATGTGTGAAGCCCATTTCTGGTGTCCCTGCTGTGTTATTGCTGGAATATTGCTAAAATCTGCGTAAAATCAAACTCACTCACTCACTCATGCCCTGAGTATTCCAGTTGTATCACGGAGTGTCAGCTCACAATGGGAGGAAAGCCCAAAGTGATGCAGGTCTCAGATGTTTGCCACTTTGGTGAAGCCCATGAGCATGGGTATGGCATAGACAAACCTATTCGGGTTGAACCGAGATTCCAACCCATAATGATAGGTTTCTCACGTGCCTAAGGTAGGCAGCTGTACATCAAATTCAACGCCTTAGCCAACTGGGCCACCCGTGCCCCCTTCATGCCTTGAAGGAGTGGAATGTTGATTGTGTTATCAAGCACTGGATTGCTTGGTCCAGATTGGATTACATTCAACAAACAAAGAAAAGCAAACTTGGTTACTTTTTTAAAACTTTTTTTTAGAGGAAAATCTTAGTGCTGAGGTAGGGCTTCAAGTAGGCATTAGTGGTCCAGACTTGATACTTTACAGGCTTCTGTTATATAGCCAGGATATTTCTAAGTGCTGCATTAAACACTACCACCAAACAAACATAATTTTTGAGAACCTGGAAGATGGAGTTAAATGTTAAAACGTGAGTGATGCTTTGCTTGTATTTTGTAAGAAGTAGCCATGTTTTTTACTCATGTTGATGCACTACCCTGATCTTGTGAGCAATAATAAGTTCATATGAATCCAATACAAAATAACTGAAGACTATATCATTTTAATACCAGGTGAGAGATACAGTGTATACGTGTATAAACAATACTAACAATATCACTTGGTTCATGGTATATAACAAGATATAATGGTCCAATTACATTCTCATATCTATCTGATAGATTTTTTGAGGAAATTACTGATATCATGGTCCTCAATATATGTGATTGTACATGACTAGAAATGATTGATAATTACTGACATTTACCTTGGTAAAGAACTTTTTGTTTGAAGTACCAAGAATTCAAGTTAAAGAAACCAACTTTGGTAAATCTCATCCACAATGGTGCTTACAGTACATTTTTCTACTAAATACAACAGCTAGCACATCTGTGTAGCGTATGAAAACCACATACCGTATTCGACGTAATAAGCGCCCAGGGCGCCCTCAAAATTAGAAATATGGGGCTTTTATTAGAATATTATTTTGGTGAAAAAAAAACAGAGTTAAAAGATAAATTTCAAGGTTTATGCTGACAGCCTGAAATGTTTATGTACGACAGATATATTTTTCCAGAATTTAATTGCCCATAATTAAGGGTGCAAAAAGACATGAGTATACACGAATAAATAAGTCTTGTGTACATTGATCAATCGGAAGGGGTGCTAATTGGGATTGTTCACTAACCAATATCTTAGCAAATATCTCTGTGGGCTTTTATTTGCTCGGGGCACTTATTACGTTGAATACGGTAAATTAATGTATTGCAACTGAACAATGTGAATGATGGGTGTAAGACATATAATAAAGGATCTATCTCTGTTTGCTTACAGGAAGGACACAAAGAGGGGGATGATAAACTCAAGTTCGAACCTGTGAGTATGCCCCACCCCTTACACAGTGAACAGTTTGCTGTGTTCAGATATCCCCCAACCTCCATCAATCAGGAATTTGAGCTATACCTGTGTTCATACCTGTGTTGCCCATAGCCCTCAAGGAAGGTGTGGGTTGAAATTAAACTTTCCATGTTTGTTCAAGGATTTTGTATGGTGTACGAAAACCTCACGTGACCCGTGAAGTTGTCTTAAGGAGACGTTACATCTTGAAGTTGTGTGTGTTTGTTGAAGCTGTTTCATGTCACTTATAGACAGTGAGCTTCATGTCTTGGTGTGATACCATGGTTACAGGATCAGACACTCAATGTCCAAGTCACAGTTTGATTTCAGAAAAATTTGTAAACAAACATACATCAAATTGCAAATCAATGAGACGAATCTCGATGTGACAGAACATCCATGATGTTGACTGAAAGAGATCTACTGAATGCAAATGATATAATTGTTGAAAGGTGTTTGACAAGGATGTAACGATATTGTACTGTTAGTAGCTGGTTAACACTTGAAAAGTTACTTTTAAGTTGAAGTTGATTAACATACATAGGATGGACTCTTTATAGCCCAAACAAGGGCATGTCTACATCAAGATAATGGGAATATGATGATAGCTATGTATATTATCTATAATGTTCTATAGAGATACATTTTAGGGCTGGCATGAATCCAAATTTACTACACGAGTACGATCCCCCTATCATCCAACCCTCCTGCTGTAGTTGGATACAAAATGATTCGGAACTGATTTATTGGAGCCCTTGCAAAATCTGTTTAGATACACATATAGAACTAATGTTAACTGAAGCTTTATCTTTACTCAAACATGTAAAAGTCAGAAGAAATGCGTTCATCGTCAGAAAGAGATACAAACATCGGCAACTTGTGGTGTAACCATGGAGTTTTATTGTTTTGGTCATTAAGCAAAATATCATGTGACTAACCATTGATCTGGGAAGTCCTGTGGGTACCTGTGTCCTACTCAGGACCCACCTGACTCGAGTACCCAAGTTACACTTCCTAGCCCTAATACATTTTCACATATTTAATGTCAACCAAATATTTCAAAACACCGGCATCCGATTGGCCATGCTTGTCGTAAAAGCCGACTAAGCTTGTTGTAAGAGGTAATCGGGTGGTCAGGCAAGCTGACTTGGTTGATGCATGTCATCATATGCCAGTTACGTGGATTGATGCTCATGATATCAATCACTGGATTGTCTGGTCCAGATTTCAATTATATGTAGAGGGCCGTCATATGCTCATATAACAACAAACATACAAACAAATTTTATGTAATTGTGTGCTGAGTCTCAACCGTAAAGACTGACTGCTCAGTGTTTACTACAAAAAATATTCCCCAAGATATTCGTGATCCTTAATTTGTGTGTGTTCAGTATACCATATGTAAATGCCTTGGAGAAACATGAAAAGTTCTCTAGCAATTTCAACCACATTTACCTTCACAAAATGTAACAATACATACCTCATGTTTTTGTTTGTAAAGAATATATTGTTTTGAAACAGTATTAGTTTTTGCAAACCTTTCTTGAACAGAAATGCTATATGTTTTCATGCCTGTTTTTCTTCCAGCACAATAACTAAATAAGGTAACAGACTATGTCAGCTACTTGGTGCCGGGTTTTTTTTGGTGTTATGGCCCAAGTTGTGTTGAGTGAGAATATGAGAATGCAGTCTTCCCTGAAACCAATGAATCCTTTTTTTAGTGTTTTGTTCATTGAATTTAGTGCTAAGATGATTGTACCTCATATACTTTAACACAGGCTTACAATAGATATGGTGCCAAGATGATCGTAACTCTCATGCTTTAACACAGGCTTACAATAGAAGTAGTGCCAAGATGATTGTAACTCCCATGCTTTAACACAGGCTTACAATAGAAAGAGTGCCAAGATGATCGTAACTCCCATGCTCTAACACAGGCTTACAATAGAAGTAGTGCCAAGATGATCGTAACTCGTATTTAACACAGGCTTACAATAGAAGTAGTGCCAAGATGATCGTAACTCCCATGCTTTAACACAGGCTTACAATAGAAGTAGTGCCAAGATGATCGTAACTCATATTCTTTAACACAGGCTTACAATAGGTGTAGTGCCAAGATGATCGTAACTCCCATGCCTTAACACAGGCTTACAATAGAAGTAGTGCCAAGATGATCGTAACTCGTATTTAACACAGGCTTACAATAGAAGTATTGCCAAGATGATCGTAACTCTCATGCTTTAACACAGGCTTACAATAGAAGTAGTGCCAAGATGATTGTAACTCCCATGCTTTAACACAGGCTTACAATAGAAAGAGTGCCAAGATGATCGTAACTCCCATGCTCTAACACAGGCTTACAATAGAAGTAGTGCCAAGATGATCGTAACTCGTATTTAACACAGGCTTACAATAGAAGTATTGCCAAGATGATCGTAACTCCCATGCTTTAACACAGGCTTACAATAGAAGTAGTGCCAAGATGATCGTAACTCATATTCTTTAACACAGGCTTACAATAGGTGTAGTGCCAAGATGATCGTAACTCCCATGCTCTAACACAGGCTTACAATAGAAGTAGTGCCAAGATGATCGTAACTCGTATTTAACACAGGCTTACAATAGAAGTATTGCCAAGATGATCGTAACTCCCATGCTTTAACACAGGCTTACAATAGAAGTAGTGCCAAGATGATCGTAACTCATATTCTTTAACACAGGCTTACAATAGGTGTAGTGCCAAGATGATCGTAACTCCCATGCCTTAACACAGGCTTACAATAGAAGTAGTGCCAGGATGATCGTAACTCCCATGCTTTAACACAGGCTCACAATAGAAGTAGTGCCAAGATGATTGTAACTCCCATGCTCTAACACAGGCTTACAATAGAAGTATTGCCAAGATGATTGTAACTCATATTCTTTAACACAGGCTCACAATAGAAGTAGTGCCAAGATGATCGTAGCTCCCATGCTTTAAAACAGGCTTACAATAGAAGTAGTGCCAAGAGGATCGTAACTCCCATACTTTCACATAGGCTTACAACAGGTGTAGTGCCAAGATGATTGTAACTCCCATACTTTAACATAGGCTTACAATAGAAGTAGTGCCAAGATGATCGTAACTCATATTCTTTAACACAGGCTTACAATAGAAGTAGTGCCAAGATGATCGTAACTCATATTCTTTAACACAGGCTTACAATAGAAGTAGTGCCAAGATGATCGTAACTCCCATGCTTTAACACAGGCTTACAATAGGTGTAGTGCCAAGATGATCGTAACTCCCATGCTTTAACACAGGCTTACAATAGAAGTAGTGCCAAGATGATCGTAACTCATATACTTAAACATAGACTTACAATAGGCATACTGCCTAGGTCATCATAACTCGTATACTTTAAAATAGACTTACAATAGGTGTAGTGCCAAGATGATTGTAACTCCCATACTTTAACATAGGCTTACAATAGAAGTAGTGCCAAGATGATCGTAACTCCCATGCTTTAACATAGGCTTACAATAGAAGTAGTGCCAAGATGATCGTAACTCCCATACTTTAACATAGGCTTACAACAGGTGTAGTGCCAAGATGATTGTAACTCCCATACTTTAACATAGGCTTACAATAGAAGTAGTGCCAAGATGATCGTAACTCCCATACTTTAACATAGGCTTACAATAGAAGTAGTGCCAAGATGATTGTAACTCCCATACTTTAACATACGCTTACAATAGGTGTAGTGCCAAGAGGATCGTAACTCTCCATACTTTAACATAGACTTACAGTAGGTGTAGTGCCAAGATGATCGTAACTCCCATACTTTAACATAGGCTTACAATAATTGTTGTGCTAACATCGCTCTGTGGAATTATACTCAGTGAATTTGAACATCCATATGATATTTACAGCATTTTCAAATGCAAGGACAGAAATTAAAATGGCACGCTTACCTTAAATATCTGCCCATTAAGGCATCCTGGTTAGTAGAAATTGTCTGTTTTAAAGTGTACATACTTACTATCATTATGTGGGCGAGTGGTGAAAAGTCTTTTTCATGAATGCAAACTGGTGTAAGCATTGTGGCTAATATTGCCTCCACTGTAGTGTAGTACTTTGACTTGTTAGCGTAGTGGTTAAAATGGTGAAGGTCCGGGTACAAATCTTCACATAGATGCTCTGTGTGAAGGCATTCTTGGTGTCTGCCCCAAGATACTGCATACCTTAGACAAAACCCACGCTCACCTACTTCAGGTAATTGGCTCTCCGACTTAGGTTGGGAAAAGAATTGGTTTTCAGCAACCCCTGCTCACAGTAAGAGGTGGCAAACTGAACCGGGTGGTCAGACTCACTGAATTGGTTGATGCATATTTTATCCCAGTTGCTTAGAACGATGTTCAATATGTTAATCCCTGGATTATCTGGTCCTGACGCTTTTTTACAGACCACCATGATATGGCTGGAATATTGCTGAGTTACACAACAAACAACCCTGCTTACATCATTACTTTATCAAACACCTAGACTAACATTTAGTCTCTGAAATCTTATATTACACAATATCCTTCTTGACTCTAAAAATAAAATAAAAAAGATATGTGGAATAGAGCTAGCTTGAGCTGGCTAGACTTGCTTTTGTATGCATTTCTAGATTATTATTATCCCCGGCCAACGAAGTAAGCGGGGAATATAGAAACGGGCTCCGTCCATCCGTCACGTTTTGTTTCCGGAGCATAACTCATAAACCGTTCAATATTTTTTTTCAAACTTTGCAAGTCTGTCAGGTACATGCTGAACTGGTGCCTTTTGCTATTGAGAAATTTTAGAAATTTTAATTTTTACGTTCCATGGCAACAAGATGGACTTAGGTTCCAAACTCATCTTTTTTTACAATTTCCATGACAAGTTTCCCATCGGTTAAAAAGGTTGGGGTTTGTTTAGATTCAATTATGTCATAAATTCTGCAACAGGGGCGGGGGATATAGCCACGTTAGTGGCAAACTCTTGTTTTTTCATAAAATAAATATATTCCACGGTCATGGGCAGGACTATCAAACACCTTGCATGCAACTGTGATATGTACTACTAAAAAGAAGTCAAAGAACACTCAATTCTTTCATATTACTATAGTTAATCTGTCGTGTTTCTTTTGTTTGTTTGTTGTTTTACGCCACACTCAACAATATTCCAGCAATATGATGGTGGTCTGTAAATAATCGAGTCTGGTCCAGACAATCTAGTAATTGACATCATTTTGGATACATAATTGGGATACAATGATATGACTCAATCAAGTCAGTGAGCCTGACCACCCGATTCCAGTTAGTCACCTCTTACGACAGTGATGGATTAACTATAGTAATTTGAAAGAAACATGTATTCTTTAAATTCTTTTGAGAAGTATATATAATTAAACACTATTCATGATTATTAGTGTCATTGTTTACTGTTACATGGCCCTTTGGCGATTCCATGGTAGAACTGCCTGACTACATGTCACTGGAAGCAGATAACCTGCAACTGTGCTCTTGCTGTCACTCACTGGTTTACCTGGTCAAGACATTATCAATAGCACAAATAATGCCGCCTGCAGCATCCACTCACTCACTCATGCACACTGGGATGTTTCAGAAGTGTTCATTGACTGTTTATACATGGAAGTCCAAACCATAGAAGCGTGGATTACAAAATGTGTGCTCACGTCACCATGTTTGATTGTTGGGTCAACCCGATTCTCATGCGTTTTATTGGTTGATGGCTAATTCACTTTTGTGCATTGGCTCGCGGCATATACTCTGCATATGTTTGCTCCAAAATGGTTAAATGTGTCAAAGAATTATTTCTTCGTAAGTAAGGTGAGCTACTGAACCTTGTTTGTTTATTTATTTCTATATGTAAGATGTAGTTTTAGGATTATCTTGCCTTTACAGTTCTGTGTTATAATTAGTCCCCACCAACCTATGTTGGTCATAAGATATGACCCAACAGCAGAATATCAATCACTGTTTTTTTAGTGTGTGTTGCATTGAAAGAATATAGAGGTTGAATTCCATTTCAACTCTCTCTTCATTGAAACTACAGCTTCTGAGTTGAGTCTTAAAGACAGACATAGAAAAGCCTATCGTAGGTTTTAACTTGGCAATATCATATATGAGACACCTAGAATTTAATTTTCAGTAATCATATTTTTACAGCAAATATTACACTACCTTTGAATTTGCAGACACCTAATCATGCTAATAAAGAATGATTATTTTATGTTTGTATTTTTGCAGCTTGGAGAAGAACTGAAACATCAAGGAGATATAGAAAAGGATGAAGATGCAATCGACCGTATGAATGACAATATGGCTCTTGAGGACAAAAAACCAGAGGCGGCGTACAAGATTGAAGAAAGTGAAGGAATATAGACAAATACTTGTAATATACTTAGTAAATGGCCTCTTTGTGTTTATTGCAAGATATCAAATAGTTTTTATTAGAAATATCTTATTTAGTTGATGTTACTTATCTGGGAAACAAGGATCAGAGAATATGTATTCATATTTGTGAAATTATTTAAAGTATCAAGAGGACTTGATTTACGATAAACTTTACTTTTAGAAGTGCTTTTCTAAATATTTATCTTGTTGTGGTCAAGTTATATGATAGAAATCCAACAACGAATGGCTGTTATGCAAAAGTCAATTACAATTACTATTGACAAGACAGGAGTATTATTTGAAGTCACTGGACCATGTAGACTGGCAGGCTGATTTGTACTGTCTGTCTGTTGTTGGCTGTTTGTGACAGACATGTCGTTTGCCTCAGTATTGAGAGAATGTGGTAATGTTGCTTACTTAGACTAGACATGATATTAATGTCCCATCCTTTTGCAAAATATACTCTTGGGAATCTTAAGGTAAGACAGACTATGAATGTATTAAGCACTGGTATTTAGTTTCCAGTGATAGCACTTATGAAAGACTACATATTTCACATCGACTTGAGTAGATTTAGCATTTCAGTACTTCAGCAATTATACAACTGGAGACGGAAGTATATCTCTATCATTGAAATCCTTCTGATAAGTGATGAAGGGATGAATTTTGAGCAGGGTGCACATTTGAATACAGTAGTTTGGCTGATTGGATAACTTTTTGATCCATGGATTTAGATTAGGGGATTGTTTCTGAGAATATCGGAATTTAGCACTTGGTTTTCTTTCTATGCATGCTGAGGTTTGTTATATCCCATGATGAAGGTACCTGGAACACCATTCATACTTAGATTCAAGAACGTTTTGTTATCCTGCATTGGATTTATGGTGCATGAAATCTCCTTTCATTAGCTTTTAGTTATTCCTGGTATTCAACTATTACTGTCATTAGTAATATCATCATTAACATATTCTCTTCATGATCGGGGTAAACACACAGAAACTATTCAATCCCTCGATTGGGTTCTGCGTGTCCATTTCCCTACCATCCTCAAATTTTGGATGAAAAATTGTGAATCTATTTTAGTTAAAGGTTATGGCTTTAACAACGTTAACTCACCATAACCACAATTCCTTATGAACATTACATTCCGAGATTCTTAATGTGTCATTGCAGTTGTATATTCGAGTGGATGGTTGTTGTAACATAGATTAAATAGGACGGACAGATTTGCTGGGAAAATGCTGTCCTGCCTGTTTTATTTTGGTTTTTTTAATGACAGTGTTCGGAATTAAGCATGATGGTCTCGGGGTCCTTGGCATAAGCTTCGGGGCGGTCGGGTAGCCTTGTGGTTAAAGCATTTGCTTGCCACACCGAAGACCCGGGTTTGATTCCTGACTAGGGTACAATGCGTGAAGCCCATTTCTGGTGTCCCCTGCCGTGATATTGCTGGTATATTGCTAAAAGCGGCGTAAAAACATACTCACTCTCACTGGCATGAGCTTCATTACAGTTAGATTTGTTTTTTGTTTGTTGTTTAACGTCGCACTCAGCAATATTCCAGCTATATGACGGCGGTCTGTATAAATAGTCGAGTCTGGACCAGACAATCCAGTGATTGATATCATGAGCATCGCTTCATGCAATTGATATACGATGACATGCATCAAACATGTCAGTAAGCCTGACCACCGATCCCATTAGTCGCCTCTTACGGCAAACATATTCACCTTTTACGGCAAGCATGGGTTGCCGAAGACCTATTCTACCCCGAATCTTCACGGGTCTGATAACAGTTAGAGAATCAGGGGGTCTGTAGATTCAAATTCCAAACAAGACCTCAAGGCCCACAGGGCACCCTTAATTTCGAACACTGTATGATGTCATTGATTTTGTGCAAAATGAAAATATAGCTGTTGGTAAAACTACTTACGTATATGTTTCATCTGTGTTATAACAATGAGCACAAAGCATTATTATTTTTCTAGTGATTTATTGATGAATGTGTACATATATTGCCTTTGAAGTCAAGTAACTGGTATGTGTAAGAATTAAATTCATATTCAATATTGCAGTTCTACAGAAAATATTAGAACAATTATGACAAGTATGAGAACCAATATTTCACTTGCCATGTTAAATGAACAACCTCAAATTTGATTTTCATCGTAAACAGAAATAATAATGTTTTGTTTTAAATATCGCTGGTACATTATTCCAGGTTGTGACTTCAATGACTGATCGATGTGTGACCGATGTGTGCAGATATATGTGATGTTTGCGTATGTTGTGTTGACAGCTTACTCTGGTAACAAGTAAAAGTTGGTGTGAGAGGCTAGCCCAGCAGGTCAGGTGGCCAACCAAAGCACATCAGTCCTGGGTCAGTTTCCCTTGTGCTCACCATCTGTTACAGCAACAGATTGCAGCACCTCAGTCTCCCTCACTTATTGATGATGATGAAGAGTAATGCTTCCATTTCACAACACTCTGCTTAGTTTCACTTGAAGCGTCATAGTCAGAACACGAGAGAAATCCTTTCTTTTTCCTTCTTTCCTATCAAAAGGGCAACATTTTATATTTTCATGATTCACTAGCCTATGTTGCTGATTTGACGTTGATATGGAATTTGGTGTCTTGTATCACACCCATGCATGTATGTGGGGCTCACAGTGGTCAAAGGCCTGCATCACTTTGGCTTCACTCACACTTTAAACTGACATGCCTTGCCATATAACTGCCATATAACTGTAATACTGTTTGCACCTAGTGTTTAAATGATGCTAAGTCCCTGTTGGAATTCCGGCTCAGGATAGGTCCCCAGCAACCATTGCTGATAGCAAGAGTTGACCAAATGGATTGTCTGGTCCAGACTCAATTATTTACAGACCAGAGTGCAGCGTTAAACAACAAGCCAACCAATCAGCTGTTAAAAGTGATCATGTTCATGTTGGATTTACTTACTATTAGATCTTTTAGATTGAGTCAGCTGAATATAGAAAAGAGAGAATATGACCTTAAAACCCCCCATTAATGATCTCACTTTAGTTTCACTAAGTATGTGTATTTGAGGGGCCTCACTGATGTGTACATGTTTCATGTTAATGTAGATGTATTTATTTACATAATTCTGGTCTGAATTATTTTCTGAGATTGTAATCGTGTTGTGTTTAGTTATGTTTTTTTTATATTAGAATATTTGTAGTTATGGCTGAACAAAAGCTATGGGGAACAAACATTCATGTATTAATATATATATCACAATATCTATAGACCCATTTTTGCTTGTGAAACTGTGATAAAATCCAGTGATTACGAAACTGAACAAGAATGAGACTATATTTTGCAACTCGCTCAGTCAGTGGAGTAGTTTCGCTAACATTGTTACGTTGCATGGTGTGGTGTGACAAGTGGAGAGCAATGTCAGTGTTTATTTGTCAGTGGTGTTTCTTACATTGGAGATAAAATCACATCTTTTGTCATGGCCGAATGCTCTTCGTGTGTAAGCTTGGCCATAATGTATTCAGAGCTAGTGAGGCAGTAACTTAGTTGGACAAATAGTCTAGCATGGATATCTGTTCGTGTCAAATCAGATCTCTCGAATTTCTCACAATATTTGTCAGATTATGAGCTGTAATGAAATTGGTGGTGAAATGGCAAGGAAATGGTCAACTGAGAATTTTTGGTAAGGTGCTGCCTAGGATTACTATATACCGTATTCGACGTAATAAGCGCCCCACTCTAATAAGCGCCCCCTGCAATATTTGCTAATATAATGGCAAGTGAACAATCCCAATTAGCACCACTTCCGATTGATCAATGTACACAAGACCTATTTATTCATGTACATACACACTCGTGTGTAATATGCACCCTCAATTATGGGCAATTAAACTCTTGAAAAATATATCTGTCGTATATAAACATTTCAGGCTGTCAGCATAAACCTTGAAATTTATCTTTCAACTTCTAATAAGAGCCCCCTATTTCTAATTTTGAGAGCGCCCTGGGCGCTTATTACGTTGAATACGGTAATTAGAGGTGGACACAAGGAAACGGGCGGGCGGGTGGCCTTAGTTGTCAAGTCGTCTAAGGTGCCGCAATTCACTGTGCAGAGTGGCATCCCTTGGGCGTGCCAGAAACCTATGAATGTGGGTTCGAATCCTGGTTCGCCCCGATTATGTTTCTAGGTTTGTCAACACCATACCCGTGCTCATGGGTTTCACCAAAGTGGTAAACGTCAGAGATGTCCATCACTTCGGGCTTTCCTCCCACTTTAAGCTGACACGCCGTGATATAACTGGAATACTGTTAAAAGCGGCGTTAAACCCAACTCACTGACACTCATGGCTTAACAACAACAATAACAACAACAACTATGCATGTACATAGTGGCCTGGGAATCGGTGGGTATGTTGTGAAGCCCCTAGTTTCCCACTTTCAGTCTGTGTTGTGCCTGTGTTCTACATAGGAGGCACATGGAAACATCACTTTCAACAGGAATTTTGCTAATGGATGCCGTTTGTAAGACTAACATTTAATTTTTCAATTCAGAAAATGTGAGAACTTAGTGTGAAGACACATGAAAAGATCAGTGTTACTTTAAACTGGTTGCTGTGTCTGTGGGTGAGTTCTAAGTCATTCGATTCATTTACTCGTGTCAAAATTTGAAGTAATGTGGTTGGTTGTCTTTTTGTTCAGTACGCATCATATTTATTGACTGAAAGTCTTTCAATGTTGCCCATAATCAACCGAGTTGTGCTTTCTTGTAACTGTATTTTCAGGCTTATATAAATCACGTTTCCATTTTCACTAAAAGGTGCTTAATATATACCACTAAAAAGAGGTAAAAAAACACCCGATTTTTCATGTGATTATAGTTAATCTGTCATGGCTATCACTGGGTGTTCATTGTCTTCTAGTGAGTGGTATGATATTGGCAGATGGCTTTCTACAAGAACAAAGTCTGTATTTTGCTAGTTTAAAAGTGACGTGTTTTATGTTTTTTCTGAATTGTTGAATTGGTAAATATAATTTGTATGATTAAGATTATATTTATCGCCGACACAGTTATGTGTTGTCTGTGACCATCAATATTGTTCAAATGACACCTGCTATATTTGCAAACAAATTACTCAACACAAAGTCCACCATCACTGATGCTATTTTTCAACCACATTCTGTCTTGCGCTTGTCTCATCCTCTCCAGTCAGGGGTATGTTCTGTTTTGAAATGTGAAGGGTTTTGTTATTTGGAAGATTTATAACAATGGTTTTCAACTAATCTCAATAAAATTAAAACTGATAAATTAAAATGGGAAATTTCAGGAAAGGTTTTTTATTATCAGGTAACAGTTGGGTTAACAGTTATTAATAGGTTGCTAGGTGACAACAGAGCGGTATCCATGACTGGGGTAGTTTTTCATTACCTGTATATGTGGGTTTTATACAGATGTGCATAATATATGTTTGTTCATGTGGTTTACATATTTTGTACATTGTGGGCGAAGACAACAGAGGGAAATAAATTGTTATATACACACCAGTTAATGTGTTTGTTGGATGTTTGCAGTAAAACCATGTCCTGAATATATTCCATTGTGTGGGTCATAGCCTGGACTCAGTTACATGGTCACTGTTATAGATGGAATATCGCTGACTGGGGTACAACCTGCTTGTCACAAGTGACTAAACTGTGGATTCAAGTTGAGACCTGGGTCCTGTTCCTCAAAGCAATCTTTGCGTTAAGGGGGGCACGTGTGGCCCAGTTGTCTAAGGTGCCGCGATTCGCTGTGCAGAGTTGCGTCCCTTGGGCATGCCAGAAACCTTTGATTGTGGGTTCAAATCCCGGTTCGCCCCGATTATGTTTCTAGGTTTATCAGCACCATACCCGTGCTCGTGGGTTTCACCGAAGTGGTAAACATCTGAGACCTGCATCACTTCGGGCTTTACTCCCACATTAAGTTGACATGCTGTGATATAACTGGAATACTGTTAAAAGCGGTATTAAATCCAATTCACTCACTCATTTTGGGTTAAGACAATCGTAACTCTTATACTTATACTTTCAAGAAACAGCGTAAACCATGTAATATAATAATGAACATAGTTACCAACCCTTAAAGGTTTGCAGTGGCAATTCGAACCTGTGAGATGTGATTCCCAGCTGTAAATATATTAACAAGAAAGTATAAATTTAAATATCTATTTCCCAATACAAAAATCCTTGAAAATAATGTCCAAAATATCTTCTGAAGTTATCTTCCCAGTGATTTTCCCAAGTTCCCGAGCTGCCTTTCGAAGCTGGTGAGCAGACAGAACAACATCTGTGTCCTGCTCCAGATTGAGGTAGGATTCAAGATGGCTGACACACTGAGTGAGATGGTGACGGTGGCGGGCCTTGGTCAGACTTGGGTTGCCAGACAGAGGATTCCCACATCTGAGAAAAAACATCTCTTTGCATCACAATCTTAGAAACTACTTTAGCTAACATTATGAACTTAATCATTGGTCTTATTACAGTTTTACCTGATGCAGTGTCTCAAACATGTGCCTGTTCATCATGTCAAGAAATTTGAAGGAAGGACAAATTGAAAATTAGACCAAATGTTGCTGTTCTCTGTTTAAAAGAGAGCCTGGAAACTAAGAATTATACATTTCATTGCTTAGACAGCACATAATAGCAAAAGATCGGTGTATCTGAATGGAATGAGACAAGAATTGATCTCAATACACAGTTACTGTGATGCAACACAAACACTGGAGAAAACTAGGACAGCTCCACGGCAGCGAGCGACATTGCTTATTCTCTGTTTTGTGAACAAGATATTGAAGAAGGGGGAAAATAAGTACAAAACAGTAACTTCACAATCGGTGGCATGTTTCAATGAAAAAGCCTGGTTTTGTTTTCAACAACAAATATAACCTACTTTGTTTTACCTAAAAAATGCAGGGATATGTCACAGATTTCAAACTCAGTGAGTTGATTAGCAATTCATAAACATAAAAGCTTTATTGACAAATCATACGAATTCTCCCTATCCCTGTACTGGGGCACTCACTTAAGATCTTACTCTGTGGTATGCAAGATCTTACTCTGTGGTATGCACAGACACCCCCTGAGCTAAGATCTTACTCTATGGTATGCACAGACACCCCCTGAGCTAAGATCTTACACTATGGAATGCACAGACACCCACTGAGCTAAGATCTTACACTATGGAATGCACAGACACCCACTGAGCTAAGATCTTACACTATGGAATGCACAGACACCCACTGAGCTAAGATCTTACTCTATGGTATGCACAGACACCCCCTGAGCTAAGATCTTACACTATGGAATGCACAGACACCCCCTGAGCTAAGATCTTACACTATGGAATGCACAGACACCCACTGAGCTAAGATCTTACTCTATGGTATGCACAGACACCCCCTGAGCTAAGATCTTACACTATGGAATGCACAGACACCCCCTGAGCTAAGATCTTACACTATGGAATGCACAGACACCCACTGAGCTAAAATCTTACACTATGGAATGCACAGACACCCACTGAGCTAAAATCTTACACTATGGAATGCACAGACACCCACTGAGCTAAGATCTTACACTATGGAATGCACAGACACCCACTGAGCTAAGATCTTACACTATGGAATGCACAGACACCCACTGAGCTAAAATCTTACTCTATGGTATGCACAGACACCCACTGAGCTAAGATCTTACACTATGGTATGCACAGACACCTACTGAGCTAAGATCTTACACTATGGAATGCACAGACACCCACTGAGCTAAGATCTTACACTATGGAATGCACAGACACCCACTGAGCTAAGATCTTACACTATGGAATGCACAGACACCCACTGAGCTAAGATCTTACTCTATGGTATGCACAGACACCCACTGAGCTAAGATCTTACACTATGGAATGCACAGACACCCACTGAGCTAAGATCTTACACTATGGAATGCACAGACACCCACTGAGTTAAGATCTTACTCTGTGGTATGCACAGACACCCACTGAGCTAAGATCTTCCACTATGGTATGCACAGACACCCACTGAGCTGAGATCTTACACTATGGAATGCACAGACACCCACTGAGCTAAGATCTTACTCTATGGTATGCACAGACACCCACTGAGCTAAAATCTTACACTATGGAATGCACAGACACCCACTGAGCTAAGATCTTACACTATGGAATGCACAGACACCCACTGAGCTAAAATCTTACTCTGTGGTATGCACAGACACCCACTGAGCTAAGATCTTACACTATGGAATGCACAGACACCCACTGAGCTAAGATCTTACTCTGTGGTATGCACATACACCCATTGAGCTAAGATCTTACTCTGTGGTATTCACAGACACCCACTGAGCAAAGATCTTACTCTGTGGTATGCACAGACACCCACTGAGCTAAGATCTTACTCTATGGTATGCACAGGCACCAACTGAGCTAAGATCTTACTCTATGGTATGCACAGGCACCAACCGAGCTAAGATCTTACTCTATGGTATGCACAGGCACCAACTGAGCTAAGATCTTACTCTATGGTATGCACAGACACCAACTGAGCTAAGATCTTCCACTGTGGTATGCACAGACACAAACTGAGCTAAGATCTTCCACTATGGTATGCACAGGCACCAACCGAGCTAAGATCTTACTCTATGGTATGCACAGGCACCAACTGAGCTAAGATCTTACTCTATGGTATGCACAGGCACCAACCGAGCTAAGATCTTACTCTATGGTATGCACAGGCACCAACTGAGCTAAGATCTTACTCTATGGTATGCACAGACACCAACTGAGCTAAGATCTTCCACTGTGGTATGCACAGACACAAACTGAGCTAAGATCTTCCACTATGGTATGCACAGACACCAACTGGGCTAAGATCTTACACTATGGAATGCACAGACACCCACTGAGCTAAGATCTTACACTATGGAATGCACAGACACCCACTGAGTTAAGATCTTACTCTGTGGTATGCACAGACACCCACTGAGCTAAGATCTTCCACTATGGTATGCACAGACACCCACTGAGCTAAGATCTTACACTATGGAATGCACAGACACCCACTGAGCTAAGATCTTACTCTATGGTATGCACAGACACCCACTGAGCTAAAATCTTACACTATGGAATGCACAGACACCCACTGAGCTAAGATCTTACACTATGGAATGCACAGACACCCACTGAGCTAAAATCTTACTCTGTGGTATGCACAGACACCCACTGAGCTAAGATCTTACACTATGGAATGCACAGACACCCACTGAGCTAAGATCTTACTCTGTGGTATGCACATACACCCATTGAGCTAAGATCTTACTCTGTGGTATTCACAGACACCCACTGAGCAAAGATCTTACTCTGTGGTATGCACAGACACCCACTGAGCTAAGATCTTACTCTATGGTATGCACAGGCACCAACTGAGCTAAGATCTTACTCTATGGTATGCACAGGCACCAACCGAGCTAAGATCTTACTCTATGGTATGCACAGGCACCAACTGAGCTAAGATCTTACTCTATGGTATGCACAGACACCAACTGAGCTAAGATCTTCCACTGTGGTATGCACAGACACAAACTGAGCTAAGATCTTCCACTATGGTATGCACAGGCACCAACCGAGCTAAGATCTTACTCTATGGTATGCACAGGCACCAACTGAGCTAAGATCTTACTCTATGGTATGCACAGGCACCAACCGAGCTAAGATCTTACTCTATGGTATGCACAGGCACCAACTGAGCTAAGATCTTACTCTATGGTATGCACAGACACCAACTGAGCTAAGATCTTCCACTGTGGTATGCACAGACACAAACTGAGCTAAGATCTTCCACTATGGTATGCACAGACACCAACTGGGCTAAGATCTTACACTATGGAATGCACAGACACCCACTGAGCTAAGATCTTACTCTGTGGTATGCACAGACACCCATTGAGCTAAGATCTTATACTATGGTATGCACAGTCACCCACTGAGCTAAGATCTTACTCTGTGGTATGCACAGACACCAACTGAGCTAAGATCTTCCACTATGGTATGCACAGACACCCACTGAACAAAGATCTGCTCCTGTTCCCAGGGTTATGAACGAAATGCATGTCAGCAGCATCAATATAAAATAATATAAAAAAACTTACGCAAGTTTGACCCTCTCTGCCAGCAGGTTTGTAAAGTTTTTCATTCCTGCCCCTGTCGTACAGGACAGAGCTGCTGTGGGAACATCCCCAGCAGGACAGGGTGGGTTCCAGGAGGGCACCAGATCACACTTGTTGACCACCAGCACTGTGTGTCTGTCCTCACTCTGCTGTACAGCATCTTCAGCAACCGCCATCTCTCTCTCTGCTTCACGGTCTTCATGCTTAGTTCTGTCAGTCACTCCAAGGTCATGCAAATGGTCACTTACAAATTTGTCCACTTCAAAATTGGTGTGATCCAAAGAAAATGTTGTCGCATCCACAAGAATTATTTTGATATCTGCTTGCTTTGCCCTGAAAAGATAATGACATGGTTATTGTAACAGCTTTGCCAATAGGCAACCTTGCCGTTCCAAAGTCCTTTATTTCATCCGCTCCTATAATCTTTCTCATTAGTTTCCATGGAAATGAACAAAACAAATTTCAGAACTTCTGTAGAAAACATTAACAGCATTCCCCAGCAACCCAAAGAGAAGATCAATATGAAGTACAGTATTTGACGTAAAGAGCGCCCCGCTCTAATAAGCGCCCACGGCGATATTTGCTAATATATTGGCTAGTGAACAATCCCAATTAGCACCCCTTCCGATTGATCAATGTACACAAGACTTATTTATTCGTGTATAATACGTGTATTACATGCATCCTTAACTGTGGGAAATTAGATTTTTGAAAAAATACATCTGTCGTATATAAATATTTCAGGCTGTCAGCGTAAACCACAAAATTTACGATCTTTTAACCCTGTTGTTTTTCACCTTAAATAATATTCTAATAAGAGCCCCCTATTTCTAATTGTGAGAGTGCCCTGGGTGCTGAATGTGTCGAATACGGTATTTCGTCGCAGGATCTTTCAGGGGAGACAAGCATAAGTCATAAAGGAAGGAAGCATAAAAAACTCTCCCCATCTCAATTTGTATCCTCGTGTTATGGTTTTCTCAATTACGTGTGTAATAATGATCCCGATACACTAAACTTAAGTCTTTCCTTTGAGAAAAATTATTTCTGTTAACACTTGCATGATTAAATGACCATGTCTTGCTAATTTGATAGCAATAATGCTTCGCTGATCGAGACGAGTCGATCAGGCGCCATCTTGTTACCGTCACATGATTTCAAGCCCTCCATTACAGTCCAGTTAAAAATAGACGCACAACATATGGTCCGTCACAGGAAGTTCATAAACATTTTCCGAATATTAACATTGTGTTACTGTATTTCATTCTAATTATCTCTTCGGGAAAAAGTCTTATAGAAGTCAACTATAAATTTACAAGCCTTGTTATCTTTCAATATTTTGTTTTTAATTAAGAAAAGGTAAATAGTGACTTGTGAATTTGTGATAACATTGAAAATGTTACTTTTAACTTATTATCTAAATTTCGTCATTTATTGACAATTTCCTTCGGTGCTGGCATCAAATGATCTTACTTATCAAATAAAGTATACCTAAGAAGCCAGCCCGCCAAATTCCAGCCAATCACCAATCACAACATACATCATGTGAGCAATATTCTTTTCACCCTGAACATGGCGTGTGTTACAATGACATGTAAACGATTTCTTTTCCCATGTTGACAATAATTATTTCAATGAAGCTTCAGCGAATCAGTATACAAATTTCATGGGTATCTTATTTGATACGCGATCACATTGGTTTTCTTAGAGATCTACGATGTCATTGTGACTCTTTCATTTTATATACAATAGGATAATTGCCAATTTTATTGAACAGATGTATAATTACGGGTAATTGAGCACGAGTCCAGTCTTACCTATCGGGTACTCGAGTCCATATTTTTCAACCCGTTGAAACCCTGCACTCTCATATGCAGAAGCAATCATTCATATCAACACACTCATTAAAAATACCTGAGAAAGTCTTACCTCTCTACTGCTCGTCGTACCCCCTCCTTCTCCACAGCATCCCCTGTCTCTCGAAGCCCCGCAGTGTCACTCAGCAGCACCGGGTACCCGCCGATGTTGAGCGCCGTCTCGACCACGTCCCGCGTTGTGCCAGCAATTGGGGAGACAATGGCAGCCGGTCGCTGACCTGTAGTTACAAAATAAAAAATTAAGAAAAATCAAACAAATGAAGAACATGTACAAATGTAGGGTTTTATCATTGATCTAAAAAGCAGACACACATGAAAGTTTTGTTTCTTAAGGGGTCAAGCTAAGAACTCATTCTCAGGTAATGATGGTATAAATGCATTAACCCAGAGTTTGGGGGCATCAAAGGTCCCATATAACCTTTCTTGTTGTTAAAGCAACATTAAATACGGATCAAGTGGTTACAATATGGCTGATTTTATTATATGGTGGCTAGTGTTATCAATATGATAAACCGATCCGATAAACTTGGTATAAAGAACATTCCTAAAATGATAAGATAGGCTTTTCCCAATATATCATGTCTTGAAGTAATTTGGCACTGGTGATAAATTGAGCAGTTCACCCAAACATGACAATATAAGGTACATGTAAAGTGATTATTACAATTGTGTTTTATCTTACCATAAATATAAATTGAGGTGAGGTTAATGGGGTTTAATCACGTCCAAGATTATTGCACTTATACAGCGACGTGCATGCACATGTGCACATGTGGCTGCTTGTACTAGTCCGGACTGATGCCGATTTATAGTGCAAGCCCACTGAGATACCATGCCGCAGTTTAACATGAATACCCCAATCAGACACAGTGTACTGACTCCGAGCCGACCAATCCTTGTTTTAGCCCCTTAATGCCGAGTGCCAGACAGGGTACAAGTACCATCTTTTAACGTCTTTTGGTATGACGCGGCTGGGGATCGAACCCTGGACCTTCTGCTCTCTGGGCGGACGCTCTACCACTAGACCACGGAGGTGGTCATAAATAAAAGGAACATAATAATATGTAAAATAGTTTTTTCAATATGGCTGCCAGGAAATGGAGCCTATCTGACAAACTGGGAAGTCATCATTGGTCAGAAGAGGAATGTGAAGTTTCCGAGGAGAAGGTGTCTACAGTGTGAGAAAGTTAATTTAAAGAGAATTTAGGAGCATGTCCTTGAGTGACAGACAAACAAGCCATGACATAATATCACTTGGCTTGACAAGAGCAATTATATCCACAATTGATATACTTACAAAGTGCATTCAGCAGACTGCTCTTGCCTACATTTGGTTCTCCAATGATCGCAACACGTACACCAGATCGTAACCGTTCACCTCTACGGTTGTCATGGAGATGGCTTTTCATTTCGCCGACCATCACTTTTACCTCTGATCTTGCTGAAAATAACACACCAATAACATCTGACAGATCTCTTAATTCTTATTTTCCATTTGAGGATTCCAGGTTAGACTAAGTCTCCAGAAACCCATGCTGGTTTTAGTGGTGACTTAATGGATGGCAGACTCAGTGTTGTGGTTGATACCATCCAGGGTCCCGTTCCACAAAGCGATCTTAGCGCTAAGACGATCGGAACTCTTATACTTTAACATGGGCTTATGACAATCCCAGTGCTAAGATCACCTTGTGGAACAGGATTCAGGTTGATAGGCGTGGATCATTGCTCATAATACATCTATCAGTGGACTGTCTGTTCAAGGCTCGATTATTTACAGGCAGTATCATATTGCAAGATTATAAAACAACAAACAAACAAACCAGACAAACTTAATTCTCGAAAAAGAAAATCATTATTTTTTTATGGAAATCAATCATGAATAAGATTAAACTTGCAACCCACAAAATAATTAATTAGAACATTTGCAATAAGACTTACCATGATGTAAAACGCCATCTTCAATATTCTCATCTTCACTGAAGTCTATATATGCCTCCACATTGGCAAGACACTGAAACAGTATTGAAACTTGTATGAAGTATATGTGTACAACTAATAACAGGTTCACAGCCCAAACAACATTGTATATGTGAAAAGCTGTATGTGATTCTGACTGGTACAAAAATATTAAGTGGGAATGGATCACGGAAATCTCTTTGACTTTTCACTGACATGGAAATTTGTCGCACGATATTCTGAAAAGGAGACACAGGCTACTTACCATACAGAGGAAGCCCATGCCTATAGGTACAACACAAGAGAAGAATGGCTGTGGGTGTGCAGGTGCTTGTCACTGACCCTCCTGTTCCTGCTACTTTTCCCATGACACTACACCAAAAAATGTAGTTTTTCAACATCCTTCCCCTCTACCAGTAATATATTTTTTACCTTCCTGATCAGGGCTCTAATGGATATTTAAGTACTCAAGCATTGGTTAGATGGAATCCCCGACCAAGGGAGATAACTCACATATTCACTTGTGTTGCAACGTGGGAAAGAACGGTATAGTTCCTTGATGCATTTTCACTGAGTTGATGGTGAGACAAACTGAAAACTGTAGATCGTGCTGCATATTACCGTTGAAATAGACTATTTGAGTCCATCTTTCTCTACTCGTCAGAGCCCTAAGTCCTGATTCACCAGAGAACTACCGAGTCTCTCACCTTGATGATCCTCTTCCTCCAAGCCATGTACATATTGCCCAGGTCGCCCTCCATCTGGCGTAGAGCTTGGTGCCTCTGTGCCTCAGTCTCTGCTGAAATCAGGTCCGACAGACCCTCCACCTCTGTCAGGTCCAGCTGACCATTCATATAGGCCCTGTGGATGGGAAAGTCTATGGATCACTGATAGATATAGCGGTGATGATCCAAAATCCCTATAGATGATGATAGTAATTTAGTAATTATTAGTTAGTAAGATTATCCTATGTAATGCTGTGACCTGTCTCATAAACCACTCGACAAATGAAGGACACCCACGTTTGTTCAAGAACCTGATTTTCAAATTGGCAGCCATAATGAAAAAGCTATTTATGGCCATTCTTACTTAGCCATTCTAGTCTAAAATGTAATGAAATTTGGTATATATGTAGTTAGCAATGAGATCCAATATATTCATTCTGTTATTCACAAAATTTTACCTTTGTTTGACCTTCAAAATTTGACCATGCTCTTATATTCTGATAAAATTCACTTCTTCACACTGCTTGTTGCCTGTAGTGATGACATCCCAATCAGATTTGCCACACCTGTCATATTGCAAAAATGTATACCGGTAATTCAGCTTTTGCCACTGGAGTATTTCCGTACCTCTTTGTGAACTCTCCAGCTTCAGCATGGCGGAAACCAGGGAGCTCCCCAAGCGCTGTCAACATCGCTGTCACAACAGCAGCACCGCCGTGCACCTGGAACTCTGCACAGTCCTCGCCTGTGAAGCTCCGGGGCCCTGCAACAACAGCATCACTTTAGCACTGTCTACTACCTACAACTGTGAACTTAAACACGTTTACTTCTGACAACTGTAAACAGTACCACTGTTCTTATTTCTTTTACAGGATTCCTTAGTTAGAAAATCAATATTTGTACATTCGTTTTGTAAAATATACCATCACATCACATACAAGTCAACTTTTGAAACGGGTATTTCTAATTTTCAGATTAATCATATACATGTATGGCAACTTGAGATGTATTTATATATGGTTAAAACATATTTTATTTTGTAAATGAAATTCAGAGTGGTAAACAAGCAGAACATTGCTTATATAAATAATAATATCTAATCAGCTCATCTAACAAACATTGCACTGGATAATATTTTCATTGAAGAGTGTTAAATTTAATGTCACATCAACAATATTTCAGCCATATCGTGACAAGTTTTCTTCAAAGAAGTACTCCCAACAATAAGTACCTGGAAACCAGAGCACGAGTCCCTTGTCTATCGCTTCTGTGGATTGTGGATGGTAAATCCTTCGAAGAGCTGCTTTCCGAGGTGGAGGGATTCTTCTCACCATCTGCCGAAGTGATTCTGATGTGGAAGGTCCGGAGACCCTGATAACAGCAACTCCTGCCCTGCCGTGACTGGACGAAAGGGCAAAGATTGTCCCCCGACCATGCAACACTTGGTGGGAGACTCTCCGGCATTGGGTGTGTCCCAGGTGGCAGGCCAGGTGTTTCATCCATGACATCATAGTCAAACTGGGAATAATGCAGCAGTGTTTAGACATGGTATCTGGTAGCATCTTTATACATTAAATACAGCTAAATGGCTCCTGGTAAAGGGACCACAAGGTTGATCCCCGTTCAGGAGGAATCAGCTAAAATGAAGAGTATGTAAAGACATGCATGATTTTTTGGGTATGCTATATGAGTGTTAAAAGACTTAATTGTTATGTATCTACTGTAATAATTATGAAATCTGTCCATTAAAACCTTTACAATTGAAATTATTTGGAGGTATAATAAAGATACCACATAGTCAGAAGCACATGTATGCAGCATAAAGCGAGCACAGAGACACAGCGGAACACGCAGGGAAAGCAATAATTTACGTTCGCTTCATCGGGCGCCTTTCATCATTCCTAACAGCCTAACAGCGATCACGATCTGTTTCTTACAGCCCCACACATGCTCTGACCAAACTTCTGGTGGAGCTTCATGGGAATCAACATTTGAACATGAATAATACAAGATGTTGATGGCAATGGGACCAGAAAACAGTATCTTTGTGTTTGTATGTTAAGAAACCGCTTGTTTGACAACTCAATTATTGTTGATAATGATGACAATTATGTTTTTTTTAATAATAAACGTTCTTCTAAATATCAAGTACGTATTATGACCAACTGGTCCCTTATATTAAAAGATGTATTTGTCTCCGTCATCCTTGTCTCTATAAAAAATATACACTTTTGTTGTATAGAAAGCTCCTCTTCAATTAAGATTCAAAATAGCACAATTTTTGGATACCAGATATCTGCGGTTTCTGTAAATGATACATGTTGATTCATGTAGTCACCTCTTACGACCATCATAGGTTGCCAGGGAAACATATACCTACCCTTGGAATTCCCACATGTCCGAGTTTGTTATGGGTTAATAAAAGCAAAATGCAATATTTTAACACATCATACTCAAAGAATGTCGGAAGAGTTTAAGTTGTCATCTTGTAATAGAAACGAACTATCAAATGATAAAACGATGCCATGAGAATGCAGTCCGGGCCTGTCGGGGTTAATACTCACTGTCAACTCAAAGCGCCTTTTTCATTCATCTCTTAAACTGGAGGATATTAACTGATAACTTCTAACGGGAGTCAAATCAAAACATTACAAACCGGAAGCACGTGTACCTTTGCTCGGGAATCCCCTTGAAATTAATGTTACTAAAAATAGCAACACTAGCAATATCGGTATTTAACACGATTGTATGCCATTTAGGGGAGACGTACATCTTTAAAATATTAACAAGTTATTCTGTTACCTACTGTCTGCGGACCGATCTCTTTGAAGAGAAGTACCAATGGTTCTGTGTATTACTTCCAAACCAGTTTCTCTTTTTGACGTGACCGGAAGAGGGGGAATCCTGGTCGTCGATCCATTTGAGGTTTAGCTGGGGTTGACCGGTTAATAGAATGCGACACAAATATTGATCGATTAACAAAACCAGCATTAATAACACCTTTGTTCTCATTGACAGGGAGCACAAACTGACCAGTATGAATGCCAAGGTAAAACATACAAAGTTTATATAAATTCTAGCAGCTTTAATCTAGGTTTCACGATTTTGTTTGGAAATTGCTGAATCATGTGATAATGAAGTTTTGTATTGCATGCATATTTATCTCAGTATAATAACTTTTGTAACTTCTCCTACTTACTGTATCCTTTCCTTTCATAAAGGTTTGAAAGGAAGTTGTTGAACTATTTCACTCGTACCCGAAAATTTAATTTAGTGGATTAAATCTACACCCTGAATCTGTGGACATCATAATCACAGCGCTTGTGTGTCATCGTTCCACATCAATGTGCATCGCTACTCATGCATCCCACCTCAGGTTTGCATGGATGACATTCCATTATTTACAGGCTGTATTTACTGACACTCAACTGGAATATTGTTGACTGAGGCTTGAAAAAACATAAACTCACTAGCATATATAGTGTCTTTTCCAATCACAATTATCAAATGCATTGTATGTCAGACGATTCTAAATTTACTACCTGGATACCTAACCTCCTGCTCAGTATCCGTCCTAACCGAGTTGCCCGTCCCAGCCCTAATGTCAGACTCATAATTTGAAATATTTAACCTTCACAAGATAGGCATAAGGATCTATAGCGAAACGTTGCTTTTCACTGTATTAAAGAAGTTGTTATCCATAAAAATTGTGTCTATCTTGTCATCCGTCACCTTTAAGTAATGCCTATCAAACCTTTGATTACCTTTGTCTGGTGGCAAGCCATGAGATGATCTAACAGTGTATAGGCCCCCCTCACGTCTCTTGAAGCCTTTGAAATTCATGCTAGTCTGCTAACCCGAGACAGCTAAATTGTGCTGCGGACAAGTTAAAATCCAGTGAAGGTAGTCCTTATTGACTAATAGCATTTGAGGGTTACAATTCTGAACCAGTTCTAAATGCTTCAATTTGCTACCATTTGGACCTGAATAAGACTGACAGAAAATGTAATCATATTTAAAAAATTGTCTCGTTATTTCAAGCAGGACTAGCTTCAATATAAAGTTTTCACTAGACCTCTGGACGAGTTTAAAAAAATCGAATTTTTAATTCTGCTCATGGCTAATGTTGCTTTGTTATGATCCAGAGAGCAGACGAGTTGAAGGAACAGGGCAATGAATGTGTCAAGAAGGAAAACTACATGGAGGCCATTATCCACTACACGCATGCCATCAAGCTGGACCCATCCAATCACCTTGTATTCAGCAACCGGTCCTTAGCCTTCCTCAAAGTCCAGCAGTACTATCTAGCACTAGATGATGCGAAACAGGCCATCCAGCTACAGCCTAAGTGGACAAAGGTGTGTTGTTGTCATGTGTGATATTACACTTTACTCAAGATGTCGAGATGTCAAGGGTTTACTTGACCTGTAAAATGTTATTACTGTTTTATTTGCATTGTCTGGTGATTTCAGAAATGATAGATTCTGATTTGTTGAACTGCTTTTGTTGGATAGCCTGTCGGACTTTCATTTTGTGGAAGCTTTGTTGGCTTTGTGGGTTGAGTTGTTGACTTTGTTTACTGGTGATTATGTGCCTTAATTACTTTGAGAGTGTGGGTCGAATCCCGGATGGGCCTCCTACCAAAAAAGTACTTAAATTTATACTTTACTTAGAAAATGTAATCCCAAATGTAACATTTGTTGTCTTTTTGCATGGCTTACTTCTGACAAAGTTGACATGATCATTCAGGAATGTCGTGGACAAACACTAGCTTTAGGGTGTGAATCATCTTCCCAAGGCAGGGGCGTTAACTGACTCTAAAAGTCCAGTTTTCACCCTTGCCGATCTGGGCTTGAATTCCGGAGTTACCTTTTGACGGGATGAATGAGTCAATGCAAAGTCCAATCAAAATTGTGTGAAGAACTTGACATCTGGTTCACAAACAACATAGTTTTAACGTTTGCATTTTGAAGCATTTGTACCGCCAACTTGGTACAGATATTTTGCAAATCTTTTCATGTTTTTAATCAAGGTGCTTAAGTGATTTGATGCACTCCGTGAGGTAAGATAATTTTATTACAATACAGGTCCTGATTATCGATCAGATCGTCTTGACAGGGCGCCACCATTTTGTTTGAAGCAAACGTAAGTGATACAAGAGGGGGAATCTGATTGGTCATTTGGTGGGACATAGAAGGGACATAACTTGTAATTAACAACTGGTGGTGCTATGATCAAGCCCAGAAATTCCGGCCTAGTTCGGCAAGGGAGGAAACTGGACTTTTATAGTGAGTTCACGCCCTTGCCTCGGAAAGATGGGTGTCAAGGTGTATAACAGGTTTAAAGTAGTGGTTCATTCTACAAACTCCTGCGTAATCATAGCTATTTGATGTCTCACTGGACACTTGAAAGAATGGATGATGTCATGAACAAGTTAGTTCCTTGGGTATACACTCAAAGGAAGGAATCAGTAATTGTCCGTCATGCTTGTCACCTCTAAATATGACCACTGATGACCACTGACAGGACATGACGTAGGAACAGCCCTAGGTGATGCACACAGGATTCCGACTCTCCTCGAATCAAGTGTGTGATTAACAGAGTGAGAGACTTTTTCCCAAAGGTTTACCAAAAGCGCGACGACCCAGGATAGATTATCGTATGAGGCCACTAACGGGATCGGGTGGTCAGGCTCGCTGAATTGGTTGATGCTCATGATATCAACCACTGGATTGTTTGGTCCGGACTCGATTATTTACAGACCTCCGTCATATAGCTGGAATATTGCTGAGTGTGTCGTTAAACAACAAACAACCAAACTAAAAGTTAAATTTGACAGATGCTGTTCAGTTGTCTAATCTTCTGGTGCAGATCTGTTTCCAGACAATGTAATTAGGTACATTATTATTGGGGTCTTGCCTAAGCTTATCCTAAGGGGCAGCAATACTTCGCTACTATATGAACAAACAATATACTTGTGTGCCTCATGGCGGCCAATAGTCAGTAATAGTGATAACGTTGTGTTCATGTTTTATATGCTTTTATGAACACAATGTTGACATCTGCGTTATATCTTATTCATTATCTGCATGATCAAATATTTTGTTCTTCTGGTCAAACAGTTCTTGTTGATTTCAGGGCTACTTCAGAAAAGGAGAGGTTGAGTTTGCAGTTGGAAATTATAACGATGCGGTTATGTCATACAATGTAAGTTATTCAAAGGTCATCTTGATGCTGATTCAAATGATTCATGTACATGATGTATGCAACAAAATGAAGTAATCTTTCCTGTGTTTTATCTGACAACAGTGCTTTTATCACAGTTTTGACATTGAACATGCTGTCAATGAAGACTTACTGGTACTATACGGGGCGGTCGGGTAGCCTAGTGGTTGAAGTGTTCGCTCGCCATGCAGAAGACCTGGGTTTGATTCCCGGCATGGGTACAATCCGTGAAGCTTCTATCTGGTGTCTCCTGCCATGATATTGCTGGAATATAGCTAAAAGCAGCATATAACGATACTCACTCACTGCTGGTACTGTACATACACACCTGGCCAAATGTTATGTCCCACTTACTGTATATTTCCAATTAAAAAAGACATTTTTACAAATTGATGTCAGCATGTTAAAATACAGAAACTGAAATTGAATATCTAATAACATGTTTTCTAACATTTCCATGGCAATGGTTATTTGACTACCCTTGTGACATGCCTCAGTACTTGCGACCTACCTTTGAAGATCAGGGTTAGAATTGGTCTTCAGCGACTAAAAGGCGACTATGCTTTTTGTGAGAGGCGACTAACGGGATTGGGTGGTCAGGCTCACTGACTTGGTTGAAGCATGTCATTGTATCCCAATTGCGTAGATCGATGCTCATTATATCAATCAGTGGTTTATGCGACGTGCATGTACGTGTGTATGTTTGTGTGGCTGCTTGTACTAGTCCGGACTGATGCCGATTTATAGTGCTAGCCCACTGAGATACCATGCCGCAGTTTAACATGAATACCCCACTCAGACACAGTATATGGACTCTGAGCCGAACAGTCCTTGTTTTAGCCCCTTAATGCCGAGCACCAGACAGGGTAACAAGAAGTACCATCTTTTAACGTCTTTTGGTATGATGCGGCTGGGGATCGAACCCTGGACCTTCTGCTCTCTGGGCGGACGCTCTACCACTAGACCACGGAGGTGGTCATAAATAAAAGGAACATAATAATACGTAAAACAGTTTTTTCAATATGGCTGCCAGGAAATGGAGCCTATCTGACAAACTGGGAAGTCATCATTGGTCAGAAGAGGAATGTGAAGTTTCCGAGGAGAAGGTGTCTACAGTGTGAGAAAGTTAATTTAAAGAGACCTTCCGCTCTCCGGGCGGACGCTCTTCCACTAGACCACGGAGGCGGTGCTAGATCATATGTAGAGGTTCGGGGAATATGAAAATAATCCTGGACAAGCCAGGTAATAGTTGTGGGTTTCCTTGACAGAAAGCCATGGTCCTGGATGCAACTGATGTGAAAGTGAGAGACGCCATCAACAAGACAAGGTCAGCCATGAACAAGGAGAGAAAAGGTACTACATCGTACATCATCTCTGGTGGAAAAGTTAGTTTGTGGTATCAATACAAGCTGTTATACCATGCACAATATGTGAAGCAGTTTGATAAGTATTATTGTTCAGTTTTGTTGTTATAGGATGAGTGAAAAGTTTTCTTGGGACTAAAATGAAATATATACCCACTTGTATGCAGACAGAATACATCCTCACTTTGCTTGTTCAATTCTCTGTATGAAGGTTGATGTATAAGTTCTGAGCCTCAAGTATAATGAATTGCAATAAAGGTATTGGAGTTAGATAGGCATAATCCACTTTGTGCACCTGTTCCCTGGTATTTGTTTGAAAGTCAATGTCAAAGGTATTGGAGTTTGATAGGCACAATCCACTTTGTGCACCTGGGCCCTGGTATTTGTTTGAAAGTCAATGTCAAAGGTATTTGAGTTAGATAGGCATAATCCACTTTGTGCACCTGGGCCCTGGTTTTCATTTGAAAGTCAATGTCAAAGGTATTGGAGTTAGATAGGCACAATCCACTTTGTGCACCTGGGCCCTGGTATTTGTTTGAAAGTCAATGTCAAAGGTATTGGAGTTAGATGGGCATAATCCACTTTGTGCACCTGGGCCCTGGTATTTGTTTGAAAGTCTATGTCAAAGGTATTGGAGTTAGATAGGCATAATCCACTTTGTGCACCTGGGCCCTGGTATTTGTTTGAAAGTCAATGTCAAAGGTATTGCTGTTAGAAGGGCATAATCCACTTTGTGCACCTGGGCCCTGGTATTTGTTTGAAAGTCAATGTCAAAGGTATTGGAGTTAGATGGGCATAATCCACTTTGTGCACCTGGGCCCTGGTATTTGTTTGAAAGTGAATGTCAAAGGTATTGGAGTTAGATGGGCATAATCCACTTTGTGCACCTGGGCCCTGGTATTTGTTTGAAAGTCTATGTCAAAGGTATTGGAGTTAGATAGGCATAATCCACTTTGTGCACCTGGGCCCTGGTATTTGTTTGAAAGTCAATGTCAAAGGTATTGGAGTTAGATAGGCACAATCCACTTTGTGCACCTGGGCCCTGGTATTTGTTTGAAAGTCAGTGTTAAAGGTATCGGAGTCAGACAGGCACAATCCACTTTGTGCACCTGGGCCCTGGTATTTGTTTGAAAGTCAGTGTTAAAGGTATCGGAGTCAGACAGGCACAATCCACTTTGTGCACCTGGGCCCTGGTATTTGTTTGAAAGTGAATGTCAAAGGTATTTGAGTTAGATAGGCATAATCCACTTTGTGCACCTGGGCCCTGGTATTTGTTTGAAAGTCAATGTCAAAGGTATTGGATTAAAAAAGGCACAATCCACTTTGTGCACCTGGGCCCTGGTATTTGTTTGAAAGTCAATGTCAAAGGTATCGGAGTCAGATAGGCACAGTCCATTTTGTGCACCTGGGCCCTTTTTTTCGTTTTTGCACTTAAAATCAGAGTTGCATGTTATTAGTTTTCACTGGCGTGATCCAAATGCTTTCAAGTCTAAAATTTCAACTTTTGAATATGATGTTTCATATACTTGTTACAGTGTTTTAGTATGTTGTTGTCTGACATTTGTTGTGATAATATAAAAAGTGATCCAGCACATGTGATGTCAGATGTAGAAAGTGATGTATTGATTGTTCAGCGAATGCCCGTCTGCCGTGGAAGTTTGCAGCTGCTGGTGGAGGAATGGGCCTTCTCATTGTGATCGCAGATCAGTACCTGGCTAAAGAACCTTCCATCACTGTGAGTAGACAACACAATCATCAAAAATGATTCTGTAGCATTTCATTGGCTAAAATAGCAATTTGGGGGCATTTATGTTTCCATAAACCCGAAAAAACATTAGGCCACGTCTGCTAATGGCTATTGTATCTTGATTGGCTGATAATCGAATGGGTGGGGCTTGTGTTGTATTATTGCACTGAATGATGTCACAGATTTCATACTGTTCACTACATTTTTTTGTACTAGTTAATGCTGGGACGGGTAACTCGGGTACTCGGGTTGGGTGGGTACTGAGCAGGACCTGGGTATCCATAGGACTACCTTGACCTGTGGTTAGTCACATGAAAATTGTTTTATGGCAAAAGTTATCTAGAATTCTATGGTTACACTACAAGTTACTAATGTTCACATTTCTTTCTGACTATGCACCCATTACTTCTGACTTTTATATGTTTGAATAAAAATAAAACTCCAGTCAATTTCTTTGTGTGCATAACAAGATCGTTTTATACGTGTATCTGAATACATTTTGCCCGGGCTACGGTCAAGCTATTCCCAATCAGACATTCATTTTGTACCCAACGCTTGAGACCCACAGCAGGTACCCGGGAAGGGTGGGTAAATTTGGACTCGTCCCAGTCCTGGTACTTATCATTAAATAAGGTGTCTGCAAAGTTATTACTGCTGACCTTTTTATTTATAGGAATTGACGTCAATATGTTTTTGTGTTTATGGCATCTCAAACTTAAATCCAGTGCGCACATTGTGTAAATCTGCAATGCAAAAAATATTGAGGTCAATTCTTATAACTTCCCAACTGTGCTCTGTCTCAAAGAGTGAATGTAGCAGTACAACTGTCTCAAACAGAAAAACATTACTGAACCCTGTCAACATCGTATTCAAGTTCTTTTATATTGCACCAAATTTAATTCACCAAGTGTATGCTTATTACTACCCCAGTCTTTGGATCAGAGTGCACTTGATTTTCATTCTCAGCTCCCTCGGGAGTATACAACCCAAGCTTCCTGTCATGCGGTAGACGGTTAACAGTCACATTACCATCTCATCCTACTGGGTACCCATTCACTGCTGGGTGATCAGAGACATATTTTGAACAAAGTCACTTGCCGAAGGAGACACAACATGTGCTTCAGTGTGGGGCAGGACTCTCAGCAGTCGAGCTGCCGAACACGGTCACCCACCAAACCCATCACCTAATTTGTGACCTGTGTGCTGTTCACAGGACCACGTACCACCATGTGTATAAGTGTTCATATTCTGGCAGTATGTGCCATGTTTACACAGGTGTGTGTGGTGTATTTCTGCCATGACTGTGAGGGTTGGTCGGGTAGCCTAGTTGTTAAAGCGTTCGCTCGTCACGCCGAAGACTCGGGTTTGATTCCCCACATGGGTACAATGTGTGAAGCCCATTTCTGGTGTCCCCCGCCATGATATTGCTGGAATATCGCAAAAAGTGGTGTCAAACCTTACTTACTCACTCACTCACTCACCAGAAAGATCCACCATTGTATGTGTGATGCAAGTGTGATTACAATCTTTTTTCAAAGGAGGGATGCTCGTAACGACATGTAGATGAATTCAGATAGTGTGAGTGATGGTATTGGGGAGTATTGTTTTTGTTGATAAGATATCAACAAATGATTTAGTTATGTTTATTGTACTTTCGCACTTTGTCCGTCAAATATAAACCCTAAAGAAATTAAACGTTTCTTGGGCATCGCCACATCACTTTAAATCCTGCGTGTTAGTCATTTAATTGCCAGTGAAAACATCCAGACATGGATCTGCTCTGCCCAGAATGCCGTCAGATCGCTACTTAATCGCCCAGATCGTCATCGGAGCGCTATCGTATCACCTAAGAGTGCCGCCGATCGCCACGAAAGACTAGGACCTACCCCTCTGCGAACCAAGCATAGAACTCATGAGCGCCTCAGAACGCTACAGGTTTATATAGGATCAGACCCAAAATTCTGCAATCGGGTCACAATAGGATCCACAGGTTGCCTAGATCGCTCTGGATTGGAGTAGAGCGCATTAGTTCGCAATGATCACCATCGGAGCACAAATAGAGTGCCACGTACTGGATCGCATCCTGATTGCCTTGGATTGCAAAAGGAGCGGGAACTGATCGTGCCAGATCACCACATTTTGGGTTGTTTGGTTATGAGCAAAGGTCTTCAAGTCGCTATTGGATCACATAGATCACTACTGGATCGGAACAGGAGCGCTATCTGATCGTCATCAGATCGTAAGCTGGGGCGGTCGGGTAGTCTAGTGGTTAAAGCGTTCGCTCATCACGCCGTGATATTACTGGAATATTGCTAAAAGCGGCGTAAAACCACACTCACTCACTCCCAGATCGTAAGTGCCCCTAGATGAGGAGACCTTTGGCGCTCCCCCTCAGAGCACGTAGAGCGCAGAAGAGCGTCGTCTAGTGGAATGGGGTTATATGGGATGTGTGTGAACTCTGAACCCTCTCTGCGACTGTGTGTGGTGTGCCTCCTCAGCTGTCTGTCTCTGTTGTTTCAGTATGTGGTGCTTCAACTATTGCTGATATCAGTTTTTGCAGCTGCAGGCTATGTCATTGCCCTTGGATACAGGTATGTCACTCTCCTTGCTTCAACTATTGCTGATATCAGTGTTTGCAGCTGCAGGCTATGTCATTGCCCTTGGATACAGGTATGTCACTCTCCTTGCTTCAACTATTGCTGATATCAGTGTTTGCAGCGCTAGGCTATGTCATTGCCCTTGGATACAGGTATGTTACTCTCCTTGCTTCAACTATTGCTGATATCAGTGTTTGCAGCTGCAGGCTATGTCATTGCCCTTGGATACAGGTATGTTACTCTCCTTGCTTCAACTATTGCTGATATCAGTGTTTGCAGCTGTAGGCTATGTCATTGCCCTTGGATACAGGTATGTCACTCTCCTTGCTTCAACTATTGCTGATATCAGTGTTTGCAGCTGTAGGCTATGTCATTGCCCTTGGATACAGGTATGTTACTCTCCTTGCTTCAACTATTGCTGATATCAGTGTTTGCAGCTGTAGGCTACGTCATTGCCCTTGGATACAGGTATGTCACTCTCCTTGCTTCAACTATTGCTGATATCAGTGTTTGCAGCTGTAGGCTATGTCATTGCCCTTGGATACAGGTATGTCACTCTCCTTGCTTCAACTATTGCTGATATCAGTGTTTGCAGCTGTAGGCTATGTCATTGCCCTTGGATACAGGTATGTCACTCTCCTTGCTTCAACTATTGCTGATATCAGTGTTTGCAGCTGTAGGCTATGTCATTGCCCTTGGATACAGGTATGTCACGCTCCTTGCTTCAACTATTGCTGATATCAGTGTTTGCAGCTGCAGGCTATGTCATTGCCCTTGGATACAGGTATGTCACTCTCCTTGCTTCAACTATTGCTGATATCAGTGTTTGCAGCTGTAGGCTATGTCATTGCCCTTGGATACAGGTATGTCACTCTCCTTGCTTCAGCTATTGCTGATATCAGTGTTTGCAGCTGTAGGCTACGTCATTGCCCTTGGATACAGGTATGTCACTCTCCTTGCTTCAACTATTGCTGATATCAGTGTTTGCAGCGCTAGGCTATGTCATTGCCCTTGGATACAGGTATGTCACTCTCCTTGCTTCCTGTTGCTGATATCAGTGTTTGCAGCGCTAGGCTAAATGTATATGTGGTTGTGTGATGTATATCTTGTGCATTACACTGTAAATCTTGAAATTAATGCGTCTCCAAATACGACTGCTGACCCCTAACCAAAAATGCAACTCCCCCCCATCTCCGCCCTGTCCCCGCCCCATCTCCAGTAGAATGATATATCCTTACCTTAATCTTAATCCAATCAAACAGCAAATAGCACTGCTTATTAGCACTGAGTAGAGAACGTCTGTAAAAACAATAAACAGTTTTCCTAAAAACAACACAGGTTATATGTTTATTTCTTTGACTGGCATTAAGGAAACAATAAAGTAATTGAACCAACAACAGTTCACTGATTGGTATGCGGAGAACAGACTTGAAGGCAGATGCCAAGGCAAAGGCTGTAGATCTGAGGATAAGAGTGATGAAGCCTATTGGTGCGTGCTGGGTCGTGTCAGCCTTTGACACAGTCTTGCGTAGGTGGGGTCTGTCTGGACTGATGGGGTACTCAATGTTGCCTAGTTTGACACGAGTGAGTAGAAATCTTGACCCCAGCAGTGAAAGTGCCCATTGTGTGATGTCTGTTCTTTGGATGACATTGTTATTTACTTGTTACAACTGCTGCTCAATAAACCGTGATGTGGAATATATAGGTTTTTGTGTTTATATTGAAGTTGGTATTTCAGCTAAACAAAGTGTGCAGTGAGGCCGTCTTATTGTTGATAGTCATTTTGGAGACATAAATGCAAAGTTTAGTTAATGTGAGCAAAGACCACTTGCATTTGTTCGCAATTAATCACATTAGTTTCAAGATTTACTGTATACCTGGGGGGGGGCACGGGTGGCCCAGTCGTCTAAGGCGCCACGATTCGCTGTGCAGAGTTGCGTTCCTTGGGCACGCCAGAAACCTATGATCGTGGGTCGAATCCCGGTTCGCCCCGATTATGTTTCTAGGTTTGTCAGCACCACACCCGTGCTCGTGGGTTTCACCGAACTGGTAAAAGTCTGAGACCTGCATCACTTCGGGCTTTCCTCCCACATTAAGCTGACACGCCGCGATATAACTGGAATACTGTTAAAAGAGGCGTTAAACCCAACTCACTCACTCACTCACTCACTCACTGTATACCTGGTGCTGATGTATGTGGTTGTCTGATGTATATCTGGTACATTATAGATCTGCTGTCTCATGTATGTGGTTGTCTAGTTCAAACCTGCTGTATGTGGTGAAATGTTTTCATCACAGTGAAAAGTGTCTGTGGTTCAGTTATAGGATATATAAATTATTGTTTCTGCTGGTTGTTTCAGGTTTTTGCTAAACTCACAGAAATCCTCGTTACTGGAAGCACCAATAGATTTACTGTCCGGTGAGTATCAGAGTAATACAAGCTACGAGGAGCTGGGAATTATGTGGAGTGGATTGTTAACATAAACTTGGGAATTTCACTTTATATCAGACAAAATTAGTTCACTGTGACCTACTTATCACTGTGAAATTTCTGTGATACGTTCCAAGTACAAGTTCTCTTATCCTTTGATTGGGGGGACACTTTTTCAATTTGTAGTTCCAGGTAGGGCAGGATACGCTCACCTTTTTCGCAAACTCCTGGTATTATCACTATTTGATAGTAATTCATTAATGCATGCTCATGATATTGTCAGAATCTTACATTAGACCCTTTCAGCAATAATTTCTTTTTAGTATGGAAAAGGTTCTGTAGCTTTGATTTACAGATCCGCTGACAAGAAAACACAAATTATATTTAAAATATTATTATCTCATACCTGACTGATCCTTGTGGCTCTATAAATATAATAGACAACATTAACTGCGATATAATTAAGAAGCACAAAACAAACATCAAATATTTTGTTAAACTGAAAAAACAAACTGTTAACCAAGAAAAATACATTTTTGGGTCTAGATACACGTTGACAATATGTTGATGTTGAAGCGACACTATGAGGATGTTGTTATTGTAATGACATTGTTTTGATGTTGTATGTCACTTACATTTAAGGATGTTGAAATGACAATGTAAAGATGACAAAGTAGACACAATTTATCTATATTTTACTGTAATGGTAAGATCCTTATACCGTTGTCATGCAAGACTGAATAATGAGTATCTTTATTTTACTGTAATGGTGATGTTTCCGTAGAGATCCTTAAACTGTTGTCAAGCAAGACTGAATAATGAGTATCTTTATTTTACTGTAATGGTGATGTTTCCGTAGAGATCCTTATACTGTTGTCAAGCAAGACTGAATAATGAGTATCTTTATTTTACTGTAATGGTGATGTTTCCGTAGAGATCCTTAAACTGTTGTCAAGCAAGACTGAATAATGAGTATCTTTATTTTACTGTAATGGTGATGTTTCCGTAGAGATCCTTATACTGTTGTCAAGCAAGACTGAATAATGAGTGTCTTTATTTTACTGTAATGGTGATGTTTCCGTAGAGATCCTTATACCGTTGTCAAGCAAGACTGAATAATGAGTATCTTTATTTTACTGTAATGGTGATGTTTCCGTAGAGATCCTTATACTGTTGTCAAGCAAGACTGAATAATGAGTGTCTTTATTTTACTGTAATGGTGATGTTTCCGTAGAGATCCTTATACCGTTGTCAAGCAAGACTGAATAAGGAACATGGTACAGTATAGAAATGGTGTTGATTGCCATGTCTCCATGTAGACGATGGAAGAATTTTTTGATTGACATTTATCAAAAATTATATTGAATTGTGTCTTTCTAGGCATTTCTGAGAAGTGGGACGGATGACAATCAAACAATTCACTGTAATGCAATGTAATGACTGTCTTCTGTCAAACAGAGATGGAAGGCAAGCCATCAGGCCAGACAAATCCTGAAGAATCTTCCCAAGACACGTCTGAGTCAGGAAAGCGCCATCGTAAAGGAGGCACGGGTGCAGCGAGACAGAGATACAAGCAGGGAAAGACCTGATGACCTCACGACAACATCGCTGGATACACTGTACATACGTCATACAGCCATCAAGGGTTAACACACGTCACACTTTCATTCACAAATTGGTTTTAGGTTGTCAATGAAAAAATTAGTCAGCATATAACATAATTAAAAACGAGTTTCGTCGGTTATCCGTCCATCCATCTTGATTTGTTTCCTGGGCCCACTTGCACAGAGTGATCTTAGCGTTAAGACTATCGTAAGCCTATGTTAAAATATGGGAGTTACGATCATCTTAGCGCTAAGATTGCTTTGTGCAAGTGGGCCCTGATCTTGATACTGAAACTATCCAAGATATCTTCATGGAACTGGAGACACATATCGTCCAAATTAAAGTGTAATTTTAGGCTTAAAAAAATAAAAGAATTGGTTCTCAGTCAATATACTGCAGAAAGGTTGGTGTTTTTAGTTTTTGCTTGTTCTAACTAGTATGTAACCAAATAAACAGTTGTGTACCATCAACCTGAGACATGGTCTCCTCACATAAACAAGCATACTCCTATTGCAGCTATGACCATAACACAAGATGTGCAGTAAAGCAGTGTGCATGTAAAGGGAAGTAACTGCATGATTTTTTGGATCACATTGTCTATAAAAATTAAGATTTTAAATTAAGTTTTGGAAAATGGAAATAAAGACGAAACGTGTGGGAGACTTTATGATGATGTGGGCAGTGCCTGAGAACCAAGATTAAAGGGCTGGGACGAGTCCAAATTTACTACCCGGGTACCCGACACTCTATTACCTGGCCCTACCCGGATAACCGCTATAGGTCTCAAGAGTTGGGTACAAAATGTCCGAATGGGAATTGTTTTACAGCAGCCCTGGCAAAAACTATTTACATTCATGTTCATGTATACACTGCAATTGATAGACGCTTTATCCTTACTTGAACATATAAAAGTCAGAACGAATGCCTGCATAGTGAGAAAGAAATGTGAACATTATAACTATACTAGCTTGTAGTGTAACCATTGAGTTTTATTGTTAATGTCATGTTATTGTAAACAGTATGTCACGTGACAAACGGGTCCAGGTAGTTATGTGGGTACCTGGGTCCTACTCAGGACCCACCCGACCCGAGTACCCGAGTTACCCACCCCAGCCCTACAAGACTATAATTATTTTTTAGCCTAACCAAGTTGTGCATGTTATCAATTAAGAGAACTGCTGTGGTGGGCACAGCAGGAGAAATTTCTGTCCCCAGATTGCAGGTCAGTTTGTGATAGTAGTGATAAAGTGTTCAACATTTGTCGCAGATTTGTACTCCGGTCAAAGGTCAAATTGTTGACACATCAGGGGTTAACACAATGGTAGATGAAGTAAGGCAATTATCTTTGCCACAACATGAACATGCTATGCAGTACGTGAGAATCCCTATCAAGGGTTGAGTAGTATAACCTGATTAGATGGGAAACAAGGCAAGTTGCTAGGACAGCTGTCATAGCTTCCCAAATTGAGAAGAATTAGTAGTATTTCTGAATTGTCTCATTCCCTTAACTTTAAAATCTGACATTTTTCGGAAAGTAGTCTGAAGTCTGTGTCTACATAAGTTCTGTTCAGTCTACATAATAAAACTAAATTCCACTGAAAGTGATGTTGAGACCCAAGATCGGTCTAGTAGACTCAAAAGTGTTTGGCATTACATTATGATATATATACTACTCAAAAGAAATTAAAGAACGCCTGATTCTTTCATATTACCATAATTAATCTGTCATGGCATAACAGAATAACTACAGTAATATGAAAGAATCAGGTGTTCTTTAATTTCTTTTGAGTAGTATAATTGCTGAATGAAATGAAAATGCCTATATTGTGATTTTATCATATGCACCATCTGTTAGTAAGAACTAGACATGTGGTTACTGTTAATTGGGTTTGATAAAAAGTACAATTACTGGAAATTATTGAAAAGCTTTAATCAATTCTATTTGAGGTGAAGGGCTCAATATTTCATATACTCTTATTAATCCTACATGCCAGTACAGTGACGAGTTTATATACATATTCAGTTTTGGAGTTGGCAAAAGTTAAAATGATCATAGATAGTGAGAATATATCTTAACCAAACCATTTTGTAGATTTGTAAATTTTACGTGCAAATTATGTTCAGTTTATGTTATGTCTAATAAGATCAGCATGTTCATGCACTGTACCACTGTATGTGGGATTCAAACCAGGTCAGGGTGACGAGTGAGCACAGTTAACCACTACACCATCCCCATTGATGCAATGAAAAAACAGAACGCTGTTTGACTAGCTCTATCTATGAATGAGATAACTGCAGACATATTCCTGACTGCTAAAATATAGTGAAGATGGGTGGCCTAGTTGCCCACTTGTCTAAGGCGCCGCGATTCGCTGTGCAGAGTTGCGTCCCTTTGGCACACCAGAAACCTAAGATCGTGGGTTCGAATCAAGGTACGGCCCGATTATAATTCTAGGTTTGTCAACACCATCATGTGTTTCACCGAAGTGGTAAATGTCTGAGACCTGCATCACTTCGGGCTTTCCTACATTAAGCTGACACACCGTGATATAACTGGAATACTGTTAAAAGCGGTGTTAGACCTAACTCACTCACTCCAATGACATAGAGTTGTTGCCTTCTGATAGGGGTATACAAGAACATGTTCTAGGTTTCATATACCAACCAGTGTTTTGCAGGCCAGTCCGTAGCAAGCCCACCCCTTTTTTGCTGGTTGAGACCACCCCTCCCCACCTTTTATTCATCATGCCGTGGTTTCTAAGATTATTAAAAGAAATTTTGTTTTGAAACTCATAAAAATCAGATCTTCGTGTTGCTACCACTACACATAAAGGAGCGAGCACCAAGATCTGACTTGACTGAGATTGTCTTGTACCCTCATTTTTGTTGTTATTTTGGGTACTGGTTTCTATCGTAATGTGATTGCACCTCTAGTATATATTCATTATCAGGGATCATCTCGTATCACATAGTCAGGGCATGCTGAATCGGAAATCTGTAAAAGAATGTGACAATACAGTGTGATAAAATCACTCTGTCAAACCCTATTATACTGCCACCATCAGTGAACATGTAATGTCACATAAAATATCTTACAGTCTCATTAAGGTTAGATCTTCGTGCTCGCTACCGCTACTTGTGTAGCAGAAGTGAGCAATAAGGTCAAATTTTTTTAGATTGAGATTGTATATCACAAGTCTTGATAAATTATTTTTCTTCTGATTTAAGATCTACCACTAGGGTGGATTTGGCACCCTGGTGTAATGTGGTTCACCCTGTGTCTGAAAAGACTGATGGCAGCATGATGGGGTTTGACTGCAAACTTCTAGTTGTTGTAAAAGGTATGATGAAGCAGTTTTATAAGAGTGTATGTGAATGTGATAAAAGAAATTGAATTTTTTTTAAGTGTTGATTTTTCAATTATCTCCTTGACTTGTGCAATTACACCACTCACTCACTTGAGACGGATACTCCATGGATGTAAGAGAAGACTGACGGAATCGGGTGGTCAGGCTCGCTGACCTTGTTGATGCATGTCACCGTATCTCATGATGTCAATCCCCACTTAATTATTTATTGACATTGCTGGAATAATGCTGAGTGTGGCGTTAAACAACAAACAAACATATCGTAATCCCTTGCAGCTTGTTGGTTATTCACTAATCATTCTGTCCTCCAACAAAACATCATCCAGGTTGATGCATGAAATCCATCTCATCTCAATCCTAAATGTTTAATAAGGGACCGGTCATAGGCTACTGATACACTAAAGTACTAAAAATATGCTCCCCTAATACTTGTCCCTAAATTGCATTATAAAATGTCCATTTTGCCATGACCCTCCCTTTCCGCTCCCCCTGCCCCTCTCAATAATGACCGGTTCCTTAGACTGAAACTTTGCTCTTTCTTTCTTTAACACTGCACTCTGCAATATTCCAGCTATATGATGGCGGTCTGTAAATAAACGAGTCTGGACCAGACAATCCAGTGACTGATTCATGAGCATTGATTGGGATTTGGGATACAATGATATGCTTCAACCAAGTCAGCGAGCAGGACCACCTGATCCCATTAGTCACCTCTAACGACAAGCATAGTCGCCTTTTATGACAAGCATGGGTTGACCTATTCTACCCCGGATCTTGACCGGAACTGGACTGTCAACATGCGCAAATGAAAAAAAGAACCATCGATACCTTTGAAGATAAAATCAGCAGTTTATCATACAACAGTCATACTGGCAACATTTATATATTATTCATATATTTCTTTCTGTCAATACATGGCATTCCATCCATTTTGAATCATGCACCTGTTCAGGTTTCCTTCGATGATGAAGCTAAGTAGTGTAAAATGTAGTCTTAATGTATATGCCTAAAATGAGGTGTGTTAACTATTGGCCACATCCAACTTCTTCTGTACATCGTCAACAATTGTATCTAGACCTGTTTCAAACAGGTTGATATTGCCATTATTCTTGAAGATGTAGTCCCAGTCTAAGACACTGTCCAGTCCACACTCTGATTCCGCATCATCTACACCTGAAGAAGTAACAATGTGACAATCAATGACAAATCATCTACACCTGAAGAAGTAACAATGTGACAATGACAAATCATCTACACCTGAAGAAGTAACATTGTGACAATCAATGACAAATCATCTACACCTGAAGAAGTAACATTGTGACAATCAATGACAAATCATCCACACCTGAAGAAGTAACAATGTGACAATCAATGACAAATCATCTACACCTGAAGAAGTAACAATGTGACAATCAATGACAAATCATCTACACCTGAAGAAGTAACATTGTGACAATCAATGACAAATCACCTACACCTGAAGAAGTAACAATGTGACAATCAATGACAAATCATCTACACCTGAAGAAGTAACAATCTGACAATCAATGACAAATCATCCACACCTGAAGAAGTAACATTGTGACAATCAATGACAAATCATCTACACCTGAAGAAGTAACAATGTGACAATGACAAATCATCTACACCTGAAGAAGTAACATTGTGACAATCAATGACAAATCATCTACACCTGAAGAAGTAACAATGTGACAATCAATGACAAATCATCTACACCTGAAGAAGTAACAATGTGACAATCAATTACAAATCATCCACACCTGAAGAAGTAACATTGTGACAATCAATGACAAATCATCCACACCTGAAGAAGTAACAATGTGACAATCAATGACAAATCATCCACACCTGAAGAAGTAACAATGTGACAATCAATGACAAATCATCCACACCTGAAGAAGTAACATTGTGACAATCAATGACAAATCATCCACACCTGAAGAAGTAACAATGTGACAATCAATGACAAATCATCCACACCTGAAGAAGTAACATTGTGACAATCAATGACAAATCATCTACACCTGAAGAAGTAACAATCTGACAATCAATGACAAATCATCTACACCTGAAGAAGTAACAATGTGACAATGACAAATCATCTACACCTGAAGAAGTAACAATGTGACAATGACAAATCATCTACACCTGAAGAAGTAACAATGTGACAATCAATGACAAATCATCTACACCTAAAGAAGTAACAATGTGACAATCAATGACAAATCATCCACACCTGAAGAAGTAACATTGTGACAATCAATGACAAATCATCTACACCTGAAGAAGTAACAATGTGACAATCAATGACAAATCATCTACACCTGAAGAAGTAACATTGTGACAATCAATGACAAATCATCTACACCTGAAGAAGTAACAATGTGACAATCAATGACAAATCATCTACACCTGAAGAAGTAACAATGTGACAATCAATGACAAATCATCCACACCTGAAGAAGTAACATTGTTACAATCAATGACAAATCATCTACACCTGAAGAAGTAACAATGTGACAATGACAAATCATCTACACCTGAAGAAGTAACATTGTGACAATCAATGACAAATCATCTACACCTGAAGAAGTAACAATGTGACAATCAATGACAAATCATCCACACCTGAAAAAGTAACATTGTGACAATCAATGACAAATCATCCACACCTGAAGAAGTAACAATGTGACAATCAATGACAAATCATCCACACCTGAAGAAGTAACAATGTGACAATCAATGACAAATCATCCACACCTGAAGAAGTAACAATGTGACAATCAATGACAAATCATCCACACCTGAAGAAGTAACAATGTGACAATCAATGACAAATCATCTACACCTGAAGAAGTAACAATGTGACAATGACAAATGATCTACACCTGAAGAAGTAACAATGTGACAATCAATGACAAATCATCTACACCTAAAGAAGTAACAATGTGACAATCAATGACAAATCATCTACACCTGAAGAAGTAACATTGTGACAATCAACGTCAAATCATCCACACCTGAAGAAGTAACAATCTGACAATCAATGACAAATCATCCACACCTGAAGAAGTAACAATCTGACAATCAATGACAAAACATCTACACCTGAAGAAGTAACAATCTGACAATCAATTACAAATCATCTACACCTGAAGAAGTAACAATGTGACAATTGGACTGTATTAAGAGTAGTTAACTTATTCTAAGAGAGATATTTGGAAAATCGGAATTTATTTATCTGCCAAATGCAAAAAGAAGGGGAAGGTGCATGCAACGTGCCAAGTCAATAATTTCATAGCGGCACACACGTGTCGTGAGACCCCTCAATGTTGAATTGCACATAACAGTATCATTTATAGTATTAAACGTATCAAAAATTAATTGTCAGTTAAATGCAATATTTGACAGCACGTAAATTTAGCAAAGGAATAATGTGGTAACTATAACAAATAAATAGAAATAACAAGAATTTATCACATTTCTTCACCATCATACATTAGTCAGTCAGTACAATGAGGTCAGATACCTTCCAGTCGAGACATGGGCCCATTACATTGTAGATGTAGACTTACAACACCAATATTCCAGATACATGATGGTGGCCTGCATATAATTGAGTCTGGACCAGACAATCCCGTGATCGATAATGCGTGCAACAATTCACATCATTGGGGTTCGATGACACAGAGTCAACCAAGTCACTGATCCTGACCACCCCATCCGTTAAGTCGCCTCGTAAGGCCAGCATACCTTGCTGGGGAGCAATTCTAACCCAGCACCCTATTGGAGTAATTAAATTGATAATACACCCTATCCTGTATATTAGATGCAGTCATTAATTAAAGTAATGTGTACCTGACTGAAAGACAAATCCCCTGGCTTTGCGGACATCTTCATCAGCTTCTACTCTGACAGTCCATGTGATGCTGGGATAGTTTTGTTGGAAGTATGCAATGTCAGTTAATCTTCTGGCATCACTGATGATCCAAACTTTCTTGTCGCTTCCTTCTCCGGATGTCACAATACGGCAGAAATACCCGGGGTCTGCATTCCGCTTCTCTTCCCCCCACCGGATCATGTCTGGTCGATATCGCTCCTTGTATTCAGATGCATCTAAGAGACGTGTGATGTCTAGCTGGTGTTCCTAAATACAGGTATCCAGTTGATTATTGTACAATTTAAGGGATCACGAAAAATGTATCCAGTTGATTCAAGTTACAATTCAAGGGATCAAGCAAAACAAATTTATATATAATATATAGGCTCAAAGCTGTTTCCAACCTAGAAAATATGTTATTTGTTGTATTCATGTAGCCATACAACCATGTCAGACTTGATTTTTTTTTTTATGTCTTGATTAACACTATTAATTGCACATACTTTAAAACATGATCCTCTTTTTATTCAGTGAAGAAAATATATTGATTATTGCAACTTAAACGAGTGACTGCATAAATAGCAAGAAGTATTGACATTGATGGATGATCAATTACCATGATTACAGCCAGTCCAAAGTAATCCAACAGATTAATTATACAAGAGTCTGTCCAGACATGCTAGGCATCAAGAAATGAATCAAGTTTGATCAGGAGTTCCTAGTTTACTGATTCTACTTATCAGGAATCCAATGATTATAAAAAAAGAAGGATTCATCCAGGACCCAAGACGTATCCAGGGAGGACATTAACATGTAGGGAGAGAAAGCTTTTTTTACAAACTTGGAGGAATGGGTAAACTTGGAATGCCTTTTATGTTGTGATAGGCTGTTGTTAAACTGAAACATCTCAACTATAATAGTGTTTTATTAAGTGTGTGCTCAATTGGTCAAATTCTCAGTATTTGTATACAATTATTTACTGGTTATCACCTTTGCATATTGCCCCTTGAGGGGTGCTGACAAACGCATGATACAACATTTCTCGTTTCCAATCCTGAAAATGAAATATAACAATTAATTACAAAGTCACACAATAATTGCCTTGTGACATCCAATAAATTAAAGCAACAGTTTTTAATGATTTCCAGCAGAGTACATAAAACTTTGATTATAGGATTAATGATTACTACAACATGCTCTTGTGTAGAGGATTATGAATTCGATACATTACGAATACATTACTGATTTGTGCTCAATTAAAATGTTAATAATCTGTTTCAGTAAATAGTTTGCTTCCACTATTGATTTAGTATGAGTTGATAAATTATCATAACCATAACACCAAACAGACATGTGATAAACAGACCGATATGTGATAAAGGAGAGTGGAGTGTGGTTGTTGGGAATGGAAAATTAATGGTGCTTATCCATGTCAGCTGGTGAGAGTGAAATAGATTAAAAAATTGTGTGATTATTGTTAATTGGAGAGTTATGTGTCATGTCACACGCTTCAGGGAAATATATAACAGATACAAACTATAGAAATCACCTGAAACAGCATTATACATGTTAAAAGCAGAATTATACTACTCAAAAGAAGTTAAAGAACACCTGATTCTTTCATATTACTTTAGTTAATCTGTCTTAGCATGTGAGATTTACTATAGTAATATGAAAGAATTTGGTGTTCTTTAACTTCTTTTGAGTAGTATATCTATCAAAAGTCGACTCGTTGGTGTAAAAGTGCAAAACAGACAGGGCCCAAGGGAAAGAAAACACTGAATACCGAAAGAAAACTACCAATAAATACAGAATATGAATGCTTACTTGTGAGTATAGATATTCAATCATAATTGATAGACTACCCTTAAAACTGCAAACATAATCAAGAATACATAGATCTATATAAATAATTTTTTAGCAACTGTTTAAAGTTTTTGTGAAAACACATTGACTCCAAAGTCACAAGCAGCACATTAAACATGACAAACAAAATATATATAGATGCTTATAGTTGTGTCACCATGGTCAGACAATCACCTGATCTATCATCCTGATCAGCTGATTTGTTGTGCAGAACAGGGCTGTTTGTTTTGACTTACTCGGAACTTGTCATCTCGCAACCTATTTCTGATTCAAAGCCACACATAACATAAAACACGTATTTATAATGTACCGTTGTAGTAACTTCTCAGTAACATAGTCCTTGCCAGATTTTCTCTTTCCACTAAAGACGAGAACTGCTACCGGAACGTGTGCCATTGTTACTCGCGTTATCACGACAGGGCGACGAACGGATTAAAGTGTGTCATTTCCGACAACATAGTTAAACAACTAATTCACTCATTTATTTAAATCACAAAGCATTGGATATTAGTTAACAGTATTTGTTTTAAAAATATAATAACTGCACTGCGATGCAAATACAATTTATAATTGTTAGATATGGAATCGAGTTCTAATTCGTTCCTTTCCAGTAACGGATGTAGTTAAACACGCGAGATGGTGGATTTCGCCATGTGGAACAGGTGTTGCATTGCTCATCATTGAAAAAGTAATCATATAAGCAACTTTCAAAGCTGGCTTTTTCATTTTTTCAAATTACATGTACGCAAGGCGATTTTGTTTGTTCTGATTATAATTTTATTACGATGTCCTTGTTTCTTTACAGATCTCTGATGAATTGTACTGTTGAGTTCGATGACAGCTCTTTCAGTTTCAAGCAAAAGTTTCCATATAGTACACACTTGCTTAAGGTTTCGTCATTTGATTACTAGGGTTAGGTATATACGGCCAAGAACTGTTGTCGTGCCTAACAGATGCAAGATGTCTGCGACTATAGATGTGACGGTCAATGAAGTGAAGGAGGGTAAAGCAGAAGTTCTAACACCGTCGTCAGTCTTCTACAACCCGGTACAGGAGTTCAACAGAGATCTGACGATTGCAGTCATCTCGGAATTCGTCCATGACCATTTTGATACAGTGAGAGAGCGAGAAGCTAAGTTATTGAGAAAGAAATTAAATTCACTAGAACAAAATGATGCGGCAACTGGAGAAGACGCGAAAGCCAAACAACAGACATGCAGTGATGAAAACAATTCCGATGATTCTAAAATTGATGATTCCAAGTTAACAGCTGGTGTCTCCCACCCAAATGGAATTAGAATTTTGGAAGGTTTGGCAGCATCTGGGCTTAGATCAGTCCGGTTTGGCTTGGAGATTCCAGGTGTGAAAGAGGTCATTGCAAATGATTTTGATAAAAATGCTGTTGGTTTTATTGACAAAAATATTACCAAGAACGCATTGACAGGCCTTGTTCGGTCGAACTGTGGAGATGCTGCAATGGTCATGTACCAAAATAAAGGGCTGAAAGATAGATTTGATGTTATTGACCTTGACCCTTATGGCAGTCCATCTGTATTTCTCGACTCGGCTGTCCAGGCCGTGAGAGATGGAGGCCTTCTCTGTGTCACTTGTACAGACATGGCTGTCATGTGTGGAAACTCATGTGAGACTTGCTACTCTAAATACGGATCTGTGTCATTAAAGGCAAAATTTTGTCATGAAATGGCTTTGAGAATAATCCTCCAGTCGGTTGAATCGGCAGCAAATCGATATTCACGTTACATTCAACCACTTATCTCAGTGAGTGCTGACTTCTACGTGAGAGTATTTGTCAAAGTGTTCACAGGCCAAGTGAAAGTGAAGCAGTCCGTTACAAAATTAGCTTATGTTTATCACTGCACAGGATGTGGATCACATGTTCTGCAAAAACTTGCAAACAAGACCCCAACCAAGGGAGACAACTACAAGTTCACACCAGCAGTGGCACCATCTGCACAACCAGTATGTAATCATTGCGGATTTAAACAACACATCGGTGGCCCAATATGGGCAGACCCCATGCATGATAGAGACTTTCTTACAAAAGTACTACAGAGAGTATCATCCAATCAAGACCTGTTTAATACATCGGAGAGGATTCTGGGAATGCTGAGTATGATGTCAGAGGAGGTGGAAGATGTGCCGCTGTACTACACCCTAGACGAGGTCTGCAATGTTCTTCACTGTACTGCTCCCAGTATAGTTCAGTTCAGGTAGTCTTGATGAAGAGAATCTGTCACCTTGTCTTTTCAGTGTTTCACCCTAACGCTAATCTGTTTGCCTCCATCCACGATTATCCAGCGTATTATATGTCCATTCTAATGTGTAATGATAGGACATTATTCAGTATCAAAATTTGTAACAAGTCTTCAGGACAATTCCTTTGACAACCAGTCAGTGTCCTAGAAAAAGAACTGATCTGAAATCCAGTTACCATGATTGACACATACCCTGGACCCAGGTGCTTCACTATAGAAGTGTCAGCACTGTCTTCATCTCCCTTATCACAAATTAACACAGAATTTCTGTCTCTTTAGCTTGAAATCAATAACCAGTGAAAATGCCCCTTCTGAGTTAGTGAGTGAGTTGGGTTTTACTCTGCTTTTAACAGTATTCCAGTTATATCCCGGCGTGTCAGCTTAATGTGGGAGGAAAGCCCGAAGTGATGCAGGTCTCAGACGTTTACCACTTCGGTGAGACCCCCGAGCACGGGTATGGTGCTGACAAACCTAGAAACATAATCGGAGCGAACCGGGATTTGAACCCACAATCATAGGTTTCTGGCGGGTCCAAGAGACGCAACGCTGCACAGCGAATCGTGGCGCCTTAGACGACTGGGCCACCCGTGCCCTCGCCTCTTCTGAAATCCAATTCATCATATAAATGCATTCAAAATCATGACCTTATATATTGCATGATGTGAGCAGGCCCTTAATCATGTTGATATATTTGAAAAAAATAAATGCTATAAAAAATGGTTCTAGATGTCATGAGCATGATCAGTATAAACTAATAAAGTGAGTAAGTTGGGTTTAATGCCGCTTTTAACAGATCAGTATAAAGACATAATACGCCTGCTTATTCCAGTCATGAAAGGACCCGTGAAGATTCCGGGGTAGAATAGGTCTTCAGCAACCCATGCTTACCGTAAAAGGCGACTATGCTTGTCGTAAAAGGCGACTAACCGGATTGGTTGGTCAGGCTCGCTGACTTGGTTGATACATGTCATCGGTCCCAATTGCGTGGATCGATGCTCATGATATTAATCACTGGATTGTCTGGTCCAGACTCGATTATTTACAAACTGCCTTCATATAGCTGGAATATACCTGAGTGCAGCGTTAAACAACCAACCAACCAACCAACCAACCAACCAACCAACCAACCAACCAACCAGTCATGAAAGAACAGTGCATGGAGTCATTGAAACTGGTCTCAATACAAAGCTTTGAACATGTTGAATGTTGTTGAATGGGTCCAGGGCATACTAGTATGTCATAATTTTTATGATAGAATGGAGATATGATACACTGGATAAGCAAGGATGGTTGGATTTGTACTTGTCCTAATCATTATTGTCTCACACTAGCCACGCTAACAGACGAGAGTGAATTTCAAAGGCTGTGTGAATAGTTCATGTTTATTTGATTGTGTTGATGGACTGGGTCACATATGTTCCCCTACGGAAGTGCACGCAAGTTCTTTGTCATGTATCATGTGTATGGTGTAAACCTTGAAATAATTGTTACACTTGTGTTGAAGGTCAGCTGTGCTGAATGCTGGTTATCGAGCATCACTAACCCACTGTGCCAAGAACGCCCACAAGACTGATGCACCTGGGGAGGTGGTATGGGTACGTAGAACAGATTTATGAAGTTGCATATTGAAAATGGAATTTCCATGTTTGGTCAAATTTGTTCTCATACTCCTTTTGATATCAAGCATCAGAGTTTTTCCACTTTTATCAACTCGTGTTGATATATTTGGTATCAAAAGACACTCGGATGAGATTCTCTATGTTATATCATCTCTGTTACTAAGGACTTCCGAGAATATTAATGAACCGCATGTGCTCTGAAGCCCTGTGCTGATTATTTAACATGTATTTTAAGGTGATTTCATAGAAATGAAATCCATCGTGATAGAGTGAAGGAAATCAGAAATGGACAGTCCAAACTTTGTATTTTCTGTCTGATTAGAATTTTCTTGTTAAACTTTTCGTTCATGCTAGAATGGAATTATTTTTAATAATTCAACATGTTAAAACCTCAAGACCGTGTGTATCCCATTAACTTATTATTTGCTTCTATTTTCAAATTGTGTGCAGGACACAATATTTTGTATCCGGTAAAACCCTGTTATCATGTGTAGAGTGAACATCATAGCCTTGATGATAGTTTGATGATATAGCCGGGGGAACAGGTGGCCCATTCCTCTAAGATGCTGCAATTCACTGTGCTGAGTTGCGTTCCTTGGACAAGCCAGAAACCTGTGATCGTGGTTTCGAATCCTGGATCGCCCAGAGTATATTTCTGGGTTTTTCAGCACCAAATCAGTGCTTATTGGTTTTACCAAAATGGTAAATGTCTGAGACCTGTATCACTTCAGGCTTTCCTCTCACATTAAGCTGGCACACCATGACATAACTGGAGTACTGTTCAAAGCAGCGTTAAACCCAACTCACTCACTCACTCACTATAATGCAGGTTTTTTTCCAACAGGACATAATGCGAGCATGGGTGAAGGATCACCCAGTGAAGGCAAGTCGGCTGCAAAGTGGGACCCCAGCCAAGGCCATCCTGGACAAGGAGCCTGTGACAGAAGTATCGTTCAGCCTTCACCCAGACGCCAACCCCCAGTCTCGCCAGAAGGGGCTGCTACGATGGCAGGTGAACCCTGAGCCAGACTGGGGGCCCAAGCCCCGGGCCAAGAAGTCCAACACAGAGGAGAGTCTCAGTGAGAAGAGAGACAGGTGTCGAGGCAAGAGGAAGGACAGACAGGTGAGGGGTTGGGAGTTAACCTTTGCATACGTCTCATAAACATGTGATGTTCAGGAAGTATGCTTGGAGGATTTGTGCTCAAGTGATGAGCATTAGTGTGCCTCAACACTACAATTAACTTGGGTGAGTCTCGTCTTAATAACAACTTTCAAGTCAAATCCTATCAATGATGGACATAACAGCTGAGAGGGGCGCGGGTGGCACGGGTGTCCCAGTCATGTGCAGAGTTGCGTCCCATGGGAATGCCAGAAACCTATGATTGTGGGTTTGAATCCCGGTTCGCCCTGATTATGTTTCGAGGTTTGTCAGCATCATACCCGTGCTCGTGGGTGTCACTGAAGTGGTAAACGTCTGAGACCTGCATCACTTCGGGGCTTTCCTCCCACATTAAGCTGACACGCCGTGATATAACTGGAATACTGTTAAAAGCGGCATTAAACACAACTCATAACAGCTGAGAATTAACACTCAATTCGACTTAAGTCAGTTTCCTCTTTGAAGTATTATTATTGTCAGCCATATTGATTTCACAAGATCTAATATTTCTTTTAGATGTGTATTTACTGGAAATTTCTTCGGTCAGTGGATATTAACAGTAATAAAAAACTCATGAATAGATCTAGAAGTGGACACTTGTAAAATGGTGACTTGATCTTTAGCACCAGTGTTGTATTGTGATTCTGTGTATGTGTGTTGGTATTTGTCTTCCAGGGGGACAAGAGCTTCCTGAAGCAGTACCCATGTAAGAAGTACAAGACAGGGGAGTGTGACATGGGGGACGGCTGTGTCTACAACCATGACATGGAGCAGGAGCAAGCACAGTGATTTACAAACAGTGAAGCTCACCATCTCTCTGTGGGCTTGTTTTGTGTAGGAGATATGTATACAAAGAGCTGATGTTGACCAGTATAAGAAGGAAGGTCACTTGGTGGCAGTGCTATGTGACCTCTTCTGTGTATGATAGTAGTTACCATGGTTACATTGGACTCTGTAATAAAACTGTAAATATGTGAATATATCACTTTTAATAAAACCTGATGTTATGCATTTTTATGTCATCTCTTTTGTGTAGACTTCTGTGTTGTTATGGGCAGTAATTTATTAGTTCATCATGGTGATGATCCATGGTTGATTTCCAAGATTGGTAAATTGTATGAAGCCCATTCTTGGGGTTTACTGATGTGACAATCTTGCTAAAATCAGCACAAATCCCTCACTCTGTCAGCACCATACCCATGCTTGTGGGTTTCGCTGAAGTGGTAAACGTCTAAGACCTACATCACTTCAGGCTTTCCTCCTATACCAAGTTCACAAACCGTGAAAACTGGAATATTATTCAAAGCCAACTCACTCACTCACAAGCACGTATATGTTTCTAAGGAGAGTACCACAAATAACAAACACTGCAGATAATGCTTCAAGGTTTATATATTGAAGTGGAATGTTCTTGATATTCCTGTAGCCAGCAGTTTCAAAAACCTTTGGAATGACATCTCTGTGTTATCAGCACAGATAACATCAGGAGCACGTACTGAGACAACACTGATCCAGTACATTGTTTGGCCACGGGAGCATCCTCCAGCAAGGAACAAGCACTCTGAGCATTGTCACTACCATACATAGTTTCACAAATACAGTTAAAGCTTGTTAGTCCATCATGACTGGAATATATACTACTCAAAAGAAGTTAAAGAGAACATCCTTTTTTCACATGACTGTCATGGCTGACTTTAGTCCTATGAAAAAAATGGTGTTCTCTAATTTCTTTTGAGTAGTGTATATATACACAAGGCAACATTACATAGCATCAATATTTGTTAATCAATGTTAACATGGACATTTGCTGATCCAGGTAAATTTTACAATCCGGATTAACGAGGGTTCACTGTACAATGGTCATGCTAGGAATAACTGTGGAATGGACTTATGCATGTTACGGTTGTGCGATTCAGTGTCTTTATTTTGTAGATCATTCTAACAACAAATCCTTCATCCTTCTGAAATAGATTAAGAGTATTTCATCAACTAAAACTGGAACAACAGTTTACCATCTTAGGAGCTCTGATACATTTTCATGATTAATTAGAAAATATTAAAATCCCTGTAATACCCAAAATTTGCAGTGCAATAAACTACCCCGTGACAAGAATACCACAAACTTAATCCAGAACCATAACAGTATATGAACTGTTAGCAGATTACTGGCCCTGCATCCCACCTACATACACTGAACACGCTGTGATGGGGATGGCAGCGTGTACAGCACTATCACGGACAGTCCATTGGAAGACAGACACTACTTCTGGCGGAATATGCTGACAGGATATGTATTGTATTTAGCATATGCTACAACAGTGGAAAAAACCTGTTCAGCGACAATCAATGTACAATGAATAATGCACAACTCGTTCATATCACAGTTTTAACCAGACATCTAATTGTGTCTCCAACATTAGCATAACATAAAGTAAATTGGAATATTTAATACTTTGGTTATTACAGTGGACGGATAATGATATAAAAAAGAAAAAAAATATCTTAAAATCATCAATACATAATTGCTTTGTAAATATGGGATAAACTGAGAGTATCAGTTTATTGCAAAAAAGCTTCCCATAGTGCTTATAGATACGATATATCGTGGGCGTACCACACTGGAATGTTGTTTGACATCTACTGGTAAGATACATAGAAAATGATACACGTTAATTTACATAAAACACAAATAATTTATAGTCAAAAATTGCACCCATGGTTAATGATTATATTTGATTAAAATGATGAAAATATCTTATATTATGTACATTGCGTTGATTATATATTTACAGTTATTATTTACAAATAAGAACCTGTTTGAGTAATGATGAAACATCATGGACAGTTACAACCTCCAAATCTTCAATGTTTCTTCAATGTCTTTCTGTAAGCCGAACCTGTCGTGATGATCATGATGATTAGGGATTGTACGAGATTTGGGTCAATTGTCTTTAAACTTGAAAAACCAAAGCGCCAACCTTTCAGAAAACCAAACCAACCACGCTTTAAGAAACACAACAGCAACAGAATCCATAAACATAGCAGCATCCTCAACACAGCAGGGGTGAAACGATACAGCCAAGTCACGATACAATACGTATCACGATACATGGGCCATGGTACAATACATAGCACGATACATGGGCATGATACCATATGTATCATGATATATGGGCCACGATATGATACATATCATGACACATGGCCACGATACGATACATATCATGATACATGGGCCACAATATGATACGTATCGTGATACGCATATTTACATCAAATCCCATGTAAACTTCATGATGTTCATGACTATAAATATTTCAGAGCAGGTTCAAAGGAAAAGCTAGTTGCAGACATATGTTTGTAGCGGCTATTTTGGTAGTGAACTTGAAAAGCTAGTTAAACACATTTTGCGATATTTGACTGACCCAAAAATGTTAGGGGTTATAAATGAGTAGTAAGCAATTTATTTTACGAAGTATAACATCGTGTATTGAGACAGAAAAAAAATGTATCCTATCGTTGCAAGAAAACTCACGATGCACCGATGTATCTTTTCACCCCGACAACACAGCAGCATGGTTCAAACATCTTCAGTTGATGTGAGGAGAGATCAATAATCATATATATACTTCTCATCTTTTGATAGGGATATTATTATTATCTCTTGACTCACCCCACTTATGTGTGTAATTTATAACATCTGTGTGATTTTATGAAGAATTTTATGAAGTATCTTATACCCTTATCAAAAGTTGAGTGGTATACAACACGAATAATTGAGGTGACTATTGAAGGCATAGTTTCATAACTACCTGTGTCATCCCACAACATAGATTTCCTTGCTTAATTTGACATGAGGACACAGCATTAGATGTTCCCGATTCAGCAGAGTGGGAGTAATGGAGATACGTCGGATTATTGTCTGACAGTAACTTATGAAACTTTTCAAAATGTTATTCAAAAGTCTCTTTAAACAAGGTGTATTTTGGATCAAAGTGAATTTAGAAGTAAATAATGAACACTACAAACAGTTGAAATTTTAGCTTATTTATGTATTAGCATCAGGTAGACAAGTGTGATGAAGCAGCAGGTGGAGCAATGGTTGCATCCCCAGTAGACAACAGGTGTATATAACATGTTGGCATCGTCATTAACCGTACTCTGCAATACATCTGTACAGATTCTCATTGTGTAGAAATAATAAAAAAAAATTTAAAATAAACTGATGACAGAAAATGCATCTGGTTTCTTACCCCAACAATATTGCCAGTAACCATGGTAACATGATTATGCTAACCAACTCGTAACATTTTAGTCCTGAACTTTCAAGTTGTATGTATTTAGTTTACCCGGTGAAATATTAAATATTAGTTTTATTTTCAAATGTAATATATCATGTATAGTTAAGTTCAAATGGAAGGGTTTGGGATGGCATGACTCTGTTGATAAAATATCGCTTGGAAAATGAGATATTGTGAATGAGTTTTCAAGGGTGTGTTAATACTTTGTAAAATCCATTTGGCTTTGCATGTTCAGCAGTTTTTAGTGTTGATCATGGAGGACATGATCTCCCCCTGTGATGAGGGTAATGCTGGTCCTAGTCCTCGTCCTCGTTCTGCACCTCCTCCAACTGTTCCTCCGCATTCTGGATTGTTGTTCCCAGAATTCCCTCTATATCCTCTATGGCGCCCTGTAGCAGGAATAATGTGCATATCACTTTAATCAATGTCTCAAGTCAAGTACAAGGAATCTATAAATAACATGATTCCTAGTTTCCATGAGGGTTGGACCAAGTGAAATACAGGTACAAGTGTGAAACATGCTGTTTACCCGTAATTGAAAAATGCTTATTTTGAACATCTTTTGGTTATTTATTCTATTTCTTTACTATTGTTAGAAATTTAATACCAACATGATCAACATGATGATATGTTATATACCCAAACCACATTTTTATTTTAAACCATAAAACAATCAATTGTCAAGCATAAACAATAGACATCAGAAGATGACAAATCCTGTTGGCCCCCACAAATTTGAAAGAACAAATCATCTGACTGTTACTTTAATTCTAGCTAAATCAGAGAATTTCTATCTAATCTGTCTGTCCGTATACAAGAGTGGTTATTGAGCTATCAAAACAATACCATAGAATTGGGATTTGGAACTTTGTATTTGTATGTCAAGTAAACACCCAAATGAACAGAGTCTAATTCAAACTTGTTGCTGTGGAAACTTAAAAAGATATAAAGTCTAAAGTCTTTAAATAGCAAATACAAAATACTTAAAGACAACGAGGTCTTTGTGTGCGAACCATTTCAAGAAAGATTACCTATTATAGAGATATGTTCCGAACAAACACACATGAGTCAAAGTGATTAAACATGGAAACTGGAATAAATTTATGACATTTCTAAATAGCAAAAGGCACCACATTAGCCCCTGGTTAATACATGTAGCAAGTTTGGATGAAGAATCTTCACAGTTTTTACAGTCAGACAGTCAACTGATATCCAGTCAGACAGTCAACTGAAATCATCCTCGCACATTGTACCCAATCGAACCCAGGCCTTTGCTGTGACGAGTGAATGCCTTAAACACTAAGCCACCCTACCACCCCGAGATGATTCGGACATACAAAACTTGATCACAACAATTGCAATGCAAGCAAAAGAGGAAAACGCTCTCTGAATGAAAATGTCTACCTTAAAGTTAGTCTTGCCCTGCATGTTGGGTGCCGAGATCTCTTGGTGGATGACTGACATGTTGCGAGCGAACGTAGCAAGTCCCCCTTGCAGGTTGTCCCCGATGGTGCTGTCATCAGAAACACATGTTTATTGACATCACAAATGTATTATGACATCAGTTATTGACCACAGCATTTTCTGTTGATGTGTACCCGAACAGTTGTGAGACATGAAGGACTTTACTCACTAAATTGAGTACTGACTAAATTCAAGTTTGTTTGAAAAATAAGAAAGACAATATACAACAATGGATGCAAAATTGATGTTGCCATGGAGAATGCCTCATTTTTGATCAAATTGGGGAGTTTACTTATCAAGGGGGGTAGAATAGGTCTTCAGCAACCCATGCTTGCCGTAAAAGGCGACGATGCTTGTTGTAAGAAGACTAACGGAATCGGGTGGTCAGGCTCGCTGACTTGGTTGATGCATGTCATCCTATTCCAATTGCTTAGATCGATGCTCATGTTGTCAATCACTGGATGTCTGGACCAGATTCGGTTATTTACAGGCCACAGTCATATAGCTGGAATATTGCTGAGTGCGGCGTTAAACAACAAACAAACAAAATTAACAAAATAAACAAAACAAACAAAACTTATCAACATGATCAAGGAAAGTATTCATACACAGTGATGAAAGTGTGGAAGATTTCAGGGTCTTAAATATTTGTCTTGTTCAAGATAATTTCACTTCTTTCATGACGTTCATGCATTTGTGCTGCTTACAGGATACTGACTCTGAGAAGCACAGTCCTTCTATTATGCTGCAATGCCGAGTGCCAGGCAGGGTAACAACAAGTTCCATCTTTTAACGTACCTGGGTTTGACAGCCAGGGGACTGAACTACCAACCTTCCCTCTTTCTGGGCCAACATGTTATCCACTAGGTCACAGACGTTCAGGTTTGGAAGAACTTTGAAGTTTGATTTATGTGTAAGATATACCAATAAGATACAGAAAACAACTCACAGCATTCCCAGTCTCTCCCTGTTGAAGCTGTCCACTAGGGTGAACACAGTACCCTGCTTCTCCTGTAACCATAGCAACAAAATCTGTTGTCAGGGACGAGGCTTCAAATCAGATAGAGTTATCTCCCCTTGACCATGTCCAGGGCCCACTTGCACAAAACGATCTTAGCGCTAAGACTATTGTAAGCCTATGTTAAAGTATGGTAGTTAAGATCATCTTAGCGCTAAGATCGCTTTGTGCAAGTGAGCCCAGGTTGTGTGTGTATTGTGTACAAGGTTTCACTGAAGTAATCTTTCACAACATGTATCATAAGGTACTCACTGAAACACTTTTATCAAATGAATGAATTGTTTTGTGTCTACTGTGTGAAAACAAAGACTTGGAGAAAGATATTGGTGTTTACTTTGTTTTCCTCTGCTGAGTATATTGAAGAATTGACTTCTAATGTTTTTGCATTTTCGGAAGTATAAATGTAAAAAATTGGTGTGCACAATGTGTAAATCAGCGTGTACGTCAATAAATGCAGGAATATTGAAGTCAATTCATAAACAGACAAAGAAGAGAAAAACAAAGTAAACGCTAATATCTTTCTCCAAGTCTTTGTTTTCACACAGCAGACAAAACAGTTCACAGGATGCTTCTATATAAGCATTGATACAAAAACCTGTAGAGAACTGTATGAAACCTGGGATATGAATCAGCACAATAATAAACACAAGCCCCACCCACCCCACACACTCTAATATCAGCCAAACAGGAAACAGCTGTTCAGTAGTGAGCGTGGCTAAACTGTTGAAATATACATGTAAACGTAAATAAAATTACATTGTACCTGGTTAGCCAATCAAATGCCTTAGAATCACTTGCAATTGATGTATGAGCTGTTTAGTCATGAATATCATAATACAATATCATAAACATTACAATCTCATTAAAATCATATCTCAGTTCTTGTGATCTCTAAACAAAGAGGACATCCCATTACAGAGTCACGTCAGAACGACTTTTCGTCCAACCAATCAAAGCGTCGCATACCGGATGATGAAAGTGACAGTCGAAATGTGTTTTCTGATCATGCAACCTCAAAAACATTAACACAGGGTATTCCAAACGACAGTTATGGCCCCTACGACTAATTCCGTCAAAATTATCGTCTGTCTCTCGCTTCCGTGGGATAGACATTTTAACACAACCATATATTAGACATTCCGGAATTTTCGTTTGTTCAGTTTTCAAAATTTTAATTGAGAACTGTGTCAACATATTTTTCAAGCGTTGTCTGAAGGGAAGTTGCCAGGTTGAAATAAGTGCCGTAAAGCTCGAGAAAGCTGCTTTCTAATTGGCTGATATCGACTTCTTGTTAGTTGTTTCAGTGGTTGGTCAAAGTTTGCGAAGGGTCGTTCTGACGGGACCCATAATGGGATGTCCTCAGATCTTTGTTTAGCAGCAATGAGAACTTAGATCTGATTTTAATGAGATTGTAAACATTATGAAAATGAATTATGCAGTATGGTATTTAATTGCAAAGATATTCAATTGTTATATATAATCCTAGACTGATAAGATTTTTCTGACAATGAAGTAAGTCGGCATACCTTGATGTCATATCCTATGCCATGTGCCCGACACATCTGGAAGAACACGCTATAATGGACGACGGCCAGGTTTGTGTGGAGCAGATGTGTACTCATCACGGCATAGCGAGTAGAACTGGGAGAGGCCTGCACAGAAATACAACGTGGTGAAATCCTGTCATCAGAGTCATATCTAGCAGTTGTAGTCCAGATATACAACAACAGCTACAATAAATACCGAAGTAAAGGAGTATTGAAGGGAATGAAAATGCCTGGTTTTGGATGTAACTGTGTCTCTCGAAATTCAGCTTAGAGAACAAACAGAAAGGCAAGTTATCTCCAGAGCATTCATACATCTGGTACATGGTTAGATTGCATCGTGCTTTTGGGTCCTGAGTAACAGTTTTTCAAATATCGTAGTTGCTACTAGGGCTGGGATGGGTAATTTGGGTACTCGGGTCGGATGGGTTCTGAGTAGGACCTGGGTACCACAGGACTACCCGGGCCCGTGGTTAGTCATGTGATATATTGTTTAATGGCAAAACTTATCTAGAACTCTATGCTTACACTACAAGTCACAAATGTTCGCATTTCTTTCTGACAATGCACGCATTCCTTCTGACTTCCATATGTTTGAATAAAGATGAAACTTCCATCAATTTCGGTGTATGCATGACCAGATTGTTTTATACGTGTATCTCAATACATTTTTCCAGGGCTATGGTCAAATCGGACAGTTTGTACCTATCTCTTGAGACCTACAGCAGGTACCCGGGTAGGGTCGGGTAATAGTGGGTGGGTACCCGGGTAGGGTCGGGTAATAGTGGGTGGGTACCCGGATAGGGTCAGGTAATAGTGGGTGGGTACCCGGGGAGTAAATTTGGACTCGTCCCAGCCCAAGTTGCTATGTACTTAAAAGGATTATCATTTTGACAACAGAAATTACTGAAAACAACAATGAATTTACATAATGTTGGTGAAACTTTCATAGTCATGTAGAAAATGTAGACCCTAGAATAAGATGGTCAGCAATGAGACATGTATGTATAACAATAGTGAGTCAAAGTGAGTGAGTGAATATTGTTGCTGGGATACGAATACATGCATCAACCAAGTCAGCGAGCCTGACCACCCAATCCTGTTAGTCGCTCTTACAACAAGCATAGTTGCCTCTTTTGACAACCATAGGCTGCTGAAGACCTATTCTACCCCGGATCTTCACAAGTCAAATCGAATGGAATGGTGAGCATAATACATATGTTTTATTCTTACACAAATAATCAATGTTTTAGACTTATTTTCACACAATCAAGAAACTAAAGAAGCATATGAATGTTATGTTTGAGTGAATCTCTTCACTTATAATATAGTGCCAAATGATTTGCCGCCATGTTTGTCTACAAAAACACTCACACATCAGGAAACACCCAATCTAAACTTATTTGATCAAGAAGACATTGATTATTGGGCTTAAAAGTAGTTCCTGCCAGGCAATTTCGTTTGAATATTTATCGGAGAGTGATACCAAGTTTATGGGAATGGTTTGTTGCATCGATAACACTATACATTGTATGACAAATGTATGTATAAGTGGACCCGTGAAGATCCGGGGTAGAATAGGTCTTCAGCAACCACTGCTTGCCGTAAAAGGCGACTAACGGGATTGGGTGGTCAGACTTGCTGACTTGGTTGATGCACGTCGTATCCCAATTGCGTGGATTGATGTTCATAATGTCAATCACTGGATTGTTTGGTCCAGACTCAATTATTTACAGACCGCCGTCATATAGCTGGAATATTGCTGAGTGCAGTGTTAAAACAAACAAACAAACTGTATGTACTTACCTCCTCCTGCCCCTGCAGTCTCCGACGTTTGGGTTTCTTGTCCGTCTTGTTTGGTGAGACGTTGAGTGTGTGTGTGTCGGTGTCGAGGGAGCCGGCAGTGACGTAGCACACCAGCTGGAACATGGCGAGGGTGTCGCTGTACCGGAGACTCAAGTCCAGGGCCCACAGTTTCTGTTCCATCTGAACCCACAGGACAAGGGACACATCAGTGTTTCACAGACACTACATTGATCATCAAATGAACAAAAGACCCAACTGTTAATCCTGTCAGCTGTTCATTATGTCAGGTCTTTGAAAGGCATTTAGAAGTGATACACATAAGGAAGAGAATATATGGATGTCAACATCTTTATTATGAGGAACACAATGTTTCGGAGAATATGTTTATTCCATCAGGTGAATGAATGCCATGAGGCAGAGAAGTGCTAATAACACCCACCCTCTATCAGCCCTAATCACCTATCAGCGCCAATCATCTGTTGGCTTCCCTTGTTAGCTTCCACCCTTTGTTATTTTCCACCTTTTGCTATCTTATTAATATTGTTGTCCTTACATGTACATATATATGCTCTCTGCCTCATGGCATTCATTCACCTGATGAAGGAGTAAGCAGAAACGATGTGTTCCTCACAATAAGGAAGTTGACATCCATATATTCTCTTCCTTATGTTGTTTTGAGGAAAATTATCATGCTGGTGCCGTGATGATACGTACGTGCAGACATAATTATCTCCCCTTGACCATGCTTGTCTATTTCACCAGGGAGATGTGTTTACAACATTCATGTTTCTGAATATGGCATACTTGATAACTGATTTACTGAATGAGTTGTTTTATGATTGCTGGAAGAAATTGTGGACTTGAAGATGTTGAACTGATGTCCAAGTTTACTTGTCATTGTTAAGTTGAATGTTCAATGACATGCTAGGACAAAAACATATTCCTTGTTCTTCATATTCCTGTTCATAACTACAAATCCTGAACATCAAAAATGCTTGTACTTCAATCAGCAGCATGAAAACCATCTTATTCACATTGTGAGTCTATTACACTCGTAAATATTCCTCCCCTTGACGTGACATTACACCGATGCACAGTGAAACCCTGTTAAACTGGACAGTATCATTTCCAGTGAAATAAACTGGATAATCATTTATCGATTTACTGAATCAAGGTTGAGGATAATGTCCTTTAATTAAGTATTGTGTTCTTCAAAAAGATGGTCTAAGGGAGCAGTTTCTGGCAAAAATGTAGTCTGGTTTTACAACCTTCACTATATATGGACTCTGGTTGAGATAATTAACCTGCTCTAACACTGGAGCACGTCTGAAGAAGGAGCACCTGATAACTCTCCAACCAGATAAAAAATGCAAAAAGAAAAATTAGTTTCAAAAAGTGCTGGTAAGACCGCATACTGAATGGGTAAGTAAATGGTCAAGCAATGCCTAAATTGGTTGTTGTAACAATTCTAAAAAATGAGAATATAGGCAGAGATTCAAAACATTTAACCTACCGTCTTTCCATCAATAAATGTGACAAAATCTACGGTGTAATATCCCACAATGCTCCTGGACTTGCATGCCTCGGCCACTTTGTAACACGCTGTGTTGAGAGTGTCGGGCTCAATGGAAGACTGAGGGAGGGACAGGCCCCAGCAGGAGAAGGGCGTCTCCGCGTGGATCTGATCTCCACACGTGAGAATGTTAATGACGCCGCTGGGCTCAATCATCATGTCGACCGTGACACACGTGATGCTCTCAGACGGTGGACATGCTTCAATCACGCCACCTGGCGATAACAAGGAGGATCTTCTCATTAGCTTGTCAGTGAGCAGGCTGACCTTACATTTGTAAACTAACCAAGTCCTAAATGATAAAAGAAACTTTGATGACATCTGTGATGCTTTTGTGATAAATATTTTATTCTTTACAATAAAACATGTAGAACCTGACCAAAGCCATTGCGAGATGAAAAGACTGAATTATTGTACCTTGACTTAAAAATGCTTCCAGAAATGTGTCCCATGTTTTGTAGATGTCAGTGTTGATGGGTGTCGCATGCTCAGAGAGGACATCCGGGATCTCAGCATGGATCTTGATGTACGCAGCTTCCTGATACATAGAAACAGACATGTGAGACGATCATTGACAGACAAAAACAGACATGTGAGATGAACATTGACAGACAAACACAGATGTGATAGACGCACATTGACAGACAAAAACAGACATGTGAGACGAACATTGACAGACAAAAACAGACGTGATAGACGCACATTGACAGACAAAAACAGACATGTGAGACGAACATTGACAGACAAAAACAGATGTGATAGACGCACATTGACAGACAAAAACAGACGTGATAGATGAACATTGACAGACAAAAACAGATGTGTGGCGATCATTGATAGACAAAAACAGATGTGATAGACGAACACTGACAGACAAAAACAGACGTGATAGACGAACATTGACAGACAAAAACAGACGTGTGAGACGAACATTGACAGACAAAAACAGACGTGTGAGACGATCATTGACAGACAAAAACAGACCTGAAAGACGCATATTGACAGACAAACACAGACGTGATAGATGAACATTGACCGACAAAAACAGATGTGATAGATGAACATTGACAGACAAAACCAGACGTGTGAGACGCACATTGACAGACAAACACAGACGTGATAGATGAACATTGACCGACAAAAACAGATGTGATAGATGAACATTGACAGACAAAAACAGACATGTGAGACGCACATTGACAGACAAACACAGACGTGATAGATGAACATTGACAGACAAAAACAGACGTGATAGATGAACATTGACAGACAAACACAGACGTGATAGATGAACATTGACAGACAAAAACAGACATGTGAGACGAACATTGACAGACAAACACAGATGTGATAGAAGAACATTGACAGACAAAAACAGACGTGATAGATGAACATTGACAGACAAACACAGACGTGTGAGACACACATTGACAGACAAACACAGACGTGATAGATGAACATTGACAGACAAAAACAGACGTGATAGATGAACATTGACAGACAAAAACAGACATGTGAGACGAACATTGACAGACAAAAACAGACATGTGAGACGCCCATTGACAGACAAAAATAGACGTGTGAGACGAACATTGACAGACAAAAACAGACGTGATAGACGATCATTGACAGACAAAAACAGACGTGTGTGGCGATCATTGATTAGACAAAAACAGATGTGATAGACGAACATTGACAGACAAACACAGACGTGATATTAGATGAACATTGACAGACAAAAACAGACATGTGAGACGAACATTGACAGACAAAAACAGACGTGATAGACGCACATTGACAGACAAAAACAGACATGTGAGACGAACATTGACAGACAAAAACAGATGTGATAGACGCACATTGACAGACAAAAACAGACGTGATAGATGAACATTGACAGACAAAAACAGATGTGTGGCGATCATTGATAGACAAAAACAGATGTGATAGACGAACATTGACAGACAAAAACAGACGTGATAGACGAACATTGACAGACAAAAACAGACGTGTGAGACGAACATTGACAGACAAAAACAGACGTGTGAGACGATCATTGACAGACAAAAACAGACCTGAAAGACGCATATTGACAGACAAACACAGACGTGATAGATGAACATTGACCGACAAAAACAGATGTGATAGATGAACATTGACAGACAAAACCAGACGTGTGAGACGCACATTGACAGACAAACACAGACGTGATAGATGAACATTGACCGACAAAAACAGATGTGATAGATGAACATTGACAGACAAAAACAGACATGTGAGACGCACATTGACAGACAAACACAGACGTGATAGATGAACATTGACAGACAAAAACAGACGTGATAGATGAACATTGACAGACAAACACAGACGTGATAGATGAACATTGACAGACAAAAACAGACATGTGAGACGAACATTGACAGACAAACACAGATGTGATAGAAGAACATTGACAGACAAAAACAGACGTGATAGATGAACATTGACAGACAAACACAGACGTGTGAGACACACATTGACAGACAAACACAGACGTGATAGATGAACATTGACAGACAAAAACAGACGTGATAGATGAACATTGACAGACAAAAACAGACATGTGAGACGAACATTGACAGACAAAAACAGACATGTGAGACGCCCATTGACAGACAAAAATAGACGTGTGAGACGAACATTGACAGACAAAAACAGACGTGATAGACGATCATTGACAGACAAAAACAGACGTGTGTGGCGATCATTGATTAGACAAAAACAGATGTGATAGACGAACATTGACAGACAAACACAGACGTGATATTAGATGAACATTGACAGACAAAAACAGACATGTGAGACGAACATTGACAGACAAAAACAGACGTGATAGACGAACATTGACAGACAAAAACAGATGTGATAGAAGAACATTGACAGACAAAAACAGACGTGATAGATGAACATTGACAGACAAAAACAGACGTGTGTGGCGATCATTGATAGACAAAAACAGATGTGATAGACGAACATTGACAGACAAACACAGATGTGATAGATGAACATTGACAGACAAAAACAGACGCGTGAGACGAACACTGACAGACAAAAACAGACGTGAGACGAACATTGACAGACAAAAACAGACGTGATAGACGAACATTGACAGACAAAAACAGACGTGTGAGACGAACATTGACAGACAAAAACAGACGTGTGAGACAATCATTGACAGACAAAAACAGACCTGAAAGACGCATATTGACAGACAAACACAGAGATGTGAGACGATCATTGATAGACAAAAACAGATGTGATAGATGAACACTGACAGACAAAAACAGACATATGAGACGAACATTGACAGACAAAAACAGACGTGATAGACGATCACTGACAGACAAAAACAGACCTGAAAGACGCATATTGACAGACAAACACAGAGATGTGAGACGATCATTGATAGACAAAAACAGATGTGATAGACGAACACTGACAGACAAAAACAGACATGTGAGACGAACATTGACAGACAAAAGCAGACGTGATAGACGATCATTGACAGACAAAAACAGACGTTTGGGCGATCATTGATAGATAAAAACAGATGTGATAGACAAACATTGACAGACAAACACAGATGTGATAGATGAACATTGACCGACAAAAACAGACATGTGAGACGAATACTGACAGACAAAAACGGACCTGAAAGACGCATATTGACAGGCAAAATATATGTGTGAGACGAACATTGACAGACAAAAAAATGCACTACAGCATCAACCAAGTCACTGAGTCTGACAAAACAAACCAATTAGTCACCTCTTACAACCAGCAGAGGTTGCTGGGGACCAGTTCTAACCTGGAATCCCCACGGGGTAAACAATAGGAAATGTAAGACGACATACCTCTGTGGACCCGGCAGAATCCAACATTGATGTCTCACACAGACAATTGATATACATGTATCTCAGATGATCCTGAGCACTAGTTTCATCTGTTTGTGTCTGACAAAATTGTAATTTCCAAACCCAGTGACAATCTCAGAACATATTATACTGACTGGTTGCCTTTGGTTTTGTTCTGTACTTAAAGGGTCCTGAGCCGAGTAAATCTAATTGACAAAATACATGACATGTTTTTGTACATAAATGACCCCTATATTCCCGTTGTCCGGCTTCTGACTGACCTGTGCCCACTTCTTGCTCCACTTTTCTCCATACCGGTGTGACTCCTTGAGAGCCCAGTTGTGGCACTTGAGGTAGCCGGCGATGTCACAGTAGGCAATGCCACGGCCATCAAACTCATCATCTAGCTTGAACAGCCAGCGCTTGACTGTCAGGTTCTCTGTGACCAGCTGGGCAAGGCACTCATGAAGCTGTGGGAACACACAAGCTGACATTCACCTGGCTTTACCTGCATGGCTGTTAGCTTAATTAGATTTGGATCACTTTCACTTTGAAGATGACAATTTGAGTTACTTAGAATTGCCAGTCTTATTTACTATTTGATGTCCGAGAGTTTCTTTAGGGGCCTACAGCATCCGACACCCATAAGAAATCCATCATTTCTATAAACACATTTAAAATACAAATCACTTATGTTTTATAGAAGTTTCTGTTTATACAGACAGAACAGGGTGTCACTTTTGAATGCAATGGCATCAGCAGACATGGAGGACATTATGTTTCCATGACAACTGACCTAAGCTCCAGTTAAGTTAGTGACACACATTATTTTACAATGAACCTTTGTATGGATTGTCTCATCCTATACCACACAGCCACCTTGCTTCAAATAAAAAAAACTAAAATCATCCAAACAAGATATTGATGGCCTCAACAGTGAATGAAATACATTTCGCCATGCATACAGAGGCTACCTCCTCTAGTCCACCCACCTGACCGAGACTGTAGATATCGTACTCTCCGGGTGGGACGTCCACCCCAGCACTGTTGAAGATCCTCTTACTCCCTGATTTGGTTGAGTACAGGTGAGCTACATCTGGCTCTGGTGACAAGATCGGCACATCCAGGATGTCAGCCACGGCCAGGTCATCCTTGTGGGGGATCCCGGTCACAATGAAGGCTTCACGGCCACGGATCAGGTTCTTGATCCTCTTCAGTGTCTCTGGGCTGTATCTGAGCAGCGTGGCAAGACACATCCGATGAGTCTGAAATGGAAGCCATTCAGGTCAGACTTTATAAGCTGCAGAGAGGACTTTTTGCAAGCTGTCTGTTTGTTGTTTAAGCACCCAGCAATATTCAAGCTATATGACGACAGCCCGTATATAATTTAGACAGACAATCCAGTGATTGATATTGTGAGCAATGATTCACTCCATCAGTGTACGATGACAGACATCTCCCCGAGCCTCATCTGAGTTGTGAAATATCAGATATCAGCAATTCTTCCTTGATAGATACAAAATGTAAACTAAATGGTGAACAGGCCCTGGCTTAGTCTGCCCACAGTCCCTGAACCATATAATTTTCCCTCCAGCCCAGCTCTTTACTGTCATGCTTTAGCTCTAAATGAAGCAAGTCTAGATTTTCCACAGGTTCAGGCTCAATCTCCCATCTCACTTGTTGTTTAACCAGTTGTTTAATTATCTCAATAAAAAAATAAATAAAAAGGAGCCCAGAGACTCACTCCTGTACTGCAGTGATCTAGACTTGCCAAACATTACAGACTTGCATGGACTGTATTGGGTATATTTGTATCAGGGTCTGTATGACAGACTATGAGGCTCCTTTTCAAGTTATTTGTTTCTAACAAAATCAATACAAAGACTAAGTGTTATTCCAGCCCTGGCTGTGAGGACTACAGTTACATGGCATGGTACAGCATGATGGATGTGGAGACACGGTCTGCTCGGACACTTACTGGGAAACTCTTGATGGCCTCGGGGACGATGATCTTGTACCTCTCTGCCATGTCACACTGGTCCTCGACCACACCACTGTCTACAGCCGACTTGAGCCCCAGCAGTTTGAAGTAGTACTGTAGCGTCTCATCACTCAGAGGCACGGGGGACACAAAGATTACATCAACATTGGGATCTGAAGCAGAGACAGCCGATATGTGAGATAATCTCTCACTCCATCTCCTAGCTTGCTAGGTGTCGTCCAGAGACCCCATGAACAGGCCTAGGGCAGACATTGGTTGAGGGAAGATACTAGAAAGATACTGAATTAGCGAATGATAATCTATATTTCACCTACTTCAAATCTGACTGCCTATAGACATATATGTATAACACATATTAATTTTTAATCAAACTAAAAACTGTCTAGATTGATACAATGTCATATGCTTGAAACTGGAAGTTACCTCTGAATGATCTAAGAACGAGCCAACAAACATTCATTCTTTGTAGTTAGAATAACAAATGTCCCTCTATGTATAATGTTATCATGTTGACATGTTGATTACTATATCCCCCCGTTTTTCAAACTTGGGGGATAAAAAGAAAATGGCTAAAGGAGGTGCCTAGAAACCAAAGCCACTACCAGTTTTAATGGACATGAAGACATACTTTCCATCAAAAAGATTTCAATGTTGAATTTCTGCCAACCCAAAATTAAGGTTAATTTGTAACTCGCATTCTGATTGGTGCATTAGACTGTGTAGCATAGCAAATCAAATCGGCTAATGATAATCAAGGGTGGGTAATTTAAGATCGCGAGAACCCTGGGAATGGATCCTGGGGTTTGGACATTTACCAAGCCCTGGAGATATAGAGGATGAGTAGGACGCAATGAAGGAGTACCAGTTGAAACATGCCATGATTAGCTTAGCTGAAGGAACCTACATAACAAGATGATGGACAACCATCGTCACAAAGTTTCATAATACATGTGTTAAGTGAATAGTTGAACTCTTTGTCTTGTCATATAAGATTTTTATGAGAAACAACTGTTTGTTTGTTGAATGCTGCACTCAGCAATATTCCAGCTATATGACAGTGGTCTGTAAATAATCTAGCCTAGCCCAGAAAATCCAATGATTGATATCATGAGCACTGAGGACACAATCAACTGCAATCAACGAAGTCACCCAGCCAGACCATTCTATCCATTTGGTCGCCTCTTACGACAAAACATGGGGTTGCTGGTGACTTACATTCTTACCCTGACTCCCCCACCGGTTAAAAACAACAGTACTGACAAAGACCCAACTCTGACTCCCCACCTGTTAGAAACAACAGTACTGACAAAGACCCACCTCTGACTCCCAACCGGTTAGAAACAACAGTACTGACAAAGACCCACCTCTGAATCCCCACCAGTTAGAAACAACAGTACTGACAAAGACCCATATCTGACTCCCCACCAGTTAGAAACAACAGTACTGACAAAGACCCACCTGTGACTGCCCACCAGTTAGAAACAACATTACTGACAAAGACCCATCTCTGACTCCCCACCAGTTAGAAACAACAGTACTGACAAAGACCCACCTCTGACTCCCCACCAGTTAGAAACAACAGTACTGACAAAGACCCATATCTGACTCCCCACCAGTTAGAAACAACAGTACTGACAAAGACCCACCTGTGACTGCCCACCAGTTAGAAACAACATTACTGACAAAGACCCATCTCTGACTCCCAACCAGTTAGAAACAACAGTACTGACAAAGACCCACCTCTGACTCCCCACCAGTTAGAAACAACAGAACTGACAAGGATCAATCTCTGACTCCCCACCTGTTAGAAGCAAGAGTACTGACAAAGACCCATCTCTGACTCCCCACAGGTTAGAAACAACAGTACTGACAAAGACCCACCTCTGACTCCCAACCAGTTAGAAACAACAGTACTGACGAGGACCCACATCTGACTCCCCACCGGTTAGAAACAACAGTACTGACGACGACCCACCTGTGGCTGCCCAGCAGTTAGAAACAACAGTACTGACAAAGACCCACCTCTGACTCCCAAACCAGTTAGAAACAACAGTACTGACAAAGACCCATATCTGACTCCCCACCAGTTAGAAACAACAGTGCTGACAAAGACCCATATCTGACTCCCCACCAGTTAGAAACAACAGTACTGGCAAAGACCCATCTCTGACTCCCCAACAGTTAGAAACAACAGTACTGAAGAGGACCCACCTCTGATGTCACACAGCCTAGCCATCTGGGTGTTCTGGCGGATCCCAAACTCGTGTATACTGTCCCGGATACTCTGGATCAGTCCAAGAGATGGCAGATGGATGACCACACGCTTGGACATCTTGATCCGATCCCAGGATGAGGCAAATTTCTGAAGAACACAGCAGATTACCTTGATACACTCTTTCTTCAAAAGATTTTATAGTTATTTCTACATACAATAACAATGCCATTTCCTGTTATAGATTTCAAGAAAAAAATGTTTAAAAGACTAAACATTGTCAGGTAGTGTTCGACACGAACACTGATGCGCTGGTCGTAAGGACAACTAAAATTAGATAAAGGCTGGTCCGGTGGTCTTGTGTATACAAAGTAACCACAGCTTGTGCGACTTTTGAAATCACGTATAATCACGCAAAACCAGCAACTTAGGAACAACCCTACATGGTACAGTGGTTACCTTCTTGGATGGATTCTCATTCTAATAGCACAAACCCTTTTTGGTCAGGACCATTGCGCCTAGTAGAGATCCAACAGGCCCAGTAGATTTTTCAATATGGTTGTCCTTTGGACCACTGACATATTTGGTCAGTGTCAAACATTGGACAGGTGGATCTTTATTTAGTAATGAGATTGGTCTGGCCTGAAGGTTATCTTTTGGCCTTCTTGGTGTCTCCACTCACCTTTGACCTCATCTTGAAGCTCTCCAGCTGGTCTAGTCGGGTCTGTTTCAGCTGCTGCCGGACCTTCACCATCTTGATGTGCATGATCCAGGAGATGGCAATCACACCCGCAGCCCACTTGTGGCGCCGGTATTCCAGGTACACGGATCGGTCCTTGTACCGGCGCCATGATGCCTGGATATGAGTGGCAGCCACCTGCTGGCCATTGTAACCAAGATAGCGACGACCCTGAAAAATACATTCCGTCACAAATACTAACATCTTGAAAGGACATTTTTGGAAGCTATCACTTCATTGGATCAATATTAGGACATTTCCCGTGAAAGTGTAAGCATTGCTATAAATTATCACCAATGAAGAAATGACATGTATGCCTCTTTAGGATCATGTATGTTGTTAGAAACAAGATACCACGTTCATCATAATAAGCGCCCTGGGTGATGTTTACTACGCCATACACTTGTTAAAATTTGTTTTCAGAGATGGAGGGGTAGTGAACAAACTTAGTTCAAACACTGATTTTACTTTGTTTACTCTTGATGCAGACCACTGAACTTCCTCAAGGAGGGAGAAAACCCCATTCGTAGGTCGTTGAAACACACAATCTCGGGTATCGTGCTGACAGATCAAGAAACATAATTAGGGCAAATCTATGATTTGAACCATGAGAAGCACATCCTGGCACTGCCAAGGGATGCAACTCTGCACAGCAGGTTACCCTCAGTGCAAATGAAGATACAATTAGACTGCTACATACTTCTCACATAGTTTCACAGTTAGTTTCTAGGCTACTACACACCGGCCTACGTATGATGGCCTCCACGTCCTCCCGGTTGACTATCACTGTCAGCAGGTCCTCCACAGTCGGGGGTCGCTCCAGCTCAAACTCCATGGACAGATCGGCCAGTCTGGGGATATAGAGTCACAGCCTACAACATTTTATCTTGCTGGACTGACAGTCCTATTGATGATATTGATGATTATGAGGTGAGTTGAAATGGGGTGTAATACTGTCTTTAAGAGTGCTGCATTAACATAGTGATGTGCATACATGTATGTGTGCGGCTGCTTGCACTGATTCGGACTAATGAATGCCAGTTTTATAGTGCTAGCCCACTAAGATACCATGCCACAATACCCCACTTAGACACAATATACTGACTCCGAGCCAGCCAGACTTGTTTCATCCCCTTGATGCTGAGCACCAGGCAAGGTAACATCAAGTACCGTTTTAAAAGTCTTTTGGTATGACGCTGAGCAGACTCTATTCACTCGACCGTATAGTCATGCTATTATGACAACAATGTTGTATGAGTGAGCAAGTGATTTTGGTTTAATGCTGCTTTGTATTCCAGTTCTATCACAGCATGTCAGCTTGATCATTTGTTGATGTTGGAAGATAGCCCTAAGCAATGAAGATCTCAGACTTTTACCATTTTGGTAAATCCCACAAGCACAGGTTTGGTGCTGACTGACCTAGAAACATAATTTGGGCAAACTGGGATTCGAACCGATGATCACAGATTTCTGGCATTCCCAAGGGAAGCAACTCTGCACAGCAAATTGCATCGCCTTAGACGACTGGACCACCTGAGACCCCAGCGTTGTATGACACCGAATGAGGGTTTAGGACTCAAATACAGGGCTTGAAATTAACATAAGCATGCTAGTCCAACAAAATCCTCGGGAACTGGTATGGTGCTGTCATACCAAGGTGCATGATCAGGGGAATAATCAAAGAATCCTTGTACACCTAAGGGAAGCAACTCTGCACAGTGAATTGCGACATCCTATGTGAGTGGCCCATGCATGACCCCACTTGACAAACAGGGAATACAACAGATCTTTGTCCTTTTGAATGAACACTGTGACCTTCAAAGCCTCCTCTCTCTTTCGACTCTATAATATTCATAATTTTGCATACAATTTGTTTTCCTGTTTATAGAAATTCCCAGGACAATCAATGTTTGGAACTACATCGAACATATCAGCTTGTTACTCCTTTGGGTCCGGTCAATTGGGTATTTTTAACCAATGAGTGAACCGTCTTCAAACACAATTCTGCTTAAAACCTAATTTTCACATGTGCATGTGATGCCCCAAGTGTCTCACACATGTCATAAGCTCACAACAGCCATACATGTCTATGCAACAATTACAGTCCAAGACGAATTCTGCATAAAATTATCAACATTCTGCGATACAATTACAAAAATTCTGCAGTAAATTCTGTGGTAAAAAAAACATTTCTCCCTAAAATATTTATACAAACTAAATTTTCGAAAATAACCCAAGTACCCAAGTTACCCGAAATAATTTCCCAAACTGCGATAATAAACAGTTATCATTAGATAACACATACAATTATGCAAACAATTTGCATAGTGTCACCAATATTTATTTTTGGTTAGATTTAAACATGGTTTATGTAGTCATAATACCACAAGAACTTTAAAAGTAAGAATTATTCATTTCAAATTTCATTTCAATGCAGGATTCATATTTTGTATGATTGAATCACATTTGTGCAAAATTCAAAAGAAAAGCTTCAAAATAATTTAATTAGTGTATTGATTGATAAAAACAGGCAAATTCTGTGATTTTTCTGCAATTCTGCATCGAGTTACATTTTCTGCAAATCTTTCTGTGATTGCAGGAGCACAATCTGAATAGGCTACATTGGGTGATAAACCACAGTGTCGTTGTACGACTGGCTTTCAAATGTTTCATGCACATTTGTACGCAAGCAGCTCAAATTGGGTTATGGTAGTTAGTTGTGAGTATTTAATGCAAATACTCAGCTTATCTGAAGCTCTGACATGTGGGTAATACAGAGACGAAAGGGACTCACTTGTCTCCACTGATGAAGGCGACCGGCACAGAGTACTTCGTCATCAGTCTCTCCAGGTGGCGGATCATTGAAACTATGCTGTAAACATAACAGTATGATTCACAACAACTAATGATTAGTTAGAAATATTGAACACACTTAACATTTTCCTCTCAAAAGTCAATATTACTGTTATTTGTTTTTCAAAATGAAACAAATCTAATTATCTTGAATATAGTTAAATGTTTATGTCTTGTTTAAGGTGAGTTAAAACTTCTTAGAAAACAAAAAGGGCATGAAATGTGTAAAAACAGGTATGAAATGCTCAAATTGAATTCCAAAGATTATGGAAATTGACTCCTAGAAAAGCCCCAGAAACAAGAGGTCACCCCGACTGGTTAATGTATGCATAGACGTAAAAACATGTACAAAATGCTCAAATTGAATTCCAACACAAAGTTATGGAAATTGACTCCTAGAAAAGCCCCAGAAACAAGAGGTCACCCCGACTGGTTAATGTATGCATAGATGTAAAAACATGTACAAAATGCTCAAATTGAATTCCAACACAAAGTTATGGAAATTGACTCCTAGAAAAGCCCCAGAAACAAGTAATCACCCCGACTGGTTAATGTATGCATAGATGTAAAAACATGTACAAAATGCTCAAATTGAATTCCAACACAAAGTTATGGAAATTGAAAGCCCCAGAAACAAGAGGTCACCCTGACTGGTTCATGTATGAACAGTTGTTGGACACTGCTGAAGGTGAGTTTTGTGATATAAAACAAAAGTTCAAAAATAGAATACACTTGAAATCTGTTAACACTGCTTCACATGGAGAAATGAAAACAAGAAATTGTAATATGTATGTTAATGATTATTCCAGTCACAGAGACAAATTGGTTTCATACATCACAATGTCTAGACCTGCAGTGACGCCAGCATGTAGGGCTGGGAAGGGTAACTCGGGTACTCGGGTTGGGTGGGTCCTGAGTAGGACCTGGGTACCCACAGGAATCACGCGATATATTGTATAATGACAAAAATGATCTAGAACTGTATGGTTAGACTACAAGTCACTAATGTTTGCATTTCTTTCTGACTATGAATGCATTCAGTCTGGCTTTTATATGTTTGAATAAAGATAAAACCTCCGTCAACTTCAATGTATGCATGACCAGATCATTTATAAATATGTGCATCTAAATACACTTTGTCCAGGGCTACGGTCAAACTTTTCCCAATCAGACAATTTATACCTATCTCTTGAGGCCTAAAGCAGGTACCCGGGTAGGGCAGGGTAATAGTGAGTGAGTGAGTATGGTTTTATGCCGCTTTTAGCAATATTCCAGCAATATCACAGCGGGGGACACCAGAAATGGGCTTTGTACCTATGTCGGGAATCGAACCCGGGTCTTCGGTGTGATGAGCAAACGCTTTAACCACTAGGCCTCCAAACTGCCCCGGTAGGGTAATAGAGGGGTAGTAACATTGGACTCATCCCAGCCCTACCCGCATGTATAACCAACCCCCTCTAATGAAGTATTGGTACAGTTTGCTGTGTGGCTGTGTACTCCGTGACTCACCTGCCCCAGGTCAGACAGTAGTGCTGTTTGAAGGCCAGAAACTCGGGCTGGGAGTCCCGCACCTTCCCGTTCTGCACAGCGAACCTGTGGCTGAGGGCCTTAAAGTCCCCGCTGGCTGGCGTCGTGGGGGGAGGCTGAAACAGACATGGGTGGTGGTGCAGGGTACATCCTAAGTCTGCTGCTTGTTTGATAGTTCACAACTGACTATACTGATATAAAAATTAAAACAAAATTATTAGTTGATGGGCAAAACTACAACCCTTAAAGGTATCTAGAAATTGGAGCGACTAGGCATCCTAAGTCTGCCTCTTGTTTGATAGTTCACAACTGACTATACTAATACAAAAATTAAAACAAAATTATTAGTTGCTTGGCAAAACTACAACCCTTAAAGGTATCTAGAAATTGGAGCGACTAGGCTATAATGGCATCTTTGCTAGTCAACTATAATTAGCTTAAAAAACTATGTTCTTGATACAAAGAAACAAATCTATTCACATTAGTCTATTCACATAAGTCTATTACATCAATTCATCTAAAATGAAAAGAATAAAAATCCACTATAAATTAGTTTTACAGAACTAGGAAATTACATCAATCCATTTTACTGTCGTGAAGTTTCTTCTTCAACTTTAATGACCAGGCTGCCATTCCAAAAAGCTATCTTGCTGCTAGTTGTGTTACTGTTGTAGCTCAATGTTAAAGCATAAGAGCTATGACAACCTTAACGCTAAGATGGCTGTGTGTAATGGCACCCAGGAAGTTGGTACCATGGTTACAGAGGTCAATAGAATATAGCCCTGAACATAGACCTAAGAAATAGTATGCAGCACAGAGCAGTGATAAAATGAAGCAGCGAAGACATGGCAACAGGTGAAAATTTAATAAACTAGATTTTAAAATTTTTAATTCTTAATTTCTGATGCCAAATAAGCCATTCAAAATATGTAGTGAAGCGTTGTAATATTATTGGAAAGTGGATATCTTTTAAATTCATTTATAAGATAAATATTTAACAAAAACTCATTTATAAGCAAAGGTCAAGCTCCGAAAGAACACCAGGTCAAACGAAGGTTCAACTGGAAAGGCGATCAGTGACAATAAGAGAGACAACTCTTGTCATGTACACAGTTGGCAATAGTCCGTGAGCGAACAGACACAGGAACATACAAAACATCTACAGTAGACATAGATAGGTATACAACAGTATCTACAATGCTACACGGAACATGAACAGGAGAAATACCCAACATGCATGCATTACCACTATGACTAGGGGCCACTAGGAGAACATATGGAATAACTAAGCTCTGAGGCTAATCCCATGCATAATGTTCTGTACAGTGAGGCTACAGTAAGAAAGAAATGTAGAATCCAGAACTACCCTTTTTCAGTGTTTGGGAAATTAACCCTGAAATATTACGTGGTCCTTGTTATAAAACTGATGTTAAAAAACTAAAAAGATTAGAGGGGCAATAGATTCAAATACTACAGCAGCAACTTCAAGGATCCTGGGCCCCACCTTTAATTTTGAACACTGCTTTTCATCTTAATTATAACCCAACCCAAATTCCTAGAAGCTCAGGCATGTGCTGACAAGACTTTTATGTCAGATAAGTACTGCTCATTTATGACATCAAGGTCCTAAAAATATATATGTTGGCATGCCACTTAAGTGTGTGAGAGTTATCCCCCCTTGTTATTTACTTATCCTTGGATGAGAAGAACAGTGTGGACATTTAACAGCATTTTGTTCAAATTTTGCATCTGCAGATAAGTCAACCAAGTCCCGAACCCCAAAGAGTCACAGGTTTTCGTAGAAGTTTAGTTCTTCTAGTTTAGAGTGACACCATGTTCTAATGAAGTGATAGGGTAGACTAAGGAAGCCCTTCCCCCAATGGCAGACAGTGGCTACAGTGGGGTGCATGCAGTGGCAGACAGCACAGACAGTCAGAGTCAGGTGACAACTTGTGTTTACCAATGGTGGAAGCTGAAATGTGTACAGGCATCACAACATTTAGTCATCTAACCACGTCTACATGTCTCCAATATCTAGAACATCTTACACAGTAAAGCAACCTCTACTTACCTTTCAACATATATACATATTCATATGTACCCATCTTATCAAAACTGATCATATGGTAGAGCTTTAAAAAAATATTTATCATTTAGGTCACAACAAATTGAAAACTTGTTCATAACAGCCGAACAGTAGTTATAATTCAAAACAAATGTGGATTTCGTAATAAGGCCATAGGGGCGGTAGGGTAGCCCAGAGGTTAAAGCATAAAATTTACTTTTCAAGCTGAAGACCCGGGTTCGATTTCCCTCACGGCTACAATGCGTGAAGCCTATTTCCGGTGTCCCCCGCCGTGATATTGCTAGAATATTGCTAAACGTGGCGTAAAACAATATTCACTCACTGACTTACTAATAAGGCCATAAAAATAATTATTACGTTATCTCCAGCCTGCTTCACTATTTCATTGTCTCCTTGTATCTACAGATGAAGAACATCAATGAGTGTAGCAACGTTTCGATGTAGATTCTTACACCGTTATTAAGCTGGATAACAGTGTAAGAATCTACATCGAAACGTCGCTGTATGCAATAAACCAGAAGTTGTTATCCATAAAGTTGTAAGTCTTCTTATTTGAGAAAGATGTTCATAAAAACTAAAATGCCCCAACAATTCATTTACCTACAATTTGCAAGGAAATCTAATAATTAATTTATTGTGGCCAATGAGATAATATTCAGCTACAGTCTGCAACTTAAGCCTCTTGTCCAAACCCGTAAATTCTGTTCGGTCTCGTGAGCCCAGCTAATAATATTCCACATGATAACACTAAAAGCTCCTGAAAATGATGATGCTAAGAGCCTTGGTCATGCTAGTAGATTCAGAAGTGTTGGGCACAGATTGCCGCTACAGAATCAAGTCCCTGATCGGAAGTACTAACTAGTTCACAGAATAATAGCTCGACTAAGAAGTATAAATGTTGATTCTTAGTCTTGATCAGATCTGTTCTGAACAAGTACATACAACATACTAGAAAGGTATGCGATGAGGAAGAAATCTGAATAACAAATAACGTATTCGACGTAATAAGCGCCCAGGGCGCTCTCAAAATTAGAAATAGGGGGCTCTTATTAGAATATTAATTTGGTGAAAAAAACAGAGTTGAAAGATGAATTTCGTGGTTTATACTGACAGCCTGAAATGTTTATGTACCCATAATTAAGGGTGTGTATAACACACGAGTGTGTATTATACGCAAATAAATAAGTCTTGTGTACATTGATCAATCGGAAGGGGTGCTAATTTGGATTGTTCACCAGCCAATATATCAGCAAATATCGTCGTGGGCGCTTATTACGTCGAATACGGTAATCAGTTTGTTGTGACCAAAAACAACACTGGTAAATATTCCTCCAATGCATTTTCTAATGAGAGAGTGAGTTCAAATAACATGTTGCATCCGCAAATCTGAGCCACATAGCGAGGGGTATTTCATCTTCTATATAAACTTCTATATAAAGTCCTATTAAAAATGATAAAATCAGAACAAAAAATTTGTTTTCAGACAGCAAGAAAATAAAAAGAATATAAAGCTGTGCCAAACTGTGAATACTTGTTAAAAGTGCTTACACTGAACCAGTGTGTGTTGATATTTACGTGAATCAAATTCACACAAAAACACAATCAAGTGTACTTATTCCTTACCAAGCACCTACATGTCAATCAGCATTAACATAAAAGTGTAACCTATGAAAGTTTTCCTTTGGGACCATATCTGCCTTAAACTATGATAAACAAAGTTCAAACAAGTACAGGACATGAGTACACACAAGGCTAAATCATACACATCCGCTACAAACTACACTACAATAACAACATACCTCTGCCTAACTATACTACTAGACTCATTCTGTGGATTGTTCATATATAAACTATCTAAGACACAAAAGCCATGGGTGATCACTGTCACAACTAAGAACAATTTCTATAACTAGAGCAAAAGGAAAATAACTATGAAACTATGCAGCAGTACATGAATAATATATATGGCAGAACCTCCATTACCTATACTACTGATCTCAATATAATTGATGGTCAAATATAATGAACAAATAAGAAATAACTGAGAATAAGTCTGTTTTCATATATAATCTTTGAAAATAATCTTTTATGTTCTGATAAAAATATTTTATGTACACACTGAAATGTTGTTTAAATTTGAAAAAACTGCAAATAATACCATAAACAGTCCATCCGTCATGCTAATACCAATCGTTTAACACTGTGGATGCTGAATTTGAATGTTGTAAAATATTACATCAGTTTTGCGTCGTAAATGCTCCATTAAATAACAAGTTAGCTGGCTACTCACCAGGGGCTGAAGGGTCATTTCATATGTCCTGATGGTGGCTGGGGTTTTGGAAAAGCCGGTAACAGACGACATTCTGGTGCGAGCAGATGTGGAACGAGTTTCAGGCGAGGGGCACGCTTTAGATGACATCGATGGCATCTTGTTAGAGGAAATGTAAGACTCAGACACCCTGCTGTCATACTGGTTGTCAAGGTGGAGCCCTGCATACTGATTGCCCGATTCTGTAAATACAAGGTGATGGCACATTGTATTCAACAAGGTTGAAACGATACAGCAAGGTCACGATGCGCATCACAATACGTATCACAATGCAAAGGTCACGATATGATACGTATCGCGATATACATATTTAGGTCAAATCGGGTGGAAACTTCTTGACTATTAATATTTCAGAGCTATTTCAAAAGGAAAAAGCCATTACTGTTTAAAGGGGTGAAGGAAGGGTTTGGGAGGCACATGCCCTCCTAGTTGGGCTGGGTGGGTCCAAATTTACTACCTGGGTACCCACCACCCTATTACCCGACCCTACCCGGGTACCCGCTGTAGATATTTAGAGATAGGTACAAACTGTCCGATTTGGAAAGGTTTGACCTAAGCCCTGTAAAAATGTTTTCAGATACACGTGTAAGACGATCCGCTCATGCATGCACTGAAGTTTAATGTATGAAGTTTTATCTTTATTCAAACATATAAAAGTCAGAAGGAATGGGTGCATTGTCAGAAAGAAATGGGATATTTATTAGTGACTTATAGTGTAACCATAGAGTTTTAGATATTTTTTGTCATCAAACAATATATATCACGTGACAAACCACGGGTCCGGGTAGTCCTGTGGGTACCCGGGTCCTACTCAGGACCCACCCAATCCGAGTACCAGCCCTACCTCCCAGGTTACCTGATATAGCTGGTGGTTTGTTCCGGTCTTGAGGGTCGTGTAAAGGTGCCACCATTTGTTTGACTGGGGAGGGGTCAAGGGTCAGCTGGGCAGCTGGTGGTATCAGACCTCTCTCCAACAGACTCAGGATTCCCATCTGAGCATCATCCTCATTGATCGGGGGAGGAGCAAGCTGCTCACACAAACATTGGGTCACTTAACCATGTCCATTAACATAATTTATGAGTTTTTATCACAATATTGTCTCCAATCATTATTATTCACTGGTACAAAATGACAACATATTTTTTAACAGGATGAAACATGAAATGAAATTGATAATCTTAATCAGCGATATTGTTATTAATTACCCGTGTTGGCATACATGTATTATGTCAGCTGGGGAATCAGAATGTGATATTATTATTTGTTTGTTTAGCACCACACTCAGCAATATTCCAGCTACATGACAGGGATCTGCAAATAATCAAGTTTGAACCATACATTCCAGTGATTGACATCATGAGCATCTATCTACACAGACAGCCAGATAAACCGATCTTGTTAGTCACCTCTTACAACAAGCATTGGTTGGATAAAGACCAAATCTAACCCGGATCTTCATTGTGAGAATGCAATGACAATGGACATTTGCAATGCGCCATATCCACACACCTACACATGCTCGTAGTGCGACATAAGAACAGTAAAAGAAGCACATACAGTAATAAGTAGTGATAGTAAAGTGTGAATAGAGAGATCTCATCTCATTTTGCTCTGATTACATGTTTCCTTGATGAAATACCTGTAATCTGACAGCTATCTATTGTTACACTTGTGTAGAATGTCTCACCTGAGCATCAACCCTGTTGGCTTTTGGCAACACACTCAAGTGTTCTATGGTTGAGCCCATGACTGGCTTTGGTGGGGGCTGAAATTGAAAGCAAGGAAGCATGAGCAAGACTTCACTTATGTGCTTAAAGGGGCATCTGCGGTAGGAACTACCGCACTCTAGTGGGTGGAGCTTATATGAGTGATATGACAGGTCAATATGACGTCCTGATAACACACACATTTCACTGGTTAATGCCTAAATGGGTGACGTCATGTAAACATCCACCCACGTGGACCGTTTGACAACAAGGACATAAGTTTTAATGGTAATAAATAACTATCAAACGATTCCAAGACTTTTCAACAAACGCGTAGTTCTTTGCTTTCAAACCCTACCTGCCATGTCGCCAAACACGATTGATTCGATTTTTTAGGATAAAACTACAGAAAATTTATTGACTTATATCTAGATATGGAGCCATTTGTTGTATCCATGGTTTGTCATTCAAGTTGATACGAAGTTTGACGGTCAATGGTGATCTTATTTGCGTATGGTTTTCAAAAAGCTTCTGCCGACACTCGGTTGTGTTTACATTGGCAGTCATTATTCATAACTGAAACACCGCCACCTTGCGGGCTATTTATAGTCAGGGTGGGGCTTTAAGTGCTTCCCAAATATCACACCCATCTGTTGATCCCCAAAACCATGGAGCATCAGGGGGAGATAATTCTGCCAGATAGCACTGTGAGTTGAAAGTCTGGGCTGCTTATATTTAGAATGGAAAGTAAAAATAACAAAAACAATTGTGACATTTGATTCAATAATGAAATATGAGCCTTCGCTTACCCTTGCCTCTCTCTTGTCTGCAATGAGAGGTAGTTGGATGCCATAATTCTCCTGAAGGACGCTCCGACTCTGTGAGTTGTACGGGTTGTAGACTGCTCGTAGACCCCACTGCTGCTTGTGCTGACAATACAGTCAAACATTCAAACATTCAAACATACTGTGACAAGAAATGCTTTTGCATTTATATGTTTCTGTTAGAGTCTATTTGTTAGTTTGTCTGTTTGTTTTTTGTTTAATGCCGCTCTCAGCAATATTCCATCTATATATAATTTATTGAGTCTGGATCCAGTGATTGACACCATGAGCATTGATCTACGTAATTGGGATACAATGACATCCATCAATCACGGCAGTGAGCATGACCACCGGAACAAATGAGATGCTTCTTACAAGAAGCATGGGCTCCCAAAAACCAATTCCAGATCTTCAAGGGGGGCTTCTGGTAGAACCAGGAAGGGTTTATCAAACAGTTCCACATTTACAATTCCACCGAGCATCTCATCAGACAATTTAACCAGCTATGGCATGAAGAAAGAGACTGGTCCGTCAACTGTTACCTGTTGTCCAGGTGTCAGACCCTGGCTCTGCACCGGTTGTCTGAGGGGTAGTTTAGCCCCAGGGGGTAGTGGCTGGAAGGACGGCCTGCCCCCCAACGCTGGATGTGGCTGTTGACTGCAATAACAAAGAACATTTGTAAACACATAAAACATAAAGTGAGACAATTCAGCAAAAACTCAACATTCACTGCTGCAGTTTAATATAAGGGACACATATTACCCACTTGTCACACCTGGTCTAATCAGGTATTTACTGGGTGTATCTAATTGTGAGTCTTTGGGTCCCAGGAATGACCCCTTGTACAATCTTTGACCCCTTGTACTTCAGAAATTGTCTTGATTAAGGTCAAGGTCGGGATGTGATGTGTCTGGACTGGAAGTTCATGGCCTGTTAAATTTGTGGAGCTTTGAGGAAATGGCATTGATGGGGGTGTTTCTGCTTCTGAGAGTGGCATTATAATTGTTACCCTGGACACAGAACATAACATTAGCTGCATTTTACCAGCAAAATATTGCGTCACACATGGATACAAATAAAAAATGGATGTCAATAATGTGCACATTTTCTCATCAGACACAAAAGTATGGTTGTTTGTGTCATTAAAACTAACTCAACCAAACTTGCACATAGAAAATATCTGACAATTTGATCATGCGTTATGTAATGACTTAACATATATTATTAGAGTCAACTGTGCCACATTTGTCCAGAATGTAGACATCAAGTGCATCACATTGGTCACTACTGAGATCTCCCTAAATTTAAAGTGCCACGAACCATTCATCATCACTCGTCCCTTTCCGTAACCTGCAACAAGACTTGTCCCCACGTGGAAGAATGTTATGTGCGAAAATATGACAAACCAATCAGACTGCGCATATGACTTTAAGTTCTTCAGTATTCTGGAATATATATATAAGGGGAAATATACGTGACTCCTAACGTCAATCATTACAAGTGGACAATTCTTTTAGCTGTGCATGTTTGCGCTTAGAGGTAACCCAGTCGCAAAAATGGCCACGAGAGGGACACGAGTCGCTATTCAGCTTGTCCCGTAGTAACCCAAATTGGTCCTGAATGGCCATGAACTTCCAGTCCAAACACATCACTTTCAGACCTTGACCTTAATCAAGACAATTTCTAAAGAAGATCCAAATATTGTCAATGTCTCAAGATTGTACAAGTAAAAGTTCAAAAGTAATTGGCGATGAATGACGTAACAATGTTTTACAATAACTCAAAGATGACCTTGACAGTTGATGGACATACAACCAACATTTCATGTTGTACGATTTGTAATTATACATACATATATAAGGTGAGGTGAATTGGGGTTTAACGTTGCGTCCGAGATTATTGCACTTATATAGCGACGTACATGTATGTGTGCGTGTTTGTTCGGCTACTTGTACTAGTCCAGACTGATGCCAATTTATAGTGCTAGCTCACTGAGATACCATGCCACAGTTTAACATGAATACCATGCTCAGACACAGTATACTGACTCCGAGCCGACCAGTCCTTGTTTTAGCCCCTTAATGCCGAGCGCTAGACAGGGTAACAACAAGTACCATCTTTTAACGTCTTTTGTATTACGCGGCCGGGGATCGAACCCCAGGCCTTCCGCTCTCCGGGCAGACACTCTACCACTAGACCACGGAGGCAGTCCATATATATATAAAGTTTAATGCCAGTTAACTGTACTGTTACATAGTAACAATCTTAAATGTTGTTTGGAGCTCTCTAGTTTCTTCGGGGAGTTATATACCCGGAAGTAGAAAGATGTATATGGTTTCAAAATGGCAAATCGGCTGCTAACCACTGTGTGAGTTACCACGAATATATCAGATCATTGGGGAGGTAATTTGAACAGCATCATGTCAGCTCATTATGACGTAACAAAAAAATGCAATTCATCGAAGGATACATTACTGTCGGTGTCTTTGATCTTTTAGCGAGGCATCTTAGAAAAAGAAATCCAAATAGGGTAACTCACATAGTGACATTTTACCTATAATAACTAGCTTGCTTAGCTGCACCCAACCTTCCATGATGGCGCAAGTCCCACGTTGTGTCCAGCGTAGTGAAGTGGTCATCGTGGGTCCTCCAGTCCGACAATGGCAAAGTTGTTACAGAGTTATTGATTTGGTGGACGACTTCTTCGGTACGACGCTGCACACAACAGAAACATATGGTTGTGTCATCAGATGAAACAGCAAGACATGAGAAAGATGTAATTTATTATTATACAGAATTGTCACCGTAAGACTGGGTAAACATGGTAAAGTCCTGCAGGTAGATATCCGGATGATGAATATTAGCAGGAACTCTCATTTCCTGTACAGTACCCAAATAGTGAAAAGTAGAAAGATAGTAGTGAAATGTACCCAGATAACAGTGAAATGTACCCAGATAATAGTGAAACGTACCCAGATAATAGTGAAATGTACCCAGATAATAGTGAAATGTACCCAGATAACAGTGAAATGTACCCAGATAACAGTGAAATGTACCCAGATAATAGTGAAATGTACCCAGATAATAGTGAAATGTACCCAGATAACAGTGAAATGTACCCAGATAACAGTGAAATGTACCCAGATAATAGTGAAATGTACCCAGATAACAGTGAAATGTACCCAGATAACAGCGAAATGTACACAGATAACAGTGAAATGTACCAGATAACAGTGAAATGTCTCCAGATAATAGAGAAATGTACCCAGATAATAGTGAAATGTACCCAGATAACAGTGAAATGTACCCAGATAACAGCGAAATGTACCCAGATAATAGTGAAATGTACCCAGATAATAGTGAAATGTACCCAGATAACAGTGAAATGTACCCAGATAACAGTGAAATGTACCCAGATAATAGTGAAATGTACCCAGATAACAGTGAAATGTACCCAGATAACAGTGAATTGTACCCAGATAACAGTGAAATGTACCCAGATAACAGCAAAATGTACACAGATAACAGTGAAATGTCTCCAGATAATAGAGAAATGTACCCAGATAATAGTGAAATGTACCCAGATAACAGTGAAATCTACCCAGATAACAGTGAAATGTACCCAGATAACAGCGAAATGTACCCAGATAATAGTGAAATGTACCCAGATAATGTATATTTCAACTAGATCACAGCGCTCTGTGAATAATTGCGTCTGGGCAAGGCAAACCAGTGGTTGATGGCATGAACAAACAATTTATTTGCACTTGTGTATGTATAACATTCCAATCCTAATTAAAGTTGCCAAGTAGATTTAACATGGGGAACTGGGGACCTACGGAGAGATGTCATGTTTGATGAAGAAACAGATCTATGTGATACCTGCAGCCCCTTTTCTGTCTTGGCAAGGGCCGTCTCCAAGTCAGCTACGTTGATGGTGCGTCCATCCCCCTGAGCCAACAATTGTTCCTTCAGCTGTCGTAGGTCATCTTGAACCTAAAAACAAATACAAATACAGTGTATTACTGCCTTGGAACAGCTTGCCCTACCTTATTCATAAAGAGAAAATATTAACTAATCCATTTATCCATGGGTATTTATCATGGAATAATCCAACTGTAAGTAAAAGGATAACTAAATATTGGACCTAGAACTTGGCAATGATAAAGACTGCCCCATGCATAATATATACAATGCAAGATAAAGGTGCAAGTCAGGGAGGCTGTGAAATTGAAATTGGAAAAAAGGGGGGATAAATAAATTGCAAATGGTTCCATGGTATTTGATTGCCTAACCAAGCACTAGGGCTGCAACGAATACACTATGAGGCGAATACCATAATATACCAAGACATAAACGTTTCTGTCCCCTCTGTGTTGTAAGTGCTATCGAAGATAAGTTTCACTTTTGTATGGTGTGTCCGTTCTATCTTGATCTGCGGTCTAATCTCATACCCAGTTATTATCACACGTACCCAAGTCGTGAGAAAATGTCCTTATTATTCAGCTCAACTAATCAAAGTATTTGCAACAATTTAGCAAAATATGTATTTCTTGCTGGTAAGAAACGTAATTCCATTTTCAAGGGAATACCTGTGTCATATAATTAACTCCAATAGTAACAGTTTGAATACTGCATTGTAAATCTTATAATTCAGCGCTCTGTCATATTTGTATGCCATCATACTCTGCACGTGTATAATGGGCCGGTGGCCTCATTACCTGAATAAAAGCATCATCATCAATATGATAATATGATACGTATCACGAATATAGAGTAACAAATACGAATATTTATTCATGAATACAATAACAACCTATCAGTTGATATATGATTTATTTTGTTCAATACTTGTAGAACTGTACAAGGAACAAAAAACATAACAAACATGGAATTTTAGTTTGGAGTTTGTCTTTAAAAGACAACATTCTTTTTCAGAGAAATCAGCTTGTCCACATTCTCTAGAGCCAATGTTGCCCTCTGGGCTGTCACAATGCAGTACTGTCCCCAGCAGTACTGAATACCCTTTCGCTTGGTAAAGATGTTGATTGTATTGCCAACAAATACTTTGCTACCTTGCAAAGTAATGGATATTTGTAGGCATGCTCATGCCACCACTTGAGTGGATTGGAATAGATATCAACTGAATCCTCTCCAATGTAGGTTTTAATCTCTCTGGCAACCTGCTCTTTCTTGGTCAGTTTAGCAGGTATATCACCAACCACAAAAACGTCTCCAAATAATGAAGACAATGCTGTCTTTTTGGGTGGGTTGATAATTCCATCCTCCTGCACCACAGCTGTGGGCACCTGTATTGGCAGATCAGGTAGCGGTGGATCACTCTGCGTGTCCTCTTGGCCTGCACCAGAATTTTTTTCTCCCCATTTATGTTTCATTGTACCATAATATACTAGGCCACGCCCACAAATGGACAGCTGTTTCCTCTTGGCTGACAATAGAATGGATGGGGCTTGTTTTGCAGTATTGCACAGAAAAATGTCTCTGTTTCGTATTGTTGTCTACTGGTTTTGTGTTGATCATGTTGATGATTAAATAAGCATCCTGTGGAGTTATTGTTGTTGGCATATTTATTTATAAAAACTGACTTCAATATGTTCTTGCGTGTTTAATATAGAGTCATAGATGTGAAAACTGGTGTGCACACTTCAAGTAAATCCATTGCATGCCACCTTTTACGTTCATATCAGCATAAACGCAGAAAATATTGAAGTCAATTATTCAATTATTTCATTTATTATTTATTTAAATAAACATGCCCATGATATTTTGTAACTGCATTCTGATGGAGCATGTGGACACCGGTGCAAAACCAACATCAGACTTCAGAAGGACATTATGAGTGAGTGAGTATGGTTTTACGCCGCTTTTAGCAATATTCCAGCAATATTATCGCGGGGGACACCAGAAAATTGGCTTCACACATTGTACCCATGTGGGGAATTGAACCCTGGTCTTCGGCGTGACGAGCATACGCTTTAACCTCTAGGCTACCCGACAGCCCAGTAGAATGTTATGAAGGCATGAATCATAGCTATGTTTTAGCCACCAGTTGATTCAGATAGTAAGAACAGAGGTGTACAATTTCACAGCTACATGCCTGGGTCGTAGGAACAGCTAATTATGGCGTCCAGGATATATAAAGAAATCAATACTATTGACTAAATAGTTGAAGGCGTTTGTACCAGTAGGCATAGCCATGTTCTCTAGCCATGATAGCCCTACTGTCTCAACTTTGTCTCAAATAAGAGGTGCAGAAATCTCACGTGTACTTTGGCAAGTCAAAATGTACTTGTCAATAGTTAAGACTTCTTGTCTATGTTTAAAAGACCTAATCTTTTTCCACGTATGTTATCTGTCATTTGTCATATCTGGGATTTGGGTTGAGGGAGATAAACAAGTGACTGACGAAATACATAAGGTAAAAGGCTTGATATGTCATAAGGAAATGTAATTAGTAGAGACTAGGGCTGGGACAGGTAGCTCTGGTACTCGGGTTGGATAGGTACTGATCATTACACGGGTACCAACAGGACTACCCGGACCCCTGGTTAGTCATGTGATACATGTATATTGTTTAATGACAAAAATTATCTGAAACTATGCACACATTCCTTATGACTTCATATGTTTGAATAAAGATAAATCTTCATCAGCTTCAGTGTATGCATGACCAGATCGTTTTATACAGGTATCTAAATACATTTTTCCAGGTCTATGGTCAAACTATTCCCAATCTGACATTTGGACCCATTTCTTGAGACCTACAGCGGGTACCCGGGTAGGGTCGGGTAGTAAATTTGGACTCATCCCAGCCCTAATCTCTTGAGACCTACAGCGGGTCGGGTAGTAAATTTGGACTCATCCCAGCTCTAATCTCTTGAGACCTACAGCAGGTCGGGTAATAAATTTGAACTCATCCCAGCTCTAATCTCTTGAGACCTACAGCAGGTCGGGTAGTAAATTTGGACTCATCCCAGCCCTAATCTCTTGAGACCTACAGCGGGTCGGGTAGTAAATTTGGACTCATCCCAGCTCTAATCTCTTGAGACCTACAGCAGGTCGGGTAGTAAATTTGGACTCATCCCAGCTCTAATCTCTTGAGACCTACAGCGGGTCGGGTAGTAAATTTGGACTCATCCCAGCCCTAATCTCTTGAGACCTACAGCAGGTCGGGTAGTAAATTTGGACTCATCCCAGCCCTAATCTCTTGAGACCTACAGCAGGTCGGGTAGTAAATTTGGACTCATCCCAGCCCTAATCTCTTGAGACCTACAGCGGGTCGGGTAGTAAATTTGGACTCATCCCAGCTCTAATCTCTTGAGACCTACAGCAGGTCGGGTAGTAAATTTGGACTCATCCCAGCTCTAATCTCTTGAGACCTACAGCAGGTCGGGTAGTAAATTTGGACTCATCCCAGCTCTAATCTCTTGAGACCTACAGCGGGTCGGGTAGTACATTTGGACTCATCCCTGCCCTAGTAGGGACTACTTTACTTACCCCCAGCCCAATTATTGTTTCATGGCCCTACCCATATATTAATTTTGGCACACACTCCTCTTTTTTACAATAATATGTTGGATATCAGTGTTTTACTGGATGTAAAATTTGGTGTACTACAAGCATACAAATTGGGAATGAATGCAAATAATTTAATTGGGAGTCATGTGTAGTGTGTATGGCTGTTTGAATCAGTAAATGTATCAAATTGTATCGATTGAATGTTACATATAAACTGACATTAATATTCTGGTACAGTAAGCATTCAGTATGTCGGTGGTTGATTGTCTTCAATCTGACATTGAAACCCTCATCTGTATTTGGCTTAATGCTTCTGAGCATGTGCAAAGATCTATTTTTTTAAAACATGCAATGCGCATATCTACAGCCTGGCCAAACCCAGGTTCATGCCTTGGACCCGTCATATGTACTTATTGGGCTCGAAAATTGATAAGCCCAGGTAAATCCCTGGATGCCATAAAGAATCTTGTTATCAAGAGGAATTAAGGACCTATACTTTCTGTCATACAGACCCTGAAACATATACATCCAATATAGCCCATGCAAGTCTATAATATTTGGCAAGTCTAGATTACTGCAGTATGAAAATGAAGTGTCTCAGGGCTCCTTTTCATTATATTTCAAAACCAAAATTTAACAACTGTTTTTATCTGTGAAATATGTTCATTGCAGAGGCTAGATGTTAGCCTAGGACCAACAGTACTTCCAGGTGATCTTTCCAATGGTTAAAGGGACCAAAAGGAAATCTTAAAAGATTATATGAGCTACCATACAAGAAAATGAACCCAGTAGGCCAAGTGTGCTCGATTGAATACATTATTTGATCTGACTGTAAATGCCTTAGATTTCGAGCTCGGTATGTTTATACCATATTAAAAGCAGGTTCATACATAAGATATCTTGAACACTTTAATGAGTTATTTGCCTCCAGAAATTAGGCACTGTAATGAGATGTCATGGCATGGGGAACATTTACACTGCACGCTTCATTAGCTTGCAAAATGGGTGTCAGTACTGTCACTTTGACACGAACCTTATCAGTGAGTTGAAGGAGACTTACTTTGACAAGGATCTGGCCAACATCTTCAGGTCTGGTATCAATCTCAGTCATGACTGGCATTTTGGAAGCCTCGAGGGTTATTTAGTCCCTGTACTTCACTTAATTAAAGTTTATCATTGATGTTTGTGGTGGAGGGGCTATCAACAACAATCCGAGGTACGATCCACATGTCAAGCCCCTGACGTTTCGCAGCAACAGATCAAACAGCAGTAAGTGATGACGTACTACACAGTCAACAACAAACATGGCGGCGCCCTGTGCATTATTTGCTTCATGTACTGACGCCTTCGATCCAGACGAGTTTATCAGACGTGAGTTGCGTGATCTGTTTGGCATTGTGTTTACTTGGATCTGTCGCCTAAGAATGATAAAAATATGTACATCTAGTGTTGATGTTATGTCTCAGAATACGATTCTCTACTCACTAAGAACTTCTGATTCATGTACACACAGCGCAGACTCCAAACAGTAAAATATCGGGACATACTTTGCCACGCCTACTTTTTCAAAACATGTGGCATGTTCATTTAGAAGTTTGAATGGATTAATTGAGTGGTACTGTGATATGTTGTGACGCCTTTGATACCACAGAATGTAGGAAAACTTGAAATATTGGTTGGAGCATTGTTCCCCTACAACCTACGCTAATTGTGTGAGGTATAAGTTATGTGGGGACAGGTTGATTGCGTGTCATCGTACCATGTAAATCTTTGCTCATATCAATGAGACAATTATTTATAGGCTACCACTATATGGCTGTAAACTTACTGAGTGTAAAATTAAACATCAAACAAACAGCATAATACAAATTGTCAGTGTATGTGGATACTAGACGTTTTGTACACACCCTTACCTAAGATTCGTACCTGATGGTGAAGGTATTTGTTTCAACAAGTATCGTTGCCTAAAGGAAAAGATGTAGTTCCTAGTCAGGGGTTTATCTAAACCTGCTCAATGACCGATATTTGGTCCCAAGTCTGCCGCAAATGTCAGTAAAAATTCCCAAATTGGAATTACAAATTTCCCAATTCCTGTAAATATTTATAACCAATGTTATGGCATTGTAGAGGTGACTTGTATGTCACTGACAACAGTGCCCTTAAAGTGGAAGAGGCATTAATGCTTATATCTACATTATCGCTCTGAATGCAATTTTAAAATATCTCCAAATTTAAGAAAAACCAAACCGTTTTTAAAAAATCCCAATTTTGAACAAAATAATTATTCTTTTCACAATTTACCTGCTATGGGCACGTAGTTTAGAATCCTAGATAAATCCCTACTACTACAATTCTGACAGTTTTAAAGAAGATTTTTCATACATTTCTACTGGATACATTTCTACTGAATTACATATGTCATTGATTATAATTTATATGTGGCTGTCTTGTATTGTTGATTCTATCCTATGATATGAAAAGTTGTTTCTGACACTTGTCACAGTGAGTATTTTTGTGTGTATTGTTGCAGTGATTTTAGACACAGAGATTCTCCCAGCTGCTCAGCATGTGACAGAGTCTATAAAAGCCTACGACTGGCACATTGATACCAAGTACTACACCGCTGATGTAAGCCTGTGTACATCACTGAAGAGAACCATAGGCAACCAGCAGTTTGCTACAGCAGTGCAGGCCTTCATTGTCTACTTTGACCCCAAACAGGTACAGTTTGTTTGGGGTGGTCGCCGGTTGGGTAGCTTACTGGTTAAAGTATATGTTCATCATGCTGAAGACCCAAGTTTGATTCCCGACATGGGTACAATGTGTGAAGCTCATTTCTGGTGCCCCCCTCACCAGCTGTGATATTGCTAAAAGCGGCGTAAAACCATACTCACTCACTCACTACAGTTTGTTTGTTGTTTAATGCAACTCTCAGTAACAACCCAGTAATCCAGCTATAAGTAAGTGGGTGAGTGTGGTTTTGGCAATATTTCGGCAATATCACATCGTGGGAGACCAGAAATGGGATTCACACATTGTAGGTAAATGGGGAATCAAACCCAGGCCTTCTGTGTGACAAGTGAACGCTTTGACTACTAGGCTACCCCACTGTGGTGGGATGATACACTGATGCACTGGGATTCACGATTTTTTACTTCTCGATACAAGCATCAATCACAGTTGCACACTAGGTATTGTGATACGTATCGGTTAAGGAGTAAGGTCTTGTGATACATATCGGATCAGGAGTAAGGTATTGTGATACATATCGGATCAGGAGTAAGATATTGTGATACGTATCAGATCAGGAGTAAGGTATTCTGATATGTATCAGATCAGGAGTAAGGTATTGTGATGCGTATCGGATCAGGAGTAAGGTATCGTTATACACGTATGTGTATCAGATTGCACAGTTGGTGTGTCGTCCCAGCCCTACGATTTAGCACGTTTAGATTTTCAATAGTCTCAAACTAATGGAGGGCAGTCGGGTAGCCTAGTGGTTAAAGCTTCTGCTCGTCACGCCGAAGACCCGGGTTCGATTCCCGACATGGGTACAATGTGTGAAGCCCATTCCTGGTGTTCCCAGCCGTGATATTGCTGGAATATTGCTAAAAGCGGCGTAAAACCATACTCACTCACAAACTAACAGACTTTTGACCGTATCTAACCCTGACATTAATACGCTTATGAAAAGGACCAATATTCACTGTTCCAAATTGATTTCCTCTTTAGAAAATAGTTTTCAACATGTTAAAGGTGTTGGAGCCATTCTGTCAATGTTGGACACAGGGCTGACAAAATGTTTCAAGTCATCCACAAATTAATCATTAACTGTCAAGGTACAGTAAAGTACATTGTTTATAAGGAACATGCTTATCATGAACTGATGGATATAACAAACTGTTGTTTTTTTCCCCTGCCATCTGCTGTATATATGCTGCATTTATGCTTTCAACAAACTACAGTTATAACAGACTAAAATTGGTGGTCCCTTTGAGTTGGTTGTAACCATAGTTTACTGTATCTGACCTACAGGAATGGAACATGGAATGTTGTCAGTAATATAGATCAGCAAGTCTTGGGGATTCATACTAGATCTACACTGATTAACTTACTTATTGTGAAAATATTCTTTTTTTCAAGGAGTCAACATTTGAGCTGATGAAAGCCTGGATGCCGTATCTAGAACAGATTGAGCCAGAGATTCTTATCCTTGTGTGTAACAACAGCTCTCACACTGATGGTTGGTCAATGTATTTTTGTTAATCTGTGATATATCACTCTTGCCTTCAGTTAGTGGCATACGTTATAGAAATTCAGTTCTAGTTTTTAAGGTGTATATCCAAAATATATTTCTGATGTATGATGCGTTTTTAAATATAATGGACACGGTGTATTGATTATTTGTAGCAAATGTCATGGTTCGATATCAAGAAATGTCTGCTAGCCGAGACTAGAAGACTTGTATTGTGAATTACAACCTGTACCATTAGGTAAATGATTACTCTGTAGCCTATTATTTTCCCAGACGAGGGAACATACAATATATTTGTTAACCCTGAATATAAATGATATGGTTTGTCCCGCTGAAAGTGATGTGTACATTGTAGTTTTGTTGCATTGCTACAGCGGTCGGTAGAGTAGCTGCACAACAGTGGTGTATAGACAACTGCTTTGAGCTGGTGGAGTTGAACCCAGTCCAGGACAAGGAGGAGGAAGGTAGGGCGGATAGCTTGGTGTGGTAGTGGGAGGGAATGTTACATAGTTGATGACAGACATCAGTGACGCGTAGATGTATCAGGAAATGTGTTTGTTGTGAGTTCTGGCTCATTTTTTAGGGGTATTGCGGTATGCAAGACAGAGAACAGAAACATTGTCTCATGATATAGTTAGTGAGACGAACTTGTGAATAGACTTCTTTTAGCTTACTACTGGTGGACATGTCTGTAGGATCATACTACAGGTAAGCTGCTACAGGTAGATATGTCTGTAGGATCAGTCTTGTACTAGCTTGGTTAAAACATGAAGGGTTGTAAACTTGATTGGTATGATATCATTATTGACCTAAGTACACATCAAGAACAAGAGTCCCAGCGTTGAAACTATAGGTTTTCATCCACTCGTCCTTATAATGATAACATGTAGCAAAATCCTTAAAAACAGCAAATTTCAACTAGTCCTAATCATACCTTACCTAATGGGCATCCAGGCAATGGCTACAGGACTAGTACCAATTTCTAACACTGGAATCCACTCATGGTCTTGTGTTTGCAGATCTGGAAGATGACTTTGTGGAGACAACTGGAATTAGGCGGATTATTCAGGCTCTTCATGCCCACACATGGCCGAATCTGGAATTGAAACGTGAGACTGTTATCCCTTTAGAGAACAATCTTCAAACGCAGATATGAGAGTTCTACTCACCAGCTCTCTTAAATCAAGCTATTTTATGAAGGAGCTAGGCCTGTTTTAGTAGTTTTATGGGGTAAGAATTTGATATATGCTCATTGAAATAGATTTTCCTGCTCCCTTGAGAAGTAGTAGAAACTAAGGGGTGACTTTGGGTCCTTGTTGTCATCTCCTGTGATAACTGAATCAAGGTATCCCCTAAATCTGTAACTTGACTTAGGTTTATGACTAGGACTCTTGATTTCAATGCTTAATTTGAACATCGCTGAGTGTTGCAGAGATTACCTATTTCCCTCTGTAGTGTATTGTCAGTAACATATATACATGATTTCTATTTCAGAAAACCCTGTTATTGGTAGTCCTTACTATCGTCAGCTTTTGAAAGAAGAGTCGGAACTGAAAGCTAATGAAGTCAAATCTAATTCCAAGGAGTCCTGTGATAATGAAACAGTGTCAAACAATGACAGTGAGAAGTCCAAGTCAGGGTCCAAGTCAGAGGGAGACTCAGGGCACTCTGCCCTAGGGGAGCCTGTGGGGGGTGGGGAACCTGCTGTGGGTGGGGTACCTGTAGGGGATGGGGTGCCTGGAGGGGGTGAGGAATCTGTAGGCAGTGGAACAGACGAGGCATCTGCACTCACAGCTGAAGGGGGAAAGGCGACAAAAAAGGAGAAGCCTTGTAAGGATGAAATAATAGGTGAGTAGCTGCAGGTCGGATGTTCTGGTTCTTCTTCATCTCAAGGTGGTTGGGATGTAGCCTAGTGGTTAGAGTGTTTGCTCATCATACGGAAGGCTTAGGTGCAATAGGTACCATGTGTGAAGCCCATTTCTGGTGTCCCCCACTGTGATATTGCTGATGTCACTTCATCTCAAGCACTTGTCTGACTAGATGACTAAGACAATATGCATTGCTAGGCCTATTTTGGATTTAAAAAAAAAAAAAATGTTTACAGAATTTAACACATGTCAGTGCGATCACTAAAATGCAAATTGTGCATTATGTTAAAGAAATGAGTTGTATTAGTTTAAAGCCAATTAATATGAGCAACAGTTATTTTAATAATAAACAATGTTTCGATAGATTTACTGCCAAATATTGGCATTTAGAAAATCCTAGATAAATCGCCAGGTTTCATTTAAGTTGTATGAGCTTGGTATGCATGGTATGCATGGTATGCATGCATTTGATCAGATGGGCCAGATGACACAACAATGATATCTTGAGTCAAAGTTGTTTATTTGGTTACATATTTGATGACAAGAAGTATGTGCGCACACAGCAGCACTTTTTACCAGACTGATGTCTGTTATTCCCCAGCAACCCATCTCCCTTCGTCACATGTCTCTCCCATAGAACATTACTTACCAGTTATATGTTATCCTGCAAACATCAAATGTGATCACTGGCTGGGCGCTGCCATCTTGAATGGAGTCTTGATCTTGCGAGATCTCGTTACATTTATGAACTACTTTTAACATTTAACGCATTTATCTGTTTTTAATTTTAATCTGTGCCTCCAGCCCACATTTGTCTTTTCATGTCGTGTCTGTAGTTTTTAGACATAGATCAGCTGTTGCTACTAGACAGGAAGACATTTTATCTTCACAAACTGACTTGCACAGGAGAGATCACTAATCTCTCTGCCACTGATGTTGGTCAGATGTATCTTTTACACTCACACTGCTTATTTATGTTTACAAACTAAACAAGTTGGAAGAACGATTTTGGATGATAAATAGAATCTCACCCTCATGTCTAGTCTGTCATACAGACCCTGATACAAATATATCCAATACAGTCCATGCAAGTCTATAATGTTTGGCAAGTCTAGATTACTGCAGTATCAGGAAAATGAAGAAAATCTCTGGACTCCTTTTTATTATATTTTTATGAAGATAATTTAACAACTGTTTTTTTCTGTAAGATATGTTCATTTCCAAAAATCTTTTGATATCAGTTGATATTGATATAGGCTTTCTGAGGAGTTTTAAACTTTTATTTACTTGTGTTGATATATTTCATATCAAAATGATGGTGAGATTCTATTTATCATCCAAAGTCTTCCAGACAACTGACTCAAGCTGTACAAGGTCTTGTCTTTCATCCTTTCCTGTGTGAACAGGGGAGGTAACTCTGTGACAAGAGCTGTGTAGGTGATATGATGACCCCGTGTTCTCTATGACAGACAACCTTCTTCCTGAGGATGACTTAGCTTTGTTGGCCTCCCTGGGGAATGAGGACGCAGGGGAGGAGTCATTTGAGGAAATGTTCGAAAAGCTCAGAGTAATGAAAGGTGATATTTTAAACCATGTTAATGAATAGTTAGTATATTTAGCGCCCCCTGGTATAAATAGAATGCTTCTTTTATTACTTGATTTACAGATTACTGTATTTTTCTTAAATTTTTGGATGGATGGTTGAATTTTTCTGAAGTAAAATATAAGACTTACTTTCCAAACATGATCTCTTGAACATGTTAGATCTCCTTGAGGGGTAGATGAACCTAAAAGACATAATTATGTTGTCTGGGGTGCTTCTTTCAATGGCTAGTTGTAAGATTACATCTTTCTCTTCCCATTGGGAATTACCTTGAAAATATTTATTCACTGAAATATGATATCACTTTAAAATATTTATTCACAAAAATATCACTGGTCCATGAATATATAAACATCCACCCATCGAAACATAAGGACAGGGCACATGGTATTCATCTGGTTAAGATTCCACAAGCTGCTGGGTGTGACCGATATGGAAATACTTTTCTAAATTTTGTTAAAATGACTAACTTGCGGAAGCATGACAATATATTGTTTGAAAATTTGCATAACTGATATTGATATCCAATATAGGTTAGTGTAGAGCAATTTTGATAATTTAAAACCATGTTAGTGAAATATGTGTATAACCATGTTGATGAATGTGTAATGTATTTGTAGAGAAAGCTGAAGGTATGCCTTTGGATCAGAGAAAAGCATATGCTGAAAAGGTGAGTTGTCTCCCTTCCTTCCTGGCTTTTCACCATCTCTCTTTTTGGCCTTAAAGCAGCAGTAAAAACACATTTTTGGGCTAGCTTTGTCTGTTTCTTCTCTGAGTACAGGAAGCTAATCACACCAACCCCAGTACCGCAACAATTCACCTGCTTGAAAATATCTGTGGTCACATTCAGCATAGGTAATCATTTTAATCATTTTGTGTTTTCCTCACATGCTAAGCCTACACTTCATTACAAAGCTGTAAAGTCCAACTCACTGATATACAAATTAAGTTGAATTTAACATCAGTGCAAATACCGTATTGGACGTAATAAGCGCCCCGTTCTAATAAACGCCCACAGCAATAATTGCTCATATATTGGCTAGTGAACAATCCCAATTAGCACCCTTCCGATTGATCAATGTACACAAGACTTATTTATTCGCGCATGATACGCACTCATGTGTTATATGCACCCTTAATTATGGGCAATTAAATTCTGAAAAAAATATATCTGTCGTATATAAACATTTCAGTCTGTCAGCATGAACCACGAAATTTATCTTTCAAATCTGTTTTTTCCACCAAAATAATATTCTAATAAGAGCCCCCTATTTCTAATTTTGAGTGCGCCCTGGGCGCTTATTACGTCGAATACGGTAGTATTTGTCATGGCTTGTCAGTTTACTGGAAAGAAATCCCCAAGTTGCGAGTCGAGGTTGACCACTTGGGTGTATCCAAAGGGCATGTTTGTTTGTTTTTTAACGCCGTACTCAGCAATATTCTAGCTTATGATGGCGGTCTGCAAATAATCGAATGTGGACCAGACAATCCAGTGATTGACATCATGAGCATTGATCCACGCAATTGGGATACGATGACATGCAACAACCAAGACAGCAAGCCTGACCACCGGATCCCGTTAGTCTCCATTTATGGCGAGCATGGGTTGCTGAAGACCTATTTTACCCCGGATCGTCACTGGTCCTAAAGGGCATGGTTATGATGCTGATCATTCCATAAGAGGGAAACTATTTCATTATAAATACTTTATGTTTGCAACGCCATTGCATGTTTGTTTCAGATTGCAGTGTCATTTTGGAAAGCTATCGGTGGTGACGATGATGAAATCCAGGGATTGGATGATCTGGAGGACGAACTAATGCCATCTTGAAAGGAGCATTATGGGATGTGGAAGCTGGTCTTCTGCGAATATTCCACCCATGTAACCATGGTAACCTTGGAATGGCATCAGATGACTCTCAGTGTTGTGCTTATTGTGACAAAGCCAGATGTAATGCTGTTCATTGCAGAAGTGTTACCTCAGAAAGACAACTAAATAAAGCTTGTCTCTTTGGACATGTGGTTGCTGTGAGTAATAAAACTTCAAATACCGTAAATGTCATTTCATACTCGAGTGTATGTTTAACAATAATACAGATTCAAGAGAGAAACCCTGTAATAATTTCCTATGATGAACTGCAAACCAGTTGCCATGGTTACAGGAATGCGATGATGCAGTCAACTCATTGATACTGTGTGCAGCAAATGTTTGATAAATCGAAAACTGCTAAATTAGCAGTTGGCTTATCTCGAAAATATACTTGATTTTTATCTTCTGAGAGACTGTGCCTGCCAAAATGCTTGACATGTTGCTGAAAGGTCCATGGGCTTGAACTTTGTGGCATTATGTTTACAATTACCTGAGAATACATGTATTATACTTTCAAAATATGTGATATTTTGAGTTTTTACAGTTAGGATGGGTTACTCTATTCCACTGTGTTGTGAGCTACTCACCAAGTTGTAAATGTTGTTTATCATATAATGAAATAAAGATGTACGAATATGCAGCTTTTCTTTTCATAGCCCTATGTTCACTTTGTGATAATCTTTGTCACGTGAGCAACTGGACACAATGTATACCAGCTGGAGCTCCTAGTGTTTATATGTATCCAGAATGCACTTTGTGCAATATAGTAGCTCGAACTTTCTCTGGTTACTTTAGGACTGAAAGATATTTTATACTTACTTTATGTGATACACTAGTATGATGAGGCAGCAATGGAACTTGTCAATGTACTTTGATACCAAGCTTATACACTCTCCAAAATGATAAAACAAAGATATAATGTGTATCACATTATATAGGGTATATCAGAAAGCATATTATGGTGAATTGTGAATTGTGAATTGACAGTGCATTAAATTTCAAAGTTTAGCTTAAATCAAGCTGAAGTCACAGTCTCGCATAGTATATCCGCTGCCAATCTCCAGAGGCAAGGGAGTAAACTGAAAATAAAAGCCCAGTTTCCACCCTTGCTGAACTAAGCTGGAATTATGGAGTTTTAGTTTGGCTTTACAAACAAGTCTTTGCATAGTCCAATTAAAATTTTGAAACAAAATTGACATCCAGTGCAGATTTCGGTCGACTGTAGTATTTGCAAACATGTACTGCCAACTCTACATCAATATTTTTAAGACCCATTTTATCACAATATAAATTTTGATTATCGATCAGATCATCTTGACTGGGAGCCACCATTTTGTTTGAAGCAAGTGAAATGAGCGGTAGAATCTGATTGGTCATAGGAAGGGCATAGCAGGGACATAACTCTTAATAGCCACTATTGGCGCTATGATCGAGCCCAGAAATTCCAGTCCAGTTCTGCAAGGGTGAAACTGGACTTTTACAGTCAGTTAACTCCCTTACTTCGGAAGATAATACGCTACGAGTTCAACATGTTCAGTGAGAACAGTATCACTGTCTGTGATGAGAGCATCACATTGCAATTTTCCTTCTGTCATGTTGCTAAGAATGGTGGATTGAAAGCTATGTTAGAGATCATGTGTTGTGTTGCCACAGCTTTGAAGAGTATATTTCTGTTGTCACAGCGTGTCAGCTCACAGGAGGAAAGTCCAAAGTTCCCAATCTCGGTAGAAACTTGCACAGGCAAGGGGCACAGCTCTACATTGCAAATTGCAATGCCTTAGAACCATGTGCAAACAAATTAATATTTAGTCACTTAATGTTGCATCAACAATATCTTGGCCACATGAACATTATGTAGACATGTCAGATCATGATGAATACTACTGAACAGTTTATGTTCATCATGTTCATATCTGAACATGCTGAACAGAGCGACAGCATCAGCTACGATCCACATGGATCATACTGGCATTCTCAGCAAAACCACACATTCTCCCCACCATCTTCACTAGTTGGTGGTTATGACATGCAATTTACCAACCCCCAAATGCCAACAGGACACATCTGAAGAATTCAAGTACTTCTGAAAATGGAGATTCTGAACCGTAAATCTTCTCCAACATCTCTCATGAAAATAAATAAAAACAAAGCCGGTGAATAGATTTAATGATGTCTGTAATTTAATAGTTCATGAAGCATGTTCATATCCTCTGTAAATCAATGGCAGAGCCTTGGGTATATATTAAATCAAACAAAAACAGCATTGTTGTTTGGACTACAATGTCCGCGATTGGACTACCAATACATTTACGCCAATAGTCATGAGTTGCATTATAGGATGGAAGTATTATTTGTTGTGTAATAGTTCATTAATATGTATAACATTTAGAAAGTTGAGTAACCGGTAGTTACACTGTATCCAAGGATGAGGTGAGGTGGACGTTGCATTCAAGATTTTTTCACTTATGTAGCGACATACATGCACATGACGCATGCGTGTGTTGCACTGTGTGTCTGCTTGTACTTTTATAGTGCTGACCCACGGAGATAACAGGCCACAGTTAAACACGTATACCCCACCCAGTCAGTATACTGACTCCGAGGTAATGGTAAAAGTATCAAGTCCTATTTTCTTCAATTCAGAGGTATTTTACCAATGTATTCACTGTATACAAAACCTAAATTTTGCATTAAAGCATCAGTTAAGCACAAGTCTCTGTTAAGGCCTAGATAAACCCCTGCATATTTAGGTTGCAATTAACATTATGTTCTATCATCGCTGTGTCAAAGAAGAGAAGACATCTGCAGCACTAACATGACTGTAAAATGTGCCCTGACTTTAATTACTTTGTCCTCCTGTTTTAGAAGTTAATCACTGTCTAGACCATCCATAATCTGATCTGCTGTCTGCTGCTCATCAACTAGGGGGTCTTCTATGGACTGTTCTGCCGACTTAGTGCTGCCTACAATCGGTTCATCTGGTTTTGATAATCCCTGCTTATCGGATTGTTCCTGATGTACATTTGTATCTGATGACTCACAAACTTGATGCAGATTACTTTCCAAACTGTCTTTACGAGAATCATTCGCTGACTCTTCTGTTGTAGCTTCGGGCAACTCAACTTTTGAATTTTCAGAACATAACTTCTTGCCTCCTGTTTCCCGAGAGCAACTTGAATCTCCAGAAGGCCCATGGGTTGTTGTTTTAGCTTCATCAGCCTGATCTACCTCCATGTCCGTGGCGTGTTCTGAGAACCTGTTAACAGGCAGTGTGCCCTCGGTGTTGTCAACCCTTTCCTTACAAGTTGTAGGACTGCTTATGATCGGGTCCTTGGAAGATGGTAGGCAAATACTGTCTTGTGTCCGACTATCAACTTGTTCAGTATGTTTAGAAGAATGGTCTGTATCCGACGCCTCCTTTATGCTTGTGTGCTTGGATTCTTCTGTCTGTTCAGCTGGGGTTGACATAACAGCAGGGGAAACATCAGATCCCACAGACTCTTTATTTGAATCTGAAATGAAAGTTTGTGTTAATAAATACTCATCATGGGATTTGACATCTTGTAATAGTGAGTGAGTGAGGTTTTACGCCCCTTTTAGCAATATTCCAGCAATATCACGGCGGGGGACACCAGAGATGGGCCTCACACATAGTACCCATGTCGGGAATCGAACCCGGGTCTTTGGCGTGATGAGCTAACGCTTTAACCACTAGGCTACCCGACCGCCATCAATCTTGTAATAACATATACAAGGCAGCTGAAAAGCCTTCATGGTTGTCATGACGTTATAATATTTGATGTGATGTCACTTCTATGAGACATTTCATTTGACCCTATTCGCATTTCCAGTCACGAACTAACAGTATGATGGCAGTCAAAGGGAAGATGTTAATGTCCCTCATAAACATTTCACAAAAATATGTGTACACTGGCATCTCGACTTGATGGCGTTTAAGTAACTATCAGAATTAACTGATGGAATCCCAATTGGGATTATTATTCAGTGAGTAAACTAGTCCTCTGCCTGGGTTGCGCATGCTTGCTGGTGCTACATAACAGCCAACTAGCTAGCTGAGGCGAAGCATTATAGGGCAGTGAACCAGTTTAATTCAGCAAGGAGTTGTGTAAAAGGAGGTAATTACAAATCTTTTTTGAAGAATACAATGCATCCTGCCAACTTTCGCACTTATCCGATGGCAACAAAATCATATTTTCCCCACTTGCCAGGCAAGTCGGACATACTTATTGAACACCCCTGCCCATAGGGGTGTCCCAACTAGCACCACTGACCAGTTGTCTTCTGAGCTAGCCTGGCAGCCCTCTTCTCCATGGCCAGTCGTTTGTTTCTCTCCATCCTCTCCTTCTGTTCAGGCGTCATACCCTGCAAGGACAGGATCATTGTGAGTGAACAGCATTATATTCCATCATGACCATGACGTGCAGTAATTCAGCTCTCAAGACGACCAGGTGACGTGAAATGGTTTTTGAAGTCACGTTAAACATTGCACGCACATAGCGATGTTGCATATGTATTGTGACAAAACTGATTTTGATACCCATCTTACGTTAGGTGTGCTATTGAGGGTGGTGCTGGGCGTGGTGACAGGTGCCCTGGCCTCTGCTGCAGGGGTGGTGGGTGTGGCCAGTAGGGAGGTGAGGGGGGCCTGCTGGGATTGCGACCTCTTCTCCTGTTCTTCTCGCATAATTTCATCGAATGCCTCCTCTGCATCAAAATCTTGTTGACCCTGGAAAAGGGGAGCGAGTGAATTTCTTCAAACAATTTTTTTTTTCTGTCATGACGTTACACATTGCTAATACATCAATTCTAGTTTGGGAAAACACATTCCCAATGTAGTACTTTATTTTTAAAAGAAGCTTACATGCCTGTAGCTTCCTTCATTACAAAGTTATTTAAGCACTTTAAGTTTAATGACACCAGTTCCAGTATGCATTGGTATGTCCAATGCATTACAACTTTGAAACCGAAATTCCTGTCTCTAGCAACCTTGACAAATATGAAAGCGCTTTTGCTCTTCACCTTGACCTTCAATTTCTGTTTTTTTTTCAACCTAGGCATATGACAAGTAGGGTAAGTTATCTTTTATCATAACTGGCTATAAATGGTTTGATTTTTCAAGACTTGATATGAAATTCCCTGAAATTTGAGCAAAGTTTCATAGAAATGAGACCTCTACTGACCTTGAACTTATACAGATGTCATTCAAAACACCATCTTATACATGCTAGAGGTGAGGTCAAATGGGGTTAAACGTCGCGTCCAAGATTATTGCACTTATATAGCGACGTGCATGCACGTGTATGTGTGTGTGGCTGCTTGTACTAGTCAGGACTGATGCCGATTTATAGTGCTTGCACACTGAGATACCATGCCGCAGTTTAACATGAATAGTGAGTATGGTTTTACGCTGCTTTTAGCAATATTCCAGCAATATCACGGCAGGGGGGTCACCAGAAATGGGCTTCACACATTCTACCCACGTCGGGAATCGAACCCGGGTCTTCGGCGTGACGAGCGAACGCTTTAACCACTAGGCTACCCGACCGCCCCTTAACATGAATACCCCACTCAGACACAGTATACTGACTCCAAGCGGACCAGTCCTTGTTTTAGCCCCTTAATGCCGAGCGTCAGCCAGGGTAACAACAAGTACCACCTTTAAACGTCTTTTGGTATGACGCGGCTGGGGATCGAACCCCGGACCTTCCGCTCTCCGGGCGGATGCTCTACCATTAGACCATGGAGGCGGTCTACACATGCTAGAGATCTTGTATACTAAACTTAGTCCAATTTCATAAACATTCAAGTTACATGCAAGCTTTATTTATGCCTAGAAGATACTGAGGACATTGACCTCCAAGGTCCTCCAACAAATCAGAACCATCTACGGCAGTGAAGCTCAAATTTGCGCAAACACAATAAGACCTGTTGAAGGGGACTGCTTAATCACCAGGATTATTATTCCTGTAGTTTCTACCCTCTACTCACCCGACGAACTGGTCTCTCTGCCTCGGTCTCTTCTTCCTCCTTATCATCTTCGTTGTTATCCTCAAAGTCCTCCTTCAGGATTGGTATGTCCAGGCGCATCTTCTTTATGCACGTCTAGCAAATACAAATAGATAGAAAGCTGCAATGTAACATGATGTAAAAAAAAAGTTCGTCCCAATCTATATTCCAATCTTCTCAGCAAAAAGCATGAAAGTACAAGCAACCATTGTAACCAGTTTTGGAAATTAGGGATGAACTTGGGGTCTTTGAAGTTTGTAGCTAGGGTATTTTGAAAAGGCGTGGAAGTGAGCTTCCTTTTTGTAAATCAACAATGCCTAAATTCAACATGTTCAAGTGTGTTGTCATGAAAATGTTTTGCAAGAGTGAGTGAGTGAATAGGGTGTCACGCTGCTTGTAGCAATATTCCATCAATATCATGGCAGGGGACACCAGAAATGGGCTTCACACATTATACCAATGTGGGGAATCGAACCCGGGGCTTTGCCGTGACAAGTGAACTAATTAACCACTAGACTGCCCCACAAGCCCTGTTTTGCAAGAAAAGCCTTTAAAATTATATACTGTAGCAATAAGAATGATAAGGAATCACTTGGTGACAAACTGTAAGAGTTTGGGGGTGGTCATTTTGCTTGTACTCTCCCCCCAAAAAATATATATAAAATTTAAAAAAAAACAAAAAATAAATAAATAAAAAAAAAACATCCCCCAAGGTCACAGTTTGGGTTATAAAACTCCTCACACTGGTGTTTGCCTACCTGCACCTCCTTCTTGGTACCCAGCTTCTCAACGCGCTCCAACACCTCGTCAAAGGGCATCATGGGAAACAGACGGTGAGCCCAGTGTTCCAGGTACTTCATCATCACCCTCAGGTCTTCAGCCTGGAAATACACAATCGGTTTCTCACTACATCGGCATGTCACAGAACAGAACAAAACACCTTATGATTGATGACCTAATATTCAAAATCATGTACAAACATCTTTCTCCAAGGGTGAACAGACCGTGAAGTATTGTACAACCAAGGTAGACTTCTAAAGTATTTTATCCAAGGCATTATCATAATCTGTTGGGTAATTTGAGACAAAATCCAAGTAATAAAAATATATTACATGGATTTGCTGACATGGCAAATCAGGTATTTCATAAAATAATAACCCAAACACTTAGGTTATCACTTCACCTGACAGTGTTCCTTCACAATATACTCCAACTCAATACTGTTTTACTGACTGACAAAATATGTCCGCTCAACATATGTATGCCAAAATTGAAATGTAACTTCTGTCCTCTGCATGTTGTGAGAACTGTTTACCACTGAGTGAGTGAGTATGGTTTTTCAGCTGTTTTTAGCAATATTCCAGCAGTATCACGGCGAGGGACACCAAAAATGGGCTCCACACGTTGTACCCATGTGAGGAATTGAACCAGGGTCTTTGTCTTGACGAGCTGATGCTTTAACCACCAGGCTACCCCACTGTCCCAGACTATACCACTGTCATCTTTAGTTACTAACATAATCCATAATGACCACGGTGCATATACAGTGATTCACCTAAACTTGCTCAGAGACAGGTATATGGCCCCAAGTCTGCAACAAATGTCAGTTAAAATTCCCAATCTGAATTAAAACTCTGCAGAATTTACATTAAAAACATCCAGTTTTGAAGAGCAATATTTTCCCAATGTGCCTGCCAAGGGCACCGAGTCTTAATTCCTAGATAAACCCCTGATTTACTATAGAAGAAGGGCCATTGGGCATAGAATGCTGACCTCATGACCTCGACCTTTGAACTTGACATCCTTGAAAACCCGAGGTAGAACAGGAATTCCTCTGTCTCCGCTCAGTCTGCCAGACAGAATACATTCATGCAAATAACATTCAACATGGTATTCATAACATCTTCAATATCGTTTGGTATACACTACGTACTGCCACCACTTGTGAATATATACAGCTGTAAGGGAGTAAAAGTGACTCAGTACTTCAGTCCGGTAATGAAATGAAGCCATGTTTGATTATCACAAGGTCAAACAAGCTCTACTCCCTGCAGGGGAGATCCCTACCTTTGCTCGATAGTGAAGCAATGCGCAGAGTTGATGGCTGCAAGGGCATTGCAAATGTTGCATGAGAAATACTGCCACCATATCAATGAGCACTCACAGTGGTTGAAAATTCAATCAAATGTTACTAGACCAAGGGCAAGTATGACCAACATTCTTACTCGCCTACTTTCAAATGTTCTGGCCCAAAATCAAGCTAATAAATTCAGCAAAATGTTACATCAACAAAACTAAGAATCAGAGACACACCTATTCTCCATGGATTTCTGTAATAAAAGAGTTAATCTGACCCATTTGTCTTATTTATTCACTCCTTATCTTATCTTCAACACAGACACAGTGAGTCTTAGAACACATTTGCTGCTGCATGATACAGGCTCAGGTGCAGCCTCTTTTACTACAGACAAGATATGTCTAAGACATAAGCTTGTCTCCACCACCGAAGAAACTTAAAATAGACTGCTATGACATGATCTGGCATTTGTGAAACCGGCAATGTAAATTGTAATTGTAGATATCCCTATGTGTGCTTATGGGGTAAAGGGAGGCTACTCTATCCTTCACTAGCTGGAAGGTTGTGATTTGATGTGTGCTTATATCACATGGAAGCAAAAGACTGCAGCTTCACGTACAGTGATCTCTCGCTATTGTGCCTTTCAATATAGTGCTAACTCATTTGTAGCGAGCAGTAACGCATGGCTCCCAAAATTTATGAACATTTTTAACAAACTCAAGTCTTACACTGACACGATGTGTTTTCCCAATCACAACAGGACATTTCCTGCTGATCACTCAACACCGGGAATACCAATTAACAAATCCAAACTGAAGTCCGCAATTTAGTCCTATTATTACACTGTCTGGTTATATAAAGATGTTTGTTGTATATCTGGACTGATGCTTGTAGCATATTTATTAATTTTAGTCAAAATTTCATTCAATGTTGTTTAGATTAATTTTGGTGAAAGTGTGGGTAAAGGGATCGGTTGATCGCACAACTCACCGTTATTTACAGCAACCACAGTCAGGTTATACCTATTGATGCCTTGAAACAAACTTTAGTGGAAGGGGAATGGATACATGTATCATCAATGCCATACCTTGGCTCGTTACAAGTCATATTTGTTGTAGATTGACTGTTATGTGTCAAAGTTTTCTCCTCGGTGGTGACTGGTGTCATCAAAGCTAGGCCTAACAAAGCTTCAAAAGTCGGCACTAGACCTAACTCGCATTACAAATTCGAAGAAATGTAGTCAACTATCTGTCATTCCATTTCCAAGAAGCATGTGCCATATATGGAATTGTTACTACGATTTATCACTGAAACCAGCCTGCTTCTTGTTGACCTGACATTGAAGTGTATTAATCCCATTGGTTGACTGGTGTCGCTGTATGCAAATTATTTTGCCAGCCTGTGACACAAGCAAAATATCAGCCAGTCAAATATCGTAACATGACAGGATTACATACTTCTGAAACTTGACCCAGTTAATTTTGTGTGCTCTTCTAATCAACGCCGCAGGAATGTTTTCTTGGTCTGTCAGTGAGATGTCATTTCATCTGTGACACGTCTCCATCCTCTTCCTATGACTAAGCATTGCGTGACTTTATTTGCATGGATCTATCTAGGAATCTCGGAGCTCCTACCAGGCAAACTAATCAATCTTTATGTTCAAAATTGGCACAGAGCAGGTCTAGATAAATCCATGCCAGACACAGAACAAGATACCAACCTTGTGGCATCTAGTTTAGGCTGTGGTCGCCTCACCACCTTCTTGCCTGCACCTCGCATCCCCTTCAACTTGGCCAGCACTTCAGCATTTTCTGCAGAAGAGAAGTCCAGCATGGAAATATGTCATAATAAAAACATACCGTATTTGACGTAATAAGCGTCCAGGGTGCTCTCAAAATTAGAAAGAGGGGGCTCTTATTAGAATAATATTTTGGTGGAAAAAAACAGAGTTGAAAGATAAATTTTGTGGTTAATGCTGACAGCCTGAAAAGTTTATATACGACATATATATTTTTCCAGAATTTAATTGCCCATAATTCAGGATGCATATAACACACGAGTGTGTATTATACGTGAATAAATAAATCTTTTGTACATTGATCAATCGAAAGGGGTGCTGATTAGATTAAGAAATATCGCCATGGGCGGTTTTAGCTGGGGCACTTATTACGTCGAATACGGTATCTAGATTTGGGGAGAAAACAACCCGTCACTCTGGATTGTTACTGGTCTAAGACTAACGAACTAGTGTCTGTATATACCCTGATATATATACAAAAAACTTTCTTTGACATATGACTAGTCTTCATACTTAAGCAGGGTTCTGGTTTTTGTTGCTGTAGAATTTGAATCTACAGAACCCCCAAATCTTTAACAGTTGACATAAGGGTTGGAAAAGGATCTCTCGACGTTCATCTTAGTTTCAAAACCTGTGACCATGGTGACATATTGCAAAATATATTCTGTACAGTGCTGTAAACACCCAGCATGAATGTTCAACAATACAACAGCAATCGCTGCAATGGTGTAACTGACAGCAACACTAATGTTAATGACCATGTTGACTGATTTCTATCATCGTTAACATCCCACTCATATATATGTGGCAAACTTCACCTGGGTCCTGACTAAGGGGCACATCATCGTCTTCTTCACCCAGGGGCTGCAACTCCGCCGGGAGATCCGGCAGTACTGAGGGGAAATCTCCATCATTGTCATCTCCGTTTGCGAAGATCCCATCCATATCTAGCGGCACAGACTCCATGTTCAAATGCCTTCTCTGCTGCTGTGATTAAACATAACAACAAACTTTAACCCAGTTTCCTTGTCAAAATATTCTGATTGAAGGTTAAAATAATTTTTAAAAATTCTGGAAAAGGTGATCAGCGCTGTCAACCATGTTTGTCCAGATGGACTCAGCAATCTTGTACAGTATTACTCAGTATAATGAGTAAGTGAGTTGCACTTGAAACAGTACTTCTTTTATATGAGGTTCATGTGGGAGAAAAGCCTGAAGTGATGCTGGTCCACACCAGCTTTGTTAAATCAACAAGTACTGGCATGGTGCAAACATTGAAACATAATCATGATTATTCCAACCCACATCTGTAGATTTCTGGCATGGTTTCAGATGGGTTGGTTATTTTTTACTGGCAAGCCAGGATAAGTTGAGTTGTGACAATTAACCCTGTATGACTATGTATGTCTCTATAACTACACTGGCGCATACCATCGTGATAAAAGGGGTAGTGGGTGGTCCATGACAAGTAGTACGATGGATATGTGCATGTCCCATCTCGGCTAACAACAACTTCTAGAGGCGAGTTCAACAGCACATAATAGTATGTGCTGATGTGAAAATGGTGACAGAAAATTTGCACAGATAACAACAATTGAGAAGTAGCTGTAACCACGGACTTGTATATATTGTCTGTGCTGTAACAAACCAAATATGGCTGCCAAAACTCTGTGTACCGCCTACTTGTCTCAAACACGTTTTGTGAGTTGGTTCAACTTATCGTGGATGGGTTATAGCCAAAACGGCACCTCAACTCAAGCGAAAGCGGCTACTATTGCCTGGCGAAAACGTCAACTTACTTTTTTTTTTTACCTTGGTCAAATAAATGATATTGAACATTGTAACTTGCAAACACCAATAATTGTGAGATGATAAAACAAGTTTACATTAGAAATTGGCCTCTACTCCAACTATAATCCAACTTAGCTTATACGCAACTCAACATATTGTGAAAACATAACATGCTTTGAAGAAAAAAAATAGAAATTAAACTCACATGGTCTCTTACAAACACAAATAATTGTGAAATTGTGAAATAAAACAAGTAAGAAATTTCACCCCTACTCCAGTTTACTTGCCTACTCTGATTGGGAGGCGCAGTTAACTTATTGTGAAAACACTATATGTTTTGAAGTTTTAAAGCCCTTTACTCAATTTAAGCTGAAACTGTATTCAAGAGGCCTTGCATGGTTATGTCAGATAACAATTATTCACAATGGCCTTTCGATGTGTTGCATGCGAGAAGAATGTCAGAAAAAATCAACATGCTGTATCCTGTGATAACTGTGACCAGTGGACCAATCGTGTACTGGACTTTCTATGGCCCGTTATCATGGTTATAGAGAAATTTGCAGGACTGAAGAAGACTTCCCATCCCGCTGTTTGAGATGCGTAGATCCTGTCATTGAAGAGGTCATCGTTAACTTTGATGTCAGTTTCCAATCAGAAGATGCAGAAGAAATGAGAGTACCAGACCTATCGGAAATTCACATTACGGCTTCAGATGTAGATCTACTCTTAGAAGACGAAGATCACTGTAACAAGTAACTATTTTATTTCAAAGTATTTGTCAAAATATATAATTAAAAATATAATAATAATAAGAACTGTATATATGAACATATGTACTTATCTGTGAAAACAGGATATACCATGTAAATACCTCACATACATGTAATGTCTTGCGGAGTTGCCGTTTTAGCCTGCACCCATCCTGGATTACCAGTAACTGAGTAAGTTCAGATTGAGTCATCCAAAATATCCTAAACATCATTGTCAGATTTGACAATGATATATCAAATGTTGCAACTTAAAAAAAACCTATGAAATTGACCTTAACTTTAAACACTGCTGTAAGGGGCGCAACTCTATACATTATTTGAGGCAGAAAAAACGATGTCAGATTTGCTTCAAAAAGTTCAATTGAATACCCCTGCACACATACATATTCGACCTGCGTGTGTGTTTATTATTGCTGAATGCTTTTGTTTACATAATACCTATCTTGTTGTTTTGGTGGTACAATATACAACAGATAGTTTAGGTAAACGGATGGAGAGTTAGCCAATTACTAGTATTAATAGTAATTAATAGTTCCAATATCAACTTTAGATGTCTTAAATTGTTTGATAATTGAGTTAATACACAAGTTCATTAACGAGTGATAACTGTCATTTTCATTTTGTTAACAATAATTAGAGAGATATGTCTTCATGCCCAATGTTGAAATAGTGTCTGTGAATGTGATTGTATTCATAAACACTGATAGTAAACGAAACAGCTGATGACGATGTGTGAGAATGTTGGCCGAGGAATTCATGATGAATGCCCTCCAATATATATTCAGCGGATCCATGAGCTAATTACAACTTGTCATTCGTCTAAACTTACGTCAATCTCGTATGCAACACAGCGTCTCTGTTATAACGTGAAGAACACCAAGCTATCTTAGATATCGAAGGGCAGCTGTTTCGCGGCAAATCCTTTGAACTTCGGAAGTTGAGTTCACGCATGCGCCGATTTTCATCGTCTGCAGTACTTCCGGTAGATATCTAAACTTACTGTGCCTCTCATAAAAATAAGTGTAGTGGAAATATTGCCATGAACCTATTACCGTTGGGTTTGCACGGATCCAGTCTGAATTATTTGAAAACAAATGAGGAAAATCTTACAATTTTTTTATTACAATGGGAATTTTAGAAGCTGTAGATAGAAACAGTTTGTATTACAAATGTACACTGACTACTGTACACCACGTTTTTCAAGTCTAAAAGAAAGTAATCATTTGTTCTTCATATTTCGGCGAAGATAAGAACGACATATATGTTATGTTGCAGCAAGAAATGTTTCGAAAATTGATACTTCTCTTCAATATGTTAGAATATGACCTCCACAACGAATAGAGTGAGTGAGTTTGGTTCAACGCTGATTAGAAAGTTATTTCAGTTATTCGGGTATATCACGGCGCGTCAGCTTGATATGAGAGGAAAGCCTGAAGTGCTGCCGGTCTTAGACGCTTACCACCATGGGGAAACCCATGAGTACGGGTATGGTTCTGACAAACCTAAAAAACACAATCAGAATTCGATTTTTCTGGCATGAATATGTGGGACGAAACCTAGTCTTATTATACGGGTACATATACTTTCTAGGTGAGATACACTTACAAAATGTGTGTTACTATGCAATGAAACCTATTAATTTCTTTATGTTTTTGAAAACGTCAAAAGTATTCAAGCTTAAAACGTCCACGATATCCAACTGAGATATTACCGTCGTGTGTGTGTGTGTGTGTGTGTGTGTGTGTGCGTGTGTGTAGGTCTTCAGCAAGTCATGCCTGTCGTAAGAGGCGACTAATGATATCTTTTTCTAATCACGTCACCTGAAGAAATTTACATCTGTACTTTGGACGCCGCTACTAGTGAAAATATAAACTGTCAGGTCACACGAGATAAACATATGTTTCTGCATAGTGACGGGTTCCACCTGTGGGGCAGGTTATGCTCACCTATTTGCGAACATCTGGTGTCATCACTGGCTAAACCTGGGGCTAAACCAAGGACTGGCCGTCTCGGTATACTGGGTCTGTGTCTGAGTGGGGTATTCATGTTAAACTGCGGCATGGTATCACAGTATAAATCGGCATCAGTCCGAACTAGTACAAGCAGCAACACACACAGGGATGCACATCGCCATATATGTGCAATTATCTTGGACGCGACGTTAACCCCATTTCACCTCCCCTGGGGGCAAGGGTGGCCCAGTCGTCTAAGGCGCCGCGATTCGCTGTGCAGAGTTGCGTCCCTTGAGCACGCCAGAAACCTATGATTGTGGGTTCGAATCCCGGTTCGGCCTGTTTATGTTTCTAGGTTTGTAGGTTTCACCGAAGTGGTAAACGTCTGAGACCTGCATCACTTCGGGCTTTCCTGATACGACTGGAATACTGTTAAAAGCGGCGTTAAACTCACCTCACCTCACCTCACCTCACCTCCCTGTTTAAAACTTGAATCTATATAGCAGCATGCCAAGCATGTTGGATGGCATTACCCAATACCGTTGTACGAAACATTAACATCATCGACTTGTGACAGAAGAAGTTGGGCAGTGATTGGCAGGTGATGAATGGTATTCCAGGTGCACAGCCGTTCAATCCAGCGGGGAGTACCTGCGTCCATTTGTACAGGTAGCGTTATCGACCGCCTGTCTCACCTGACAGGTAAATAGATGAGTTATAACGTCGGTAACTGCGAACCTCTTTTCTGAAGCGGCCGCCTGCAATAGAGGAGGACAGTGCAAGTGATGGGTGGCAATGTCCCCGTCTTTCCCGTTTGAACAGCCAACGTAGGAGACTGTCGGGTACGTTGCTTTGTTTTATACACAAGAACTTTTCTCAAGGTAGGATATTTATTAGCAGGGTGAATGGTTCATGTATTTGGTAACATTGACACAGGTTAAGTTGTTGTTATTCCTAATTACCATTTTAATAAGTTATTTGACATATAAAAGGTTGCAGTCGTATTAAAGTGCAGTGTTGTAGCATGGCACTGTACAACTATAGTGAGTGAGTGAGTATGGTGTTACGCCGCCTTTAGCAATATTCCAGCAATACCACGACGGGGTACACCAGAAATGGGCTTCACACGTTGTACCCATATCGGGAATCGAGCCCGGGTCTTCGGCGTGACGAGCGAACGCTTTAACCACTGGGCTACCCGACCGCCACGTACAACTACACCATTGGCGATGCTGTATATATTACAAGAACCAATAAACTATTGCTTGTTGATTCTTTCTAAACACATCATCGGATCAAGTCCATATAGATCACCTTTAAGGTCGAAGGCAGACAATACCCGTGAAGATGCTGGGTAGAATAGATTTTCAGCAACCCACGCTTGCCGAAAAAGACGACAATTCTTGTCGCAAGAGGCGACTAACGGGATCGGGTGGTCAGACTCGCTGACTTGCTTGATGCATGTCATCGTATCCCATCGTATGCGTGGGTCGATGCTCATATCGTTGTTATCTTATTCATTTTGTTGTCCTTACATGTACATATATATGCTTTCATAATAAGAAGTTGACATCCATACATTCTCTAACTTATGTATAAAAACAGTTCAAATATTATTGCAGCTTTTTGATAGATTGTTTTTCTAAGAAAAGTGTCATAAGTGCCCCTATTAACCCCTCCCAGGGTCTCCCATTTCTCCCCACCTCACATCCCAGGGTCACCCATCTCTCCCCACCCCAAACCCCCCCCCCCCCCCCCTTCCCAGGGTCACCCATATCTCTCCACCCCAACCCCCTCTTTCCACCGCCACCTGTCTCTCCCCACCCCATCCCACCTTTCCCCCTCCCAGGGTCACCCTTCTCTCCCCATCCAATCCAATCTCCCCACCCCACATTCAAGGGTCACCCGTCTCACCCCACCCCATCCCACCTTCCCCCCTCCCAGGGTCACCCATCTCTCCCCACCCAATCCGATCTCCCCACCCTACATTCAAGGGTCACCCGTCTCACCCCACCCCATCCCCCTTCCCCCCTCCCAGGGTCACCCGTCTCAAACCACCCCCTCCCCCCCTCCCAGGGACACCCGTCTCTCCCCATCCCACTCCCCCTCCCAGGGACACCCATCTCTCTCCACCCCAACCCCTCTTTCCACCGCCCAATCAAATTTTAATCAAAGGGTGGATTGGCTATATACAACATGCGAGATAGTGCATGGGAATAAATCTCGAATCAATTTGCGTTTGATAGTCATATGTACAAAAGCATATCACCAAACAAATAATTTAGTTATATGTTTTTCATACTTTTGCGCATAAAGCGTGTTCCCTTCCCGTACCCTCGAAAGACGACCTTGTTGAAACAACTGAATGGGTATATGACATTGCTGTGCTACCCTATACGACTGTAAGAACTCTTGCAGAGCCGGCTCCAGGGAGATGCTGTAATCAATGTGCGAGTGGTAGCAGGATTACGTCTCCCAGCCCCAGTGTCGTGTTTACTTACAGGCAATGTCAATGTTTGTCCAACGTAACCAGTTGAGTGAAAGGGTAATCAAACTATCCTTAATGTGTCAAACAGAAGGCAACTGGCACATTCATAACAGCAATCGGGCTAAAACGATGACGCGGATACCAGAACCAGGACTGAGAGAAGCGATCTTGTCTCACCCTGTATGTCCGTGGAATAAATCGACCTTACCAGGTACATATATGCTCGATAGACTATACTCAACAATACCGGGCACATCACATTCGGTACAACCCGTGGGTATTATACGTCTGGCTATGTAGGCTCCAACCCCCAAACATTTCTTTAATATAGATTTGGGAAACAAATTCTGTCAAATTATCCGCTGCCGCCTCAGATTCGGATGTAGTGACCTAAACGGAAATAAATTCGATAGATGCATAATTGACAGCCCAGGTTGTTCCTGTGGTCACCACTATGAAGACCCGCTACAATACTTCTTTGTTTGTTGCCATACTGAACTAATTAGAAGCAACTTATTATATTATATAAAATGATATGATATAAATACAGTACTTTACGGATGTGAAGGCCTGTCATCTGAAGCAAATCAAGAAATTCTTCTATCTGTCCATACTTTCATCAAAAATTCTGGTAGATATAATCTTAAATAATATACTCTTAAAAAAGAAGAAACGCAAAACGGATATTTGGGGGGCATAAAAGCAAACTAAGTGGACCAAGAGGTTCAAAATGAAAAGGTTTAATGTGTTAATTTGTCAATGACAAATTTCCCGTATCAAAATGATCACAACAGGCACATGCAAACCAGTAGACCCGTGAAGATCCGGGGTAGAATAGGCCTGCAGCAACCCATGCTTGCCGTAAAAGGCGACTATGCTTGTCGTAAAAGGCGACTAACGGGATCGGGTGTTCAGGCTCGCTGACTTGGTTGATGCATGTCATCGTATCCGAATTGCGTGGATCGATGCTCATAACGTCAATCACTGGATTGTCTGGTCAAACCTCGATTAATTACATACCGCCGTCATATAGCTGGAATATTGCTGAGTGCGGCGTTAAACAACAAACAAACAAACATTAGTCGGGAAACACGTACGATTCGGAAAAACGAACCCAGTGCATTAACAGAAGGGCCATGGAGCTACACGAACTGCACGTGCAGCAGCACTATGAACGGTATTAAAGTACAGGGTTTTTGATTGCCTGGCATCTGCGTCAATCGAACAGTGACAATTCAACAATATTCCAATATTAACTGCAATTCCCTAGTTTGACTTGTACCATATGTTCCCGTACTTTTTCAAATAAACAATTGACTCTGCGTGTGTTCATGTCGGGTGCCACAGGTGGGGCAGGATACGCTCACCTTACCGCGAACACCTGGTATCATCACTAAGTGGTAGTGATCAATAAGTACATACTTATGACATATAGCATGATATATGACATAAGAGCCGAAATCGATGTTGTTGATGAAAACCCTGACACATCAGCCTCTTCCATCTGTCCATACTTTCATCAAATATTCTGGTAGATATAAACTTAAATAATATACTCGTCATAAAAAAGAAACGCAAAACGGATATATTTGGCTATAAAAGCAAACTTAAAGGACCAAGAGGTGCAAAATGAAGAGGTTTAATGTGTTATAGTGTCAGTAACAAATTTCCCGTATCAAATATGATCACAACAAGGGACATGCAAACCATCAGTCGGGAAACACGTACGATTCGGAAAAACAACATGCCAAGATTAACAGAAGTGCAAAGAAAAAGCGCCATGGGCCGCTTGCAGGCAGAGGAATCCCGATCAGCTGTAGTCAGACTTTTCAACGTAGCACCCAGCACTATCACAAGGCTATGGGATCGGTTTCAACAGCATGGGCCAACACGTAATCGGCCCAGGTCGGGACGATCAAGAGTAACCACCCTTGCCTAAGATCGCTACATTCGACTGCGCCACCTTCGTGAAGAAACGACCACATACATCTCAACCGCATCTCAAATACCCAGACTGCGCAGAATCTCCGACCAGACCGTACGAAACCGTTTAAGAGCAGCAGGCCTACGTGCAAGACGTCCTGTTCGACGCGTCATATTGAGTCGACAACATCGTCAACAACAACTGCATTGGTGTCGTCAACACAGGGTATGGCCTCAACTGCGATGGAGAGATGTCTGGTTCAGCGACGAATCAAGATTTCTCCTCCGTCGGGTCTATAGACGTCGGGGAGAACGTTACTCCGGAAACTGCGTACAGGAAGTGTACAGGTTTGGTGAGGGTAGCGTTATGATGTGGGCGACTATCTCTCTCGTATATATATATATATATATATATATATATATATATATATATATATATATATATATATATATGGTCCATATCCAGGGCAATCTTACGTCTCAACGATACATCAACGAAATTCTCCAACCACACGTCCTCCCAATTGCAGCCAAGAGCAACGGTGTATTCCAGCAGGACAACGCTCGACCGAATACAACACGGATCAGAAGAGCCTGTCTACACAACAACAACGTTGATGTTCTCCCCAGGCCCTCCAGATCCCCGGATTTGAACCCGATAGAACACCTGTCGGATTAATTGGATAGACGCCTACGCCGACGTCAATCACAACCCCAGACGTTGCAGCAGTTGGCTTTTGCGTTGCAGGCCGAGTGGGCTACCATTCCCCAGGATGTGATTCGCATACTCGTCTCTTCCATGGGCAGGAGATGTCAGGCCGCTATCGATTCCAACGATGGTAGCTGATCTTCACCTTGGACTTTTCCTATGTACCGATAACTGAGATTACTACAATCACCAAGTGTTCTCCCACAACATTTTGGCTCAATACTTTGTACGTTTCCTCGTATAAATGTATTTTCCTACCTCACACAAATCTGGCTTTGCGTTTCTTTTTTTGAAGAGTATGCACCAAACTACAATATATATGTATCTTGTGAACATTATGTAGTACTTTATACTACGAATAGCCCCATGATTCTGATTATCAATACCGGACACTGCTGATCATGCTTGATAACTGACCACCAAGGTATTTTTGTGTAAATATACTGAACAACAAAAGTTCCTGTGACATTGAATAAGATTTAATGCAAAGTTATGCTTTTTACCAAATCTGAATCAATTTCGGTTTGCAACAGATAAAAGACTCCTGTAAGTGTACAAATGGTTTAATTTGCCATACTGACTTCAGAAAATGCGTGATTTCATAAAAAAACATGAACATGCCAAAATGTCAATTTACAAATCAATAGCGTGTGTGTCCACCTCTGGTTGGAATGCAAGCAACACATCTTCGTCTCATGGAATGGACCAGGCGTCGCACAAAGTCCTGTGGGATATATGTCCATATCTGCTGGAGCATGTTTCGAAGTTCCTGGAGTGTCTGTGGAACACGTGGTTGACGTCGAAGGCGCCGATCCATCTCATCCCACATGTGCTCGATTGGTGAGAGATCAGGGGAGCGAGCCGGCCAGTGGATGACATTCACGTTGTTTTGTTGAAGAGAATCCTGAACAAGTCGAGCAATATGACGGGCGGGCGTTGTCATGTTGAAAGGTAATGGCGGGGCCATGACGACGCAAACACGGTAGAGCAACAGGGCCGATGATCTCGTCGCGGTAGCGCTGTCCATTGAGATTTCCCTCTACCACTATCAAACGGTTCCTCTGTCTTGCTGTAATCCCACCCCATACCATATCGCTGCTGCCCCCGAACCGATCTTCTTCCATGGCACAATGATTGACGTAACGTTCACCCCGACGTCGGTACACTCGAATCCGTCCAATGCTGTGGCTGAGGTGAAAACGAGACTCGTCAGTGAATAGAACTTGTCCCCACTGCATGGCCGTCCAGCGAGACGCTGTCTGCACCACTGTAGACGTGCTTGACGGTGGTTTCCTGTCCTTCTGGCGACAATCCCGGCACATCTGAGGCGGCGACGTACGGTTTGTGAAGATATTCGTCGAAGGCCAGGGATGCTTCTTGCAGTCACTGTTGCTGGCTGGAATCGATTTCGTAGGTGTGTTGTTCGAATCCAGTTGTCTTGTCGATTATTGGTTACGCGTGGCCTGCCGCTCCGAGGATGGTCTCTGACTGCATTCGTCTGTTGCCAACGTTGCCATAAACACCAAATGTGAAAAATACTCTAAAACAAAAATTATGTTTAAACCGAACCGAAATCGTTCAGTGGACTAACTTCTCGAGCAGATATTTTTTTATGATTAAGGGAGGTGTTTCGTTTTTTTTTGTTTCATATTTTTATGCATTTGCACCACATAAAACAACACTATGATACTAACAGTCGATGCTGAACGGTTCTCTTTGGTATGATCAATCTTATTCTCGACTACTGTGTCGGTTGGCATTTTTACCAATTCTATTGACCCGTGTGCCGCACTGAACTCCACTGTACATAAGGGCTGGGACGAGTCCGAATTTACGACCCGGGTACCCACCGCTCTATTACCCGACCCTTCCCACTGTAGGTCTCAAGAGATAGGTACAAAATGTCCGATTGGGCATTTTGTTTTCCATAGCCTTGGTAAAATGTATTTAAATACATGTAATAAACAATCTGGCCATGTATACACTGAAGTTGACTTAAGTTATATCTTTATTCAACCATATGAAAGGTCAGAAGGAATGGGTGCATAGTCAGAAAGAAATGCGAACATTAGTGACTTGTAGTGTAACCACAGAGTTCCAGATACTTTTTGTCATTAAACAATATATAGGCAAATCAAAAACTTCACATTTTTAAAAGTAATCCCATATATGATATACAACGGACAAATGTATCAGAGAAGGTAATTTTTAATCATTAATGTCCAAAGAAGGATTTTAATTAACAGTGGTAACCATAATTTGTTCTAAGCACCTACGGTATTCGGTAATAACATCAACAGTTTAAATCATAAGTCCCAAGCACAGAATCTGATGGCACACAAGTTCAGTTGAGTGTATGGCCACCAGCTGCGTGACAACTGCCACACAACGCCTCCGCATGGACCTTGTGATGCTTGTGAACACATGATTGGGAAGACGACGCCATTGTTGCTGCAAAATGGTGCCAAGATCTTGCAAATTCTGTGGTTGGTTCTGGAGAGTGCGCAGACTTCTGCCAAGAGCATCCCAGACGTGTTCGATGGGATTGAGGTCGGGAGACTCTCCATGACGTTGACTCCCGCATTCTGAAGGAAATTCCTTGTCAAAATTGCTGTGTGGGGTCTGGCAATGTCGTGTTGGAAGATCAAACCGGGTCCATCTGCTGGCATAAAAGGCAGAAGTTCTGGTGCCAATACCTGGTCGCGGTAAGCAGCAGCGTTGAGGTTGCCACGGATGACAAGAAGCCTGGAACGTGCATTGCCACAGAAAGCACCCCACACCATGACACTTTCGCCTCGAAATCTGTCAACTTCCTGTACACAACACTGGGCGTAACGTTCATGACGGCACCTCCACACCCTCGCCCTACCATCAGCAAATCGAAGATTAAATCGGGATTCATCGCTGAAGACGATTTGATTCCAATTCCTCTGGGTCCATCGTGTGTGTCGCTGTGCCCACAATTGACGTTGACGTCTGTGTAATTGAGTCTGAATCGGTCCGCAGTATGGCCGTCGTTCTTGAAGGTGAGCAGTTGGTTTCAAACAGTTTGCACACTCAGTCTACCCTTAAACAGTTCATTTCTGGTTGATGTAGACGTCAGATATCGGTTACGGAGGTGACGTAAGACAATCGGACGATTCTCATGTGACGTCACACGTGGTCGACCTGGCCGAGGGCGATCAGCGGTGGTACCCGTTTGCTGTAGTCAGTCGACTACAACCCATCGTCCTTGCGACTTCAGCTACGGACGTTCCCGTCTGCAACATGCCGATGGCACGTTCACGTTGCACATTTGAAAGGCGTGGCATGACAAATGGCCGTAAAGACTTTTGTTTTCTTGTGTTTTTCTTTTTTTGTTAATGACTGCTAACAAGTATGTCTGAAAACAAGTGCGGTATTATGGCCACGTGACCAGTTGCACGTGAAAAAACACTTTTGCCACTATAGTGCTGTGCACATGATTTTGATCGATTCACCTGCACAAAAACGGGTGTTATCTGAAGACAATACGTGGCCATTACTGTTTAGATACGCAATAAGGGCCCACAATGATAACTGGTCAAAATGTTAAAATGTTAGGATTGTGAAGTTTTTAATTTGGTTCAGTATATAACGTGTCTAACCACGGGTCCGGGTAGTCCTTTGGGTACCCGGGTCCTGAACAGAACCCACCCGACCCGGGTCTAGGGATGCATGGTAGACAGCAAAATGCCCAGTTGAATGTCCACTTGTACATTAACAGAAAAATCTCATAAAAGTAACAACACGCAAATATTTTATTAAAAGACTGCAATTTAAGACAAGTGATATATCTGTTTGGTTATTATTTGCTTTTCAAGGTCATCAAAATCATAACAAGATTTCAACAGTTGTGGTTGAAACATATTTTGTAACAACAGTCCTTTCGTCTAATTTCAGTGTAGGAAGTCACCCATTCACTTGTCATTATTTCGTCCTACCTATATCATTGTTAATAGGTCACTTCTAAGTAACCTGCGATTTCCTTTGCCTTTTTATTTCTGACTACCAGCCCGATTGTTATTGAAAGAGTGAGTGAGCGAGTTTGATTTTACGCCACTTTAAGCATGACCCTAGCCTATACTTAGGACTAGGAATACCAAGAGTGGTCTTAAACCACTGTACCTATTTTGCGGAATCGAACCCTGGTTTTCGGCATGAAAAGCGGACACTGACAATAAGACCAACCCCTTCCATATATGATAAAACAAATACATATGATTGGACCTTTAAACAATACTATTTTTAAATATTCGATTGTCATACAAGCACTAACGTATATAATAAATGCTCGAAATTTTGTTCTCTCCACAAAAAGTAGGTGAAAATAACAGATGATTACCGAAAAAAAAGAGGTATCGAGTGACGGTAACGGATGGCCAAGAACATGGGAAGTCTAAGTGTAACATGACAATCAATAGACCACGCTGGCGGGTAATGTACGGGCGCAAACAGCCAAGAAAAACGACAGGGGGTGTTGCAAAAAGATGGATGTTTGAGATGACTTGATTAATAACGTATCATGTCCCTACGGTTGGTCAAGCATTCGTCTGTACAGCGTAGCATAGTCCGCATCAATCTCCCAATGCCATTTTAAGGGAGTCTTGTCCTCTTGCAGCGCCCGGCCCTGTTCGGCCAATGTAACGTGTGGCCTTTGACTTCGCCATACACGTCTCCAGATCATGTCCCAGACATGGTTTATGGGGGAAAGGTCAGGACTCTTTGCTGGACAATGCATTCTCGGGAAGTTTTTCTTCTGGAGGTTGTCATTTACGATACGTGCACGGTGGGGACGTGCGTTATCATTTTGAAAGACAAAACAAACGTGGACCAGCATGGCGCGCAATTGGCACAACTGATGGCTCCAGTATGTTGGTTGGTTGGTTTGATCTTTTACGCCGCACTCAGCAATATGCCAGCTATATGACGGCGGTCTGTAAATAATCGAGTCTGGACCAGACAATCCAGTGATTGACATCATCAGCATCGATCCACGTAATTTGGATACGATGACATGCATCAACCAAGTCAGCGAGCCTGACCACCAGATCCCGTTAGTCGCCTCTAACGACAAGCATAGACGCCTTTTACGGCAAGCATGGGTTGCTGAAGACCTATTCTTCCTCCAGTATGTTGTCTCGGTAGTACCGTCCAGTGACCCTTCCATGGACAATAGGGGCGGTCGGGTAGCTTAGTGGTTAAAGCGTTCGCTCGTCACGCTGAAGACCCGGGTTCGATTCCCGACATGGGTACAATGTGTGAAGCCCATTTCTGGTGTCCCCCGCCGTGATATTGCTGGAATATTGCTAAAAGCGGCGTAAAACCAAACTCACTCACTCACTCACTCCATGGACAATATGCAGTGGCGTTCTTGCAGTTGTAGTGATCCCGCCCCATATCATTACAGACCCACATCAAATCTGTCATGTTGCCTCACGTTGAAGTCGCATGGTGTTCGTTAGGACGTATCCAGACACGTCCATTGTCATGCTGAATGTATATAGTGTATCTGGACTCATCCGAAAAAATTGCACGTGATCATTGGTGTGCCCATTTTAATGTTCTGGTCAGTACCTGGAACCACGGTGGCCTGGTGCAAGTGTAAAACGATTTGATTCGTATACTTCTTAAAGCCCGGTTTCTGATTAATTGATCCTGGACTTGTGTTGTTGACATAGGGCGCCATAGGGAAACCTAAAGTCTGTAAATCATAGATTGAGACACTTTGAACATATTGGCTACCTCTCGCTAGCCGTTCATCACGCTGTAGACGATTCGCATTCTCAATCTGATCACAAACACTGCATTAAAACAAGCGTCGAGATCTTCTTTCTTACTGCGGATAATGAAAATGAACTACTTATGGCTCAGAGCTACTCGACAACCTTTTACTGAAATGTCAAAATCAACCATGACTCGCACCCACGTGCACGGAGTACACTCTTCAAAAAAGGAAACGCACAGGTAGTATGGGTAGACTACACAAAAATGTTGGAAAATGTTGGTGGCCTGATATTCGACAAACGGTGCGTCAAAACGAAGCCATTGTCGATTTGCAATGTCTTAAAGAGCATTGTTTTCACACTTGTTCAAAAATATCACGGAGGAAAATAGTAAAGCAAAATGCACGTGCAAGTTATGACATTCGTAACTCATGGTAGTGGCTATATAATAATTTGTCATTCAATCGCGACATTTTTCAAGTTCGAAGATGCCGATATTCATCCCTGTTTTGAGAAGGAAATCGGATCAGACTGTCAGGAACCATCTTCGCGAGGCTGAAATCCGACCCATCAACAGCAACGCTTGCGTTGGTGGCATACCTTAAAGCGAGATGGAAGACAACGTGTTTATCGTCGTCGAAATGAGCGTTTTGCCCCATATTGTGTACGTGAATTCGACAAATTCGGTAGCGGTAGTGTCATGGTGTGGGGGGGCCATATCCTACACCGCGACATCTGACTTGATTGTGGTTTAGGGAAATCTGACAGCAATTCGCTACATGAATCAAATTCTTCAACCTCACCTTCTTCCAATCATTGACCGCCAGATGGAGCTGTTTCAACAGGACAACGCTCCACCGCACACAGCTCGTGTCGGGGTAGATTACCTTTATACTGCCAACATCAACGTCTTTCCCTGGCCGTCAAGATCTCCAGATCTCAACCCAATTGAACACCTCTTGAATGAACTCGATCGACGTGTACGTTAACGTCAGAACACGCCGCAGACACTCCCACAACTGGCCAACGCGTTACAAGCAGAATGGCGCAGATACTGAGATACTGAGTTCAGCGCAACCTTGTGGCCTTACGTGATTTGACAATGAACAGTTTTCAATGCCTTTGTACAACAACAACATGTGATTTTCGAGTTCCGAACACAACTTTTTCACCTTATGAAGAACTAAAATTCATGATCAACCCAAACCGTACGACATGTTTATTCATCGTTAATACTTCACGTGTGTGATGCACCATGTTCCCCCATCACCCGGGGATACAAGGATTTAAGATTATGATATGTGAAGTAGTAGTGATGTGTGTCTGTTTTGAGGAAGCTAATGAAATGAGTCCGTGTATAACTTTGTTCAAACCTTCCTCAGCCTGACATTGAAGCAATGTGTGGAGAAGATACCATAAGGTCACAGCACGTGTTGCACACGATGTCAAACGATGAAACTTTGCCGTTTGTGATCGAAATGTGCTTTCCCCATCTTTCGAAACAGGCCGTCGTTAGATTCGGATACACAGCAAAGCGGGTAACGGGTGTACGAGTGTACATATCAGTGAAGAATTGATGAGGTGTATATGAGCCCCTCCACAAATTTCCGGGGGCACGGGTGGCCCAGTCGTCTAAGGCGCCGCGATTCGCTGTGCAGAGTTGCGTCCCTTGGGCACGCCAGAAACCCATGATATGTGGGTTCGAATTCCGGTTCGCCCCGATTATGTTTCTAGGTTTGTCAGCACCATACCAGTGCTCGGGGGTCTCACCGAAGTGGTAAATGTCTAAGACCTGCATCACTTCGGGCTTTCCTCCCACATTAAGCTGACACGCCGCGATACAACTGGAATACTGTTAAAAGTGGCGTTAAACCCAACTCACTCACTCACTCCACAAATTTCCATATTCATGCGCCTTGAAACTCCCTTAATATTCCGTGCTTCTTTTTGGTGCTCCTTACGCGATGTAAATATCTGTTTAGATCTGTTTTATAATATCAATACAGTGCTTTGTCATTCCCCCATCTTCACTACCCAAAAAGACAACCATAAAGAAGCAAAAAATAATGATAATAAAAATCATGAAACTAAAAATCCGTTAGAAAAAAGGACAACCTATTTTAAAGCTGGAAAAAACCTGTAAGGCTGAAACATGCCCCCGACTGCGCAACTATAGCCATATTCCTGATTAGCTGCCATTTTGACCATCTGATCCACATATCAGTTGGCTTTACAAGACTCGGTACTTGGGAAATATATACTCCTCAGCTTTTGATATAGATAATCAGATATGTCAGACATATTTAAGTATACACATGTCATATTCTGAAATTAATTTTGTATCATGGAAAGATAAATATAACGTTACAATATACCTATCAAACGCATCTTCCCGAGGCAAGTGAGTTAACTGACTATAAAAGTCCAGTTTCCACCCTTCCTGAACTAGGCTGGTATTATGGAGTTACATTTTGGCTGGACTAACGAGTGTATGCATAGTCCAATCAAAATCGCGCACCGAAATCGAAATCCGGTTCGTAAAGTGTCATGCAGATTTCGGTCGACTGCAGGATTTGCAAAGCATGTGCACCGTTAACTCGTTGTCAACAGATATTTTCTAAATCTTTTCATGCTTTTAATCAAGGTGCTGACGTCATTTGATGCACTTCGCGAAGTAAGACTCGTTTTATCACAATATAGATCTTGATTATCAATCAGATCGTCTTGACTGGGCACCACTGTTTTGTTTGAATCAAATGCAAGTGATACGAGAGGTTGAATCTGATTGGTCAATAGGAGAGGCATAGAAAGGACATAACTCGTAATAGCCACTGGTGGCGCTACTATCGAGCCCAGTAATTCCAGCCTAGTTCGGCAAGGGTGGAAACTGGACTTTTAAAGTCAGTTAACTCTCTTGCCTCGGGAAGATGTATCAAACATAAAGTAGCATATTCTCTCCAGGGATGGCCTGCATTGTTCCCTATGCACTATACAATAAGGGCGAGAGGTGATGAAAACAAACTTGTTCTAGTTTTGAGTCAAATGTCCACTTATAGTCTCGGGGCTATTCTCTCATCATTGTGTTTTGAGATCCAAATACTGTTTTTGAAAGATGGTTGATAGCCACGGACCTCATTCCGGTCTCGAATAATGATATAACTCATTTCGTTTGGTTATTTATATAATTATACATAATCTAAATGAGATTCTTGTCATCACTGTCAACTGTTATTGTCACGATCCAGAAATTTTATTTTCATTTCGTGCTGAAAACATGATCAGCCCGCATCCACAATGACACATGATACGACTAGCTTACATTGCCGTCAGCATTCATGCTGAATATGGGGAGATGTATAAAGCTGCGAGGACATCAAGCACCATCCTCTTAACAAGAAGGTATGGCCAATATGTGAAAAAAATCCATGCCTTTGTTTAAGAAAAAACGACCAGTGGGAGTTGTTTATCGCGCAATAAAACACACCAGAGAGAATAAACCATGAGGGACGAATCGTGAAATACACCACGCTTTGTTCTTCGTTGTTCTTTGCGACTTATCGCGTAGCTATCTTATATAAGCATTTAGACGTTGAGGAACATGAAGTCAAGACAACGTTGTCGCTAAAGGCTACTTCTTTGTCAGGTGAATATCGAGTAAGCCTAAGTAAGTTAATGCATGGACATGGTGATGTGTTTACACAGGTTAATCCCCGTTACAATCTTATCTTTGTACATTGATAGTGTTGATAATAAAAGCGACAACACCCTTGCCATAATCATAAAAATATATCGGGTAAAAGTTGTGTCTATTGTCCGATTCCGACCATATCAAAAACATGTGTTATTGCTTCACTATTCAATAGTGATGATACCATGTGTTTGCGTAATGTTGAACGTATCCAGCCCCACCGGTGTCACCTGTCAGAAACACATGCACAGGCAAGTCAATGTTCACTTGCAAAACACATTTGCAAGACTCAGTTAATTTGTTTTGATAAGTTACCTAACCAGTATATGTTTTCATCTGTTATATATTGTTGACTTCAAACTTCATAGGTTAACCTAAGCTAGTTTGACAGGCGACGAAAACAGTGCAGCATAAAGTAAATATTTCATCTTTGTCACAGTCACAGCTTATGTTTCCTCAAGAGGTTAAAAAGGCCCCCTCATGGCATTGCCAGGGCACTGAATACTGTCTGTAGCAACTTGGCATTAATTTTTTTGTAACTGTATAATTTGTCATTCCCAGAAGACAAAAAAAGAGAGATCACAATCAATGCTAATATGAGAAGACTGTATCATTACTGAACCAAGTCACACACAAAAAAACTATTTTTTACCGACTGTTCCTTAATAACATCTTCATTAGAAAGTTATATTTATTAATGTGTCCTTACCTGCGTGGAACATACATTTTATCTTGCAGTTATAGCACGGCTGTACCTGCTGACGGTAATTATAACGAACTGATCTTTCCATGCAATCATTACACAACTACCTCGAGCCCTGAACAGCTTAACTTCGCTCAGATATTTTTAAACGTCCACGGGAAGTGAGTGATAATTAGTTTTATCATCTGTCTCATCTCGGCCTCTGGGCTTACAGTGAGTGAGTATGGGTTAACGCCGCTTTTAGCAATGTTCAAGCAATATCACGGCGGAGGGACACCAGAAATGGGCTTCACACATTGTACCCCTGTCGGGAATCGAACCCGGGTCTTCGGTGTGACGAGCGAACGCTTTAACCACTAGGCTACCCGACCGCCCCACTGAGATTACAAACAACGTTTTTAGATTATCTGGATTCTGGCCACACACGATAAGTTGAACGAGACTGTATCGACTGATATATCACACTCTGATACACGTGCTGCTCTAAATAGGATGACTCATGGTTAACTAACGTAATGTAAAGGAAGCCATCGACCTATAACCAAAGGCTAGAAGAGCTAAAGTAACAGGTGACTTAAACACGTCATGAAATTGCCTTTCTGTACACGATATAGTTTTTGTTTTAACTACCAATTTTGACTAACAAAATGTGTAAAAAAAAATCGTGACGCTAAAATATAACACCTCGTTGTGGGATAAGCAGCGCTTGAAACGAGCACGATCGTTACCATTAATAGACTCAACTCAACTTTGAAAGGGATATTGTATTATTCTATGGATTGACAAACTCATGACGTATTCGAATGAGAATGAACTGTAGAAAAAACCCTACAACAATCGAAAGTATATTATGCCATCACATAACACTTAAATATCGCAGGGCTGGTTGGAATATGAATATTTAGGTATAACCACTGTTTTGTAATGTCATTAATCGTTGTAGCAAGTGTCGTCCTAGGTCACGTCATAGCTCCAAATGACGCAAGGCTCGATTCTTGGTATTTTTTATATGTAGAGTTTGTTCAGGTATGAGTGAGTGAGTGAGTGAGTGAGTGAGTGAGTGAGTTAGGCTCAACAGTATTTCAGTTACATTAGTGCTCTTCAGCTTAGTGTGACTGGCCTAGTGTGACCCTACCAACCGTAAAAGCTACCTAAAGGATCTGGAGGTCAGGCTCGCTGACTTGGTTGATGTATGTCATCGTTTCTGAATTGCGTAGATCGATGCTCATGATGTCAATCACAGGATTGTCTGGTCCAGAAATAATTACTTTTACACACCACTCATATAGCTGGTATCTTGCTGGGTGCGAAGGTAAACAACAAACAAACAAACAAATGTTCATAACGTTGGAGGAAAGCCCATAGTGATGTAGGTCGTACAAGTTAATCGCACAGATGCACCACGGGTACTGTATTCACGAATCAAGGATAATAAATGAGCGAATTCGAACCTACGATCTTAAGAGTGAGTGAGTGAGTGAATGTGTTTAACGCCGCTTTTAACAGTATTCCAGTTATATCACGGCGTGTCAGCTTAATGTGGGAGGAAAGCCCCAAGTGATGCTGGCCTCTGATGTTTACCACTTTGGTGAAACCCACGGGCACAGGTATGGTGCTGACAATCCTAGAAACATAATTGGGTCGAATCGGAATTCGAACCCACAACCATAGGTTTCTGGCGTGCCCAAGGGACGCAACTCTGCTACAACGAATCGCGGCCCCTTAGACGACAGGGCCACTCGTGCCCCCTACGATCATAAGACCGTGTAGGGGAAACACGTATACACAGCAAATTGCGACGTTATAGACACCTGGATATGAACAGGCGAGGGAACCCAATATTGAACGTAATTACAAATATAAACCACGGTATGACCTAACATGGCATGACCTGGAACAGGTGGTATGGCTAACGTATTCGTCAAGCTAAGATTTATAGCTTTGAAACATTTGTTATCGACAGCTGTGGACATTAAAGTAATAAATAGCATAAATTGCTCGTCAATCGAAACTCAATGCAATTATTTTAAGTGGGATTTCACGGGTGGCCCTGTCGTATCAGGCTCCACCATTCGCTGTGCTGAGTTGTGTCCCTTGGGCACGCCAGAAACATATGATCGGTTCGAATCCCAGTTTGCCCTGATTAATATGCTTCTAGGTTTGTCAGCACCATACTTGTGCTCTTGGGATTCACCGAAGTGGTAAACGTCTCTGACTTGCATCACGGGATTTCTTTCCACATTAAGCTGACACGCCGTGATATAACTGAAGTGTTGCCAGAAACCTATGATTGTGGGTTCCAATCCCGGTTCACCCCGATTATGTTTCAAGGTTTGTCAGTACCATACCCATGCTCGTGGGTTTCACCGAAGAGGTAAACGTCTGAGACCTGCATCACTTGGGGCTTTTCCTCCCACATTAAGCTGACACGCCGTGATGTGACTGGAATACTGTTAAAAGCGGCGTAAAACCCAACTCACTCACTCACACTCACTAGTCCGAGAGTAACGTCCGAACATATGGGTTCCAGGATAAAAACCGGAAGTGTTAAATGTAAAACTTGCAATACGCAACCAATCTACGTTTTGAAAACACTGATCTATATCATTTTCAGATCCAGCATTGCTAAGACACGGGACACGTGACCCTAACAACCAATGAAGTCAGGACTCTGAAGAAGGAAGTTAAGTTACCACGCCCCTTCCAAGACAGCGCTAATCACATGCTCGGAAACAATGTGGTATCCATAATGCAAGTGGCATCGTTGTTTTGACAGACTATTTAATAACATTACACATGAGAGCTGAGTTACCACTCATGTGACGCTCATTAATTCACCAAGGAATTGATTGTCCCGCAATCAGGGCGCTTGGACCAGTCTCGCTAGCCTGGAGATAAATATCAAGTCGATATCCTTTCCATTAGACTGGTGTTTACACCTTAACGATGCTATTAGTAGTAATGTGTAGACAGTTTTGAGTTATTTTGTCACAGTATCCAATCAATAAATATATTTCTCAAATACACGGTTGTACACGAGAACTGCACTGTTACAGAAACAGCATGTCTGAATTGACATCCTAGCAACCGTTTTTCGTTATATCTCGTTATGTCTATTTTTCGATGGGTTATATCATCTTTCTGACAAAACTTCTAAATCAAGCGCATTACTCCTTAAAACGCTAGTAGCATTTAACTGGACTCTTCAGAGGGGTGATATATATCGTCTGCGACTGCGAGCGTACTACCTCTATCAGTTTTGGTCCGCTTTGGAATATTGGCATGCCAGCACGTCTTTACGGTTATACAAAGTGAGAGTGACCTATTCATGTGTCAACTACGTTCTAGTACAAGTAATGGACAGTGAGATCGAAGGTTTGACTGAGAGTTATCTAACCTCTTCCATAATGAAGAGCGCTGAGATAGTCTATGTGCTTGGGTAATGAGCACCATTACGCTGAAACTGCCTTATGCCGGAAATTGTGGAACGTTGATTGCGATTGATCCTTCGGGAATCTGTTCCCCGTTGTCAGAATAACGAGGGAGGCCATTCATTCAAGGGGCTGAGAAATATCAATATCATATCAGGTTTTCTGAATCGGACTTACACAATATAACCTGAAATATATTTGATGACGTCTATTGGAGTCCCATATGACATGTGTCTACCTGCACTGTGACATTTTCGGAACATTTTATAATAAGGGCTGATCTTGCACGCCATCTGAAACCAAGCAGACATGCCAGCGACAATGACCACGACAGCTGACGCCACGGTCACATCAGCAGCGACCGAAGACTACACCCAGTATCCCGAATACAAGGCTGGTAGTCTGGTGTGGTCCATCTTCCCACCCATTCTAATATTCTTCGGCACAATCGGTAACGTGTTGTCCATTGTAGTCCTCAACAGGAAGCCCATGCGAGAGTCCACGGTGTCCATCTACCTCACTGCCTTATCTGTTATGGATATTTTGGTCCTCTATACTGGTCTAATGCGGCAATGGCTGCGTGTGGTCATCGAGCTGGACATCCGGGACGTCAGCGAGATGTCCTGCAAGATCCACATCTTGTTAGTGTACTTCACCCTCGACATGTCAGTCTGGCTTCTCGTCTCAGTCACCATCGAGAGATTTGTGTCTGTGATGTTTCCATTAACAGTGAAACGATACTTTACACGATGTAAAGCACTGGTCAACATTGCAGTCATTGCTGTGTTGTTGTTGGCGCTCAACTCGCATTACTTGTACGGCCTTGGTGATGTGGAAACGACGACAGATGGCGCAACAACCATCGAGCACTGTGTATCACTTTGGAATGGTTACGAACATTTCGAGTTTCATGTCTGGCCATGGATTGACCTGTGCGTGTATTCTCTTATACCACTGATCGTTCTCATCATTGCAAACATCTCCATCATTCAAAAAATTCTGACCAGGAGAAGGAATGCTCGGCGAATACATCCCGTGGTTTCGACGATAACATCAGAACAAAAGCGGTATCAAGACAAGAAGACGTCCTCCATGACGATAATGCTTCTGGTTCTGAACTTAGTATTCTTCTTGTGTACCACTCCTATCAGCGTGTATCTCATTGGGGAACCCTACTGGTTGGACGATCTCACACCACGCCAAGAAGCAGTCTTGTCCCTTGTTTGGGCAATCACAAACATGCTTCAGTATACGAACAATTCAATTAACTTTCTATTATATTGCATCAGTGGTTCTCGCTTCAGAAACACATTAAAGGAACTGTTTCAGCGTCGGAATAGAGTCCGTCCTAGCAATTCCATGACAATGCTGCGGAACAGTCAAAGAGAGGCTGACGCAAGCGGAAACAGGAACGGAGGCAACATGCGCAATGGTGGTAACGAAAATGGAACCAGTCCAAATACTCTTCATGTATGAAGACACGAAAAACTATACGAAAAGTAATGAAACTATACGATTGTTTTAACAAGGGACAAGGAAATGCCATTTAACAATGCCTCTACAAACATGCCGTTTATAGATAACCTTGTTATAAGGGCAAAAACATATTTTCTCTTTCTTAAACTTTGACAACCACTGAATATTTCCTGGCCTTGTCCAAAATACTTTCACCCTTATTCTTTTTCTAGAAGTACTATCGTAACGGGTTCGTTCGACAACTCATCCTGTCCAGTGCCAAGGCACACACATACAATTTCGAACAGCGGTAGACTGAAAATAAATAAAAGAGTCATCGAGTATGGTTTTTCGCGGCTTTTAGCAATACCCCAGCAAAATCATAGCGAGGCACCAAGGAAGGAAATGGGCTTCAGACAAAGTACCAATGTGGGGAATCGAAGCCGGACCTTCGGTGTGACTAACGAACACGTCAACCACTAGGTTACCCCACCAGCCACTGAAATAAGGAGGGAAAACAATATGTTGTTAGATATGTTGTTCGTCTAATGATATTGTATGGGTCTTTGAACAAGAGATAGTATAATACGGTCTGTATTATCATATTGAATAATATATTTATCATTATGTTTATAACGTCCAAACTGGTCTGATGAAACAATGGCGTTATTGCGAGGTAAAATGAAGGTATTCAAAACATGATATATTCCCGTCTTGTTTCAATATTAGGTTTAAAATATTATTGTCAGTATGTCTTATATACGTCAACAACGACATCATGTCAGAGCGAAGATTTTATTATCAAATCTAGAAATATTATATTTTCCTATTGAATTATTTTGAAAACCGTTGAAACTGTTTAGTGATATTATATGGAATGTACTGTGTTGATTATTAACTCTCTATTATCGGTATAAGTTGTATAATGACCGTTTCTTTGTTGTGTCAAATGTTTTGCATTATTGAATGTATTTCGCCAGCAACGTGTTTGGATTATCTATGTATATTTTTACTCTTAATACCTTATATTACTAGATCAAACAAGCAATAATTTTCATGTGATGTTAGATGCGATACTTTTGACATCAACCATCCAAAGTTAATTATTATAAAGGAAAATGTAACTTTTTATATCCATTTTTTGTCAATCATGTCCCGGTGCATCATGGTATGTCGGGAGTGCACGTGCACTGTTAGAATGCCAAGTCTGAAACTACTTGCATGATTCTATGAACTATCATCGATTGATCGCGTATCACTGTTATGTGATGAATCAACAAAATGATAGAAACGCGCACTTCACCTTATAATGAGTTCATTCATTCATAGTTCGGAAGCTGCAAAATTTTGATTGCATTGATCCATTTTGTCTCGTGTTCATGTTGTGTCAATGTAAACCCTTAAGGTGTGCATTAAGGGAAACCGTTGTGTATTGTGATGTATGGCACAACAGCAATGATAGGTTAGATCATGTTTAAATATATCAAAACGTACACGTCAGAAAATAATCAGGCTCGAATATTTGCCCATACATTTTCCATGGGGCGCAAAAGTTAACTCAATATGAAGGAATCACTAAAAAAACAGTGATGACGCCAGGTGTTCGGCAAACATGTGTATGTTCATTAATATGCAGTGATGATGTGTGTTACATAGAAACCTTTTTCTTTACATTTTTATGACCATTCTGACAAAAAAGTATATTTGAATGTGGCCTTAAAGAACATATGAATTCTTCATGGACTATACAAGCTATGTGTATTCCATAAAAAGAACACAAATAAATGTTTGAGCACATTATGTATTATTTCTTTCAACAACATAACCGGCAGCAGTGCAACACGTACAGTAGACTACGGTTAAAACGAACACACTTAAAACGAACTGAAGAATATAACGAACTTACGTTTTGGTCCCCATTATTTGCTGTAGTTATGCTGTATATATGCTTATAACGAACTACAGTTATAACGAACTTAAATTTTTAGTCCCTTTGAGTTTGTTGTAACCGTGTATTTAAATAATTATGTAAACTTGATCAGCGGCAAATATATTCGCTAAATCGCACGACTGAAACAACACCCACGTCAAACTACAGCTCGGTTTGACATAATTACGAATCCTACTCCATTGATTCTGTCTCTAATTTCACTGACCTTGTCCTCGCAAGTAAGCGCAAACTAATTAATCAAAACTTGGGTCAATGGAGAGGTACTTTATCCCATATGTAAATTCGCCTATGGACATGTTGGAAAACGATCACAGAGCTTGACAGATAACAGTGAATTGAGGACACGACGTGCGTATACCCCGGCGTGCAGAAGGGTTAGGATGGTGGGAAAAGCTTGTCTGTGGTTAGCAGATTAGTGGTACCATCTGCAGAACTGTTCTGCCAGTCGTCTTCAACCAACAAACATGCGCTCGAGAAGCCTCAATAAATACCTGCTCCTCTGGACACAGTTCACATGTTTTACATGGAATATAACATATGGTAATTATGTAAGACAATGTTTTGTTTGCTTGTTTGTTGTTTAACGCCGAACTCGGTAATATTCCAGCTATATGACGGCGGCTATAGTAATCGAGTCTGGACCAGACAATCCAGTGATTGACATCATGAGCATCGATCGACGCAATTGGGATCGATGACATGCATCAACCAAGACAGCGAGCCTGACCACCCGATCCCGTTAGTCGCCTCTTACGGCAAGCATAGTCGCCTTTTACGGCAAGCATCGATGGCTGAAGACCTATTCTACCCCGGATCTTCACGGGCCTGTAAGACAATGATGAGATCGGATATGATTTATTGGTCGTGAACCATTTCCTCCTCCAGTGACCACAATCTCCTTCATGGCGGATACCCTCCAGACGGAATCTGAGAACTAAAGTCGTAGTTTATAGCTTATCGTGTCTATTATATACAATTATGTATTACATATATCTGATGACATACTAACACGGTACTTCTGTACAGGTAATTTGTTCTTTCTTGATTACAGTCTGTACTGTTGATTGCATGACACATGGTACATGTCACCTCACCCCCAGAGATCACTCGCAAAGTTATACAAAGAGTGAGCATACAGTCTTGCCGCTTTCATCAATTTTACAGTCGGCAGGGGGGATCAACATGATGTTTCCAGAATGAATTTCGACCAGTAAAACACTCGCGACATGAATCGTGAGTGAGTGAGTTGGATATAACGCCGCTTTTAACAATATTCCAGTTATATCACGGCGTGTCAGCTTGATGTGGGAGGAAAGCCCGAAGTGATGCAGGTCTCAGACGTTTACCTTTTCGGTGAAACCCACGAGCACGGATATGGTACTGACAAACCTAGAAACATACGGGATTCGAACCCACAATCATAGGTTTCTGGCGTGCCCAAGGGACGCAACTCTGCACAGCGAATCGCCACCCGTGCCCCCTGAGGTGAAGTGAAACGGGCTTTAAAGGTCGCGTTCAAGATTATTGCACTTGTATAGCGACGTCCATGCACTTGTGTGTTTGTACTAGTGCTTGTACTAGTCCGGACTAATGCCGATTTTATAGTGAGATACCATGACGCAGTTTTATCATGAATACCCTACTCAGACACAGTATACTCCGAAGCGACCAGTCCTTGTTTTAGCCCCTCAATGCCGAGTGCCAGACAGGGTAACGACAAGTTTGTTTGATTGTTGTTTAACGCCGAACTCAGTAATATTCCAGCTATGTGACCGCGGTCTGGAAAAAATCGAATCTGGACCAGACAATCCAGTGATTGACACCAGGAGCATCGATCTACACAACTGGTATACGATGATATGCATCAACCAAGTCAGCGAGCCTGACCACCCGATCCCGTTACTCGCCTCTTACAACAAGCATAGTCGCCCTTTATGTCAGGCATGGGTTGCTGAAGACCTATTCTACACCGGATCACCACTCACTTATCAAGCGAGGTCTCACCAAGCAATACTAAAAACAAAACTAGTTAGGAGACTTTATTTTCGCACGTTGACATCGATCACAAAATTGATTCGTTCAGTGTATCCGTCGACACGTTCTGTCTGTCCTCTTCCTTTGACATCACGCCGAGGAGAAACTGACCACTGAGGCACTGTTGATGACAGCACAGGTTCGCTTGTTCTTTTGTATTCCTGCACACTTTCACTTCTGTGGTCAGTTATTTCAGACAATCTGCTCTTCAAAGCCCGCCTCGTAGCGGGTTGCTGCCGATGGTCACTGAGAAAGCCTGTCAAGCCAGCCTCCTCGCCTCGTCTCCGCACCGTCCCACGAAGCGTGTGCATGCCCACATCTGCTGTTATACCATACAGTCGCACTCGGTTTCTGCAATGGCCGCAGATAGAATGCGCTGGCAGGCTTCTTATCAGGGCTGAAACAAATACATACATTTTACAGTAGTAGTTGGTATACCATGATCATATTTTCTTTTGATTTGGCCTGCAAGCTCATTATTAAAAAAAAACAGAACAAAAAAGGGCTGAATACGCATCCTTGGCGTACACCAGTATAGCAGATAAAAGAGTCTGAATACATGCCGTTTTGTTTAACACATGATATAACTTCCTTATAAATACCACATAACAATTTACCCATTTTATTACTGACACCACGTGAGTTAAATACAGACCATAACTTGTCTCTACAGACTGAATCGAATGCTTTAGAAAAGTCCACGTTTACGTCAATTTTCCACGTTTACGTTGAATATACCTATCTATAAGAGCCTGGAGGATAAACATATTATCAGTGGTAGAGTAACCTTGTCGAAAACCTTCATGCTCTTCCTCAATCTTATCAAGTGTATCCGACCACAATAACAAGCGTTTATTACTAATGCTAATAAATATCTTACTGAATATACTGGTAAGTGTAATCCCTCTGGAATTTTCAACGTCTGTCACTGAGCCTTTTTGTGAATTGGAACGATAGTACCAGGTGTCCAACCTTTTGGAAAGTAAGTGGAATCCATTATTGTCTAAAATAATATTTCCAAATACGACAGGGTGTTATCAAGAGAGTATTTAAATAATTCTGTTATAAGTCTATCAATTCCAGGGTTTCTCAAGTTTTTCCGATTTTGAATAGCAGATTTAATTTCTTCTTTTAAGATCATCATTATCAAAAGAGTTCAACGGTCACAGTGTACACTTCTAATCCTAGGTTTACCCAACAACTAGTCTCACCAAACACTAAAACACACATGCATAATAATATGCATTCAATCGGGGTTCGGTGACACAATTAAACAGAAGTAACCACCTGATCCCCCAAGTCGACCCATGCGAAATTCATGGGTTTCCATGAGCAGTCCTGTCATGGAACAATATCAGGATATATAACAGCCGAAGCTCATCTTAATAGATGATGAAAGATGTCCATGAACTTTCGTTTTCATAATTGTTTTTGCATACCTTATATTCTAGGTGAAGAACGTAAGATCTACTTACTTACTTACTTTAGAGATTTAACGTGCGCTTTCCGACTGACACGATCTACTGGGAATTTCATATTTGATTTTATTCGTTCCGATTGGTTGCAGTAGCATTGGTAATACATGCTTCAGAGATGTATGATCAGGTTTTTTTCGATTACTAAAATAACATTGCATTGTACTGTCAATGTTATCATACGTTTGCATCAAATTTCCTGCAAGAATCTCCATAAGTGTGTGCTTACTCTGTTTCAGGGGTTATGGCTTCCACATCAGACCATACTCTGGTCATAAACACTCTTCAAAAAACGCACAGGTAGATTGTAGTTAATTGAGCCTGACTACACAAAAAATCCATCCGGTATATAAATTGGATATATGTTATTGGAAAATGTCGTTGGCCTGATATTCGACAAACGGTGCGTCAAAACGAGGCTATTGTTGATTTGCAATGTCTTAAACGGCATTGTTTTCACACTTGTTAAACAATGACTTGGAGGTAAACAGTAAAGCAAAATGCACGTGCATTCGTAACACGTGGTAGGGGCTATAAAAAGGCAAGCACAAGCCAATATTTTGTCATTCAATTGTCGAATTCAGTTCGAAAATGCCGAGACTCAGCGCTGCCGATCGAAACATCGCAATAGGACGTATCCAAAGAAGAGAATCGCAGACTTCTGTTGCACGCCACTTCAACGTCCACCACAGCACCATTTGCCGACTTTGTGACCGATACATACAGTTCAATTCCACCGGCCGACCGGCCGACCAAGAGTTACCACCTCTGCACAGGATCGCTACATTCGACTATTCCATCTACGTCATCGCATTGCCACAGCTACGGAGTCTGCAGGACGCATGTCTGGTTTGAGGAGGATATCGGACCAGTCTGTCAGAAACCATCTTCGCGAGGCTCGAATCCGACCCAGAAGACCAGTTATCTGTCCCTGTTTTACAACAGATCAATCGACAGCGACGCTTGCGATTGTGCCTTACCTTACAGCCTTGGAATGTGAGAAGATTGAAGACGAGCGTTGTTTAGCGATGAATCAAGATTTCTTCTTCACTGGCGAGATGGAAGGTTATCGTCGTAGGAATGAGCGTTTTGCCTCTCATTGTGTACGTGAATTTGGTGGCAGTAGTGTCATGGTGTGTGTGTGTGTTTGTGTGTGTTTGTGTGTGTTTGTGTGTATGTTTGTGTGTGTGTGTGTTTGTGTGTTTGTGTGTGCGTGTTTGTTTGTTTGTGTGTGTGTGCGTGCGTGCGTGCGTGCGTGTGTGTGTGTGTGTGTGTGTGTGTGTGTGTGTGTGTGTGTGTCTTGGTTGTGGTTCAGGCAAATTTGACATCAAATCGTACACTTACACTTATCCTGTGCCGAGGAGATGCAGAGCCGTGATTGGTTGGGGTGGTCACTCGAGATACTGAGTTCAGCGCAGCCTTGTGGCTTTATGTGACATGACCATTAAGTGTTTTCAATGCCTTTGTACAACGACAACATGTGATTATCGAGCTCTATTTTTTAAGAGAGTATATCATGACGACCACTAAACATATTGTCTTACATGATTACTCAACTTTACCCATGTTCTACCCAGACGTTTCTCTGTACCATTTTGTGAATAAAATAATAAATCTATTTGCGATGTGGTTTACGCATCGAAAAACAACATCACAGTCTCAAATTGCGATGTTGTAACGGGACACCGGGACAGTGGGATTCGAACACAATTCCTCGGTACCCATGCCCGTTCGAGTAACATAACACAGCGTAACGCATCCAAGTGAGTGAGATAGCGATTACGTTTTTACGCCGCTTTTAGCAATATTCCAGCAATATGACGGCGGGGGACACCAGAAATGGGCTTCACAAAATGTACCCATGTCGGGAATCGAACCCGGGTTTTCGGCGTGACGAGCAAACGCTTTAACCTCTAGGCTACCCCATAACGTATCCAAACCTTATGGAGAAACCTTCGGGCGATCTAAGGGATCTAATCAGTGAAATATTCCCCGGTCCACCTTGGGTGATACAACCTTTGTTCACGAATTATCAGCTTGGTCCAATATTGATGTGTCGGTTGATTGTCACATGATACCGGTTAACGGATAAAAGCAGTCCCCCGTCATACAATTCCCCGGGCAGCGTCCGGTCTTGCAGCAATAGGAACCTACAACCATCCGGCTTCAGTTACGGTACCTAGACTTATAAAAGAGATATTAACCCTCTGTGAAAACTATCGATGATGTGACATGAAAGTGCTGAACAGGCCTGAACAGCCCACTAGCAATACGAGCGTTAATTGTGTCTCCTTTGTTGAGCAGGAAGCTTGCTGAGTGCTGTATCCGATTTATCTGTTGTTATAGTTATAGCATCAAAGCGCCAGGGACTTTGCTAAATGTGACAGGATGATGTTACATTAGGATGCGGTCCAAGCGCTAACTGAGAATATAATTAAGACATAATAGGTGCGGTGACATATTACTGCTCTTAATGTTGTCGTTGTTTGTTGTTCAACGCCCATTCACAATATTACATCTCTATGACAGCGGTCAGGAAATAAACAAGTTTGGACCAGACAATCCAGTGATTGACACCATGAGCATGAAGCCTGACCACCCGACCCTGTTAGTCGCCCCTTATGGCAAGTATGGGTTGCTGAAGACCTTTACTTACCCGGGTCTTCACGGGTTACTGCTCTCAATGACGGTGAATCAGTCTACACTCTAATCATGGCACTTTAACTGCGACCAGGGAAAACTAATCTCTATTTTCAATGCTCGCTTACTATCATATAACATATACTATAATTACAATTTTGAGAACAGTTTTTCTCCAGCCGAACTTGTTACTTCGTTGTAGTTATGAGTGAGTGAGTGAGTGAGTATGGTTTTACCCCGCTTTTAGCAATATTCCAGCAATATGACGGCGGGGGTCACCAGAAATGGGCTTCACACATTGTACCCCTGTCGGGAATCGAACCCGGGTCTTCGGCGTGACGAGCGACTGCTTTAACCATTAGGCTACCCGACCGCCCCTTGTAGTAGGCAGTAATCCTTTGACTTCTCTTGAGAAAAACAAAACATTATTTTCTTTTGTTTTTTATAAGGTAAACCATTTCTCGTAACATTTTTGAACACGAACTCGCAAATCAAGTGAGTAAAGTAATTTATATAGATATCTCCATCATGTTGTTACTCGTGACATTTGCTGACCTCAACAAGGTGTAAGGGGACTGGACCTGTTTCATGTTCAACCATACAGGATTTCCAATCAACTCTCTCATCAAAACGTTCACATCACCTCTACCCAAACATTTTGTACATATTTTACTGCACTCGACACTAACAATATAATCCCCAAAGACGGTGTAACAAACATTACATATGTATAATTTCTGCATCTACATACTATTGGCTAATCTATCAATAAACAACCAAAACAATAACAGACATAAACTAAGTCCTTGCCGTATACCAGCAGGACATGAATTCATGCATGGCTTTTACACTGTGATACATAGTAAAACTTACCACATGTCACTTCTCGGAAATGTCAATCACATATTGTTCCTTTGAACATCTTCAACGGCTTCATAAAAGTCGACCAACACACATAGCGTTTAGCATATTTGTTTCTTATATGACTGTAGGATAATCAAATTGTCTACTGTAAAATAGCCTAGTCTTAATCCCCCGATAGATTTCGACTGTATTAGACTAACATACTCACCTCTTTTTGACAATTGATGATGTATCCTTCACTGCACAAGAGGGCGGTGCCTCGATAATTATTAGACTAAGTGTTTTTGTTGCGTCTCGTGAACCCAATCAACCAAGTCACCGAGTCTGACCAACCGATGAACCAAATCACCGAGCCTGACAACCCGATCAAACAAGTCACCGAGCCTGACAACCCGATCAAACAAGTCACCGAGCCTGACCACCCAATCAACCAAGTCACTGAGCCTGACCACCCAATCAACCAAGTCACTGAGCCTAACCACCCAATCTTCCAAGTCACAGAGTCTGACCACCCAATCAACCAAGTCACTGAGCCTGACTACCCAATCAACCAAGTCACTGAGCCTGACCACCCAATCAACCAAGTCACTGAGCCTGACCACCCAATCAACCAAGTCACTGAGCCTGACCACCCAATCAACCAAGTCACTGAGCCTAACCACCCAATCTTCCAAGTCACAGAGTCTGACCACCGAATCAACCAAGTCACTGAGCCTGATTACCCAATCAACCAAGTCACTGAGCCTGACCACCCAATCAACCAAGTCACCGAGCCTGACCACCCAATCAACCAAGTCACTGAGTCTGACCACCCAATCAACCAAGTCACTGAGCCTGACCACCCAATCAACCAAGTCACTGAGCCTGACTACCCAATCAACCAAGTCACTGAGCCTGACCACCCAATCAACCAAGTCACCGAGTCTGACCACCCAATCAACCAAGTCACTGAGCCTGACCACCCAATCAACCAAGTCACCGAGCCTGCCCACCCAATCAACCAAGTCACTGAGCCTGACCACCCAATCAACCAAGTCACAGAGCCTGACCACCCAATCAACCAAGTCACCGAGTCTGACCACCCAATCCACCAAGTCACCGAGCCTGACCACCTAATCAACCAAGTCACCGAGCCTGACCACCTAATCAACCAAGTCACTGAGCCTGACCACCCAATCAACCAAGTCACAGAGCCTGACCACCCAATCAACCAAGTCACTGAGCCTGACCACCCAATCAACCAAGTCACTGAGCCTGACCACCCAATCAACCAAGTCACCGAGCCTGACCACCCGATCAACCAAGTCACCGAGTCTGACCACCCAATCAACCAAGTCACCGAGCCTGACCACCTAATCAACCAAGTCACCGAGCCTGACCACCTAATCAACCAAGTCACTGAGCCTGACCACCCAATCAACCAAGTCACCGAGCCTGACCACCCAATCAACCAAGTCACTGAGCCTGACCACCTAATCAACCAAGTCACCGAGCCTGACCACCCAATCAACCAAGTCACCGAGCCTGACCACCCGATCAACCAAGTCACTGAGCCTGACCACCCGATCAACCAAGTCACCGAGTCTGACCACCCAATCAACCAAGTCACCGAGCCTGACCACCTAATCAACCAAGTCACCGAGCCTGACCACCTAATCAACCAAGTCACTGAGCCTGACCACCCAATCAACCAAGTCACCGAGCCTGACCACCCAATCAACCAAGTCACTGAGTCTGACCACCCAATCAACCAAGTCACTGAGCCTGACTACCCAATCAACCAAGTCACTGAGCCTGACCACCCAATCAACCAAGTCACCGAGCCTGACCACCCAATCAACCAAGTCACTGAGCCTGACCACCCAATCAACCAAGTCACTGAGCCTAACCACCCAATCTTCCAAGTCACAGAGTCTGACCACCGAATCAACCAAGTCACTGAGCCTGATTACCCAATCAACCAAGTCACTGAGCCTGACCACCCAATCAACCAAGTCACCGAGCCTGACCACCCAATCAACCAAGTCATAGAGCCTGACCACCCAATTAACCAAGTCACTGAGTCTGACCACCCAATCAACCAAGTCACTGAGCCTGACCACCCAATCAACCAAGTCACTGAGCCTGACTACCCAATCAACCAAGTCACTGAGCCTGACCACCCAATCAACCAAGTCACCGAGTCTGACCACCCAATCAACCAAGTCACCGAGCCTGCCCACCCAATCAACCAAGTCACTGAGCCTGACCACCCAATCAACCAAGTCACAGAGCCTGACCACCCAATCAACCAAGTCACCGAGTCTGACCACCCAATCCACCAAGTCACCGAGCCTGACCACCTAATCAACCAAGTCACCGAGCCTGACCACCTAATCAACCAAGTCACTGAGCCTGACCACCCAATCAACCAAGTCACAGAGCCTGACCACCCAATCAACCAAGTCACCGAGCCTGACCACCCAATCAACCAAGTCACTGAGCCTGACCACCCAATCAACCAAGTCACTGAGCCTAACCACCCAATCTTCCAAGTCACAGAGTCTGACCACCGAATCAACCAAGTCACTGAGCCTGATTACCCAATCAACCAAGTCACTGAGCCTGACCACCCAATCAACCAAGTCACCGAGCCTGACCACCCAATCAACCAAGTCATAGAGCCTGACCACCCAATTAACCAAGTCACTGAGTCTGACCACCCAATCAACCAAGTCACTGAGCCTGACCACCCAATCAACCAAGTCACTGAGCCTGACTACCCAATCAACCAAGTCACTGAGCCTGACCACCCAATCAACCAAGTCACCGAGTCTGACCACCCAATCAACCAAGTCACTGAGCCTGACCACCCAATCAACCAAGTCACCGAGCCTGCCCACCCAATCAACCAAGTCACTGAGCCTGACTACCCAATCAACCAAGTCACAGAGCCTGACCACCCAATCAACCAAGTCACCGAGTCTGACCACCCAATCCACCAAGTCACCGAGCCTGACCACCTAATCAACCAAGTCACCGAGCCTGACCACCTAATCAACCAAGTCACTGAGCCTGACCACCCAATCAACCAAGTCACAGAGCCTGACCACCCAATCAACCAAGTCACTGAGCCTGACCACCTAATCAACCAAGTCACCGAGCCTGACCACCCAATCAACCAAGTCACCGAGCCTGACCACCCGATCAACCAAGTCACCGAGTCTGACCACCCAATCAACCAAGTCACCGAGCCTGACCACCTAATCAACCAAGTCACCGAGCCTGACCACCTAATCAACCAAGTCACTGAGCCTGACCACCCAATCAACCAAGTCACCGAGCCTGACCACCCAATCAACCAAGTCACTGAGCCTGACCACCTAATCAACCAAGTCACCGAGCCTGACCACCCAATCAACCAAGTCACCGAGCCTGACCACCCGATCAACCAAGTCACTGAGCCTGACCACCCGATCAACCAAGTCACCGAGTCTGACCACCCAATCAACCAAGTCACCGAGCCTGACCACCTAATCAACCAAGTCACCGAGCCTGACCACCTAATCAACCAAGTCACTGAGCCTGACCACCCAATCAACCAAGTCACAGAGCCTGACCACCCAATCAACCAAGTCACTGAGCCTGACCACCTAATCAACCAAGTCACCGAGCCTGACCACCCGATCAACCAAGTCACCGAGCCTGACCACCCGATCAACCAAGCCAAATCACGGAGTCACCGATCAGTGTTCGTTGTCAGTGTTAATTTGATTTTTTATTCTTTTTTTTGTCACCCAAGCTTACAACTAGCTGATAATAATAAATCTGTGAACCTGGTACCACGTTTTCATTATGACTTTATTCTTGTTTGAATCCCGCATCCGAGCCACATCGCCCATTTATGGAATCAAATTATCGTAAATCTTAATTTCGCCGTTTCGATTTCGATTTCCTTGACCGTTTTGACTTATGACATTTTGATGTCGGTTGGATCCGAAAAAGGAAGCCAGATCACACTTTAGTTCAACCCATTACTCACTTATGGGATAACATTTACAAAGTGTCAGTGATACACATGAATGCACACCGGGACTCGGTCTGACGTATCGAATGTATGGTGTGGAGTTAACGACAACGGCGTGTCCATTTCACGTGAACGACATCGTGTCAAAAAGTAGGATAATTTCCGATCAAAACATCCGCTCAAGGATGAAAGTACAGCGATCAATAAGCGGATGTTGTCGATACGTTCGCGGTGTTGATATAACCTAGCGAGAAATATTCAAAATATTCATATGTCATGGACAGATTATCTGATTTCTTTTCCAATTGTTATGTGTCGATTCCCAAATTGAAACAATATGTTAACCCAGAAATCTGTACGTAAAAGAACTCACGAACAAACAACCAGCAAATGGTATTCATTCAACAATTGTATTACAGAATTAATAAATCAATTTAAATTACACAATTGAATGGTAGTACAATCTTCAGTTGCAGTATAAAATGTGAGAGCAGTGGAAATGACAATGACAAGAATAATAATCACATCGCCGCAACAGTGGTCAGGCTTCCGAGACAGGCCTCGGCTGAACACCAGGGTGAAAAGTGATCTTCATACGAAGACTGGTCTTGATGTAATGTAAGATGAAAAGTGAGATGACAGGCATGACGCTCCACTTATATTGTCTAACTGACTTCCAGCACTTTCCACACAGTGCTTGACCAGTTCAGTGTCACTAGAACATCACAGAATATTCCACATGTTTCTATAACGCTTGACATCCATCCATGCTATTCCAGAAGTTTACAGATTCGAGCATCTAAACAATGTAATACAGTGACAATAAATTTTTAACAATATATTGCACTGCATATAACACTCTCCCCCTTTGAAGAAGAAAGTTTGAACACAGAGAGAACATTCATTGTTTATAAAAGTACAAAAAACGATAATCACAGTAAATAATAGTATACATGATGAATATGAAAAATGTTAACAAAAATGTAAATCATGTTTTCAGTCAGAACTAATCACATTCAACCAACTGGAGACAATGAATCAGCAATACCGTTGTCTTTGATGTGCTTGATGTCTAAATACAATTCTTTCAAAGAGGCTCAAGCGCAGTAGCCGTTGGTATTTGCTCTTAATTTTATGAAGAAAAGTCAGTGGATTGTGGTCAGTGTACACTTGTATAGGAAACGAAGTAGTACCCATGTACACTACAAATGGTTGCAAAGCTAACAACGTAGCAAGAGTTTCTATTGCTTTCTATTTCAATGGTGCAATAATTTTTCTGATATTTGTTATTTTTGTGTGAATAATAACAAACAGGATGATCAACGCTCCTGCTCCAGCTACAATAGCATATTCTGCTAATTTAAAAGATTTTTCATAGAGAACAGGAGAATTCTGGCTTTAATTTTCTCAAATGCACCTTGAGAATAGCTGAAACAGCTCAAACTAAGGAAAATAATTGAACAGATTTTTTTTTCAATACAACACATCAATACACTTTTTGTTAGCGATGTTTGGGGAGTTTATCCACGTTTCGTAGAAGTCCTTCTCTTGGCTGTCCAAAAAGTGATCCATAGTTGCTATGACGTCATCGTTTAAGCCGAAATTGGTTCCGGATAGAGCTTTTTTCATGTTTGGGAACCGATGGAAGTCGGACGGAGCCAGAATAAGGTTGGTGCTGAAGGAGTTCAAAGCCACACTCGTGGATTGTAATCACGGCAATGACTGATTTGTGAACTGGCGCATTGACCCGATAGAAGAGCGCACTTTTTCTCTGCTTTTTCTTGGTCTTGATTTCATCCCATAATAGCCTCAAAGGTGCAGCAGAATATGCTCCGTTTGTTGTCTGACATTCGAGACTCTCCCTGCCACGCATTAACTCTGCTGCCCACTTCTTTTCGGAAACATAGCAAGAGGCATCTTCCTTCCTTAGTGTGGGACTCATATCTTTACTGATCACTTGATCACTGTACGCTCCTAAAGTTTGTCCTATACCTAATGTCACAGACCTCTGCGTTTTAACTGGCTTTTAACAGCGGAACAATTTACTCTGGTCATAGTGGAATCCAGAGGCGGGATCCAGGGGGTGCGGACCCCCCATCCCACCCCACCCAAACCTTATAAGTCAACCCAACATAGTATTAGTTGTCCTTCATTTGGGCGTTTCTTATGTGATCAATGCAGTCATTTACAATATCATGCAGGTTGCACCGCTGACGGTTACGTGATATATAGAATAACCGTATAAATAATAACACAGCCAGTGTGTGTTCTTTCCATGTAGAAGATATGCATAAAACGACAGAGTACAAAAAAGAATTTCCTTTGTGTGGGTGGTACCTATGTCCAAGAAGGCTTATACGTTTTGTACAGATCCCTGATTCACCTTGGAGACGCCCGATCGTGACGCATACATGTATACGTGAAATGGTAATAACTTTCCTTATTCGCTTCTCTTCTATACCTTAGGTAGGTAGCCTTGTGGCCGAAGGCCATGGTTCGATTCCCCACATTGGTACAATGTGTGACGCCCACTTTTGGTGTCCCCCGCATTAATATTGCTGGAAGGTTGCGAAAAGTGGTGCAAAACCATCCTCACCCTCTCTGTACCTTGTGCCGAGTTTTGGGCCCAGTCAAGAGTTACATCCCTTATATTGAGAATCGTCAAACACCACAATACATTCTACGAGCGCTTCTATAACTAAAGACACTTTTCGCACAGACCTTTTCAAGTTCATGTTCACGTGATTGCTTTATTTAACGCAACAGTTAGCAATATTCCAGCGATCTGTAAATAATCGATAAATATTTTTTAAATGTAATTTAAAAGTTTTTTGTGTGAAAAACCAATCGGAAGGATTGGGTAATTAGCGGCCTGACCACGGTAATTTTTCTAACGTGCACCTCGCGAATTGACAGACGATCAGTGTAAGCACGGATCAACCATTGTCAGTCAGCTTTATCGTACGTGCAGCATTAGAAGCACCAACTTCAAGTAAATGTGGGTTGAGTTTTAACAACATGGAGACCGAACTGAGAGATTACTTAATCAGCCAGCCTCGCCCCTTTCCGTACCCGCAAAGATCTATTTTCAGCGGAAATGTCCGATCGTCCTGAGAGCGACCATTACTTTGACATTTTTTCCTTACAAATCGATTTGTTACTTTCAATGTGAGTCTGACCGAATTTGCGTTGGCGCAAGCCCATGTCTTGACATTTCCAAATGATGTACATCGCCAACAGTTGCAGCTATACATGCTGGGCACAGGTGCGCTGGGAATAAACATGCTTCAACTATTTCATTAAAAGATGTTCAGTATCAATTAGATAGTTTCACAGAACAACATACTCGTGGCTTACTGCCACAAGCAGGATATATAGGAGAATTGTCTAGAGGACTGATACTGGTGAACAGACAGAAGTGTTGCTGAGCCCGATTTAGAACCCTTACTGACTCTCTAACGTTTTCAGCTACCGCCGGTCCTAAGTTACAATCTAGCTTAGAAATATATAATCATCGTTTTAATATTTTATTATCCACTCACTCTTATGGCTGAAATCACCAAGCTCGTTAGAAAAAAATGAACAAATTTCCCGTGTCCCCCTAAAAACATTCTTGTGTTCTATCGAAAGGCTATTCAAACTCTGTCTTGAGCTGCGTCTCTTTTCGTTTTGTAATTGTATGTATCACAACATCGCATTGAGAGAACAAGAAGAAATCCCAAGAGAATGCCCTGTCTACTTTGTTGCACCACGAACCCATGCTTGTCGTAATTTATTTTAATCAAGCTAGAATGTGAATGCTAGTATCACCCATTTTTTATTTTTATCTGTAAATAATAATAATAATAATAATACTAATAATAAATAAAAATAACAACAACAACAAGAACAAGAACAACAACAATCATAATATATCTGTCACCAGACAGTAGCCATTATCGAACATACGTCAGCGTTCAAAGTGATTCCACAAATAACTGGAAGTATATCATTACAAGCTGATTAATCTACCATTCTGTATACAAGGAAATAATGAAAAATGGATCAGGTAACAGTCAAAGGCTTTTTACGCTCTCAAAAACACCTCCCGAGTCGAATGTCGATCTAGATTGTATAGAGGAAAAAAGGCCTTAGCTATAAGAATCCGCTATGTGAATGTGCGAAAAATAGGCAAACATCGTAGGTTCCAATAGAGGCGTCTAAATGGATCAGGTGGTCAGAGTCGATTATTTACAGGCCTCCGCCATAGAGCCGGAACACAGCGGAATAAACGCCTTGCACACCTTAATTAAGCAGTAAAAGCCTAAGCTTAAAATGTATTTCCACCAAAAACTCTACTTCCAAGGCCGCACTGGGGCGGTCGGGTAGCCTTCGCTCGCCACCAAACTCATTCACTCACTCACTCCATGGCCGAGCTGAAAAAGAAACACTTGGAAGAAAGCGTTCGTATGGCAAGACGTTTTCACATATATTACGGAATTACAGATATCTTCAATTATTTTAGAGAAATCGGTATAATATTCAAAGATATTAACAATGTTTTATAAATCCCAATTAATAATTGAAGTTATCTTCAATTAATTTCTGATATTCGAAATAATAAATATATTTTTAAATGTATTTAAGATAATAAATAATTACCATCATTCTGTAAATAATTATTTATTAATTCAAGATATTTTGGAATTAATTCAATATATCTTGAAATATTTGAATCATATCCACAAATACATTACAGATATCATGAATTCATTTAAAATATCTGTACTTAACTTCATGATATCATCGATTCTGACCGTTACAGATATCAAAAATCAAATTAGAGATAACATTGATAATTTTGACGATATCTTTCTATCAATTGTTATCATGTAATATAAGTAACATGAAAGAATGGCAGATGAATTACCGCGGACCCATAAAGGGCGGGAAATAATTTAATATACATCCGGCTACATTTGCGTAAATTCTCCCGGTTTAAAAAATTGCGTCAAATGACGCGCGTCTTGTGCAGGAACGTTCTGTGCAGCACTCAAAGCAATTCTCGGAAGAGGTTAGGATACTCACAGCAGTGATGAATTTCAAAACATGGGCTCTGAATTGAGAAGAGCGATGAGACGGAATTCACTTGTTTATTTATCAGGAAGACTTATCACTAACCCTCTTCAGCCACAGGTCCCTTCTAATGGTTACAATTATATATACAAACACATAAAAAACAAATTTGCAACACGTAGCTGAGAACAGAGTAGCCCGGTTACTGGAGGGAAATTATGCGACAAACAGAGAAAGCACAAAGTGTTAGGACAGCATAGGTAGTCCCAGCATAACTTGAAGCATGTAATCTCCATACCAGCTTGTTCTGAGAATCAAATCTAAAATCGTCAGTTGGTTGACAGTAAACAGACTGGCATTGCCTCGTGTTTTGGTAAATGATGTCTACGCAGAAGTTCCAGTTCTCGGGACTCCTGTCTGAGCCACCCACTTATATAAACAACGATGGAGCGTGATGCTGATAAACTGGGTATACTTTCGTTTGCCCCTTAGTTTAAAAGGAATAAAATGATATATTGATATTTTTTCTGCAAATCCGCTGTTCTGTGTCTAACTCATGCACATGGTGTTGTAGGGGCGGCAGGGTAGCTCAGGGGGTGGCGTGCTCAGTCGTCAGGCAGAAGACTCGGGTTTGAATCCCTGCATCGGCAAACTTAGTACTGCTGATAGGCGCCATCGTCTATTAGTGATCCCAAGATTAGTTTGCAGGGTTCACTCCCAAAACTTCTACATGCCAAAACATCTACAGAGAGTTGTCATGGCTGATTGAGTTTACCTATTGTTATAATGGTATAGTCCTCCTGTAATTAAGAAGACTCATTAGCTTCTCTACGATGTTGTTTTAGAAGGGCAAGGAAGGGTACTTTGGGAAGATTACAGATGTACCTGATGAAAACAACTTATTTGGAGATAAAGAAGATTATAATAAAAAGACCCTTCAACTGAGTTGACGATGATGCTCGGTTTCCAATACCTCTGTGGAATCACCACCAGACAGCCGGCCCTCGCACCAACAATATTGAGGGATTTCACCATCGCCTTAACAGAACCTTACCCCACCGCCACCCGAATATCTACCGATTTGTAGAGGTGATTAAGAAGATTGAGTGTGCCGACAGGACAGAAATCGCACAGTGAGACTTTGGTGCCGCCCCACCCAGCAGGAAGCGAGTTTACAGAGAGACTGAAAATCGCCTGAGACGTCTTAAGGACATGTTGACTCAAGGACAGAAAACCCCCATCGAGTTCCTTGATGCTGTTGGTCGTCGTCTCAAACTTGGTAAAGAGACTTGAAATATAGTAATTTTAGTGCAGTATGTGACAGAATGAGGCCAGTTGTGACGTTAAATTAGTGTGGGGTAAAACTAGCCAACAACCAACCAACCAACCACATAAATGTAAATTGGATAAAGACGTCTGAAGGCATGGTTCAGCTGACAAAACATTGGCACTTTCAGTCAACAAACGTAGTACGTCACCAGTACCAGTAATTCAAACAATTCAAGATATCAAAAAAGAATATGAAGATATATGTATATAATTTCAGGATATCAGGAATTGAATTACTGATATACTTAAAAAACATGAATTGTTTATATCTTTTAATCAAATTATGATAATTATTATCATTAATCGAATTTAAGATATCATCTATTCTTTTCAAGATATCAGCAATATGCTTCGTCATATTCGTGATATCGCTGTTTGTTTGTTGTTTAAAGCTCTGCACGCTAACGTCGAACCCATTCGACAGAGGTGTCCATCCCCGTGCATCTGATGTCGAACCCATTCGACAGGCGAATAGCATAACAACAGCCCAAAATAAAACTCGCCATATCTATTTACCAAGAAGGCTTTGCGTAACATTTAAATTACGTATGACATGCATAAATGCTCAGCTTGCTCAATATCAAAACGTTCAGTCATTTACTTACCTCAAAAAGAAAATATCGCGAGTTAAAAGTTTCGGCCAAACTTCTCGGCACACATCTACCAGGAACGGCCATTGTTGACTTTTGGCACTTCACGTTGAGCGGCATGCAGTCCGATATTTTCTTTATAATTTCATCATTTTTCCTATTTGATCATAATTTTTTGTTTGCTGACGAAAGGAAAACACTCATGTTCCTTTATTTCTAAAAATTAGCAACTTTCGGTGTAATTAATTGTAAACAAAAACAATCTGAATCGTAACATCATCGATTGGATGGAACTTGTACGATCATGGCAACGGTAGTAAACAAACAACTCCACATGCATAGTTATCCCGTTAGACTATTACAATCATTTTGTTACATCTAACTTAATTTTCTAGAATTATTGACACGCATGTATAAATCTTTGTAAAAAGAATTTCATTTTTAAAGAGTTTGCAAATGATTTCGTTTGATAAATTTTCCGACACATTGCCAAGCCGACAAACGTCAGTGATACGTTTGGGCGTGGCCTAACTCGCGATTTGTTGAGTCGAACAAAGTCAACAAACACTGCGAAAAATGACAAATATTGGATGATACGCAAAATCTGAACTGATATACATTCTAGGTAAACCATTCAATAGCAAAATAATGCATTTTACGAGAAATAATCAAAATACTTGCAATTTTAGCTATCATTTCTGAAACCGGAAGCACGTACCGCATGTGACACATGGAAGCAAAATATGCAAAAGTTGGTAAGCTATCATAAAGAAATTCCGAAATAGATTCCAATTCAAAAGAAAATACATAATTTACTATTTTTCGTCAACTATTTACTATTTATTGATCTGGAGAGCAGTCTTCACTCTTATTTGTTTCATATTTCTTCGTGATTGTCGCCATAAAATGTGTAAGTCTAAATCCGAAACTGTAATGGATTTCACGCTCGATGATTTTAATTTTAAAATATTTTCTATAAACGAGCGCAACGGAGAGCGATCCAACGTATTGATATGCCATAATAATAACATAATATTGTTATTGGTCTAACATTACAAAAAGAACAATTTAAATATTAAAGATGTTGTTGAAAACTTTCTGAGAACCTCCCGTCCTCTGAACCGATAACATTTTGGTACACAACGAGGTAGTGTAAATATATATAGATTCTAGGCTCCTATTTATATATATGTGTGATTTTGTACCCAAAACAAATTAAATTGTACCCAAAATACTTTGTGAATTTGTACCTAAGAAAATAAGACAATAGATCTATAATTATATTTATGTTTTAATGTAGATGAACAGAACACATAATAAAATATTTCATCAAGTTCCAAATATGATTATGACTGATCCTTGAAATTGATTGTTTAGTTTTGAGAGAAAACTGACGTCTTGTCACTGAAGGAGAGGCCAGTTAAGTTGGTTAAACCTAAGTTAGAATGAATTGTTTTGATAGGAAAGTGATATTATGTTAAGTTTAAGACACCAAATTAATGTATATCTTTGAAATAATTCTAGGTAGATCTACAAAATCACATACCCATTTGGGTAACAAATTACTAGAAATTTTGGGTACAAAAGTCACCACTGTACATTTCAACTGATTTTCGTGAATCAATGGGATAAAAAAAATTCGTCTGAATGATTCCTTTTCTCATTTTTTAAGACAAGAATTTGTTTTACATAACAAAACAGGCAGATCTACACGGATCACGTTTAGTCCTAAAAATGTGAAAAATATGGACACCTCAGAAATGAGGGCTTACAAGGTTATAATTCTACCTAACTAGTCACATGGTTTCACTTAGATCTAGGTCTATCTAAGAAAAGTCCTTATGAAAATCTGTTTTTATTTTTTTTATGACACTTACATTTCTGGCACTTAGACAAAGAGTATTCAAGGAAAGACAGATATGTTTTTGAATGAAAATATGACTTTCCTTTATAATTCTTTTTTCATGATGACAGGGGAACTTTTATACACACCAGCTGAGGAAGTTGTGATACTGTGATTGCATACAAAGAAAAAACAGTTTGGAAGCAGTACCTGTATGTATAAAATAGACCACATAAGGTGAACAAAAGTAATGGATTGGCTGACTGGAAAAAATACATCTGGCAAGGGTAAACATGTACACAGGCATGTTTCTTTTCATTCCAACCAGAAGACTGAGATAGCATTTTCTAAGAAACCTATGGCAAACTTACCAGCTTATGTGCCACCATGGTTCTTGTGATTAAACAAATAAAAATGTCATGTACTGTTACAAGTACTGTTACTGTAATTAAATTAAATTAATTCCTATTAAATTATATTTCAGAATTGTTTTATTTGGAAACAAACCACATAATGCACAAAATTAATGTCCATATGAGTTTAGTATGTATATGTTAAGGATCTGATTTAATCATTATTCATGGAATACTAAAATTAAAATGATGACATCAGAGAGTTACTTATTCACATAGTTGATTTTCAGAGTGCAAGATAATAATTGTTGAATAAATATGTTTAAACTAAAGATAATAATTGAAGTTTGATCAGTTACACTGTGTTGATGCAAAGACTAATATTTACTGTCCCCACACACCATCATTGTGGGAAAAATAACTATTAAATATAACTTAAAATTTTAAAACCTGTAAAAAGCTGTAAATAATTAAACAATTACAAATCTATCATCAATGCGCAACCATGGTGGTCTTCATATTTTTGGAATAAATTTAGAAATCCTTCGTGAAACTGTTCTAAAATCATACTAGAATCTATGAATGTATTCCCGAAAGGAAACCTATCCTAAATGTAATGTGGAACTACCACCGAAAATATGTACGTAGAATTTTATTGCTTATATATACCCTATCATTTTCAGCAACGCGGGGATGTTATTTTGAAACACGTTTTGTCAACCCCATTTTCGCGCACCTGTTGTTGAGGGTGATCTTGCTGATCGACGATATCCATAGACGTATTACGTGGGATACACTTGTTGTAGTGAAACTTATCAGCATGTACATCGCAGAAATATGAATCATGTCCCATTTATATTCACAACATTGAATGGTGATTCTTAAATATCAACAGAAGTTCAAATAAAAGATACCGAGAAACTTGCATGTGGCATGTTGATTTATCGTCTACCGTTTCCGGGTCACGGGAGCATGCAAGGTCAAACGGATTAACTAATACGCGAATTATATCGTCAAAGTCACATTTTTATTTCATGTTAGTGGTGATTACTGATACTGTGTATCGACTTATATTTTTGCTGTATGTGATAGGCGAACTATTTAAAAATTTACTGTAATTGTTTTGTTTCGAAAGCTTATCAGCAGACTACCCCTGTCTGTGACATCACATCCGGTGACCTTTGCACTAATTGAAATAGTGCTGTCAGAATTCACGATCTTTATTTTCATTTTTCTCTCGTCATATTTATTGGAATATGACGAATAAAACATTCTTCGATTGAGAAGATCGTCAACTTTCGCCAAGTTATATTTATAAAGGCAATGTAAACTTTGTTGATATTAAAATAGCAATAAGTTATGCAGAGGTCGGGCGAAGCGCGCCATGTTTGATTTTAGGACGTCTACTAGCATCATGACACGGGTTGTTTATTTCTGTATATCGTAAATATTCAACCAAAACGCTTGAAATTAGGATTAGTGAATATTTATAAGTCATTAATTGTTTCCTGCAAATTTTATAACATGACACGTCAGATTAACCCGAATATTCGTATTTCTGCAACCGACATGATGACCTCGAAAATTAAGTTATTTTTCTGTTTAACGTTTAGATAATAAATTCACTGAAATGGTTCATAATTTACCATCGCGCTGATATATGCCGATTATAAATCCCAAATTTTTACTCAATTAAAATTATGATATCGGAGATATGATTATTGAAATCAATTTGCAAAAATGTTACGATATTAGAGGGTTCCTAGCATGAAATGCAAACCACCTTCAATAACGCAATTCAGGTAAGTTCAAGAAAATTAACAAATTTTGTGTTCGCTTTGGTCTTAACCTTGGTATGATTGAAAACACCAGGATATTTTTATATAGAATTGTGTAGTTTTCTATCGGGATTAAATGTGCAAAATATTTCTTCAATTGGCCCTTGTTTAATGAGGCACCGACTGTTTGAAATCACCCACCCTCTTTAGAGCGCCTTATGCTAAAATTAATCCAGCAGGCAGGGGTAAGAAGTGTGAAAATAATTCAGCAGGCTAAAGGTTAACGTCGCAATCAGCAATATTCCAGCTATATGGGGGCGGTCTAAATAATCGAGTCTGGACCAGATAATCCAGTGATTGACATCATGAGCATCGATCCACGCAATTGGGATACGATGACATGGATGAACCAAGTCAGCGCGCCTGACCACCCGATCCCGTTAGTCGCCTTTTACAGGAAGCATTGGTTGACCTATTCTACACCGGATCTTCACGGGTCTTCGTGATGTCGTACGTTTTTTTCTCATATCTATGATTATCCGTATTTACGATATCTTTTTCAAGATATCTTCAATTAAATACAAGACATTATCATTTCAATTCAAGTTATCTCTAATTTATTTCAAGACATCTTTAAAACAATTGAAGGTGTCAATAATTTCGTTATGAATGTGAAAATGGTTTGCCATACGTTCGCAAGACCTTTCTCCCGTCATCTGTGTGGCCATGTACGCATACAGGAAGAGGCAGGGATACCATTGTCGATGGTGAGTTGACGCGTTTGTCGCTTCTGTTGATAATTTTATCTGGAATATATGTAACTATATCCTACATTGTCTGGCGTGTCCCCCTCTTAATAGGGAAATGGCACTGAAGACCACAACTAGTCAATACATAGACATGCGAACTGATGGCCTTGGGTGTCAGATGGTGTTCCTGGTTGTAATGGGGGCAGTGTGTCTCGCTGCAGATCCCGAGGTCGGCATACCACAGAAGGAGGTTGGACATGTATGCATCAACATGAGACAACCTGCAGTAAGCAAAGCTGAAGGGGGAATTAAATCCGTCTACGTTGTGTCTAAATACGGTAGAACATATATAATATATATGATTTAACGAACTACAAGGGACCGGAAAAATCAGTTCGTTATATACGTTTTCGCTCGGAAACGACGACCATCTTGAATAACAGTTCGTTGTATCCATTTGTTCGCTCTATCCGTGTTCTACTGTACATGGAACTACGTTTATAACGAACACGTCTATTACAAACTGACGGATACAACGAACTGTTCGTTTGGTCCCGGCCATTTGCTGTATATTTTATCATATATAATTGATGGATATAACAAACACGCTATATATTTAACACGCTGTTTATATAACTTCGGAATAAATACCACCATATATATATATATATATATATATATATATATATATATATATATATATATATATATATATATATATATATATATGTACAACTTTTAAATAATCTATTTAGAGACAGTGAACATCGATATAACAGCCAAATGGTCAAAACGTGAAATCTCGCGATCGTCAGGACAAAGACCCGGGTTCGATTCCCAAAATGGGTCCATTGTGTCAGCCCATTTCTGGTGTATTGCTAGACGCGGCGTAAAGTTATAATCAGTAACTCACATGTCAAATACGATACTATCACGTTTTTAACAAACATGTCTATATGGACCAAATTGTGTAACTTTGACAATAAGTTAAACGAATACTTAATTGTTATACGTACTGCAGGATACGTACATCGCAGAACGAGAATCGGATGGTGCAGCGGGTGACCTCTATATCTCCTATCCCGTCAGTCAAAAGGGACGGTCAAGGCTGAATGCAGGAAGCTAGGCAATAACTGTTGTTGATCGGGTGACACATATTGTATAAATATGTCACTCTATATGAATATCATAATGCACTACCGTGTGCGTTCTATAGCTATTGTTAATGCTACCACAGCGGATACTGCTTTGTGGGCATGAGGAAATCGCTGTGGGAAACAGGAATGAGATTCATCGTGCGTACTTTAGGATAAAAGAGGACATTGTCAAATCAATGTGATCATATAATCTTACGACAGCGTCTACTTTTATCATATACTGAGTCAAATTAAAAACTTCATATTTTTAAAAGTAATCCCATATATGATATACAGCGGACAAATGTATCAGAGAAGGTAATTTTCAATCATTAATGTCCAAAGAAGGATTTTAATTAACGGTGGTAACCATAATTTGTTCTAAGCACCAACGGTATTTGGTAATAACATCAACAGTTTAAATCATAAGTCCCAAGCACGAGAATCTGATTGCACACAAGTTCAGTAGCGTGTATGGCCACCATGTGCGTTTACAACTGCCACACAACGCCTCCGCATGGACCTTGTGATGCTTGTGAACACATGATTGGGAAGACGACGCCATTGTTGCTGCAAAATGGTGCCAAGATGTTGCAAATTCTGTGGTTGGTTCTGGAGAGTGTGCAGACTTCTGCCAAGAGCATCCCAGACGTGTTCGATGGGATTGAGGTCGGGAGACCTTGACGGCCAGTCCATGACGTTGACTCCCGCATTCTAAAGGAAATTCCTTGTCAAAATTGCTGTGTGGGGTCTGGCATTGTGTTGGAAGATCAAACCGGGTGCCAGTACCTGGTCGCGGTAAGCAGCAGCGTTGAGGTTGCCACGGATGACAAGAAGCCTGGAACGTGCATTGCCACAGAAAGCACCCCACACCATGACACTTTCGCCTCGAAATCTGTCAACGTCCTGTACACAACACTGGGCGTAACGTTCATGACGGCGTCTCCACACCCTCGCCCTACCATCAGCAATTCGAAGATTAAATCGAGATTCATCACTGAAGACGACTTGATTCCAATTCTTCTGAGTCCATCATAAGTGTCGCTGTGCCCACAATTGACGTTGACGTCTGTGTAATTGAGTCTGAATCGGCCCGCAGTATGGCCGTCGTGCTTGAAGGTGAGCAGTTCTCAGACGGTTTCGAACAGTTTGCGCACTCAGTCTACCCCTAAACACTTCATTTCTGGTTGATGTAGCCGTCAAATATCGGTTACGGAGGTTACATAAGACAATCTGGCGATCCTCTGCACGTAACGTCACACGTGGTCGACCTGGCCGAGGGCGATCAGCGGTGGTACCCAATTGCTGTAGACGCGTCTGTAAATCATAAACAGTCCGTCGACTACAACCCATTGTCCTTACGACTTCAGCTACGGACGTTCCCGTCTGCAACATGCCGATGGCACGTTCACGTTGCACATTTGAAAGGCGTGGCATGACAAATGGCCGTAAAGACTTTTGTTTTCTTGTGTTTTTCTTTATTTGTTAATGACTGCTAACGAGTATGGGTGAAAACACGTGCGGTATTATGGCCACGTGACCAGTTGCACGTGTAAAACCACTTTTGCCACTATAGTGCTGTGCACATGATTTTGATCGATTCACCTGCACAAAAACGGGTGTTATCTGAAGACAATACGTGGCCATTACTGTTTAAATACACAATAAGGGCCCACAATGATAACTGGTCAAAATGTTAAAATTTTAGGATTGTGAAGTTTTTAATTTGGTTCAGTATACTTTTATGATAAGAAATATTATCCTGCTGGAATGATACATCTTAGTCGTTAGTTCGATAACATTTGTATAACTGCAGTAGTTGTCACAAAAGTTGTAGTAGTTGCAGTAGTTGCCGTGGTTGCAGTAGTCTCAGTAGTTGTGGTAGTTGCCGTAGTTGCAGTAGTCCAGGTATTTGTAGTAGTTGCAGTAGTTGCCGTAGTTGCAATAGTCCCAGAAGTTGTAGTAGTTGCAGTAGTTGCTGTAGTAGCAGTAGTCCCAGTAGTTGTTGTAGTTGCAGTAGTTGCCGTAGTTGCAGTAGTCCTAGTAGTTGTAGTAGTTGCCGTAGTTGCTGTAGTCCCAGTAGTTGTAGTAGTTGCCGTAGTTGTCGTAGTTGCAGTAGTTCCAGTAGTTGTAGTAGTTGCCGTAGTTGCAGTAGTCCCAGTAGTTGTAGTAGTTGCAGTAGTTGCCGTAGTTGCAATAGTCCTAGTAGTTGCAGTAGTTGCTGTAGTTGCAGTAGCTGTAGTAGTTGCAGTAGTTGTCGTAGTTGCAGTAGTTGCAGTAGTCCCAGTAGATTGAATAGAGGATCTCAATACAGTGGAGATGAAACCTAATGCAATTAATGTGAAGTAATATTGGTGAAAAATATCTTGGCAATACATCGTCAACAAATATGCAGACCTACCATGTTGCATATTAATGTTTGCAGTGAGTGAGTGAGTGAGTTGGGCTTTAGGCCGCATTTAACAGTATTCAAGTTATATCACGGTGTGTCGTCTTAATGTGGGAGGAAAGCCCGAAGTAATGCAGGTCTCACATGTTCACCACTTCGGTGAAATCCATGAGCACGGGTACACTGCTGACAAACATAGAAACATAATCAGGGCGAACCTGGAGTCGAACCCACAATCATAGGTTCCTGGAGTGCCAAAGGCACGCAACACTGCACTGCGAACTGCAGCGCCTTAGACGACTGGGCAACCCGTGGCCAATCATGTTTGTGAAGTGCCATTTCACAAATCATGGATCATAAACAGCAACATATGTACATTGCCGAATTATCATGATATAATTTTTTCATATATTTACTCATTTTATATTTCATATATATAATAAATTCAAGTTCAGCGTCCGTTGATCCGCTACACATTTAGTTCCCCGTGGGTATTCCGGGTTAGAAGTGGTCCCAAACAACCTAAGATGGTCGTAAGAGGCGAATTATTGGTCCAGTGTTCTGCACACGGGTCACAAATAAGGCGACGTTAAACAGCACTTGTAGCGGAGAGTAGATGGATGGGTGACAGTGTTCAGCAACTTGTCTCTCGGGAGTTTTTAGGCACGCGATCCCGCCCTGCACTGATGCACAAAGAGACTTTGTTCGAAATATGTCTGTTTTCACCAAGCGGTTAATGGGTACCTGCTAACATTACATGACTGTAAACATTCCAGCATCTCATACAGCGGCTGGTTTTGTATTCTCCCTAGGGCCTGAGAATGAAATTAGTGAACGCAGATCCAGATCCTAGATAATGATGAGCTTTCACTTGATGAATGGAATCTGATGCCTCATAAATGGACTTATTATTTTTGTCTCAATCACTCAGAACAAATTATTTACAGGGCGCCGTTAAAAACTGGAATAGTGCTGAGTGCTAGGCACTGTGATATAGTGGCAGTACGGTCCGCTCTCATAGCCCCTAGATCAACATCTTGACGTTTATGCCCCGCACCACAAATACGATTCAGCAGCTGAGTCAGTTGTCAGCACAGATAGTATGGTCAATATCGCCTCGGCGGAGGATAGAATTAATGCAAGACAGACATGGACATAGCCAGGAATAAAGACATTGACGTTGACGATGCAAGACAATGAGAATGGCGGGTTCGGAACCACAACCTAACGCCCTAAAACACCTGACACAATGACGTAGACAATGCAAGACAATTACAATGATTGGTTCGGAACCACAACCTAACGCCCTAAAACACCCGACACAATGACGTAGACAATGCAAGACAATGTCAACGACGGGTTTCGGAACCACAACCTACCGCCCTAAAACACCCGGCACAATGACGTAGACAATGCAAGACAATGACAATGACGGGTTCGGAATCAAAACCTACCGCCCTAAAACACCCGACACAATGACGTAGACAATGCAAGACAATGACGTGTTCGGAACCAAAACTTACCGCTCTAAAACACCCGACACAATGACGTAGACAATGCAAGACAATGACGTGTTCGGAACCAAAACCTACCGCTCTAAAACACCCGACACAATGACGTAGACAATGCAAGACAAATATCGTGATCGGAACCAAAACCTAAAGCCCTAAAACACCCGAAACATTGAACACGGACAATGCAAATTCTCCGTGCATGTTGATTGGGGGTCATTCCTGATATGACTCTTCAGTGAAAGGTTGTCAAATCGCTCTCATTTTTGTGTTAATTTTCATCATCCATAGTATCACGAATGCTTTCTACTCTTGCTTCAATGAAGTATTTGGGATCAGATTGGGAAGGCATCATCTACATGTTGAACGACTGAGGACTATTTACATGATTCTGGTAGAAGTGGTAGAACATATAGCCAATATGGTCAATGTGTCTGTGTTCAGTCTGTGATATGCAGACTTTTGAACGGATTTTTGCAGACACAAAATGTTTTTGACCCGTACAGGGCGCCCTAGGCCAACATCACAAGTCTATGATCATTTAATCAGAAACAATCCTTTAGGAAATCGAGCCCCAAAAGCCAATCAAATCGCTGTTTACTTGCGTCAGGCCACCGGTGTTCAATTTACGGACCAGACGATTAGAAATCGTCCACATACAGTTAGTCTGCATACTTGGCTACCACGTGTTGCACCATCGTTAACAAATCGACACATTCTTGTCAAACGCGAATGTTGTTTCGTGCGTAGAAACTAGGGTAATTTTCCAGATTCACTTTGAACTATCTGGGTGTGGTTGGAGGCTTTCTAACGAACGTCATGTGAACGTCAACGTAAGGCAACATGACAGATTTTTGGGTGGGTGTCTACTAGTATGGGGGAGTATCACTATGGCTGCCAGAACGCCACTGCATATTGTCCCTGGAAGGGTCGCTGGACAGTATGTCCGAGACAACATACAACCGTGTCGTTACCGCGCCATGTTGCACAGTCCACGTTTTGTCTTTCCAAACGATAAAGTCTCTTGCCCACTGTGCACGTATCGTATCTGACTATCTCCAGCAGCAAAACACCACCAGAATGCAATGACCAGCTCCTGACCTTTCCCTCATAAAACACGTCTGGGACTATGAGACGTGTACGACGACGTCAACGGCCACCGATACGTTAGCAGAGCGGGATCAGGCGTTGCAGAACCAGTGGTCATGACTCCCACAAATTGACTTTGGGAGATTGATTCGGATGAAACGCCGAATTAACGGATGTTTGACCAATCCTGGGGGCATAACTTATTAATGATCAAGTCATGTTTTTACTACACACCATTATCGTCTTTCTTGGTTGTTTGCACCCTTACGATACACCGTAACCATGTTCTATTGATTGCCATGTTACACCTGGGCCTTCCTTTTGTTGTCCATCCATTACAATCACTCGGTGCCTATTTGTATTTATGTAATCATGTTACTTTCGAATATCCCCGACTTTTTATCTAAGAGTATAAATCCCTAGTATCTCTTTGCTGCACGGGGCGGTGGGGTAGCCTAGTGGTTAAAGAGTTCGCTCGTCACGCCGAAAACCCGGGTTCGGTTCCCACATGGGAACAATATGTGAAGGCCATTTCTGATGTCCCCCGCCGTGATATTGTTTGAATATTTCTGAAAGCGGCGCAAAACCATACTCGCTCTCTCTTTGATATAGAATAGAATAAATAAAATTGTTTGAGGTGGTCGATCCTGATTGTGTGTCACCATACCTAGACTGTGTCGGACATCCTACCTGCCACTGGTTGGCCTTGCCGACAGATGCCGGAATATGTATAGATATATATTTTTAACAGATTCATTTACAAATATAAAGTTACAGTTCTTCCACGATCAGGATTATACGCCGAACTTGTTGCAGGATGTTGTTGTTTGTTTTTTGTTTAACGTCCCACACGATCCCATTAGTCGCCTCTTACGACAAGCATAGTCGCCTTTTACGGCAAGCATCGTTGCAGGATGTGTATTCTCAACGTGACCTCAAGCCATCGATGTCGCTATTATTGTCGATTACGAAAAAGAAATTAAAACGAACCGAAGATCAAACTGACATTTGTTTATTTGAAACTAAGAGAAAGAACAGGTGTACTCGAATATGGCTTCGTATACCGCATATCAAGATGCAATGTATTTAGATACACGTATAAAACGATCTGGTCATGCATACACTAAAGTTGACTGAAATTTTATCTTTATTCAAAACGGTGTATCTGGTGTAGGAGTTGTATCAGAAATGTACTATATTTCTACCTCCGCTTTGATAGCTCCCAGGATCCATTCATGTTGTAAGCTGACAATGGTCACGCTGTCGCCCACGAACATGAATCTGACACAGCGTGATTTTGTTGAAATACCATCCCAAACATTACAATATTAACATATAGTCCCTTAAATAACGTTTGTATGAGGTTAAATAACATGATAAACTGAGGGGCCAAAAAAGTATATCGAGGTTTATTTATGTAATTGAAAATTGAAAAAAAAAAAAGTTGTTAAATTGGTGTATGTCTATTTGACCATCACTCATTCACGCAACATTCTGTAAAAAGTAACTTGTGGTTGGGTTATTTTGTGTAAACATAAAATGGTTCAATGAACACTGGGGTAAGAAATGAAATTACATCCGCATGACTCCTACTATGTTTGATATGTTTAAATTGTGCCGAAAAAAGGGCAGTTATTGATTTTCATAGCCAAGTTGGTTGGTTGGTTTGTTGTTTAACGCCGCACTCAGCATTATTCCAGCTGTATGACGGCGGTCTGTAAATGATCGAGTCTGGACCAGACAATCCAGTGATTAATATCATGGGCATCGATCCACGCAATTGGGATCGATGACATGCATCAACCAAGGCAGCGAGCCTGACCACCCGATCTCGTTAGTCGCCTTTTACGACAAGCATAGTCACCTTTTACGGCAAGCATGGGTTGCTGAAGACCTATTCTACCCCGGAATCTTCACGGGTCTCATAGCCAAGATGCCACAGATACCCATCAGCAGTTGTGTAATATTGTACAGAATACAACCATGTAGACATATTCTTCGAATGCTGACTAAGCTCTAGTAAAGTTAATGGTTTTGCATATAATATCGCTATCTTAAGATATGTTCGATTGAAAATCAAAACATGAGAAAATCAACGGAGATATATAGTTTCTTTTGCCCCTCAGTATATATTCCATAAGGGAACCCTCGAGTACAACGAAACCGTGACACTCTCTCTCACTCGCACAAATATGGCGGTGTGTTACCCTCAGTCATCGGTCGTAACGAATGTGGATATTCGTTTCGTTTAAATACAGAATATATATTTCCAAAACAAAATTACACATTAGAAATTGTACATGAATATCAATAGCTTACATACTAGGAGACAATAATATTTCATCCCAATTAATCATTCAAATAGAAGCTAAAAAAAAGGTGAGTATATTTTCGCCTTTTATGGAGTTTCGAAAGGTAATGGAGACCGATTAATTTCTGGCGTTTGACTTTTTGAATCTTTGTTTACCCTGGCGTATGTGCAATGTTATTTACCCTGGTGTACGTAATAAATAAAACAATTGTCAGACTTTATTCAGCAAAAAATTACCATTAGTGATTAGAATAGACAGGACACACTTAAGCTTAACTTCCAAACCTAGAAATATGCACAATTGAGGCCATTTTTGTATTGTTTTATGACAAAATGCACAGTTAGTTTCAAATTTACGTGATTGTTCCGCCCAAATATATGGTGTGTCCTATCTCCTTGGTTTCAGGGTGTGTATATTGTATGAATGTGATTCATGTAAAACATTGAAGTACAGCCACCGTGAGCTGCAGGTCGACACAGTGATAAACAAACACCTCAGTTGTTCATTACGTCTCCACTCATTGCTTCTGCTGATGGATCCGTCCACATTTCCAAAAGAAGGGAAAATAATGTTGTTGTTTTTTCTCTTGAAAATAATATTTCAAATCCTTCTGGTAATTTTTGTTTCAGTTTATTTGACTGATTGGTCATGACTATGTTATATGTTTACAACATTTAATCATAGCAAAATGAAGACTTTGATCTTTGGAACCTGGACCTCCTAAGGGACGTAACTCTCCACACACAATTGCGACGTCTTAGACGACTGCCGCAAAGAGTCCACGTTTTTTCATACACTAACAAACACATTTTGTTTTGTTTTTCTTCTCATTGAAGATAGAGGGGTTGGATTGTCAACGACACTTTGATTTTCCTTCTCAATGAAGATAGAGGAGGCAGATTTTCAAAGTTTATTTTTTGTCATAAGAAATCAGAAAAATAGCAAAGTTCTTTGATCCGCTACATATCTGTAACACACAACGAATCTAGGTATTGAGTAAAAGTGGAGTAGGGATCGACACAGCTGTTTTCATATTCATATTTGATCACGTTTCAGCCTCAAGCAGGCATAAAACTCGTATCCTAGGTACATGCACTGTGTCTTCGGTGTCGTTCTCCTTTCGTGTTCTGATCAGATCCCACACATATTCCCACATTAGCAACACGGGATGTTAAACACCTTGTTTGGACATGGCAGGAGTAGGTACTACTGCAACTGCTTCATGGTCTGATTAACATTGTTTACGTATTTTATTTTGTTTTTGTTCTGGAAAACATGTCAAGTACAATATCGTGTTTGAGAAGCAGTCCTAAATCAGTGGCATTAGTCACTAATACAGAAATAGTTAGTACATGAGTAGAAAGTTTATTTCATTTTAGCAATGATGTAGAGTGAGTGAGTGAATGAGTTTGGTTCACTACCGTTTTTAACCGTATTCGTCATGTAACGGCGTCTTAGCTTGATGCTGGGGAAAAGCCCGAAGTGGTGCAGGTCATAGACGTTTAGCACTTTGGTGAAACCCACGAGCGCCGGTATGGTGCTGACAAACCTAGAAACATAATCAGGGAAAAGCGGGAATCGAACCCAAGGGACGCAACTCTGCACGGCGAATTGCAGCGCCTCAGATGCCTTGACCAAATCTGCCCACAAGATGTTGTAGAGTTATGCTTCATAAAACGAAGAATGACCTTTAAAGTTTCACTCATGTCGGGAATCAGTGGGTTTCACTAAAGCGGCATGGCCGCCTGGTCCCTGCGTCTCCCAGTTACATTTGTTCGCTAATATCAAACTGACACACCGTAACATTACTTAGTTTCCTCAAATGGGGCGTTAAATCAACTAACTCATCCGCATACAAAACTGTGAACACTGAGGCGGACCGGACGTCGGATGCCGGACGCCGGACGCCGCGTCGTTGTATACGCTCAACTCCACTTCACAAGAACACAACTTACTATCTCAGACAGATCCACTGTAGATAGCTGTAACCTAAGAATACTGCAGGGTGTACTACAGTTACTGTATATACGTGTACATACAGATCGTGTTGCCAGTGCCAATGCTCTCTGCAGGTTCCCGTGGCGCTCGACGTCCATAGCGCCAGTTCATCATAGGACGGGCGTAGGAGAAGCTATTTATACCACGGCAGCTCTTGAAAGTACTGTGTGCACTTAAAGCGTAAGCGTGTCTTATACTCGTAGAGATACATCGCAAGCTAGGCTTTTAGCGTTATAACACTGACCATATTCTGACGAGAAAGTGCTATCACAATTTCCATTATCGCGTTTAACGGTACTTTGAATAGACTGTCAGTTATTCTTCCCCGCCCTGAAGGCGGGGAAATATACGGGAAACGTTAATTTTGTAGCATGTATGTCGACATGCTGGTTTATTTGAAATTTCAAGCCACGCATTTACGGAAACAAAACATACAAATCATGTGCGTGGAATGTTGATGCTGTTCTTTTCCAGCAATAAGAGATACTTCAAAATCGTCTTTATGTAGTTAATTGATGCATCTGACCGTTTCTGGTCATTAGCTGACATGATTAAACCATTCATGTGTAATCAGATGTCCTTTTTTCCTCAAGGACTAATTTTCTGATTTTCACGGTGCATACAAAAGATGAACTGTGCTCCGGAGATCGTAAATAACAGCATAATAAATATTATGTTCTGAATATGCTTATTCATGAACAACGACGACATCTCAATTTAAATGTAATATGGCTGAATTCCACATTCTACATACCACACTTTTGATTGTTTGGATGCTCATGTTCACTGGAAATATTTGGAATAGTTATATTCCGTATTTTGAATTAACCCAGTCCCCCGTGTTTTTTAAATCAGTGCACCGCACATAGCCTCATGTGAAACGTTTGGTAGCAAAGTCAAAGCAACATCGGAGTAGTGTGTCGGCGAATTTGCATCAAGGCTGTAATATCTTTCAACCGTTTAATGGAATTCAATGTACAGCCGTAGCTCTGGTCAGTCATATATTTTGTGTCCCATGGCTCAAATCTATTTGCGTCTCTACCGTGTTCCACTGACCTCGATAATTTGTTGGATGAAGGCACAGCTCTCTACAGTCACATAGTTAACACCGAAGGCTATGAGGGGTAGTCAGGTCATAATGAGCTCCCAGCAGACACTCCCCCAAACGATATTGTCTACATAACAGATCAGTTTTGTGGCTCCTTCACAGGTGCTCCAAATATTGAAACAGGGAAAACAATTTCATAGAATCATTTCAAAAAGCAATATTGACATCCCCGTCACTTTTGGTAACTTTTAATGATGTCTCCATTGCAATTTTTACGGATTTTGATTCGTATGCATTATTTGACTCTCATCAGCGGAATGGTTTGGGTCAGATTGATCCGAATGGACAAGCGGTTTTACTTCTGTTTAGTAGTATGGATGAATTGTTATGTTACATCTTAACAGTATATCAGGCGACTATGCTTGTCGTAAGAGGCGACAAACGGGATCGGGTGGCCAGGCTTTGGTTGATGCATGGCATCGATCCCATTTGGTGTGGATCGATGCTCATGATATTAGGCACTGGATTGTCTGGTCCAGACTCGATTATTTACAGAACGCCGTCATATAGCTGGGATATTGTTGAGTGCGGCGTTAAACGACAAACCAATCAATCATCATCATAAGAACTCAAACCAGTCATTGTTACAAGTAAAACACATTCCACAACAGTTACTGACACTGGATAAAAAACAGTACATAGAAAAAAACAAAGTAACTCAACTCATCATGATCACAATTACTATTCTTTGAAAGAAAGAAATACACAAAAGAAACTGACCAAAAAACGTTAAACAAGAGACGAGGAATCTCCGTTATTGATAAGTCCCGGTATTGAAATGTTCTCCAACTACTTGATAATATTTTGAGTTGTGACCAATAGACCTTTTCTAGTATGACTTTTTTGCCATATGTATTTTCATTTACCTTATTATAACCAAATGCCAAGTGTAAAAAGAATGTGATCTATTATTTGAGTATGTGCATCTGCCAATGTTGTTAGCAGTTTTGATACTATTTCCACATGTTTGCATTTGTGCCAGAAACTGCTTCCATTTCCTACGATCTCCTTTTTAAATAAAGACCCAGGTTAGTATAGGACTTCAGCAACCTATGCTTGCCGTAAGAGGCGACGAACAGGATTGGGTTATCAGGCTCGCCGATTTGGTCGATGCATAACATCATATTCCAATTGCGTAGTTCGATGCTCTTGGTGTCAATCACTGGATGATCTGGTCCAGACTGGATTATTTACAGACCGCCGTCATATGGCTGGAATACTGCTGAGTGCGGCGTTAAACAAGAAACTATTTTTAAATAGACCTACCCTATGCAAATGTATCAACTGTATTGCCAATTACTCAACATAAATAATATTTTTTTCCACAACAGCGTTGTGTTATTTGTGATTAATATAATTATGCTCCTTCATGCCTTTCAGTAACATCAGAATTATGCGTTTGTGAGGCATCACATATGGCGGGGAACTTTGATGCTCTGCATCAATGTTTTCTTGTTCCTTCTGGATCATGTTATTGTTCGAGAAAGGGGAAGGTCGGTGGTACGATCCCCGTCCGTGTCTTTCCAAAAGAGGTTTAAATGATAGTACTTGTTTTTTCCCTGCCTAAAATTCGACATTAACGGGAGAAAACAAGGACTGGTCGGCTGGGAGTCAGTATACCGTGTCTGAGTGGAATATTCATGTTAAACTACGGCATGGTATAGTGGGCTTATTAGTACGAACTAGTACAAGGAACCACACGTTCGTCGTTATGTAAGTGCAATAATCTTGAAAGCGACGCTGGTCACATACAGTGAGTGAGTGAGTATGGTTTTGTGCCACTTTTAGCAATATTCCAGTAATATCACTGGAAATGGGCTTCACACATTGATATTAATAATAACACTACTACTACTACCACCACCACCATCACCATCACTACTACTACTACTATTACTACTACTACTACTACTACTACTACTACATCAAGATCCGGGGTAGAATAGGTCCTCAGCAACCCATGCTTGCCGTAAAAGGCGACTATGTTTGTCGTAAGAGGAGACTAACGGGATCGGGTGATCAGGCTCGCTGATTTTGTTGATGCATGTCATCGTATCCCTAGTGCCTTGATCGGTACTCATGACATAAAATACTGGATTGTCTGGTCCAGACTCGATTATTTACAGACCGCCGTCATATGGCTGGAATATTGCTGAGTGCGGCGTTAAAAAACAAACAAACAAACTACTACTAGATTGATTGTGAAGGCACTTGAAGGTTATGCAGAGGAGCTTGTTTCACCGGATTTTAGAACTGGGGAGACATAGTCTGATTTAGATCTAAGAGAAATAATCCGTGCGGCTGTATTCTGAACTTTTTGTAATTTGTAGAGTTGTACCCATGTGGGGAATCGAACCCAGACCTGTGACGAGCCAACGCTTTAAAGGGGAAGTTTACACGCAAAAATCACTTTCTTTCTTTTTCTAAACAAAACGCAATTTTAGAATTAGTTAGTATCTGTGTTTGAAAATATACACTCATTTTTTTTCACAGTGAAAGTAGGAAGCTCACAATAGTGTGAAATTGATATGCCGTTATGAGGCCTTCGTTTTACGAGCGAAATAGGCCTGAGTTATCCCCCTTAGATTATGACGTAATTGGTGCCAATTCAACTGGGTCCCTGTCTATTCTCAACGCAAAAGATATCAAGGACCAGTTTGCGGTAAAACAACATGGTCTACGACACACTGCGGCGCAGTGGTGACTCAGCATAACACAATTCTGGCTGGCATCTGAGATGCTAGAATCACAAAACTGTACCTACACCACGTGAAGCGGCTCTAACAAAGCATGATGACGTCATAATGTTTATCAATTGGCACCAATGACGTCATATTGCAAGGGACATAAGCCATGGTGTTTTTGTTATGGAAATAGAACACTTGGTAAATGTGAAAAATATAAATCGTTTTAGTGCAAAAAATATGTTAATTAAATATGATGTTTTTATATTTTTGTCTATGACACTTCTATGTTAACACTTTTAATGTGGAAAAAGTACAAGAAAAAAAGGTTCATTTCCGTGTGAACTTGCCCTTTAACCACTAGGCTACCCCGCCGCCCCAGATCACATACAGATGTTATTTGTTTGTTTGTTTGTTGTTTAACACCACACTCTGCAATATTCCAGCTATATGACGGCGGTCTGTAAATAATCGAGTCTTGACCAGTGGTTGACACCATGATCATCGATCTACGCGATTGAGATACGATGACATGCATCACATATAGACGTTATCGCGAGGTGTATGCCTCATACTGAATTAACGGAATGAGTTGCAGCAAAAGCGAGGGAAATACTGTTTGAGATTGTTAAATAACACTACCCTTCACACAATGTTTCAGATTTGGATGGGAAATTTGAAGTGTTCATTTTAAGAAAACCATAATCAAGGTTTTTGTTTGTTTGTTTGTTGTTTAACGCCACACTCAGCAACATTCCAGTTATATGAAGGCGGGCTGTAAATAATCAAGTCTGGACCAGACAATCAGACATGTGATTGACACATGAGCATTGATCTACGCACCCTGAATACGATGACATGCATCAACCAAGTCAGCCTGACCCGACTCGGTTAATGGCCTCTTATGCTAATCGCCCACACGAAGGTCAAACTTCAGCAACCGGTTCAGCATCCATTAAATCAACTCCTTTGCCAGTTTGGTTGGATGCGCCAGTCATTGCAAGGACAACCCAAGCCATGCACCATGCCTGCGGAATATGTAATTTGATCGAAACCAGTGTCATCAAAACAGGCATTAATCTCGTAAGCTACATCCCACAGCATTAGACAAATATTTTTAGAAGAGAGTGAGTGAGTATGGTTTTACGCCGCTTTTAGCAATAGTCCAGCAATATCACGGCGGAGGACACCAGAAATGGGCTTCACACATTGTACCCATGTGGGGAATCGAACCCGGGTCTTCGGCGTGACGAGCGAACGCTTTAACCACTAGGCTACCCGACCGCCCCTTTAGAAGAGAGAAATGTCTCGTGTAATAAATGATTTCATAGACTATACAAGCTCAGAAAATAAAGTTAGAAGAGAAAAATATATTGTGTAATATAATGCACAATGAAGAACGAAGCGTGGTTTATTTCACGATAAAACATTGTTGCATAATGACGTCACTTCTAGAGATCCGCTGGCAATTTAACGACGTCGTATATTGGTCGACGTTATTTTTGAGAGGGAAGTGTTCAGTGAGTTGTTCCCCATTGTTGTAGCTGGGCAACGCAGATATACCTGATGGCCAAAACGATCGTATCCAAAAGCGGGGGAGATTTGACAATCGGTATTGGGAGAAAAGGTACAGGTAATTGACGTGGGGATTGTGAGAATTTGCGGGAAATACCCACCTGTGCATAAAATGGACTTGTCCAACATCGGATTCTAATGAGGGAGTCATCATTATTAAAATACGGGTAAATATGTTTAAAGCTTGTACATGTTAGTAACAGCCTTAATGAGGCTCTACATAATGTTGATATCTCATATAAGAAATACACGACTCGCGGTCGCGCCTCTCATGGTTTATTCTCCCTGCAGTGTTTTATTGTACGATAAACAACTCACACTCGTCGTTTATTTCTTAAATAAAAGATGATATAGGCAATATGTAAGTCGAGGGGCTTCCAGGCAAATTATCCGATTCAAAGCCGCGTGAACGTTTACACCATGAGACAGTCACCGGAAGGCGGCAGTCGGTAGACGGTAGACGCCATGGTGTTGGGACGAGACAGTCACCGGTAGACGGCAGACGGTAGACGCCATGGTGTTGGGACATGAGACAGTCACCGGAAGACGGCAGACGGTAGACGCCATGGTGTTGGGACATGAGACAGTCACCGGTAGACGGTAGACGCCATGGTGTTGGGACATGAGACAGTCACTGGTAGACGGTAGACGCCATGGTGTCGGGGCATGCGACAGTCACTGGTAGACGCCATCATGTTGGGGCATGAGACAGTCACTGGTAGACGGTAGACGCCATGGTGTTCGGGCATGAGACAGTCACCGGTAGACGGTAGACGCCATGGTATTGGGGCATGAGACAGTCACCGGTAGACGGTAGACGCCATGGTGTTGGGACATGAGACAGTCACCGGTAGACGGTAGACACCATGGTGATGGGGCATGAAACAGTCACCGGTAGACGGTAGACACCATGGTGTTGGGGCATGAAACAGTCTTCGGTAGACGGTAGACACCATGGTGTTGGGGCTTGTGCGTACTGCATATCCGCATATCAAATCACACCAAGAGTGTAGTGTCTTCGGAGTTGCCATGGGTACCAGACACTATTACGGTAACAATGTTACAAGGTAACCACTCGGTAACATATACTTATTATAAGCTCCCCTTTCTAAACGCATTACAACTTCTTGAAGTTCTCTTTGTTAACGTTTTACACGATTTAAAGTTCTCTTTCTCTACGTTTTACAAGTTTCCTTACTTATTACCCGTTTCATTGATAAATCCAACCAGATCTACTTCTAGATGAATGACACTTTAACGACAACTGTACACCTGTGTAAATAAATGCGACCAGTCTTCATGGATTCGATCATACATATCTCTGTCGAGTCGATATTCCTCGCTACAGCTTGCATACATAAATGTGAATTAGTCTTTGTGCAGCAGTGTTTCATGAAAGCATGTGACCAAATGTACGGACGAAACTCTGCCCACTGTTACCTGAGAGTACCGAGGGTTAACAGTGACTGCCGATGGGTATCCAAGGTATGTTTCTTACACCTGGTACCAAATTAACAACGAACGCAGGATCTCCCAAACCATTTTTGCTGCATTCTTTAAAATTTAATCTGTACATCATAATCATAATAATAATAATAATAATAATAATAATAATAATAATAATGATGATGATGATGATGATGATGATGATGATAATAATAATATTAATAATAATAATAATCGTATGTTGTGTGTAAACAAACCATCTGTCTATTGTCAACTAAAAAAGTCGGATATCTTCAACACATATCTCACATACACCTGACTCACATAAAAACACACAAAAATAGTTTTAAAAATGGTTTAATGAGCGATATTTTCACAGCTGAACGATGTTGAGCAAGATATAATACCGTCATTTCATTTCAATCATCCTGAATGCTTCTGCACCATCTGTTGAAACACATCATAAACTGCCATTTTCCGAGTCATATTCTATGTACAGTTTTAAGCACAAATAAATCTTTCAGCAAAAAAACAAAGTAAACAACATACATTAATGAGATGTACTTGTGATAATATCCTCGTTTATCAGGGGACTTCGGCACTCTAGAGTTGTGTACCTTGATAAAGGAGGATGCAGAGAGGCATACTGTTTCTCCTCGCATTATCTACCCGTTAGCTCTTAGTAATCACTGAGCTTTCACGAAATATCAGGACCCAGGTATATTATGCACACATCAAATTTATAGTTCTTGAAGTAGAAAGTTAACCACATTAGCATCGGTCAGTGACGTAATGGGACATCGCACGTCCATGAGATTTACCGAAGCATCCCATATGTCATAACGGTAACATTTTCCATTCCTACGATAGGTCAACAAAGTAACTCAACATGGCCTTGAAATGTATAGAACACTGACGATCGTGGTCTAAACGGGTCGGATCTAACTACTGAATATTTTTCCTCTCAGTATGCTTTAGAATACAGTTCACTCGCATCTTGATGTAACAAATTATGCCTCTCTCTGTTATGTAAACAAACAAAGGCTTTTTCACAACAAGAAAGTAATATGTTTAACAGAGTGTAGGAAGTACATGCTCCTTATCGTAAACAGTAAACAAGCTGTGAAGTTCATAGATGAAATGTTACATATGAATAGTAAATACCCAATCCGTGATTCTGACAAATGAGGGACCAACATTTAATATTTTTTTGGGGTGGGGGTAGGGGGTAGGTGTGGGGGAGGGGGTAAAGGGTAAGTTAGGAGGGGGATCGGGGAGGTGACCTGGGATGTTTATGCAGAACAATATTTATCAAATGTTTCTCTGAACGGAAGAGCAAGACACATTACTTGGGACCACAAGTAATACGTCTCGATACCACTTGGAATTCGCTTCCATCATTTTCGGAAAAGCGCTGACCCTGCCCTCCCCTACCCACAGAATATCAAATAGCCGGCCCTAATGTATGTTTCATTAGTGTATCATTTGAAGCTTTATATGATAGATAGTCACGATATGGCTGCAATATTGCCGATGTGACGTTAAATATTAACTCACTCACTCACTTATATGATAGACAAATTGATGTTTGTATTACATTGGATCTGCAGCCCTTTGGTTTGGGTATGCACCTTTTTCCGAATACAGTCGAAACCTCCTCAGTCGACCCTTTAATGAACCAGACATACATAAGTCTTGGCGCCTGCGATCTTGAGCTTACGACACATGGAGGTTCCAAGTACGATAAAACTCATAACGACTATTGACATAAACGTGGTTTTACGCAACACTACCATATGAAACTAATGTTGTAGGTTTACGGTACAAGGTGTCCTGCCATGTTCGTGATACCGCGATGATGTTGCTGCAAGACAATGGTTGTGTACAATGAGTATGTTGAGAATGAATTAACCTTTTCGATTTATGCCTCAACACCTTAATAAAAGTTTTCATTTAATACCATACTTCACTGATGCAACCCCTTACACTATGTTCATTATGCATCATTCCGTTGTGCAAAGCCGTGAACAAAAAATATAATTTAATGTTTAAAAACTGAAAAAACTTCTTCATGACATTGTCTCTGTAAATATGGGATTCGCCGGTTCTGTGAATGGAACATTTTAAGACTTCTTGACGCTGATGAATTATTATTGTATAAAAGTAAAACATCCAGAGGGCTTTGACACATCACACAGAGGTAAGAGGTAACCAGGTTATTGGGGGTGGCAAAACACAGGTTGTAAACACGTGGGTATCACAATGATGATGCGTGTGACGCACTGAAACGGGTCTTAAGGAAATATAGCATAGAGTAAACTGCTGATGTAGACGATTCAATGAAATGTCTGAAGGAATCTAATCCTTTACAAATTCTCTATTACCATACATTTAGCTCTGAAAATAGATTGGGTGGCAGTTTTCACATTTTATGATATTTGTTTTCAGAGCTTACGAGCCTTGGTTAACCGTTGAAACACAAATACCCTCAGAGAAGGCGGGCGCAAGTGTGGTTTTACGCCGCTTTTTGCAATATTCCGGGGGACACCAGAAATTGGCTTCACACATTGTACCCATGTCGGGAATCGAACCCGTGACGAGCGAACGCTTTAACCACTAGGCTACCAGACCGCCCCCTCCCCCCCCCCTCCCCCTCTCTCAGAGAAGGACTTCACACATTGATGTGTGAGAATCACACGCCGGTCGTTGGCAAACATTTTAACCAATTGACCACCTAACCAGTACACAGACAACACAAGTGAGGTGTTGCAGTGTACCCCTCCACACTTCCACGAGGTCCAGGAACGGTAGTATTATACACTATTAGACTTTTGATAGGGACACTCAGATATGTCACTCTATATAAATATACACTCGACATATTATGAGAATCAGTTTTGTATGTCATGGAAACATACAATATCCCTATCAGAAGTTGAGTTGTATGTTATCAAATGTTTTGGTTCAGCAAAAATAAGGTGACACAATAAGGTGTTACTTAAATGACAAACACAAACAAACAGAAATGTGATATGAGGCAAGTGAAATACAGTCCATTATGGACAGTTATTGTGTAACAGCATTGGCCATTCATTAATTTACTCATGGTTAATCAGAGTGCTAATCTTAACTATCATAAATTTTTTCCCTGATATGAATTTTCTAATTCTGATAAAAGGCACATAATGACATCTTATTGTTGCATAAAGACTTATGGAACCTTAGATTCAAGGCTTATCCAAGAGAACCTGTCCGAATACACATACGGATACATGCACATAGCCTACACGAACTAAAACAATTAATTTCTGACACTGTAATATTCTTACCACAATCACTTGAGGTAAAGGTTGAGGACATGTAGCCTCTAGAGACTGAAAACACTGAAATAATAACCATGATCATAATAATATTGTATAAATTAATTATGCAATACTGTCCGTGATATTGTCACTGCGGAAGAGGGGAAAACATGCCCACTTTAATACACTACAGCACCTGTGAAATAACATCCCTGTAGAATACACAATAACGTCACAGGCAAATTACGTCACGATAACGCCCTTCTTGCAGAACACATGTAGAGATGCCAGACACGTCAATCACTGGCAAATTTCAGGATATATAAACTGGAAGTACTGTAGTAATACACGAATACGCACATATACGAACATAGAGCACAAAGTCATGACACGAGAGCTAGTTTTTCATAGTTCTATATAGAAGCTTTCTGCTCAGGAATCTCAACCGGGTTTCAGTTCACACAATGTTTGCTATATGATAGGTAAAGCTAGAACTCACACTCAAGCTTAATAAAACACTTGAAGGCTTGGGTCATAGTTAACATATTCGTCCATTTGGTAGTTGGGATCAGGAGTTAATTGGACTATTATAAGCTATCGCCGCATATAGAATACAGACAATGGGTCCCGTAAATACGGATGGTTTGAATTTAGTATCAGTCTTATGCAAGAGCTGCCCATGTCAATAGCTGCGCAGGTCAACATCTGCGCATGTCAAAAGCTGCCACGTCGAGCATAATACAACCAGATGACCAATCATCTCCAGGAATAACGAAATCCATGTGTCCTCCAATGTAGTTGGTAATAACCGAAGATCGTAAATGGCATGGCAACACCATTGACGTCCATCCTTTGGATTAACACTGGTTCGTGTTATCCGGATTCGTTATATCGGAGTTGAATGTACCATCTTAAACATCGTAGCCAGCGTTTGGACGTGTCTGTGACGTGACAGTAACAACTCTATTCCCTTACGCCTTCTTAAACGACTTCTTCACATGATACGTCCGCTGGCTGTTCTGTTGTGAGTGGGGCAGTAGAGGCAGCAGATTTGTCAGACTTTTGTCGTCGTGGGCCGTCGGAGTAGTATCTGTGGCAGTAGGTGCAGTTGATGACCTCGTCGAAACAGTCACCAAGGTCCGTCGACAGCTTAGAGTACAACACTGGCCGGATGGCTTTATCCACTAGCAGGAGACACAAGAAATAGTCATTGATGACTGAAAGGTTCTTGATGTAGTCGTGGTCAGGGTGGTCGTACGCGTTGTTGTAGACGAGGGTGGTAACGTGATGGGGGAGTTCACAGATGACGAAGCTCAGCACCACCGCTGACACCAATCGGGACATCTGTTTTTCATGCCGAGAATAACTATCTGCGAAGTAGCGCTTCCCAATGTAGTACGTGGTAGCGTATATCAACAGCATCATTGTAATGGGAACAAAACATGAGAAGGAGCTCGTCAGCCAGACCTCCTTATCGATATCGGCGTCTTGCGTGTACAGACATACGTCGTCCTCATGTACCCACACTTGAATAACTGGAACTGTCGCCAAGGCTCCAACCACCCACACCACGATACTGCAGTACAATGCATGGCGTCCAGTTGGCGAGGAGTGACCTCTGTTTGTCAGCAGGATGCCTCTGAGAACTGTCATGACAACCAGATGGTATGCTGCTATGTAGGAAGTACCGTTCATGAGGTAGCGGCTGCATTTGCACCATGATGTTGACATGACGCCCAGGACACGCAGTATATCCATCATATGCGAAGGCACGGCGATAACCAGATGAAGCATGTCCGCTACAGCCAGGCCCCCCATGATCACAAAGACGTCGACGCGAAGGTTCCGGTACATGCACAGTGCCCGGACAAAAATCAGGTTACCGATTAGTCCCACCAGAGCAGTTATTCCCATCAATATGAGGACCACGAGGACGTCCTGACTGAGGACCATCAGAGGGTCCTCGGTCAAACTCTCGTCCGGTTCTGCCGTCATCATCTGATCCATCTAAATATCTAAGTAGGTTCCAGCCGTCGGTTGTAATGCTTACATTTCACTCTGATGACTTTAAAGGCTGTGCAGGAACTCTGAAACGCAGAAACATTGGTGTAAGTTAAAGTGACCAAGAAACAATGTTCGATTAATTTCCTCCAGACATATCTATTCAAGGATTACAATGTCATGAAATATTCTTTTCTTTTTCAACTCAGGCGACACAAGTATCAAAATTAAGAAGTCATTTTTGTGTTTTGATTGGTTTGTTGTTTAACGCCGCCCTCAGCAATATTCCAGCAATATGACGGCGGTCTGTAAATAATGGAGTCTGGACCAGACAATCCAGTGATTAATATCATGAGCATCGATCTACGCAACTGGGATACCATGACATCATACAAGTCAGCGAAACTGACCACCCGATCCCGTTAGTCGCCATTAACGACAATCATAATCACCTTTGACGGCAAGCATGGGTTGCTGAAGACCTGTTCTACCCCAGAGTCTTCACGTGTTTCGAACCAATCTTGAGACATGACACATAGTATTATTTAATACAAAAATAAGTTTAGGTTTTAATACAACTATTGATTTCAACCCTGCAATAACATAATGTGCAAAACATTAACATTTGATCATTCATAACACGATATATTAAAAACATGGGGAAAAGACAATGTTTACATTTTTTAGCAGAAACTTCAATTTCTGAATGTATTAACAAGAAGTTAATGTAGGGGAAGCAATTGCAATGCATTATTTCATAAGTAGCAACACATAATATGTAAGACAGACATTTAATATTGTAATACTGTAGTGATATACATTTTTAAAGCAAATGACATTTTTTCTCGTTTCTGGAAAACTGTCCCTTTAGCTACCAAGAACCACCTTTGAACTGAAATCCCATTTCTACTTTCTGCCCTACGAATGGTGATCTGAAGTGGAGCTCTCTTTCCAAGTTCAAGTTTGTCCCCTATGTTACCACCCATCTCGACATATATATCAACTTGGCATGCTCGGTTACTTGTTAAGATCCTCACAGCTTCGCAGTGAAAATGCCATGTTCTTCCATTCCTAGGGAGTGTTACTTGGTTTAAGATGTACCATGACATAGAATACTTCCTTCTTGTTACTGTCCCTGCTGTTATCATGAAATTAGTAACAGCAGGGACATATTTCCCAGGGAGTGTTACTTGGTTTAAGATGTACCATGACATAGAATACTTACCTCCTGATACTGTCCCTGCTGTAATCATGAAATTAGTAACAGCAGGGACATATTTCCCAGGGAGTGTTACTTGGTTTAAGATGTACCATGACATAGAATACTTCCTTCCTGTTACTGTCCCTGCTGTTATCATGAAATTAGTAACAGCAGGGACATATTTCCCAGGGAGTGTTACTTGGTTTAAGATGTACCATGACATAGAATACTTCCCTCCTGATACTGTCCCTGCTGTTATCATGAAATTAGTAACAGCAGGGACATATTTCCCAGGGAGTGTTACTTGGTTTAAGATGTACCATGACATAGAATACTTCCTTCCCTTTACTATCCCTGCTGTTATCATGAAATTAGTAACAGCAGGGACATATTTCCCAGGGAGTGTTACTTGGTTTAAGATGTACCATGACATAGAATACTTACCTCCTGATACTGTCCCTGCTGTTATCATGAAATTAGTAACAGCAGGGACATATTTCCCAGGGAGTGTTACTTGGTTTAAGATGTACCATGACATAGAATACTTCCTTCCTGATACTGTCCCTGCTGTTATCATGAAATTAGTAACAGCAGGGACATATTTCCCAGGGAGTGTTACTTGGTTTAAGATGTACCATGACATAGAATACTTCCTTCCCTTTACTATCCCTGCTGTTATCATGAAATTAGTAACAGCAGGGACATTTTAGTAACAGAAGGCAAGGCGACAGTGTTACGTGCAACACTTTCAGACACTGCTTAATGAATGCATTTGTTAAGCTTCTCGTGAAGTGTATGTAAATTTTAGACACACATTTACTAGTACTAGTACAAATACTAGTACTCTGAACATGTTGCCTGAGCATATTTTACTTTAATAAAAAACCCAGCAGGGACAATTTGAACAGTTACTTAAACCGTAATGTATCATACATATCACTGACATTGCATGAACGATAGGGGAAATAAAGTGTTTTGTTATTGTTTTCCAAATGTCGATGGCTGTCTCAGCAGCTTAGCAAGCAGAAAAGTAGAAATAAATTGTTTCATTTCTGTAAAGTTATTTTGTTACGTTTACTTTTTCTCAAATATAAGTTTTACCTGCGGTAACAGGAAACTTGACGTAGAGTTTGCCAATTGGCATATAAAGCTAGAAAAAAAATAAAGGGATTCGGGTATTGAATTTTCAAAAAGGTCATGTATTAATACAAAATTAGACGACCTTTAACACAAACAGGTTTTGACATTTTTGCCATTTAGAAAATCTGACATTTAATGAGAATGTGCCTGCTATTGTTCTCTCTGGACATTCTCGTCATTCTACTGTCACGTATGTTTACGGCCGCATCAGTCAATATTCCAGTATGTCACGGCGGCCTTGATCTGGTGAGCCATAAACCTACCATATCCATGTACCTAAACAAATAGTTGCCAGGGATACGTGATGGTCTCAACATCCCTTATTTTCAATTTCCTGAGCCTCATGGAGTTCGAAAAAGATTCTAGAATGTTTTCATAATATTTTTCATTTTAATATTTGTTTTATTTCTGCGAATCAGTTAAAATGACGCATGTCTTCTACGTTTGTTACTTTGGTGAAACCTAAGTAACGAAATGATATTCTGGCACATCAATGGGACGCAACTCCGTATAGCGAACAGTCTTACAGACCGTTAGGCAATCATGCCCCCAAGGACCTGAAGACCGTGTCATCACCTCCTCTCAGGTATCAGTCCCATGCCAAAATTACGCTACTGAAGGTGATATATTCCCATTTTTAAAACAACTATAGATTTCTTTCCGAGGACATATATATATATGGTTATGGTTATGTATGTATGTATGTATGTATGTATGTATGTATGTATATATATATATATATATATATATATATATATATATATATATATATATATATATATATATATATATATATATATAAACATGATCCTTCAAACACAGTATCTCAGTAGGGCCCGTTCAAAGGACCATGACCATGACATATGCACTTATATTATATCTTTCCTGAACAGTCATCATAGCACCTTTCATAGCTAATGAAATGTTTGAAATAACAATGCAATGCTCTTGTATGGTATTTAGCAGTAGTACAATGCAACTATACACGAAACAGCTGCTTTTAGAGAGAAAATATTGTTTTTTGTTTTGTTTGTTGTTTAACGCCGCACTCGGCAATATTACAGCTATACGACGGCGGCCTGGAAATAATCGAGTCTGGACGAGACAATCCAGTGATTGACATCGTGAGCATCGAACCACGCAATTGGGATACGAAACTGTGACCTTGACCGTTTCGAAAACACTATGGCCACTACCTATTCAACTTCTGCAGCTGGCACCATTACTCGGGTAAATTTCATCAACAGCACGTGTTCATTTACACCATCGCGACACGTGTCAGCGTGATGGATTTCATCCACTATGAAGAGTACAGCGGATTCATCAAAAAACCTTATCGCAGCGGAATCGAAATTAATCCCATATGAAATATATACTCACGACACCTGCTGCACCAGACACCAGATAAGCCCGTTGGAACCGCATGCAGAACACCGAGCTATCATTGTCAAGGCGGAGACTGAGTTCGAGGTGGGCTACCCCCTTTTTATATAAACATAATCACTAATGACATGCGCTGCAGGATGACAAAACATTTCCTTCCAAGCCAATGAAAATGGCAAAAGGTTACATTAGCCTTGAAACCGCTCACAGAGAGCCAGTAGGAAATCTTCAAGATACTTTGACAACCAACATGGTCACGATATATTGACATAATACAGGCGGAAAACGATCAGCGGGATCTCTTGTATTTTTAGAATAAATATTGATCAGGTATTGAATAGGATCGGATATCATTGGATTTGATCAAGAGGATAACAATCGTTCTGGCCGGATTCATTTAAGTGCAATATTTCAAGAGCATTTGTCGAGTTTCAAATTTCCCTTGCTTAGTTAGAAGAAAGTCTCATTGAAGAAACGCTGGTTGAAATTTGATATAATTGACAAACAATTCTACAAGAGCAAGTCTTGTTTCCCAGTGTTCAAAAACGGACTTTACATCGCTGACTTTAACTACAAGTGCAAGGTCATTAACAGTTTATTTTTGTATGGGAGTTTTAATGGGAAAACAAAATCCAAATATGATATTCTTACCCTGTCCGTGCGAATACCTGAATAATGTCATCAACATGGCAATTCCAATGTGGTCGTCGATTGTACAGAGCTTCACCAGAAGAGATGGAGATGTCTTTAAATCATTGAGACGCAACGCAATTATACTTCTAAAATGTCGACGCAGCAAGTGATTGTAAAGAACTCTGCGCAGCAAAATACGGCATCTTACACGGCTGAACCCCCATGTCCCAAACTTTCCTGCGGCAAAACTTGCGCGGCGGTTACAAAACATGCACCAATATCTGTTCAGAAGAGCGCGCTAGATTAGTCTGCCTGTTGCATGCTCGCGTCCGATCGATGCCAATCACCTAACAGCTTATAGGCTCCCAGACGCTTTGTTCATGTACTTGGATATTCTGTTTCATGTTTTACGTAAATCCGACTGAGAGAAGACTTACAGGAGTGTCCGACAATTTGACATGTTCTCGAAAGCAATCTTCTTACATATCTTTTAAGGTTTCCGGAAACATTTTAAATCCCACAAGCGCCCCAAGATAGACTTCGAAAGAAACACGTCACCATCACACATGACATTTGACAGCATCATTGTATGATTTTGTTGGGTAATTTTATGTGGTGTCTTCAACTTTTTAAGTGATTTTAATTCTCCTAAATCAGAATATATCTACCTAAATAACAACATGAAGGTATACATAGACATTTAGTCTGGACTCGCAATATAATTATCGACATATTATTGACGATGATGAGCAACAGTTACAGACACAATATATGTCAACTTTCTACCTTTGGTCTCTCAACAGGAGCCACTGCATCCTTCACGAACAAATCACAGCGTCGCGTCTTTTTAGAACAGAATCGTATATTTTATCAAGACCTACCTATCCAGATTCACGTACAGTACAGTAGTATTTAATATAAACTGTTGAGAAGAAAAGTTTATACACTTAAAAATTCGATTTGTCCTACAAATTACAAAACGTTACTAGGCTGAAAAGAGTCACCGAAACACTGCAAATTTAAGGTTCAAAATACAACTATGATATCCGTTACAAAGACTATCGAATAACCATTTCTTGTTTGTTTCGTTTTCAGCAACAATCAAACATGGGTGTATACGTTCTTTCCCCGTCAGTTTAGTCAAATCAACAGTAAAATCAAGTATCTACACTTAGACCAAACACCGCCCTGGTGAAATAAGTTTTTTTCATTGACGTCAAGAACAACAAATTACAATTGTGAAAGCATTTCTCAAAAGTCACTGCAATCGTGGTGACTCGTCAACGTTATGCTTGAGGGTAGTTACTTAATCGTCAGTTTTATTTGCTTGAGAACCGGTGAACTTTACAAAGTGACACATACATGTACCACACAGCCTGCAGCTGAATTCTAAACCTAAAGATCATGTAGTCGTTGTCAGTCGATTACTGGTCAATGTGCCTTGAGGTCAAGGTGAGGTGAGGTGAGGTGAGGTGAAATTGGGTTTAACGTCGCGTCCAAGATTATTGCACTTATATAGCGACGTGCATGTACGTGTGTGTGTTTGTGTGGCTGCTTGTACTAGTCCAGACTGATGCCGATTTATAGTGCTAGCCCACTGAGATACCATGCCACAGTTTAACATGAATACCCCACTCATACACAGTATACTGACTCCGAGCCGACCAGTCCTTGTTTTAGCCCCTTAATGCCGAGCGCCAGACAGGGTAACAACAAGTACCATCTTTTAACGTCTTTTGGTATGACGCGGTCGGGGATCGAACCCCGGACCTTCCGCTCTCCGGGCGGACGCTCTACCACTAGACCACGGAGGCGGTCCTTGAGGTCAAGGACCACGGGGACCAACATGTACATCGACCTTGTCGTGATACGAATCATATCAAGATATTTAAGGGCCTCATCACCAATTGAGCATCTTGATGATTGACGGTATGTTCTATGGTTTCTGTGTGGGGAAGATCTGACGATTAGCTAGTCATCGAGTCACACTACAAGACTGGAAGACCGAACGTAAGATGCTGGCTAAATACGTCTCAGTGGAATTTCTTTTCTGATCACGTTAAGTAAAGATTGTATATTACTTTGAATTTGGGTTAATTAAACCGACATCCATGTCGTTTGTGAAAAGGACGATTGACGACTACCTTAAATACGTACAAATACCTAGTTTACAGTTTCCCAGACCCGAGAGAATAAATTCAAAAATGAATCCAACTCATGTCATGATTGCCTCAAAAAGAATGCAAATGCATTTCAATATTTTTTTTTGTAAATGTATTTTCAATGTATCATAATACATGGCTGCTAAATTGCTACATTTCACGATGCTCACTGACAGTGATCGAGTGACGATTTCATATCCTATCAAACCATCGCATTTCGATGACAGTTAGCTCGAACTGTCATGGCGTTGACAATGGAAGAATAACAATATAGCTGAATGTTTGGTAACAATCGAGTAGACGAGATGCACACTTTTTAACATAATACCTGTTTTTTATATTATTATATATTTCGTTAATCTCGAAGACGCTTTCATCCCAACATTTTAGGGAAAAGATTATATTTGCACGGAAATCCCGCCCCGAGATACAAGGTGTATGTTACACTGACGTACGTACATATCTGACATGCATATCAGATAAAGAGGTATTAGGCAATATATTATTGATAGTGAGTGAGTTGGATTTAACGCCGCTTTTAACAGTATTCCAGTTATATCACAGCGTGTCAGCTTAATGTGAGAGGAAAACCCGAAGTGATGCAGGTCTCAGACGTTTACCACCTCGGTGAAACCCACGAGCACGGATATGGTGCTGACAAACCTGGAAACATAATTGGGGCGAACCGGGATTCGAACCCACAATCATAGGTTTCTGGCGTGCCCAAGGGACGCAACTCTGCACAGCGAATCGCGGCGCCTAAGACGACTGAGCCACCTGTGCCCCCATATTATTGATAGTACACGGACAGATGATAGGTACTCGTTTTATCTTTATCACGTGTTAAGTACATATGTATGTGATAGTAGTGGCTGCAAACATGGCATTTTAATGTTAATTCCAGACAGTTTCTTTTTATGCAGGCAACTTTTTTTCTGTGTGAACCACCTGTCAAACTAGGTTTGTTTGATAGTTGGTTTGTTGTTTAACGCCGCACTTAGCAATATTCCAGCTATACGACAGCGGTCTGTAAATAATCGAGTCTGGACCAGACAATCGAGTGATTGACATCATGAGCATCGTTCCACGCAATTAGGATACAATGACATGCATCAACCAAGTCAGCGAGCCTGACAATCCGATCCCGATAGTCGCCTCTTACGACAAGCATGGGTTGCTGAAGACCTATTCGTCAAACTAGGTCACCTGAAGAGCCGACTATTGAGGATGGTTGGTTGCAATGTGTGACCTGGCTGATTGTGTTTCACCGAACCCCCCTGGATCATTGGTCATGCTTTCAACCATTGTTTTGCATCCCCATGGCTTTATCATTTACTTCTGTTGTCCCCCGCCGTTATTTAGCTGAACTATAGTGAATACAAATTATCCCCCTTCAAAAAATAAATGGACATGCAAGATATAGTGAGTGAATATGCCATTATGCCGCTTTCAGCAGTATCCCATTTGGGAAATCGAACCCGGGTCTTTTGAAAGAGGAAAAAAACCCTACACGACCAGGCTATACAGTGAGCGAGCCTGTACGCCACCCGGTAGTCAGTCATACAGGCCCTGATACAAATATATCAAATACAACCCTAACAAGTCTTTGTGTTTGGCAAGTCTAGATTACTCTGAAATTGAAGAAAGTCCCTGGGCATCTTTTATATTATATTTCTATTAAGATAACTTAACATCTGTTTTTATTCTCGACTGTAAGATGTGTTCATTTCAGAGACTAGATGTTAGTCTAGGCTCCCGGGTTAGAATTGTCCCTTAGCAATTCACGCTGGTCGTCAGGTGGGACTTATGGGATGGGGTGTTTAGACTCGGTGACTTGGTTGATGACGTGTCAACGTACCCCGAGGGCGTGGATCGTTGCTCGCAATATAAATCACTGGATTGTCCCGTTCAGATTCGATTATTTACAGGCCGCCGTCATATAGATGGACTACCGCTGAGTGCGGCGTTAAACAACAATCACATACACGCAGTGAGTGAATGGTACATCCGAATAAATCCGTATCTTTCTACAGATCCTATCAGAAACCGTCGCCATTATGTGACTTGTTAGTCAGATAGTTATGTATGACTGATTATTCATGTAATATAGAGTGTGTTAACGATCTGGTCACACCTGTGCAAATAATGGGTATTGATTTGTGTGAACGAATACGTTACAAGGTGTTTAGCAATAGGGATAAAACCATTTATCCATTAAGAAATAAAACTCTATAATAATGTATGGCCGTCGTAGTGTTGGGATCTAACATATCTTCCTCACTGTGTAAAAAAGCAACTGAGCTTGGTCAAATTGGCATCCTCAGTCAGGGAGTAGAGTAGAGTTTAATGAAATGGTTCAAACATCACATCAATTGTCTGCTAACGCCTATTTTATGATGCATAACCAACTAACAGTTAATGTTCATCTTAATTACACAGGGGGCGGTTTGGTAGCCTAGTGGTTAAAGCGTTGGCTCTTCACGCCTAAGACACGGGTAGGCGTGCGTTTAAAAGGTGGGTGGATGAGTTTAGCGCATGTATTTGAAATGTTACACTTCCGTGTGTAAGCTTAATGTAGGACCGAACGTAGTGACTTTGGTGAAACTCACGGAATTGGTGCTGACGGAATAATAATCATAATCAGAACGAATATCGATCTTGAACTCACGACTTCCGGATCCTGAACGGACAAAGGGACGCAATTCACAGAAGTGGCGATCTGTGGCCCCTACGGAGGCGCAAACCAGGGTGCGTTTACGTATGTAGAGATACTCATATACGCAGTGTACATAGCCCCCGGACAATTTTGCCTATTAAAACATTCACCTTGACGCCTATGGTCCGGATCCATAGAAACCTCATTCCAATGGTTTCCATGGCAGTAAACTGTTTTATGTGACCGAGAAACTAGCTGGCCAAGCAACAGGTCATCAGCGCCAGACGTGGCCGGACTCAAGCCACAATAAGCGCCTTAATGAACAAACATGGCACAGACGTCACCCTGATATGCCCATCTAAACGATATAATGCTTCGGCCATAATATCTGAAGACGTAATGTTCTTGTCTGTCAGTACCACATCATCACACGCGGAAGGTTAAACCAAATTAGGAAATTTAGAAAACTTGATTATCAAGTTATCGATTGATAACGATATTTGAGTGGTGAAAACACGAGGACGCCACTGTGGACATGTATTGGGGGCCCACCTCACTCCGGACGCAAAGATAAGTTGAAGTACGAGGCTTTGGCCTCACATGCAATAAAAACGTATTCAATCTGGGTAAAGATGTCAAACAAGAACGCTCAGATCCGGCAAGAGGCCACATCTCTTGATTTATCTACTTCCTGACTTCTGGAGATATTTCTTCCTTGGTTAATTTGTGAGCTATATATTTATTCAGTTACATGACATCCTTTGTGGATAAATATTATCTTTACTCTTATCATTTTAACACATAACACCGGATTGGCTGTGTAATTATCAAATGGACGGTTTACGTTGATTTACAGCTTTAACACATCCGTTAAGCCTTCAATATGTGGCGTCAATTGCAACCCTGCCATGACCCCAGCAACGCTTCTTCTTGTTGATTGTTGATAGGTAACTATATAATTGTGATCGAAATGATATTTAAGCCAATCAGCCTTCCCTTCTGCCGAACAATTACAGAAGTCTGTGGGTGGAAAGACAATGTAAAGCCTAAGGGATATTTCCAAAGCATGCGAAAGAGAAAGGAAAAACTTTTGAAACATTGCTCTGTGATGAATAGGAATGGTTTGTACACGCTCCAAATAGAAATGTTTGCAGAGTGTTGTATATATATTGATTGAAATAGGAACATTAGAGGAAATTCATTATTACTTCTTTTGTCAGAGCATGTTTATAAGGTGTCAAAACGACAGGATGTTGAGATTAAAAAACAAACATATAAATGAATTATTCAAAATATTTATTTTATCAAGTTCACGTTTTAGACCGCCTTGATGCATCCTCGGTTATCTAGAGAATTGTATGTTCATTTATACCTCGGATCCATTCGCCACAATACCTACGAGGCCGATTCGATGACCTGGCGCTAAAATAAGCCACCCCATCAGCGAAATGTCATGAGCGAGGAGAAGTTAGACAGTACAACTCGTGTGAAGATCAGGGGTAGAATAGGTCTGAAGCAACCCACGCTTGTCGTTAGAGGCGACTAAGGGGATCGGGTGGTCAGGCTCGTTGACTTGGTTGATGCATGGCATCGTATCCCATTGCGTGGACCAATGCTCAATGGAGGGTCCAGACACGATTATTGACAGACCGCTGTCATATATCTAGATACAAACAAAAAGGCAGGCGAATGGTTCCAGTGTACTTACCATAATAGAATCGAGATATTATGCCCCTGATAATCGAGGATGATCTAAAGATATATTTTTTTTGAAAACAGCATATGCTTTAACTGGTTGCACCCTAATTGATTGAACTATCGGTGTCGATGGAAAATGTTCCTCCTAAACGAATATGCCTCCACACATTTAAGGGATAAAGTTCAAAGCTGTGGGGTTGACAACATTGCGTGATATTCTGATACCATGCTGATATTATTCCATGGAGAATAAAGTGTCGTGACACTGGTAGAGGGATGACGCTCGGGGTTGCGAGGATACAGCGTATGTATGACAGAGTGATTGACGACCGTATAGAAGAAGACATAAGTTTTAGAACAAGATCCGGCGGAAATTAACCCGAGCAGCTTCTTCTCCTTGCTGCGTCTGTCAACTTCAGGCGGGGGACAATGATGGATTACATTAGTAATGGCGGTCGAAGAGCCATTTAGTTTTGATAACTGTCCAACTTAAATGACATCTTGTTTGATGATGCAGACGAACATGTCTGACTTAACAACGTTAACTTAACGCCCTCTTGTCAGTCCAAAAACTGTTGGATAAATATATGTCTTAATAAATTATATTTCGTATAGTTGATTCAATATATCGTAAAGTCTAAAACGCTGTCTATTGATAAAAATCTTTCGTCCATTCTAACAAATTCTCCCATCACCCATCTGTCTCTTCGAGTGGGTATGGCTTTAACCCGATTTTAGCAATTTTCCAGCAATATCACGGAGGGGACAATAGAAAAGGGTTTCACACATTGTATCCATGTGGGGAATCGAACCCGGAACTTCGGTGTGACGAGCGAACGCTCTAGCCAATAGGCTAACCCACTGCCCCGTCTGCCTGAACTTCCGTTCTGTCTGATAACACCTGGTCGCCTCTGTGGTCTAGTGGTAGAGCGTCCCCCCGGAGAGCCGAAGGCCGGGTTTCGATTCCCGGCCGCGTCACACCAAAAGAAGTTAAAAGATGGTACTTGTTGTTGCCAGGGCCTGCCTGGCGCTCGGCATTAAGGGGCTTAAACATAGACTGGTCGGCTCGGAGTCAGTATACTGTGTCTGAGTTGGGTATTATGTTAAATTGCGGCATGGTCGTCTGAGGCGCCGCGATTCGCTGTGCAGAGTTACATCCCTTGGGCACGCCAGAAACCTATGGTTGTGGGTTCGAATCCCGGTTCGCCCCAATTATGTTTCTAGGTTTGTCAGCACCATACCCGTGCTCGTGGGTTTCATCGAAGTGGTAAACGTCTGAGACCTGCATCACTTCGGTCTTTCCTCCCACATTAAGCTGACACGCCGTGATATAACTGGAATACCGTTAAAAGCGGCGTTAAACCAAACTCACCCACTCACTCACTAGTACAAGCAGCGACACACGCCTGGGCGAGCCCTCAAGAACATGCACACCGCTATATAACTGCAGTAATCTTGAACGCGATATTAAACTCCATTTCACCTCACCTCATCTGACAGCACCTGCCATCTACATACGTCTCCGTGATAAGTCACTGTTTATTGTCCCGGACTTATAAAGTCATATAAAGGATTTTCCCTTTAGAACAGAACCTCCCCAACCTTCTCGGAGTAAACCAGTAATCCAATCCATGACTATAACAATTTATCTAAATATACTAAGGCAATATATAATGACATCTCATTTAAATCAGCAGAAATAAATGTCACAGATATCAGAATGACAGCAACTAACAGCAGCAAACATACATTGCGAACTCCAGTGCGAAGGATGCGACGTCTGGATGCGGCGAGAGAAGAACGACAGGACTAAATGCCCCATCGTAGAATGCAGAACGCAGATGGCAGAGAGAACACAACACAATGGTTATGCGCCGCTCTTTACAATAGACCTGCAATATAATGGCGAGGGACAACATGAATACGCTTCACACGTTGTAAACATGTGGTGAATAGAACCCGGGCCTTCGGCGTGACGAGCGAACGCCTTCACCAGGCTAGGCTTCCCACCACTCAACACAGTAAAGAGTGCGACTCATTGATTCAAAACAACACAGAGCGGCACTACATCTCAGAGAGCTACAACACAACACAGAGCGGCAATGTATCTCAGAGAGCTACAACACAACACAGAGCGGCAATGTATCTCAGAGAGCTACAACACACACAGAGCGGCAATGTTTCTCAGAGAGCTACAACACAACACAGAGCGGCACTACATCTCAGAGAGCTACAACACAACACAGAGCGGCAGTACATCTCAGAGAGCTACAACACAACACAGAGCGGCACTACATCTCAGAGAGCTACAACACACACAGAGCGGCACTACATCTCAGAGAGCTACAACACAACACAGAGCGGCACTACATCTCAGAGAGCTGCAACACACACAGAGCGGCAATGTATCTCAGAGAGCTACAACACAACACAGAGCGGCACTACATCTCAGAGAGCTACAACACACACAGAGCGGCACTACATCTCAGAGAGCTACAACACACACAGAGCGGCACTACATCTCAGAGAGCTACAACACAACACAGAGCGGCACTACATCTCAGAGAGCTACAACACAACACAGAGCGGCACTACATCTCAGAGAGCTACAACACACACAGAGCGGCACTACATCTCAGAGAGCTACAACACAACACAGAGCGGCACTACATCTCAGAGAGCTGCAACACACACTGAGCGGCAATGTATCTCAGAGAGCTACAACACAACACAGAGCGGCACTACATCTCAGAGAGCTACAACACACACAGAGCGGCACTACATCTCAGAGAGCTGCAACACAACACAGAGCGGCACTACATCTCAGAGAGCTATAACACACACAGAGCGGCACTACATCTCAGAGAGCTACAACACAACACAGAGCGGCAATGTATCTCAGAGAGCTACAACACAACACAGAGCGGCACTACATCTCAGAGAGCTACAACACAACACAGAGCGGCAATGTATCTCAGAGAGCTACAACACAACACAGAGCGGCTCTACATCTCAGAGAGCTATAACACAACACAGAGCGGCACCACCTCTCAGAGAGCTATAACACCACAGAGTGAGCGACACATACGAGAGTGACATATCGAGCCAAAGTGAGGCATCTGTGTCATAACGCACAAACTACGTGTTAAGCTACTTCATCGCGATGCAAATGCATTCACAACCTTTCCCAGATTCGTCGCCTCCCTCTATCAAAGGTTCGAGTCGGCACCAAGACCCATGGTAACGTCGTTACCGGAACGCGTTCTGGAGATACAGTGTTGAAATTGGTATGCGTAAATCAAGGAATTGCGCATTTACTAACAAATTCAGCTAAGGAAATATTTCGCCTCCACACTCAGATGTTCGTTTAACGACCGCACTTACGAGGGTTGATTGATGAGGTGCTTGGTCACGACACGTTCTTCAAGTTTGTTCATTTTCCAAAGGTCACAGATCCCTATTTATTTTACTGACCAAAGCAATCTGCTCAATTTAGATTGTGGAATTATCTCTGTGACGTCGAACTATCCACAACTAGAGATTTCAGTATTGCGCAGTTCTCGCTTTGTGGGGCTTAGATTTTATCAGTCAACCCTCGTATGTCTCTTGTTATGTAAATGATTCAAGGACGAACTCTGCCGACCATGACGTCACAATCAAAGAGAAGCGAAACTCCGCACGCACTGCTTCTGGCACGGACACTCTCTGACTGTCTTTGCGCTGCGACGCCTTTATGATATAATGGAAATAACACTAATATGTAGTTTCCATAATCTATATTGACGAACCCTTCTATATCCCCGCAACGTATTTAAAAAGTGATAGTGATTATCAAATAATCAAATAGTGCCACGTCCCTGTAGCATTCGTGATCAACTCGTGTTATTCCGGGACAAGCCGAACAGCGACACGTGCCCCTCTCATGGCCATTTTTGCGACCGGGCTCCGTCTTAGCTCAAACGGGCATACTTAAAACAAATTGTCAACTCGTTGCGTAATGGTTCACATATATTCCCTATACATTATATATATTTCAGATGCAATTTAAAGCACATCTGGACATGCGGAATTATACGGTTTGATTGAACACATTTAACTGTGTCTTGGGTATATTTTTAGATGCAAGACATATGTAAAATCAAAAAATATTTCTGAGGGATTCTTTGACGAAATCATACACGCATTCTCATTGGTTTGTCGTACTTTCGCACATAACATTCATCGATAGGGGGACGAGTCTTCTTGCAGGTTACGGAAAGGGGCGAGTTGTGACGAATGGGCCCTGTAGCTGATTTGGATACGTAATCAACAGTCTAATACGGCAACAGAGACAGCCACTTAACAAAAGCATCCGGACAACGGGTAAACAGGCCATGACAAGCGAACTTTACCTTCAGTCACGTGACACAAGATAAACCCAACATCTTAGATACTGCTACATGAATCGGAACAACTATCCTTTGGCATCGCGGGATGTTATCACATGGACAAGAGATATCACGAGTGAGTGAGTGAGTGAGAGAGAGAGAGGAAGAGAGAGGTTTACGCCGTTGTAAGCAATATTCCAACAATACCATAGCGGGGGACACAAGTGGTAAGAATATGGGGAATCGACCCCGAGTCTTCGGCTTCTATAGACAACACCGCTGCCCATCAACCCTTCAACAAATGTCAACGAAGGTGTATTATTAATGACCGAAAACCAAACTATCACATCATAAATATCCCTTCGCAATCATGAATTGCAAACGAGACTTGACCGAGCCGTGCTGTGAGTGATACGTCATGTGACACGTGACCGATATGTTTTATTATCCGCGTGACATGACATCTGTTTCCTCCATTCTGGCATTTTTTAACGTAACCAGTAAACAGACACAACAACACCATTCTAGCAGAGGTCGCGTTGACACGGTACTATGTCAAGGCTACATAAATGAAGCGCGGATCTACATGACACACGTAAATAACACACTCTAATAATTGTTTTGCAGTTGTGTTACCGAGTTTTGGGCGAGCTATGCATGAAAGCCCCTGTTACTGATGTATGTCAGTTCAAGTACACTCAAGCCGTAACTGTTTAATCGGCCTTCTGTCAGATGGCGAGCCTCTCATGAACGTACCAACTTTATGGATAAAAAACTTCTTGTTTATTGCGTATAACAACTGGTTTATTGCATATAACAACTTCTGTATTATTGAATTTATCGTAACAAGGTAGTTATATATCCAACATACTCCAGCCTAAACCGAAAACAACCAGACTAGAAAGCCCCCCCCCCCCCCCCCCCACACACACACACAAACACACACACACCTCCTTCGCTGTAACGCCCCTCCCCAACTCTTCTCGACCAGCCTGGAAGGATATATGCAATAATACAGAAATTGTTATCCATAAAGCTGTTCGTTTTCATATTTCTTATTGAAGCCTTTCCCCGGGTTTAACTCAGTTAACCATTATTTCATCGAGGAACAGGCCAGGTAAAAGCCATTTTCAATTGTCTTAGTAGTCACGTGATACCCACGCATCACGGCTGTTACGGCCAGCGTGTTGCACTCCCCTGTGTGAAGCGAATGTCACAACTAACTATGGACGCAGTGGAGTGTTGAAAATAATGACCTATATTGAGGGCTGTGATACGTCGTGTGATGAGGTCAGGGTCAAAGGTCACCTTCATATAGCGGTTTCATAACGTGCTACCGGTCATGGCAGGTGAATATCCTTGACAAAATATTCACAACTTGTACAGATTCAAGACAACTGAAATCGAGGCACTTAATTTTAGTTGCAACTCCATTGGATGACTGATTGTGGTTTTGAGGTGGGGTGAAATGGGCCTCAACGTCGCGTTTATAAGATTGTAGCGACGTTCATGCACACGTGTGCATGTGTGCGTGCGTGCGCGCGTGCGTGTTAGTGTTTTTGGCTGCTTGTAATCGACTGGCCAGGGATTTTTTATGGAGACTGGATATATTTCATCAGCTACATCTGCAAACAAGATACTTTTTGATTAAAACTACGAGCCTTACTACATACTTTGACAAAAAAAACCACCTTGCAACAAAGTATTTTTTTGTGTCAGACTATCTATATATTAACTTTAACAGTCTGAAGCAATTTTATATTTTCATGTTTGTTTCAATAACCCCCCTACATGCCCCGTTGAGCTAAAATGAAGGAATCTGATCTAAGTGGGTAACATACAAGGGATCAAGTACCATATCCCCTCAGGCCATAAGAATAGCATTGCCTTCCACGTGAGCCGTGTCAGGGACATCCAAACACAAATGAGTCATTGTAAGTGTTTAGGCCTATGTCTCTCTCCAAGTAGCAATATCTACAAATGTGGGCAGTTAATGACTCGTGTAACAGGTTTTATGTTTTCCTATCAGAGTGGGCTATAGGTTATCACAGGTTACCACGGGTTGTAGGGTTGTAGGGTTGTATGGTTGTAGGGTTGTGTAAATGTATTCATGAATGCGTCGTATGCAATCGACTATATAATAACAGTTCTCTGAAAGGAAACATCGACCGATGCCCAAAAGCTGGAAGATCTGAGTACCACGTGGCCAAAATACAATGCACGTCGGATTCGAACCCCCTTTCTGCACACGACACCAGCGGTATAACTACCTCTTAGAGCTAATGTGTGGAAAGACTTACGTGACGCAAAAAATAGCATGCTAATGAAAGCCTCGTTTGAATTGGAATGGGCGTTCGATGACTAGCTTTAAAGAGAAATTTGCCCGTATCACGTTTTAATCCATTTCCATGTCTTCAAACACCGAATTTCTGGAAACTAAAATAAACTTGTGTTAAGTAGATCAATCTGGAAGTAAAATAATTCCCAGCAGGAAATGGACTATTCACTGTTGAGAGAGTCCCTCTTTAATCTGACAGGTTTGGGTTCACCGATGCCGAATGTACAAGATTATATATCCACACGGCTTATTCCGCAGAGAATACAACAGGTTGGGAATATTGTCCCCGTAATCTGTGTCACCACATGCGGCGCATATGACTGTAGGTCGACTAAAATAACGCCCTGTTGTGACAGTAATTACGTATAGTATCTAATTTCGAAAATAGAAACACCTTAAACGGCAACCAACACCTGAACATCAGTCACGCGACTAAATGTATTTCTATTATGGATTCATTCCAGCGCAAATAAGGAACAAGGACACGAGCATTCAATTCTCATGGACACATGGCTATGGGAATGGTCATTCAGCAAATCCGTTCAAGGAGCTTCAATGATTAAACAATGCTTAAAGCCATACATTGCTGTCTGTTAAGATGGCAGATGGGTAGAAGGGTTATACAGTCACCGATTTCTGTTTCTGTGGGCGCTTCTCAAATTACGTGGCATAGTCGAGTTCTTCATGACTGGTGTCCATGGCGACGTAGCTCTAACATTGGTAATGGTACTTACTTTAACCTTTACCATTCTCAAGTCTTTGATAGGCATTTAGGAATACACGACGTCATTCTCCTTGACTGTATTGGAACCAAGGACCCAGCTATGTCCATTTCAATGAGTGAACAGATAAATGACGAGTGAACAGATAAATGATGGGTGAACAGATAAATGGTGAATGAACAGATAAATGGTGAGTGAACAGATAAATGGTCAGTGAAAAGATGAATGTGAGTGAACAGATGAATGTGAGTGAGTGAAAAGATGAATGTGAGTGAACAGATAAATGTGAGTGAACAGATGAATGTGAGTGAACAGATAAATGGTGAGTGAACAGATAAATGGTGAATGAACAGATAAATGGTGAGTGAACAGATAAATGTGAGTGAACAGATAAATGTAAGTGAACAGATAAATGGTGAGTAAACAGATAAATGGGAGTGAACAGATTAATGGTGAGTGAACAGATAAATGTGAGTGAACAGATAAATGGTGAGTTAACAGATAAATGGGAGTGAACAGATAAATGGTGAGTAAACAGATAAATGGGAGTGAACAGATAAATGGTGAGTGAACAGATGAATGTGAGTGAGTGAACAGATGAATGTGAGTGAACAGATGAATGTGAGTGAACAGATAAATGTGAGTGAACAGATGAATGTGAGTGAACAGATGAATGTGAGTGAACAGATAAATGGTGAGTGAACAGATAAATGGTGAATGAACAGATAAATGGTGAGTGAACAGATAAATGGTGAGTAAACAGATAAATGGGAGTGAACAGATTAATGGTGAGTGAACAGATAAATGTGAGTGAACAGATAAATGGTGAGTAAACAGATAAATGGGAGTGAACAGATAAATGGTGAGTAAACAGATAAATGGGAGTGAACAGATAAATGGTGAGTGAACAGATAAATGGGAGTGAACAGATTAATGGTGAGTGAACAGATAAATGTGAGTGAACAGATAAATGGTGAGTAAACAGATAAATGGGAGTGAACAGATAAATGGTGAGTAAACAGATAAATGGGAGTGAACAGATAAATGGTGAGTGAACAGATGAATGTGAGTGAGTGAACAGATGAATGTGAGTGAACAGATGAATGTGAGTGAACAGATGAATGTGAGTGAACAGATAAATGGTGAGTGAACAGATAAATGGTGAATGAACAGATAAATGGTGAGTGAACAGATAAATGTGAGTGAACAGATAAATGTAAGTGAACAGATAAATGGTGAGTAAACAGATAAATGGGAGTGAACAGATTAATGGTGAGTGAACAGATAAATGTGAGTGAACAGATAAATGGTGAGTAAACAGATAAATGGGAGTGAACAGATAAATGGTGAGTAAACAGATAAATGGGAGTGAACAGATAAATGGTGAGTGAACAGATAAATGTGAGTGAACAGATGAATGGCGAGTGAACAGATAAATGTGAGTGAACAGATAAATGACGAGTGAACAAATGAATGTGAGTGAACAGATAAATGTGAGTGAACAAAGAATGTGAGTGAAGAGATAAATGTGAGTGAACAGATAAATGTGAGTGAACAGATGAATGTGAGTGAACAGATAAATGTGAGTGAACAGATAAATGTGAGTGAACAGATAAATGTGAGTGAACAGATAAATGTGAGTGAAAAGATGAATGTGAGTGAACAGATAAATTAGTTATAAACACTGAAGGAGTATTTAACCCTTGAATTCTAAGGCATCGTTAGATCGAGCTAATGCTGTTTTGTTTCGCCTCATTCATCATTGGCTGCTATTCAAACATTGACGCGTCGTATTCCAATTGCGAAGATCGATGCTCATGATGTCAATCACTGGATTGTCTGGTTCAGACTTAATTATTTACAGACTGCTGTCAAAAGCTGGAATTTTTCTGAGTGCGGCGTTAAACAACTAACAAAAAAAAACAACAGGTGACGTGCATATGACGTCTCAAGGGGCTCAATTTTTGCGCCTGTTGTCAAGTGTATACTCCTTTTGCCTGGCAGTGTATTTGCTGAAACGTTTGTGTCAAACAGTTTTACTTACCTTCAGATAATTTTACTTTTATAAAATATAGTTTTAGAGAGAGAAAAGGCAGTTTCTGTAACATTTCGGCGATCGAACCGTCCTGATCACAATAACAAATGCAAAAAGTACCGATGAGGAATAGTTTGTGTCGAAGGCATTTCCTTTGGGAGAAACGCAGATGAAAAGTTGGACTTGCACAGGTCTCTAAGGCCATAATTACAGGTTTAAATAATAATTTCTAGATTATGATTATAAATAATGAGAACAAGTTGTTCCTCTAAAAGACTGGCGTCCTTACTGCCCGCTTATGTAGTCTTGCCTATTGTGAGAATAACATTACCATACATCCATGGACATGGATGCACAGTCTTGGAGCAATGCTAATGAAAAGCGTATGACGGACATCTTACACGATGTGTTATTCTCCAGGTGTCAGGTAGACTGTAGTACGCTATCGACAATGGTAATTGGTAATGCACGAAGTGAGAATTGCGGGGGCACGCACGGAAGACATATGTAACAGTGTTATTCGAATATGTCAAATACGAGGTATCATTTTTCCGAAAGGTGAAATAGAATGGTATTTAGACATCATTTAGTTGATTTCTTATCCATCTCTGAAGCCTCGTTGTATAGGTTGTGTGGATTGCAGCAGTCTTTCAATGTTATCCATCACTATCTGCATATATACGTCAATACCAACGCGTTAGTGTACGTTTTCTATGTTTTTGAAAAAATAATAAACATATTTTTTAGGGCTTCGTGGTCACATTCAATGATTGGGAAAATTGATTTAGCCTAACTTGTCTCAATGTATGTACTGGTATACGTCAGACCGTTCGAAGCTTTGAACTAAAAGTGGGAGAAAAGCTTAAGGTGTCCCACATAACGTGGGACGAATTATGGTGTTCTTCCATGCAAACTATCGCGGGCAATAGGACGTCATAGCATGTTTCAAAAGTGAATGGTACAACGATGATTTGAACAGTATTTCAATATACAATGACGTCACCGCTTGAGGTGGGAGAAAAGCCCAAAGCGATACAAGTCTTAGAATAGACATACTTATGATCATATGAACCTGGGACGCCTAAGGGAGGCTACTCTACACTGAGAAGTGAGGAGCCGTTGGCTACTGGACCACTAGCGAGTGAGCGGGTTGGCTACATGGATAAATAAAGAGAGTTAACTTTATGAGCGTGTGAGATGTGTTTAACAGCTTTTAACAGTTATATTACGGCGTGTCAGATTAATGTGGGTGGGAGACGGGACCACTAGTGCCCCCAGTATGCTTGAATAGAGTAATACAAACATCACTTTGTATACTCAGGTTGCAGAATAATTACAACGTCTGGACCGGAGATGGCGATCGGACCGGAAACCATGGTCTGCTGCACCACGGTATACCATAATCTGACCAATAACCACTATGAGTGTGTGAGTGAGTTGGGTTTAACGCCGCTTTTAACAGTATTCCAGTTATATCACGGCGTGTCAGCTTAATGTGGGAGGAAAGCCCGAAGTGATGCAGGTCTCAGACGTTTACTACTTCGGTGAAACCCACAAGCACGGGTATGGTGCTGACAAACCTAAAAACATAATCGGGGTGAACCGGGATTCGAACCCACAATCCTAGGTTTCTGGCGTGTCCAGGGGACGCAACTCTGCAAAGCGAATCGCGGCGCCTTAGACGACTGGGCCACCCGTGCCGCAGTGACCCCTATGATGTCACAACAGACAAGCATGTAGTGTCTGAATGATAAATGTTGATGATTTGATTTGTAAAATGTCTTCTTTGACTTTATTATAAAATAGTAAATGGAGCCCACTGAATCTGTTCTTAAAAGGGGCGAAATCTTGAGTATTTTCTTTTATATTTGGATATTTTCGTTCCAGGGTCATTATGAGAGACAAACGTCTCAAATTCGAACACGTTTATCGTCCAACCACGGGTCAGACGGCGCCGCAGAACTATAGGTTCAGGACCTTAATGGCAACAAATAGTCATATATGTGGACATTATAAACAATGGCGGTGAAATATGGGATTGGTGAACTACGTCATCTGCCCACATATACTGTAGAGTCGTCAGCACGCCTGAAGCAAGCAGACGTCACCCCTTGCAAATTCCGTGGCAGACGAGAGTCTTATTGCCTCGTGTTTGTCCCATGGACAGACTGAAATGGACATCTGATTACAATTTGTTTTGACAACGTGACATCGTTCTGTGTAGATCGTTGTCCATGCTGTGATCCGATTGCTTATCTGGTCAATATTTGATTATTCACAGTCAGCAGTAACGCAGATGATAGACGTTTAACACGCGAGGCACGGGTGCAGGGATACTTGAGATTACACAAGGGATGAATTTGGAACGACCTGCATCACGTAAGACGTTCCTCTCACATCAAGCTGACACGCCGTGATTTGACTGGAATACTGTTTAAAGCGGCGTTAAACACAACTCACTTACTCACTCCCTTACACGTCTAAGGGACGTAACTCTGCATGGTTTTGTCGGGAGTTCGCTGTGTCATGTTCAACGGGGCCTACCCTGGTGACGTGACAGTCGACACCGATTCAGGAAAAGCTGGCATAATCTGGGGTTTCAAACTATCTATAATCGTATTCTCGCTGGGCGATAATATACATAATTGCATGCTTGCCCTTTAGTATATAGGCCAAATCACAGCCGAAACCACGATGGTGAATATTATTGGATGGTTATATAGGTTAAGTTGCTGGTCTAACAACACGAACTGAACACAGGCAATGGCACACGAAACAGGTCGCCCCACAAGTGTATGTACCTTACATATTTTATGCATACTTGTCACGTGTTGTTTGTCTTAATATTATATTTTCATGATCTGTGATGTCTATCAAATTCCCGAAAAGGTAAAAAAAATATTATTATCATTATTATCATGATTATTATTATTATTATTATTATCATCATCATCACCATCATCATCGAACTGTACATCATTACACTGACTACTCGATGTGACCCATACCAGAGTTAAGATCTTGACTTGGACAATCGTCATGAATAAACACGATAGGGTTGAGAATATACACTGTGCCCAAACTCAAACAATACCTGACGATCGTCCTTGGAAAGGTCAAGGTTTACGAGAGGCTATTCACCTTCATAAGTCCTGGCTCGAATCCAAAGCTCCAAACTTCTTGAAATGAATTCTCGAACTGATAGCCTGTATTTTTCTATGTCAGACAAAAAACCCAACATTCATCACCATAACTTTTAAAAGCCACTCTTTTCCCTGTCCTTTTTAAAAAAGAACACGATGAGCGGTAATGTTCATGTCGCACGGAGCCAATTGCTAGAGGCTTGCACGTTGAGGTTCTATTCAAAGGACATATGACATGGCGGAAGATGGGACCGACATTTTTTCGCCGTCATGTAGTTGATTTTGTGAAAAGGATTTCTGTCGGAGTCAAGAATATCTGCAAGCAGTCCGGAGTTGTAAACGGAGGAGAGTCATTCAGATACTGAATTACAGGTTACCTGGACGACGCTCTCTTCTCGGTTGCGGGTTATCTCAGCAAGAAACCTTAATGAATCACTCGATCACTTCTCAGCGACGTATAATCTAAATTCAAAATCGATCCAACACATAATCCCAGATAACAGTTAAACTGTGATATTTATCAACATGATTGAGTGAGTGAGTACGTGGGTTGGTAGGTTATTGATGAAGAATTTCTATCTGATCTGTCTGCCAGTATACAAGAGTAATTATTGAGCTATAAAAACCATTAAATTGGGATTCGGAACTTTGTATTTCTATGTCAGGTACACACCAACATGAACAGTCAAAGTCAAACTTGTTGCCGGGGAAACGGAAAAAATATACATTCTAACAATCCCTAAATAGCAAAAGGCAACAGATGACAAACTGATGATCTGTGTGCATAGTTTCAAGGAGGAATACCTATTAGTTTTAAAGATGTAGTCAAAGTCAAACTTCTTGCCATAGAAACAGGAAAAAAGTATAAAAAAGTATAAATAGCAAAAGGCACCACTTCAACTTCTGAACAACACATGTTCCAAGTTTGATTCAACTGTTGAACAGTTTTTTAGTGCTGCACCAGCAACGACACCTACCTCCATTTCAGCAAAGTCTAACTTGTGTCCATGGATACACGGAAAAGTGAAATTTTGAAACATTCCTAAATAGCAAAAATAAAAATTTAAAAATAACAAAATAGCAAAGGCACCACCACTCCAGCATGTGACTGATACATCTTTCAAGTTTCGATCAAATGTACTGAATGGTTTTCGAATTCTGCCCCGGAACCGAACCCCAGCCTCAATGGAGTCTACTTCCAACTTATTTCCATAAAAATTTTAAAAAATTAAAAATTCGAAAAATCCCAAAATATCAAAAGGCACCACTTCAGTATGTGACTGATAGATTTGCCGAGTTTCGATCAAATCCACTGAATGCTTTTCGAGTTCTACCCCGGAAAAGGAAATGATTAGGGACAGACAGACGGACGGACAGACAGACTGCCTGATCGCTATATCCCCCAAGGGACGCAACTCTACGCTGCGAATGACGGCGCCTTAGACGACTGGGCCACCCGTGCCGAGACAGTGTGTCGAATGGAAGAAGAAAGGTATTCGTAGCAAGCGAGTGAATAGTGAGTGAATGAATGTCGTTGAATGCCGCGGTACCAGCTATATCACGTTGACCTGTAAGTAAGAGTGGGCTTCGCAGTTGTGACTGCCAGTATGACACGTAGACAGCAAAGCCACATCACCGGACTTCCGCCCGATATACAGTCGGTAATGGCGAAGACCTTGAGATACTGGTGGCCTGATCTCACCAGGAGCTCCCCAAGGACTAATACAGAATAGGAGATCGAATATCGTTACAAAGTAATATAAAAAAAGAAACGGTGACCGTTGGTGCAGGCTGCTACACAGTTATATATTTACAGTGACTCTGAGCGAGAGAGCTTGGAAAACATCAATATACACTTCTTGAATAATGTGTTTCAATTATGCCTCACAATGCAGTGTAATTCCCTTCACATTTGACACAAGTGACATACCAGCACACGAACCCCTATTGCTGACTGAATATTACATTGTGCAGACCTTTTATTGGAAATCATACAAAACATAATCAAACAGACATCTCTTACTTTGGTTTGTATAGCTTTGAAGTAAATACATAAAAGTCTTCAGTCTGTGTTTGATGTTTTCTCTGCAGCATTTCCCAAACATTCTTATTTCGAATTATATCACAAAACCACGTGTGACGTATGATTCTTATTAACAAAAATAAGTCTCTGCAAATCTTTTGAGTTCCTAATGATCCCGAATATTCGACATTTGCTCCTAAAATTGCAATGTTTCCAATGAGATCTATCAAGAACAGACCTCATTATACTCCACAGAGCGGGCCACACCAAGATATATATCTTAAACACACAAGTCTGACTTTGTTGAGAAACCAGAAATAACATGTAAAATGTTCCAAGTTCAAAAGGCATAGCAACACCACAAGGCGCCATGAGTGAGTGAGTGAGTGAGTGAGTATGGTTTTACGCCGCTTTTAGCAATATTCATGCAATATCACGGCGGGGGACACCAGAAATGGGCTTCACACTTTGTACCCATGTCGGGAATCGAACCCGGGTCTTCGGCGTGACGAGCGAACGCTTTAACCACTAGGCTACCCGGCGCCATGAAAGTGAGCAGAATTACTTTTGGTTCCCAAATAAACTGCAGGACAAAAGGAAGTATACACTTGAAAAAAAAAATGTGACCAAACATTTACAAACGTTATCGAAATGTCGCCGAAACAAAACTCTGCAAACCTAAGGTTTAAAACACAACTGTGATACCCTTATCAATACATTACAATCTAATTAGCATTTCTTGTTTGTTTAATTTCTTATTAGTCACATGAGTGTGTACTTTCTTTTGCGCGGCAGTTTGGATTCCGTGCTATGAGCAGTATTTGATGGGACTCCACGGAATACATAATGGCAATTCGTAATAAAAAACCCACAACGAAATCCTTCAGTTCTTTATGTGTGTAAAATGGATACTTTGTAAATCGCCAACAATTTGTTCCGAGGAGTCCGCAATCCCAAGTTACGATAATATTTGACTTATGCATTTGGTGCAAAAAAGCATTGTACTAAAAATATTGCCAAGAGGAGCTCTGTATGGAACATTATTAAGCCTTATGGCAAAGGCCTCAGTATCTGCTATTACTTTGCAGCATGCAGATTACATGTCGCCAACGCGACAATATTTGTCTAAAAACATATAATCACCAGTTCAGGGAGAAATTGTATTAAATATTCACAAAAGGTTCCTGACTAAGAGCAAGCAACTCGACTAATCCGTTAGCTATCCTGCTGCGTAGTGTCTGAAGGCGAACACAAACAACGCCATTTTTAAAATCAAACTTCTCAAGGTTACCGAATATCTTCAATCTCCTAATACTTTACTGAAAAGAGCCTAGGGACCACCCGATTACCATAGGACCCGTGAAGATCCGGGGTAGAATAGGTCTTCAGCAACCCATGCTTGACGCAAAAAGGCAACTATGCTTGTCGTAAGAGGCGACTAACGGGATCGGGTGGTCAGGCTCGTTGACTTGATTGATGCATGTCATCGCATAGCAATGCTTACGATGTCCATCACTGGATTGTCTGGTCCAGATTCGATTATTGACAGACCGCCGTCATATAGCTGGAATATTACTGAGAGCGGCTTTAAACAACAACAAACAACAACAACTATTAAACTATAAAGTTAAGGCATGGCATGAAAGATTAACTATAGTAATGTGAAAGAATAGGGTGGCCCTTAACTTCCTTTTAGCAGTATACATGATCTTAAAGACGGATATTCAAGCGATAAGAGCTGTCCATTTGGAACGTTTTTATTCATAATTGTTTGACTGGCACAACACAAGCACAAGAACAAACCTCGAGATAGGCGACCTATTTAAGCGCTGTTATAATCTATAAATAGCTCCCGCACTGGCGTCAGGTGGCGCATCTGCCCCGAGATCCCCGCATCTCTGATCCCGGGCAAGAATAGAAGAAAATGGTGGAAGTACTTGCCGTACTGTATGGACCTCCCCGTTCACACATCATGTCGTTTGACTTCGCGTTCAAGATTATTCTGCCACAACGCGCATGCACGTGTATGTGTGGCTGCTCGGACTAATGTCGGTTTTACAGTGCTAACCCATTGAGATACCATGCCGCAGTTTAACATGAATACCCACTAAGTATACTGACTCTGAGTTGACCAGTCCTTTCCCCTTTATGCCGAGCACTAGGCAGGGTCAAAGTACCATCTTTTGACGCGACATGGTATGACGTGACCGGGGCTCGAACCCACAGCCTTTCCTGCCCCAGGCAGACGCTCTACCACTAGACCATGAAGACTGTCCTTTCACACAAGATCAATTACCCAAACCAAAGACGTAAAAACATCTGTATACGCCTTTGTCCAAACAGCTTCGCAATCAAAGGACCACATACTCTTTGTGCATCAACCCGTGAGGTATTAAGTAAATGATACGAATAAACATTTCTTTGTTGTTTATAATACATGTGTTTGACACTTTAGTAAATCATGGCAGTCAACAGTAAAGATTATTTTACGAATATAGACCTCGATATTGTAATTGGTGCAATTTGTGTAGGTTAAGCATCATGTTAGAATAATTAAGGTGATGGGAAGATACTGGATTTGTATATATCTAGCCTTGCAACAAGGTTGTACTGAATGATAACTCCATGGATGTATTATAATAGTAATTCTGTCCTTATATGCAAGTCTAGATAAGTGGTCTGTACAGTTTCAAGAAACGATTTGTTCTTTTTACTTGTATAATCTAGGAGTTATGATTTAAATTATTTAATAATCATGCCTTGGAGACTTGTGCAAGTCTAGTATATATCATACAATTTGAGTTGGTCGTCACAAACAGTGGGCTCTGAGTGACTTAAATCAAACTTGCAAGGACTGCCAATTAGTCCGTACAGATCCCCTTTAAAGTATGAGTGGGTTGGGTTTAACGCCGCTTTTAACAGTATTCCAGTTATATCGAGGCGTGTCGGGCGGGAGGAAAGCCTGAAGTTATGCAGGTCTCAGACGTTTACCACTTCGGTGACACCCAAGAGCACAGGTATGGTGCTGACAAACCTAGAAACATAATAGGGGCAAACCTGGATTCGAACCCACAATTCTAGGTTTCTGACGTGCCCAAGGGACGCAACTCTGCACAGCGAATCGCGGCGCCTCAGACGACTGGGCCACCCGTGTCCCCCCTCCCGTCCCCTCCCCTCCCTTCCCCTCCCCTCCCTTCCCCTCCCTTCCCCTCCCCCTCCCCTCCCTTCCCCTCCCCTTAAATTGAAACGTATGATCAGAAGATATTTGATTCCATGGATATTACATATTGGATTCACAAAAATAGAACATGATTAAAAGGTTCGGTCGAAAAGCAAATATGTTGAAATTGAAATATGCGCGCGACGAAAGGTATCACATGATTATCACATCCTATGTTGACCCACACACTTCGCAGCTGACCACGTGGATTACACATCGACTGCACGTGCGTCGCTGATACGGCTAACATGCCCTGCTCGTGCTTATCAAGCCACGGCAATCACCAGAACGCAGGGCAATGTGTGATTATGAACAATTACCCTGTCAAGGGTCGATGTTATAAATTTTATGGCGACCTTGCATTGGTTCTACGCCAGGTCTTCATTATTAAGGAAAGACGCGTGGTAAATAGCAAATAATGACGACTTGTTATGTAATGCCAATCGAAGGTTGCTGGGGCTTATCTGGTGTCCAGTGACTTCCTTTACAAAACACACGCGTGGCGCAAGGACATGTCTATATCAACTGACGTACAGTGTCAGGTAAACGACACCCAGTACATCACCGAAAATCAACATATGGACTTTAAATGGACTTATGGAACAGATCAGGTGGTCAGGCTCGCTGATTTGGTTAATAGCATGTCATCGTACCCAGAGAGCGTGGATCGTTGCTCATAAAATCAAATCCCCGGATTGTCTGGTGGAGGCTAGATTATATACAGACGACTGTACATACAACATACACTCACACTCTAACCGAAAAACTGTTAAACGGCTAAAATCAACTCACCCCCACACTTGTAAATTCGTGATACACAATGGCGTCTGAACCCCCCTACAATCACGACAGTGGTTACGCTCATGTCAATGGTTAATAAGTTACATAAAGGATGTTTTATTGCATACAGACAGAGTATATACATATTTCCCCAGAATAGTACACTACAATGACGGAGAGGGCTACAATGGATACGGTGACAAATATAAACGTAATAGACTCTGCCAATATTCAAGTATTTTTCCTTAACTCAACTAAGATTACATTCCAAACGTCAAATTATCTGACAACGGATTAATTACACTCTTGGATAAACTGAAATGATAGTTATTGATATCGATGCATCGCGAAAGCAACGTAAATAAAAAATACCACCTGAGGGCATGGTGTCTTTTGATTAACAGAGCCGTCTCGAGAGCTGCTGGTAGCATGGCAATTTGCAGGTAGTCATTCCTTCTGCTAAAGTCGCACTTGATTTCCACATGGAAGTGCCTGTTTCTTGAAATTGTACCACTTCAGCAATAATAGAAATGGATTGGACAACACGTTTTTAGCAACTTCCTCGCCAAATAAACGAAAAGATATCCTTTAATTGGCGTCTTGACTTCCACTATCCCAAACTGAAAAACTCAGATCGTATGAGGAGGCGACGGAAGTTCCATGATTTGGGTGAGATTTATCGGATTTTCGTCTTAGCAAGTGCCAGCCTAGGAATTTGTGAGTAATCTAAACTAAATCATCTCCGTCACAAGGGAACGTACTGAGTATTTGGGTTTGGGCGATGCTGACACACAGGACAGTCACCATTTGATACTCTTATTTTCAATGTTCGCACGTCATGGAAGACTGAGAGACAGATTGTCGTACGTCAGTTGTTTTGCTCTATTTTTATCGGGTCAACAGTCGTCAGAATGTATGCCAACAGAAAATGTCACACTGGTAAATGTCAGCCCACAACCTCTGTGGGGGGCTCGGCACTTAACATAATGTTCATATGAATAAATATTCATGATGCAGCGTCGGGTCAACTGTCAACCTGATGTCGGTGTAGCCCCCTTACGTAAAGAAGACTTTGTTGGGTTGGCAAACTTCTCTATACGTGGTCGTTGCTCGATATACTGTTTGTTTAAATTATGTCACTTCTTAAGCATTTGCAACAAATTTCAATTATTGCTATGTTTGTACTTTCCCTTAGATTTTATGAATATCCAAAAATCCTCACTTTATTATGCTATTATCACATTCAACATTAAAGGACATGAGTCCTCATTGTAACATACTTTCTCAGTCTGTACTCGGTGTGCCACATGACGCAATGCATGGCGAGTTGTGCTTCTGAATAAACTTCTTCTAAATTACTTCTGGGCGGTCGGGTAGCCTAGTGGTTAAAGCGTTCGCTCGTCACGTCAAAAACCCGTTCGATTCCCGACATGGGTACAATGTGTGAAGCCCATTTCTGGTGTCCCCGCCGTGATATTGCTGGAATATTGCTAAAAGCGGCGTAAAACCATACTCACTCACTCACTAAATTACTTCTAGATGACGAACAATGAGACCAATGGCGAGTGAGTGAGTGAGTGAGTTTGGTTTAACGCCGCTTTGAACAGTATTTCAGTTATGCATTGGGAGCGACTATGCTTGTGAAAGGCGACTAACGGGATCGGGTTGTCAGGTTCGCTGACTTGGTTTATACATGTCATCGTATCCCAAATGCTTGGATGTCAATCTCTGGATTGTCTGGTCCAGACTTGATTATTTCCTGACCGCCGTCATATAGCTGTAATATTGCTGAGTGCGGCGTTAAACAACACACAAACAAACAGTTTTGTAAAGGCCTGTCATCTTACTGTGGAATGCCCGAAGTGGTGCAGCTCTAAGTGAGTGAGTGAGTGAGTGAGTTAAAATTTAAAGAAGTTGCCACTTTGGTGAGACCCACGAGCATTGATGTGGTGCTGAGAAAACTTAAAACATAATCGGGTCGAACCGGGATTCGAACCATGATTTCTGGCATGCCTAAGGAAAGCAACTCTGCTCAACTAATTGCGGCGCCTTAGACGACTGCCTACGCCCAGCCACCCCCCGATGCATAGTGAAGGAGTGAAATAGGTTTGATGCCGCTTTGTTTAATATTACAATTATGCCTAGACGTTATTTCTATGGTAAACCCACGATCACGGGTTTGGTGACGACATACCAAGGGTAATGATAGATGGATTTTGGATTCGAACTCGCGATCAGTAGATCCTGTTAGGGCCATTAAATTCAGCCTCCTATGTTGAACCATGTAAACCCAGGAATAGAGGGTTAACGAACAGTCAAGTCAATCGTCCTGTTGTGTTGTAGGGAGTGTGTGAGTAAGTGAGGATTGATTTACGCCATCTTAGCAATATTCCAGCAACGTCACGGCGGGGGACACCGGAAAATGGGCTTCACATACTGTACCTAAGTCGGGAATCGAACCCGGGTCTTCGGCGTGACGAGCCAACGCTTTAACCACTAGGCTACCCCACTGCCACGTGTGTGGTGTAGAGACAGACGGGCAAACGGTCTATCGCCTTCGCTTTGAACTTGCGATTTTGGCAAGAAGGGACACAACTCCAAGATTAATAAAAGGAATAGCACTGGTGGTGCTTGGGTGCGTGTATTTCGTTTCGGGGAGGTGGAGTGGAGTGGGGGGCAGGGATGTCACGCCACATGAGGTCCATGCATTGAGTCAAGCCCTGATCTTCGGACGATCCATGCACTATCCAGTGGCAATACTGTGCACTACGTATAGGCTACAGGGGACATTCACATAGCTATCGCATTCATCTACTCAACCGTCCTTGGTGACGTATGGGTCAACGACCGATGGCCACCTGATACAGAAATCAGCCGGTAAACATGTTTGCTCTTATCAGCGTTTGGCAACTGCATGCGATACACAGATTGACTTTCATTGTGCAATTCTTGGCAGGCACAACGTGGTTTAAAACAGCTGGTTTTGTTGTACATATAAATACCAACCCGCTCAGCTGAATCGATGTTTCATTGAAGCCGGAATTGAGCTCTTCCGCGTCATACAAAGAACGTTTCAAACAAATTAATTCATTTTCAAGCTGTAGCGAAATGTGAATATCGCGAAAAACACGAACTGTATGCGCGGCGTTTGACAGAGCAATTGATAGGACTGCAAGGAACGCCTGACACTTTAAAAATCAATGACAGTAACTACTTTTAAGCTTTCCCTTTCAAACATTTAACCGATGCGTCAGATAAACTGCGTCGTAAATCAGCAATACACAATCAAAACACAAACGTTTTACAATGTATCAGTGGTATAGATGCAAATAACTACTATTGCCAGTGCGTGAATGTGTCTGTTTAAGTTTGTACGGTTCGCAGTGTGAGCCGAGGTGAAATGGACTATTGACGTAAGAAATAATACCGACGCAGACAGGGGCATCTCGCGTCTAAACCAGCGTTACGGGACCCGGGTTAGATATGGTCCCCAGTGACCTATACATGTCTTAAAGTGGTGTGTCGTTGTTCCCCGACAGCGTGGGACGTTGCCCATACTATCAACCATCTATTGTTCTGAACAAACAACACCATGCACTCACACACGCTAACGCATGTACGAGACGTATCATTATCCAAGAGAAAACGAGTGAGTGAGTGAGTATGGTTTTACGCCGCTTTTAGCAATATTCCGGCAATATCACGGCGGGGTACACCAGAAATGGGCTTCACACATTGTACCCATGTCGGGAATCGAACCCGGGTCTTTGGCGTGACGAGCGAACGCTTAAACCACTCGGCTACCCGACCGCCCCTAGAAGACGAGAAAATCTCCAAAGCAGGTATGTCAGTGCCATTCTTCACAGTCTATTGTTTTTCTTTAGCAAAACATGCACTGTAATGAGAGATACCCACACAACCTGCCCTTTCAGCACAATACTGTCTTTGCAAACACATCTATAGAACGTCCACGGTCAGGGTTTTAGATATGTCGATCACTGAAGCTTGGCAGTACATAACAAAGAGCATGCATCCTTTGTTACACAGTGTTTTTTGCTTGGTAAAATGATCTCCGTTATATGTCTCCAAGATACGTAAGCCATCCCAAGGCAAGTGAATAAGGACCAGCACTGAGCTCGTCTGTCTTACAGACCTTGATACAAATACATATCAAATACAGCCCATGCAAGTCTATAATGTTTGGCAAGCCTAGATTACTACAGTATCAGGCTGAAAATGAAGAGAGTCTCTGGGCTCCCTTTTATTATATTTTATTAAGATAATTGAACAACTGGTTTTCTTCTGTACGATATGTTAATATCAGAGACTAGATGTTAGTCTAGAACTGAGCCTGTTAATGGAATGTCATTTTTTAACTTGACACTCCACAATCTCTGTTCAGATCCGAGCACATTCTGACCAGTGGAAGATATGGTATGCAGATAATTAGTATCATGCCCTCCATCTGACAAAAACAACAAATATACTCGCAAAATCATCAGACACGAAATGACCTGGATATTTAGTTCAGATCAATTAGTCCCGACATTTTCTCCTTATTTCGACATTGAATGAGGACATGGAGAGTGAATGTTGTTTTATGCAGAAGTTCATTATTTCAGGTACAGCATAACGGTCTGTAAGTTATCTAGTCTGGGCCTGTCTAAACAGTGCTCTAATGCAGCGATCAAATCTACGTTATCCCGAAAATCATACACGTGAAGCAGTGTAGCTTCCTGATTAAACATACAGTACTGGGGACCTCTACTGCCCCTGAATCTCCACAGAGAGACAATCATGGGGTGCTGGGGACCTATACTGCCCCTGAATCTCCACAGAGAGACAGACATGGGGTACTGGGGACCTCTACTGCCCCTGAATCTCCACAAAGAGACAAACATGGGGTACTGGGGACCTATACTGACCCTGAATCTCCACAGAGAGACAAACATGGGGTACTGGGGACCTATACTCCCCTGAATCTCCACAGAGAGACAGACATGGGGTACTGGGGACCTCTACTGCCCCGGAATCTCCACAAAGAGACAAACATGGGGTACTGGGGACCTATACTGACCCTGAATCTCCACAGAGAGACAAACATGGGGTACTGGGGACCTATACTCCCCTGAATCTCCACAGAGAGACAGACATGGGGTACTGGGGACCTATACTGCCCCTGAATCTCCACAGAGAGACAGACATGGGGTACTGGGGACCTCTGCTGCCCCTGAATCTCCACAGAGAGACAAACATGGGGTACTGGGAACCTATACTGACCCTAAATCTCCACAGAGAGACAAACATGGGGTGCTGGGGACCTATACTGCCCCTGAATCTCAACAGAGAGACAAACATGGGGTACGGGGGACCTCTACTGCCCCTAAATCTCCACAGAGAGACAGACATGGGGTACTGGGGACCTATACTGCCCCTGAATCTCAACAGAGAGACAAACATGGGGTACGGGGGACCTCTACTGCCCCTAAATCTCCACAGAGAGACAGACATGGGGTACTGGGGACCTATACTGCCCCTGAACCTCAACAGAGAGACAAACATGGGGTACTGGGGACCTCTACTGCCCCTGAATCTCCACAGAGAGACAAACATGGGGTACTGGGGACCTACAATGCCCCCGAATCTCCACAGAGAGACAAACATGGGGTACTGGGGACCTATACTGCCCCTGAATCCCAACAGAGAGACAAACATGGGGTACTGGGGACCTACACTGCCCCTGAATCTCAACAGAGAGACAAACATGGGGTACGGGGGACCTCTACTGCCCCTGAATCTCCACAGAGAGACAGACATGGGGTACTGGGGACCTATACTGCCCCTGAATCTCCACAGAGAGACAAACATGGGGTACTGGGGACCTCTACTGACCAAGAATCCCCACAGAGACAGAAGGGAGCAATTAAATGAATGTTTGTTGACAGCAGGAAAAAGTGAAAACGTTTGAGAGAACAATATATATGTTGAAATGCTAACATACCTGGTTTTGTAATGTCGCAATGGAATCCGAAACTAATTGTTATTTGTGTAGGGTTATTTCAAACATAAATCACATTTTCCTAAGACTGCTTGCTTCGTAATGGATTTAACACTGGAATGGTGCAACCTACTTGGGTCGCGGCAGCCGATTACAACTCGACGGAACATTCTTGCGTTCTCTTATCACACTCCAATACAAGCAGCAACCTCCACTTTTCCCACCTCTTTTACTAACCACATGACGTCGTCCCTTTTTGTTAAACACCACAACAACTTTCATTACAAAGTAAAGCTGATTTACTGAAGACCCCATTCGCAGCATACTTCTACATCGCAAAACAAAAACTTGTCTTGGCAAGCGTCTCCCGATGACTAGGATGTTATGCAAGGAAATTGGATATTGTCTTACAATACCCGCTAGGTTGCAGAAGTAGGTTGTAGGAGGTAGACGGAGGTATTCACCAGATACTTCTCGGCTCGACTCCAGCGCTAATGGTACAGTGGGCTGACCTACATTGACCAGACTATCCGGTTTGGTGTAGCTGGTCATCGCTGGTTAAACGTTATTTCTGGCTGATACATGTTATGAATGCTATGGCCATCATAAAGTAACATTTACTATCTAAAATGGAAATGTTAATCAATATTTGTTGTCACATTTTTCTAATTAATAACAAAAAGGAGCCTTTATAATCTATGGTATCTAAACTTGACAAATTATCATAAACTTGCATGGGATTTATTTTGGGGGTATTTTGGTTTAAGGGTCTGGTGCACGTGTGTTGGTCTGTGTGTGCTCTCCTCACTCAGGGGCGGTCGGGTAGCCTAATGGTTAAAGCATTCGCTCGTCACGCCGAAGACCAGGGTTCGATTCCCGACATGGGTACGATGTGTGAAGCCCATTTCTGGTGTCCCCCGCCGTGATATTGCATGAATATTGCTAGAAGCGGCTTAAAACCGTACTCACTCACTCACTCACTCTCCTCACACAGTGGTGGTGTGTTGGTACTGCGTGCTCCCTCCTCGCGGTGGCGGCATGTCAACTTCATCTCATTGTTTTAGTACAATATATATATATATATGATAACAATGTTGACATTAAATGCTTAGTTGTTTCAAAAAATACCATCCAATGTGTCATTTTACGACATTGACACTGACCGATTTTAGGCTTTGCATGTAAAAAACATTAAGCTGGAGTAAACAAGGCCATAGAGTAGATGAGATCGGTGAAAAACGAGAGCAGCTGTCTGGTGTTAGACGTTTCAGCATTTATTATATTCTATGAAAGTATTCGACAAACAAGAAAGGAATACTAAACTTCCGTGTCTTATCCTGTTAAGACCACCCTGCGTGGATTACTGCCGCGCTTTACAGCCTCAACAAAGATCTTCCTGCAAGGATTACTACTTGTCTTTACAGCCTCAACAAAGATCTTCCTGTAAGGATTACTACTGCCCTTTACTGCCTCAACAAAGATCTTCCTGCAAGGCTTACTACTGCCCTTTACTGCCTCAACAAAGATCTTCCTGCAAGGATTACTACTGCCCTTTACTGCCTTAACAAAGATCTTCCTGCAAGGATTACTACTTGTCTTTACAGTCTCAACAAAGATCTTCCTGTGAGAATGACTGCCGCGCTTTACTGCCTCAACAAAGATCTTCCTGCAAGGATTACTACTGTCCTTTACTGCCTCAACAAAGATCTTCCTGCAAGGATTACTACTGCCCTTTACTGCCTCAACAAAGATCTTCCTGCAAGGATTACTACTGCCCTTTACTGCCTCAACAAAGATCTTCCTGCAAGGATTACTACTGCCCTTTACTGCCTCAACAAAGATCTTCCTGCAAGGATTACTACCGCCCTTTACTGCCTTAACAAAGATCTTCCTGCAAGGATTACTACTTGTCTTTACAGCCTCAACAAAGTTCTTCCTGTGAGGATGACTGCCGCGCTTTACTGCCTCAACAAAGATCTTCCTGCAAGGATTACTACTGTCCTTTACTGCCTCAACAAAGATCTTCCTGCAAGGATTACTACTGCCCTTTACTGCCTGAACAAAGATCTTCCTGCAAGGATTACTACTGCCCTTTACTGCCTCAACAAAGATCTTCCTGCAAGGATTACTACCGCCCTATACTGCCTTAACAAAGATCTTCCTGCAAGGATTACTACTTGTCTTTACAGCCTCAACAAAGTTCTTCCTGTGAGGATGACTGCCGCGCTTTACTGCCTCAACAAAGATCTTCCTGCAAGGATTACTACTGTCCTTTACTGCCTCAACAAAGATCTTCCTGCAAGGATTACTACTGCCCTTTACTGCCTTAACAAAGATCTTCCTGCAAGGATTACTACTGCCCTTTACTGCCTTAACAAAGATCTTCCTGCAAAGATTACTACTTGTCTTTACTGCCTCAACAAAGATCTTCCTGTGAGGATTACTACTGCCCTTTACTGTCCTTTACTTACAAAGAGCTTCCTGTGAGGATGACTGTCGCGCTTTACTGCCTCAACAAACAGCTTACCTATGAAAATATTCATATAAAGAAGTCGAGTGAGCCTTTTTTACATAAATGAAGCACACAGTATAGCTGGAGCTATCAGGGCGGATTGCATCAGGAAGGGGGAAGAACAATACCGTCAAATGGCCTTAGAGTTGGGCCGATGTTTATAGGCGGCAGAATTGTCTCAAAAACCAAGTATAGAAAACAGCTACAAAATAATATTAGGGTCAGGGGGTGATAACGTTTTATGATACAATACGTCGTCATCATATCCATACCACGGGATAAGTAGATATCTGACTAGGCGCACTATGTACTTGAATATGTGCTCAACAATAACTCAACGCATGTCACATCTGGCAGTCATGTTGCTATGGCTGAAGCCTTGCTCTAAGGCTGTACTGAATAATAATTCCTTGTATGTATTAGTAATTCTATCCTTACAAAAGGCAAGTCTAGATAAGCGAACAGAAAGAGCGCCTTCCATTTTATAGAGACAACATATGATTTATATGATATAGAAAATTATCATAAACTAGCTATCATTGCATCGGGAACTTGTGCAATCTTCTTTGACTGCTGAACTTACAACCCATCAACCGTAGCACCTGTTAAGTTTACCAAATACTCGATCTGGGCTGGAAGCGATGTATCATGACCGCCAAATTGAGCATGTTTAATAGAAAGAAGATAACACAAACAGCAGCAAGGGGCTCGTAGTTCAAGAGGCTCACCTCTAATCTATGGTCAGCCGTTACGTCATTTGTCGGTGGGTCAGCAATGAGGGTAAACTCTCGATAGGCGAGTGAATCGGCACATGGTGTTAAGATAACAGAAGGGTGAGACGAAGTTCAGATGTCAATATAGATTGGATAGCTAGTTACCCTGTTGTTTATCTGCATAGATTAATGTCGAATGGCGGATGGGAATTAAACAACCTATTAAGGATTCCAGAAAACCATTAGATTATTATTAGCATATTTAGCATAAATATTTTAACATTATTATTTTCCCAAGGCATTTTTTTTATAGAAAACACTTCTCCTTCCTCTCACATTAGGCTGACACGCTGTGATAAAACTGGAACACAGTTCAAAGCGGCGCTAAACCCCAACTCACTCACAGAAATAACCATAAATATAAACATAAACATAAATGTATCAAGATAGATTCTTACTTCCATTCTGTACAGCGCGTATCCATTTCACCTCACCGTTGTAGATAAACACATTGTTCACAGTGAGTGGAAGACACCTGTCGGGGTGATAAGTACACCGACGGCCGTACTTTATACCACGAAGACAGAGAACGGGTACAAGGGCGTCCTATTAGCAGTTGAGTTTGGGCCATAAGCAGGAAACCTTTGGTCTGGTCAGTGACATACGATAACGACTGACTAGTAATGTCAACCAAGGGTCGCATTGAGATCACTTGGGATAAGATTACCACTCTGTCTCGCACACAGTCCAACATCAGCTTCACAAATCACCTACACACATCGGCTACTCACATCAACAGTCGTCAAGCGAGTCTGCATGATGTGTACACGTCTTTGTTACAGGGTATATACAATCAGGGAATGTGTTTGTTTGTTGCTGCAAAATTACAGCTATATGATGGCGGTCCGTAAATAATCGAGTCTGGACCAGACGATCCAGTGATTGATATCATGAGCACCGATCTACGCAAATGGGACACCATGACATGCATCAATCAAGCCAGCAAGCCTGACCACCCGATCCCGTTAGTCGCCTCTTACGGCAAGCATGGGTTTATGAAGATCTATTCCCTCCCGGATCTCCATGGGTCTGGGGAATATGTATAAGCAGGGAATGTGTATAATCAAATGTGTATAATCAAATATAGGTACCATCCATGGTAATATCAGGAGAAGGTTTTGTCTTTGGATGAATCAGCCATTGCAGATAATCCCTAATATTTTCAGGCACTATATATATTCCCTGGCCATACATGTTCCCTAAAACATATAAATGTGAGCAAGTCTTCATGTAGTGAGGCTTGAAGGTTCGTGACATAATTATTGGACATTTTTTAAAACACTGAATGTTCTTTTTTTTCCAAAAATATATTGAAACACTTCTTTAATGGTTGACAAAATGGTCACAGCTGTGTATTCATGCATGAAATAATCAGACACAACAATGTCATTTTGCCAAACATTCATCATTCTTTGTCATGCGAGTAAATATGTTATGCGGTTGGAAGCGAAAGAATACACTCTGGTCAAGTCACAATGGCCCTTTGTGAAACGAACAGTGTCTATTGACGAGTTAAATGAGAAATGTACAGTTTATAACAAAAACATTTTCGAGAGAATACCAAACGGCAAAAAGTGATATTAACTCCATTAATGACCATCTGTCATTATTTTGCCTCGTCAATGTGGACTAATGTAAAAATGACGTAACCAGCTCGTGAGCGGACAATTTGCGGGGAGGTAACCCTTGTATGACAATAGTTCCGTCAAAGTGTTATGTTCACTGCAGTGTGTAAGTGAATATGGTTTTACGCGGCTTTTAGCAATATTCCAGCAATATCGCGACGGGGGACACCAGAATGGGATTCACACATTGTACCTATGTCGGGAATCGAACCGGGGTCTTCGGCGTGACGAGCGAACGCTTTAACCACTAAATTACCCGACCGCCCCTTCACTACAATGAGATATCAAGTGCTATGTTCACAGCAATGAAAATATCCCTTTTCTAAACTTCAGAAAACTCAGTCTTTCACACTGAAGTATATAATAAATGCTGTTTTCACCAAATGGTACACATAACACGGCAACGGATACCTCTATGAATTATTCATATCCACAGCGACAGCATTCTAAACTGAATTATGCCGTTTAAAACTGAAAAAAACCCCAATTAGTCTCATGACAGAAGCTCTTTTTCAGTCGATATTACAAGTGACAATTGTATTTGTAAATAATTTACAAGTTTTTATCCCTTGTTTCCATTAAAAACCTCTCGGGTGATCATCGTCTCGTAATAAGTCATAACAGTGATATACAGCAGGCATTACCCCAGATAGATAACGGTATTCTTGAAATTAACTTTGACACTTATGGTTTACCTGACAGCCTTGTCAAAATGTGACAATGTATTTCTTTGTTGTTTAACGCTGCACTCAGCAATACTTCAGCGACATGTATGTGACTGCGGTCTGTAATTAATCGAGTCTGGACCGGAGAACCCAGTAATTGACATCAACAGCTTCGATCCAGGCAATATGGAAACGATGATATTGCAATCAGCCAAGTCAGCGAGCCTGACCACCTGATACATTTTTAGTCGCTTCTTACAACCAAAGTTTGTTGGGGACCTATATTTTGACCCGGACTCCCCACGGATCGTAGCTGGTTCCAACCAAGCATATACAAATATCAGCTTGTTTCCTAATGTATAAAAAAAAGGTTATGGAGTTTCTGTAGGTAGCTCTCAACGGATAATGAGTACCAATTGAAATATTATACGCCAAATGAAATAATAGCGACAAAATCATTTCCATAATCGTAAGAAATCTAACATTAATCAAAGATAGTTGCTCAAATATTCGGGGAAAGGTTTGTCAATGTAAAGAAAAGATACTATATATGTTTAATTCGTGACTTCGACTGGTGTATCAGTCAGACTACCATTGTTTCAAGTTCACTAACATGTCTAGACTTCCGTCCCGAGAGAAAAAAATAATAAAGGAGTCCAATTCAAGTTTAGATTTCCCAGCTCGTTCTGGGCTCCATTTGGATATTGTTATTTTTATTTTGTAGATATGTATTTTTAAATAAAATGACTTATTTTGGGACTAATTGTCAGTCTATTACAAATCTTGAGGTCAGATATCTTACATAAGTTGTTCATTTGTTTTAGGAATATAGACATGTACTCCTTGCGCTACGTTATACTAACACTTAGTCTATGAAAACATTTCTTTAATATAATTGTATTTTAAAAAAAGTCAATAAAAAAATCAGAAATTCCTATAAATTATATAAATAGATTCCACAGTCATGGCACAGCACTTACCTTACTCTACAGTATCTCCCAATGTTACGTTTACGAAAATAGTTTTATGTACGATTGTGAATCATAAACGTGATTGTTTTACATTGGCGGACATTGCTACAATTGTCTCATTTTAATTATCGCATAATAAGTGCCCTCTTTGTACTTTCTGACACTGCGAGAGTACAATCGCATTGACGACAACAAGAAGTGCTTGTGTACTGTCGAAACATGAGACCATAACACGAGTGTAAGTTCACAAGCCAGAGGTCACTATGTTAGCAAGGGCTGGGTGTGGGTGGGGGTGGGGGTGGGGGTGGGGGGTGTAACCGGATACCGCCCCGCTGGGCCTGTGAACACGTATTTACAATGATCAGGGCAGGGAATGGTGGTGACTTTACTTGCATTCATAAACAAATAGTTACCAAGCATTCGGTTTGATCCAGGGCGATGTGTTAAGAGAAGTGTGGCGGATGAGGATGTAACAGAATTATCATCCTTATATTTTGAGAATATTCAAGCTCATCAACAAACAAATAATTTATTCCGAATACACATCTACACGTTTAGAAAGTATGTGCTAATGTTGAGAAACGAACAGGTTACGATTATATTATTCTGAAACTATGCTTCAAGCCACGTCCATACACCTTGTATATTATGTCCATTAAACACGTTGTGGTACGTAGAGGCTATGGATAGATAGATTAAATACAAAAGTCAAAAGATGAGCGCTTAAATATACTCAATCTGTTTCACGAATCTAATTTGAGAGTGAGAAAGCTTCTGTTCGAGTTCACGCAGTTTGTCCTGTTTTATGTATGTGTGTATGCACGCACGCACGCACGCACGCACGCATGCACGCAATGTTTGAATGCATGTGTCTGTGAATGCGTGCATAGGTCAGCATGTTCAATCTGTGAGGCACTACATTTACATATACCCCATGTATACATTACGTACACATATGCATCATATTGCATCATGTTGCATCATGCATGCACGTGTATTTGACATGACAAAGTAGCATATATAAAGCACCCCCAGCATCATGATGCACTTGCAGCTTACATACAGCTAACAATACGGTGCAAATGATTACTGTGAATAATAATTTCAGAGATATGCTAATAACAGCTTAGCACAGCAACAGTTATTACGTATGCATTATCTATATTTTTTCGAAACGACTGTGACGGGTTTGATGGCGTCGTTTCCTTTACCGCAGTTCAAAGTGTTGACGCTAGCACTAATCTAGCAGCCCCTCGGGGAAATAGCACTACAATCGAGCTTTGGAGATTCTTCATAACATGTTATTAAAGGGAGGCAAAATAGAAAAATGTGCCTCGCATTAATCAATATTTAGGTGTGAAATCGGTGTGATTTCTTTTCACAGCTGCACGCATGACTTCCCACCTCTAATAAAACTGATATTTCTGAATATTCTAGATTTTAGCAATAAACTTCTTAATACCCAAGATAGTTTGAAGTGAAAATAGGGCCGACAACACATTGACAAGTTGGACGCATGGCTCGGATGTGCAAGGCAGAAATGTACATGAAATAGACAACCCAGACACGCTCTTCGCTCGCTACACAGGCAAGTCCGGAGATAAGTCCTGAAATGAACGGACTAAGGGACTAAGACGTGACCTCACCACAACCCATAGCGTCCGATCAGGCAACAATGCACATTATATTCACAGGATGAATCTACACAATGCTACATATATTTCTATCAACAGTCGATAAGTGAGTCGATGAATACATAAGGCAGACTCAAACGCTAGCGGTTTTGAACAGCTGATCAACCGCTGTCGGCGAGCTGGGTCGACCAGAAATGTAGGCCAAATCGCAATACGATTAAACAGCTGGAGCATGATATATTGAGGCTTTCTGATCCACTTGAGCTTATATATCATCTATAAGAGAGTCATAAAATGTGTTCGTGCCATGTACTGCATTATTTGGGACAGAATAGAGGACAGGATAGTTAAAACAGCTTCGCTGTGACCTCCACTACTTGTTTGGTATCTCCCAGGTCAGGGTCGGTCACGGTTATGCTTCGGTGCCTAAAGACTAGCGGGATAGTCGTACTTACGTAAACCCTCGAAATAAGAGGTTTATGAACTTGTTCATATGAAAACATGCAATGAGTAGGATACGTTAAAGCATAGAGACATATCTCAGATTTCACGTTCTCTACAAACAGAGCTGTGTGATCAGCTGAGTGAACAATGAGCCTACACGCTATAAATACAACTGCCGTATATCGTTTCTATAGCTAGCGAGGGGTTTTACAGAAAAATGGTTCATTCAAATAAAAAACAAATTACACAGATAGATATTCAGTGACTTAAGAAAGGTAATTAACTTACTGTCAAAGTTATTATCATCCAGCGTCTCCTGTAAACATCGTCCTAACTCGCTGCCTGCTTGTGGCTACCGACCCAGTTGCGCTTTGACCGACATGCGCACTGAGGGGATTTCGAGAGATTCCATTCATCGTCGATATTTTAACGCGTCTTTATTTCGAATATCATTTGATTTTTTGATTATATTTGGACATAACGACATTGGTTGTGAAGATTATGTTTTTTCGGTTGATGGGTTTGTTGGAATAATCCAAGCATTACATGACTAAATCCAATGTACCAATTTAACTATCTGGTAAAGGACAAAGTATCCGAAGCGCATGAAACTTATGCAAGTAATGACATTGACACAGATTGATAACCGGTGCGAAAGAGGAACTATTTCTCATCTGAAATTGCTTTATTTGTTTTTTTTAATCTACAGAAAACAAAAACGTCAAGGTCAAGTGTATTGTTTGTTTGTTTTTATGTTTCAAGTGGAGTGGAGTGTCTCCAGTGTCTATGCGTTGATATATGCAGCATCGTATATTCATTATTCAAGCCTGTATATGATAATGCATTCCACGTAATCAATAAATATTAATTCATTTTGTAGGATTTATTTCAGTACCGTTGTAGCGAGGAGATATTCTACAGCGTGTAATGAAATAACTGAACACAATATGAGAAAAGGAAATAAATCAATACGTATTAAACTTATTAAAGTAATTCCATTGACACAAATTGATAACCGGTGTGAAGGAACTGTTTATCATCTTAAGCTTCTTATTTGAGATTGATAACCGATGGCTCCGCGAAACGCAAACGCACAACATTAGTTAAAATGAGGATACACTGCCAATTCCCTGTACAACAGATACAAACACAACACACGCATTTAGAAATATACCCGAATAACAAACAGACCCCCCCCCCCCCCCCCCACACACACACACACCCCAGCACACGCATGTAACGTAGCCCAACCCAGCTTAATTAATACATGATAGAGAAAGACAACTCGTAAACAAACGAAAATAGGTTGAATATTCCCACTACAGCTGATCTCTGATACCTTGTAAGTATTATTTAAACTGCTGTTTATAAGGCTTATAGATACACCTGTCTAGATACCTCGCGTGCACGAACTTTGCTTGATTTGCATATTGCACACGCTCATGTCATTGGTAATTATTGAAAATAATAATGCGTGTAGCTGTACGCATTTGGGGCGACACTATTGTGTGGTGAGAGACCATCTGTTGTAAGTCTCCTATCATCTCGTCAGGATTTATATACACATTTATCACTGATACAACATACTCATACAACATTATGAAGTCATTAAATGGTGATGTAATATATTGATAAAATAAAATAATATATATATATATATATATATATATATATATATATATATATATATATATATATATATATATATATGTATACATACATACATCATACACACACACACACACACACACACATATATATATATATATATATTGTAAGAGTATATATAAATATATAGATATATATTTATAAATATATTGTAAGTGTATCGTGTAACTGTGATGAATGTGTATGCAGACATACACACCAAATACGCGTTAGAAACAATGCACACAAACACGTCTCAACATTTGATTCTGACAGATGTTGAATTTGTGTGCGTGCTGTTTAAAATGTACTGACAGGAAAGCTTATTTACATATATTTTTCATTGTTCCCTTATTCATTTCCATCTCACTCATTCCCAATCAGGAGATCGATATGTTTGTTTGTTTGTATGTTACGTCGCACTTAGCAATATTCCAGCTATATGACGGCAGTATGTAAATAATCGAATCTGGAGCAGACCATCCAGTGACTGATATCATGAGCATCGATCTACGATCTATGCATCAACCAAGTCAGCGGGCCTGACCACCCTATCCAGGGCCCAGTTCCACAAAGTGATCTTAGCGCTAAGTTGATCGTAACTCCCATTCTTTAACATTGACTTACTACAATCGTAGCGCTGAGATCGCTTTGTGGAACGGGGCCCAGATAGATATGTGTGCCAATATTGATTTACACCTATCGAAACAAAACAGTAATATATGGTCTGCGTGTAAAGTGCGGTTATGATGGAGTGAGTGAGTGAGTTTGGTTTTACGCCGCTTTTAGCAATATTCCAGCAATATCACGGCGGGGAACACCAGAACGTTATGATAGAGTGAGTGAGGGAGTAACAAGATGACTACAGGTAGACCGACGGACACTGTATGATCTCAGCTTCCACCCGACATAATGCGCAGATAATAAAAAACAAACAATGATATGAGCAGATTAACACTGACAGGAACAGTTAGAGAGTGAGTGAGTGAGTGAGTGAGTTGGTTTTAACGCCGCTTTAGACATTATTCCAGTTATATCAGGGCGTGTCAGCTTAAAGTGGGAGGAAAGCCCGAAGTGATGCTGGTCTCAGACGTTTACCACTTCGATGAAACCAACGAGCACGGGTATGGTGCTGACAAAGCTAGAAACATAATTGGGGCAAACCGGGTTTTCGAACCCACAATCATAGGTTTCTGGCGTACCCAAGGGACGCAACTCTGCACAGCGAATCGCGGCGCCATAGACGACTGGGCCATCCGTGCCCCCGAACAGTTAGAGAAGGTTACTTACTTGGTGACTTTCACTGTTTACACTAATTTGTTAGAATATTACACTAACCAGCTAGTCAATATTTGCTAATTAGACTAGAATAGGTGGCCTAGTCCAATTTACTTATCAGTTAGAGATTGCTATCCATCCTCTCATAATTTACTGCAATAGTATATTTACTAAGCTTACAGTAAGTTTTACTTAACTTTACTGAAGGCTCGTTTTCTTATTTTTTTGCGATAAGTGTTGACATCGGCTGAATACAATTTGCAAAAAAAGCAAGCAAATATAATAAACAATAAGGGTGAAAGATAGCACATAATGATTTTCAGTGGCATTTTAAGTTTATTTATACAATACTACGAAGAAATAACTGACAGGTAAATACAACAAACATATTTTGTTTTACACTGGCAAACTTAACAAACCTTTCTTCTTCATTGAAGACGTGCTATGAGGCTCTAAATTATGTCAGTCCAAATGACGATCATTATGTGGATGTTTTTCACCTATTCTTCTGAATGTATTTTATTTATTGTCGAAAGAATATATCGGTATCTGATTTCACATTAAGATTCAATTCGTACTAGCCGGACCAAGATCCGCTGAACGTACGATCGAATCCCAGATTCACCCTGACAATGATAAGGTCGGTCAGCATTCCTAGGTTCGTTTGTCTATGCTGCATCGTGTTGGGCTTTCCTTCAACATGACGCGCCGCAATATAACTGCAATACTTTACTAAGCGGCGTCAAACACAACTCCTCGCTTCGAATATAGTGCGCTGTTGTAGAGAAATGAGTCATCACTATCAATTTCACTACACTGCCACACGACCGGGAGTCGGGATCGCCTGTTACACAATATATTAACCCCTCCCCCCCCCCCCCCCCCCCCGTTATTGAATAACCGTGAAACAAGGGTGAGCATTGAAACCCTCCGATAATGTATTTGTCACTGTAATTAAACTGACGTATATGAAGACATGTCTTTGCCTGTCTCAATACCTCGCACACCAGAACTGTACTTGACTAATACATTGCACATGCTCATGTCAAAGGTCATAACGTTTTTTTGTAGACATTCACAGCATTAACAACCGTCTTCACGATGGAAAGAAGATGGCAGTGTATTGCCGGTATGTATGCAATACACTAAGGCGTAAGCCATCACTAAATCAAATCGTCCTCTTCATCAACGGGTTTCTTCATGGCGACAAACAGCGTGCCAATTCTTTTCCATTCCTGTGTACAGCAGGCGGTCTATCACCGCTGTGCCAGGGAGCACCTGCCTTCGCATTATGACTCATTACTCTTTTGGAATCTCATGTCAACCCCCCTGTTTCCTTGACAAGATAGAATGCAGAATGTTTAAAGGCCAACGTTGAGGTGCCTTTTAACCAGACACGACCGGCAGGGAAGTACGTTATCGCCCGTTTCGGAATCACGTTGAGTAATTTATAGATATTTGTGAAGATTCTTAATTTCTCACGTCCAGTTCGTTAGTTCCTTTTCTTCTTTTTCTAATTATAATAGGTTTGCTATATATCGGTGTAAGAATTTATCGAAACATTGCTTTTTGCACTAAACCAGAAGTTGTCATCCATACAGTTGTACGTTTTCTATCTACTCACCAACTTATAGAATGCCAATCAAACAGTAAATTGTCATAGAGACGGGGATGTTAATACATCTTGACGTCGTCACACTACTTGATATAACGTGGTATATATGATGCTGCCGAAAGGTTGATGGTGAAATGATCATCTTCTGAAACAGTAGTACGTACTTATTTCAGGCCACAACAGACTGACTTATTATGTTTTTATTTGTATAAGTGTTGTTACTAGTTTGGTTTCTGACGAGATGTGTACGTGTTCAGTTAGAGAGTGAGCTTGAATTTATTTTATTTGTATCACGGCGTGTCAGCTTGATGTGAAATGACAGTCCGAAATGATGCAGGTTTTGGACGTGTTACCATTTTGGTTGTTTGGTTGGTTGTTTAACGCCGCACTCAGCAATATTTGCAGCTATATGACGGCGGTTTGTAAATAATCGAGTCCGGACCAGACAATCCAGTGATTTATATCCTGAACATCGATCCACTCAAATGGGATTGGCGAATTGCATCAACCAAGTCAGCTAACCTGACCACCCGATCCCGTTAGTCGCCTCTTCCACCTCAAAACACACGAGCACTGGTATGGTCTTGACATACCATGAAACATATTCAGAATGAATCTGGGATTCGAACCCAGCACATGAGGTTTCTGTCAAGTCGAAGTGACGCACATTTGATAAGCGAATATCAACGCCTAAGACGACTGGGCCACCCGATCCTTCTCTCCCACGAAAAGCAATATGTCAAGAATATCAAGAAAATAAAAACGCTGGCATCCACTAAAAGGTATTTGTATGTACATGGATATAAATAGATGATATTTGACATGATGCAGATGTCTTGAGATAGAGTCATCATTATTTGCCCGAGGATCAAGATCTATATACCAGTAATAGGCTACATTTCGATTATGTCGGGCGTATTAATGACTGTTGTGATAAATGCATTCTTGTGATTTATGGCAAAAGCTTTCAAACACGACATTGAGCGTTCTTTGTATCCTCCGAGAGTTCATTTTTTACACGATATTTATGGTTGTTTTAGCGGTGTCTTCTTTCGTAGTACTCAAAAGTGACCAGAATGGTTGTTTAAATTAGTGCAGTAACACGATTATCTGCTTAGCCTAGCATACCCATAGCCAGTAATCATCTGGAATTCCCAACATTGTTCCTTTAATCATTCATCGATAACGATATCAGTAAACATGTATATCGTTAGTTAGACAAAATAACATAATGGTTGAATTTCAAAGAGCGCCATGCGACTCTTGCTCAAAAGTTGTTTGATCTAGGTAAAACTTTCAAAACGTTTAATGGTAGACATGCAGGGGACTTTTCCAAATTTGACGCATCACTGAAAACATTATGTCCTATTATGATCCATATGTTGCTGTGTACAATTGACTTTCCTTTGCATGTGTTTGCGACGGGTGCCACCGGAGGGCAGGATACGCTCACCTTAACGCAAACGCCTGGTGCCAACACTTTTTGATAGTGATTCATAAACACATGCTTATGATATAGCCGGAAATGAGTTTAAGTAAAGTGAGTGAGTGAGTGAGTTGGGTTTTAACTCCGCTTATAACAGTAATCCAGTTATATCACGGCGTATCATCTTAATGTGGGAGGAAAGCCCGAAGTGATGCAGGTCTTAGACGTTTACCACTTCCGTGAAACCCACGAGCACGAGTATGGTGCTGACAAACCTAGAAACATAATTGGGGCGAACCGGGATTCGAACCCACAATCAAAGGTTTCTGGCGTGCCCAAGGGACGCAACTCTGCACAGCGAATCGCGGCGCCTTAGACGACTGGGCCACCCGTGCCCCCAGTTTAAGTTAAGAGTTTTTCATGTATTTGTTGGCTTTTATTTAACTACTGCTAATGACTTGACGTACCACGATGATGCATCAGAATAGTACTTGATAACTGCAATAGTATGACGCATGGTGGCCTTGGAACAAAGGATTCCTCAAATATTTTTAACATCCAAAGGCCATTTTCCTCGAGCGAACATAGTTCTATATCCCTCATTACGTAACGTATAATAGCATCCAGCTTGCAACAGGCTCTTGGAATGGTTGGTCCTATGAATGGCCTTGTTGGGTTTTGTTTATTTGTTTGTTTGTTTGTTGTTTAACGCCACACGCTGCAATTATTCCAGCTAGGTTTTCAGCAAGCCATGATTGCCGTAAAAGGTGACTATGCTTGTCGTAGGAGGTGGCTAACGGGATCGGGTGGTCAGGCTCGCTGACTTGGTTTATGCATGTCATCGTATCCCAAATGCGTGGATCGATGCTCATGATGTCAATCACTGGATTGTCTGGTCCAGACTCGATTATTTACAGGCCGCCGTCATATAGCTTGAAAATTGCTGAATGCGGCGTTAAACAAACAAACAAACAAACAATAATACTCCCGGAACGTGAAAAGGACTGACGCATTCCCTGACACCATGATGCCATCGAATTTCACGATGTACGTGCCGTATATATTATATGTATTTGACAAACAAACATGACAGTCCTGTAATTTAACCCTTAAACTGAACTTGAATATTACGACACGACATATGGGGGTGACAACAAATTTTAACATATCGATTCTCCGTTTTTTGTCGGTATTCCAAGTTCGAAATGAACACCAAAGAATAGATAATCCTGTAAAATTCTTTCAAACGATTGTGTCCCAATAGAAAACACATGTTGCATTTTTGCCGGGCGCTCCAGAATGTAGTCTGGTTGCAGGCAGCTGCTGGAGAGAATTTCTTCATCTGACATTTATACATGAAACGTATTTATCATGTGGGAAAGGTCAAGGTTAGGATTGAGACTTAGCGTCGTCATAAGGTACGCGATCATCCTCGCAGTAAGAAAATGGTAGAGTCAGTATATTTAATACTCAGTCCAAAGTATAATCTATATCGTGAAGACTGACTATGTTTACTATTACCGTAAACCCTCACCCAGAGGTTGGTCCCTGTAAGAATTCGGCTGGAAAATTGCGGTTAAACAGTATTGAATTACAAGTCATTTATAAGCTGCTTGTGCGGGTTTAAACATTCAGAGACATATCTGGAGTTAAGTCTGTGTCTGTAAATGAGTACAAATTTGAAATTGTGCATTTTGTTATGTTTCTGCAAATGTGACATACACAATTTGAAATTCGAATATTTATCGAGTTATTTTGTTACTGGCAAACAGAGTACCTATAACAAACTCTGGGGTCGATGTCGAGTGTGTCATCTTAAAATAAATATTTTGGCAGAAGCATGTCTCAAGTAGGGGCCGTGTCACCATAACTAGTTATAAACGTGATAGATTTTCGGGCTCTTATTTGAGGTTTTATGGTTTATGGTATCTATCTATGGTGATTTGATATGAATACTCAACGAAAGTGGTCAAATGTAACGCAAAATTCTTCGCAAAGTACATTTTTTGTTGACTTCCATCTGAGATTCCATCTGGGAACCCACGCTCTCAGACCGAAGCACCTAATCGCCAGCAATCGAAGTCAGTGATAAATAAGCTGCTTGTGCGGGTTTAAACATCAGAGACATATCTGGAGTTAAGCCTGTGTCTGTAAATGAGTACAAATTTGAAATTGTGCATTTTGTTATGTTTCTGCAAATGTGACATACACAATTTGAAATTCGAATATTATTCGAGTTATTTTGTTACTGGCAAACAGAGTACCTATAACAAACTCTGGGGTCGATGTCGAGTGTGTCATCTTAAAATAAATATTTTGGCAGAAGCATGTCTCAAGTAGGGGCCGTGTCACCATAACTAGTTATAAACGTGATAGATTTTCGGGCTCTTATTTGAGGTTTTATGGTTTATGGTATCTATCTATGGTGATTTGATATGAATACTCAACGAAAGTGGTCAAATGTAACGCAAAATTCTTCGCAAAGTACATTTTTTGTTGACTTCCATCTGAGATTCCATCTGGGAACCCACGCTCTCAGACCGAAGCACCTAATCGCCAGCAATCGAAGTCAGTGATAAATAAGCTGCTTGTGCGGGTTTAAACATCAGAGACATATCTGGAGTTAAGCCTGTGTCTGTAAATGAGTACAAATTTGAAATTGTGCATTTTGTTATGTTTCTGCAAATGTGACATACACAATTTGAAATTCGAATATTTATCGAGTTATTTTGTTACTGGCAAACAGAGTACCTATAACAAACTCTGGGGTCGATGTCGAGTGTGTCATCTTAAAATAAATATTTTGGCAGAAGCATGTCTCAAGTAGGGGCCGTGTCACCATAACTAGTTATAAACGTGATAGATTTTCGGGCTCTTATTTGAGGTTTTATGGTTTATGGTATCTATCTATGGTGATTTGATATGAATACTCAACGAAAGTGGTCAAATGTAACGCAAAATTCTTCGCAAAGTACATTTTTTGTTGACTTCCATCTGAGATTCCATCTGGGAACCCACGCTCTCAGACCGAAGCACCTAATCGCCAGCAATCAAAGTCAGTGATAAAGGTGTACTCAGCCACCAAGGCTGCCAAATAAACCTGTAACTCCGAAAAATGATAGTCTAGTTCACGCATTTTGTAATTTGTGCTTTACAAAGAAAGTGTTATCTCAAATATAATGTTTGTTACATTTGATATGAGTCAAACTGGAAACACATTTGGCCTCGCGTACCATTACCTTTCGGACCTTTAATCCAGGAAGAAAATAAGGTCTTCAGCAACCAATGCTTTCCGTAACAGGCGACTATGCTTATCATAAGAGGCGACTAACGGGATCGAGTGGTCAGGCTTGCTGACTTGGTTGATGCATGTCATCGTATCCCAACTGCGTAGATCGATGCTCATGATGTTAATCACTGGATTGTCTGGTCCAAACTTGATTATTTACAGACCTCAATCATATAGCTAGGAAATGCCAGAGTCCAGCGTTAAATAACAAACAACGAATACAACTTCGAGTAAACACTCACACAAGCCCATGCAGCTTTCCATTCAACAATGATGAAACTGAAAGTATCTTTCTCTCATCACAATTTGTTCACAGATTGACCTGCAAGTTTCAATCTTCATGTATTGTATTGGTGACAAATAAAAGCTCGGACGTAACGATGAATAAGGGACCAGTGGTGTATCATTAATCATTCATGGTGTATCATTAATCATTCATCAATATTTGTATTACCACGTCTCTGTTTCAACATGTCTCCTATTTTTCTTGCACTTTTGATCTTTTTCCAGATATTCTTCAAGAAAATTCATTGCACAGAAACATGAAAAAAACATCATAACGGTTAGCTTATAATCTATGGCAGTTAACATTGATGACAAACCATATTGAATATTCATTTATTTTTTAAGGGTTCTTATTATAGTGATGAATCTCAAATGAGAGTATTAGCTAGTTAGAAATTTAGGAAAGTAAACAATCCTCCCTGACAAGGTTCCATAAAAGCCAAGCTCTATACGTACATTTGACGCCTTGCTCAATACAGTCTAGGACATACATGTAGGATATATGCTACGTTCAACAACCAGGAGAAATGACGTCTTTTTTATTTGATCAGGCAGCTTTACCCTTTGGACTAAACATTCGAGCACGCCAATCGTTCTGATATTTAATACCGCTAAATTAAATTTGGAGAGAATGCGAAGACGTCCATTGTTCTGTATGTTTGATCTACTGTCCACTGCATAAATCTTTACAACTTAATAACTGGGATTGAGAGCAACATACAAACACATAGCATGCACAGTAAGCTTTGCCGGCAGAGACTTCTGATGTTAACAGCCTAACAATATTACTTAACTCGAGACTACGGTCGCTGAATAAACAGACTATAGCCATCTTAGCATGAGGCCTCTTAACTATACTCGGCAGATCGATAGCGGCCATTTAGTCATCGATAATTGCCTAATTCACTTTCTCTACATGGTGCGCATGTACTAAGCCAGAGACATAGTCTTTTGCATAACTAAATTGCCTGACGTTAAATTGGACATCAGGAAGAGGGGTAATTGGGTTGTTCCTTGTTTAAAGTCTTCGGTATGGCAAGGCTCATGTAGCTATAATGAGTAGGTATAAAAAGGATGATATGCCGCATTGAGACACATCAAGGTAAAAGGTACTGAAAAAAGGATAAATATTTATACCTAACCCTATTTCAAAGGGTCACTATTTATCTACATTACTTGCTATTTTCACAATGACAGACATGCAAATATTATACGTCAACGCCAGAGAATAACCAGTTCCGATTATCCGTCGAAACAGATTCCACTGGGCGTAAAAGGTGTAATATCAGTGACAGTAATATCAATGGATCACTGAAAAACAGTGATGACACAAGATCTTTGCGGAATGGGTAAGCATGTCTTGCCCTACCGGTATAACCCGCCATTCACACAATTTGCATAAAATAGTAAGTTGTTCTTGCCTGACGATGCACAACATTATCCATTTTGATAACTGAAAATAAATAATAATTTTAATGATAAGGACTGTGGACTGTTTGACCAATTCTTCTGACTCGTTACAGCACTCCGCTTGACAAAGGCACGCCAGTGCAGCATATCCTTGTATTGTCTTGTAATCAACAACAGTGTGTTGTTAATCTCGAATGAGGAATTTTGTTGGTTTGTTGTTTAACGCCGCACTCAACTAATTCCAGTCTGTAAATAATCAAGTCTGGACCAGACAGCCTAGTGATTGACATCATGAGGATCGATCCACGCAATTGGGATACGATGTCATACATCCAACTAGTAGGCGAGCCTTGACCACCCGATCCCGTTAGTCGCCTCTGACGACAAGCAAATTCGACTTTTACGGGAAGAATGGGTTGCTGAAGACCTTTTAAAGGGAATGACAATAACCATACAGTAACAGACATTATCGCCTAATCGTTCCACCTCTACAGCTCGCATATATGTTATCTTTGGGGAAGTGTGGCTTTCCCCAAATTGCTTTCTCAGACTTAAGATGACATTTGGATTCATTTTTGAGAAATGTCCTTAACATTTGAACTTCATGTATATATGGTCTCAACGGTTAGTGGCAAATGCCCCAGGATTAAGAAAGGAAGTTTATCGTGTGGGATAGTAGCAAAGTGTGCAGCTTTCTTCTTTTCTCAGATGGCAAAAATAAATAACAATACTTTTTGGGTATACAAAGAAAATCTTTCCATGATTAAGGTATTATTTGAGAAAGAAATTTGGCGGAACATTTGCTGGACAATGCAATATCTTTCTCTTTGTACGGATTTAGATGGAGCCTTAGAATCTAATGCAAAAGAGAAATGGACATGTCTTCTGGTTTTAGAGTCAAACCAAAAGTTTAACTTTGATCAGGTAGAATGAAACAGTTTGTCAGACAATATGACACCTCTCTTTGCACTTTTGGTCAGGCATATGCAAGTTTTTTTCCAGGATGCACAAGTTTTTTTAATATGATATTCTTCAAGAGGGCAACCCTTTAAGAGGAAGCCCTTCAACTGCCACCACCAAGGAAGATGGTGATACTACAACGAGACACTCCTGGTTCATCATGGCATGCAAATATACGTAGTTTGGAAGCAGTCACAGCAGATTGTGTTGAACGATTTGTAACCATGGATGAGTCTTGCGTTCACCACTTTCAGCAAGAGACTAAACAACAGGCAAAGCAGTGGGAAACATCTAACGTCTCCTCCTCCGATGATGGCAAAGTCTGTTCCATCTGCTGGCAAGGTGATGACGTCGGTTTTCTGGGATCTGCTGGCAAGGTGATGGCATTAGTTTTCTGGGATTCCAAAAGAATCCTCCTACTGTTGGACAACCTCCCGAAAGGTCAGACAAGTAAGGGCCAACTTTATGCTAATCTGCTTAGGCAGTTGCGTGAGAAAATCAAGGCTGAGCGCCCAAGAAAACTCACTTAAATGTGTTATACCACCAGGACAATGCCAAGAGCACAAGTCTTTTGTCGCCAATGCAATTCTCATTGAACATTAGGAATCACCAGATTTGACACTCTTAGGTTTCCACCTCTTCCTAAACTAGAAGAAATATAATGTCTGGCACGTCATTTCTGCTGCGGAGGACCTTTAACACCGTCAGGAGGACAGGAGGAATTCTTCTACACCAGTGGGACCCAGGCACTCCAGCATCGTTGACATGCAGGCGTATGTGCAGCTCGGAGGGGGATTATGTTGAAACATAGTTATCAACCTACTCCATCAACACTGTTCATCGCAGTTCGACTCAGAACATTTCAGCCAACCATTGTGGATCATTCTAACACCCCTCTGACTGAAATGTTTTCAAAAATATATTTTATGTTTGGGCCCGAAAACAGGTACCACATTTGAACGATAAATCTAAAAGTGACTTTAAATTTTTCGCACAACCAAGATGAGTTTTTGTCAAAAGTTTCAGGAACCTGAAGCTTACAGCTTGAAACCAGGAAAGAAGACAAAAAGCCTAATGTGGGTGTAATTGAAATGCTGCAGTACTCAGTCACATCGCATCGTTTCAAATTAGGAAAACGGGAATGCATGATATTGATTTTTGAGGGTAATTGATACGTTATGAGAAGGAATTGCTTGATAGTGGATTGATTCTCTTAATGTGGACATAGCATGATGTCAAGCGGTACACATGTATATCCACAAAACGTGGGCATGTGTCGATGGCCGGGATCAACATGTTTCGCTGTAGCAAGTCAGTAAAATAACCAGGGATCTTTTAAAGTTGAGGACAGTCCATGGGAAATGCCTACTAAACTAGCAATATGAAGCTCACTCATTCGCCCGTTGATCATATTTAAACGATTAGTTATTAAGATCCGGGGTTGAATAGGCCTTCAGCAACCCATGCTTACCGTAAAAGGCGACTATGCTTGTCGTAAGAGGCGACCAACGGGATCGGGTGGTCAGGCTCGCTTACTTGGTTTGATGCATGTCATCGATCCCATTTGCGTGGATCGATGCTCATGATATAAATCACTAGAGTCCAGACTCGATTATTTTACAGACCGCGGTCATTTAGCTGGAATATTGCTGAGTGCGGCTTTAAACAACAAACCAACCAACCAACGATTAGTTATTAAAGTGCGGTGGTCTGGTCGTTGGCTCGTCGCACTGAAGACTCAGTTTTGATTCCCCACAAAATGGGTGCAGTGTATGAAGTCCATTTGTACCCGGTCCTCTTTTTGACCCGGATATTGCTAAGAGCACGTGAAACAATAGTTCCCATTCACTTGTATTTTGACGCTGTAGGTGACATGTGACACAGACAGTACTTTACCAGTGACGAGGAATGGCGGATTATCTGTCCCGAGTGATGTTAATGTTATAAGTCCGGAGACTGTTTTTTTTATTACCCATCGTCAAGTTTACAGCAAGAATATAAAAGCGCAAGAAACAGTTTTCTCTTATAAAAAAGGCAATGTCGCATTTCATATTCTTCATACTGGTGTGAAACGGTATCGATTTCGTGGAATTTTACGTAATCACACACAGTCCAGACTCAACACTAAGATTCCGCAAATGCGTTTGAGCGGCATTAATTCTTCGACAATTTAAGCAATATAATGAATTTTGGCGATACATATACATTTTGGTTCATGTAAACAGCACAACAATGAATTAAAATGACTTGGCATTATTGTTATATAAATATTTACGTTGAATACGCCGCCGTAGATGGTTCCAGAAAACAGGCGGTGGATCATATTAGTAGTTGCGTGATGCGAGTGCATGTCGGGGGTGGGGCGAGGCCCTGGGTGTCAACGCACGAACACATGTGGGGTCGTCTACGGCTCTTGTTTTTGATTGCCGTCCAACATACTCGTTGAACTCATGATTATCAGAAACTCGTTTCCCAAAACTGAACATCCCAAAAGTCATTCTTCTGTGAGGAGTTATTGACCGTAGACAGAATTTTTTTTGGATTCTTCCACCGTGTCTAGTGTTTAATATGGATTCAGCTGTGCTAGTGCCAAACTGGCCTGCATCTCGGAGTTTGTTTATTTCACTGTTGTAAATAGCTTCCGCTCCCTGAGGTAGGCTACCCTTTCCAAGTTTATAAGTGAGTTTGCTTTTGACTTGATTGCATCCCTCATTTTGGACAATTCAAGAATCAGAAAGTGAGAAGCCATAATCTTTTCGTTTCAAGTGACGATCTAAACTGCCCCTGAATCTAATGAGTGAGCTTGACTTGTACTCGGAACCATCCTGTTTCTTGACGTCAATGAAAAACTTCAGTGGGAGGGATAACTTAAATTAGGCGATGCTCATTCAGTTTATCTGAAAGAAACGCTTTGATAACTCGCATGTTGAGCATAGTTTTTTTACAGTTTGTATTTTCATTCTCTGCCAACATTTGTCAATGTCGCCATCATGTACATCAACAAATAGTGCTGCTTGTTTTGGAACGTCGGGGATGTTATTCAGGCCACTCAACAAACATCACGCATCAATGGTTGACTTAGACCAAAATGATGGGGCGTGACAGACGTTTTAAAGTTTCAGGAATCACACGTAGTCTAAAACGAGGGACGTGTCTCTCACACCGAAGACGTTGAAACTGTTCAATGTAAGTTTACTACACTTTCAACCAACTGTACGTCAATCTTCACAAAATCGTTCACTTTTATCGGAGACAACAATGCCGCCATTGTTTTTATGTTTTGTGTATTCCATTATCGTAAGCAACATGCAACATACAGTTTTAGAAGGATTTTTGGTGTAAATGACACGTCTCGGATTGCAGTGATTTGTTTTGGGAAAAAAATGAATGAACATGATGAATGGGAAAATATTGTTCCGGCAATGTCATAAAACAATGAAATTACAGGATTTCTAAAACAGCCAGTCAGCATTAAGAAGAAATACAACCCCGCATCTCCGTTCCCATATGGGGAATACATTTATTTATGTCATGTGCCATAAATGATTCTTTACAAATTGAAATCGACAAGGACAAATTAGAAAGCAAAATTTAACAACGCTTTCCTCTACCGTCGGATGTATGTTATAGATAATTACATACATTATTGTACTCCTTTAAGAAATAAAGTGTGATCAATTGACACAATAATACCTATAAACTACCAGTTGGGAAATTAGTTACTGCATGCCGCAAATCCGGCTCTCATATTCCGTCTGTGGGATATCCGCCATCGAGGAGATACTTGTTACTGGAGGAAATGGTTGTTCACAGGGTGGCATGACAAGGGTGACAGTTATAGGATACTTCTGTCATACATGGCGTGTATTTCTGGATGATTCTCATCAACTCAATCCCTGCTGCTTACGAAAGATGTGGAGGATGTTTGTGACCTGACTGAAAAAAAGATTTTGTCATATAAATCATTTTCCATCAGGCTGACTACCCTTCTGTATAGGGATAGGCTTGTTATTACACGACATTATCAGTATATAGCTGTGGCAGCATTGAAACACTGATGCCCTGATACAAAACTGAACATATTCTAAATCCTCTAAACCATGCAATAAAAATTTACCGACTGGGTGTTCAGCCTTACGCCCCTTCATCAATTTTCGGTATTGAAACAAAAACAAAACGAATAATGTGAATGGCCAATGTAAATTGATACTAGATGTATACATATCAACATTCTCAGTGATTTTAGATGTCGGCAGCACACTAACGAAAGCGAAGTTCCTCAGTAATGCCATGAAGTCACATTGAAGATGAGGGATTGGTGAACTGACGGGGAGTATAGTATATTTATATTTTTCAAGAATTTTCGGGGACAATTAATCTTTTTCGATAAAATCCCAGCGGAAATCCGGAAATGACATCGTAAGGGACAGACGGACGGATATGCAGACAGGATGGTGACTTTATCCCCCCCCCCCCCCCCCCGCATTATATGTACACAGCATGTACAGGACGAACTGAAGGCAGCATGTACACAGGACGAACTGAAGGCAGCCTGTACACAGGGTGAACGGAAGGCAGCATGTACACAGGGTGAACGGAAGGCAGCATGTACACAGGACGAACTGAAGGCAGCATGTACACAGGACGAACGGAAGGCAGCATGTACACAGGGTGAACGGAAGGCAGCATGTACACAGGACGAACTGAAGGCAGCATGTACAGGACGAACTGAAGGCAGCATGTACACAGGACGAACTGAAGGCAGCCTGTACACAGGGTGAACTGAAGGCAGCATGTACACAGGACGAACGGAAGGCAGCCTGTACACAGGGTGAACGGAAGGCAGCATGTACACAGGGTGAACGGAAGGCAACATGTACACAGGACGAACTGAAGGCAACATGTACACAGGACGAACTGAAGGCAGCATGTACACAGGACGAACTGAAGGCAGCATGTACACAGGACGAACGGAAGGCAGCATGTACACAGGACGAACGGAAGGCAGCATGTACACAGGGTGAACTGAAGGCAGCATGTACACAGGGTGAACTGAAGGCAGCATGTACACAGGACGAACTGAAGGCAGCATGTACACAGGACGAACTGAAGGCAGCATGTACACAGGACGAACAGAGGCAGCATGTACACAGGACGAACGGAAGGCAGCATGTACACAGGGTGAACGGAAGGCAGCCTGTACACAGGACGAACTGAAGGCAGCCTGTACACAGGACGAACTGAAGGCAGCATGTACACAGGGTGAACGGAAGGCAGCCTGTACACAGGACGAACTGAAGGCAGCATGTACACAGGGTGAACTGAAGGCAGCCTGTACACAGGACGAACGGAAGGCAGCATGTACACAGGATGAACGGAAGGCAGCATGTACACAGGGTGAACTGAAGGCAGCATGTACACAGGGTGAACTGAAGGCAGCATGTACACAGGACGAACTGAAGGCAGCCTGTACACAGGACGAACTGAAGGCAGCATGTACACAGGGTGAACGGAAGGCAGCATGTACACAGGACGAACTGAAGGCAGCATGTACACAGGGTGAACTGAAGGCAGCCTGTACACAGGACGAACGGAAGGCAGCATGTACACAGGACGAACGGAAGGCAGCATGTACACAGGGTGAACGGAAGGCAGCATGTACACAGGACGAACTGAAGGCAGCATGTACACAGGACGAACTGAAGGCAGCATGTACACAGGACGAACGGAAGGCAGCCTGTACACAGGACGAACTGAAGGCAGCATGTACACTGGGTGAACGGAAGGCAGCATGTACACAGGACGAACTGAAGGCAGCCTGTACACAGGACGAACTGAAGGCAGCATGTACACAGGGTGAACGGAAGGCAGCCTGTACACAGGACGAACGGAAGGCAGCATGTACACAGGATGAACGGAAGGCAGCATGTACACAGGGTGAACTGAAGGCAGCATGTACACAGGGTGAACTGAAGGCAGCCTGTACACAGGACGAACTGAAGGCAGCCTGTACACAGGGTGAACGGAAGGCAGCATGTACACAGGACGAACTGAAGGCAGCATGTACAGGACGAACTGAAGGCAGCATGTACACAGGACGAACTGAAGGCAGCATGTACACAGGGTGAACTGAAGGCAGCATGTACAGGACGAACTGAAGGCATCATGTACAGGACGAACTGAAGGCATCATGTACAGGACGAACTGAAGGCAGCCTGTACACAGGACGAACTGAAGGCAGCCTGTACACAGGGTGAACGGAAGGCAGCATGTACACAGGGTGAACTGAAGGCAGCATGTACACAGGACGAACTGAAGGCAGCATGTACACAGGACGAACTGAAGGCAGCATGTACACAGGGTGAACGGAAGGCAGCATGTACACAGGGTGAACTGAAGGCAGCATGTACACAGGGTGAACGGAAGGCAGCATGTACACAGGACGAACTGAAGGCAGCATGTACACAGGACGAACTGAAGGCAGCATGTACACAGGACGAACTGAAGGCAGCCTGTACACAGGACGAACTGAATGCAGCATGTACACAGGACGAACTGAAGGCAGCCTGTACACAGGGTGAACGGAAGGCAGCATGTACACAGGGTGAACTGAAGGCAGCATGTACACAGGACGAACTGAAGGCAGCATGTACACAGGGTGAACGGAAGGCAGCATGTACACAGGACGAACTGAAGGCAGCCTGTACACAGGACGAACTGAAGGCAGCATGTACACAGGGTGAACGGAAGGCAGCATGTACACAGGACGAACTGAAGGCAGCCTGTACACAGGACGAACTGAAGGCAGCATGTACACAGGACGAACTGAAGGCAGCCTGTACACAGGACGAACCGAATGCAGCATGTACACAGGACGAACTGAAGGCAGCATGTACACAGGGTGAACGGAAGGCAGCCTGTACACAGGACGAACTGAAGGCAGCCTGTACACAGGGTGAACGGAAGGCAGCATGTACACAGGGTGAACTGAAGGCAGCATGTACACAGGGTGAACGGAAGGCAGCATGTACACAGGACGAACTGAAGGCATCATGTACACAGGGTGAACTGAAGGCAGCATGTACATAGGGTGAACTGAAGGCAGCATGTACCCGGTATGATCTGAAAGCAGCACGAACCCGGTAAAAACTGAAGGAAGAATGTACATGTTTCGCTGTAGGCAGAATGTACCCGTAACCAGCTGAAAGCAGCATGGAGCCGGAATGAGCTGAAAGCAGCATGGAGCCGGAATGAGCTGAAGACAGCGTGGAGCCGGAATGAGCTGAAGGCAGAATGTACACGTTGAGCTGTAGGCAGACTGTACCCGGAACGAGCTGAAAGCAGCATGGAGCCGGAATGAGCTGAAAGCAGGATGGAGCCGGAATGAGCTGAAAGCAGCATGATGCCGGAATGAGCTGAAGGCAGCATGGAGCCGGAATGAGCTGAAGGCAGCATGGAGCCGGAATGAGCTGAAGGCAGCATGGAGCCGGAAAGAGCTGAAGGCAGAATGTATTCGGAATGAGCTGAAGGCAGAATGTACCCGGAATGAGCTGAAGGCAGAATGTACCCGGAATGAGCTGAAGGCAGAATGTACCCGGAATGAGATGAAGGCAGCAAGTACCCGGAAGGAGCTGAAGGCAGAATGTACCCAGAAAGAGCTGAAGGCAGAATGTACCCGGAATGAGCTGAAGGCAGCATGTGCGAAATGAGACTGCTTTACTAACATTATCAGTTTGATTTACGATGTTTGAGCCGTATTTGCATCTGCCCGTATAAAACACCACTGACAAGGTGTTAAATGTATGATCGATTACTTAACTTTACAAAGATAACAACAATTCTTTTCTTTGACAGGATTCATGCCAACGCAAATATTAGACTAGCGGCTCATGTACCGAGTGAACATGTGAAGCCATGATTCATGTACCCTACTTTATCATGACAGCTAAGTTGAACACATTGTGTAGTGTTTACGTAATGAAACACAGCGCTGTGCTCACCAAGACCTAGCCACCGCACAATATCAGGGGGATCACACCTCTGTCATAAGATACCTCTTAATTTATTTTAAAGCAGATGAATCGCCGCCTGTGTAGTCTCACAAAACAGCCTGCTTATTTGTAATATAATGCAATTAATGTTGGAAGGCCCACTCAACGTGTGCCATAAGAACAATGGGACAGTTTACTCAAATATACACATATGTAAGTGCCTAGGCCTTTGTCTCGTTCAGGGATGTGCTGGGTTTTTTGTCATATCTCATGACCTAGTGACTTGTGTAAATGCTTTCATAAAGAATAGTGAGTGACTGATTAGGGTTTAACGCCGATTTGAACAGTATCCTACAATCAGCGGATCCTGGCACAATTAGGGAACATAACTCATGAGATGAATACCTTATGTGGTTCATACGGACCTTATCAGTTTGCATCTATATGCTTATCAACACAAGGGTGCATGTATGTGTGAACGTTGCAGCCCGCGCCTCCACGTAAACACGTGCCCCGTGAAGAATGGTCTCGGTCTTCAGCAAACCATGCTTGCCGTAAAATGCGACTACATATGCTTGTCGTAAAATGCGACAAACGGGATCGGGTGGTCACGCTCGCTGACTTGGTTGATGCATGCCATCGATTTCAATTGCGTGGATCGATGCTCATGATATCAATCACTGGATTGTCTGGTTCAGACTCGATTATTTTACAGACCGCCGTCATATAGCTGGAATATTGCTGGGTGCGGCGTTAAACAACAAACAAACCAACCAACCAACCAACATATACACGTACGCAAATAATTCACCAGGACCCGGTTGTATCAAACTTTAATGATGCCATTAACTAATGGTGCATTTAGAATTTAATGCATAATTAGGGTTTAATTAGTTGATGAGGCTTTGATATACAACCGGCTCCTGTTCTTTATCTTTAGGAGTGGGTCTGGTTTAGTACTGGTAGCTTAATGTTGGAGCAAAGCTTAAAGTGACATCTGCCATGTTTCACTTTTGTGAAACCCATGATCCAAATGGACGCAACTTTGTACAGCAAATTGTGAAGCCATCCATTCATTTATTTAATATATTATTGCAAAGTAGAGACGTGTTTGAAGCTGTTGTAAGTAGTTTTCAAATCCGTTGTTGATCTAGGATGGCGACACTACTAACAATACACTTTCACATGTTTTATTTCGTAATCAGCCTGTTTCATCAACATTCATAACTGAGTCATTAATGATATCAATAAAGGGATTTTCCATACATGACAATTGATATCACAGAATGGTTACAGAAACAGGCGATGCATGGCGTAATCAAATTCAGGTACATGTATAAAAGAAGCCCAGAGGTGCCCTGTTAGAGACGTGTCTGGTACTAGCAGTAGAGCTACCCTTTAACCACTATGACCCTCTAAATAACCTGGAAAGCAACAAATACAAATACTGAAACTTTTCAAATACAAACTGTCAAAGTTAGTGATATAAGTGTATTTGATTCAGTAAGAATATGCTCTTGCTACAATTGACTGTCGTTGAGAAAATCCGTATTGCTAAGATTGACGACTTGGCTTTACTCAAAATACAACTATGTAATCGGCTTATTCCGTTACACACACCACTCCACAGGCAGCAAGTAGTATTAATGCGCGAATTTACTGCAAACCGTGCTCGACTTTAATCTGAAAACAAAACAATTTCTGATATATTCTTTTCCATCCTCAATCATGAAACTATTTTGTGATGTTTTTGTCAGTTTAAAGGCATGGTTTCCGTGAACCTGAGAAAGTTGTCTGACGTCATACATCTACTTGACAGTATCAAAAGAGTTATTAAGCACCTCCCCACGTGTGGTTCAGACACTGAACTTTTAGAGACCATTTTCCTGGATTTGGTTTGTTTGTTTGTTGTTTTACGCCGCACTCAGCAATATTCCAGCTGATTGCAACAAATGGTGGCAGTCTGTTCAAACCCCTTAAAATCCTATTTGATTGCTATTATTTGGTGAAGAACAAAATATACAAAAAGTTACTGCATATATGAGCGCATTTGTCCTGTTTATCATTATATAATGGCTTACTTCGATGTGTATTCACCACGCACCATTGTCCTCTTTACCAAGCCATACATACTCGTATGTATATAAAATAGTAGCAGCCGTTTAAGCAGAGTGGGTATAGCCCTGTGATTCATTTCACTGTTGTGAGTAATCGTTCATAAATTTTAATTTCGATACCTTTAACTAAACCTAGTCTATGAAGTAGAGACACTTGAACAGGTACATTCTGCGGCCATCAGAAAGCAATGCATGTAAGCAGGGCTACGACAGGAATTTACAGTTTTGTTCACGGCGAGTGTTTACTTGTTTGTTTGTTGCTTAACGCCGAACTCAGCAATGGTCCAGCAATAAGACGGCGGTCTATAAATAATCGACTCTGGACCAGACAATTCAGTGATTAATTGCCATGAGCATCGATCCACGCAATTGGGATCGATGACATGCATCAACCAAGTCAGCGATCCTGACCATCCGACCCCGTTAGTCGACTTTTACGACAAACATTGTCGCCTTTTACGGCAAGCATGGGTTATTGAAGACCTTTTCTACCCCGGATCTTCACGGGTCCAGTTTCCTGGAGCACCGTGGGGATTCCTGGTTAGAATAGGTCCCTATGGATGCCGTAAAAGTAACCAAACGGATCGGGTGACACAGATACATATAACACTGATGTTATTAACAAAGTCACAAGAAGGAGACATATGTCTGAAGAAAAGAAGTTTCCAATTTCCTCATCTTTCGAAGGAAACGATTGCGAATTGTTATAATTATGTTATGTACTGTAATAGTTTCGACATAACACGCAAAACAACCATCATGAATGTCAAGCCTTGGCTTGACCTGTACATTATTCTTTGTTGCTGATGTCAGTGTTCCCTGAACATATTATTCTCCCTTCCGTCCACACCTTATTGAAAAGCTATGGTGAGTGAGTGAGTGAGTTTGGTTTTACGCCGCTTTTGGCAGTATGCCGGCAATATCACGGCGGGGAATACCAAAATGGGCTTCACACATTGTACCCATTTCAGGAATCGAACACGGGTCCTCGGCGTGACGAGCGAACGCTTTAAATGCTTGCCTACCCGACCGCCCCGAAAAGCTATAGCCCTAAATAATGCAAGTCTAGATCAGATCCTGAATCCCCCATCTCAATGGGGCTTCTTTTCAATTTAAAACTAGTTACTCGTTTGTATCACAATAACATATTTTCATTCAGCTATTAAGCGATAGCCTGAGTTCAACGTAAAGGCTGTACATGTAGTTTCTGGTGTTCCTTCAAAAATATAATACCGAACGTGCAAAGTATGAAAATGTTTTGGTGCGATCTTTTGTCGCCGGGAGCAGTCCGTCATCTCATATATAACTTCTTTGCATTTGCGACATATTTTCTGAAACTACTTCAGGCACAGGGCACCATAATGCGTTATGTCTTTCATTAAAGAATGTCTTGAATTGATCCACAATTCTACTGCAGCTTTGTATCTTTCCTCAGATTTCTGGGCCATTGATCTCTTGTTCCCCCTCAACATAACGGCATCCATGTTGGATTTCTTAAACCAGTATGGCCGAGAGATGGTTACATTAATTTTTTTCTTTTGTGTGAATTTTGATGTCGATCCGTCATGCAACACTTCCACCACGGTAGTCAAATTATATTCCGAAAAAACGAACATCATCAAATATTTGACGTTTTGGAACTGAAAATTTGCATCATCCTTGATAATGATGGTTTCTGCTCATATGGTTATCATTGTGTCATCTAAAATGGAGACAGTGACAGCCATATTGGACTTAATTAAAACTGACTTAACACATCACATCTGCAGCTATGCATTTACGATTATATTGTTGATGGTCTATTGTTGTGGTAATAGTTTGACATAAAATGAAATATAAACCATTTGTTTTCCAAAAATAAAATATATCTCATTTCGTCAATGCGATAATCAGTTAGAACCAGGTCATGTTCCGAACAATAATCTACTAGAATGATGTCACTTGTTGTTAGGCAACGACAACAACACTGTGTGGTCTTGAGATATTCTATTAATTTTCATTTATCGCTATATTTGGTAACATTATTAATATATCTGATGCGCAATGTGGGCGGATAAAAAATAAAAGATCTTGAGCCACAACCATGCGATCGTCGTAAGCAACGGTATATAGTCCTTCACCTTTCCTTACCAACAATGCATTACAGGCTATCTTGTAGAAAGTATTAACATTTATATGTCATATTTGGAAAGTAAAGACAAAACATCCAAGCTAGAAACGGGGTCACATACACGTCCAAAAACACTAGAATACGGTACAGGAATTAGATCAGTAAGGGTATAAAACACGGGAAAAGATGTAAACTGTCAGTCAGGACACCAGAAATGGGCTTCACACATTATGTTTCCTCATCTTCGGCATCGAACCCGGACGAGACTTGAAGGCGTGACGAGCAAACATTGATACATTAATATCTGCCTTTGCATATTTACACTTACATAAGGTCATATATTATTAAATTATGATATATAAATAGTAGTTCATGATAAAAATGATACAATTTCACCTTAGTCGAGAAGAGAAAGAAAGGTGCACATGGTCGATGACTAATTAAAAGTAACGTTTTCATAATAGACGCCATGTATACCTCATAATTTGATAATGCCACCTGTCCTGTTCTCTTATGCCATTCTTTGTGCCCTTCATCCTTAAGTCAGTGTGTGACTTGCTCACGTGTTTCGCAAACACCTGGTGTCAACACCTATCAATAACTTATCAGTGTGGCTCTTTCTTGTGACAGAAATCGATGCAAATATAATATCCCTGAGTCACTGAGGTGTGTGATATCTGACACATATTCATAATTTCATAATTTCACCTAGATATCGATAGGTTACATATTGCAACCACCCACTCCGTACAATCAGCAGGTTACATATTGCAACCACCCACTCCGTACAATCAGTCAGGTTACATATTGCAACCACCCACTCCGTTCAATCAGTCAGGTTACATATTGCAACCACCCACTCCGTACAATCAGTCAGGTTACATATTGCAACCACCCACTCCGTACAATCAGCAGGTTACATATTGCAACCACCCACTCCGTACAATCAGACAGGATACATATTACAACCACCCACTCCGTACAATCAGACAGGATACATATCGCAACCACCCACTCCGTACAATCAGTCAGGTTACATATTGCAACCACCCACTCCGTACAATCAGTCAGGTTACATATTGCAACCACCCATTCCGTACAATCAGTCAGGTTACATATTGCAACCACCCACTCCGTACAATCAGCAGGTTTTATATTGCAACCACCCACTCCGTACAATCAGTCAGGTTACATATTGCAACCACCCACTCCGTACAATCAGTCAGGTTACATATTGCAACCACCCACTCCGTATAATCAGCAGGTTACATATTGCAACCACCCACTCCGTACAATCAGTCGGGTTACATATCGCAACCACCCACTCCGTACAATCAGCAGGTTACATATTGCAACCACCCACTCCGTACAATCAGCAGGTTACATATTGCAACCACCCACTCCGTACAATCAGCAGGTTACATATTGCAACCACCCACTCCGTACAATCAGCAGGTTACATATTGCAACCACCCACTCCGTACAATCAGTCTGGTTACATATTGCAACCACCCACTCCGTACAATCAGCAGGTTACATATTGCAACCACCCACTCCGTACAATCAGTAGGGTTACATATCGCAACCACCCACTCCGTACAATCAGTCAGGTTACATATTGCAACCACCCACTCCGTACAATCAGCAGGTTACATATTGCAACCACCCACTCCGTACAATCAGCAGGTTACATATTGCAACCACCCACTCCGTACAATCAGCCAGGTTACATATTGCAACCACCCACTCCGTACAATCAGTCAGGTTACATATTGCAACCACCCACTCCGTACAATCAGCAGGTTACATATTGCAACCACCCACTCCGTACAGTCAGTCAGGTTACATATAATTACAAGAAGTCAGTCGACGTGAGACTGAACCCAATCCAATGCCGCTCTGTTTATTGAATGGAAGATACTATATTACTGAGAAAGAAACAACATTAATGAGTGAGTTAATGAATGTGGATTAAAGCCGCCTTGAACAGTATTTCAGTTATATCACGGCGTGAAGTGATGCAGGTCTTGGACGTTTGTCGAGTTGGTGAAGTGCACAGTTGGTATCGTGCTAACAAACAAGGAAACTGTATAATCAGACAGGTTACATATTGCAACCACCCACTCCGTACAATCAGACAGGATACATATTGCAACCACCCACTCCGTACAATCAGACAGGATACATATTGCAACCATCCACTCCGTACAATCAGTCAGGTTACATATTGCAACCACCCACTCCGTACAATCAGACAGGTTACATATTGCAACCACCCACTCCGTACAATCAGACAGGATACATATTGCAACCACCCACTCCGTACAATCAGACAGGATACATATTACAACCACCCACTCCGTACAATCAGACAGGTTACATATTGCAACCACCCACTCCGTACAATCAGACAGGATACATATTGCAACCACCCACTCCGTACAATCAGACAGGATACATATTGCAACCATCCACTCCGTACAATCAGTCAGGTTACATATTGCAACCACCCACTCCGTACAATCAGCAGGTTACATATTGCAACCACCCACTCCGTACAATCAGTCGGGTTACATATAATTTTATAACTTTAAGCTGAACGTCACATACTCAAATCAGTATCTGGTTATCTGGCCCTATTATTTTAAAGCAAAAATCAAAATGGTTTTCTGCTTAAATATTAATCCTATGAAGACAAACAAGTAGTAGATTTAAAAGACACATCAAAAAGGTCTGTTAACCGTATTTACAGGCAATATTCACCATGTATTTCGCGATTTTGAATCAAGTACTTTGCATTGCATCTTACTGAGACAATCCCGGGCTGAAACACCGATTTCCTGCCGCAGCAAGGTCTCATACGAGGTCGTTCTCTGGCAGGTGGCCCTCACACCAGGTGTGTCATAATCAGACACATTCAGACTTCCCATATTGATTAAGAACCCTAATCTCCAACTCGCATGTTCCAGAGTAGACAATTTGTTTAGGGATAAACACTTCTTTATTTTGCTGTAATAGCGACGTTTCGGTGTAGATCCTTTCAACGTTGTCAAGGTTGTTACTTCTGAACTGTTTTTCTACTTTGACATCGATCAACATCAACAAAATGCCTAGTAGTATCAAACAATTCATGTTCCAGGTCCTTTGCACGTGCTATTAGACTATCAACTCCGCAAGGTCACCAAGGCACAGGTAATTACAACAGCTTACAATCGTCAAGGACATATACGAATTAAAGTAGTATATAAACCTGTGGCGTTCAGCACATGCAGCTACATAACGTTTTTTAAACAGATTTTTTTTACTCCTGATTTCAATTATATCTGATGCATGTTAATTTGTAAGACAGTCCACTCTAATTGATCATTTGATCGTAGTAAGACATCGTGCTAACGTCACAGGTGCTACGCCTCGTCCTCCTCCTCCCCACCCCCAAAAAAATCTCGAACTTTAAACAACATAAAACAGAGGCTTGGTGACCAGTGCCTCCTCATCTGCCAGCGATGTATTTTACCTTCATACAAGGATGCATGTAGAGTCTTCTTCCGAATCTTTTGATCGTGGGTTCGAATCCTGGTACACCTTGATACTTAGTTACTACCGTACTACCACCTTAATACTACCGTATTTCCTCTGTGAGACGCATGGGAGGTGTCTTAATATTTCGCGCAAACCGTTGACACGGGGTCTATTAGAGAGGTCCGGTGGCTATTTTATATCCCAAGGATCCCAAATTCTGGACTGCGTACCCTTGACACTCGTCACTCCCCCCCCCCCCCCCCCCCACCACACACACACACACACACAACACACACACACCGACACGGCCACCATAGCTAACTCTAGAAAATCATGTCAACTACTCACTTGATAAATATGTGCGAGTACTTCTAGGTCGTTCAACATTGATTGCGTTTGATGGTTTCGATATGATTTAACTGTCCTGATTCAATCCTCTTTATCTACCATCTGTTGTCGCTTGTTTTGTCTATTTTGGACCACATTTATGATATTCTGGAGCACGTTTATGATAACGATATCGATTTGTGCTTGACATTTGTCATACATATTGTCGATACATTCGCTTTATCCTGAAGATATTTGGGTCGTATGCAGACAAACACGTAGTCTCTGAGAATTTATAATTTTGTTAGAAACAAGTAACTTCATTTAAATTGAAACGGAGCCCAAGTGATATGAATCTGAGGAAAATCTAGATTTGCTTCATGTAGGGCTCTTGTTTTACAGTTTTACTGGGCTTGGCATAAGGGAAAATAATATGGTTGAGGGACCTTGAGACAGTCTGGGTCACATTTTAAACGACGTAAGGTACGGAAGTGCTCTCCTCAGCTAATAAGCGGTGCTATTTGCTGTTTGAATGGATTGGGGGGGGGGGGGGGGGGGGGGGGGTCGCATTGAATCGCATTTTTGGATAGGGCTCGGCAGTCGTATTACTATGGATACCCCTCCCTTGATCCGACCTGTGTCCCGATTCGATTAATTACAGACCACCATCATATAGCTGGGATATAACCACACAGTCAGAAAATTAACAACATACTACATGACTCTTTTGCTGCTGACTCGAACCATTTTTTGTGATGTTTATTGTTAAAAGCGCAGTGAGCAAAATGTCATTTAAAAAAAACCCGATCGAGTCTTTGCGGTGTAAATCACAAGCCAACGTTTAGATATTTAAGCGAGTGTAGTTTAATGCCGTTTTAGCAATAGTCCACTCCAGCAATACTACATGGTCAACAACGGGGATCACCAAAAATGGACGTCACAAGTTGTGTCCTTGTTGGGAATAGAGTGAGTGAGTGAGTGAATGAGTTGGGTTTAACGCCGCTTTTAACAGTATTCCAGTTATATCGCGGCGTGTCAGCTTAATGTGGGAGGAAAGCTCGAAGTGATGCAGGTCTCAGACGTTTACCACTTCGGTGAAACCCACGAGCACGGGTATGGTGCTGACAAACCTAGAAACATAATCGGGGCGAACCGGGATTCGAACACACAATCATAGGTTTCTGGCGTGCCCAAGGGACGCAACTCTGCACAGCGAATTGCTGCGCCTTAGACGACTGGGCCACCCGTGCCCCCTGTTGGGAATAGAACCTGTGTGTTCGGTGTGACAAAGCGATGCTCTAACCCCTATGCCACCAAAAAGTCTCGATCCAGGTGGTTAGGAAATAGTAAGGTCTTTTTTAAAGGCGAACATGGAAGTGTGATTAAGATTTTGCCGTTTGGAAATCATGGAACGACCGCAGCATGGAATACGAATACAATGAATTGTCATCATTCTTGGAACTCTCAGTCTCTGTGTCGGATTCCATTGTGGAAACATCTCATAGAAAGTAATGACGCCCAGCTGACACTGGCAGAAACCCGATACAGCCAAATAACATGCATGATCGCACGCAAACAGTTGCCGCACGTTCTCCTCTCACTTGTGTTATCATTATGTATACAAGAGTTACTTCCCTTTGTAATAAGTCCTCGCTTGTTAAAGCGGTTACCATAAACTTCGACACCACTAAACTCCAAACAGGACACACAAACCTAAATAACCATCTAAAAAAAATTAAAAAAACATACTACAGGTAACTGCCCACACTGCAAACAACTAGAAACCCCAGAACACGCACTCATCCACTTCACACACTACCTAACACATCGAACCGCATTACAAACCACCCTCAATCTAAACAAGGCTCTCACTCTAGAAGCAATACTAAACCCACAAAATAAACTAGAAAACTTCAAGGCCTTAGGCGTATTCTTAATCAAAACGGAACTAATAAAACACATCTAAAAACACTATAATCTACCAAATCAAAATTACATAAACAAACAAACATCCACCATACCCAGCTCCCTTTGTTCTCCTCCCCAACCCCATCGGCATCTATTCCAAATCTCAAAATTCCAAAATTCTATATAAGCAATCCCTAAAGCCCCCTCTTGGGTTCCACACACCATTTTCGCCCCTTTCGGAAACACATTAAATGGCCTGGCCGGGCTCGTGTGCGAAATACGCATCAGTCGGAAAGCGCACGTTAAATCTCCAAAGTAAGTAAGTAAGTAAGTAACTTCGACACACAAGACTGTCGCTCGTGATCAGTGTGTGAGCCCACGGCTATTAAGGCTGAATGTATCCCTTGTGCCCAATGTACGAATTATAGCATTATTGTCGTTTGACAGTGATTTTAACATCCAGCTGGATGTTGGTAACGCAGAAATTAGCACCTGCAAGATATGTCACTACCAGTGAGTGCCACATAAGAGGAGACGGGACGTATATATAACCGGAATATTGCCGAATGCGGCGTTAAACAACAAACAAACAAAACTACTTCTACTTGTACTGCCACAACTACTAGTACAAGTACTACTACAACTACTACTGATACAACTACTAGTACTACTACTCTTTCTCCTAAGAATAATAGACCCGTGAAGATTCCGGGGTAGAATAGGTCTTTAGCAACCCATGCTTGCCGTAAAAGGTGACTATGCTTGTCGTAAAAGGCGACTAACGGGATCGGGTGGTCAGGCTCGCTGACTTGGTTGATGCATGTCATCGATCCCAATTGCGTGGATCGATGAGTCAGACAATGCATTCTTACGTCACAATGTTGTACATTGTAGACATCACGTGGCTCACTTGACCTTGGAGTCTTGGCTCACGCTGACATGGAGTTTGGCTGCCCGTATATTTGTCTGAGTTTGCCATCTCCCGTCTGCCTAGAATTTTTTTTAATCCCGAGTGAAGAAATAAAAAGAAGTTTTCTCGTAAATTTTCCCCACCGCCTTACAAAATTATGACCCGATGTGATAAAAAAAAACCTACTACTATAATTGCACATTCATAAAAAGCAGGTCAGCTTGATCTTATTCAGTAATGTTCATTAAATGTTCGTTTGTGAAGCAAAGCGACTAGATCTACGTCATAAATTAATTAAAAGACTGGTACCAATTAGTCTAAACTTTAAAATGTCATAAAATAATTTACACGATTTGTAAAAAACAGGTTTTTATTATTTCATTCTTGGTTTCTGTTTTTCAATTTATATTTCACCAGCTCAGTCTCTTGTTGGATGGGGTTAGAGAAAAGAAACACATTACAAACAACATGCATGGCCAAATGACCACAGGTCTTCTTCTTCACTGTGACTGGCATGATAACGTGAACAATTGAGAATGTTCGCACTTCTTGTAAGACGGATCGTGTGAGTGAGTGAGTGAGTGAAATTGTCACGTACAATCACTGAACAGAACAAACCATGAGATATTCCATGCTAATTCCATGGTTGGACATAAAATCTTGGGGGAAAATGCGTTTGACATAAATATTTAAACACTGAGAAATAAAAGGGTACCTCTCACAGAGGATGAGGTCAATTCTTTTGTGGAAACAGCGCCTTCCGTTCATGATCACAGGGGGTGAAGTAAGCGGTACAAGTTATGAGCAGGTATTTTGTTTCGGAATAAAACAAATATATATATAAAGAACACACACAAACACACACATATAGACATATTGACATCATGAGCATTGATCTAAACAATTGCGATACAATGACATGCATCAAGCAAGTCAGCGCACCTGACAACCCGATCTCGTTAGTGGCCTAGCCTCTTACGATAAGCACAGTCGCCTTTTACGGCAAGCATGGGTTGCTGAAGACCTATTTTTACCCCGGATCTTTACGGCTCTCCCATTGAATGCAATGAACCTTGAATGACTGGGTGCGAGAATAATATGTGACGAACGCAGCTTGGAAAACTGCGTAAAACATTAACATACATAGTTTCTGGCCCGATTCAAATAAAATGACACTCATGACTGGCTGTTGGTGATATTAGAGATTCCGATGGCGGCGCCATCTCCGACACAGAACCATGGTGGCGAACTGGTCCAGGGTATGTAAACATGAAAGAATGGGGATATTCTGCCCTGGATAATCGAGGATGTCACGACGTCAGTGATAGATAGAATGCAAAATGAGAACATTTGGGGAACACATCGAATATCTTTTTTAACTTTATACACTTTAACAGTAAATAACGTACAATGTTTGAGTTATAATTGCCATAATTTATACAGGCTATTAACGAGACATGTACAAGCACCATAGCCAAGTAGTACGAGTATCATGAACACAAATGACTGATAAACTACAGAACAGTATTAAAGAAGTTGTTATCCATAAACATTGTGTCTATCTTGTCATCCGTCAACTTCTAAGTAATGCCTATCAAACAAGTTAAACTACAGAACATCCCTGATTACGTATCAAAGCTCTATGACTAATAAAATTATTTTTTTTCTTTGCCACGCTCAGCAATATTCCCGCTATATGACGGAGGTCTGGATCAGACAATCAAGTGATTGACATCATGCGCATTATGGATTCGATGAAATGCATCAACCAAGTCAGCGAGCCTGACCACCCGATGCCGCTAGTGCCCTCTCACGGCAAGCAGTGTCGCCTCTAAAGGCAAGCATGGGTTGCTAAAGACCTATTCTAACCTGGATCTCCACGGGTCCTAATAAATTAGTTCAGTTTCATCTTGTTTAACGCCGCAATCAGCATGCTCAGCAACATTCCAGCTTTATGACAACGGTCTGTAAATAATCGAGTCTGGAACAGACAATCCAGTGATTGACATCATGAACATCGATCCACGCAATTGGGATACGATGACATGCATCAACCAAGTCAGCGAGCCTGACCACCCGATCCCGTTAGTCGCCACTTACGACAAGCAATTAGTGATTCACTGGACAGGGTAACTGGGTAACCAACCGCTCGTGGTGATTTCATGATTTCGCTGTCAATCGATCCCCCGTTGTTGAGAACAGTTGTTTTAAAGGTTAATAGAATATAAGAATTAAGTGTCACGACTGCCTTGCGTTTTTATGGTGTGATAGTCACGTGAACTTGTGAAACTATTGGATCAAGTTCGAATATGGATGCCTCCCAGAGGGTTATCGAAGCTAGGGTTATGATAAATTTCAGTTCTTCAGTTAATGCAAAGATGCGAATTCGTAGCTATGTACAGCGCCGGTTTTACTTTTCCCAACATAGATTCGCGATCACAGCGAATTTCATACTGATACACCAAGCAAGCCAAAATAAGTGAATACTAGTGTCCATTGTTGGTCAGTGTATTTCCTCTTCTGACGAAAAAACAGGATCAGACAGAGCAGCATCTGTGTCCGTGTCTGACTGGAAAATATCGGTGGTAACGTAGTCATGTTTTGAGTGATCTCCCCTTGTCGACGGTTCTGATTGGTCAGAATCCGATGGCTCATTGTCTGATCCTGTTTTCCGGTATTGGTAATCGTAGTCTTCATCATCAGAACTGGAACTGATGCTGCCATCTGAGCTGGAGCTCTCCGTGGAGTCACTGATGTGCGCGTAAGACGACACATGTAGTGTTTCTTTGAAGCTGAGCAACGTTCGACTAGCGCGTCTTTCTTCCCTCTTTAACGCTTGTCTTTCTTTCCTTTCCTTCGCATCCTTCTTCTTTCTTTCAATTTCTTCCTCATCCTCGCTGGAATCCCTCTCCTCACTGACGTCACTGAGGTCGCCGTAATCCACGGGGTTCATGCATGCCGTGCACATGTTTTGGAGGTCGTCGTAGCAGTTGATGCAGTACACCGCTTCACAGCCGGTACTGACGCAGTGCAAGAAATTCTCGTCATCGTCTTTCTTCCCTTCCTTACCACACATCAGACAAATCTTTCGCTCATATCCAAAAAACTTCAGAAGCTTCCCAATTAACGGATACTGAGCCGCCAGACGGGACCGGATGCTGGCCTTTTGCACATCCTGGTCCTTCATGTACTTCCGCCGTATCTGCCGTCGGGCAAATTTGAGAAAACCTCCTCTTGTTTTGAGAATATGATTGTACAACCACACTGCCCTCTGTTCCTCCCGACCTGGGTGGTAGCACGCTGCAATCACGTGACGTAGGCGCAAGGCGTAGGCTTCAAACACTGACATGAAGAAACACACGCTGTATATTATTGCTACAGTTTCATAGACGGCAAAGTTAGGCACCGCTGGATTTGGCAGACAGTGGGTGGTGTCTACATCAAGGTTAGCCTCGGACACAGGGTCAAGGACGGATATCAAGGCTCGGTACATGTCCGCCATTGCCCCCTCTCCCTGCACGTGTAACTTGGTGTGGGGAGGAATTGCCGAGTTGGTCTTGATCTCGAAGTGGGTTCTGATGAGAGACAGGACCCAGTACAAACCGTAGTCGCACATTAGGTAGAAGCAGCCGTGACTCGCAGCAAATATCCAGAACCCGACACCACTTGCCATCTTAAGTTTTTCCGACCTGAGAAGTCTGGGAGAAGACGCACGGCCATACTTCCTCTTCTCCTCCGGCATTAATGGGAAGATGGTTTCCTTTCCTAACTCCTGACGACGATCGTCAATTTTATGAACATGCGCAGTGATGAATACGTTATCGAAATGGCTCTTGTGGATGTATTTATATCTGAAACATACAAACAAACGTGACACCAATTGCACCAACGGTTGCTACAGAAATACAGTGACACCACGTACGTCTCCGGATTCTACGTACAGTGCATTGCCCGGATAAACAAATGTCCAGATTGACAGACCATCGGCAATGTTCGATCTATATTCGATCTGAGATTGAGGGGTTTTACGAATTAACAGGTATCACTATATGAGACAACTTTTACAATATCAAATTTTAGGCAGATATCGTTGGATTCAAGTATTATTAAAGGATAATTATATTGATGAAAATATATATTACATACTTCAGTGTGAAAGAGTTTTCTGAAGGTGAGAAAAGTGATATTTTGATTGCAGTGAACATAACACTTCATATTTCACTGCAGTGAACATCACACTTTGTCAGAACTATCGTCATACAAGAGTTACCTCCCCGCAAATTGTTTCCCATTATCGTAAGTGCCTGGCCCGTACACAAACTGTTGACTTCGCTGTTACGATAGTTCCACATTGATACGGCAAAATAATAACAGATGGTCATTTATGGAGTTTATATTACTTCTTGCCGTTTGTTATTGTCTTGAAAATGTTTGCTTGTAAACTGTAAATTTCTCATTTAACTCGTCAATTGAGAGTGTTCGTTTTTTAACTTCACCAGGGTGTATTACTTTGCTTCTAACAGAGATATTTTCACACCCGACACATGGAATATCCTGTATAGTTATTATGACTATTCGCTTTCAATCCCCACCACAACCGTTCACTCGTAAACACTCCGCCTCTTTTCAATTCGCTAGGATAAAATATGATAAGAGGAAATTTACTCAGCCCCAAATATATCCTCTTGTTTGGGGCAGTCAGTTGAACTAGCACACTTTTTTATAGCTTATTTGGCATAAATTGTTTGGTTCGGTCGATATAAGTCGGGGAAAAAATAAAATGCTAAATGAAATATTGTTGAATATTATTCTGGCACATATATTAGATAATTATTATTTGAAATGTTAAAAGTTTACATTTTATTTTTGAATTAGTTTTTAGGTTGTATAGTTTTTCTAACGCAAAGTGATAGGGCAAATGTAAACGAAGTTAAAGCAATTAATATTCTAATTTTGTCTTTAGCTCCGGTCGGCCGAATCTGTAGAAATAAGGAAATTGTGTCGCCTATTCACGTGAGTAATGATTTTAGCATTCGGAGTCACAAAATCATGTTTATTTGTTTGTTGTTTGACGCTGACATGCATCAACCAAGTCAGCGAGCCTGATGTTAAAGAGATCATCATACCTGTACATTACTGCCTTGATAATTACAAATGTCACCATGAAAGTCATGACGTGGTCGGCGGCGTTGATGAGGTCAGCGAGACGTTTCGACGTTGCTTTGATCTCTACCATGATGTCTTCCTTGACTTCCTCATAGCTCTTGGACTGTGTCATACTAAGGTTGTAGTGGTAGTCGATCGTGACGTTGAAGTAGAACATGTCGTGGACGTTGCCTAGGATCTTAGTTACGGGCAACCCGATAGATCGTCCCACGTGGTGCACGATCTCAGACGCCACAAGACAAAACAGTTCCCCTGCACGTGCAATATGACACAATTGCGCCACCAAATCCACAATTTCACAAATGAATTTAAACACCCCAAGTCTATTTCGACAGTCTTGTATAGCCTCGTCAAATGACTTCTTACACCTGCGATAGGGTGCGCCCATGTTGTGATTGCAGATATTGACAATAGAAATAAGCCAGGCTAGGACTCTTCCAATTGCCTCGGCTAATTCCTGAATAGCTCGTTTTAGAGCCAGTAAAGCCTGCCGAATAGTCTCAGAAAATTGTCTAATTGCACGGAGCATGTCTCTGATGCCGTCTAGGAGAGCGGCGACAGGTGACATCGCCTCTTCTATAAGCTGTCTAGTTTCATTTTGTGCCAAACTTTGCCCGCAGGTGGCGCTCTCGGACATTACAAGGATGTTGTGGTTGAAGTTTGTGACTGGGTGGTTGAGTATGAGAATCGTGGCGTACATCAGGAGGAAGGAGCGACCTTTACTGGAACAAAACGACGGAAGCATCAACAGCACCACGCAGCGAAACGTATCCGAGAATGCCAGACCGAGGCTGAGCACCAAGCCGAGACTGGATGATATGATCGTGGAGGTCAGCAGGGGGAGATTCATCTGTAGGGCCATCAGTAGATACAGCAGAAAGGACAACACGATGCCGCTGAAGAAACCGAGGAAATTCTTCAGACATTCATTTTCGTATGTGCCTGCAGCGAACATCCGCCCGCAGCATGATATTGGGATTTTTTTTAACCTTGGACGTGACGGTTTAAGGCAGCACGGGCAAAATGCTTTACAGCACATTTGCTTTAGTCCGCCCATGCAGCTGATGTAGAAGTCCTCATACCATGGCCGGATTGGTGGAAGTCCCGCCATTTCCCGAAGAGCATTCTCTTTAGCTCGAGCAAGTCTTTCGAGAGCGGCCTTCACCTTGAAGGCCTGTACAATCTGTTTCGCCTGTGCCATTTTCGTGCTCTTCAGTTTTCGCGTTCTATTTTAAAGAGGTTAACGTAAAACCACATCTAAAGACTGCTACTCAGTAAACGTAAGCGTGAACGTTCATTATCGTATGACGTCACCATGACGTCATGCATTGTGATTGAATTGCGCCGAATATATCGATGACGTCATGGAATGATGATACCGAATCCAACTGTATTATTTCAATACTGACGCATCCTTCCCAAGATCCTGATAGGGGAAAGTTATCAATTTTAATATATTTATTAAATCTTACCAAAGGCTTTGTTTAGCGGCAATAAGATGTTATTTTATTGAGATTGGACGTGAGATTATGCGGTCGCGTGGGGCTTTACCATCTCTTACTTCGAAATAAGGCAGCGATGCAGAAATTGATTTCATCTCTCATTTCTTGCAAAGATATGTATACTGTGTGACAGCTTTGTGTGAAGGGAACGAACAACACGAGGTCTGATATCTGAATTGAAGGAAAATCGATCTAATGAAATTCAAGTTTATAGTTTTATTAATCTTGATTTTGTAGTCACTAAACTGCTCTCCCGATTCCATATCTTACGCAAAAGCTTATTCCGTGTTGACATATTTCATCAGAGCATCTAACATTTTTTTTTTTATAAAGCCAACTGCAAAACTATTTTCCCCTGGTATTTTCTGGAACACAATATTTATTGTAAGATGTTAACACCGCAACCCCCATAATTTGAGGAACAAATATATAGTAGTCACGCACTGGGACTGTTGCTGTGGACTGAAATAAGGAGAGGTGTATACATGGGATTGGCCAGCTCCTGAGGGCGACACGTATTGTCGGAATAAGGCTAATTCGTAACTCCGACAGTGCTAGAAAGGAGTTAGTGAAAGCCACTTTCAATCGTACATCGATGGACGAAATGTACACATGCCTGCATGATACCACACAGTTCGTAACCTTGAATCGCTTTTTGATTTTAAAAAGTTTTCGAAATCGTGGGCGAAAAGAAAACAGCCTCTTGTTTCGAGGTCATCAATTTGCAACAGAACCGGTTTAACTTTCCGCAATTTTCAGGTTCGTGAATATCGATTACACCTGTTTGTACAGCATTCCCGCTTCAATTGATAACGTATTTTAGTCTTCCCTGTCAACTGAATAGGGCTTCACTCCACACATTGTTTGTTTCATAATCCGTCGATGTGGGATCTGTCCAATTTTGCATTCGGGAACTGTTTTTTTTCCGTTTTGATCGTTTTCACTGTCTGCGTCATAATTTGTATAAGATACATTGTACTTAGTGTTAAATCATCGTAAATATTATCCAGTGCGAGGTCGCCGTCTTTCTCAGAAAGGAAATTCTTGCGGACAATGCAAAAATTAAATGCTAAAACGGTTTCCAAAGGGGGTTTGGATGGGGGAGGGACTACCCCAAATGTTGTAACGTTTATACTTTTATGTCTTTGGGAATGCAATCATAGTGAATTTTGAAAAGGTTTACGACTGACCAGATTTCCCAGAATAATTTAACTTTCCCCTTACATTCTTTCAATACCAGTTACATGATAGTTGAAATGAAACAGAAATTCAAACTGCCAAAGAAAATAATTTAGCTGGGGTAAGAGTATTTTTAGCGTCACGACTGGCATAAGTTGTTTGTAAACATAACGGTCAGTCGTTTGCGAGTTATATCTCCAAGCATGGTTGTAGCCACCTACCACACTGGGGAGCTTTGACTTCTGGCAGGGATAGAATAGAGAGCTTCGCGAACGGGCTATCGCTGAGGACGTTGAGTCGCTAGTAGGACAGAGTACATGTCTCGACTGCCGTGTTTTTATATACCAAATATATTTTGGAAGAAAACAAATTGCATAAAGGAGGAAGAATACTTTATCGTACGTTGAGTTTATTGAGTTTTAATTTATGTGACTGAACTAGCTTTTTTGGGACCGATTATATCGGAAGAGTAACGAAGATGTCACGCGCTCGGAAGAAGGATGTTCTGTTAATGGTCAAAGGGAGACAACTCAATCAATAGTTTCATGCACTCGATCGCTCAGTGTTTTGTAGTTAGCTGAATGTATTCCGAGCGGACACGGGTGTTGTTTTATGGGCCGCGCACTGACGATTTCAGTTTCATTCGGGCCCACCCGGCTTTCCCCGTAACCTACACGCAACATCGATGCGACTGATTGGATTTGAGGAGCCTTACCGTTAATGGTCAAAGGGAAGTAACTATAAATCCTGTTTGCCATTTGCTTAACAGACTTACGTTCCCTTGATTTGTTGTACGCAATTAGCTCCCTTTGATTGATGGCACACGCCGTGTGTGAAGTTTTAAGCGAGACACTGCGCTGAGTTATGGAAAGGAATTAAGTTATAACTCTTCTACAAACACGATTATCTCCCTTTGACCATATACAAACCCACTACCCACTAACACGTGGTCATTACCGATATTTGTTTTGCCAAATCCTTTTTGAGAAGGATTGCACAGTTCAGGAGGAAGGATATTCAAACGAGCACACTGAGTTTTACTTCACATAACTGAACCAGCAGAGCTTCCAATCACATATAATTATTTAAGTTCTGGGCTTGAGAGCCAGGCGGCAAGTTCAGAATGGAGGTGAGGTATTTCTGTATAAATTACCACCAAAGACAATAAATAGATCTTAATTGTGCACCCCCCCTTTTAAAAAAAGCTGTATCCACCCATGGGCAGTACTCCGCTAGGTTTGATTGTGGTTCATACAAAAATTCAATATGCGTCATATTACAGAAGTTTTACATTTGAGAGCTGACTTCAATATAAAACGTTGAAACCGCTGTACACGAGTATGTACGCAAAGTGTGCACATCCTGACTTTCACGTTTATACCCCAATAAACGCGAAAAACATTTTGAAGTAAATTCTTGTCAATAGGTACGACAACAATAATAACTTGAAGGATTGCTTATCAAATCATTATATCCGTGAAGATCCGGGGCTATAATGGGCCTTCAGCAACCCACGCTTGCCGTAAAAGGCGACTATGTTTATCATTAGAGAAGACTGAAGGGATCGGGTGGTCAGGCTCGCTGACTTGGTTGATGCATGTCATCGTATCCCAATTGCGTAGATCGATGCTCATGATGTCACTGACTGGATTGTCTGGTCCAGACTCGATTATTTACAGACCACCGTCATATAGCTGGAATATTGCTGAGTGCGGCGTTAAACAACAAATACACACGCGCAGACAAAATAATTAATCATTAATATAAAAACAGCAGACAAAATACGAAAACAGTGACATCTTCAGCGCAATAATGCAACACAAGCCTCGTCTGTTCTATTATCAGCCAATAAGGAAACAGTACTGGGCGTGGCCTGATGTTTTTTTACCGGTTTACAGAAACAAACGCAAAAGAATTCCTTGGCCAACCAAATGCCACTGAATTACATGCTATTTATATATTTACGCGAGGTCAGATACATCTATCGATACTGAAACTAAACGTGCACTGTAAGGTTTCATAGTAAATAACAAGAAATGATGAAATTGAGTAAAGTAACAGTGAAATTGATCCCTCTCGTCATTCTCGGCAATATTTCGACCATTTTCTGACGTCAATGATGTAATCACTGTTGAAAAACACTCCACATTCAGTTATCTAGTCGTAAACACATACATGCATCTGCGACATTTATTTTTGTTCATAGTGGTAAAACGCATTTTATAGGGCAAAACTTGACCATTTTTGTAATAACATAAAATGTCTCAACAATCTGGCCAATGTGACCTGGGGGCACCAATGTAGTCACTCAATAACCGTTCAAATCATCATCATCATCATCATCATCATCATCATCATCATCATCATGTGACCTGGGGGCAACAATGTAGTCACTCAATAACCGTTCTTATCATCATCATCATCATCATCATCATCATCATCATCATCATCATGTGACCTGGGGGCAACAATGTAGTCACTCAATAACCGTTCTTATCATCATCATCATCATCATCATCATCATGATGATGTAGGTTCATGAGTTAAATATATTATGTATAACGCACAGTTCATTTATCTTTAGTATGTACGGTTTGCCGAGTCCTGCCGCAATTCGTTGTGCAGAGTTGCGTCGCTTCATCACAATATGATAGCGGTTTCGAATCCTAGATTGTCCCTGATAATGATTCCTGGTGTAGCAAACCCGTGCTTGTGGAGTGCCTACACCCCCGAGTACATTGTGACCGAGAACTGTGCGTGGGTTTAATCTTTGCCCAGATTACACACTGTAACCAGATTATACAGCACTGGTTGATTGTCTTCCTAACACATGTGACTGAATTCACCAAATCGATAACCTTATCACATATATAATCCCATTGAAAGTTGTCACTGCTTTTGACACAAGCAGCCATGATTTGTTCATATGCAGATTATTTAAAAGATTAGGTAACTAACATGATTGTCCAGGGTGCCGTTGTACAAAACAACCTTAGCGATACGGCTGTCGTAAGTCTATGTCAAGTTATCGGAGTTACGATCGCTTTGTACAATGGGACCCAGATAAATGTCAGTGTCTGTGCTCTATCAATCCCCAATTATGCAATGTCATATGTCTCTATTATGATTAATACCCAGGACCTATTTCTATTCCACCAAACCCTCGTTTGGAAGGAGCCGTCACCATCTCAAAATCAGAACGGCTTTCCTCTCGCTCATGCGAGTTATATGATTGGACGTTTGTTTTTAACGTCATGCCACGAATCAGGTCAAGGAATGAAGCACTGGTAGGCCATGGGGCCTGGGGTGGTCCTGATGGGAACATATTGCCCTATGTTATATACTCTTTGATGAAGGACACAAACACGTTTAGGGCATCAAACCTTTTTAGAGGACAAAAAGTAACCGATGTCGAGTTTTCTGGCTCACACCTTTTTAGTTCTAAAAACTAAACGTTGTCAAACGCGCCCCTGCATGAGACATCAACTATGCCAGTTCGCAGATGGGTAGTATATTAATTTTGCATATTCTTTGTTCTGTAATGGGCGCGTTAGCGCTCCGAAAAAAAGAAGCACTCATAAAATATTACACTGTACCAAAACACTGAGACAAGGAATCGTGATGCACCATGCCGCATTTGGAACGGCAAAAGTAGGACGTTGAAATATGAATTAGAACAGAACAATAATCGAAACGGTCCCTTCATTTTTGTCTACACTGTACTCTTCAGCGTGTTAATGAAACTCGACCTCCATGTTCATGTAAGTGAAGGGAAAGTGATTCAAGTTCCCCAACACAGTAATAGGCACCTCCCTGATTGAATTCGCACGTGGCACTATAGCCTCATATTTGTGCAATCCCACCTTCAGCTATCCAGAAATATTCGAGGGTTATATTCTCGAAACAAAACTTTCTAACTTGCTCACGTTCTAACTTTATAGTGATCTTATATTTCTTAGAGAAATACTGAAAGATTTGGCACTGGACACAAAGCTTAGCTACCAACTGAAACTTGTATATTCCGAATATCGAAGGGCACCAGTTCTACAGTTGCCTTGGACCCCAATCTTAACTCTCAAATGTGAATTTTAATTGAAAACGTAACGTTTATATACAAATTGTAAAACAGGCGACATTTTGGCCTTGTCAAACAATGAAATCATTCTTAGTTACATTTTGCGTCACATCGGTAGTGTTTCAGCCATAGAGAATGACAAGGTATGGATACTCATATTGATGTTTTGTTTATAGGTTCATCTTTTATAGAACGGTAGTGACAAATTAGTAACGAAGGTTGTTAGTGTCTGTACTGTCGAGGGCTGTTGAGTGAGTCACTGAGTTAGGTTTAACGCCGCTTTTAACCGTATTCCAGTTATATCACGGCGTGTCAGCTTAATGTGGGAGGAAAGCCCGAAGTGATGCAGGTCTCAGACGTTTACCACTTCAGTGAAACCCAAAAGCAAAGGTATGGTGCTGACAAACATAGAACCATAATCGGGGCGAACCGGGATTCGAACCAACAAGCATAGGGTTCTAGTGTGTCCAAGGGACGCAACTCTGCACAGCGAATCGCGGGCCTTAGACGACTGGGCCACCCGCGCCCCCGATGGCTGTTGAAGTAGCTGATATAATTGCCACCCGGATAGGGTATGTAAGTTCCACGTCATTCAAAGTAGTTTTATTCATGGCAGTTCTTTAAGCGAAGTAGTCATTTTGATTTGTGGCTACACGTTACAACTGTCGCAAGCGCCTCAAGAATGGCATAAGTCCTGCTGGGGTACCATGAAGATTGTTAGACGCCTCACACCTCTTTTTTTGCTTTGGAGTTTAAATAAAATGTTCTTGGATTTTTTTCAGGGTGAAAAAACCCCAAAACAACCCAAAGTGATTTCCAAAGATGTATGATTAAAACAATAAGAATAATAACAAATTTAATAAATGTTATTGTGTCAGTTGTACGTGTTATTATTTATTATGTCTGGTTATAGTTATTCCCCACACAACAGTTTGAAAGGCAAGGGTAACTCGACGAGTGTATTTTTTTTTTTGGTACAACGTCATCAAGCTACGTATTGACAAATTGAATGTTTGCGTTCGATTTCCAAACCCTGGACGATCTAGGTAATTCAGTGTAGACCAAGGTATAACCATACTTAACCTTCCTGGCACTGTCATGATAACTGATTTCGGTTGACCTAAGGTACCCTTACCTACTACTACTACTGGGGTGTGGTACTCTGGTTAGCAGCCTACAGGTGATGTCGTCCTTAAAGAAAATAAGAGTTTCATTTATTGATTCAATCAGTCACGAATATGAGATTTTGATGAAGTCCCGGGCTCGATTCCCCGCATTTCATGTGTCCACCGCCGTTATATTCCTGGAATATTGCTAAACGCGGTGTAAAACCCACTCACTCACTCACTAACACATAATGGCATGAAGTTGAACACACGGTCTGCCTGAACAGAACGGGGCAGTGTTTACCGTTAACTTGTTACTGCCATTTTCACGCCCTGTTATTATTTATGACGCTATTGTAAACATTCGTCATGATAACTGATAAGTGGGAAGGTCAGAAGACGCCTCTAACAGATAAATCCAGTTCAATTTTCTTCGCAGTACTGCCACGTGATCAATACACTTTACGCGTTGTAAACATTATTCCTTCATGTTATTCATGGTCAACATATCTGGATTCTGAAAGCAATGCATCGATGTTATCTAGAACCATACTTGTAGCTCGGAATGAAAGACAATTTATGAGAATTACGCAGTCAGCCATGACATTCCTGTTGGAAATTACGAGGCAGACAATTTGGCTCCAGCACTCCAGATTTTGAGATTGAAAAGATTCTTTTCAAATTAATTGTGTGCACTTTTCGAACACAAAACGAAAAGAAAGCACATTCCAACAAATCGTTTAACACTTCGCTGACTGGTTCCGTATATGACACAATAATGCAATCACCTCACTTGACAACGCTCATGTTTAATACGTTTTTCGTCGCTAGCCACAAGAGGACACGGTATCGAATGAAAACAAATAGTCTGAAGTTTGGGAAGCGAAACTGCTCTTGTCATAATTAAGGGCAGCGGAGCAGTTTGTCAAAAATTGTATCACCCCAAACAAACGTTAAAGGTGTACATGTAGACAGAAAACCATCCTTGTTGTAAGATGAAGCCTAGATGTTAACAATTTTTCTCTTGGCTTGTAAGTGATTCTTCACAACAAGAAACGCATAGGCAAAGTTTGAAACATTTTACAGTGTTCAATTAAAAGTGCATACTTCATTTCATACGATTGACACAAGGGTGAAACATGATGATAGTCACATGTTCTGTAGACACAATGGCAATACTGGTTGTCCTGTCACATCCGATCTGTACCAGGATTCCTTCCTGTGAATTCTCCTTTCTGCCTGCAACACGTTGGTCAGATGTGCAAGTATCCGTGGCGTATGTCGACGTTGACGCACACGTCTATCGAGTTCATCCCACAGATCCGGAGATCTGGAAGGCGACGATAAAGATATTGGCCTATGAATTATGAAGTAAGTCATCAGTGACAAGGGCTGTGTGAGCTGTGGCGTTGTCATGTTGAAACAACTCCCTCTGTCGGTTGATAATCAGAAGAAGGTGACGCTGGTCGATGTTCCGATTTGCTGAATCCCCGAACCACCACCACCAGTACAGGAAGTCAGAACTGTGTAGGATATGGCTCACCACATCAGCACCCTTACACCACCGAATCTGTCCACCTGTCGTACGCAGTTCGGTTCGTTCACATCGACGTCGGAAGATTCGCTGTCTTCAATCTCGGCGTTGGAGAAGAAATCGTGATTCATCAATGAACCAGCCTCGCCGCCAGGTTCTCAGAGTCCATGCCTGTACGGTGTTGCTCCATCGCATACGTTGTCGTCGATTTTCCCACGTCCAAAAAGTTGACGAACGTATGACAAAATGTTGACGGACGTTTGACCATTTATAGCCACACTGTAACGGCACTTGATTGTCACACTACTTGCACGTGCGTTTTCCGTTTAATTTCCTTTACATGACATTATTGTGCAGTCTTATAAAACATACTGTATAAAGCTACAAAAGTTTACAACGGTTGCGTTCATACACCAGTTAACGAACACGTGACTTACATCGTTCAATCAAAGCTATTGCATTTGTATAGAATGTTTTACAAATAAACAAAATCAACATTCTCATTATCTCCTATGCCTTTCTTTGTATGAAGAGGGTATGTAATCGTGCACTGACGCCTGCTCGTGCTATCCGCCACTGGTTTGCATGGGCCGTGAAAGTCAAGACGCTATTTCCGGTCACAGTATAAATAATTAAAATGAAATGCTGAAGTTTCTGTGTTTGTTGTTTAACTCTGCACTCAGCAATATTCCAGCTATGTGACGGCAGTCTGTAAATAATCGAGCCTGGACCAGACGATCCAGTGAATGACATCATGAGCATCGATCTACACAACTTGGTTACGATGTAAGCGAGCCTAATCACCTGATCCCGTTAGTTGCCTCTTACGGCAAGCATGGGTTGCTTAAGACCTATTCCACCCCGGATCTTCACTGGTCAAAATGTTGAAGTGGTTACACCTCTCTTTCTACGCCTTCTCTACCTCGGTACATTCTGAATTTGTTTCTAGGTTTGTCAGCACCATACCCGTGCTCGTGGGTTTCACCAAAGTGGTAAACGTCTGAGACCTATATCACTTTGGAAATTCCTCCCAACACGCTGTGGCGTAACTGGAATATTGTCCAAAGAGGCGTTAAACCCAACTCCCTCCCTCATTCACCCTACTCATATTTCCATGGCATCATAAGTTTTCGTACAATTTATAAAAAAGTAATTGAAATGTTAATTTACTGACTGTTTCGAAAAACCACTTGTCAAAGAAATCTAATTAAAATTCTGCTAGGAACAGGAATAAGGAGGTCCATCAGATGACCAACTGAAACGTTATTGACATATTTAACTCCTTGCATAATTGTGGACACCTTAATTGTGATATGACACGATTTTTATGCTTGATTAATAAAAGCAACTTAACAATCAGCGTTTCTTCATTACTACAAAATACCTGTCGATGGATAATACGAGTGGTCGTGAATGTCTTTAACCTGCTATTCGTTTTGAAAGCATAATTCTAACATACATCCTGTCTAAAATGTGGGACGTCTTGAACTACATAAGATTTAAGTATGGGGAAATTTAATTGGGGGATTAGATGAAAGCCAATTTATAAATGTCAAAATACAAATGAACACCACTTACCTTTTGTAATTTGCCGTTCGTCATTTTTTCTTTATCATTTTATCAGTAATCCATTCTCTGTATTCACTACTTTCAAAGTATGAAGATTGAAATGAAATTGTTTGTGATAGCAGCCAAGACAAAATGCTTATATCTCCTCACAATGAAATATGTTTGTGTTCTCTCTGTAAGCTGATCAAAGCTGGCAACTCTGCACACATACAAAACATTAATGCCGGCACTGCTTTGATGACATTGATAGAGATTACGATGCCTAACTTTCAGAAGAATGCTCAGTGCACTTGGTTGACGGTTACTTCTACAATACACGTGTTCAATTTAACTTACAAGTGTGAAAAGATGGATGAAAAGAATAATAATTAACATATGTTGTTTGCTAAATATGTATGACTTAGGCAATAAACATGAACGTCTTTTTAGTAATTATAGTTGTTTTTAATGCTTCTAGTGTGGTACGCGTTAAAGCGGGGTTTGAAATGTGCAACTCGGAGAACACGTTTATATCTTCTTTCGTGATATGGCACATGCTACTCACTGTAAGTTGGTCCCTGTGACCTACCACTGATATTTATAGAATAACCCACGAGGTACGAGTGATTACGGAAAATATGTCACGAGTGGAATTAATGTTTTAAGTTCCGAGCTTTAGCGAGGAACTTAAAACATTAATTTCACGAGTGACATATTTTCCGTAACCACTCGTACCGAGTGGGTTATTCTATTTATTACCCATATTCATATTAAAGACATGTTTCAAGAAAAAAACAATCAACTGTCGCCGATCAAGAATCAGCTGTTTTATATCAATCCGCGTGTGAAAAAAACACCGTCCACTCACTCCAACCGCATTACTCAATTAACGTGTTGTTACGTCTGAAAAAAAATAGTTCTGTTAAAAAACTGTAAAGAATCACATTATTGCAGTTATATTTCTGTCCGATTTACACAGCGTACACTATCTAGCATTGATGAGGAAGACAGATTTCCTTAGAGGTTCATCAGGTTTTTAAATCAAAGCTTGTTTTGACAATTAAAGATCTCGTAACTGAAAGACAGCCCCCGTCGTGCATCGGCAGATACATGCATTTCATATTGAGAAGAGGAAACACGGAAAACCTGTCAATTTTTGTGTGTGTCATTTGACAAAAATGACAAAATCTATAACAACAACATAGACGGAATGTACAGAAGTCTTGTTTGTTAGAGAAAAGTTACGAAAAGAAGGTAAACTTTGAAAAGTACGATTGCTGTCACAGTGTCGGAATGAATGACCCGACTTGACCCAGATATGAGACAGCCGAAACCAGGAATGACAAGAGAACCGGCGTTACAGTTTAATCCGGACAACAAGTTTAATGAACATCGTGTGTGCTTTGAGACAAGTGTCACTGATGGGAAACATGTGCATGTGGGATTTCAGGAGGATTTGTCAAACGCGGAGTGGGCAGTCAGATGAAGGGAGTTTGTTGATATTTTGAAGTGATTCATAATGGTGGAACACCTGTTGATAGACAAACACGGTATCTGGAGACTTGGTGCTAAACTGTCCGCATTCACGGAGTTTATTTAGTTCCATATCGGACACGGGATCAGCTCGCTGGGGTAAGTTTTCTTTTCATTGTATTTTTAATTATTTTTGTTTTGATTTCAAAACCTCTCCGAGTTGAGCAAAGTGCATCGATTTCGCAACCAGATAATGGTAATCATGTCGCTAAGGTAACACTCTATGCTATCCTTGATGTCCTTCAAAGTAGACAGTTCGAATTCTGAACTGTCTGATGTGCATGCCGAAATGATAAATTTGCAGATGATAATGTTTAGTTGCACCTTTCCTATGTCATTCACCCCCATAGTCATATGGTTCCCGGACATCAGTCAGCCTGCATACCGCACATCGCCGTACTTTGCAGACGTAGCGGTTACGAAAAACGTATACATTGTATAAAAATGTGTCACGTTATTTCTTCACACAACGTTACGAAATCGTACGAAATCGGAAAGTCTTATTGTTGTTGCTGAATGAATTTGTTTTTATTCTCATGCCATCGTTGAAAGTGTGAGTAGTCATATTTTTCGTGTTTTTCTTACCTGTATACATATGTGAACTAAATTCATGTCAACTTGTCAAGTTGAGTCTTTTTCATGTGTGTTTTCATGTTCATTTGCAGTTACCGATGTCATCATCGTTCACAAAGGCAAACCTGTCTATACAAAGTCCGGTTTTTGGATTCGGGTGGTCGAAGAATTCATCAAACAGCAAACCCTCTTACACAAACGCAAACCAGGACTTGGTGGTGATGATCTTGGCGCCCTAGAAACAGTTTATGGCAACATCACAATTTGGATCTTGGAACTTCAATCTGGCCATATGCAGTTTTGACAACAGAGACATTAAATGTGTTCATAGGTTGAATTATACGAATAACTTTTCATGTCAGTCAGATCTCCGTCCGCTTTAACGAGGTCATTTACTTTGACAGGTCTCAAATGGCCAGCCATGTTTGTTTACAAACGGGGACGTAGTTTTGGTTTATACTGTAAAATGAAAATCATGTGAAATAAATGAAAAAAATGATAATGTGAAATCATGTTGTTAATATGAAACTATGTGTCTTGTCTTTAAAATCTCCAATCAGTGAGATTGTAGCGCGTAAAACATCTGAAGGGAAAGGCGTGGATTTGTGAATGAATGGGATGAGAAAAAAATAGTTCCGTTGTCCAATGAAAATTTATCTTTGTTCCACTGACCAATCAGCTTCGAGAATCACTAATTGCACACTGTGCAAATATCAAAAAGTTATTACACTGCATATTTGAGCCCATATGGGTAATAAATTACGGTTGCCGTCACTTGTCATACAACAGTATTCAAATGATATAACCACTACGTACAGACTGCAGAGAGAGGAGTGAGCGAGTCGGGTTTAACACCGCTTTGAACAGTATTCCAGTTATTTGACGGCTATGTCAGCTTTAAGTTTGTTTATTTGTTGTTTAACGCCGCACTACGCAATATTCCAGCTATATGACGGAAGTCATGGACCAGATGGACACAATCCAGTGATTGACATCATGAGCATCGATACAAGCAATTGGGATCGATGACATGCATCAACAAATTCAGCGAGCCTGTCCACCCGATCCCGTTGGTCGCCTCTTACGACAAGCATAGTCGCCTTTTACGGCAATCATGGGAAAGCCAGAAGTGATACAGGTCTCAGAAGTTTACCACTTCGATGAAACCCACGAGCACCGGTATGGTGCTGACAAACCTACAAGCATAAACGGGGCGACCTGGGTTTCGAACCCACTATTATAGGCTTCTGGCCCTAAGGACGCAATTATGCACAGCGAATTGGGCACCTTAGACGACTGTGCCTCCCGTACCCCCCAGGAAATCAGTTAACATGGCAAGATATCCAGGGTTAGGTATCCCTGAAATATCCAAGCACCACTTTTAAAAAAAAATGAAACTGCATAGGCCACACATTAAAAGTAGGTCACCGTGATCTACCTCTGACATAAGTGTTTGTCATCACTTGTCATACATAAGTAATCAAACAATATAATCACTGAACCTATAAGGTTTATGAAACTTCTGTAGATAAAGTAATTTTAGTGAAAAACGCCATGCATACTTTTAGATGGCCTTGACCGTATATGTAGAACAATCAAGAACTTCTTCAGATCGCGGCCTTGCCTCAAGGATGATATATACCAAGTTTCATTGACATACAGTACATTCTTCTTGAGTTATCATTCAACGGAAATGTTCAGCCTGTGTTTTGGCAGATGACAATGACCCTTGACATGACATCCCTTGGATGTCCAAGCGCCGCCTGGTTTCAAAACAAAGTAAGGCATAGGTCAAATTCAGGCAACATCTATTGGGCAAGATAGTGTTAAAAATGATATGAGTGAGTGAGTGAGTGAGTGAGTTGGGTTTAACACCGCTTTTAACATTATTCCAGTTATATCACGGTGTGTCAGCTTAATGTGGGAGGAAAGCCCGAAGTGATGCAGGTCTCAGACGTTTACCACTTCGGTGAAACCCACGAGCACGGGTATGGTGTTGACAAACCTAGAAACATAATCGGGGCGAACCAGGATTCGAACCCACAGTCATAGGTTTCTGGCGTATCCAGGGGACGCAATTCTGCACAGCGAATCGCGGCGCCTTAGACGACTGGGCCACCCGTTCCCCCCAAAAATGATATGAATGGATCGCTCATAACCAGTGATGACAATATGGCATTGTGTTCGCGAAAGGGTAAGTATGCACTGCCCTTTCGGGAGCTCACTCACACAATTTGCATAAAAAGTAAGTGTTTTTTGCCTGACGTCACACACCTGTACTCTTGCCAGGCGACAGTGACCAGCAAAGGGACCAGACAATCAAGTGATCGATGAACTAGAAAAACCAGTGACTTGATAGCGTATTTATTGATTTTGTTGAAACTAACACGATATGTTGATGTTCACTTACGTCAGCTGTGTACAAGTTCAGAGCTAATAAGTAAAGAATAACGTTCAAGATTTACGTCCCTTTTGCAGCACATATTCATGCATGACTTTTATAGCTATTTTTTATGTTATTTTATTGTATTTATTAAAAAAAACTGGCCAACACGAAAAGCTAAATCATAAAATTCATCTATATGTAACCTCTATCCGTGCGTGTAGTCTTGTATCAATATTGCGCGATGCACTTATGTCCCCATTTGTTGATGGATGTTTGCCAAGCTCGTTCGCGATCTATTCGTTGGGTCGTTTGGTCCTAAACGAGTATATTACCAATCGCTTTTACGTTTGGAGAAGATGCTGATGGGGTTATTTCAAATGTTGGGCTCTGAACAAGGATATACATGTTTCTCCGGTTTTGGTTTCTTTTTATCATAGTGGTATCTAATGATTTTAACATGCGAGTAATACTTCAATCTGAAAGCCATGCGATCCATATCATCATGTTTGATGTCAAATCTATTCTCATTTATCAATAGGGGCACGGGTGGCCCAGTCGTCTAAGGCGCCGCGATTCGCTGTGCAGAGTTGCGTCCCTTGGGTACGCCATATATCTATGATTGTGGGTTTAAATCCCGGTTCGCTCCAATCATGTTTGAAGGTTTGTCAGCACCATACCCGTGCTCGTGGGTTTTTGTAAACGTCTGAGACCTGCATCACTTCGGGCTTTCGTCCTACATTAAGCTGACACGCCGCGATATAAACGGAATAATGTTAAAAGCGGCGTTAAACCCAACTCACTCACTCACTCATCAATATTTTGTTCAATAATGGAAATATTTACCTTTACACACCGTCACTCCCCTTCCCCCCATCATCCCATCATCTGCCATCGAATTACCTTTCACCTACACTATATTTACAATGTAGGACAAGTAACACTTCTGTACTGGCACGACCCTGAACTGTGTGTTTACCGAACTGATGGTCATGACTAAACGTTGTGATGCCCGTTACTCAAGGCCTCTGCACTAACTTGATGTCTCAAGGCTATTACTGCTGCTAGATATACATTATTAAGTTACGCGTAATGACGTAGCAAGTCCCAGGTCGTTTCATGGCTCCTCTGTGATGTATTGAATCTATTCCACTGTCACATATATGCGGCACCAATTTGATTGAATACGTTAGCTGACTCGTGCATGTGCCGTGACACCTATTCAGATAGCCATTCAAGTTCTGTGCCAGTTGAGTTTTGTCAGTTTCTGAGCAGATGAAGTGAGTATACAAAGAAACAACAAACAAAGAAACAACGAAACAAACAAACAAACAAACAATCAATCAATCAATCAATCAAGCAATCAATCAATCAATCAATCAATCAATCAATCAATCAATCAATCAATCAATCAATCAATCAATCAATCAATCAATCAATCAATCAAACAAACAAACAAACAATATATAGCACCGCGGCATGTACATAATGAACGTGAAGGTAAAACGAAATGAGCCAAGATCCACGCTATCGGGGACGACACGGAGTCAACCAGGTCACCTAACCACCCTATTCCTACTTTAGTTGGTCATACGACAAACATGAAGTGCTGGGGACCTATTCTGCAATAGCCCAGCTGTATCAAGTCGGGCTGGAAATAATGTGGATGTGTCTGGATTTGGCAAACTATTGGTTGACAACAAGAGCAACGATCAACGATCTTAGTGTCCCGCGATGAGTGAGTGAGTGAATGAGTTGGGTTTAACGAAGCTTTGAACATTATTCTAGTTATATCACAGCTTGTCAGTTCATTGTCGGAGTCGAGCCTGGAATGATGCTGGTCTCATACGTTTACTACTTTGGTGAAACGAGCACGGGTGTTAAGCAGGTAGACCCAGAATAGGGATGAACCGGGATTCGAACCCACGATAATAGGTTTCTGGCGCTCCCAAGGGACGTAGGTATCATGATAAAATATGGTCACGTGCATTGTAATAAACTTACATTGTAATAAACCTTACAAGTCAGCTGTTATAAGTTGGGATTGCACACAGGTCACAAATCAGACGAAGTTAAGCAACGTTGGTCACAGTGATGGATGGGTGACCGTTTTTGGGAGCTTGACACCTGAGAGTTTCCAGGGGTGAGGTGAGGTGAGGTGAGGTGAGGTGAGGTGGGGTGAGGTGAGGTGGGGTGAGGTGGGGTGAGGTGAGGTGAAATTGGGTTTAACGTCGCGTCCAAGATTATTGACCTAATATAGCGACGTGCATGCGCGCGTGTGTGTGTTTGTGTGGCTGTTTGTACTAGTCCGGACTGATGCCGATTTATAGTGCTAGTTCACTGAGATACCATGCCGCAGTTTAACGTGAATACCCCACTCAGAAACAGTATACTGACTCCGACCCGACCCGTCCTTGTTTTAGCGCCAGACAGGGTAACAACAAGTACCATCTTTTAACGTCTTTTGGTATGACGCGGTCGGGATCGAACCCCGGACCTTCCGCTCTCCGGGCGGACGCTCTACCATAAGACCACGGAGGCGGTCCCCAGGACTTAGGACCTGTCCCACACTGAAGCACAGTCATGATACACGTGGTGTCACCTCAAACAAGTGACTTTCTTAGAAAACGGCCTCTGTTCATTCTGCTGTGAATGGGTATCCGGTAGGATAAGATTGTAATTAATGTGTCTGACTGTAACTTTTTAGAACCTCACAGGGTCATTTCCCAGAGAGCTGAGCATAGAAATTGAGTGAAACTTAATCCACTGACCGGGTTAAAACTGTTTGTATGAGTTATTTATTCGAGTATCGTGTTTAGCTAAAGTATCTGAAACGGATTTAAAATATAGTTTTAAATTGATCTTTCACATGTAACACCAAGCCCCGGTAACTTAGTAATACTGACAGAGGATTGACAGTCAGAACTGGATGCTGATAATTCATATCTTATACCAGGTGCTGTATGACAAAAAAAAACCACACCTCATGGAATAAATATACCTATTTACAATTAACACAAATACAACCCACACTGCATTAACACAGTGACTGTGCCTTTGTCTGTGTTAATTAGAACCTACAATTTCCAGTTTTTCACAATACTGAGGAAATGTGGCGATTATCATATCGATAAGACAGTCAATCAGCCTCATCTGAATGAAACCCATGTAGATAGTTATGTTGCCAAGGATCATAATCAGGGCGAGGCATGAATTTCAGGTATTCACATATGTATTGCCAATAAGGGATTCAACTGTACACAAGCAACATTCAATTTGGTCATGGCCCATGAAAATCCATATTTATAAATACACAAGTTACTGCCCAATATATCTATAATCTGCTCACTTTTTTATTGTGCCTCTTTCTTTGCAAGTACGTCTCAACCTAAAAACGTCCCATTTTCTTTGTATGCACAATACTAGATCCCTGAAAATAAGAATAGTTCACATTAATTAAAAGCATTAAAGGTATAAAAAGATTTTAAATGTTCCTAAAATCGGTCTTTTTATGGAAGCTTGAACAACCTCAGTACTTAATGTAGTTCATATTAAAAGAAACAATCAGGTGCTAGATTGATATGTCTAACTGCCTACATGTATTTGATATTGATATTCCTTTTCTGTGACCTGGCACTTAGTTCAGAGAAGATGACAAAATGTATAAACTATAACAGACAGATTGATTGAGGAACATTGCGTCAAGAGCTAACTTAAGTATTTATATGCGTAAAACCATTTACACGTAATCTGAATCAAGTCACATTCATGTTTTAAAACGGTAAGTGAAAAAGGAATATGTTTGGAAATAGCATTAATTCAAAAGTAACCCGTTCATCTATATCCAATCAATATATGGTAAGGTCAGCAGAAGTATTCATAACTTACTGTTTCAGATTCTGTTTTCCTTTTGCTACTTAGCCTTGAACTCGACTGTGAAATCTGATAAAGAAAGTATTAACTACCTTATGCATATGAATGATATCATTGTTTAACCACCATTCTTACCCAAAACCTAGTTACCAAAAACAATATATGAGACAGCAGAGATAATCCAGAAGCGATTAGTGTGTATAAGAAAGAAGATTCTCTGGCTGACGTATGTTTGAATTGGCAGTAATTGGTATGAATGAAGTCTTCACACACTTCTATTTGTGAATTCAAACCGAAAATAGCGTAACATTAAAAAATCCGAAAGACTAAACACTCTGTTTATTATTTATCTTTAGTTTAAGTCGTGTCACTGCCTTATGGTTGATATACATATATTTTAAAAATTAGAGGATTCAGTCTGTTTCTTGGATTAGCCTCTTTCGCAGAGGGCTGATGACACTGGGATACCCAAAGCAAACTTGGCAAGTAACACAAAATCTAGGTAAAGATCATAGAAATCATTGATTACATCTTTGACAAAACTGTCAAAACTCAGGGTAGTTTTGCAGGGTCTAGCACATTGTTTAACATTCACTGTTCTGATTGTGTCTAGCACATCATTGTAGTATTCACACAAAATATTCAGTGCATCTGAGCCACAATCACATTGCTGACCAATATTATCAGGAATACCTTCTAGGATTCAGGATAGTGTTGAAACAAACCACAAAGTTAAGATCATCTTCTGGGAACCTGTGATTGAGCTTATGAAGTAGACTGATGATATATGTCTGTCTGACTGTATTCAATCTGTCACGAAGGGGCTGATTGTTGGCTATATCAACACCACAGTACCGTGTTTGAACAGTCCCTGGTGTTTGAACATTACCAAGACTATTAAGTGTTTCATCAACTTTAGGCGATCTCTGGGTCATTCCACTCAGTGCATCCTTAGTTGAATCAACAGAATGCCTTATGTACGAGAGGTTGACTGAAACCTTCTGTAAAGTAAGACTCAGCATTCCAATGACACTCATAACATCAATCAGTAGGACAGTGAGCAGGAGAAACAGACTGGCTCCTATGAACTTGCTCTATACAATTGCCTTTGCATATGTATCTCCCTCAAGTAACATCACTATTGCATCAAAGCTTGCGAATACCTTTTTACCACATGATCCATGATTCAACTGACAACCATCACACAGAAGTTGGCTCAGTCATTGGTGCGGATTTTCCATGTAGAAGTCCCTGAAGACTTAGTCCTCTCAGTTTGTCACATCTGACTGAAGAGTCACTGCAGAGAACCAATTTTTGTCGTCATACTGTCTGCAATATTCAATACTTTTAGCTGCCTGGGAAACTGCCAAATTCAATCGATGTGCAAGACAATGTACTTGTTGAGGTGACTGGGGTTTCCATTTCGCTTCTCAAACTTGGCACCAAGTCCGTTTTGCCTGCCTGTTGTGATAGCTGCTCCATCTATTCCAAGTCCAAACAGTTTGAAAATGTCGATGTTGTTGTTGTCACAGATCCCTTTCCCTGTACGACTTTCAGTCAAGGCTTGTTCAATTCCTGCACCAGTACAAATCAGTTATGTGTTAATTTCCTAAAACTGAAACACATGCTTTTCCACTAACAATATATTTCACATACCCGGCTAGTTTCTTCTCAACACTTATATCACATGTTATTATACATTTGAGTAACTTTCATGAATGTTGTCAATCAAAATGTTTCTCTAACTGTGCTATGCATTCATAACATTCCATGATATTTTGCAGTCGTTTGTAACAACTGTCACATTTGACCCTATTTACAATATGAACATGCATGAAATCTGCAAACAAATCAACAAATCAGAGGCAAGATCCCGCTCAGCCATGAGATACACAGTAAGTAACTGTTTGATATAACTGTCAAGTATTTCTGTTGTTTGGAGTGAGTTAGTGAGTGATTTGGGTTTAACACCGCTTTTAACAGTATTCCTGTTATATCACGGCGTGTCAGCTTAATTTGGGAGGAAAGCCCGAAGTGATGCAGGTCTCAGACGTTTACCACTTCGGTGAAACCCACGAGCACGGGTATGGTGCTGACAAATCTAGAAACATAATCGGGGTGAACCGGGATTCGAACCCTCAATCATAGGTTTCTGACGTGCTCAAGGGACGCAACTTTCTTCAGCGAATCGCGGCGCCTTAGACGACTGGGCCACTGGCCACAGGGAAATTTACTCCGGACAACACTGAAATTCGCAATTCTTTATACTGGCTTTATAGATACAACCCGTGATAGTGACGAGAGAGTCCTCTCTGACCATGACGTCAACAAGAAACCTACTGTGGGCGGATGAAAATCATAAAACATAGTCGTACACGCCTATAATGATACCTGTCATTGATCAAATGTTCGCCAAAGGACATTATGTCATTGCGTTTCGATTACCTGAAAAGGTGAACCGGACGTTGTGTAGGACGAGGCAATCACGATAGTCAAGTTTCAGCGTGTAACGAGGTGAGGACATCCTACGTGATGATCACAGACGATGCATTAATGGCAGCACATGCACCTGAGAACTGAACCCATTGTATCGTTTACAAGTGATGGCAATCGTGTAAGCAACCGTCTTGACGCACATGAAACTGTTGGTTGGTTGGTTTGTTGTTTAACGCCATACTCAGCCATATTCCGGCCATATGACGGCGGTCTGTAAATAATCGAGTATGGACCAGACAATCCAGTGATTAATATCATGAGCATCGATCCACGCAATTGGGATCGATGACATGCATCAGCCAAGTCAGAGAGCCTGACCACCCGACCCAGTTAGTCGCCTCTTACGACAAGCAGTCACCTCTTAGGGCAAGCATGGGTTGCTGAAGACCTATTCTACCCCGGAATCTTCACGGGTCACAATAAAATGTGGAAGTACTGTACTTGACTACTGTAAATTTATGAATAAAAACCTTGAATCTTAAACACAAATGTCCTTGTCCTCCCAGCCAAGAATGACCGGTTGTTGAAAGCCTGGTCAAACATTAGCCCAACAAAATCTATATAAGCAAAAATAATATGTGTTTTCTTTTTTCAGTTTAAAGGTCTTCAGCAATCCATTCTTGTCATGACTAACGTGATCGGGTTATCAGGCTCGCTGACTTGGTTGATGCATGTCATCGTATTGTGTGGATCGATGCTCATCATATCCATCACTGGATTGTCTGGTTCAGACTCGATTTTATACAGACCGCCGTTATAGCTGGAATATTGCTGAGTGCGGTGTTAAACAACAAACAAACAAACTTATAAATCACGCCTGAACGAATTTTCGCGAACTTTGACCGAATAATGAAATGCCTAACAAGAAGTCGACACGAGCCAATCTGAAAGCAGCTTTCTCGAGCTTTACGGGTCATGTTTGAAACTGGCAGACTATTTATTTAAAATATTTTGACAAAGTTCGCAACTGAAGAACACGATGCAATGTCTTATGGATTGCACTTCTGTTCTTCCCACCGGCTATAAAAAGTTTCTTCTGTTACACATGTTTATCCTATTGAAGCGAGAGACAGACGATGGTTTTGACGGAATCATTCGTACAGCCTACAAATGTCGTTCGAATAACCTGTGTTAACCTTTTCGAGGTTGTATGATTGTAAACACGTTCCGACGGTCACTTTCCTGATCTGGATAAAGTGACACTCTGATTGGTCGGTAGAAAGGTCGTTCTCATGGGACCCGTAATGGGATGTCATCCGATGTTTGTTTTTCTGTAGCGAGAACTTACATCTGATTTTAATGAGATTATTCACAAATAAAAAAACGTTCCTCGCATACGCATTTCGTTATTTATAGTCGAAGAGAGTGGGTTACGGGCGCCATGTTAGTTGTCTGAAAAGGGGGGTAAAAGGTTGAAACCCCATTTCTGGGAAATAGAACAAAGAAAAACAAGGGGCCATCGTTTATATACTGAACCGCAAAATAAACGTCACCATTGATAGATATATGAGAAACCTTATTTGTCCAAACACTAAAAACATACTTTGAGACATATTAAAAAGATAAACGTGATGATCAAGGTTGAAATTAAAGTGTCAAATGTTCTTAAAGTGAAACACAACACTAGTCTCTGAGAAAATGGCATCAGAAGTCAGTATCTCGTGTGTCCGCCATGTGCATTGATGACTGCCGTGCAACGTCGATACATGGAATGGATGAGGCGGTTAATAAAGGCCATAGGTACTTGAGCCCACACTCTGAGGAACGCCTGACGCAGTTCAGCATCAGTTGTCGGTCTTCGTCGGACGTCATTCAGCCGTCTTTGAATCTCGTCCCACAGGTGCTCAATGGGATTTAAATCGGGACTGAGGGCAGGACACTGCATGGTTCTGATGCCATTCTGTTGTAGGAAGTCTCTTGTTGCTCTCGCATTGTGGGCACGGGCGTTATCATGCTGAAGCTCGTGGTTGCTGAGACGCGCCAAATGAGGTATGGCATGTGGTCTCAAGACTTGATCAATATACCCAGCTGCTGTGACACCATTGCCTCTCCCTGGACCGATGTTCTGGAAGACCACTGGGCCGACCCTCTGTGCAAGACCAATTCCACCCCACGCCATGATGCTCGGACCACCCCACGAGTCTCTCTCAACAACACAGCCAAGCATACGAATAATGTTCCCCACGGCGTCGCCAGACTCTCTCTCTGCCATCTGCTGTTGAGATACAGTAACGGCTCTCGTCTGATAAGAGGACTCTTCTCCACTGCTGATGGCGCCAATGCTGGTGCTGTGTTGCCCACTGAGGACGGTCCCGGCGATGACTTGGTGTCAGAATGGGTCGTCGGTGTGGCTTGTGACAGTGGAGGTGTCTGCTCGCCAATCGTCGACGCACGGTGTCCGCACTAATGTGTCACTGGTGTGTCTCCATGGTCTCTTGAAGATGCTGTCGCAAAATCTGACGATCCTGACGTCGGGCGGTGACCCTCGGTCTTCCACTGCATGGTTGGTCATCTGTAATGTTGGTGGTCTTTTACCGTTGCTGGAGCCTGTATATGGTCCTTACGTGGACTTGAAATGCATTGGCTACTTGCCGGGCGGTTTGTCCAGCTTGCAATCGTCCAAGGGCTTTGTGTCGCTGATTTCTTGTCAATCTTGGCATGTGGTAGCAATTCAATAAGGAATGAATGTTATCCAATCTTGGTAGATTTTTTAGTGCAAGAAATGGGGCAATACATGTGCATTTCAATTTGCACGGAACTCACGTGCATCGGGTTACCATGGCCGTTGCCATGATGCGTTTGGGCGATCGGTTTTATTGTCATCTGCTTTGTTTTTTTATCCTCAAATTTCATTTTTCTGGACAAGGTAATGTTAAATTTTAGAAACTCTGACAAGAATTACCCAGATATTTAAATGACAACTTCATGCAATTTTGCTTGGGATGACTTTTGCGGTTTGTTTTATTCTGTGGGCAAGGCAGAGGAGAGACCATGGTTACAGTTGCAGACCAGCCCATGACTGATTCATGAGACTCTTCATTTGAGGACTGAAAAGTCTGGCTTCTTAGCCACTCATCCCAAGATCAATATGTTCTGACTGGTCATTATATAATTAAACAAAGGTCACTTCAACCAGAATGATATGTTGTCATGTTGCTGTGACATTCACCTTCAATATATTTAAATAGATAATGGGCCACCAGATGCATGGACCATTTTGCTAGGGTCATTATTACCCTCATTGCTGAATGTATGGGATAAGGCTAAGAAAGATTCAAATGTTTCACAACATTATGTCGGGCTCTGTGCAGGGCCTATTGTCTGATGGAGTTTAATTCATAAATTCTTGGGGAAATTCAATATCTCTAAATTGTACTGGAAATCCAATATCTCTAAATTGTACTTGATCGGGTGTGGAATAGGTCTTCAGCAACCAATACTTGCCGTAAAAGGCGACTATGCTTGTCGTAAGAGGCGACAAACGGGAGCGGGTGGTCAGACTCGCTGACTTGGTTGATGCATGTCATCGATCCCAACTGCGTAGATTGATGCTCATGATATTAATCACTAGATTGTCTGGTCCAGACTCGATTATTTACAGACCGCCGTCATATAGCTGGAATATTACTGAGTGCGGCGTTAAACAACAAACCAACTGAACTGAACTGAAACATATGTTTTGTTTGTTTGATACGACAAGCAGAGTCGTCTTTTACAGAAAGCGTAGGTTGCTGAAGGAAACATAGTTTGCACAACATTGTTTTTAAAAGCAATTAATATAGGTTTCCCCATATAGGTACAATGTGTGAAGCCCATTGCTGATGTCCCCGGCGTTATATTGCTGTAATATTGCTAAATTCGGTGTAAAACCATATTCCCTCACTCACGAACGGTACAGGATGTTGGCCCAGCGTCTGAATTGCCAGCTGCGTGTTACTTATGCATATATTTGCTGTATCGTGGCCAAGCGACGCATCCAGTTTCTGCGAAGTTGATAAACCAATATTGGTAATATGTACATTTTCAATCTTGTCTCATATCATTTAATCAATGACACATGCTAAGGACTTAGTTATTACCAACTAAGGTTCCTTTGTACATTAAGTCCTTAGATCAAGGATCATAATCAGGGTGAGTACGAGCTTTCATCTCACAAGCATTATAAGAATTTCATCTACGTTTCCGTTTTGCAAATTGCGATGTCGACCTGGAGTCACGTTGCCGTAGTCAGCTACATCCAAGATAAGTGAGTGAGTGAGTTTGGTTTAACGCCATTTGTAACAGCATTCCAGTCATATCACGGCGTTGCAGCTTAATGTGGGAGGAAAGTCCGAAATTAATGTATGTCTCAGACGTTTACCACTTTGGTGAATTCCGCGAGCACGGGTATGGTGCTGACAAACCTAGAAACATAATCGGGGTGAATCGGGATTCGAACCGACAATCATAGCTTTCTGGCTTGCTCAAGGGACGCAACTCTTCACAGCAAATCGCCACTCAGCCGAATGGGCCACCCGTGCACCCACCACCCCATCCAAGATTAGGAAGTTAAAGTTTGTATATGTGATCAGAGAGAAACTTGACTCGGATGTTGTGAATCATTAACTGCAATTTTAATATCAAATAAGTTCATTTCCCAAAAATATTTTACCAACGGCAGAATTTCGATATTGTTCATTAACAAAAACTGGTTGGTTTTAATTACAAACTTTGGTCAGTTGTCGAACATAAAAGGTAGATATCAATATCATGATCAAATAAGATCAAATAAAAAATGCCATAAAATAAGTTCATTTCCAAAAAAATATTTTCCTCACTGCAAAATACCAACATTGTTCATTTACCAAAAATGTTTGGTTTTAATATCAATCTTTGGTCAGTTGTGGAACATACGTAGATATCAATATCAAACAAGAAATGCCACAAAAGACACGCACGTCTTCAGTTTGATGTTACTGGTCAAATGAGTATTGCCTTAACCAGCAATACATTATAATTATTTCTTTCTTGCCAAATGCTCCTTTTGATCTTACTATCATGCATCAGGGGAGGTAATCTACTTTACTACAACGTTGGTGGTTTGACGTCACTTGTATGTATACAGTGCCATCCGCGGTATCAAGACCAGAATATATTGTCCCAATACACTTAGCCTGAACACATCGATGTTTCCGCAGCCCATTTCTCGTAGTGATCACAGTCCCGTATTAATTTCGTCGAAAGAATCTGTTTGGTCGGGAAAGATTAATGCTAATGCTCATGTCCAGGAATAACCTTGAGGACAGGTGTTTCAATTGGGAATAATCACCCGCCGTTGAACATGGCTATAGGCGGTCAACCACGATGATGAATTAGAGACACTCCAATCAATGGTCAACTCATCATCAGACAAGACTGAAAGCTTTGCACAGACAGTTTACTGCCAAGCATTCTTTCAAGATAAATGTCCCCAAGGAGAAGGCATACATTGCAAACTCCAAAGGACAGTACTATAAAATGGGAGGCATTGGCTCTATTATTTGCCGCAAGGTGATATTTCCCTCAGCCCTATGTCACAGGTGCTGTGCTGACGAGTAGAATTTGATTGGGATACTTAATCGTATCTGCTTTGATGTTATTTTATATAATATCTGAAAACAAACTTAACAAACCAACGTATTTAGGTTCTGCTCCTTTTCAAGGACATCAATGGGCACAAATGGACATACAAAATAAATACAGTAAACTATGTTTATAACGATCACGCTTATAACGAACTGACGGATATAACGTACTGTATTGGTCCCGTGTATATACGTTGTACATATGCTTATAACGAACTACGTTTATAACGAATTACAATGAGTGGTCCCGTTGAGTTTGTTGTAACCGTAGTTTACTGCATTTATGCAATCTCTGTGTATGGACTTTTAGCACCGAAAAGGCTTGTATATCAATGTTAATAAAGTATTGAAGTAAAATGAAAGTTTCAGTAACGGTATAGAACCCGCAGCGAACTGGTTATGTTGGCAGATAACCGTGCTATGCACGGGAGTGTCCGTTGGTTCCGGGGTCACACCCCACATGTTCCTCCCGGGGAGTCGATCAAAATATGTCCATTTGGATTTATCTACCAAGAGGTAAATGTCGACGACGTGGGTCACTTCTTCCTTCTCCGACACTTGTGAATGACTGAGTATTCTTTTTACACCGTTAATATTTAGCAATATTACAGCAATATCACACCAGGGGTTAACAGAAATGGTCTTCAAACATTGTACCCATGTAGGGAATCGAACCCCGGCTTATAAAGCCAATGATTTTAACCATAAGGACCTCACACACATACTAATCCATGATATAACTGAAATATCTTTTAAAGTGGCGTTATACATGATATACATGTCACTTTGCCGTCATGCTCGTATTTCACTCTGCTTATAAAAGGCATGGTGTTTCCCTCTGCAGACAAAACGCCCAAGTACAGTATATAATGGAGTCTTTACAAGACCATTGAAACCAATGACATAATGATTATATATAACGATCGAATTCGTCGGGGTAAAATGATATACATGCACTTAACAAGGCCACCGAACCTGACCACCCGACCCATTGCGCGACAAGCATAGGTTTCTTCGGACCAATTGTAAACTGTGGCCCTAATATGACAACAAACTTTGAAATTGTTAATGCGTTTTCATCAGCATGATGTGGCTCTCATTATGTCATGTCTGGAACAGCGTAAACAGTGTTTAGTTTCCTCGGTAAAAGAAGACTGACCATGATACAGATATCTGTAACTGGTTAAAGTTAATGTTAATTTTATGGCCATGGCTTGAATATCATATGTCAGCATACGCAATTTATATAAGTCCAAAATCCGATACGTTGTTGTTTAGATAAATGTCAAGATCCGTTTATTATGAGGTCACCTACATGTAGATTCAAAACGTCAACGCCAGATGATAACCAGTCTCGATTATGTGGCCGAAATAGATTCCACAGGTCGTAAAAGAGATTATGCTTTTGCAAAAATCATCGTATTGATAAGTCGTATTGTATTCAAGCTGTTCGCTGTCGATGTATGTGTGTGCGTGCATGCGTGCGTGGGTGTATTTTAGTCTGTGGTTTATAAGGATCGAGGATTCGCTTCTATATTAGACCTGGTCGGGATTCCATGTTAGAATATGGTCCCCAGGACATTACAATAAGGTTATATTGTTAATCAAAGCGGCGTCACTTAACTAACCCAACCCTATTTATGGTACCTGTCTGAGACGATAGCTGGAATTACCGAGTGCGGCGTTAAACAAACAAACAAACAAACAAACAAACAAGCTTTCAGAATCCTAAGTCCTGGCCAGACTGCCCCTGTGGTCAAGTGCCCGGAGAGGTAATTCTTGTTGCCATGCCTACCGTTCGGCACTAAGGAGATGAAACAAGGACTGGCCGACTCGGAGTCTGAGAGTGTGTGTCTGCGAGCTAACTACCGGAACAATGAAAGTGCCGTGTTGCATATGTTCCATATGTTCCATATGTTCCCGTGCTTTTTCAGGTGAACAATTGACTTGCCTTTGCTTTTGTTTGTGACGGGTGCCGTCGGTGGCCAGGATAAGCTCACCTTTTCGCGAACACCTTATATCATTACTATTTGATAGTGATTCATAAACACACGGAATCGTACTATTGGATATGGAAAGGGTTTTGTCGAGTTATTATTATTCTTTATACTGACGTTTTAGAAACAACCAGTGATCGTGGATCGATGCTCATGATATTAATCACTGGATTGTCTGGTCCAGACTCGATTATTTACAGACCGCCGTCATATAGCGGGAATATTGCTGAGTGCGGCGTTAAACAAACAAACAAACCATCAATCATTGGCTAAGAGACGCAACTCGAAGAGAGACTGGGCCACTCGTCCCACTTGCATAAATTATGTAAGTTCATGCGGTCCCATGATCGCTGTGACAGGTCGCTCAATGTCTGACATGGGAAAAGCTGCAGACGGTCAAAACTGTGACTCACAGAACATTCGCAACAGCTCACTGTTTACTAATTTGAAAATCAAGAAAAGGAACGTTTTATGCTTAATCTATAGTAATATAATGTTTCCTCGTGTTTGCTTAATCAGTAACGTATATAGTATATGGACTGATGTAATATGCTGCCTTCGAGAGGTGCTCAAGACAGAAACAGATTGTTTTGAGGGTACCAAAAAATGACCGTGTGCATAAATATGGCCGAAATCTGCGAAAATGGAAACCAAAGGCCCCTGTGCTTTGCGTTACAATGTATTTAACCGTCAGAATGCATTCGTTTCATGAGGCTGTTAGATTAATTGGGGGTTCGGACGGGTTCAATGATCGCATCTTGGAATGAATTCGAAAGAAGGCAAGGCGTCTGCTCTAGAGGCGATAGATAGTGTCTGTTCTCAAACTACACAAATTCGCTACGATGTTTAAGGTAGAGAAAACGCTCAAATTGATCAAAGCAGGTAAATAAGTATGGGTCTTGTAATTCACATCTTGGTACCTCATACATAAAGATGTCATGACGCTCACATATCATAATTTACTTCCTCTTCGCCATTGAATCATGGTAAACTGCGGACTGTGAAAGATGACATAAAGACTAATCGCAGTTTTGTGCGTCAATGTTTCCTCCCACCACAAAAATGCCCGTTTTGCTTCATTTGAAAACAACTTCATTGTCTGTTGTTGAATAATTATGAATTCAAATCTCATTGGAAACCGGGTATTCATTTATCTCCAATATTAGTTTTGACCCGATATTGTAATGTTCTTAAATATGGAGAAATTCATCGTGGGCAATGTAATAGGTAGTGTGATGTAATAGGTAGTGTTATTAACCTCATGTGAGGTGAGATGAGGTGAGGTGAGGTGAAATTGGGTTTAACGTCGCGTCCAAGATTATTGCACTTATTTAGCGACGTGCATGCACGTGTGTGTGTGTGTGGCTGCTTGTACTAGTCCGGGCTGATGCCGATTTATAGTGCTAGTTCACTGAGATACCATGCCGCAGTTTAACATGAATACCCCACTCAGACACAGTATACTGACTCCGAGCCGACCAGTCCTTGTTTTAGCCCCTTAATGCCGAGCGCCAGACAGGGTAACAACAAGTACCATCTTTTAACGTCTTTTGGTATGACGTGGGCGGGGATCGAACCCCGGACCTTTCGCTCTCCGGGCGGACGCTCTACCCAAAGACCACGAAGGCGGCATTAACCTCATGAACCTCTGCCGTGTGCGTCAAGCCCCAAAATAACTGCACTTCATAATTACAATATGTATATCACTCTCATTGGTCTGGCGGCTAATTCTTTCAGGAGTATGGTATTTTCTTAGATAATGGATACATCTTCTGCGTTGCACCTATCCTATTAAAGTTGAAAGACGAAACAACAGTGAGTATACATAAATCTGAAGCTTACCGTAAAAGGCGGTAATGCTTGTCGTATGAAGCGGCTAACGGGGTCGGGTGGACAGGCTCGCTGACTTGGTTGATACATGTCATCGTATCTCAATTGCCTTGGATCGATGCTCATGATGTCAATCACTGGGTTGTCTGGTCCAGACTCAAATTTTTACGAACCGCTGTCATTTAGCTGGAGTATTGCTGAGTGCGGTGTTAAACAACAAGCAAACAAACAAACATAATTCTATAAGGCTTTGTAAGAAAGGATAACTGTTACAACATGTGTTGGATATGGATTTCGCACTATATGACTCCAGGTGTAATTACACACAGTGTCAGGATAATGCCTGTTGTTATGGGATATGAAATACATGATGGGGCACCCTAGGCTACAGACTTCTGTGACAGTTCTATTAGTGTACGTTTCAAGTAATAATTCCTTTTCTAGCGACATGCATACTAAAATGAACCCACGCGGGGCATTAATGATGGAACAGTTCCTCTGGATCTTGACATAGCAAATGAGAAGAAAGAGTCACTTTTAAAATATCAGTGCCTTTGGCATATTCACCTTTGTATCTCTGACACCAGGGAAATGAGTTATATTTTGTGTGTTAAAATGTAACGTCGCTGCGGCAATACCTCGGCCACATCAGGCCCGTGAAGATTCCGGGGTAGAATTGATCTTCAGCAACCCATGCTTGCCGTAAAAGGCGACATTGCTTGTCGTAAGAGGCGGCTAACGGAATCGGGTGGTCAGTCTCGCTGACTTGGTTGGTGCATGTCATCGTATCCCAAATGCGTGGATCGATGCCCATGATGCCAATCACTGGGTTTTCTGCTCCAGACTCGATTATTTACAGACCGCCGTCATATAGCCGGAATGTACCTGAGTGCGGCGTTAAACACCAAACATTCCAAGATGCGAACATGTTGACGTCGTGGTCAACGAGGATTCCCTCGTCACTATTATTGTTTGTATCTTAAATGCCAGTTTTAAGAACTGCGAATTCCAGATTCAATTTCCAGCAAATGTCAGAAATATTTTTAATACCCCAACTGTGTGACAGTTTTAAAGACTTTGATAACAAGAAAACAACGTTATCACTATTCCCCGCCATGGGGCACATCAGAAGTTTGCTTGTTCATGTAGTAGTGAATATCAAATATAAAAATGAGTCCTATAAAGCCTTAGGAAGAGATAGGATCTTGGGCCGCTTTAGGTCATCCGAAAAAAATGATTCAATGTGAAATTATCACACACAAAATGTACCTTCTTAGGGAAAAATAACTCAGTCTTCATAAGTATGTCTTAGATAAGCTGACTTCAGTAGTTTCTGAGACAACCTGTCCCCACTGCAGACACTGCACTATGTTGAAAAGCACGGAGCAAGGGCACATAACTCTGTAAAACAATAATTGACGGGACCAATTTTCAAACTCAGTCTTGACAAGTATCTCTTAGATAAGCATGCAAATTAAACGTAATTTTATTGTTTTCATTTCCAAGTAACTATTATAGCCTTCAGGGGTTATTCCCCTCCTGCAGTGAGTGAGTTTGGTTTTACGCCACTTTTAGCAATATTCCCGCAATATCCCGGCGGGGGACACCAGAAATTGGCTCACCACATTGTACCCATGTCGGGATTCGAACCCGGATCTTTGGCGTGACGAGCGAACGCTTTAACCACTAGGCTACCCGACCGCCCCCCTCTTGCATGAACCGTTAACAGGTTATATTTTATTGTTCATCACGTAATATGAACCCAGTTACGAACTGAACTCAAGATATTTGGTACTAATGATGGTGGTATGAAATTAGATTGTTCCAGAAAGGAAGAAAAAACGAAGAAAACACAATGTTCTAAGGACCAATATATCGAATTTGGGCAGAGATTTAAAATCGTCTGAAGGTATCTTGCTGTTCAAACATAACTAACTACCTTTTTTATGCTAACGATTGTAACGTACACTGTGAAAGATTATAATGGGTCTAAAAATTCCACGCGACAAATCTAACGAGCGACACCTGATTGTGATATAATATCACTCTCATAAACTCGAGAAGCCTATTGTAGTCAGGTAATAGGACCACATGTATTTTTGTAATCCTAAAAATCCGTTGTACGATTCCGACAATATCATAGTCATGTGTCCATGAATCAGTGTTAATTAATGATGATGCCAGGTGTTCGCGGAAAGTGCGTGTATTTTTTCAATTGTTAACACAAACACATTTTAGGGCAAGTCAAATGTTCCACCGAACAAACATGGGAACATGATTATGGTAGAAGTTCATATAGGGTATTTCATCAAATACTATTTCGTTAACCGATGCGAGGTGGTAGGTCGGAGGTCGAAGGTCGTAAGTCGTAGGTCGTAGGTCGTAGACATTTGACATTTTTCTAATACCCATTACCAGGGTGGTGGAAAACCAAATACTGTAATCTTGGTGAACATCGAATGGTGGCAGATCGCACCTCCTACATAGGCTGTAATCGTAGTGAACAACGAATGGTGGCAGATCGTACCTCCTACATAGGCTGTAATCGTGATGAACAACGAATGGTGGCAGATCGTACCTCCTACATAGGCTGTAATCGTGATGAACAACGAATGGTGGCAGATCGTACCTCCTACATAGGCTGTAATCGTGGTGAACAAGGAATGGTGGCAGATCGTAACTCCTACATAGGCTGTAATCATGGTGAACATCGAATGGTGGCAGATCGTACCTCCTACATAGGCTGTAATCGTGATGAACAACGAATGGTGGCAGATCGTACCTCCTACATAGGCTGTAATCGTGATGAACAAGGAATGGTGGCAGATCGTACCTCCTACATAGGCTGTAATCGTGATGAACAACGAATGGTGGCAGATCGTAACTCCTACATAGGCTGTAATCGTGGTGAACAACGAATGGTGGCAGATCGTATCTCCTACATAGGCTGTAATCGTGGTGAACAGTGAATGGTGGCAGATCGCATCCCTACATAGGCTGTAATCGTGGTGAACAACGAATGGTGGCAGATCGCACCTCCTACATAGGCTGTAATCGTGGTGAACAGTGAATGGTGGCAGATCGCATCCCTACATAGGCTGTAATCGTGGTGAACAACGAATGGTGGCAGATCGCACCTCTTACATAGGCTGTAATCGTGGTGAACAAGGAATGGTGGGTGGACGATGCCGATACGAATGCTGTAATCATGAATTAAGTAATATGATAATACATAAAGGTGATTTGGTAAATTCTTTAATACTAATTAGTATATTATCTTGAGTCTACAGTGGTTGAAGCCTTCACATTGACTCTTGTCTTATAACCTCGACCTGTGTTTTCATTATGAAATAATAATGCATATTAGTTCAAAGTTTATATCAGGGAACCAATGTAACATGTTTTAGAACGCCATATGACCTCTGACTTTTTTAATGTTATTCGTTCTGTCTAACTTTATCAAATGTTATAAAATCATCCAGTTACAAAATCATTTGTTCATCAACTCAAACATGTACAGTTGTAGCCTTTTTCCTATTAGTCAGACCGCCTTTGTGGTCCTGTGGATAGAACGTCTGCCGGGAGATCGGAAGTTCGGTGGTTCGATTCCCTGGTCGGGTCATGCCACAAAACGGAAAGGGATGGTGCTCGTTTTCACCCTGCTTCGCGCTCGTCGTTAAGGGGGCGAAAAAAAGACCGGTCAGCTCGGAGTAACCATACTGTGTCTGAATGCACCCTCCTGAAGCTATGAAAGTGCTGAAGAACAATTAATCAACATATTCCGTGCAGCAGGACGATAATGACGAGGGACTCGTCAACATCGAACATGCTGGGGGCGGATGAATATTTATTTATAACACACATCTACGTGCATGCATCTCGCTGTATAAGTACAATAATCCTGAACGTCATTTGGACTCACCAAACAGTCAATCAGTAAGATCCAATCTACTTCGTCCCATTCATCATTGGTTGCTACCATGTACATTATATTTATTCTCTTTGGCTAATCTATCCATATGTAGACGTGAGAACGCATGTTGGCCTGACATTTCACACACTGTGGTCACAATAGAGGAGTCATGTAACGATCCCACAGGCTGACATTTAGTTCATCCACAGTTGATCGATCCAGCCACTGCATTTAGTTTTGTCAGGCCGATTCCTTACAAGCAGTGTGAACTGGAAATGGAACAGAGTCGTCACTTTTAAGTTTGTTGTGTGTTTGTTTCTACCCACTCTCACTTTGTGAGTGAGTTGAAATTAACCCCGCTTTGAGCACTCGGTATGTCAATTAAATCACGACGTTTCAGCTTAATATGGGAGGAAACCGTAAGGTGATGCCTCAACCTTTATTTACAGACCAAGAGGATCGCCGATCCTTGCTACATTTCACAATATGTAGTCTATATCAGACTCAAAGAGAAACTCACTTTCACAACTTCTATTACTCTTTGAAATCTTCCTCTTCTTTCCATGGTATATTGCCCGAGGAATGATTTCTTTTCTTTTGGCATAGATATCAAAATGATTACCCGTGAGGCACTGAATTTTGTATTTCACAAAAACATTAATTTTACATAACGTCTTGAGGGTCACATATCGGGAAAATGACACGGATCATTTTATTTTCAGTGAGGAATCAATGTGAAAGATAACACAAATATTGCCTTTTCCAAAAATACTACAATATTTTAAGGCAATAGTTTTATTATTAAATTTTTATGCGTGCGTTTTAATCAAGAGGAGACCAAATATGTGCTTCTGATGTGATTGTTTTTACCTTGAGAGCTACATTACGTTTCCACTTTTAGCTGAGCCAGATACTTTTCCTGGAAAGGTGAAATGGTTAGAACGTTGTATAATGACTGTCTAGCTAATCAGTTTGCTTTGTATATATTATAACTGCGCTATTAAGATCTGCATTCTTTGGAGTCGTGGCCGTTTCCTTTATTCAATTTCTTGTAATCGGACTGATCACAAACTGTGACGAGTAAAGCGCATGTATAGATAAATCATGAAAGTAAGATGTTGGAGAATGCCTCGTACATTGACCCACATTCTTCCGGGTTCTGTCAGAACAACCAAAACGAATGCACTCCAGTTAGTCAACAACTACGTGCCCTTTAGTTTTCGCCACATCAACAATTTGGCAGATATTCGTTGCGAGTGTTAGAGATGGGGAGGGCATTAAATCACAATCTGAGTTGTACATTGTATAGGCCAATTTGTTTTTACTGGTCGCCCAGTCTGACTGCTGCATTCCAATTTGATTGATTTTCCTGTCTCACCAGACGATTTTCCCTCGATTGTATAATTATTTCCCACTTTCAAAGGTACGTGAATCACGTCGGCAACGACACCCACCCCATCTCTGGCAAGACCTGCACAGACTGAACGAAACGTTTCCCCAGTGCAACACTTGATGAATTGCTGCCCGTATGGATAGTTTCATCCTTTTTCTTCTTCATTGCACAGCTCCAGGCTGTGGAGCTACCGGATGTGGATGCATATGGATAAATCTACATGTTAACACATGAAATCAACAATTTAAAAAAAAAATATATCAGTGATTTATTGTATATGACAACATACTTAAACATATCCCACTTACCAAACAAAATATAATCGGTGGGAAAAGGCGTGAAAATTTGACAATTTGTACAAAAAAGAAGTGCACTTTGCGAAAACGATGTCATATGCCGTAGCACGAAATGTACGTGCATATTTACAGTATAAAACTGCTGACCCGACATGTAATGAACACATCACCAAAAAGCACACCAAAGAAATTACACGTATAACTGCGATAGAGAGGGAGAGAGCCGTTGGAATGGCCCAACAGTGAGCGCCGCACGCCGTCATTGCCAGAACGTTTGGAGGCGCCCGTGTAACCGTTAACAGGTTAATGCAACGGTTACGTCAGACAGGCGGAGAAGCGGACGATCACGGGTGACCACGCCCATTCAAGACCGCTACATCCGGACAATTTACCTCCGAAACTTGCCTCGTCATGTGTTATGAGTGTGACTTTCATTGTTGACCCCACGCGTCTTTATGGGTCTTTCCGTCTGCATGTTAAAGTTTGATTGTAATGAATGTCTGTACACATGATGTTAAAAGATAGCTCTAATGAAATATACCAATATGAATTTTCTATATAGTTTCGCTTTTCTTCCATTACATTTCGATTTTTTTGGACATTAGCGTATAATGTTAGCTGTCAGATCCTAAATTATCATATAACTTGATCATATAGCCGTTGAAGCACATAGCTTGTGTGGACCAATATGTACCAGAAAACCCACAAGTCAATACACGCTTATGCAAGTACATGTAGGTCTATTGAGTATCCAAGCATATCTCAATTTATTACATGTAACGAAGCAGAAGCAAAAAACCACGTGAGCTACAGTCTTCAGTGACTGTGTGGTGTCGGGGATGAATACGTTACCTTTGGTATTTTCTCTGACGAACATCTCAGAGTGGCATTTCTTTTAATTTAAGTAAACAAAAAAACAACCACGGACTAAACGAGGAGCACTCTTTTCAATCATCCGTTGACATTTATTAGTGTATATTTCAAATATTAATACGAAGAAACAACCAATGATATGTAGTAATTACACCATTTGAAATGGGATAGGTTTTAAAAAAGTATAGCCAGTTTATTCTCTCAATATGTTATTATATTCAAAGTCTATCATCTATATGCAAAAGCTGGTATATGTACTGATGTACAGTGAAAAAGAAATTTGTATTCAAGTTAAGTTTGATTTATCTACGTTAACTAATCTTAGTTAAGTCATAAGGTTGCGCCGTGGTAATGCTTAACGACAATGTAATTCAGTGATCCTTTGATACAATGCTCACGCGATTATTTTCGTATCATGAACAATATATCAAATTAAAAATGGAAAACAAACAGTTGACTGAAATGTTTCGTGATGACAACGTTCATAAAGGAGTCATTGCATTTTAAATAAAATACCCAAACGTTCACAAATGGCAAGTAGTAGCCTTAATAACATTTTGAATATGAACGACCTGTAAGCTGTCTTCACAAAGCTTTCTAAGCTTTAAGACGATCGTCATTCCCATTCGTTAACACTAACTTAACGCTAAGGTCGCTTTGTGAAACGCGGCCCTATGTTCATCTTTAGAATTCTATTAGTGAAAATGGGCGCCTTGTCCACTTTCAAAATGAGTACAAAAGTAAAATATTTTCATGATGACGCACTGTCCTTTGTCGACAGGTATTTAATAATAATTAACTTGCTTAACGTCGCATTACGGCTGCAATTTTGCCAATGCGATGTAACATTTTAACTCACTCATTCACTCCTGATGACCCCTGATGATATCAAGAAGCTGTGTTTCCTATCTGAAGCTCGACGCTTAAATAGTACAACAACCTTCAAATTCCCCAATATTTATGATACAGATGACAAGATACCCTTAACTTATCCTCAACGATTGATTCAAAGAGACAACCGGGATTGGGACGTCTTCCATCATCTTTTGTTTGTTTGTTTGTTGTTAAATGCTGCAATAATCCACCAAATAAATAATATACTTCTTTAACATACAATACAATAATTGATATTTAAAAAAAAAATGATATCCACACGTTTGGGGAACCACGACAAGCACGCCTATTACGGCCATCAGATGTTGCTGGGAACAATTCGATCTCATTAAAATCAGATCTAAGTTCTCACTGCCGCTAAACAAAGATCTGAGGACATCCCATTACGGGTCACGTCAGAACGACCTTTTGCGAACTTTGACCGACCACTGAAACAACTGACAAGAAGTCGACATCAACCAATTTGAAAGCAGCTTTCACGAGCTTTACGGCACTCGTGTCAACCTGGCAACTTCCATTTCAGACTACGCTTGAAAAATATGTTGACACAGTTCTCGACTAAAATTTTGTAAAACTGAATACACGAACATTCCGTGAATGTCTAATATATGGTTGCGATTATATGGAAGTGCTTTCCACGTACTGTGCAACGCCTCCTCCGTTCAAATGTATATCCCACGGAAGCGAGAGATAGACAATAATTTTGACGGGCCGTTACTGTCGTTCGGAATACACCGTGTTAACGTTGTCGAGGTTGCATGATTAGAAACACATTCTGACTGTCACTTTCATGATCTTGTAAACGAGGCTTTGATTGGTCGGATGAAAGGTCGTTCTGACGTGATCCGTAATGGGATGTCCTCAGATCTTTGCTTAGCGATAGCTAGAATTAAGACCTGATTTTAATGAAATTGGGCACGATTATAACTCTTAAACCCACATGGGTATTCTGAAGGTAACTCAGTGACCTTAAATGATACATCCATGAAAACTTCACAATGGGATAGCCACGTGTGGATAGGATCACTGACGTTGATAAAACCCACAAGCACCTGCCGGTAATGGAGAATGTGGTTTTGTTTCAGTAAACAAATGAAAATCTTGTACATTCGACATTGCATCAATGTAACATGTCATAAACAAGTATGATGTCAGACACAGCAAAGCATTCATCCGTGTGTGCTCAAATTGTTCACGTTATCATTTCCAATTCGTTTGGTCTATGATCTCTTCACTGAGACGAATATAATACTAAAGGTCTGGTGTTTTGAAGTGACACAATTATCAGTTTATGTATGAAACATTTACAATTTAAACTTCAATGAGCCCAACGATCACATACATTGTTTCTCTGTGACGCAATGCCTCATATCCCCAAAGTCTTCACAAAAGTTGTCCCAAAGCAAGTTTACCTTGTGTTCCAAAAGAATATGAGCAGAGTTTTACCGAAGACCAGAAATTGAAGGATTAGAAAACATTGAAAAACATTTTTTGTCATGTAACTGTCATGATATCAGCAGACCATATCAGGTGTCACACTAGGGAGTGCAACGTCTATTATAACATGTGTATGATCCACGAACATTGACCACAGCTTCAACCCTACGCCTCATACTCATTACAAGTCCTTTAATGCTTCTCTGAGGCAAACGGATCCATTCTTCATGAAGTGCGGCTTCAAGTCCAGCGAGAACTGGGGGATCACGATGTCTGATGTTCCGGCCAAGAATGTCCAAGAGATGCTCAATCGGATTAAGATCCGGACTACAGGCCGGCCAAGGAAGAGTAGCAATAGCTTCTTGACGCAAATAAGCCAAAACTGTGGTCTAGCATTGTCGTCCATGTGAACAGGGCTTGTCTGAAGAGGATGGTTGTCAAAGTGAGAGACTACCACTGGAGGAAGAACAGCATCTTGGTATTGTTGGCCATTCAGGTTTCCACGAATTGTCACCAGCCTAAGTTTGAAGCCGAAGGAAACACAACCCCCCATATCATGACAGACCCCCCCCCCCCCCACCGCCACATGCTAAGGTCTTCTGGATGTTCCTTGGTGAAAAAACGAGTGTTACGTTGCTCCCAAACACGTATTCGACCATCAACAGTTCGAAGCAGCATTTGACACTCGTCAGACCAATGGATCCTTCTCCAGTTGGCTAAGTTCCATCGACTACGGGCACGACACCATATCAGACGATTCCGCATGTGCCTCTCAGTCAGTTGAGGACGTTTTACTGGTCTTCCAGCGTTATAACCAGCCGCTCTGAGGCGACGCCTTACGGTCATTGTCGAGAGTCTCTGATGGGTAATCCACTGCAGTCTTAAATCAAATGGCAAATGGATTTCGTCTGACTATCCTGAAAAGACGTCTATCCTCTCTGTTAAAGGTCTTTCTTGGCCTACCAGGCCTATGCCTGTCATTGACATCATTGGTTTGACCATGTTTGACAATCAAACGAGTGATAACACTGTGAGGACGACCCTTTTGTCTTGTAATGGACCTGCATGACATGCCAGCATTTTTCATGCCTATCACTTGCCATCTCTTAGCGTTCGTTAACTTTCTTCTCACCATGGCTGATTTTCAACCTCTATTGGAAGGGGAATCTCACACAGGAGCAAAATGCAACCACGTGTCTGAAACTTGATTTCCCTATTTATAGGCTAGGGGAACTGCAGCAACACGTAAAGCACGCTTTCCTTGTGGTATCTGGACAAATTTGGGTTCATGAAACTATGGAAGCCTAATTCAGTCATACATTATCACATTTCTTATTTCTGATTCCCACACGTGAAATCAAGAGAATATGGTGGCGCTTAACTTTTGTGCGTGTATATATAGGGAAGGGACTACTACTACTACTACTACTACTACTACTACTACTACTACTAATGCTGATGCTGATGCTACTGATGAAGGCCAGGGTCTCAATGCCAATGTAAATTTTGTTGATGGTTCTGGTTTTGACACAGAGGCCCATCCATGGTAGGACCCATAATATGTAAAGGGAGTTATGTAAAATGATAAAAATATAATTCTTTGGAGTAGGCGTGGCCAAAAACCCTGATCTTGTCCTTTTGGATAAATCCAATGAACTCAATAATATGAAGGAATTTCCTGTCCCTTTTGACACTAAAGTGATTGACAAGATTCAGGAAAAACATGGCAAATATGCAGACCTCGCTTTCGAAATGTCACGCTTGCATCCCAAGTACCAAGTTGTCCGACTCCCCATAGTTCTCGGTGCCTAAGGTTTGGTACCTCCTAATCTGTTGACTGACATTGGAAGAGTACCCGGGTTTGCTTACAGGAATGCAGCCCTTCTGAAAATCTGTGTAATGCAGAAGGATGCAGTGTTGGGGAGTCTTCACATTCTCTGAAAAAGTTGGATGGGTTTGACTAGGCCGCGCTTCCTGTCTCAGCTGCGTGTAGAGGGGGCAAGGACCCTTAACTGATGATGAGCCTAACCAGCCTGACTGTACAAGGGTCACTCAAACCCTTTTTGCGGCATTTTAAAAAAAATATAATCTGTAAAAAATGACAACAACAGGTGATCCTCTTGTAAACCATGTCAAGACTCATGATCCAAGCATGTCCGGGAAATTATAGAAAACGATGTTCTTCAAATATTGTGGAATAGGCCCATGTACAACTTTGGAAGAATTTGAGATCTTATCCTTTTTGATAAAGTCCATGCACTTATTTATGCAGTTGAATTTACTGTCCACTTTCACAGCAACTCTCCGCAAGACTATGATAATACAACGCGACGTTAAATCCCGTTTCACCTCAGAATCAGAATTTAATCAGGAAAATCTATTCCGGGCAACACTGGAATTCGCAGTACACGTCGCTCTTAATTGTAATAAAGAAGTTGTTCATCCATAAATTTCTTATCCTTACTTAGTACTCCAACTTCTAAATGCCTATCAAAGAAGAAAAGATATTTGATACACAAAATTAAAAACAACAACAATCCACCTGCTTTAAATATATGTCATGGTTAATGTATGGTCAGTGCGACCGATGTTTCGCGGGCGATATGTCAGATTTAAATATGACACATATTATTGTTTACAGGCCATATGAAATATCGGTAATACTTAATCTGATTTTTGTCGCGATAAAAATGTTTAATTAGAGCCCTGCATTTTTTCAGCCAATCGGTTGACAGTTCGATTCTGCTCGCGACAGAATTCTACTTCCGCTCGCCTTTCGCGACACTGTGATTGGTTAGATAAAAGGTCGTTCTCACGTGACCCATAATGAAATGTCCTCAGATCTTTGTTAGGCTACCCGACCACCTCGATCAGAGAAAAACTTGACTTTGGATGTATGTTGTGAATAATTGATTATAACTTCAATATCAAATAAGTTCAATTAAAAAAGTACTCCCCCATCCCCGAACCCCCCACCGACAGAATTAATATATAGTTAATTTAAGAGCATTGGTTGGTTGCTATTACAATGTTTGGTCAGTTGTCGAACAAAAAGATAGAAACCAATATCTACTAAGAAATACAACAAAAGACACGAACTTCTTCAGTTTGATGTTATTTGTCAAATAAATATAATTATAAGTATTACCTTCACAAGCAATACCGCACCATTCGGTTGAAAATAAATAAACTTCTTTCTTGCCAAATGTTCATATAGATCATGTCATCACGCATCAGGGGAGGTAACCTACTTAAAAATATTTTCCTCACTGCAGAATTCCCATATTGTTAATTTACCAAAACATGTTTGGTTTTAATTATAATCATTGGTCAGTTGCCGAACATAGATAGATATCAATATCAAATACGAACAATCACAAAAGACACGCAATTGCACCAGCAATACATTTGCCAAATGCTCCTTTTGATCGTACCATCATGCGTCAGGGGAGGTAACCTACTTTATAAATTCAAAGTATTCTTTCAAGATAAGGGTCCCCTAGGAGAAGGCATACATTGTTGACCCAAATGGACAGTAAAATATGACGGGAGGCATCGTCTCTATTTTTAACCGCAAGGTGATATTCCCCTCGAGTCAGGTGCTGATGAACAAAATATAATAAGTATAGTTAATCGAGTCGGCTTTGATATTTATCATATCTGAAAACACAATTAAGGCGGAAATCCCACGAATTTGCTATTGTTCCCTTCCAGGAACGTCAACGACGACAAAAGGACATATAAAATCAATCTCTGTGTATTTATCTTGCCTATTAGGTTCGGATAGGCTTTTGTATGTTAATTTAGTATTGAAGTAAAATGAAAGTTTCAGTAACGGTATAGAACCTGTAGCGAACTGGCTACATTGGCAGAGGAACCGTGCTGTACACGGGAGTGTCCGTTGGTTCAGGGCTGACATCCCACATCTTCCTGGGAGTCGATCAGAATATGTCCAATTGGTTTACCAGCTAGGTACATGTCGACACGGTGCGTCACTTCTGCCTTCTCCCACACTTGTGAATGACTGAGTATTGTTTTAACAATATTACAGCAACAAATCAGCAGGATTTTACAGAAACGATCTCCACGAAATTATCTTCATACATTGTACCCATGCAGGGAATGGAACCGGGTCTATGGCGTCAAGAGCTTTAACCATTAGACTACCGCATCAGCCCTCACACACAATAATCACTGATATAACTGAAATATAGTTAACAGCGGCGTTAACGCCAACTCAATACCTCGATATGGCTGTCGTCATGAACGTCGTTCTCTCTGCTGATAAAAGGCATGGTCCTTCCCTTTGGAGACAAAACAGCCCAATGATTGTATATTATGAAGTCAGGCAATTGTACCAGACAATGGAAACCAATGACATAATGATTAACAATCCAATCCGTCGGAGTAAAAAGACATGCATGCAATTAACAAGGCCATCGAACCTGACCACCCAGTATAGGACAATAGCGGACACCTTAAGTCGTCTCATATGTCAATCATAGGTTTGGTTGGACCAATTCTAAGCCATATTTCCCACGGGCACCGACAGAAATCGGTAGCCCTTAGACGACTAGAAAACTCTAAGACTTTGAAATTGCTGAAAGGTTATAATCATTTACGGGAAAAGGGAATGCACTGACTCTCATAATGTCTGGTACAGCTTAAACAGTGTTTAGTTTCCTCAGCAAAAGACGACTAACCATGCTACATATATCATCAGACCCTAAAACACGGAATCATGGTTACAGTTGATGTTACGTTTATGGCCATGGCTTGAATATCATATATCAGCAAATGCAATTTATATAAGTACAAAATCCGATACCTTGATGTTCAGATGAACATCGACTTGAAGGAAATTATACACGTCTCGATTTTCTGCAAAAATGGACTCCACCGGGCGTATATCAAGCTTTCAGATATCAAAGCATCAGCGGCTTGTGATATAACATACATACTGTTGATTTTGATCAAAAGTGAATATTAAACGTAATTGGTTTTTTCTTCTTTTGAATAAAATACACATAATATTTCTCTAAACATTGATTCAACTTTTCATGTTGTAAACAATAGACGATGAGTTATTTGTCTCTATAAAGAATGTCTCATATATCTCTGAATAAGATCCGTGCAGTTAATCTCAGATACTTGAGTTACTATTTTTCTGTAAGCTGTGATTTTGATTAAAATAAATATAGCACTTCAATGTTTCAAGGCAGTCATATTAGATCTATGTCACAAAGAAAGATGTGATACATTTGCACGAAGCCAAAACTCAAAGACTCAAAGCTATTATCATCTAACTTTTGTCTTTGCTGCAGCATCTGAATGGAAGAGTTTCGTCTTGAACTCCGCACCACACCACTCACCTGATGACAACGCATCTGTCCAAGAATGCCTATTTTGTATCCGGTGCTTCGAGTAATGTGCAATAAAAATGGACTATTAGAAATACCCCCATCATAACATACCCAAACAAATGTCCACCGTTTGACAAACACATGTTGAATGTATTGGAACCAGACCACCAGGTATACATCGTGACATGTTAATGATGGTCTTTCCCACGATCCAGAGACTCACTGGCACTTACATTTTGAATGAAAATTATGTGAGAGGCTGGTGTTACTGGTAGAGCAGGTGAATGCTGACCCTTATCGCGAACACCTGGTTAAATCACTGAGTTTTAGTGATCCATGATTCATATAAGTTTCAGTTACGATTGAGGTAATTGATGTGCAACACGTCGTTGAGAAGCTTGAGCGGCAGACGTATGAGTCTCCAGACGAAGTAACCGATGTAAAACGAGTTTTGGGCATGCCTGTCGGTATTGCTGTTGGCAGCCATTCGTCACCACTCGCCCCTTTCCGTAACCTGCAAGAAGACTCGATTCCTCTATCGACGAATGTTATGTGCGAAAATACGACAAACCAATGAGAATGCGCGTATAATTTCAAGTTCTTAGTTAAAGAATCCCTCAGAAATATTTTTTTTATCTTACATATGTCTTGCGTCTACAAATATATCCAAGACACAGTTAAATGTGTTCAAACATACTGTATAATTCCGCACGTCCCGATGTGCTTTAAATTACATCTGAAATATGCATAATATATGGGGAAATGTATGTGAACTATTACGCAACGAGTTGACAATTGTTTTAGGTATGCCCGTTTGCGCTAAGACGGAACCCGGTCGCAAAAATGGCCATGAGAGGGGCACGAGTCGCTATTTGGCTTGTCCCGGAATAACACGAGTTGGTCACGAAAGGTTGGCATGTTGACATGTCGGATCGAAGTTTCCGCAAAATGTTTAGTCATAAAATATCTTTAGTCAATATTATGGATGGATTTCGAAAGCATGGGACTAAAATTACCCCCATACATAGTATCACCATGCATCCCTTGGAGAATTTTCAAGGAAGATGTTGTCCCTTTTTTGTCTGTGCTTACCCTAAGAGGCGACCTAGATGGATCGGGCGGTCGGACTCTGTGACTTGGTATATTACGTATCATCGTACCCAAACAGCGTGGACCGTTGCCCATTTAATCAGTTATTGGTATGTTGGGTTCAGCCTTGATTATTTACTGGCCGCTGTGACATACCTGGAATATATCACCGCGTGTAAGTGACAAAAGTTATATGAATGGATCACTGAAAGTCAGTGATGACACCAGGTGTTTGCGAATAGTGTATGTATGTATGTATGTATGTATGTATGTATGTATGTATGTATGTATGTATGCGTGCGTGCGTGCGTGTGTTCGTGCGTGCGTATGTAGGTAGGTAGGTAGGTAGGTAGGTAGGCAGGCAGGCAGGCAGGCAGGCAGGCAGGTAGGTAGGTACGTAGGTAGTATGTTTGTTGTTTAACGCCACATTCAGCAATACTCCAGCTATATGTCTGTAAATAATCGAGTCTGGACCAAACAATCCATTGACTAACATCATGAGCATCGATCCATGCAACTGGGATCGATGACATGGATCAACCAATAACCACCCGATCCCGTTTGTCGCCTCTTGCGACAAGCATAGTAGCCCTTTGCGGAAAGAATGGGCTGCTGAAGACCTATTCTACCCCATATGTTCACAGAGTAGGTAGGTAGGTAGGTAGGTAGGTAGGTAGGTAGTAAACGCATACAATAATACCAGTCATCATTGGCTAAGAGGAGCAATGCAATTCGAATAGCGACTGGGCCACCCACGCAACTTGCAGTAAGGGTAAAACTGCACGCGTCCCATGATCACCGCGACATGTTGCTGTATGTATTACATGAGCAAATCCAACTTTTAAAGCTAGATATCCCGACCACGAAGTGGAGTTTGTCCGTCTGTCCGTCCGTCCGCTTCTCAAAGAGGACACATTTTCTCAAAAACTATTGAAGTCGAGAAATGCAATTTTACACACTGATCATACACACTGGTCATGATCTCACATGAGTTCGAAAATTGGTGTCGTAAATTCATTTTTTGCAGAGTTACGGCCCTTGCTCCGTGCTTTTCAACTAAGTCCATACTGTGTGAAATGCGGACATGTGTTTTCAGAAACTACATAAGTTACTTGTATGCAAGTTTTCTTGCTTTTCTGAGAAACACTTGTCAAGACAGAGTCCCATCAGTTATTTCAACTCTGACTTATTAAGACTGTATCAGTTTCACATTTAATCATTTTTGCTGGGGACAAAAAGCGGCCCAAGTGCCTTTCTCTTCTTAAGGCTTTATAGTACTCTTTTTTCTAGTTAATATTTACTACCATATGAACAGACACAAATCTAATGTGCCCTATGGCTGGGGACAGGGATGACGCTGGTTTCTTGTTTGACTTTCAATTTCTTGTTCGCCTCAATGAGCCCGATACAATCAAACTTAACAGCCGGGCAAAAGAAGGTGTTTGATGGTTACTAAGAATAAAACACACATGAAAGTGTTAATCGTTGGAGATGTCCTTAACATAGGTATCACAGGCGATATTACATGCATCATATCAATGAGTATCTGACAAGAGGTGACGTCTCAAGAAACATGGCTGTCGTAATTTCACAGAACACAGTAATGAGCGGAGTGAAGCGTGAATTGTCGAGTGTATACTTTGTTTTCCCAGCACTGTATTTGATAGCGTGAGCATCCAAACTCTCTGTGTGCGAGGACACACAACCAGCAGGGTCCTTTTCAAGAGTTCATCGCCTACGCAGAATCCGCCCTGGCCACTAATTACTATGACAGCCTCTGGGAAAACAATAACTGGTAAGGCATATTTTATTTCGACTGCCCACCTACTCCAGCCTCAACTGACAATTGCGTTGAATGAAAACAATGATGTATAGGAGGTTCTGATATGCAAAATCGTCGGAACTGGTTGCCTGAAAAGGTGCAGTTTTGGAATGGAAAATAGTTCGAAATTGTGGAGTCTGCACTGCATTTTGCAATCAGAATTATTTTAGTCCTGCCGATATTAAGAGTCAGTCAGTAATGCGAAACAACCGTTCTTTGTGATTCCCATATTTGTTATCTCCTACAAACTACGAGGACACATTGTATTTAGAAGTCGAGTTTTTCTGAAGTTACCACAAATTTCAGAAATAATTTGAAAAACCCCAACAGATTGACAGTTTTCCAGACATTGATAAAACCTAAACGTAATTAATTGTTTTCATTTCCAATATACTTTTATTTTTTTTATTGTTCTCCGCGTAATTTGAACATAGTTAAGAACTGAACTCAAGATATTTGATAAGTTGACAATTTCACACATTGTGGTCGTAATTGAGCGGTCATGTAACGATCCCACTACAGATTGACATTTAGTTTACCCCCAGTTTATATGTTGTTTAACGCCGCACGCAGCAGTACTCCAGCTTTATATGACGGCGGTGTGTAAATAATCGAGTCTGGACCAGACAATCCAATGATTGACATCATGATCATCGATCCACGCATTTGGGATCGATGACGTGAATCCACCAAGTCAGCGAGCCTGACCACCCGATCCCGTTAGTCGCCTCTTATTACAGGCATAGGTTGCTGAAGACCTATTCTACCCAAAATCTTTACGTGTCTTCACCAACAGTTTATCGATACAACCACTGCATTCCGTTTTGTCAGACCTTTTCATTCCAGGCAGTGTGACCTTTAAATGTAGTGTGTTTGTTTCTACCTACTCTCCCACTTCGTGAGTTGAAATTTTCTTTTGAAATAGATTTAAAGAACGATTACCCGTGAGGAATTGACGTTTGTATTTGACTTAAACTTAAGTCTGGAGAGACACTAATCGTAAAAATGACACTGATCATCTTATTTTCAGTGAGCTTTTGATGTCAAGGAAAACACAGATACTGCTTTTTGTACAAAATATGCCAATATGTACTACTGTTTGGAAGAATGTGTGCTTTCAATCAAGAGCCGAGCCTGATTATGTTCCCAGAAAGGTGAAAAGGTGGGAACATTTACATGATAAAAGCCTAGTTAATCATTTTGTTTATAAATTATCTGTCCCAAGAAAGGTGAAAAGGTGGGAACATTACATGATAAATGCCTAGTTAATCATTTTGTTTTTAGATTATTTATTCACTACAACCGCATATTAAGCGTTGTGTTTTTATATATATATATATATATATATTTTTTTTTTTTTGGGGGGGGGGAGGGGGCGATGTCGTTTCAGTTTGTTTTAATTACTTTCTGCATACCTTGTATACAGTGTGATCACGAACTACGACGATGAAAACGCATGTATACATATTCCATATGTTTTGAGAATATCTCGTATCTTGGTTCTCATTCAATTGTCCAGAATGCAATCCAATTACTCAGTATTGTTTGTTTTTTTGGTTCAACGCCGCACTCAGCAATATTCCAGCTATATGACGACGGTCTGTAAATAATCGAGTCTGGACCAGACAACCCAGTAATTGACATCATGAGTATCGATCCACGCAATTGGGATACGATGACATGCATAGTCGAATTACTCAGTAAACTTGTTAATGTTGAGTAAAGCAACTAATGGTCACAATTACTCAGTAAGTGTGACCATTAGTGACTTTACTCCACATGAACAATTTTGCAGATATTCGTTGCGAGTGATAGAGCTGGGAAAAACATGTCATCATCAGCTAGGCCAAATGCATTCAGTCGTCGCCGTGTCTGCCTGCTTCTTTCCAGTGTAATTGATTCCCTGTCTCACAAGACAATTTTCTCATTAATTCACACTTTAAAAGGTACGTGAATCACACCGGCCACGACAGACGTCCCATCCCTTCGCAAGACTTGCACAGGCTGAAATAGAGACTAATGTTTCCGTTTCCTCGGTGACGACTTGATGAATTGCTGGATAGCTATTTTTTTTATTATAACCGCTAATGTTTTGTTTTGTCCACAGGGGCTTGTAATGCAACACAATTAGCAGCTACAAGATATAACGTCATACCCCCGCCCACTACGAAATACATAATGCTGAACATGTTGAATTTCCTCATTATTTTTCACGCATTCTCGTATTTTGCTGTCTTATATCGAATGAAGTATATCTCGGGGGTTTTGACAATCAATTGTAGGTTTTTATAGATCATATCTGGTAACATATATGACGCATTGCACTACATGGACCATTATCGTGGATAGTGTGGGTGTATTTAATGACAATACATGAATGTAAAGAGGATCGGTTTAGTTCAGTTAAAATATATAACATTGAGAAATGAGTACGTTGATTTTGTCGGATGGAAAACGTGCATGATCATTAAACCTCCTACCCCTAAACTTAAGGAATTAACATTTCTATCCGACATCGAACGTTGAACTGCTCCCTTAATTCGCTCGTAGGATAAGAAAAGCGTAATTTTTCGCTGGCTTGTGGCATAGGACTTCTTCCACAATAATGTGATCGAGTGTAGAAATAGGACGAAAGATACTGTTGTTCATGGATTAACCCATTTTAAATGTCCTGATTAATTCTACCTCTTGTCTTCAATGATATAAACATTGACTATTTCAGTTTCAGTGCTATTTAGATTTAGATTTACTTGTACGTGTGAAAATGGCAAATCATATTGTGTATTGATAAAATGACATCACATTTTTATGAAAAAACACTACTGTCTTTACATGTGTTGGTATTAACTGTCTCTTGTCATTTTCTTGATATCAAATTGGAAACAGCAATAAGTAATAAATAAACGTGGTCGGCGTCAAGGTTGCAGAGTTGCTGATGCTTCTTCATTTTAAAGTTACTGAAGCTCAACAGTAAGCACAGGTGAGACTCTGAGGTAAGGCAGGTACCGATGTATCCGAATAGATTTATCAGTAAGTAGCGTGTGATGTCAGAACCTGGTTTACGTTAACATATAGCCATTGAAGCATGAACGTAGGTTACAAGAAATGTAAAGACTGCATCATTACTGAACCAGACTCACTGCCAGTTTCTCAGAGTCTGATCCATGCCTGTCCGATGTCGCTTCATCGCATACGTTGTCGTCGATGCAAACGTCTCATCACGATGAACAATACCGGTCTTCCGGGTATAATTCCCATCTTTCGAAGACGATTCCTGATTGTTTGGTCCGACACCTTCCTCAAACCAGGCACATGTCCTGCAGTCTCGGTGGCACTACTATGTCGATGACGTAGGTGAAAGACCCGGATCTTGTAAAGGGGTGGTGATTTTTGGTTTACCACTTCTCGGACGACCTTGGGTTGAATTGAGGCGGGTATACCGACCCCATAAACGGGATATGGCGTTCTGGTGTACGTTGAAATGGTGCATCTAGACGCCCCAAGGCGATTGGCGGCATTCAGCCATGGCATTTTCCCACTTCAAGAGTCGACAAACGTATGACAAAATGTTGACTGACTTTTGAACGTTTATAGCCATTGACACTGCACATGATAGTCACAGCCTGCACGTGCATTCTGCTTATATTTTCTTTCCATGACATTCTTTCAAACAATGCTGTATAAAGCTACAAAACAGTTGCGTTTGTGCACTACACCAGTCATGGAACATGTGACTAAGATAGTTCAATCAAAATATTGCGTTTGTGTTTGAATGTTTCATGAATCAACAAAATCCTCAGTCTCATCTTCTCACATGCGTATTTTAAGAATGTATTTATTATAACCATAATAATAACCATAGGTGCAGCACTTTTAAACAGCTGATTGCTATTGCTGGATATGTTTTACGTATGGGACAATTCGAACAGTCCCCTCTGAGTCCTCTCGCGTTCTTGCTACAGCAAATGAATAAAAACAAAAAGCAAATATCGTAATTAAAACCGTCAAAAGTTTTACAGTGAAGCACCGTTTTGTCGAAGGGGATGGGCCCTTCGTAAATACTTATCCGAGGTTTGACACAACCGAAAAATGGTGGATAAAGAAGGAATACGCAGGGATCAAGCTTTTGTTTCGAGACAACAGTAAATGCGACACAACGTTGTTTGTATGTATACTATAAAGCAGTTACCTTGTTCGAGGAATGTATCCGTCAAACCACATTAAGAAACTATACCTCAAACATCTCAAACTGTACAAAGAAACATGTACGATATCACGTGGCTTTATAACTATGTTATATTATAAAATAATACTCATCGTTGCCATTGGTTGCATTTATTTGCCTATAAAACTGTTTATCGTGAGATTGAACAACTTATTTTGTTTCATGAAATTATCTTCCTTGTTCCACTTTCTTTTCCTTTCTCATCAAACCTTTAACTTTGCCTTCAGAGAATAGAGAATTTTCTTTTTTTGTTGTCTTATATCTAAGTTATATCCAAGATATATCTTTCCTTGTTTCAGTAAGTTTGACATGTAACCGCCTTGTTCTTTTGATTATTTTGTGTATTCCCCCTCTTTCGTTCATTGTCTTTGGAAACTGCATAGAGTTACCCCAGCGTTCGCGCAGCAACATACACGCAGCTGTTAATGTCATGGAAAGAACAGTCCGAGTGATTGAAATAATGTGATTTAATTTATACAGTTGACTCTGTGGAATCTGCACAAATGTAGATTTGGGAAAATCTGGAGTTCAGTGCTGAACCCTCGGAATAAAGTTAAAGCCACAAATACTTATGCTGAACCCTTCCTTTCATATTCTTTTGGTGTTGTTGATTGGATGAAACAAGAAAATCAGGGTAATGACAACTCCCACGAAGAAACATGTCAGACAATAAATCCGACCACTCTCGCTCTTCCCTCAATCATTTGTATTTAGCAGGTATTAACGTGGAGGCTCTTTTGCACACATTTATTTGTCTGATGATCCTCTTGTGAAGCATGTCAAGACGCATGATAAACACAGGGCATTCCACAGTTTTCTGAAACGAGCCAAGGATGTGGGACATAATCTCAAAGTCAATGTTGATTTTGTTTTCATGGTGTTGTACTGCTGGACGGTGGAGATAGAAGTGTCAACCAAGTGAAGTACCATATCAAATCGGCCCAAGAGGAGGCTTTCTGAACGAGCACTGTATCGAGGTTATGGGCAGTGTGCTGAGAAGGTCGAGAAGTCGGGTGGCCCAAAGTGTGAAACAGAAGGCTTAATGTTTGGTGCTCAGGGTCAGTCACTTCCCACGCGCGACCGTCAATGTGTGCTTTTGCATCAAAATGTAAAAAAGAAATGTAGATTATGCAATGAATTTAATGAGGCTGTCCAACCCATTGTCAGTGGATGCTCAGCTTTGGCGCAAACGCAGTATCTTAAGCAGCATGATTGAGTGGCTCGATCCTTTTATTACCGTCTTCGCCATGCTTGTGGTTTTGACTAAGAGGCCCATCCATGACAGGACCCATAATATGTAGAGGGCGCCATGGACAATGATAAATATGGAATACAAAATAAATACAAAATGCTTTGAAATAGGCCCGAATACAGCCCCAGACCTATCCAGGCCAACAAACCTGATCTTCTTCTTTTTTATAAAGTGATTGACGAGATTCGGAAAAAAAATGGCAAATATGCGGACCTCGCTTTCTCGGTGCCTTTTGTTTGGTACCTCAACATCTATTGACTGACATTGGGAGAGTACCCGGGTTTGTTGCCAGGAATACAGCAATCATATTACCACAGTTCATTACCGAGAGAATAGACATTCCACTATCAACTGTGTATCGTGTTTTGAAACATGTGGAGATGGAACTGAGCACGAAAATTGAACAGGTATATGTAAGCCAAAGAAATTGACTTTGGGTGACAGAAGGCGACTTGAAATACTGGCGTCTAAAAACAGGAGCATGAGTATAGAAAGTATTAGGCATGATATCATTAATAATGGATTGGCAGAAATCACGAGTTCACGGCAAACTTTTCCAGTATATCTCTGTCACATCACATCAATGTTAGCTTTATGTACCCACTCTGACAAACCATCCTTCATCTTTATTAAGTATTTCCTTTCAACGCAGCTGGATCTGTAATGCCTACTCCTTTATGAACATCCGCAGTATTCGACTCAGCTGGGTGCTGGGAGCGTGTCATTAAGAGGCGTTTGATTCTTACTTGATAGATCTTCCACCTGCTTCAAACAACATAATGATATTCAAATGGTGTTAGGATACCACGGTGTGACTGCAAATATGATAAAAGTTTGAAACTTTTCAGGTTTCGAAAATGTCGTCAGTGATTCATTACTGGAAAGAGAAACATTGACTTGAAACGACCAAATAAAAGACTTTAACCTTCGCGTAGAATGGATGCCACCGGTCCGGCAGGAAATGTCTAACGATTTCCTGGACATCTGTTGTCGTCATTGCCATTATAATAAACTGTTACTGATAGTCTTTGTCACGTCCATTTTTCACTTGGCAGTTACAAGTACCAGTGATAGACGTTTGATAATGACATTTAAGTCAGAATTTATAGAAGTGCCATAAATAACAATTCATTTTCAGTTTATGTGCGACGGGATTTCTAAATAATTTGAAATATATATAAATGTGCATGAGGTAAAGTACATACCCTGAAATACGTACATGTATGATGTTTAGACCGGGCATTTGCTTTTGATGAAAGATCAATTAGCTTGACGCTGATACTCGAATTTCGCATTCGTAACCATAAATAGCTCTTAATTGTATGTACAAATTCGACGTGAGTTTAAACCTTTTGAAATATAAAAAAAATGTCTGCTTGGGGAACGGTTTAAAACGCTTACACTCGAGTGAGTGATTATTGCTTAATGCCGCATCAGGAATCTTGCAAATGTGCGTGGCGCCTGGATATGTACACACATGACATAACTCGATAAATATTTTATGTCTTTTAAACTTACACATAGTTTATCTCGTTGCGAAAGTACCTGAGTCAGAGCTTTGGTTGTAAGTGATTCTTGGCCTGGTTATAATATACATGACTTCAGTCGTTGATTAATTATGTTTTATAACGTATTTAAAAAATAGTAATCCTTGTTTATTCAGAATATGTGGTATCAGAAGTGACCTAAACGCTCACACGTGTACGTATTTGTAATTGTTAAAAGGTCATCATCATTGGACAGGAAAAGTCTGAAAGAAAACCTTAACCACTTGTGTGTCTTCGTGATACCTAGCATTTCACGTAAATCATTCTTAATAAAAGTCTGAGAAAAGAGAAAGCCTCAGTTGTGTAGAATGACATTTAGCCACGACCAAACACGCCTTCATTGATAGGGTCAAACAAGGCTACGTCAGATCATCTTATCGAAAGATATAATTAAAACACTTTTTAGAATGTGTCTTTTCGAGATTGAGACTTTTACACTGTCTTACCATCGAATGTGGGCATCAGCGTCACTTAATGAACAAACTGAAAGCTCCTAAATTGTTATTTTTTACTAAAATCGCTTGGGACATCTGCAGCGATTTCATCTGTATTTTTGTCATCACACAATTTGCTTTACCGTCTCATTAGATATTAGGGTTTACACAGCGCCCAGATAAAAGAAAAACTTTTCTGTCGTCTAGACATTGTCTTATATCACAACTGATAAGTTTTCCCAAGATGCCAATAAATTTAGATCAAAACATCATATCCCCTACTATGAACATTCCATGCCCTTTTATTGATAATGGTGAAATCTAATCACACAAAGTTGATATCGATCTTTCTTAAACGGATTTTGTTTTCGCTTTCGGTCAACTTGGGAATGTACTCACAAATATTTGTTAAGTGTTACTCTTTCAAATAAGATAATATATGTTTATAAAAACTTGAATCAAGATGTATTTTCTCTCTCTTATTTTCATAGCTTGGTTGAACTATAACCCTTCAAAACAGAGTTACAATCACAATGAAAAACAACAAAAGACATTTCCATAATCATAAGACAATTCTACTAAAGGCCGAGTCCATTCACAAGTAAGAACAGGTGAGCGACAGCGCCCATCAAGGAACTTGTGCTGGCGCGATTATTTACAGACCGTTGTCATATACAAATGTAGCTTGAATATTGCTGTAAACAACACACAAGCCTAACATGTACCTGTACACATATACGTTAAATATGTTGTCCCCTTTGATGTATCATAGCTGTAGGTTGAAACATATCACAGATTGTATTGTTTTTAACACGTGTGTTGGTAATTCGGTTACCTGGTATTCTTACAAGGATAAAACAAACCACTCTTGGTACTGATATAACTGTTTTTTGTTATTTTGTGTATTTTGCTTTTGTAATCGTTTAATGCCTACCCACCTGCCAATCTTCTTCTTGTACGTTCAGTAATACTGGACCTAGGAAACTTAATGTGAATAATGCTCTCTTTCTTGGTTGGAAAGCACCATACTCGTGCTCGCTGGTGACACCATATGATTTACGACTCAAATCCACGTTCAATCAAAGTTGACCCACATACTTCTTTCGCAACGGAACCCTTACCATGGATATTAAGAAATGTTCTGATGTTAAGCATCCTCTCTCCACTTAACACCAATTAATAGTGTGTTCGTATCACTCACATGATTTGCGCCTAAACTCATCATCCTGCTGTTTGAATAGTCACCCAACTGGTTTCTTCTTAATACGACTAATTGTATTTGAACTAGTTGACACGCCACCAAATGTTGTAAGCGCACTTAGTATTACGAACGGTTTAATTGGCCAATGAATGCTCGACTGACAATGCCAAATCCTACATAAATCATTACACTGCAAGACTGGCTGTTGTTTCCGGAATTGATCAGACTACATCAATGCGATGCAGGCATGATCGTGTTGATTAAAAAGTCGTATAATCAGGTGCTTTAACAACACTGCACTCATAAGGTTCCGGATCAAGAAATCTACCGATCTCTTGAAGGAAGAGGGTTGTATAATATAATGACCAACGATGCGACAAAAAACTCGATCGGCGTGTTTCAGATAACTCTGACAAGTACATTCCACACATCAACACACAAATGATGGAGATGGCGATGGAAAGAGATTCTTGCGTGTGAAATGAATGCGGACGCGTAAAGTTAACTATGATTAATATTGACACAGCCAAGTACAAATTTCATTTCATGTCTCTTGGGGTTCAATTACTAAAGTAGAATTCAGTAATATTAATGAGAGAGGAATTAGGCCAGAAAAGCAAATTGTTGTTCGATCCTGCCCTCATATACACACAACTTAGATAGATGGTAGACACGCGGTAGATGTTTTGTTGTGCAGATCTTGGAAACTTTTTTTCCAAACATTTCAAACCCAAGCCTATATGGAAACTATACAACCTGCACTATCTGTTATTAAACTGGCTCGTCGCATGTTGTTGTCGGGCCTGGGGGTACTGAAGGTCACATAATGGTATTCATAGTGTTACTATTGATTTGTTATGGGGCTCTTGCTCAAACGTTGTCAGATCAGGGTTACAACATACAAGGCCTCGGCCAAGCTTTCAAATGCATTATTGTAGACATTTGGAAGACATATAAACATTTGATGCATCAGTGACAAAAATAATGTTCGATGCAATTTCTTATTTCGATTAGTAGCAAATGTACCCGTGTTTTTCAGGTGCACAGATGACTTGCCCTTGCACGTGTTTGTGACGAGTGGCACTCATCGGGCAGGATACCAGGTATTTGATATCAAGTGATTCATAAACACATGCTCGGAATCGCACGAGCAGAAATGTTGAATGAATATGGAAATGGTTTTGTTGCTTTTATGTAATATATTTTCCTGACGTCAAAATTTAGATATACATATATATTTGTATAATTGTATACTTGTTACCTGCATGTTTCCACATTGCTTCTCAAAATATCAGGACATGATAGGATGTTAGGACATGAAAAGGAGAATATATATGTTCAGACGGCGGTCTGTAAATAACAGTTTGGACCAGGCAATCCAATGATTGATATCATGAGCATCGACCCACGCAATTTGGAAACGATGACATGCATCAACCAAGTCAACGAGACTGACCATCCGATCCCGTGAGTCGCCCTTTTACGACAAGTATAGTCGCATTATACGGCAAGCATTGGTTGCTGAAGACCTATTCTAACCCGGATCTTCACGGGTCCCGATCTCCATAAACAAAATATATCTAAAATATTGTGAGGAATATCCCGACATAAAAATATTAAAATGAATAGAATGAAATAACTTTCTGAAATGTGATTTATTGTAGTTGTGTGTGATATAATCTTAGTAGTGTTTTTAATCTGCTCTGGGGGCCTGTAGAAATCAATGTGGTGAAAAATAGGTTGCTAAGATTATAACAAAGTTCTTGAGCGATACACACTGCTCTGACACGAACATCAACATATTTCCATACATATTATTGTAGTAACGTGTTTCAGTAAGATCCAAAACATGGATGAATAGAGTTTGAAGTTTTCTGTAGGGATTGTTAATAGCATGAACTCAAGAATTGGTGTAATTTGTTTTTGCGTCCAGGTCCGCATGACCACTGCATGTATTAATCACACATGACCTCGGAAATGAATCACATCACAATAAAATTTGCCACAGAATATCAGAGAAGAATACCATCATCTACGGAATTGAATCACATCACAATAAAATTTGCCACAGAATATCAGAGAAGAATACCATCATCTACGGAATTAATTGGGTTTTGATCATATTGCAGTACATTAATAAAGCATTAATACGAGGGTTGGTCAAGATGTTTTAAGCCTGACTTTCAACAATGGGCCATAATAATTGGTCAATGTAGCATATTGTTTGAGTAGTTCATTGCAAGTGTATTTGGTCTGTTGAGGCCGTTGGTATATCAGTGACACCCACTTGAACGTGATATTGGTCCAAATGGGCACAGAAATGGAAAAGAACAATTACCAAGCAAGTTTTTGACTTTGGAGAAAAGTACTCCCCAAGAATTTCATGACCGCATGTCACAAGTGTATGGGGATAAGTGCCCTAACTATTCCACTGTTAAACGTTGGGCAACTATGTTAAAGGATCAGAGAACAAGCCTTGATGATGACCTTAGGTCTGGACGTCCCACAACTTCCACCAATGAAGGAGAAAGGAAAACTCATACTGTCAGATAGACGTATTACCTTTGCTAAACTTGAGGAAGACACGGGTTTACGCCATGGATCCATTGAAGCTATTATTCATGAACATTTACAGATGAATAAGATATCTGCTCGTTGGGTGCCAAAGTTTCTAAATTCTGATCTTAAGAAAAAAAGAACGGGCACTGAAAGAGAAAATGTGGAGCTGATTAAGGAGGATTTCGTCAAATTCAAAAAGAGATTAGTGACGGGTGATGAAACATGGGTCTACCACTATAATCCCGAGTCAAAACGTCAATCCATTTACTTAATGGTACCTCGATGCGTGGGAAGTGATCTCGTGATCTGGGTAGTGACCAAGGTAATAGAATATATCCCTTTGGTGAAACCAACGAACGCGGTTACTTATAGCTGAGAGACCATTAAAGAATCTCTCAGTAGTTCCTATCAGCAAGGGACCCAACACTGAACGACGAGCCGCACTGGACCACTGCAAACATATACCACAAGGTTCAGCTCAGCTTTGAGCTATGATTTCAGCAACAAAATGATCAACACAAAGAGAACGTGATAATGACAATATATTATGGTATTAACTTGTTCAGATTATTTTGTTATCAGATAAAGGTCTTGGTTTACACATTTGATGTAAAAAACGAGTACAGCTGTGTCCCGACCAAATAGGTTAAACAGATTAGTTAAGCTACTTATCGTCATCAATGTCTTTCCTTGTACATATATGACTTATGTCCATAAATATCATCACCATTTTCCTTATCGTCATCGTCATCATCAATCATTGGACATTTCGCACGTATAACTGTAACGATAACCATCGTCCTCTTCATCGTATCATCCTACTTCAACACATCCGGCATAAAGTGTTATGTCACTCGAGTAAAACATTGATTCCATCGTTCTCTAAAAGCATGACTTATTTTGACATTACAACCCGAAAAAGATGTTAATACAGTACTGTTACTGCTTCTCAATATCCTTAAACTCCTTTGGTCATGGGGACATTTAAAACATGATCCGTAGGCTTTGTGCATCCGAACAGGTCCCATGTACCTTATCCCTGTATGAGACGACTAAAATGGGGATCGGTGGTCAGGTTCGGTTACTAGGTTTTCATAGTACCTTGCCGTGGACGTGGACCACTGGTGCGCCTCGTTATCTTATTTACAGGCCACCATAATAAAGCTAGTTACCACTGATCCTGATTGCTTAATTACCAACCCCTAAATGCTGTCAGGTCATGATTGACCCATCAATCTCTACCTCATTCCCCTTGTTAGAATTGATATTCAGGAACCAATGCTTGTCGTAAAAGATATCGGTGTCAGGCTCGGTGACTTGGTGAATACATACACCACACGATAGCCTGGCCCTTTACAGATCGCCTTCATATATTTGGAATATTGTTGAGTGAGGCGTTAAACTACAACAAACGAACAAATCCACCCCCTCCCCATTTCTCTCTGGCGAATCATGGTAAGCAATGTGACATGAACGTCACGTGTGCATGTAGGTATTTTTTCTGACTGGTATGACCGAGACAATATCCGGTCAGTTCGATGATGAATCAACGTCACAGGTAGAGCTTCAGTTTACTTCCACGACATATAGTGAAGGACAGGCACGGATATATTTGGATGTGGCTTGTACATTCACACGTTTGACATGTCACATTGATATTCTTTAGTAAGCCAGCCATTATATACTATCGGCAAAAGTAAATGAACTTCATGCAAAGTTCAATAAAAATAAATCTATTCTGAAATTGTATAATGCATCTTCATTAACATATTCATGAAGATATTCGACATTAAGGAAGCAATTCACAATTTGAACGTGCATATTCATGCACAGTGCACAATATTGATGCTTGTGTGTTTATTCGGAGCATGACACTTACACACAAGGTTTTTGAATGTGAACTGAAAATAATGCTTATGCAATGCCACGGCTAGATGAAAAAAGTCAAAACACAAAATCACCTCTCTGGAGACCTTATCAGGGCAACACTCATGGCTTGACACGGGCCAGTCGCCCACGTGTGACGTCCCGTCAACAAGACAGCCTTATTCTGTTGGTGCATCTACGGAATCTACACCAAACTCAAACTTTAACAGCTCGAACAATTCCTGGATTGAGAACCGTACACAACCAGTTAAGGCAGTACAGCGTGGTCCCGAAGTCAATTTGTCCCCGTCATGCAAACTTAGCTTGGTGTAGACAGCATGTGATGTTCAGAAGTCAAGACTGGGACAGAACAGAACACTGTTAGGTGATGAGTCCATGTTTCATCTGAACAGCTCTGGTGGTCGTGCAAGGGTCTACATGCGTCTAGGAGAACGTATTACCGATGCTTGCGTTATTCAACGTCGTCGGTTTGGAAGCATAAACCAACTCATGGGTGAACACAACTCATCATTTTTCCTCGCAATTTGATTGACGTACGCTACCGGGACGACATCGTTCGAGATTATGCTCTACCCTTTATGCAAATGCTGGGACGTAACGTCACTTTGAAGCAGGATAATTACCTCTTGAGGCAGCATATTATTGCCATACAGCCATGGTCGCCCTTTTTCTCCATACCTCTTCCCGATAGAATATGTTTGGAATGCGATGATAAGACGCTTACGACAGGACCAAAACCAGCCTGTAACGCTTTTTCAGTTGGTCCAATCGGTCCAAAGGTGTTGTAACAGATTGTTTAGAGGGAACATAACATTGCGGTAATGACATAGCCAGCTGTTTCTCCCGGCCACTCGCCCCTAGAACATTTCTAGGATGCGATGGCTCGACGCCTACGACAGGATAAATCCATCCGGTAGCGCTAGCTCAGTTTGTAAACCACTTGGAACCACATTCCCTGGCTGTTTTTCAGTCATCTGATGTCTTCAATGCACCGCCGCTGCCTCACAAATGGTGGTCACACCTGACATTGCCATTGCCAATTGAGTTGTTATATTATATACCCCCTCTTCTAGGACGTGTAGTTCTGTTTCCGGTTACCAGGTATGGGTTTTGTAAATGTATTTACAGACGAATGACCAAATATTATGTGTGTTATGACAATTACACCACTTTATATGAAGAACGGGGCGGTCGGGTAGCCTAGTGGTTAAAGCGTTCGCTCGTCAGGCCGAAGACCCGGGTTCGATTCCCATTTCTGGTGTTCCCCGCCGTGATATTTCTGGAAAATTGCTAAAAGCAGCGTAAACTCACTCACTCACTCAGTATATGAAGAACAATTACTTTTATCCACTGTCACGTTCCAGCTATTCATAGGATCGGAATATAGGAATGTATACTATCCAATGTTCTCTCCTCAGTGAAAAGTATTCATCGTACTCAGGCATGATGTAACTGACAGGGAAAAACCTATTTCTGTCGGTAACTATGTGTTGAGGTGAGGTAAAATGGGATTTAAGTTCGCCTTCAAGATTGTTGCAATTATATAGTGACGCGTTATCCACTAGACCATGGAGGCGGTTCACACCTAATGAAGTAGTTTCACGTTTATTCGGGGCATTCAGTACTGTGTCCACCAGTCAGGAGTCGGAGACATAAGAAATTCTAAAATCAAGATAGTCGGGTCGTCAAAATGCCTGATCGGGCTAATTGTATGCTATTTTAAGGCCACGATGTAGAGCTTTGCGCATGATATCAACCACTGGTTTTCGATCTCTTACGTCAGGATAGCTACTGGAATAGAGCTGACTGTAGTGTAAAACCTTTTGCTTTGAAAATATTTAAAGAAATGTCACTTTGAAATATAGTGAAATATACTCTTCAAAAAATGAAAGGCAAAGCCAGATTTGTGTGACGTAGGAAAATACATTTATACGAGGAACCGTACAAGGTATTGAGCCAAAATGTTGTGGAGAGAACACTTTGTGATTGTAGTGATCTCAGTTATCGGTACAAAAGCCTGAGGTGAAGGTCAGCTACCATCATTAACGCGTATGTCCCCCGTTGGAATTGATAATGGCCTGACATCTCCTGCCCATGGAAGAGACGAGTATGTGAATCACATCCTGGGGAATGGTAGTCTACTCGGCCTGCAACGTAAAAGCCAACTGCTGCAACGTCTGGGGTTGTAGTTGACGTCGGCGTAGCCGTCTATCCAATTCATCCCACAGGGGTTCTATCGGGTTCATATCCGGGCATCTGGAAGGCCAGGGGAGAACATCAACGTTGGTGTTGTGTAGACAGGCTCTTGTGATCCGTGCTGTATGCGGTCGAGCGTTGTCCTGCTGGAATACACCGTTGCCCTTGGTTTCGATTTTGAGTACATGTGGTAGGAGAATTTCGTTGATGTATCGTTGAGCAGCAAGATTGCCCTGGATATGGACCAAACCTGTCCTGCCATGATGAGAGATATCCGCCTACATCATAACGCTACCCCCACCAAACCTGTCCACTTCCTGTGCGCAGTTCTCGACGTCTGTAGACCCGTGCTCTTCCATCCCCTCGACGGAGGAGAAATGTTGATTCGTCGCTGAATCAAAAACCCTGCACTTTAATACCATTCATTCTTCAGCTGCACGTGCAGTACGTGTAGCTCCATGGCCCTATTGTAAATGCACTGGGTGCATTTTTCCGAATCGTACGTGTTTCCCGACTAATGGTTTGCATGTTCTTGTTGTAATAATTTTGATCCGGGAAATTTGTCACTGACACTATGACACATTAAACCTCTTAATTTTGCCACTCTTGGTCAGCTAATTTTTCTTTTATGACCCAAAATATCCGCATTGCGCTTCTTTTTTTAAAGAATATATTCTTTCAAGTGATAAGGTTCCATATTTGGGAAAAACCCTTTCTTTTTTTCTTGCTTGAAATATATTAAATGTTAAATTGCCTGGGGGTTTAGTTCCCTTTAAGGTCGATTGGTGTGAAAACAAACCACCTCTCCACCTTCCGCGCTTTGTCGACCCTCTCGTGTATAAGCGTTATATTAAATATACTCTGGAAGAAAATCCCCAACTGTAGTTCGTAAGGCAGCGTGGGTAGCCTGACACAAGTTCAACAACGGAAGTCGCTGTTTAGCTGAGAATACCGAAACAAGTTACTTTATATGTGGTGTGATCCGATGTATGTTAATATATTTAGATTGACGTCGTGGTAACTTATACCTGCGTACATTTGTAATGCACACTGTGTATATAGGTCGGGTCAATTGTATATTAGTAGTGATTAGTGCTTCTGCGTTATGATATTCGCCTGTTAGACATACCGACGCTGTTAGACCTTGGCTGGCAGTCATCTAAGACGTCGCAGTTATGTTACTTAAGCACTCCGGAAACCTATGACAGTGGGTTTGAATCCTGGTTCGCCCCGATTATGTTTCTAGGTTTGTCGCTATACACATGCTCGTTGGTTTCACTTAAAGGGTAAACGTCTGAGACCTGCATCATTTCAGGATCCCCCCCCCCCCCTCCCCCCCACCCACACACACACACTTGAAATGAAATAACTGCAATACTGTTCAGAACGGTGTTAAACAAGAACCACTCACTAATTCTTTCTGTGTGAGTCCAATTTCTAATTGCTTACGTTAAGCCTTAAAGCGCGTCTAGATGGTTATTGTCTCATGTTAATAAATACTCACCATCAGTTGGTTTATCTTTGTCAATGCGCCTTGATGCCTATATATTTGTTTCTATGTCACGTGTGTGTTTGCTCGCCCACTTATAGTTTCACATTTACAAGTTAGTTGCCTTGTGGGTGAGGCGATACTCTAGCGTACAGACGAAATCATTAGTTAAGCGTTGTGTCATGCCATGAAGACGAAATGGAAAGTTATGGTAAATGAATACTGAAATACGAATTCTTGATTCCAATTAATCACACTCATCTTACCTATCACAACTGTCTATTGTACCATGTTACTGATATGTTCAGATGCAAAAAGTAATTTAATGTGTCGCTTATTGTAATTATTTATCGATCTCGGTTTACATTCAGAGAGTAAAAGTAACAGTTTAGTAGTGACTGAAATCATCAAGAGTGGCCAGTGCGACCTTATGTGTTTTTTCTTGACATGTTTAAAAATAAACGCCATATCTCCGCCATATGTGGTACAGCCCCCAAGTTCACGTAAACGATATGTGTTTCTGGCTTTTAATGGACCAGTCGTACACAAGTTTCATAATATTACCCCGATTTCTATTAAAGTAACTTCATTTTCCAGGGTGTGCTGTGGTCTGTCATATCAGAGATGAGTGAGTGAGTGAGTTGGGTTTAACGCCGCTTTTAACAGTTTCCAGTTATATCGCGGCGCGTCAGCTTAATGTGGGAGGAAAGCCCGAGGTGATGCAGGTCTCAAGACGTTTACCACTTCGGTGAAACCCACGAGCACGGTTATGGTGCTAACAAACCTAGAAACATAATCGGGGCGAACCTGGATTCGAACCCACAATCATAGGTTTCTGGCGTGTCCAAGGGACGCAACTCTGCACAGCGAATCGCGGCGCCTTAGACGACTGGGCCACCCGTGCCCCCATATCAGAGATGAAACAATTAGCAGATTTATTCCTGGATATGGTCGCGAAGTAATTGCTGCCGTGTCTTGGCATATCACAGACGAACAATTTGCCGGATACATCTCGAGTTTATGCGTCTAACTGCGGAGTAATGACTACCCTGGTTTTGAGCACCGAACAGATGGATCCTGATCTGTTAATGACCAAGAATTGTATACCCGCGTAGAAAACCATATGGCTAGTTCAGTACTGATATGCCTTAAACACATACAAACATGATGACCCTACCTGCAATATTGCTGTATTGTTATGTCGTGCAGTTTCTGTGTTTGACAGTAACGTTAAATGTTGGAGTGAGTGAGTGAGGTTGTTTTAACTTGTAACTTGTAATATTATTCCAGTTATATCTTGCCGTGTCAGCTCAATGTGGGAGGAAAACCCAAAGTGATACAGATCTCAGACGTTTACCACTTCAGTGAAACCCAATCTGACAAACCTTGAAACATAATCGGGGTGAACTGGGATTCGAACACACAATCATAGATTTCTGGCGTGCCCAAGGGACGCAGATCTGCACAGCGAATCGCGGCGCCTAAGACGACTGCCCCCTCCCCCTCCCCGTGCCCCCGTTATATGTTGGAGAGAAACCTGGAATCAACGTGTACATAACAAAAGCACGGTTGTATCTACTGAGACTAGACTAGGTCATGTAGTCCAGCGGAATTGTGAAAAAGCATGTTTTGGCGTCATTATGAAGTTTTTTGGTTGATTCATCATCTCTGAACTATCCTGAACCAGAATCAGCCGGGAGCCAAACTGGCACCATTGAGGGATGTTTTTAGAGGCGAAAAACAAGATGGCCGCCACCGATTTTCAATTAATTTTGTTTGAGAAAATATCGTCACTTCTAATGCACTTACAAACACAATGTTAGTGTCTAATACTATGTTTTCATGGTCAAGAAAACCGATAATGATATAATTTAAAGTGTAAAAATAACACGGGTGTCATATATGTGGTCGAAATCGTATTTCATCATAACACTGGTGATTGTTCAATTCTGTCTTTTTGTCCAGGTGATTGTGGCAGCCATGGCTATTCTCCTGATGATGGTGTTTTCTAAGAGCTGAGCGGGAAGCCGACTGGCCTCTCCATCTGTGGGCAGTTGCAAAGATGATTCCCTATTTCTTTGCTTCCAGTCACTGGAACTATGCCAGGTACGGTCTGTACTATCTTCGATCAATGGAGCATCTACCAGACGATCTGCCTAAGGAATTCATGCACGGCAAACATGTCATGCGTCACAACCAAGGCATATGGAACGCCATATGGTTCGATATGTTTATAGAGTCAACCTTTATAAGATATGGCAACGAGTTTGGCGGACTCACGGGACTCACTCTGAAGCCATCGGCTGTTAGAAGATGGGCTCTGAGCTTGCATATCTGCATCCAGCTATGTGGTGATCTAGGGGCGATGAAAGTCAAGCAAAACAGCAGGATCGTCACAACTCACAAAGAAGAGGCCCCAGCAAGGATAAGAAGCGACTCATCTGATAGTCAGAAGATTCAAAACGCTCTTCAAAGTTACATCGATCCTTTGGCAACAGACACTCACCCACCTGGCCTTGCAAATATCGTATGAAATGTAAATATACGACAGGCAAGGTCAATTTGGACGACAACAGATGGTGGAATTCGAATCTGGATGGCCAACATCCTTTAACAAGACTAAGAAAGTGACCCTGATCACTTCGACCAAGAAGAGCATTAAGTTGGATGGAAGACCTGTGTACGATACCGAATTGATCTATACCAGAGTCATATGTCTCCAACAATACTGGGATATAGATATCAATGATGTCCTCTCTTACCAACTGACTCCTGTGTCAGCCTCCTTGTTTGATGAGAGTGGTGCGATGCGGACTCGAAAGCAGTCCTGAAGACGAAACTGGAACTTGAGAAATCAAGTCGAACTGAAGGTGTTTCAGATGCTGTCATAATCGATGGATGCGCCTTGTTCTGGACGGTACTTTGGCCCACAAACGGTTGAGGATTATGTGATCAACTTCATGGGGACCATCAAGTGCCACCTGGAGTGTTGTGACGTTTACCTGATTTTTGACAGGTACATAAAAAGCAGTACAAAGCAAATGACGAGATCCAGTCGCGCGGGTCACGATTCAAGTCGAAAACAACAACTCAACTTACACACTTCCATCGCAAAAAGGTGTCCCCAATGTAACCTACAACAAAGAACAGCTGATCGATTGATTTGTCAGTATCTGATGACCCACATTGTAGACATCCAGACCAAACTGGTTATCACCGGAAAAGATCCCAGTATGGAACAATTCTACTCTCCAGAGACAGGAAACCACAACACATCATGAAGAAGCAGACGTCATCATTATCCATCACTTAGTTCGAATTGTGTCAGGTGTCAGTAGTGACTCACACATCGAAGTGATTTGCGACAATAAAGATGTCTTTGTTCTGTTGGTTCATTTCTACATCAAGGAAAAGATGACAGTCAGTGTCAGCATGGAGAGTCCTTGTGCTGGGAGGACGAACGTAAACATTCGCCAAACATCACAGAAACACAAATATCTGCCTGCTGTACACGCTCTAACCGGGTGCGACACTGTATCATATTTGTTTGGCATTTGAAAGGCCACAGCGTTGAAGGTACTAATGACTGGACATCAACCCTCCTTACTCGGTCAGCTGGAAGCAGACAAGGCTGAGATGATATGTCAGTCAACTACCTTCATTGCTGCCTGTTATGGTTCAAAAGTGGTAGGAAAATGACCACACACCGGTATCAGTTGTGGAAGTCAAAGATTGCAAACTCCAAGATTACATCTGCACCAAAATTGAAGTCGTTGCCCCCATAGCACGATGCCTTTGTTCAGCATGTACATCACGTTCACCATCAAGTCATGATATGGAAATCAGTCAGAGCCTCCCAACTTGGATCCCCTCAAGTATGGATGGCAAGAAGGTGAGGACTGTGTGACATTGTGTCCAACTACACTTCCGCCGGATGTGTCTGCTGCACCTGTCACCATTGTACATCTGATCAAGTGTGGATGCTCTAAGAGCAGGCCATGTTCAGCCAGGAGGTGTGGGTGTGAAGCAGCACATATGTCATGTTCGATGTTTTGCAATTGTAATGCTGAACAAGGGGGGTTGGGGGGATAGGGGTGGGGTAGGGGATGGGGGTGGGGGAGGGGGTGGGAGGGTGGGCAATGTTCACATTGAAACGATGGCCATCTTGAAAATATGACACAAGTTTTATTTGTACACTTTTAATTTTATAATTAGTGGATTCCTTGACCATGAAAACAAAGTACTAGACACAACAATTGTGTTTGCAAGTGCATTAGAAGTGATGATATTGCCTCACAAAGAATTCAGAGGAAATCCGTGGCAGCCATTTTGTTTTTCACCTCTAAAAAATTCCTCAATGGTGCCAGTCTGGCACCCGGCTGATTCTGGTTCAGGGTAGCTCAGAGATGATGAATCAACCAAAAAAACTTCATAATGACGCTCAAGCATGCTTCTCCTGAAAATGACCGTTTGGCATCTAGACTAATGTAGATAACTGCGCAACCAAAAGCGTGAACGTCAGAGATTAATCAGTCTCGAATATCTGCCGAATCACGGCGAAAACGTCAAAACAGTGAAGAAAATCACATAAGTGGATCAGTGAAAATCAGCAAATGTCACAAGAATTTTCGCGAAAAGGGTAAACTACAGAAAGCAGCCACATCACATATTTTCCATTGATACTAAAGCGTTTCTTTGTTTGCCTTACGTCACACTCAGTCATACTCCAGCCATATGACGGTGGTCTGTAAATTATTGCGTGTGCACCCGATTAAACGCAGACAAAAAACTCTCTTGGAACCATACGATGATGATTGTTCTCATTCTCATCTTCAATCCCAAATGAAGTGAGTGATTAATATTAGCAATATCAAGGCGGGGAATATCAGAAATGGACGAAACCCATGTGGGGAATCGAACCGGTCTTCGGCCACTTTAACTGCAAGGCTACCCCACCGCCCCACAATCCTAATTAAAGATGATGTGCCAGTTCTAGGCTGCGTGCAATAATGTGGCATTTGGGAAATTAAACATATGTCCGTAAATATATTGCCATTATTTGCGCCCCGAGTGGTTTATTCTCCCTGCAGTGTTTTTTTCTACGATAAACAACTCCCACTGGTCGAATACTTCTTATATGAAAAATCAGTATCATGTTCAACCCCTTGAAGGGTGCTAATAAAATGCACAAGTTTTAAAAATATTTACCCGTATTTAAATAATGACGACTCCTTGAATACAATCGGACTGCGGCAATGTCGGACAAGTCCATTTTATGAACAAGGGGTATTTCCCGGATATTCTCACTCGATTATGTGTAACTTTTCTCCAAATACCGATTGTCATATCTCGCCCACATTTGGATGCCCGCGTTCGGTCATAGTGTTTAGATGCGTTGTCCAGTAGCATCTGTGGGGAACAACTCACCGGACACCTTCCTCTAAAAAATAACGTCGTCCAAGTTACGATGTCATCAAGACGCGAGCGTATGTTCGAATTTCCAAAAATAACCCCGTCATGATAGAACACTGTTTTATCGTGAAATAAACCACGCTTCGTTCTTTGCGATTTATCGCGTAGCTATTCTATATGTGTAGTTAAAGTGGTCTTTAGAGGATTCAGTATTCATTTTACAGATCCAGGCGTTGTTTTTGGAAGTTGATAGAGTCTGTGATCGAATTTGGCGTGTTGGTGACACGTTTAACGCTTCTAAGCGTCATAAGAATAGGGCCGTATAGCTTTGTAGATCAGCTCAAGTTTTCCCTGAATATAATATTTAGATCAGAAGGTTCCGCATTGATAACATCTATGTAAAATTAAGAGATAAACCTTTAGGCAAGAAGTAGGCATCCCTATAGAACAAATTGTAATCCCCTTGAATGGAAAAATTGTTTCAATGGAAGTTTAACTTGAGCTTAAGATAATGTGACGTTGTTCAATAGTTGTTAAAAAACAAATTCCCGTTTTAGGTACAATCAAGCATGGTCTTTCTCCGACGAATTCAAAGAGATTTTTTTGAAAAAAGAAACGTAACTTATTACATTAAAAATATGTCTCAGAAGACATGGTGTTACAAAAAAAAAATACACAACACAACCATAATTTTATTGTCTGTTCACGTTTGCAAAACCCCATCAGTCTTTGGACGAAAGATTAGACAATTGAAATACGTAAAACAAAGTGAAAAGTACGCTGCCTTTAGGAACACCTAACTCTATCTATGTGATAATGTATTTTTTGTGTTTATCACTGTGATGACCGCACACATTTGGCACAAATAAGATTTCTTGTTCACAAAAATGTTACGTGTCGACTCCCAAATTGAAACAATATGTTAACTCAGAAATCTGTACGTAAAAAAACCAGCAAACAACCAACAAGTCGTTTACAATCAACAAATGTATTACAAAATTAACTGGGTTTACAAATCAATGCGAATTACTGCTCAACAATTACCATGGCAGTACACTATAGAGCTATAGGACAATCTTCAATGGCAAGATATAATATGATCAGATATGGCAGTGATCAGTATCAATTACAATCACAGTGGTGATAGCTAACGGCAGTGATAATAATGCATATTCAATCATTGGCGACAGTGGTCAAGCCTCCGAGATAGGCTAGGCAGAGAATCAAGGATGATGAGCGATCCTCACAGGAACGCTGGTACCGAAGCGATGAAAATGCGTGTGAATTACGTAAACACGCTCTTGTACCACTATATTGCCAGCCTAATAAGCTACTGGTAATGTTTACAGTGCCCTCACCAGTCTATCGGTACTAGAACATGACAGAAATAATATCACCGTCTGCGGTATACCGAACCGGAAGTTTACACACCACATTAGCATCTAAAATATAGTAACTTCGTGACGACTGATCCCTTTCCAAACACAATGCAATGAGCGTCTACCGAATCCAAACAGAAACAATGCAACACAGCAACAATCATTGCTAAAGACTAAAATACACTGCCATATAACAAAATGAATTACATCAGATGACTTGTTTTGATTTCGAGTTTTATACACCCATTTGTCAACGGAAAATCCGCAATATTTGAGTCTCTTACATATCGTGTCCGAGGACACCTCCTTACCTTTTGTAGTCTTCTCTTTTTTTCTGATAATACCTTCTGACAATACCAAAACTTCAAATATTTTGTGTTAATATTGAGGTGAGGTGAAATGGGATTTAACGTCGCGTCTACATGGCGACATGCATGCACATGTGTGTGTGTGTGTGTGTGTGTGTGTGTTTGTGTGTGTGTGTGTGTGTTTGTGTGTGTGCTAGTCCGGACTGATGCCGAATGTCCGATGGTGCTCAATAAATAATTGTTTGTTCAACCCCCACCCCGTACAAATTAAATGGAAAGATGCTCCCTTATGCGAGCTTTTGGCGGATTCGTCCTCAGTTAGCTTAGTGTCCTAACTTGTGATATTTTGTGATATGTCACTTATTAAAAGTTCTTTGTGCAAACATGTCATGTAGTGATGCTTATTAATATAATGGGATTTTTTTTAAAAGGAACAATTGCGAATACAAATTGTGTATCTACTTTGCTTTTACATCCTAATATACCTTTAGATTAATACTTGAAATATTATATATTAATGGTTAATAAGTGATACTTTGGTGCTTTAGGAACGTCAGCGTTACATCAACTGTTTCTCAAACACCCGAAAATGTACAATGAATCGTGAGTGCGTACTAGGTTCTCGAATGTTTCCTTCACATTCAAGCACCGAGATAACTATCCTGAGGGCATTGTTATTTTGGATTGAGAAACAATAACAGTTTTTAACTTTCTTTCAGAAAGAGACATCAGAGACAAGCATCATTTTACATTCGCAAACTTTAAAACGACAGATGATATTTGAAAAGAATGAAGAGTAAGGTGATCTGTGATTAGTTTCATTTGTTGTTGCAACTACGATTATATAAAGCCAACGCAAGAGACAAATAAAACAGACTCGATTATCCGCCGAAAAAGATTCCATTGGCAAAATACCGTTGAAAAGTATATCAATGGATCACTGAATATCAGCGACGACATCAGGTGATTGAGAAAAGAATAAGAATGTGCTTCCCTTCGGAGTAACACCCGCCAATCACAATTTTTTTATCGGCATAAAAAAGTACGTGTTTGCTTGTAAAACATGTATAACGCGAATAAGTTCATTAAAGCTTTGTATTTTCAAAATAACGCTCCATGATTGTAATTAATTGGCTCACATCTTGGTTTTGTGTAGGTAGACGGTTTAGACTTGGTATACTGACGGAGCAGAACTCATTGCAAGTAAATAGAGAAGTTTTATGTATCTGGGATTCAACAATTATTAAAAAAGCTAAAACATTACACAATGGTGCAAATCTTGCAAATTTTTATGAAAGTTATTTTACTTCGTCCACAATATTTATAAAGTGTCACCGATCGGAGCGTGTGAGATGGGTTTATCGCCGCCTTAAACAACATTTCAGTTATGCCAAGGAGTGTCGGTTTTAGTGCTGACAAACCTAGAAAATACTTGGTCGATTTTGTGATTTGCACCCACTACCAAAGCTTCTGGTACCCCTAACCAAGGGAAGCATCTTTTAACCTGTGACACCTCAGACGACTGGGCCACTTATGACGCTCAATCGATTTGAAAGATATTTCTCATTTCGCATGGTTTCAGTTAAATGTCACTACAAGAAAAATATGAACTAACCAGGTATTTCCCCGGCGTGTATCTCATATCCGATGATGTTGACTCAGTTCAATTTACACTTTGAAAAAGAAACTGTTTTCCATTAGCTTTAAAACTGTTGTTAACTAGTGTTTAGTGTTACCCTATCAAATACCAATGATTAGGTAGCTATAAGTATTTCAGATTTTATTCTTACGTGGAAATTAAAATGTCGTCACCGTTGTAAACAAATGGCATCAATCACGATTACCTCTTGACGTGCTATTTGTACTAGTAGTAGAAGTTTATTTAAAAAGATGTATAGGCCATAAGCCCAGGTTACACGTCGAGAAGTTTTGTTTGTTTGTTGTTTAACGCCGCACTCAGCGATGTTCCAGCTATATTACGGCGGTCTGTAAATAATCGGTCTGTAAACATGAACATCGATCCACGCAATTGGGATTGATGACATGCATCAACCAATTCAGCGAGTCTGACCACCAGATCCCGTTAGTCGCCTTTTACGACAAGCATAGTAGACAAGCATAGTGGACAAGTATGGGTTTTAACATCTTCCCGAGGCAAGAGAGTTAACTTTAAAAGTCCAGTTTCCACACTTGCCGATTTACGGAACTAGACTTGAATTCTTGGCTCGATCGTAGCGCCACCAGTGGCTATTACCAGTTATGTCCTTTCTATGCCTCTCCTATTGACCAATCAGATTCAACCTCTCGTATCACTTGCATTTGCTTCAAACAAAACGGTGGCGCCAAGTCAAGACGATCTTACTGATAATCAAGATCTATATTGTGATAAAACGAGTGTTACATCGCGAAGTGCATCAAATCACGTGAGCACCTTGATTAAAAGCATGAAAAGATTTAGAAAATATCTGTTGACAACGAGTTAGCTGTGCACATGCTTTGCAAATCCTGCAGTCGACCGAAATCTGCATGACACTTTACGAACCGGATTTCGATTTCAGTGCGCTATTTTGATTGGACTATGCATAGACTCGTTAGTCCAGCCAAAATGTAAGGTCATAATATATTTTCTCTTTGCTTGGATCAAACTAATGTTCTACTGAATAACATATGAACAAGCGGGCAAAAGAAACGCCACCAAATATATGATGGTCGTCAGTTTTCAACAAATTTCCCAAACAGAACGAAAACAGTTGGGAACACATAGCTGGAATGCAATTTATCTATTCCCTGTGAACATGTGATTTACGAGAAAAGTGAATTTAATCACTAAAAAATGCAAAATGTGCACTGGTCACCCGTATGAAATTCTGGTATATAACATCGTAATATACACCAAAAGTAAGTAAGTAAGTAAGTAAGTAAGTAAGTAAGTAAGTAAGAACACCAAAATGTTATTTTCTTATTTATAATGTTTCTGTACAACTTACTAAAAATACGTGTAACTGATAGACCTCTGTAATTGTTGGCTACACTAGTATCCACTTTCTTATATATCGGTCCAATTAGGCCCAAACGCCTCGATTCTGGAGTAAATGATCGATCAAACAGAACATTAAATAACAACTGAATATAGGGAACTAAAATAGCCTCTGAGAACGTAAGCAATTCTGCTATGACATGATCAGGACAGCACTCTTCAATGGTTTTAGTTCTGTAATTGGTGCACAAATCTCAACTATTGAATAACAGATTCTGAATCAAGTATACTTAGGCTGTCTTGGTCCATCTGATCTTTGATATCATGATCAAAAGAGTGAAATTCGTCATTACATGTTGTGGAATTTCGAAACATATAATTGAAGTGTGTTTACCACATGTCCATTGTTATGTTGGGAACAACATTGTAAGATGATGAAAGCCTGCACATTGTGCTCGAGAACAATTTGGAGTTGTTCAGATTTGTAAGTTACATATCTTTTACAGATTCGTTGCAATTTCATTTCTTGAACAATCGACTCTGCTTTATGCAGATATTTCTATTGGACATGGAAAGGGGTTTGTCGCTTTATTTAGATTATATAGTGCAACTGTATTTGTTTCTGGCATGCAAATACTTTCGTAGCGATGATTCATCATTGAATTATCCAATACACCCCAAACTTCCATCGGAATGTGCACCCAAAAAAGGTTGTGAATGTCGTCTTTTTATACTGCGTTAACGTTTCATATACTGTGCAGCCTGACATATTGCATCTGTAAGAGATGTTACTGCATTATTAATATAAAAAAAGAACTTTGTCACAAAAACTATCAAGCAATCTGAAAGTAGATTCTCCCCGCATTCATCCCAATTACATCTTTACCGTGAATATCCGGGGTAGAATGGGTCTTCGGCAACCCCTGCTTCTCGTAAAAGGTGTCTATCATTGTCGTAAAAGGCGTCTATCATTGTCGTAAAAGGCGACTAACGGGATCGGGTGGTCAGTTGGTTGATGCATGTCATCGTATTCCAAATGCATGGATCGATGCTAATGACAATGTCCCCGTGAAGATCAGGGGTAGAATAGGTCTTCAGCAACTCATGCTTGCCGTAAAAGGCGTCTATCATGGTCGTAAAAGGCGACTAACGGGATCGGGTGGTCAGTTGGTTGATGCATGTCATCGTATTCCAAATGCATGGATCGATGCTAATGACACAACGTCCCCGTGAAGATCAGGGGTAGAATAGGTCTTCAGCAACTCATGCTTGCCGTAAAAGGCGACTATACTTGTCGCAAAAGGCGACTAACGGGATCGGGTTGTCAGGTTCGCTGACTTGGTTGATGCATGTCATCGATCCCAAGTACGTGGATCGATGCTCATGTGTTAATCACTGGACTGTCTGGTTCAGTCTCGACCACAGTGATACAGCTGGACTGAGTGCGGCATCAAACAACAAACAAACAAACAAACAAACAAACAACATGACACAATGTGAACAAAGAGCTTGAAGTAATATTGTACTTAATGACACTGCTGAGACAAATGTACAGTCCCCAAGGCCACAAGCGCAACTGAACCACATCTTCCATTTATGATATTGAAATTTGAAATACAAAGCTGTAGCAATGAACAATGAATCAGTTTGTCATCATGTCACGCGAATGTCGTATGGGGGGTATCATGTAAATATAACCAATGGTCCAAGCCAATGTGACTTGAAATATCAGGTACAATGTAATCAAACTTTATACTGCAGTACATTTACATCACCAAGCTCTTGAATTATATCAAGAAATGATTCCTGAAAAATGTGTATTCTGCACTTCGTGGGCTTGTTCTTATACCCTGAAGTACCTTCTGGGTGTATGTACACACAAGCCATGAGTGTATTCTTATTTGTACAAAACATAGCTTAATCAAACATTATATAACTCGCAGTCTCAGTAACGTTGTGTAACTTGATGAACTAATGTATATTCTTTTCTTAGGAAAACTAGAATGCCGCCTCATAATCTTCCTGCACCTGAGAGCGAAAGGTCTGTGGTTTGATCCCCGGCCGCATTATACCAAAAGACGTTAACATATGGTACTTGTTGTTATCCAACCCGCGCTCGGTAAAACTGCGGCATGGTATCTCACTGGGCTAACACTATAATAAAGGCATTAGTCACACCTCACCTCCAACAGAATTGCGCCTGTGCCAGGTCTTAGTGAATCCTTCCATGTGACGATTTGTTAGACCAAAATACCCTGTATCGCACAACTTAGAATACAAAATAGGGCAACAATACGAGTGTGGGGGGTTGAAGTTCAGTGAAATATCCATTTTGTTTACTTGGTATGTTTACATCTGATACATACTTCCGGGCAGTATATTGACTCTGATAAATGCAGGAACATGTTCTTACTGATACGCAAAAATATCGGATTAACACACGTGAACCAAGCGAAGATATAAAACAATGCAAGTTTTTTGAAAATATACTAACCCTACACATGTAAACTTAAATAAAAATAAATACAATAAAATCAATGTTAATTTGTAATTAAATGATAATCAAATTTGAGTCTTGTCTTACAAAATCTAAAATATATAATGTCATTGACATCGGTATGTGATTTGCTTTCATGGCTTTCAAAGCCATAAGCACAAATAAATGAAAGCAAAGTAACTTGTTTTTGCATTCGCCTGTTTTTTATCTGAGAGGCCAGCGCCCTTTAATAACATAAAGACGTTGTGAAACTTGACAGTGTTATATTGTTCCCGGTACTACCATTAAATTACCATGTCATTTTCCAGTAACCGTTTGTTCTCCGATGGGGAAAAAATTCAAATAATGTCTGCATCAAATAATTTTCTTTCCTCACGACATTATATTAGTCCCAAGGGTATTTACTTCAAACTTGTTTCCCTTACAATGTATCAGTGGGAACTGTTTGAAGTTCAAACACCCCTGGGTTTGTTGGGTTAGTCAGTGATTTATAAACGTGGTGCAATTGTAAAAGACTTTTGCTAGGGAACGCACTTACTAAGTTGGGGAGTAAGTCATTGAACAGCTTTAATAGATAGTGAGCATAATACGATAAATAAACCATATCTTGACTAAATGTGAGGGGAAGTGTGAAGAATAAGTGTCATAAATTGATTTAGCTATGAAAAGAAATATGCAGAGATTATGTGAAATGGACTTCTGTGGCATGTTTTTGGTTCCTCTTGATACATATATACTAGCGGACAAAAGTAACTGTGCTTCAGCTAAAGTGGTGTAGAGGTTTTGACTTTGAAAATAACAACAAAACTTGTGGTCATTCGTCTGATGAATGACTTATCATAACAACTTCATTTACGAAATCATACCTGGTAACAGGTAACAGAGCGAAACGCCATAAAAGAGGGGTGGTGTGACCACCGTTTTCATTGATACAGCCGAGGTAGCGGTGGCGCATTGAAGACATCAGATGTTTAAAACAGCCTGGGGGATGTAGTTCCAAATGTCGACCAAAGATTGGCCCTACTGAGCTAGTGTTACAGGGTGGTTTACTGTCCCGTGGTAGGTGTCCCTCTATCTCATCACAGACATGTCCTATGGGGGAGGGGTCTGGGGAAATAGACAACCATGGCAGTATATCAGTGCTATGCTGCCTCAGAAAGTCTGTTACAACACGTGTGGGCCACTAATTAGTCTGAACCCAGGAATTGTCCCAGGTGTTATTGTGGCAGCTTGGTATCGATTCCGTAGATGCACCAACCGAGTATGGTTGCCTTGTTGACGCGACGTCACTAGGACGACCGGCTTGTGGAAAGTTACAAGTGTTGTCCTGCTGAAGATAACGTGTCCAAAAACATGATTTTTTTTTCGATATTGTGAAGAATTAAAGTATTTGGCAGCTTATTTTTGCGCCATTGTTTGCAGCATACCCACGACGCTTAGACGTTGAATTTCAGCAACCCGTGTCATTGCGTAAGTGCTTTTATGAGCACCTCATTCAACAAACACGCAAACATCCAAATTGTGCTCCGTGCATTAACATGCAGATGCAAATTGTGGACTTTAAGTCGAGGACATGTATTGAAATATGTATTGAAAGATGCATTATTCATTTTCAAAATTTCAAATTTGAATACAGAGTACAATTATCTTACCAGAAGCAATTTTTGTTCAGCACATCGCTGAACATATGTCACTGGAGGCAGTCTCTAATTTACACCAATATTTCAACATTATTCTGTATTTTCTAATTACACAAAATTATTTTATGAGAGATATAAACTTGATATCAGATTGAGGCGAATGTATCATCATCATGTAATTATTACAGTTGGCGTAAAACATATCGGTGCACATACATAGTTTATATATTTGCACTTTGTGCACATGTCACTTTAAGTCATTCTAAGCATCTGATTGGCTGACTGTGAACCCTAAAATATACGGGACTACTTTCGCTACTTTCATTCATTCACAATTCGATTACAAGAACACCTTTATGTTTGCTCTGGAAATGCTTTCAAACAAAGACAAGCAAACGAGAAATGTTACTCTGAAATTTTATTGACATCAATAATCATATGCAGCTTATTATCTCTTTTGCCAATTCAGAATGATCGAATAATTTGGGATGATGCTATTTCCCATCAGCAGACATAATACAAATTTACAAATCACAAAACTGTAAAATCAGAAACCAAATTCGTCGCTAAAATATTCCGATGAGAACTGAAACACTTGTTTTTATATTCAATTTGCCTTTATAGGACAGTCGCCGCGGTTAATCCCCGCCAGCACGGAAGTTTCGCGTTCATGTGCCTCATCATTGCTTCTTGAAACGACATATTTTCTAAAGTACATGCACTAGGTACTATGGTTACTTCTCCAATACAGAATTCGTGTATTTATGTTTTATTATATGCTTCGTCTAGGATATTAGGTAACTTAATGGTACTATTTAAACAAAATTACAATAATTTCAGAAATTAAGAGTTTTACATTCAACTATAATCGGGGAAAATCCTTAATAAATCAGTGGTGTTTGTGTGTATTCCTTTGGTAATTATGGAAAGCAAGGAATGAATAATTTATTAATTCTGAAGGATACATTTCTGTGATTCAAGGAGTCGTGTTAGAACTTATATATGTAAAACGTTATAGCCATGCTCCACGCACACTATATATACACATATATAGTAATTAAGTCATTCATATTCGCAAATGGTCATAGATAAGATACTTTTGCAAGACAAATTGATGAAGTCATACATATATTTAGTCACGATCTGAGAGAGAAAGCAATTTCAAAAGCTTAAATTACCGTAGATAACAGTTTAAAGGCACTTAAAGATATGTCTTATACGGTATTCATTGGAATAAAGTTATGAATAGTCAAATTAGTTAATAAGCAATATGAGAATAGGAAACATATGGTAAAGACAAATAACTGACAAATACTGGTATGCCTATTTTATCTGCCACCTCATCCAGTGCGATCAAACCATACAACGTATTTCTTCCATGTGAGATCGACGAACACATGTACGAACCTTCTATACTTTCTCACACAATCAAGAAGTGTCTAAATCTAGAAACTAATCTAACATTGCAAGATAAAAGTACATAATCACTAGATACATGTAGCCACACTATACTCTTTTTTTCGCTTCTGTATATTTCAAATTACAAGTAGTTCTGACAGTTATTATGTTTCACAGTAACGACCAAATGCGACAGCCAATTTGGTAAAACTGATTGTATAGAAACTGGCAACCTTTTAACATATTGATTAAGTCATGATACTGCGCGTCAATAAGAGGACTGCGTGTCCTCAAAAGTGCCCGCGGTAATGCAAATACTAACGGTATACCCAATGTGGTCAGCGATGGAAAAGAGTCATCTCAAGTATATATGTTACAGTCAATGTCTATATTCAGGCAGTATGTATATGGACTAAAACACCAGTCTGTCAGTGCAAAATGAACCCAGGTGCGGTGGTCCTGGATTTACCAAGTGTAGCGGTGCATTGAGTGGCAAGCAGTGCCAGACAAATAGATGAATGAATGAATGAATGTCTTTATTTCCTCCAGATAAATCCGAAGATTCTCAAAACATCAAGATTATGTAATTAAAAAATCAAATAACACAATAATCAAACATGTATACACACATTTATACATATTAATGTCCCGCATATTTCCAGGCTATAAACGGTGAGAAATATTGGTAAGGTTACCACAAGTTGTTTAGGATAAGTTTAATTTGATATGAATACTTTGAAAATTCAATAATTGTGAAATGCCACCTTATTTCATCAATGTCATTTTTGTCTGCACCAAGAAAGAATGTTAACATATCATGGTCTTCAATCATCTCTATTTTAACATACATTTCAACATCAAGATTACCAATTAGAGTTGAAAAGAGTAAATCGCTCTCTGAAAGTAGACATTCACAGTTCCTCCTCAGTGTCTGTACATATCTAGACACTTCCTTAACCGATATTTCAGCACATAGTACATTATCAACACATGAGTAAGATTCATTACTGGAGGCTTATTTCTCAATTTCATAGTCAATATCATCTTTAAAGTCTTGAACGAACTGGTCGGAGTCATATGGTTTTGCTAAATCCGCATAGTACCTACCCCAAAGCTGACATATGTCAGTGGGGGTTGTTACATTACGGTCATCATATGTAAGTTTTTCAACTCCGATCTTCTGCTTACGTAGTTTTCTCACAGATTTATAAAACGTATTCACATCAGTAACACAAGTTTTTTCTAATTCCAAACAAAATTTCTATGAATAGGCCTGCTTTGACTGTCAGTGACGACGTCGGAATTCTCCTTTAAGAATCTCGTCTTACACGTGCCAACATGAACTGTTAAAAGCTAAACATAAAAATGGACTCTAGTATTCTTTAATGTTTGAAGAAAAATCAATTCATTGTGTCCACATTTGTAATCACTTACAAAAGTAACTTTCATCATCATAAGATTAAAATAGATCCAAATTGAAATAAGGAGATTAAATTAAGGTTAATACATACATTGTCTGAGTTTTAATCAGTCAATATACTATATACTCTATACATTGACTGTAATATAAACACACCCTGAATCAAGCTATTGATAAGACACAATACCACTACATGTACATGTGTATCAGGATCAACAAGAACGAGATTGTTATTGTACTTACTCAGTTGTGCAGAGCTGGTAATCTTTCATTCAGGGACAGCCTTGACATAGGAACACTACGCACTCTTCTTATTAACTGGTAGGACCTAGCCTTGACCTTAAGGATCGATCACTGATGGTTCAATACGATGTTGTGAGTGTACTCATCAGAATAAACCCAAAAGATATTGTTGAACTTAAAAGTGTTTCTATAATAATAGTCTTCATTGTGTAAATTTCATTTAAATCCTTTTTTCCTATTATGAAAAACAACTGAATGTTCACGATATTTTGGGCCACATTTCTCGTCGTTGCCGTGAAGACTGGCTTTTTTTGATTATTCGGAGACATGTCCCAACATGACACATGTAATGTCGACATAATCCGCATGTGAAGCGCCAGTCTGAAATTTGGCATGAAAACTTTACATTAAACTGTTATCTAAAATCTGAAGGGTGCAAATGTCAAATTAGTTGTGTCATTTATAAATCATACTTTTTTTTGTGGAATAGAGAGTTAGTAATCTGCACCATGACTGATCCAAAAAAGGAATGAGTACACCTAATAATGCTCGTATACATATGTACATAAATTTGTAAAGTACATATCAGGGTTGCAGTACTGTTGATACTGTTATAGGGTAGCGTACAATATACTGAACCGCAAAAGTAACGTCAACATTGTATTAAAAGTTGTCATTTAAATATCTGGGTATTTTTTGTCAAAGTTTCACAAATTTAACAATACCTTGTCCGGAAAAATGAAATTTGATGTTACAAAAAAAAGCAGATGACAATAAAACCGATCCCCCAAACGCATCACGGCAACGGCTATGGTAACCCAATGCACGTGAGTTCCGTGCAAATTGAAATGCACATGCGTTCCCCGATTTCTTGCCCTATAAAATCCAAAGATCGGATAACATTCATTCGTTATTGAATTGATTCCACATGCCAAGATTGACAAGAAATCAGCGACACCAAGCCCTTCAACGATTGCAAGTTGGACAAACCGCCGGGCAATAAGCCAATGATTTTCAAGTCCAAGTAAGGACCATATACAGGCTCCAGCAACGGTACCAGACCATCGACACTACAGATGACCGACCTCGTAGTGGAAGACCAAGGGTCACCACCTGACGTCAGGATCGTCAGATTGTGCGACAGCATGTTCAAGATCGCTTTGTTACTGCTGTGGAAACTGCTCGACAGACCATGGTGAAAGATTAGTGCGCTTACCGTGCGCCGACGACTGACGAGCAGACACCTCCACTGTCACAGGCCACGCCGACAGCCAAATCTGGCACCCACCACGTCATCGCCGGGACCGTCTTCAGTGGGCAACACAGCACCACCATTGGCGCCACCAGCAGTGGAGAAGAGTCCTCTTCTCAGACGAGAGCCGTTACTGTATCTCAACAGCAGATGGGAGAGAGAGAGAGAGAGAGAGAGAGAGAGAGAGAGAGAGAGAGAGAGAGAGAGAGAGAGAGAGAGAGAGAGAGAGAGAGAGAGAGAGAGAGGTATGGCGACGCCATGGGGAATGTACCCGTGTTATGTTTTGTTGAGAGAGACTCGTGGGGTGGTCCGAGCATCATGGTGTGGGGTGGAATTGGTCTTGCACAGAGGGTCGGCCCTGTGGTCTTCCAGAACATAGGTCCAGGGAGGGGCAATGGTGTCACAGCAGCTCGGTACATTGATCAAGTCTTGAGACCACACGCCATACCTCATTTGTCACGTCGCCGCAACCACGAGTTTTAGCATAATAACGCCCGTGCCCACACTGCGAGGGTGAGTTATTAATCCGCTTTTAGCAATATTCCAGCAATATCACGGCGGGGGACACCAGAAATGGGCTTCACACAATGTACCCATGTCGGGAATCGAAACGGGGTCTTCGGCGTGACGAGCGAACTTTAACCACTAGGCTACCCGACCGCCCCCCACACTGCGAGAGCAACAGCTCGGTACGTTGATCGAGACCACACACCGCAACTGCAGCTGAACTGTGTCAGGGGTTCCTCATAGTGTGGGCTCAAGTGCCTATTTGACCTTTAATTTCAACCTTGATGGTTTTGCCAAGTGACATCTTTATAATATGACTCAAAGTATGTTTACAGTGTTTGGACAAATAAGGTTTTTCATATATCTATCTGTGATGACGTTTCTTTTCCGGTTCAGGATATATATAGTTAGGCAATGTTGTAATTGTATCACATTGTTTCTGAGATCCTGTAGAAATTTATAACATTGCGTTTTAAAAGTGGTAAGTTGCTAGGAATGTAATGCTATCAAATTCAAGCAATGATATGAAAATTACTGTGTTACGATCCTTTTGGAGTCCGGTGTAATCTGGAATCTTCTAGAACAGCTATTGACTACTCTAGTATGGTATGTAACTTTCTACAGGAAATTTTGATTGTGTACTTCTGCTCAATTGTGTGCTGTCATTGCAATTACTTTGCAGTAATTTGTATAGATTTGTAAAAAATTAACCTAGTGTGGCTTGTGACAGTGGAGCTGTCTGCTCGTCAATCGTCGACGCATGGTGTCCGCACTAATATGTCGCTTGTGTGTCCCAATGGTCTGTTGAGCAGTAACAAAGCGATCTTGAACATGCTGTCGCACAATCTGACGATCCTGACGTCAGGTGGTGACCCTTGGTCTTCCACTACGTGGTCGGTCATCTGTAGTGTCGATGGTCTGGTACCGTTGCTGGAGCCTGTATATGGTCCTTACTTGGACTTGAAATGCATTGGCTTATTGCCCGGCGGTTTGTCCAACTTGCAGTCGTTGAAGGGCTTGGTGTCGCTGATTTCTTGTCAATCCTGGCATGTAGCAATTGAATAACGAATGAATGTTATCCGATCTTTGGATTTTTATAGGGCAAGAAATAAGGGAACGCATGTGCATTTCATTTTACATGGAACTCACGTGCATCGGGTTGCCGTGGCCGTTGCCGTGATGCGTTTGGGGGATCGGTTTTATTGTCATCTGCTTTGTTTGTTTTTGTATCATCAAATTTCATTTTCCGGACAAGGTAATGTTAAATTTGAGTAACTTTGACAAAAATTACCCAGATATTTAAATGACAAATTTTAATGCAATGTTACTTGGGGTGACGTTTATTTTGCGGTTCAGTATAGTTCAATCGATTCTGTCTTCGAGGTAAGCTTTCATAATCAAGTATCGTGACTCCTGCCGACGTTCAATGCAAATGTCAAGGATCTCACTGACTCATATAAACATGGATCCTCAAGTACAAACAAAGATAGAATGCCATTCTTGATAAATCGTAAACACTTTATCATTACATTAGTGCACATTTGCAAATATATATACATTGTGAGTCCTCCCCAAATTAGACCCTAGTGGTCAAAATGCATATAGAAAGTGGACACACGGAAGACAAAATGTCATAATCCTTTCCTAAATGCTATAAGAATAATATCCTGACGTGCGAGTTAGCATCCTGACGTAAACTTACAAAATACCTCGTTTTTGTGTGGTGTAACCTGTTTCTTGTTCGCGTGACATGATGACCAAACTGATTCATTGTTCATTGCTACAGCTTTGTATTTCAAATTTCAATATCATAAATGGAAGATGTGTTCAGATGCGCGTGTGGCCTTGGGGACTGTACATTTGTTTCAGCAGTGTCATTAAGTACAATACTACTTCAAGCTCTTTGTTCACATTGTGTCATGTTGTTTGTTTGTTTGTTTGTTTGACGCCGCACTCAGTCCAGCTGTATCACTGTGGTCGAGTCTGGACCAGACAATCCAGTGATTAATATCATGAGCATCGATCCACATCGATCGATTACATGCATCAACCAAGCCAGCGAGCCTGACCACCCGATCCCGTTATAATTACTCGCCTTTTACATGGGTAGCTGAAGACCTATTCTACGCCGGAATCATCACGGGTCTTAGGATATATAGTCTAAAGTTACAAATTTCAAAGATGTACATGCGACCTCTATGGGCATACCAATATCACGTCCTTCCCGTATAATAGCCACAGAACACACGAGAGATGGGTTGCCCTCTCTACACGTTGGTAACAGAATATGATCATGTGTTACATGATTCAGGGGTGTACGGGATAGTAACAGCTAAACTAGATGCAGATTTTGACACATTGATTTTATCAACTGACAAAGACAGAATTTTGCGTCACAAGTATATTATTCCTGTGTCCAATATTGGATGGTAACCCGTTGTGCAAACAGTCAGTGTCAGTTGTAACGTGACAAACAAGTGACGTCACATCAGACAGGATAACGTCGTGCGTTGTAGGGGTTTCACAATACGGCGAGAGTCAACTGTGATCAGACAGATGAATTTAGATGTATTAGACAGTGATTTATAAACACATGCTCATTGTGTAGTCGGAATTGTACAATCGACATATTTCTTATGATTATGGAAATGGTTTAAGAGTAATTACAATACAGTATTACAATAATTCCCTATTATAATTTCTAACAGTTTTTGTTGGTGAGAGATGCTTTAAAGGAAACTGGTGTTAACAGATAGTTCTAATTGTGATTTATTTGTCACAAAATTATTCAAGACCGTTGATTGTAGGCCTGTTGCTGTTTATCAGGCAGTTGGTGAATGTTCCAAGGTAAACTGATCACTCATTTTAAATACTAAAACTGACCTTGAAAAAGAATAAACAGGATAATAGTTGTTGATGATGACACATATAATGGTCTTATGATGTTTGAATAAGTGTTTTCCTGGGTTAGACAGTATGGTATTGATGACTGCGGCATACACCTGCTTCCATGTGAGCAAAATCCGTTGTTGTCGTAAAACTTCCGTACTATCGTTCTCTTGTTGCTGGATCCATATAACAGCGAGAGAAGAAAACAATCGTAGAAAAAGGAGGATTTATGTCATTAGTACGTTTCGGTGTGAAATTTGTAATCTTTCAATGCTTTCCCATGTGATTGATTTTACCAGATTAATCAACTATTAGCAATTTCCACTTCTGTACCCTCTTTATATAAATGCAAGGTTCATTGATTTGCTTTTGTGGTGTGTACGGCTCTTGTGCATCCGTGAAAAGGTTCATGTTCCCAGGCAAAATCGCAGATTATTATTCAACTGATGTTGTTTCTTGTTTTCCAGATGTCACTTTGTCGTCTTCAATTGCGCGCAGATAATTATCGATGTGGAAGACACGGCAACTTTAAACTGTCAGTTATCACGCTTCAACTGGCGTACAGTTTCAGCTTACATTTTCCTGTTGACTTAATTGAAGTTTCTCTTTAAATTTGAGGGGCGGTGGAGTAGCCTAGTAGTTAATGCGTTCGCTCGTCACGTCGTAGACCCGCGTTAGTTCGCCACACGGGTACAATATGTGAAGTCATTTAATGGTGTTCCCCACCGTGATATTTCTTAAACATTGCAAAACGCTGTGTAAAACCATGCTCTCTCACTCTGAGGTCGACATGTCATAACTTGTCAATCATTTTCTTTCTGATAATGAAAATGACAATGACTATGATATAAAACCTGCTCGAAACTCGGAGTGAGTGAGGTAGTTGGGTTTAACGCCGCTTTTAACATTATTCCAGTTATATCACGGCGTTCGAAACTCGGAACATCTGTCCTTCATGAATAAATGTTGTGAATGAATCCAACTCTAGCGACGTACACAGTCCAATCACTTGGGACAGATGATCCGTAATTCCTCGTAGCTGATTGGCTATTCTCAAGTAACTTCACCTTAGACTTAACAAATATTTCACGTTATGTCACACAACGAAAACTACAATGACATAAACTGGATAAGGAGAGGATCTCCCCTGAATATTTTTGCAGGCCCATTGTACTGATTCCTCTTGGGAAACTCCTTCCACATACACATCAAGCTCTGTGTTAGGTTCAATACCGTCTCGCGTGACATGCTCGCTCGAGCTATCGCAGGGCTATCGACAATCTCTGCAAAGCAGAATCTTAGAAGTAATGCCACGTTAGCTGAAGTAACAAACAGGCACTGTTACGACGTAAATTGTAATAAAAAGGTAAATTGTAATACTTGCAGCAAATTGTAATAATTTTGACGTAAATTGTAATAAAAACGTAAATTGTAATAATATTTGATGTAAATTGTAATACGCAAATTGTAATATAAATTGACGTAAATTGTAATAATCTCTACTTGCGGTAAAATGTAATAAATTCTTACGTAAATTGTAATAACTTTACTACCGTAGTGTCCAAGACGCCAATTGACTAGAAATGATCTTTGTCAGTTGAGCTTGCGTTTCACATGTACAATTCGAGAAATACTGTGTATGATGACAAACGTAACTGTTAAGTTAAGGATGGTTGGTATAGGCTTTATCGTACAATCGTCATTAAAGGGTGGTGTCAACATAGTGAAAGACATTTATTGGAAGTGATGTGATGTTTGTGGCATGCTATCATTTACGTAGAAGATACTACCATCTGCGTAGAAAATACTATTATCTACGTAGAAGATACTATCAACTACGTATAAGATACTTTCATCTACGTATATGATAGTATCTTCTACGTAGATGATAGTATGCCATCTAGATATTATCGTCCACTTACATACTTTCATCTACGTACATGATACTGTCATCTAGAGTATGTAGAAGTGCAGTCATATATGTGATGCCAATTATTATTATTATTATTATTATTATTATTATTATTATTATCATACATACATACATACATACATACATACATACATACATACATACATAAACACACACAAACACACACATACATACATACCTATGTGTATATGTGTTTGTGTGTATGTGTGTGTGTTGGTGTGTTTGTGTGTGTGTGTGTGTGTGTGTGTGTGTGTGTGTGTGTGTGTGTGTGTGTGTGTGTGTGTGTGTGTGTGTGTGTGTGTGTGTGTGTGTGTATACTGATGAGGGCATAGTATCGGAGATAAATATAATTTGGTTTCTTAGTTAGTCACTATTCTTTTCATTGGAATGTTAAGAAGGTATGCTATAATTCCAATATTTTATTACAGTGCTTGATGTTAGCTGGAATTATTTTAATCCTCTTAAACCCCCAGAGAAGATTATCCTCTGAGGTAGTTTTTGTCCGTATATATGTCACAATTTAGTGATAACTTATGAAAAACGTAATTATCTGTTTCGAAAATTATGTACCGCATTATACGTGAGGTACCAAAGTTGGTATCAAGGTTGCTTGGCGCAATCCACCAACGATTGCCGAGTTTAATGATCTTAGAATACTCTTCGTATAAGGTCAAAGAGAATATCTACGTTAGTGACAAAACCCTTTTCATTATAGATTTTCCATCCTTTTAATTTTGATCAAAACAGATATATTTCAGCAATAATTGATTGCAACAAATTTATTATACATTCTGATCCTCTTTGAAACTCAACAAGACATTCACGAAGATACCGGATATTATTTGTGTATGCTTTGAATTATGATTTCGTGCCGTTATCATGATGGATTCTGTTTTTGTTGTTGGTGCAAGGAGTTATTATCCCAGCAAAAGTTGTCAGTAAGTTGCTGTTAGCTCTTCATGACATATGAAAGGAATCCAGACAGTTACATTTATTCATTTATTTCATTACATATACTTCTTCCTATGAAAGGAATATTTTATATTATATTAATGATCAATATGTTAATCATACATTGCTACAAATATTGCATAAGTTAACATGGTTTGCATTTATCTATTATTATTTCTTTATCTGTGAGAAGTTCACGGAGATCGAGAATACACAATATCTAATAGCATATGCAATGCAGGTAAAGAATATTCACGCCTCTCTTTTGATATTAATAAAAACATAGTATATAATGTTATGTATTAAGTATTCTCCTACAATTTACGTTGTTATTACAATTTACGTCAAAATTATTACAAGTTTGCTGCAAGTATTACAATTTACCTTTTTATTACAATTTACGTCGTAACAGGCACAATGACTAATTATGATGTTCTGGCACATCATATGAAATAATCAATACGTGCTTCGTTAACCGGAAAAAATACTTAATACAATAATACGGCAGATCATTTCACTTGCGACCCTAATGAAGCCAAATCCAAAACATATTATATGTAATTAAACCTGTAAAATTATGTTTTTACCAACCTACTCCTACCGACCCATATCTGTGCAATCTATTTTCTTGTGGTCTTAATATTTTCAGGCTAAATAGGATAAGTAAGAATATACCAAGCAAAACATTGATCATCGTGCTGTGTTCTGTGTGGTAATACTGAGTATTAAACTGAGCGCCAAAAGAAACGTTACCAACATTAACTGATTTGCCACTTTGAAACAAAGATGCCAACCTGTTTAAAAACAGTAAAGAACACATCTCACGAATACAGCCTTCATGTTCCCTGTCGTTCTATGCACGTGCTTTGCGAATTCGGGGAGATATTGGTGTTTTTCAGCAATATTTCAAAACATTTTTTCCCAAATTATCGTGCAATTTCCGGGTATAAAATACGCACGGATCTGTTCCCTATCATTGGTTGCGATGATTAACACCAACGAACATCCCAAGACTGACCGCTGTCCAGAGGGAGAGAGCCATAGGTATGCTGCAGATTGCAGCGACACAGAGAGCGGTATCCATTAACATGAACTGCTCTAAGATGACCATTACCAGACTGGTCGCACGTCTCCGACAGACTGGCAGAACCGCAGACAGATAACGGACTTTGTTGTTGAATTAGTAAATTAGCATTTTGCTGTTCTGAATGATGAATTTCTACAATACAATTGTTATTGCTGTTCAAATTGTGTTGGTCATATTTTATCCTAGAAATATCGTTGGTAACGTTTCTTTTGGCCGTCAGTTTACTCATTTCTTAGACATGGATAAAACTAGTTTTCAAACAACTGGTTTCATCCTTGACTGATGTAGTCGGACACTGGACTGGACACTGGACCAGCTGTACTGTACTACTATGTCACTGATTAATTATTGTTGTATATGACTTAATCCGTGTCAGAGGACCTTGGCTATGAAGCCTTGGTCCAGAGATGGAAGAGAAAGGTCTTTACCCTCAGCCTAGCTAGAGTTAGGTGCACCATCACCATCACTAGTATCACTATATGCTGACCTAGCACATAGTGCTTTTCATATGTATATATACTCACAAGCAAAAGAAACGCAAGTGGTTTTAAGCAAATAGGTAACAAACACGGAACCATAAATTGATAAATTATAGCATTGAGTTTTAGCATGTAGTGACGCCTGATGGTGTTATCAATATTTTTGGTTGCATTTTGGAAGCCCCAAGTAAAAACGCAACATAAAGAATGAATCGCCAAAACGCACCATTTCAATGAATATGTGGGTATCATGCACCCATTTCTAAGCGAAATAAAAAATGCACGAACTGTCACGAACTGTAGTGGGTATAAAACCGTGGCCGATTCTTGGACCTACCACTCCTTGGTCAACAATGCCACGCCTAACTCAAATTCAGAGAAACCAGGCTATCGGACGTTTGGAAGCTGGAGAGTCTGTCCAGATGTTGCCCGTCATTTCTACGTTAACATAACCACGATTTACCGTCTCCTGCATCGATACAATGCTACACAGACCACAGATGACCTTACCTCGGAGCGGTCGTCCTAGGGTCACCACACCTCGACAAGATCGGCAGATTACCCGTCAACACCAGCGACATCCGTTCCTAACTGCAAGTGAAAGTGGACGACAGAACACATAATCGACACATTAGCCGGGACACTGTGGTCCGACGTCTCCGTTCCAACAACCTCAGATGACGCCGACCAGCACGTCGTCCTGTTCTCCAACCACAGCATCGACAAGCACGACTTCAGGGTCATCACAACTGGCGTCATCGTGAGTGGAGGCGTGTCATCTTCTGTGATGAAAGTCGCTTTTGTGTCTCTCATGCAGACGGAAGAATCAGACTTTGGCGGCGTCGAGGTGATCGTTTCGCTCACAGAAACGTTGTTGAAATGGGGTGGACCTAGCGTAGTGATATGGGCAGGGATTGGACTTAATGCGAGACTTGGATCCATGTGCTTTCTGAATGTTGGTCAAGGTCGGGGACACGGCGTCACTGCTCAGCGGTATATCAACAAAGTGATCAGACGGCACGTTGTTCCATTTCTTGCACAACATCAACAACACATTTTCCAGCAGGACAACGCTCGTCCCCATGTTGCCTGAGCTAGCATGACCTTTCTGCAACAACACAACATCCGTGTTCTGCCGTGGCCAGCGCTCAGCCCTGATCTGAACCCCATCGAACACTTGTGGAAGGAGGTTCAAAGGCGTCTGCACAATGTGCGCCCAGTCCCTAAAACTGCCGATGAACTACACACAGCTGTTCTGGATGTGTGCAGGAGGATCCCTAGGGCCTTCACAAATCGTCTGATCCACTCAATGTACAGGAGATGTGTGGCAGTGATCAATACTAATAGTGGTCACACCAGGTATTGACTGACATTTTGGGTATTGACCCGAAACTGTGTAAGCCCTTAACATTTGAAAAAAACAATTATGTCATCTGCCTTTTAATCCATTAAACTGTCGTCAGTCACATTTTTGTCAATCTTGCCCTATTAGTATTTCTTGTCTTTACTGTTGAAAATAAAAAAAACATGTATACTGCATACTCGACTTGCGTTTCTTTTGCGTGTGAGTATATCTATGTATTTGTATAAAGCAAACTTGTATTTACCGCATGCCATCAACTCCATGTTGTCACCTACCTACCGAGATCCATACGCCGACCCTTGCATGTACGAGTATGCAAATAATCATTAACAGAGTTACGTTTGTCTTACATGTCACACCAGCCCGTTGTTACTTGCATTGTAAAATAACATTGATTCTTGAGTGTGGCTTTTTCCAATGTGATGCTTCACTTTTGTGTAGACCGTGGCTTATGGCTTTATCTATGACGCACGAACGTGTAAACGTGTGGTTTGTCCACATTACATGTTCTCTGGTATGTTCTGTACCCAGCACAGAGAGACGTTGTTGCAATCGAAGGATACCTTTTCCACTGTTCTCACATACTGTAGCCATACGTCTACACTCGAGGTAGTGCTAAACCTGTCAGCGATGAAAATGGAAGGAGCACAGCTATTTGTCAGTCACACGATGTTTGCAAATTCTTGGGGGTAATCAAAGACCGTTATCTCATTACCGTTTACTTAGCACGGATACAAAGTGTATATCTAATATATGTGTCACGTTGCTTAACTAACGATTACGCCGCTAACGCCAGAGTAACACCTCACCCACAGAGGAACCGACTTGTAATTGTCAAATGATTTTACTAGCGAGCATGAGCAAGGCTATTAAGTGTGTTTGTTAACCAATACTACGGATTTACATTATTTGAAGTATTAGCACGTTAAGAATATCTTTTATATACTACATGGGCCTTAGTGGTAATTTCGTTACCGCCGACAAGTTAACTAAAACCCAAGGGAATTAAACATTTAAGGTACACAAGCAATAAAAAGAGCAGGAGTCTGCCACTGAATCTGGAACTCCTCATAATATGTCTCTTGTGGAATCTCGGTTGAACACAGGGTGAAAAAACGTGTTTTCTGGTATACGAATAAGAACATATAAACTCTATGGATATCAAGTTAATGCAAACAAAACGAGAAGTTGTTGTCCATAAATTTGTATGTCTTCTTATTTACGCACCAACTTCTAAAATTCCAATCAAACAGTTGGTATACGAATGCTGTCTCTTTTCTAATAAAATTCAGAATCAATACCCCGACAGCCCTGGCCTGTACCGAGTCATGCGGGAGATAGATAATTTTGGGGCTTCAAATCCTTGGCGCCGGCAATCGGTCTATTCCTCTAAAGATCACGAAATAACGTATACGAATAGCTGAGGTCAACCAGGTCCACAAATGCACTGGATCGCACCACTAAGAAGTGCAAATAGTATCTTGGAAGACAGTAATGTTGTCAAGGGATGAGTGTTTTATCTTCGTGAAACCGATCATGACAAGACCTCATCATTGATAATTATTGTTTATGCGTGGCTCGAGTCTTATACTGGCAACAGAGCTAGGGAATCAGAAATAAACATAGGACGTTAAGAAACTATTCCTCGTAGTTGATTTTATCGCACGTTTGATTTTCAATTTAAGCTATCTTAAGTTAGCGACATTATATTTAACAAATGAACTGTACTTGCGCTTAGTCAGAACTCAAAGAATACTTCTATATGGTTATTTTAAAAAAACCCACTCGTTTAAAACTTTTGAAAATCAAAAAGATAGTATCATACAATACAACTGCTGAGGGGTATCTTATCTTTGAAAAAATCTTAATTTGCTCTTTTCAGCACAAATGTTTTACAGTTCAAACATGGTAGGAGTCATGTGGTTGCAAATTCATTTCTTACCCCAGTTGAACCAATTAATTTTAACACAAAATTACCCAGCCACAGACTAAATTTTACAAACTTTAAAAGAATGAGTGATGGTTAAATAGCCATAACTAGACTTACCAACAGTTCTTTCAAGTTTCAATTTCATGAAAAACAAACTCGGTATACTTTCATTTGCCCCTAAATTTATGTTGTAGTGATGGCAGTTAGATGCCGTTGACCTATTGTTCCATAATGCTTAACTAGTAGGTGGGCGTCATCATGAATAGGAAAATAACTCATGTACATAATGACGACAACAGAACGAGTACAGTTCTCAAACTTTTCTAACCACCTGTCACCCACGTGTCTGATTCCCGGACAACAGTTCAGACGAAGTAATTAATGATTTCCTTTTACATGTACTGCACATTATCAACCTTTGTTTAACTGACCTTTACCATCGTGCTTTACTGTGGGACAAGTTGTACGGCTTTAGGGTCGTCTTGTTCGGCGTAATCATTTCCCAAGGGAACATTTAGTTTATTACCCTGATGTTGATTTGCTTAGCACCTTTGATTCACTATCCAGGATAATGCCAGGAGGTGAAAAATCTTTACTCTATGCAAGGACCATACATAGAAGCACCCAACAACTGAATTGGGCGTCTCTGAGGACAGAGCTCGTCTATAAAATTGTCTGTGGTCTGGGGATTATGTTCAAGTGTGTGGGCGAGCGCTAATGACGATTGAAGGAGGTTGTTGTAGGCTACAAGGTGATATACAGAAAGATGTTCCATAAAGCGATCATGGGGCTACTCCTATAGCAACGTCCACAGGAGACAGGAAAATGTAACGGCTTCTGGTATTTCAGTCCAGTCAATAAAGTACTAACAAGATCACCTGTCGTTGTCACTATAAACCTTCTCATGTCCGAAAACAACGGTATTTCATTGAACAATAATTTCATGACATGTTATTGATCAATATAAGTATAAAAATGTGTAAGGCCAGAACAGTAATGTATTTTTATGACATTCCTGGACCTGTTTTCCAAATTTGTAAAAATTAGTTTTTGTTGTCATATTCTGTTCACGAAAAGTGAAGATAAAAATTAAGTTGGTACTACGGCAGATCAAAAGGTATGATCATATGACGCAAGTTTTATATACATTTAAACGTAGGGTTGTAAATCGACATAAATGTATGTCACATCAGAGTCTGTTTCTCTGTAACATATTTTGTAGTAATAATATGTTACTAAAAAACTAGTAACATTAATGGAACTGAATACATTTTCTGGTTGGAATTTTTATTGATATTTTGTTCATGAGGATATTGAACCACAACCTGAAATCGTATCTTAGTGTCGCCAGTGTGACCCATATTCGATTATGTCCCCAAACTTTAGTAATAGTTATTGGGCCATTTATACTAGCATAATTATAATCATATATTGGTAAGTGCTAATGAAGTAAGTTCAACCTCAGTGGCATCTGTTGGAGATATTACCTACTTAGCAGATCCTCATTTGGTCAACTGTGTGACCACTAGAGGGCGATCACCATGAGCTACGTGCACGCACGTGGCTCAAACTAATGATCATATACTTTGAGCTGTTTTTTAAGAACGCTTTGACAATTGGCCCTTTATCATAGAATATAACACAGTTTGATGAACATAACAAACTAATATCTGCAGTTGGACGATTGTTTAACATTTTATTAATGAGTCAATCTATACCAACTTTGTATGGGTTGATTCATATTGTAACAGAGCCCATTCTATAACCTTGAACTTCGGAGGCCAATGAATCCGGGCATTTCTATCACAAGGGACTTTTGAATGAAAAGATCAGTATCATAGTATCTAAATTTACCAACCAAAATACTGGGTCAAACCCTGCCATTAAGTGAAAGCCTCTCGGGCAATAATAGTTCCGTATCGCTTCATAGTGGTCTATATGCATCCTTAATAGCGCATCATTTTCTAATGCAACGTGATCAGAACCTTGTCAGTGTTCCTCTATTACGTTAGGAAATCCATGAATATCAATGGCGCGTCCTTCCCAAACAGTCTATAGATATCAGTTGATGGAAGACGCAAGATTATTTCCAAAGACCCACCGTAAATGTAGTCTGAAACACATTTTGCTGATTGAAAATTACGAAGGACCGTGTCTTGTTAATTCTCGTTATACAATCGCCCTTTCCACAATAACACTAGTAAAACTGAACTAGTAGATACATGTTTGGGCACAAATGTTGAAATCCATTTACCCTCATGTATGATAGTTGAACATCTGATCCTGCCAGGTAAAAAGTCTACATTGACAAGAAGGTACACACGTAAGTAGGTTTATGTTTCACCGTCCTCTATTTTTATTCCTGACTCCGTGAGTGAGTGCGTGCGTGAGTGAGTGAGTGAGTGGGTGAGTTGAGTGTATTTCATGGTTTTAGGCAGCTTTTATAAAAATTCCATCAATAATAGGCGCGGTGAATGGAGTATTATAATCGATAGACTCGCCTCTGGTGGGGAAAGAGATTGTTTTGTTCGAAAAAGAACAAACAGCACAGAAAACATATTCAAAATTTCATAATTTTTAATTTGAAAGGGGAAGTCGTGATCAATGCGATTGTGGTCAGCTTTTGTTCCTTAATGTTAAGGAGCACAATGTTTTCTTTTAATATAAACAGATGCTTAATTATTTTTTATAATTAAATAAAAAATTGAAGACTAGATACTCGTACTTTTCTTCTTCGGCGAGTTTTTTCAAACCCCGCCCTCCCCCATCAGCCAGGTCACCAGGTCACACACATTGACGATAACACACCATCAGCCAGATCACACACATTGACAATAATACACCATCAGCCAGGTCACCAGGTAACCCACGTTGACGATAACACACCATCAGCCAGGTCACCAGGTCTCCCACATTGACGATAGCACACAATCAGCCAGGTCACCAAGTCACCCACATTGATAATAACATGCCATTAGCCAGGTCATCAGGTCACCCACACTGAAAATAACACACCATCAGCCAGATCACACACATTGACGATAATGCACCACCATCCAGATCACCCACATTGAAAATAACACACCATCAACCAGGTCACCAGGTCACCCACATTGACAATAACACACCATCAGCCAGGTCACCAGGCCACACACACTGACGATAATGCACCACTATCCAGTTCACACACATTGACAATAACACACCATCAGCCAGGTCACCCACATTGACAATAACACACCATCAGCCAGGTCACCAGGCCACACACACTGACGATAATGCACCACCATCCAGTTCACACACATTGACAATAACACACCATCAGCCAGGTCACCAGGTCACACACATTGACGATAATGCACCACCATCCAGATCACCCACATTGAAAATAACACACCATCAACCAGGTCACCAGGTCACCCACATTGACAATAACACACCATCAGCCAGGTCACCAGGCCACACACACTGACGATAATGCACCACCATCCAGTTCACACACATTGACAATAACACACCATCAGCCAGGTCACCAGGTCACCCACATTGAAAATAACACACCATCAGCCAGGTCACCAGGTCACACACATTGACGATAATGCACCATCAGCCAGGTCACCAGGTCACACACATTGACGATAATGCACCACCATCCAGATCACACACATTGACAATAACACACCATCAGCCACGTCACCCACATTGACAATAACACATCATCAGCCAGGTCACCAGGTCACCCACACTGACAATAACACACCATCAGCCAGGTCACCAGGTCACCCACACTGACAATAACACACCATCACTCAGGTCACCAGGTCACCCACATTGAAAATAACACACCATCAGCCAGGTCTCCAGTTCACACACACTGACAATAACACACCATCAGCCAGGTCACACACATTGACGATAATGCACCACCATCCAGTTCACACACATTGACAATAACACACTATCAGTCAGGTCACCAGGTCACCCACATTGAAAATAACACACCATCAGCCAGGTCACCAGGTCACCCACATTGACGATAACACACCATCAGCCAGGTCACACACATTGACAATAACACACCATCAGTCAGGTCACCAGGTCACACACATTGACAATAACACACCATCAGTCAGGTCACCAGGTCACACACATTGACAATAACACACCATCAGTCAGGTCACCAGGTCACACACATTGACAATAACACACCATCAGCCAGGTCACACACATTAACGATAACACACCATCAGTCAGGTCGCACATTTTGACGAGAACACACCACCCACCAGTTCACACACATTGACATTGTTTTAATCCGATCCTTACTTTGAATGGGCCCTACTACAACTAGTATTCGGCGCTGATGATCTAAACTGCCCCACAATAAAATACGAGCCATGTCCTAGCAGACTGATACGCTTGTTACATGCATCTGTAGGAGGTAGATCGAACGTACTGACAGCAGGAAGCATGTGGAGCCAGATGTATGCAGATACACTGGTTGCACGCAGCATGAGGCAGAATAACAGGGCTCTGAAGATAATCAGATAAGACACATGTACTCTACCGTTAGATAAGGTGGGATTATTTGATGGAATAGGTCAGAAGGCCCTCATTACGAAAATGGACCTGTCTCCTCAAGAAGGGATATATCCATGTGCAGTCACGAAATGCACACATAGGTCATGCGTACGATGATTCTTCATGAAGGACAGATGAGAAGGAACGAATCTGCTACGAGCTTAGAGGAATGACATGTGCTTCTTTCGACATAAACTGACAGTTTTTTTAAAAAAAGTGTTCACACAAAACTACTTTCGTCAGTGTGTCCCAAAGTATTCTTACTTTTTTAAATCGCAAATATGCGGAAACAATAAGTGAATGTCCCTCGTGTGATAGACATCTTGTTTTTCAACATGGAACTGTCTTAATCTTAATTGAAAAATGTACACGCAAAATCAAAATCTGTTGAATTGAACTCCGATAAGCGCACCGTAAACTCATGATCATGTTTAATGGTGATGAAACAACATCAATAAACAGAATACAAGTAGAGATAATGGCTCAAAATCTACAATCTAAATTAAAATTGTCAAAACTATCAGCCACTGTGGAGAAAACTACGGCGTACTTAGTGTTGTGTGACCACGCAATGTAATTATTCTTTACACATGCCGGTTTTAGAGGAAATACAGTGGGTCGTGGCAGCAAGGTTACACCTTTATCACGGCAACCTACAGAGACTACCGTTTGGACAGGAGCAGACAAACTGTTTCATAGCTTAAGCATCGACTCCTTCACGCTATGTCGGCGATGTCCTAGTACAACTACACTTTGGTTCTGTGGACAAATTATGTTCTCAAACCTCTATAGGTACTCACTTGAGTCAATATTTCATGTACCCCAGAGGGATTTCTACCACATAATACATAGCGGTCCCCAGTAGCCGTGCTTGTCGAAAGACGAGAGTGTGAATTATGTGGTTGAAACTTGTGATCTTGGCCCCTTTCACAAAGCGATCGTACGGCTATGCCCCCAAAGTCAATCATTGCCGCTGTAACCGCTTTGTGAAAGGGCCCTTGACTGATTGTGAACTACATGTTTTGATGTATCAAGCGCTGAAGACGTGAACGTATCCTGCCCCTACCCACCGTCATTAACATATGCAAAGACAAGTCAAGTGTTCATCTGAGCAAACACAGAAACATACGATACAATTGAAAATAAGGAATTGCATCGGACATCACATTTGACATTGATGCGTTACATTTGGAAATGTCCATTAGATGTCAATCATACAACATTTTGAAGCCTTTGCCTTTGTTATAACCTTTATAAAACAACATCTCAGCAAGAGTCGTATGACGCTGTTTGAAATCTTCGTAGAAAGAACCTGTTCGATTGTACCTCAAATGTTGTGAAATATAGACACCAAAAGTTGGAAAAGCTGGAATAAATGGCTGCTGTTTCTTGTGTCTTGTATTTACTATGCGCCCCTCGCCGTGATAGTGTTGAATAGTGAGAAAAGCGGCGTAAAATCATACTCACTCAGCCACCCATATTATTATGTTCCCTTGCAGTTCCATTAATACGTCGACGCTTATTTAAAATAATATCCAAGGTAAGCTTTGGATTGTTATGTCTGAAGATTCATAATCAATTATATCACTCAGTCAAAAACTAACAAATAAGGTTCAGACAGATGAACAGACGCAATGGTCGCATTCTGGATAGAGACGTGCCCAAATCGCGATCGGTTGTCATGATTTCCAGATCCATGTATTTTATGTTTTATGGATTAATGGTTTTATATATGTACCTAAGTAAAGTTTCACACCTACATAAAGCGTGATATACTACGTACCCATAAGAATTAAATTCTGCGTTTCTTAGGACCGATGGGTCAGTAGATACAATGTGGCATCGCATCTACTTTCGTGTGTTTGAAAATTACTGAAACGCCCCTTCTTCTTCAATCCACCATTCGGGGCGGTCGGGTAGTCTAGTGGTTAAAGCGTTCGCTCGTCACGCCGAAGACCCGGGTTCGATTCCCGACATGGGTACAATGTGGGAAGCCCATTTCTGGTGTACCCGCCGTGATATTGCTGGAATATTGCAAAAAGCGGCGTAAATCCATACTCACTAACTCACTCAATCCACCATTCATTTTCTCTGAACTGATAATGAGTAATTCTTCGTACTTGTTGCGCGTTAATTATACACTGACTATGTTTAGATCATATGATTGAGCAGGATATCTTCCCATGGTGTACCTGTCTGATGAATATCTTATTTTGAATTACTTGCCTGTAGGCATGCATAAAAAGTATTGTCATATAATATTCTATGGATAAAGTCCATAATGACTGATCAAGAAGTACAACCATGGTTAAATTGGAGTTCGAAGTTGCCATTTTCAAATAATGACACCCGACACGGTAATAAGCCAGGGATGTCGCATTGATTAAGTGAATCTACTTCAGAAAGATATGTCCTTGCGATTGAGTATACTACTAACTTGCCGACCTTGTTTGTTGGTGTATCGATCATACACGTGCCGTGTGATTAATGAGAATACACAGGCTTCTAGACATGTTACTAAGCCCTTAAGTACAATAAGCCCTAGCTCACCCAATTAAAAGCCTGAAGCCATGTTTAAAATCTGGCTATGTGTTATCATAACATCTACTAGTTTTGGGACATGGTCTTTTACGTTATATGCTGACAGGATATTTCGGTAATGACGTACTTCAAATCACTTACATCTGTACCTGTTTGTATTAACATTACAGGGAAAAACGTACTCGGAAACACTTACATATGTATCAGTTGTCCATTCATCCATTGTCCATCGGTTGTTCGTCTGTCTGATAGTCTTCGATTTCTTCTCCAAACATGAAATAACTTAAAGTTGTCTATGGCATTAATAGTAAATAATATTCATTTTATATTTAGTTGAGAATTTTTTTAAGAACCTTCTTAGAAACCAACTTGTGAGCAACGGCGCCTATGAACATTGCTTTTTAAAATTATATTCTTCTTGCACTTAACAAACTGAGCCGTGAAGATCCGGGGTAGAATAGGTCTTCAGCACCGATGCTTGCTGTAAAAGGTGACTTTGCTTGTCGTAAGATCGTAACGGGGTCGGGTGGTCAGGCTCTCTGACTTGGTTGATGCATATCATCATATCCCGATTCCCTGGATCGATGCTCTTGATGTCAATCACTGGATTGTGTTGTCCAAACTAGATTATTTCCAGACTTCCGTCATATAGCTGGAATATTGCTGTATATACGTTTTATATATTCTGTAAATTACATATAATATATCAGTTAAGAATAAAAGACTTCGAGGAGTGTCACGTTAACTGTGTTGATCAACGGATCCCTTATATTATCGTTATGTACTGCTACTGCCCCTGTTTTTTCGGAGGGTAGGAAAAAACAACGTTCCACTGATCCGCCTAATGACGCCACGCTGTTGTTGAGGATGATGTTTCCACTCACTGATGTATTTTTGATATCTATCTCTGCATGGTGTTGGTCTTTCAATAGTAATCACGCCAATAATGAGGCACAATTCTCATCAAAGGAACAGATTAAATGAACTTTTGGAGATTTCGTAGAGAGTTCATGTCAACCCCGTCCCTCGCTTGGTTATGAGTGCACCGCAGAGGTTTGCTTGATAAATACCTATTACACCGCTACTGATTACACCAGTGATATTTAGAGCGTGTGAAACAGATATAAAATATATACAAATTATAGGTGTAATTTCCGTCGGTGATAATTATCAAAAGTGCGGAAAAAACTCATCCATTCATAACAGTATCTAGCGATATTACGAATTCTTCTTGATGTACCTTATTCCGACAAAGGAATATGTTCTGAAAGCTATCGTTGAGTTAATGATCATCATAATGTTCTCCTGTCAACATTGATCGTGTTGAGTATAGGGCATGAATGACCATGTCTGGAGGAGTACTAACGCAATAAGCGGCAATAGACTTAACGTATTTAAGTCTGTTTTGACTTACGATAGTAGTACGGCTTCGGTCGCTTTCTGAAAATGACTCTGGAAAGTCGTATATACACCAACACTGAAGCGAGTGTGCTTTCAACCACAATATTTCATCTGCGGAAAGTGACAGTTCCTTAATGTTTACCAGTTTGATTACAGTCACGGACACCGAGGCTTACATATATATCTCAACTACGCACGCACGCTCACGCACACAACATAAATATATATAATCTTTGATTTGTTCTTGACTGTTACACTACCAACATGGCCACCGGAGCTATCATTGCAACATATGTGAATATGGACTTTGATAAGAAATTATCTTGTATATGCACTGCACGCGAGGCTGCTCAGCGTCATGTAATATCAATATGTGGTCAAAGCATGAGAACGACTGAGCCAGAGTTCCATACGAATGTGTTGGTGGCATATATATATATATATATATATATATATATATATATATATTAGGGTTGGGATTATATATATCAAAATTAAATAAATTGAGTAAGATTTTAATTGTTTTAATTGGCTGGCGCTTTCAACTCGTACCACGAGTCTCATCAGGCCATAACTGAATAACAGACAGGAAGTAGTAACATATAGTTACGTGACGTCATAACATTTAGGCGAACTATGACGTCACAATACCAAGGTGACAATGGACAAATAACTTACGCCTTTACATTTAACTTAGACGCGTATTTATGATTGAAATGTTGCTCTTTTTAAAAACAATGTAGGTTCATGATCAAAATTTATCTTATATAGCGGGAAAAGTACAAAGCTGCCGCATCCACATGTATCCAAATGTTCACTGAGTGGAATCGTGCGTTTGTGTGGCTGCTTTATTTGTGAACGGTGAAGATTGTGTGTGTGTGTGTGTGTGTGTGTGTGTGTGTGTGTGTGTGTGTGTGTGTGTGTGTGTGTGTGTGTGTGTGTGTTAGTGTTAGTGTTAGTGTTAGTGTTAGTGTTAGTGTGTGTGTGTGTGTGCGTGTGCGTGTGTGTGTGTGTTGTTTAACGCCGTATCCGTCAATATTCCACCTATATGACGGCGGCCTGACTGTAACTGGACCAGAACCTCCAGTGATTGATATTCTGACAAACGACACACGCCGTCGGGGTACTGTGATACGGCCTCAACCAAGTCAATGAGCCTGACCACATAGTTCATAATACACTGTGTTTTCGTTATTTTGAAGGCTAAGGAAATGCCGTGAGAGGAAATGAAAGAGTGAGGGAGAGGATTTTTTTCGGGCTACTGTCATACATGTCAGTTTTGAGGACGTTTGAGTGCAACGGAGTGGCACTTTACAGACAGTGGTGTAAAGGACTCTCTCTCTCAGTGGAATTGATGAGATTTAACGTCAAAGACCTGAATCCACTAATGGTGGACTGTTGTGTTGTGTTGATGTACGTCTCCCGAGGTGCACCCACTGAGATAAAAAATGAGCGTTTGTGAAATCAGCATTTTTAAAAATTATTAATTTTCCTGAAAATTGTTTTTTGCTGTTATCGTGAGCCTCATTACGCAGATGAATCATGTAACTGTTTTAACTCAAGGGAGCACGTGTATAGGCAAAATATTTCTGGAATATTGTGAAATCACATGGGATCACGAGTTCGCCAAAATTAACAGATGATATCACGAAGAAATAAAAGTACAAAAGACGATACGTCTTCTAAATGAGACTTTTGGGTGTACATGAAGCAATTGAAGCCTGATCCTGGAAAAGCCTTGGTTAAAGGAATGATATTACAAGGCTTGTATAAAAATGTACGATAAACACTATTTCTGTTGAAATGTGAAATACTATCCTTTCGATATTTATTATAAAATTTATCCCGTTATCTAATTAAACAACGTCATTAACTTAACGCAAATCTTGTTTTTGAAAGTTTTATATTTTACAGGAAAAAGAATATTTTATGTTTCTTTTTCATTATTGACAATACGGATGAAAGTCATTTCCGTGGCATTGATACAGGTTGACAAACTTTGGGGGTTAAACCACCTATTTATAAGATAAATATACAGCATCTTCAATTTCCGTGCTTAAGAGACTTAAATTAGTGAGTGAGTAAAGACTATGGATTTACGCCGCCTTTAGCAATATTCAAGCATTACCATGGCGCGGGGAAACCAGACATGGCCTTCACACTTTCAACCCATGTGGGAATCGAACCTGTGCCTTCGACGTACCGTATGGAATCTTTAACCACATGGCATCCCCAATGTCCTTCCAGTTAAAATATTATTAATACACTTCATATCTTTAACCTTGACAAGAGTACTCGAGGGATCATGTTATCTGCCATGGAACCTGATTCACCAAGCAATCATAGTGCTACGACTGTCGTATGTCATTGTTCATGTATTGAGGTTACGATAAGCTTACGATCGGTAAGATCGCTTTATGGCACAGGAATTGCTCATTAGACAAACATGTGACCGCCCTGCTACAGGCGGACTATGAGCACAGGCGGACTTTGCGTTGAAAAATTGGTTTATATAGAATAGATGGTTTATATAGAATAGACACAGTTATTATGTGTCTGATCTCCTCATACACTGAAGACGCTGATAACCTTGCATTATTTAAATACCGGAAAGTTTCTCATGTGCCATGCAGTCTTGAATGGGTCCCGCGATACTGTTCCTAGTCAGCATCAGACAAGACGGTCGATCAATTCTATCGTTTTCCTTTGCAACCCTCAGATAAATCAGACAGATCCCGGAGTAAGGATCAAATGGAACACTATTTAAATGCAAAAATGTCTTTATATAGACGAGAATGGTCTTTCGTATATACAACATAATTTCATCAGTACGCACATTGTATCGAGAATACACACAATCGTGACGCAGTGAGGTTCCGCACATGGATCTAAAGCAAGGCTTAAGCTTTGTTTCGCAAAGCGATACCACTGCACACACTCGCTGACTTAGACATGTAGGGCTGAGATAGCTTTACGTATCTTGACCGATGAAACTAGACCAAACCCATAACACTCCAATGTCATTAACGTATATTCTTTTACTCGGACACGTTACCTCTTTCAAGATCTGAAGAAACCTCCAAAGAAGGTCGCATCAGGTGAACCCTGAGTCTAAATGAAAATACGTGGATTCATGAGCCAATCAGACGTCACCTCTCTAAAACGATTTACTGACGCTTTACTTAGAAATATTGCTATGCTAACATTCCTTTGTGGGTACAGATGCCATTCCGCACAAAACCGGCAGCAAGGTTATAAGGTTCACACAACGGCTTTATTTTTGTCACTCGGAAGTTCCTGATTATATTCGTTTTCGAGATGTAGAATACAGAAATCAGATACACTGCTGTGAATCCTTCGCTCACGCGTAAGGGGATTTAGAATCCTCGACGCTGATTGGCTGATTAGAAGTTCACCTGGCGCGACCTCCTGTGGGAGTGTCATGAGAACTTTAGAACTACAGCAGTGGAGTAAACGAACCAAAAATAAGGAGATTGAGTATATACTCACGAGGAATGACACACCTTACCAGGACATTGGTCATCCATTTACTCATATTTGACCAGCCAATACTCTCTATCCATCTACAATAAACATGGATGCTTTTCTGAAATATTGTTTCTCAAATGATTGTATTGCCACTATCATATCATCAGTTTTTTATTAGTCTTTTTGTGAATGTAATTTGTTTCTGGTACAGTCGATGACGTTTCACCATTGTGCCACAGTCAAATATGTACACGTCCTGGGATAAGGTGATATTCTACATTATATAGAGAATCTTACCCACGTGTCTTTTGATATCAAACATATCAACACAAGTTGATAAAAGTAGGAAAAAACTCCCAGGCTTGCCGAGAAGTTATCCCACTTTTATCAACGAGTGTTCATATATTTGATGATAAAAAACACAAGGGTGAGATTATATTTATCATTTATCATCCAATATCATTCATCTAACTGTTTCAGTTTGTAGACAGTAATAAGCAGTGTCTAAGTGTCAAAAGTATTGCTAACAGCTTCAGTAGCAGAACCATTAGTGATGTCATTTGATTGACCAGTGACGTCACAGTGGTCTGCAAAGTGTTGTGATGCAATTTCATTGCAGCGATATCTACAATGTAGATATCGCTTGATCTCACCCAAGGATATCTCCTGTGGGAACCAGTTTTGTATGATAAATATACGTGTCACACTTGTGTTGTGTGGTATGGGCTGTCAGCTCTAGTTAGTGAGTGTACATGTGTATGTCGGTTTTTAAACCGTATTTAGCAACAATCCGGCAATATCACAACTACATGGGCTTTCCACACTGCATCCTGTTGGGTAATCGAACCCTGGTTGTCAACTTTGCCAGCAAAGTTCTAAACCGTTTTAGGACCCCCATCGTCTGGGAACTTAAAGTACAAACTTGTTTCTTGAAAAAAGGTTTGATAATATTATGCAGATTGATTTAAATGTAGCGCAAAACTAAGATGAGATGAGGCTGCTTGAAGCTTGAAGACACGTTTATTTCCTATAATTGTCCAATAAATGTTCCAAACAGCGAGAGATGTTATGCATCTGCAGTGTGACCTTGAAAGAGAAAACGATCTGTTTTCTCACCATTCATCTCCTGAAATGTCCTTAACGGCTCTCCAATAAATTGGCTGCCGTGACTTGTTACGGAAATGTCCACAGCGCCCTCCTCGCTAAACACTTGCCCTGCGGCAATTAAAAGGAAAGTTGTCAGACTGGATAATTTGTATTGATTGTGGCATTTCAACCACCTAGGGGCGTCACGGCTAAGTTATCAGCCATGATCCTGGAACAGTTTTCGTTTCTCACTTTAGGTAGACTTGAAAATAAATATTCTATGAAGGTAAGCTGGTTCCAACGTATTGGGACCCTATGGCCTTGTCATAAGAAAATGATAAGAGATGTATATACACCCTTATCTGGAAGCTGCTTATCAGAGCTTGACTTGGAAAACAATCCAAATAACACCATTTGCATTTGTAATGGTCGTTCGCTGTAAATACACCTACCACTCAATAGCCAGTGATGATTTACTAGGAAAAAGATATTTCTGAATAATATCACAAAGTGTGTAACAGTAGTATCCTGTTTCCCGAGCTTCTGATTGGTTCACGTGGAATTAAAACGAAATGTGTAGAAAAGACCGAAACTGCTTTCTCAAAAGGGATACTCCGTGCAACAACTTACCATTTGTAGACATTGTTTGCAAATGTTGTATCGGTATTACCAAGTATGGAACAGCCATATGATTACATGGGCCTCAGTTATATCCAATCAATAAATCAATGAAACTGTTAAAAGGAGATTTAGGGGCGGTCGGGTAGCCTAGTGGTGAAAGCGTTTGCTCGTCACGCCGAAGACCGGGGTTCGATTCCCGACATGAGTACAGTGTGTGCAGTCCATTTCAGGTGTCCCCCGCCGTGATATTGCTGGAATATTGCTAAAAGCCGCGAAAACCACACTCACTCTAAGGAGATTTTGTTATTGCGGTAAGAGTTTAAAGCACCATATATGGTCATGATATCATCCCAACGCCTTCATTCGTGACCAACTTGAAGGTTTACATGTTGGCGTATGAACACGATAACTATTCTTATTCACCCCGAGTCTTTTTGTAAACTTGATGTAGGCATTACAGCAGCGCTCGCATACTCTTGTTGTAAAATTATTGAACCCTCTGATATAAATATTGGTATTTTCTTTTGTAATAAAGTATATTTGGCAAGCCCTTCAGCTAATTTATTCTCACCTGTTCATCTTTTATTTGCAAATTATATTTAAAAAAATATAGGTTATTAAAAATAGATGAAGAAAACTGACAAGACGAAGTTGGTTTTCGGATATAAGGAATTTCAACAACGAATTTCTCAGACACATTCAGTTAAGCGTGGCAATTTCACATTCTCTTTTCAATGCTTGAAACGACATTTCAAAAACTCATGTAATTCATGACTGAATCTGTCCTTTCATTGATATCAACCATCGAATATTCAATTCAATTCAATGGTATTTGTATGAAAGGCCATTGGCCCATATATAAGTGAGTTACATAGACATACAATTATATTAACAAATATTGTGGTATACGGAGTATCAAGACAACAACAACTGACGTAACAAAAAATCATGATGAATGTATATTAAAGATGCTTGCAGTTGAACGCTATACTTTTTGCTTGACAGCAGACATTCAAAGGTGTTAGTAGATATACATGAAAATGACCAGACGGGTAGATATTTCATTCTTATTTTGTTATATACAGGGCAAAAAAACATGAAATGAAATTCGTCTTCGGCACCACGGTTACAGACTGGGCAAAGTCTCAGTGACATTTCAATATTTAAATATCCCACCAATAGATTGCGAGATCAATATGAATCCAAAGCCGTAATTAAAAAGAGTTAAGCGTATACCGGAAGCTCATGTTTTCTTCCCAATATTATCAAGATATACATGTACCAGCATATTATAGGCTTTCTTTGGCAAAAATGGTCAGGCATACATAATAACTTCAGCCAACAGCGTAGGCATCGAGTATAAGATGCTATAAATCGTGGGAACATCCCACATTCACCATAAACCATATTACTGGGAGTTGACATGCCCCCATTAAGAAATCCGTTACAGGCGAACAGGTGAACCTTTTCGATTGAATAAAACTCTCGACAGCCCTATATTTCTTCGCCATACAATAAGATCAGCTGTATTTGACAATCAAACAGTTTAAAGAAAATGTGAGGTGTAACGACGCTAGGTCTATACACAACAGACTGCAATTGAAACAAAGCTTTCTTTGCTCTTGTTGATACATTTAACACCGATATACTTAAGTTTAATGTACTTGTGAATAATATTCCAAAGTATTTATATTCTCGGCAATATTCATATATTCACCCTTATATGTCTCCTTTTCTCTCAATGCAGTAGGTCCTCCTTTTCTAAAAATCACAATATTTGTCTTATCTAAGTTTACTTCAAGTTTCCATTTATCCGAGTACACTAACAGAATATCCAGTTGATTCTGTAATCCTGACATGGTGCTTGACATAAGAATTACGTAATCCGCAAACAGCAACATCAAAAGTTCTATTATGTCAGGAAATAGTTGGACTTATGTCAGAATTACATGGTGCTTCATCAGATGAAAATAGATTTTTAAAATGTGATAGCCATTCATATGCTGATATGTTTGGTGTATGAGTGTTCCGGTTTTGATATGAACGAATCTTTTTCCAAAACTTCGATGGGCTGTCTAAAGTGCAATAGAGTTCTGATAGTCTTGATCTTGTTAGATTTGAATTTCCTACATGCTGATTTGCAGATATTTCTTAATTTGCAATATTGTTTCCTATTTTAATTCGTCCGTTGACATCTGAATTTCCGTAAAGCCCTCCGAGCTGCACGTCTTGATACTCTACACTCCTGTACGAAGGGTTGTCTATCCAACCTATCATTGACTGATGTTGAAAATAAGTCTATCTTAGAGTTATCCCAATCAAGTATAGAATCAATTATTTGAATATCAGTATTATCGTTATTTGCGAGTGGTTTCCTCCGAGGTAATGACCACGTCAGTTTTAAAGGGAGATGATATGAATCTACACGGTCACTAATGTGGTAGAAATCGGCCGACAACACTGGATGCATGTTTTCCTACAAAAGTATGTTCCCCTCCTTTATCCCCATCTATTCTTCCAATCTGAACAATCTGTAGACATAACACAGAGAGTCACCACCTTCTTCTGTAACGTTGTACAGAATGACGTTATCACGTCTACTGAATGCTTCAAGTCTGTCTATCTCGCTGTCAAATTGTTCTGTCTTCCCCTCTACGTTCTCCATCTTCGTAGTTAACAAACCAACATCTGCATACACAACATCTTGGATGTGGCGAACAGATTCCATATAGCTCCGGGGAGTTTTGAAATTAATTTCGTGGTGGCTGAATTTTTCACTTAAACTGCGGACGTCGCCATGGACGCTGAGGTCAGTTTTAACACCATGTAATTACTTAATGAAGGTTCCTTTATCATGTATCATTAAATCTTTCAAATCATCTAGGGTAGTCGGTCCAGGGTTCATTTCCACATCATTAGAGCATATTATTGTGTGGGTGATCACCCCAGCAGGCACCGGGTCCCCACCTCGTAGGCACGAATGAATCGCACGTGCGTCACGGGCGGGACATGACAACAAATCACATTCCACGTCGTGACGTCATTTGTATACACAAATTTACAAATGTGATCTTTTGGTAGGTAAGCAACAAACAGCAGATCAAGAGTCTAAAGTGTGTGTCTAATTCCGATACTGTAGCCGAGTACACGCCATGTTTGTAAAGTGGTATTTGCTTCGTACCTTTTGGTTGAGAAAACAGTCCAATTCTCGATCTTTATACGTCGATCGATATCATTTCCGAGTTGAAAGATATCACTGATGGTTAATCAACCACTTTTATATTCTTCATAACAATAACTTCAGTTTGATTGTTGTAAATCAGGTCAAGTTTGCCTCTCGACGCGAACACACCTCTTGTCAACAAAGGGCACGTAACCCAACCGAAGAAGATCTCAGAATGACACCGGATATTACATCGAATGTAGTTTGAGAAAGCCAAGACAAATGAACGTATGTCCCGGTCTGAATGCCGTTTTCTGAATGTAAACAAACGCACGTACATTTGAATATATCAACAAACATGCTCCTAACAACATCAATAAATATAACACAATTCTGTTCTCCGTATGCACTGCGGTGTGGAGCCGGTAATCTACATCTTTCCATATTTCATAAACAAAAGCGTATTCCATAAATTGATTTAAATACTCGGGATTATTTTGACCCAGGTATCTATATCCTGATGCGCGTTCTGATTGGCTTGCGCTGTTTCGGCGCATGTCGGCCTTCGAGAGGGTGTCGAGCTTTGTTGAAGGTGATGGAATCATGCGAGTGGCTCGGCCTAACCTCGCTGAAAGTAAAACCCCGATATATAATATACATTTACAGGAAAAGAAATGATTCTTTGAAATGGCAGATAGTATGAGGAGGCTAATGATGTCGTCAAAATTTTCGTTTGCGGTTGATTTGGTTAACTTAAAGTTTATCTCAATTCAATTTCTGAATACATTCAGACTTGATGTAATAATTACCTGTTAATCCACGCGCAAAATTGTTTAATTCGAATGATTAATTCAACTCCACAGCAGACATAGGTTACTATGTTCAAAAAACAATTAAAAAAACGTAAAGACCTTCAGTTATATTGTGGCGTGTCACATTATGTGTGAGGAAAGCTCTACCATTATGGTGAAACAAAAGGGCGTTAACAAACCAAGTTTCATAAGCAGGTCAAATATTTGATTCGAACCCACAATCATAATATCATAACATGCCTACTACACATGGTTCATTACAACGGGAGGCTGCGATAGAGACGAGGCGGACGTAGCCCTTTATTCGAAAATCTGGCAAGGGCAGGCATGCAGTTAAGGCAATGTAATTATTTCAGATATACCAGAACTATATCAATGTCTTTTTTTGTTAGATGTTTATTTGAAATGGTATGCATTGGGAGAGTTTTGAAACCAGAGTCATTAACCCGCCACGAGGAAATATTAAGGGGGTCATTATTGCACAACTTTGCACGTGATCGTGTTTTTCCCCATGGTAGTAAACGTCTAAATAAGACCAGCATCAATGGGGTTGCTTCCCACATCAAGCTAACATGTAATCTCATTAAAATCAGCTTGTGAGAGGCGACTAACGGGATCGGTGGTCAGACTCACTGACTTGGTTGATGCTTGTCATCGTATCCCAATTTCGTAGATGGATGCTCTATGATGTCAATCAACAAACAACGAACAACAAACAAACAAAAGAAAAATTAAAATCAGATGCCAGTTCAAAGATCTATGGACATTCAATTACAGGTCACGTCAGAACGACTTTCGCGAAAGTTGAAATGACCCACTAGAAGTCGACATTTGTCAATCAGAAAATCCGTTTCGAGCTATACGGCACTAGTTTCAAACTGGCGACTTCCGTTCCAGACTACGGTTTGAAACATATCGATTTAAAATGCGAAAACTGAATGTTAGATGGCCGTGATTGTATGGAAGTACTTCCCATGGGCTATAGAATGTCTCTTCCGTTTCTCAGTGAAGCGTGTGATAGACGATGTTTGTGATGGAATCTGTCGTACAGCCCTCACCGTCGTTCGGAATACTCCGTGTAAACCACTTCGAGGTTGAATGATTAGAAAACATATTCCGACTGCCACTAACCCATCTGGTAGGCTCCAATTAGTAGGATGAAAGGTCGTTCTGGCGTGCCCGGTAATAGAATGTCCTCATATCTTTTTTCAGCGGTAACACATACGAACATCTGACTTTTATGAGATTGATCTGACCTGCTGTGATATATCTGAGAAGCTGTTAAAAGCGGCGTTAAAGTGAAAAAAGGCTCCCCGGGGTCAAAAAGGTTTCCGAACATTGGCTATGAGTGCTTTGCTAATGGTGTTGGTTCATACCTTCAATAAACATCAAACTCAATGAATGAGAATCGTAAATATGGGTATGAAAAGATTAAAGTTTGTATTGTCACAAGCATAACTATCATTACGAAGATAAAGAATCATGAGTAATACTACCAAATTTCGAGGCAAAACAATCAACTGAATTTATGAATTTAATTCGACTTGAAGCAACCGCGTGAATTGGAGTTCATTACGTCCGTGACCGCGACCCGTCATTCTGGAAACTGTGACTTCATATCGATTACATGGTGCATTATGATTATAGAAAAGTTATTTGACTCTTTTATTTCATAAATGCAAACTGACATTTTCTATGCCTAAATATGAACAAGCAAGAGTAGCATATCTGCAACACAGATCTGCCTCTGCGTCATATTTGCAGAATAAAATAATGTCTCAGTGAATTATCTGCAGCTCTCGTTATATCTAGATTGAACTATTGTAACGGCCTCCCCAGTAACATCAGCAAAGATCAGATTCAACTTTTTACCTCAGCTACAAAATACTTCAGCCAGAATAATTACTAAAACGTGACAGTTTTGACACATGACTCTAGTTCTAAAACCACCCAATTTATCACGAATCAACTTCAAGCTTCTTTTTCTTGCCTATAGATAAGATAACAATGGGCCTCCTTGTGGTATAACTCCTGGAAGAAACCTATCTGCAAAATGTCTTACATTTACGTTACCAGCCAAACATAGTTTGCCCATGTCTGTATACATACAATGCAAAGTGTGTTCCAATTAATAAAATGCGAATGGGAAACTGTCATTTACAAGGTTTTGATTCTAACAAGACCATATGGTTTTGGTAAACGTCCGAAACTATGTCTTGCATTGAACAAAATAATAAGGTGAAACTTTAGTACCTGGTTGCTTAATTATAGACTTGACTCCATACACGCCTTGGTGAAGTCAGTTTGTAAGATCCATACTCGATGAGGACATGTATATATCCTTAAGTTATATTTGTACTGTAATGAGAATTATACACTCTAAGATTGAACGTTCATAAATACTGGTTCAATATATATTTTGTGTAATATTGAAGGCGAACTGGCTGGACATGAATGCACATGTTTATTATATATCATCAGCTGGTATTATATCGAAAGGAAACATAAATATTAGAATGAATAGGGAAATAGGTATGAGTATAGGGAGGATAGACAAATCAGAACACTTGATCTAAAACAGAAGATCCTCACAGTTTCGAACTTCGAGATAACACACCTTTAAAAACTGATTAAAGGCATTTTACTTTGAGCGACCCAGACTATAGGGAGACTGTGGCATATTGACAAAGCTTACAATATTGCTAGGTGACAGAGGAGAACATCACTCAGTTTTATTGTATCCGTATCTTGACAACAAGGACGAAATCGGTAACACATTGCGGAAACGTTGACACAAAGCAATAAGGTTCCATCAACGTCGTGACAATGTAGAGTGTTAGCAAGACGCCTGCTGAATGCAGCCATAACGAAATGAAAGTTACCAAACCCAGCTAACCGCTGCGATGCCTTCCGTCTCGTGGTTTTTAACCCGAATAAGAAACTAAGAAATCTTCGACTCTCGGACGTGTATCGAGGAAGGTAGATTGCCCACCATTGTCGCCAAGAACCTGGTGTGAATTATAGAGGAAGGCAGTTTCCCTCAGGCTTCGTTCGATGGGGGATCTGATCTATCTGCACTATCACTGTCATCGCTGCAAGTAATTGGACATAAGGAACTTAATTAACTGTGGAGTTTGCAAAATCTAGAACGGATGAGCCCAAATAATTGTGTTTACTGAAAATCTGTCAGGAAGTGTTAGGCCCAGAGGAGCAGGTGATTGCAATAAAATGTCTGAAGGAGTGACGCACGTTAGTAATCATGCGTCACTGAATTCAAACGTCGAAACGACGGAGATAGATGGATTGCATTCAAAGATTTATTTGTACTGATTTTGTTATGATTTTGGTAATGACTTTGAATCTGTTTAAATCTTCTGAAAAGGCTACAGTTATAATACATGTCACGCAGTGTATGATATACATGGCTCGATAACAGAATGATACGTTGTAGTCGTAGACGATAAATTTGCCTATTTGATGAAACACATGAGGACCGGAATGATGACTAAAGAACATAATAATGGTGAATGTCAGATTTAATCAGCGGATCCTGGCATCAAGGGGAGTATCCACATCAATATGCAGCCTTTCTAGAAATTACAGCGACATGTGTCCTCGAATTAAACGTTCAATGGCAACTTGTTTACGTTGCTGGGGGGCAAGAAAGGAGGGAAAGAATATGTAGTATACTAAACATTTGATACAAAACGGACCCGTGAATATCCGGGATAGAATAGGTCTTCAGCAAACCATGCTTTCCTTAAAAGGCGTCTTTGCTTGTCGTAAAAGGCGACTAACGGGATCGGGTGGTCAGGCCCGCTGACTTGGTTCATGCATGTCATGGTAGCCTCATTGCGTGGATTGATGCTCATGATACCAATCACTGGATTGTCTGGTCCAGACTCTATTATTTAAAGACCGCCGCTATATATCTGGAATATTGCTGATTGCGACGTTACACAACAAACCAAACCATCCATGAGACGGCGTCATGTGGACAAACCAGGAAATCAAGTGATGGACCAGAAATCCAGCCACGCGATTGTGAATTTCCTGATTCTGTTGAATCATTGTTGTTTAACGTGAAAAGTGATTTTGGCAGAGATAAGTTATGATTATAGAAAGGGTTTTGTGTCTGTTCTTAATTTCTATACAATATCATGTAATTTTATTCATTTCAGAGGGGCGGTCGGGTAGCCCAGTGGTTAAAGCGTTCGCTCGTCACGCCGAAGACCCCAGTTCGATTCCCGGCATGGGTACAATGTGTGAAGAGCATTTCTGGTGTCCCCCGCCGTGATATTGCTGGAATATTGCTAAAAGCGGCGTAAAACCATACTCACTCACTCACTATTCATTTCAGACATAGGGGGTGGGGCTTTTGGAGGGGATTTTGTATGGAGTTAAGGTATCTTCTCAAATACAGCTGCAAAACCAGATATGTTGTTAATTACAACTATGAGCCAGAATATTGTGTAAAGAAAAACACCTTACAACAATGTTATGTCTGTTACAGGTACAATGTTTTCAAAAGTCTCAAGTATAATTATCGTTTTCAAGAAGTTTTGGGGACATTTTGTTTTTTTCGTTGGAACCGTTCCCCCGCCCTCCGAATATAAAATTGTTTCACCTCCTGAGACCGAAAGGAAAGCTGCACATGTTAAACCCGTTTATCCCATCTGACAGCGCACGAGTTGATCCCTTCAACAACGCTGATGCCTTGACAAGCAGAGTTACATTTGTTGATAATGGATAATTATATGTTTCCAAGTCGTTCCAAGTGGCAAATGTATAGGTCAAATTTGTAAGGATCCTTTTGACAACGTCACTAGCTCATCTTTAGTCTATTTAGGCTTTAAACCTGTAAACACAATATATATATATCAGTAATTAAAATCCAGAACCAAATTGGTACCAGCTGACACTGAACTTGATACTTCTGATCTCGCAACTTGAGTACTCATGCGCAGTTATTTAGGTTATTTAGGTGCGGATCCTTTTGCTTCTTTTAGGACTTCATATGCCCTAATGAATGAGGTGAGTGTCACGCCGACATGAATACTATTTCAGTTATCTCATGACGTATTGGCTTGGGGGAGAAAAAGCCAAGGGCATTAACGTTTGCCACTTTGGTGAAACACAAGAGCACCTATATGGGTGATTACACAAACTGGGATTCGAACTAATTATGCCCGGAAGTATCATGACACATATTGTCACAAACCCAGCATAGTGATTTGTTGTGTATGATTTGTTATGAGTTAATCCAGAAATGTCCAAAGAGTGGCGTCTAGGTCGTACTATTATTTTCACGATCGCTGGCATTGACCTACTATCAACAACACACTGACTTTCTTCCGCTGGTTGTATAGATTGTATTTGATATATGACTAACTTTCAAAAGACCTTCGGTTGGAATTGGTAACATTAACACAATTCAACTAAACTGTCGAAAGCAATCATGTATGCAAATGGTTTACATATACTACACAAACGAACTTAAAGAACACCCGATTTTTCACACAGTCTTAAAAATTCCAGCTGTGGGTGTGTGGTCTTTAACTTGTTTTGAGTAGTATATTTAACACTTCTTATAGCAGCAAACGAAAATGATGGTCTTGATCAGGCAGATGATCCTGGAAACAATGAAGAAAATAGTTTTCCACTATTGGCATTGATTGATCGATTCCGTGTGAAGGTTAAACTTCTGTTTTAGACTTTTTGTGATATACATCTACATATCTCGTTAAGAGTGCTGCGAGATTCTTCCACGCAGAGGTTTCTCCCAAATGTGAACCCTGGCGTCTGTGATGATGATCTCTTGATTATTAGATGTCCGAAAACGCATATTACAGGTTTGAACTATCATTAAAAGAAACATGTCGATAAAGGTATAGCTGAATTAAGTGTTTTGTTACGACTTGTGCCAGAATAGTAATCATTAGACAGAGATATAGGTGGATTCTTTGATATTATCATTTCACACTAACCTGGCATAGTATGGTCCCCCTTCAAACCAGTAATTGAGATTTAAAATGCATTCTGCCCATTACAAAACAATATGTTTTAACCTACTGATGAAGGAAAAAAGCTGAAATTTGTTCAACGAACCTTTTATTTTCTGCCAGTACCTTTCTTAAAGACCGCTTCAGGTAACTTCTAAAATCACTTCATGCTGTAGTTGCAATTCTCCCACAGAAATTATCGAATGACGAACGAAAAGTCGAAATGACTCAATCTCGATGCAGTTGTGTAGAACAGACTCACACGCTTCAGGGCACTGTGACCTGATTAGACCAACATGCTGGAATACCGATTGGTTGCCCATTCTGATACTGGCCAATCTATCACATTTTGCAACTACAAACACTTTAAACCAAGTCGTATTATTTGTGTGTAAGAAACATTGGCTGGAATTTTGTAACATGCAACGAAATAAAAGAACCGGATAGTGTTTAATTTCAAAAATAGTGTTTAACTCTTTGGGAGGGGCATATACATATGCGAAGGCAACGTACTGTTTGAATAAGGGTTACTTCCATTCCAATTTCAAACTACTTAGGATATTGTATGACTTGAGTAAACCTACTAGGTGGGGGAAAAATAATACTGTTTGAAAACGTTACTTTTATTCGGAGTCTACATTTATAACAATATGTTGACGATGGAGAAGATCAGCCTGTTACGGCGCGTTTGAGTTTTATGTATGATCACGTTGTGTCAGATAATGTGGGAGGTCAGCCTTCATAAATCCAAGATAAATCTCATGTTTCCACACACGTCATAGAATGTTGAGGATGTTGATTACAAGAAATAAGAAGAAAATATATCCATATATAGAAGAATAGTGTCGTGTCGTTTGAGAAACAGCAATGTGGGAGATTATAAATGCATCGTGTTGAAATACGACCTTGAAGTGTGCAATGAAAGAATCAATGGTCGTGGTAACATGAATACTCCAGTATTTGGATTAAACAAATATAATTCCTGATTCAGCTGACTTAGATTTAACATCGCCTAGCATTCAACAAAATTTAAGCTTCCCACTTTTCAACTCTTTCTATGTCGAGTTAGAAGTGCTACAAATTAAGATATTAACTTACTTGTTCAGTCAAACCATACAGCTGCTCCTGTAAGTACAACTGTGGACAACACACCTGCATACAATGTAACATTTGGAAAAGACACAACCAATGTAAAAAACCAAACATTTCACTGTTTCTATGTCTACACAGGGGACGTGTCTCTGGTCCAGACATCCGGCGACATTCATTCCTGCAGTATGTGTGCAACGTAAACCAATTTATATTCACCCAATCACTTGCTGAGGATGCCTATGAATTGAGCCATGTAAACATGTAAGAAGCTAACATAGCAGAAAGTATAACACATGAAATCAAAGTTTTGCTACGGGTATAAAGGTTTCAGGCCAGCTCTGTTAACTCTCCCTTTAGTGAATAGTTCTAACGTTTCAATGTTTCAGTATTGCTACATATATATTCACATTAAAAAGTTACATGTTTTAATTCGCCTGGTTACCCCTACACTAATAGCAAAAGTGTTGCGTGTTAAGTCGCTTAAATTGTACTTTAATTAAATTTCATCGTCTACTTCTAATTCGCGATTGTACATTAATTAAATTTCATCTTATACTTCATTTAACTGTTAGGTCGAATCGTTGATATTCTGTGTTTTTAATTTTTTTTTATGAAGACATTTAATTTTAGAAAGGACTCTGATATTGCATCTAATGTCCGTAATACTCTTTATTGATATGAGAAATTATGATCAATAAATGTCAGTAAGCATCGAAAAGAGAACGTGACATTTTGCCATATGATATTCCATACAAAGTAGCAATAAAGTCGGGGACATTAGGAGTCGATCCCACAGGGAAATCTCCATTGCTGTGCACGTCTGATTTAGTCCAACAGACACGCATCATGGTACTGACAGTGATAACACCAGTCGTACAAATAAAGACGCCTTTGCCACACTACTTTTAAGTCTCAGCCAATAAATAACACCTGACGATCGATGAGTAAAAAATAAAGACGTGCACTTCCGAAGATGTTTAAGACAACGTTTAGACTTGTTAATGTGTCCCTCCTATTCACCATGGAGCCACTAAAAGTCAATATAATCGCAATGGCATTATCATAAAAACTAACATGTTTTAGAAAGAACATTCATGGCTATTGCGTCTGTATATATGTTTTCAAATTCTCTCCTTACAAACATTTCTTGAGCATTCATCCCAGTAGATATTCAATTAAGAGTCAGTTTTGTTGAATACAGGTTGTTTGATAATCATGGTAACAGCTGAATCTAATTATCGCATAAACATGGTTACTCTGTGTAAATGTACCCAAATAAGGTGCGTGTATGTTGTACATTTATCTTCATGATTGGGATATACACTTAGGTTGTCTCTACGGATATATACTGGCATTTGGTAGCGAATTAGGCGTCGCACGTCATCCAAGTCAACACGCATTTGTATGGACTTAGGAAAGTGGTAGCTGAAACATACGTGACACTGTATTAATAATAAATAGCAAACACGCTGAACAAGCAACTGAAGGTAGCTGACGTGGCAATAGTGCTCTGTCAATTGCACTGTAGCTGGCCCATGCGAGGAATTCTTAAAACTTCCAGTTTAAAGGTAAAATACATGATCAGTCAAAATTTTACCATAATCCTACAGCGTTTGAAACTGTGCACGTGATTACATGTGCTTTCATCACAGAATGAGGGAATCAAATGCATTTGTGATAATGAATCTCATGCAAGCCGATTTAATTTCGATAGTGGTAATCAGGTGCTGCAGTAACTGGAAAGAATGTGATTTCCCTATAGACTATCAGATCGAACAGATCCGTTTTGATCACTCTTAGGGTTTGCCTGGCCTAGTCAACTTATCTCTGACCTAGAAATTCACTCATGACGGGTTCCATGTATTCAATTCTATCAATTGAGCTCTATTAGGAATGTTTGTTCTGGTGGTCTTGGAGAAATCTAGTTTTGTGTCCCACCTGATACATAAATTGCATAGGATTACATGGCAATTGATTGACTAACCATACATTTTCCTTTTGCTTTAATGTTTCTGCAAACCACCAAATTGCCACGCCACCTAACATGTTACTATTAACCGATCATGAATGTGTCACATCGGAGATAAATATCAGTTATCTCCGGTTGTTACAACAAGTGAAGAGATGTCAGTCGTTTCTGAGTCTAGAGCCTTACTACTGGTACAATCATCAGTTTCCTATGGTCACATCTGTCCTAGTGATTGGGCATTCTCGTGGTGTCCTTTCATTGACTGGGCACGGGCCCTTATGCACCTGTGCACAGCATCATTCTTTTGATAACTTCCCTTTGGTGAGGCACACGATCCGGGACAAGGGTACGTCTTGCCAGACATCATGGTCGGACGCATCAGTGACAAAACGTTGCAATTCCCTATGTTGACTTGTACCATATGTTCCCGTGTTTCCAATATGACTTGACTTTGTATGTGTTTGTGACCGGTGCCACCTCTATGTGTGGAGCAGGAATACGCTCACCTTTTCGCGAACACCTGGTATTTTTTCTATTTGATAGTGATTCTTTAACACATGCTTATGACATAGTCGGAATCGTAGAATGAACTCTGTTTTGGGTAAGATTTCTTATGATTATGGGGGCGGTGGGGTAGCCTAGTGGTTAAAGCGTTCTCTCGTCACGCCAAAGACTCTGGTTTGATTCCCGACATGGGTACAATGTGTGAAGCCTATTTCTGGTGTACCCCGCCGTGATATTGCTGGAATATTGCTAAAAGCGGCGTCAAACCATACTCACTCACTCACTCTTATGACTATGGAAAGGCATTTATTTATCTGATTTCTTTAGTCACTGGATTGTCTGGTTCACATTCATTGGATTTTCTGGTCAAGAATAAAGTGTTTACATGGCCCCGCCGTGTGGTAGAAGTACTGCTGTGCGGTGTTAGGCAAATTATGTGACTGGTGGGTGCTAGCAGGAGAGCACCCTTTTCACGAACACCTGGTCCCATTACTGAATTTCAGTGATCTATTCATGCAAATGTCACGACTGCTGTGCCTTTTACGGGGTTTGATTCTGACATTAGGATCATGTGGCTATTTTGTTGACCCTTTTGAAATGACACTTGATCATCACACATAACATGTTCAGTTTTCAAACTTACTTCCATCGGCCCCCTCCATTGGAGCCTCATGCGTCCATGTGGATTGGCCCTCATCGATCTGCAACGATGTCGATTAAGGACTCTTTGTTATATACTTTTCCTTTTTGCAATTTATTGATGAGTGACGTTCCCTCCATAGCTTCTCTTATATCACTATCTACCATTGACTCAGTGTATCAGGCACTTGCGCTAATGCTGGGAGGTTCGGAAATGTCATTTTGCTTTGTTGTAGGGGCTTGACTGGAGGTGACTCGACTAAATCTGTGGACAACGGCTTCTTTTTCCTTATTTTGCGTTTTTACAGGCGTTTAGTGGGTAAATTGAGATCGGTTATGTCGTATTTATTTAAGATTTCCGAGACAGATTCTGTAAACGACTTTTCTCCATCCTCTTGATGACATATATACTTGGTGGGTCTGAGCCTGGTCATTAGGCGAATTATTGCCAGTTTTCACGCTTTTGCTTTATGCAATTTTGTTTGAAAAAAATATTCATGCTTCAGACTGTTAAAAAAAATTGTCGGACAATAACATTATTGCTTGGCGTTTTTCTGTTGAGTTTTCAGGCTCATACTTTGTATTGCCAAAATATCTGATTTTACAGCTATTCAAATCTAATCTCCAAACAATTGTCATGGTGTCTTCACTTGTCTTTGATTTTGTTAAAAGTGGAATACGGGGGATGACGAGAACCGTTCTGAGCCTAACTGTGAAGGATACATTGTACACACTCAACAGTTTGCATGTAGTAAGTATAATAATTTAATGCTTAAAGATTGCATTTGAAGCATACACACGACCAGGCAACGTATTTCTGCAGGCAGAAACGTGACTAGATACTCTCTGCTGATGAAACTGGCCAAAATTCACTTCAGTGCTGTCATCAAGTATCTCCAACTAAAAGGGATAGAAGGACGTCAATATCCCAATTTGCCCGGATGTTTGGCAAATAAAAAAGTGTAATTTCTCGACTGTGGGACAAGTACGGGTGAGATTGCCAGGAGACCTGGGTGTGGCAGACCTAAACAACGACGCCCAGACAAGATCGTCTCAGCACGTTCAATATAAAACTTCATACTATAACAGGGTAGGCAAATTCAACATCTACCTAAAAACACTTTGTGCAGCCTGCCTGAAAGCAAGGCGTCCTGTGAAGGGTATCAGCCATAACATATAAAGTTTTGTAAATATTTTAAAAGTGGATTGTCGTTATAGAAACAAGTGCAAGATATTTTAAATTATTATTATGATGAATGTGTTTATATTTTCTAATGATGTTGATTGTTTTCTGAATTTGTTCCAGTATGTATATATTTCCTTCCACATGTATGTAAGTATGCATATATTCACTATCATATTTATTCCACCGTGTTTATATTATTTGTATTTGATTATCTGTCAAACGTATTCTCTCTACGAAGGGGGACGTCAATATCCCAATTTGCCCGGATGTTTGGCAAATAAAAAAATGTAATTTCTCGACTGTGGGACAAGTACGGGTGAGATTGCCAGGAGACCTGGGTGTGGCAGGCCTAAACAACGACGCCCAGACAAGATCGTCTCAGCACGTTCAATATAAAACTTCATACTATAACAGGGAAGGCAAATTCAACATCTACCTAAAAAACACTTTGTGCAGCCTGCCTGAAAGCAAGGCGTCCTGTGAAGGGTGTGACTCTTACAGCTCACCATAGACAACAGCGGTTTTGGTGGGCTACTCCCCATCATGGACGGGCTTTGTGTTTATGACGTTACACCATGCATACAGACGAATCAAGGCTTTGACTCCGATTCACAGATGGCATAAAACGTTGGCGTTGGCGACGAAGCGGCGAGCTGTATGCCAGAGCAACAAATCAGTAAGGGGGTTATGGAGTCACGGTGTGGGGAGGTATCACGTATGACAAGCGAACCGATTTGGTTACTGTAAATGCGTCCTTGTTCCATGTGCAAGAATTATCAGCGGAAACTGCAAGATGACAAGCCTGGCCTCATCATTCCCAGGTCGTCACCGATTATCTCCGACGTCAAGGCATACGGATATTGGATTGCCCCGCCAATAGAGCATCTGTGGGATGTTCTAAGGCAGAGAGTGTTCGCTACGGATCCAGCACCCGCCAACGTGGCCCAACTTTGGGTAGTACTTAAGGCGGAATGGCGGGCAGTACCAAAGGCAACCATACGCATGTTAACCAAGAATATGCCATCAGGATCTGGTGTCGTGCATGTATCGCCAAACATGGTAGACGCGGGAGATTTTGATATAATTTTATTTTAAACTTTTATTGACTTAGTTTCGGACATTTATCGTCATTTCACCTTCACTGTCGTCTCGTCAGTTCCCTTATTTATCACATTTGTTTACATGATTGTTATTTTTGGTGATCGACGTCTCAACACACGTCACATAGACAAAACAGTAAGCTTCTCTCATGAGAGAGTAGAAAACTTTCCATGTAATGAACTGGCCCTGATGAAAGGTTTCAGCATGCTTGGTTCCAAGGCTTCTGACTCAAGATCCAGAACCTCTCCAGGTCATCCCCTTTCGCGAGGATTTACATCGTTTTGAAGCAAGACCAAGCTGTTCTTGTTGTGCGATTTGTAACTATGAATGAGTCTTATGTTGAACACTATCAGCCAGAGACTAAACAGCAGTCAAAGCAGTGGAAACACATTACGTTTTCTCCTCCGAAGTCTGTCCCATCAGCTGACTTTGGGTTTCTGGGATTCCAAAGCAATCCTACTGGTCGACTTCCTCCCGAAAGGTCAGACCATTGATCGCTATTATTACGCTAATATTCTTAGGCAACTGTGTCACAATATCAAAGCCGTGGTTGTGGCTTGAACTATTTGAAAGTTTTCAACTAATCTGGCACCGTCAGATTTCCACCCTTTCCCAAATTGTCATCATGCAAGCCTTATGCAAATCGCGATGACGTCATTTCCGCTGTGGAGGCCTTTTTTCTTCACCAGAAGGAAACTTTACACCAGTGGGGTCCAGGCATGCCAGCATCGTGGCAGAAATGTGTGGACCTCGGAGCGGATAAAGTTAAAAAAAACTAATTAGCAACCAACGTAGGCCATCATTGTTACGCTCAGACCTGTTCAGCCTTCCCTCGCAGGTCAATATTCCACAACACTCTGACGTGTTTTATCACAGTGATAAATCTTATCTGATACTTATATACTGAAGCCTCATCTACGGGAAAAAGGACATTTTCGCCGCTATTTTGCCCTATACGCCCATGCAATGGAATCCCTTTGGGCGGATGATCGAGACTGGTGGTTTTGGCTTTGATGTTTTGTATATATTACGCTTACCGTAAAAGGTTTGTGGGTTGAGCACAGCATTTGTTACAGCGATAAACGTGAATATGTTAACGGCCGTATAAAGGACATTGCTATTTATTATTGCAGGTCTCCGAAAGAGACAGAAATGTAAACATATCTCGGTGCTGAAACTATCTTGTTGTTGGTTAGTTGATACAAAGCAGGCTATAACGGTGGCACGAGTATCAATCGACATACATGGCAACTAAATGTCCCCGGAATCTTTTCAGTTGTAGTCGAACAGTTTACAATGAACTCTTCAATCAGTGGTCGCCCACGAGGACGATGGCCATTTTGCAGTAGTAATTTACAAGTACCCTCTGAACCATCGATCGCTGAAGACCAAGACTTAACAAATGACATTTGTCGCTTTACACGAAGGCCTATGTATCATATTACATTTAGAAATGGATATAAATTAGTTTAATTCATTGATGAGTCCTCGCTTTCAATCAATTTAATTTTCGTTTGAGTTCTGCGAAGATTTGTATTAATGATGGCATTTTTTGTGTTACATGTGCTAAGGCATCCATTTCCGAAATAATTATTTTTCACTACAATTATTTAATTCGAAATGTCACTGTCCTTGCACTGATTAATATAAATGTAAGTTTTCACAAATAAAAAAACAGAGACAAGCATCTTAGACTGACAGTGAGTCAGTTTACTTCAGCCAAAGTCGTTGATAACAGTCACGGCGTGTCAGTTGAATATGGGAGCTCAGTACAGTCACCGCGTGTCAATATTGATATTGATGATCTACCAAGAGATGATTATCTTGATATATCCATTACAGAAGAAGAAATAAGATCTGCTTGCAATAGGTTGAAATGCAATAAAAGTTGTGGATTAGGTACATTATTTAACGAATAGATCATAGGCACTTGTAACATTTGGATGCCTGTGTAACTGAAAATAATTAATCTAATATTTGAACATGGCGTTATCCAATATAACCAATCTATAAAAAACAAAGGCAATCCCACTGAGCCAGAGAACTACCGCGGTATATCACTTGCAAGCTTTTCACAGCCATAATAAATTATCGGTTACAAGCTTTTTCAGAAATCACGGGTCTAATTGGGGAAACACAAGCCGGCTTTAGAAAAAAAAATCATTCAACTATTGCTAACATATACGTCCTTAAGTCCCTTATCGATATATATCAATCATCTGGTAAACAGTTATTTTGTGCTTTCATTGATTTTAGTAAAGCTTGGAGTTTGGAGATCTGGGTTATGGCTTCAAATGATTAAAAGTGATATTAATGGGAAATGTTGTAGGTTAATTCACAACATGTATCAGAATATTAAATCGTGCGTCATGTATGATAATGACCTAACATTTATTTTTCACGTGTAATGCCGGATTTCTCAAAGATGAAATTTGTCTCCTTTTCCGTTTGCGTTTTTTATTTACGATTTGGAATGCTTTCTGAGAGAAAATGAGGTCAAGGGTTTGGATTTTATGAATAATTATATCGAGAGTTGTCTTGGTGTTCTTGGTGTTCTTATGAAGTTCTTACGCAGATGACACAGTTTCACTGTCGGAGTCTGATGCAGATTTAAAGAAAGCTTTAGATACGTTTGGCAATTATTGTGAAGCATGGAAGCTAAAAGTCTATATAAATCATACACAGGTTGTGATATTTTCAAAAGGATACCTGAGGAAAAGATTTAGGTTTACAATGCACGGTTGTGCGATTGAGATTGTTAAACAGTATCTTTACTTGGGTGTATTTTGCAATGGAAGGTTTTGTAGTGCTATTAAGTCCCTTAGTGACCAAGCAAGTAGAGACATGTTTGCAGTTTTAAAACTCATTCGAAAACTGGAAATCCCAGTTGATTGTCAACTGAAGTTGTTTGATAACTTGATCCTTCCAATATTGTTGTATGGCTCTGAAGTTTGGGGCTTTGAAAGATTAGGTATTTTAGGGAGAGTACATTGAAGATATTGTAAATATATCCTTAACGTTCAGCAAACAACTCCAGATTATATTATCTAAGGTGAACTTGATAGACGTCCAAATAGTATGAGTTAAAATTAGAGTAATCTCGTACTGGTGTAAATTAATTACTACAAGGAAACCTCCACCCCCCCCCCCCCCCCCCCCCACACACACACACTTTATATTCGGTTATGCTGTCCATGACGGATAACAGTGAAAACGTCTCCTTTCCGCAAACAAATATGACAAAGGAAATCGGTTTGTATTATATGTGGTTATCACAAACTGTAGCAAACACATAATATTATAGGTAAAAGAACAAATTGAGCTCGTTTTACAAGACCAGATTAAACAATCGTCCATTAGACTTTGGAGTATGTCAAATAGAATTTCTTCGAAAGCGGATACTTATTTACTATTTAAACATGATCTCATTTTAGAACCATGTTTATTATCACTCCCGTGCAATCACACTTGGCTAATCTCATAAATCGTCAATATCAGCCATTACATATACAGTTTTGTAAATATATCAAAAGTGGATTGTCCTTATAGAAACAAGTGCAAGATATTTTATTATTATGATGAATGTGTTTATATTTTCTAATGATGTTGATTGTTTTCTGAATTTGTTCCAGTAAATATGTATATTGCCTTCCACATGTATGTAAGTATGCAATCTTCACTATCATATTTATTCCACCGTGTATATATTATTTGTATTTGATTATCTGTAATACGTATGCTCTCTACATCACTGAGTGATTTTTCAAAAATAAACATTGCTGTAAACATTGTTCATTTTAGTTAAATGTGGGCGCTCAGTACAGTCACTGTGTTAGCTGAATGTCGGCGCTCATGTCCATGTTTTGCTTCATTAGCATAAAGATATATAATACTGATCAGCCTTAACATACATGTAGGTGCTGAACAAATATAAAATGTACTAATGCCCTGAATGTTTTCCTACTATAAATACAGCTCACTTAACAAAAGTTGTAGTTCCACCTTAGTAGACAAATGACATTGATATTTTTTCTGTACTTTATTTAGGTGTTTTCTATGGATGCCATTAGTCTTATGCGCCAATTTGGGACAATTGTATTCTGTTTTATATTCCCATGAAACTACACTGTCCGGATATAACAAGTACCGATACCGTTCTAAACTAATCTGTTAATCTCACTAGGGCCAAATGCCAAAGCACATAGCCAATGACTTTCCATTTTTTTCTGAGTGAGAATGCTGTTTTTCCACTTTTAGCAATATTGCAACAATATCATGGTGGGGGACACCAGCAATAAGCTTCACACATTGGACCCATGTCGCGAAACAACTTGTGAACAATGCATACCCACATATCTCAGTTTGAGGAGGATATTTACAACTAAAATAACACAGAATATTACAACAGGTACCTGTAATGCACAGGCTAACATTATTTACCAGAAGCAAGTCATGAAGAAAATTTGCATCTGGATACCTTCCGGAAACCTTCCGGAAACCTTCCAGATGCCTACAACAACCTTCAAATTGCTTGGTATTTTCAAGTTAATTTTTTTATGTGTTTCACACTTAAGTGAACAAAATGCACCCCCCAAATTTTGACATTTTTTTTGGAAGGTTTCCGGAAGGTATCCGGGCCGGATCCAAAATGGGAAGGTATCCGGAAGGTTTCCGGAAGACGGAAACCTACACTTTTTTTGCTGTGGATCAGTACACCCGCAGCGTGTCAGTTGAATGTGGGCGCTCAGTACAGTCACGGCGTGTCAGTTGAATGTGGGCGCTCAGTACAGTAACGGTGTGTTAGCTGAATGTGGGCGCTGAGTACAGTCACGGTGTGATAGTTGAATGTGGGCGCTCAGTACGGTGACGGCGTGTCAGTTGAATGTGGGCGCTCAGTACAGTCACGGCGTGTCAGTTGAATGTGATCTCTCAGTACAGGCACGGTGTGATAGTTGAATGTGGGCGCTCAGTACAGTCACGGCGTGTCAGTTGAATGTGGGCGCTCAGTACAGTCACGGCGTGTCAGTTGAATGTGGGCGCTCAGTACAGTCACGGTGTGATAGTTGAATGTGGGCGCTCAGTACGGTGACGGCGTGTCAGTTGAATGTAGGCGCTCAGTACAGTCACGGCGTGTCAGTTGAATGTGATCTCTCAGTACAGTCACGGCGTGTCAGTTGAATGTGGGCGCTCAGTTCACACACAGCGTGTCAGTTGAATGTGGGCGCTGAGTACACACGTGGCGTGTTAGTTGAATGTGGGCGCTCAGTACAGTCACGGCGTGTCAGTTGAATGTGGGCGCTGAGTACACACACGGCGTGTCAGTTGAATGTCGGCGCTCAGTACAGTCACGGCGTGTCAGTTGAATGTGGGTGCTGAGTACACACACGGCGTGTCGATTGAATGTGGGCGCTCAGTACAGTCACGGCGTATCAGTTGAATGTGAGCGATCAGTACGGTGACGGCGTGTCAGTTGAATGTAGGCGCTCAGTACAGTCACGGCGTGTCAGTTGAATGTGATCTCTCAGTACAGTCACGGCGTGTCAGTTGAATGTGGGCGCTCAGTTCACACACAGCGTGTCAGTTGAATGTGGGCGCTGAGTACACACGTGGCGTGTTAGTTGAATGTGGGCGCTCAGTACAGTCACGGCGTGTCAGTTGAATGTGGGCGCTCAGTACGGTGACGGCGTGTCAGTTGGATGTGAGCTCTCAGTACAGTCACGGCGTGTCAGTTGAATGTGTAAATGCCTATATTAGTGTATGTACAGGCCAAAGGTGTCACGCCACTGCCTTGAAACCAGTCAGAAGGTATGAATACCTCTGGTACGAAATATGGCACCTCCTTTTTTTTATTTTTTTTTTAGAAGAACGTTACTGCTGCAGAAATTATCACTTACGGCTGACGTCAATCCCGGATTGCAAAAAACTACACCCTGACTCAATGCTTTTGGCAACTTAAAAGTAACGATTAAAGCACTGACACCTCCCATTGTCTATACCGACACACAAAAGGAAATAACATAACAACACAGTTATTAAGACGTGTCTGGTGACATCACTTTAATGTGAGGAAACACGTGCCTATTCATTGCATTTGTCGATAAAACCAGAAAAAGCTATCGAACGATAGTGAAATGTTTTGAAGTTCTTCCATTGACATTTCGCAGAAACATACGGCAATTTGTCAACATCATTCAAAATATTATAAAAATGAATTTGATATATCTTGCAATTCTTAGAGACAAGAACCCCCCCCCACCCCCCCCCAAAAAAAAAACAAACCCAAAAAAACCCTTCTCATCGGTCGCTCTATTTTTGAAGAAAAATTATGAACAATAATTGAATTCGTTAGGGCGTTTCACGAACACGCATCACGTCAGATAGGCGAGTCCTCTGGAGTTGTTTGTAAAACGCCGCACTCAGCAATACTCCGCGGTGGTATGGACCAAACAATCCAGCGATTGACATCATGAACATCGAATCACACAGTTGGAAACCACGACATGCAATCAACCAAGTCAGCGAGCCTGACCACCCGATCCATTTATTCGCCTCTTACGACAAGCATGTGTTGATGGATAGTTATATCCTTCGCCAGAATCCCTACGAGTCTGTACTCTGGAGTGAGTGTGTGACATTTTACGCCGCTTTTAGCAATATCCCAGCAATATCATGGCGGGGAACACAAGAATGGGCTTCACACAATGTATCCATATTGGAATCGATCCCGGGTCTTCGGCGTGACGATCGAACGCTTAAACCATTATGCTACCCCACCGCCCTGGGGCCCGTTTCACAAAGAAATCGTAGCGCTAAGACGGTCGTAAGTCTATGTTAAAGTATAGGAGTTACGGTAATCGTAGCGCTACGATCGCTTTGTGAAACAGGCCCCTGGACTCTGGAGACATACATGTACGTGTCTTAGACGATAAAGTACATTTGTGACCAAACATCAGATAAGGGATCGCATGGGTGACCGCATCTAATTATTTTTTTAAAACTACATTATCTTAGGACCACAAGAATACAATTTATAAGCTTCAATTCATATTTATTACAGGGATACTTGGCATGAAACATTTGAACTCATTTTCAGACAAATAATCATTAATATAATGATTGCAGTTTTCAGCTATAATGTCTCTTTTTTATTTGAAAATTGATAATGTTTTTATTACATTGCGAACTTACGAGAGACAAATAATAATTATATTCTTGTACAGTTTGCACACATGGCGATTTATACGGAAGTAAGTATAAGTTGACGTCAAACGTCTTTCTTTATGACGTCACAGCACCCATATGTTCCCTTTTCTCCTGGTTTGTCCCATTTAGTAAAATGTCTTACTGACCAGCTGATTGATGATGATTTCATTGATTGTGATTCATAAAAAATACATGCTAATGATGAAGGAGGAATCGTACATCGCACAATTCCTTAATACAGTGAACATTTCTTCCGTTTTTCAGTTTGTTGTTGCATGATGTAAAAGTTAGAATTCGGGTTTTTTAATGAGTTGCCATTCACACAGACATTCAACCATGGAATATAACTGCTTCTAACTGGTATGAATACACCAACATGTTTGGTTGTCGGGACGGCTGCTAAGATAAAAAAGAGTAAAAAGTACCTTTTCATGAGTTTTACAGACGAATAGGTTATCGAAAGCACTTGCGTCATGGTAGGGTACAAAATAAGACCGTAGGCTACTCCTTCCGTAGGTGCACCTGTGGACTTTCTGTTGATTGGCAGGAGAAAAACATTTAGAATCTTGGGTTATGACTTCAAAGACGTGCTCATGCAGCCATGCAATGCACGTTTTACGAGATGTCTATCAAGTACAAGATGAGCGCGACTGTATGTATGTATGTATGTATGTATGTATGTATGTATGTATGTATGTATGTATGTATGTATGTATGTATGCAATATGGGAAGTTGCGATATATTGTTTTTTTATGGGGTGTGTGTGCGTGCGTGTGTTATTTAGTCATTATTATTATTATTATTATTATTTTGTTTTTCCCAGATGGTGGTGAGGCTGTGTGTTGTGTTTCAGTGGTAAGACTTTGCATGGTTTAAGTCGTATGATGTGATATGTATATATGCCCTTGTCAAATAGTTGTGTAACCCTTCATGTTTTATATTGTGATATATGTGTTTTATTGTGTCTCATAGCCCTTAGGGCGGCCACAATGGTAAAAAAATATTTTCTTCTTCTTCTACTGATCCTTCTGTGTACGCAACCTGTGTCCGTCCATGCGCTTAAGGTTCGCCACATTTTCGTGATTAGTTCTTTAAAGGATCCTATTGGATTTTATTGACAACGACCTGCTTCATTTTTCACTTCCCGCCCATCATAAGTGTAAAGTCCCATATCACTTACACAAGAATTCATTTATTGCAAGGGTATAGTACGTTTCTGAGTGATCAACAATAATATAATATGACAGGAATTGAGGACTTTCGTGTTTCACCTCTAGTGACGTCACACTGTTGACAGAGTAAAACCTCAAAATGCCGTCTGTACATTATAAAATGTAATGACCCTTAGATGACACACGTATTACAACCCGTCCCTGAAATGTCTATGAGAACCTTTATGCGTTATACTGTCTGTTTAATGCGTTACCATCCTGTATCTCCAAGATAGTAACATTATCCTGGCATAACCGTATTTGCCGTTTCAAAAACTCCAACTCACCGCATGGCATTTGGCTTATGGTTTTGAAGTCGTTACCAGTTTGACCTCTAATTCTGATTGCCTACATTCCTTCCTAGTCTAGTGGTCAAAGCGTTCGCTCGTCACGCTAAAGACCCGTTTTCGATTCCCAATATGAGTACAATATGTGAAGCCAATTTGTGGTATCCACCGCCGTGATATGGCTGGAATATTGCTCAAAGGGGCGTGAAACAATACTCACTGACTAACGTACAGGGATTCAAATGGAGAATATGATCCCCTTTGACCCCAAAGTAAGGGTGAGTTACTTACTAGCAGGTCATTATTCAACGAGAGAATAAAGCTTTACTGAAAACGGATTGGGTAAATGAGACATTCGGTTGTGCGATTGAGTATTTAGCTACGTTTATGCAATCATAAACAAAAAATATTCCATAAATAATCACATTTTAATAAACTAAGGGACAAAAGAAAACCTATCGGTTTTTTTATAATAAAAATTGATAGAACTGCTGTTAAAGTTCACTGTGTCTATTTAACCACCACTCATTCCTGCAACGGTTTGTTAAAAGTGATCTGTGGCTGGATAAGTTTGTGCGAAAAAAAATTGGTTCAATCAATACTGGTACTGTGATAAATATACTCAACAACAAAAGTTCCTGTGACACCAATATTTTAGTGTATTTTTCAAACAAGTTTGGTTTTCAATATTGTAGTACATGTCTGGAATCAAGTCACAAAAACGCAACTGCTACAGAAAAGCATGCATTCCATGCAAAAGTTGACTTTTATGGAAGCCCCATGCATTTCACTACCCAAGAATTGGTATAAAAACATATGCGTTAACGGGATTCCATATGCGTTGTATAGAATCGTGCTGACAATAACCACTCAGAAAAACAACAAAATTACGCAATTATTCAACATTACGAAATGCCACGCCTGTCAGAAAATGAGCGTCTGCGAGCCATTGGTATGCTTGAAGCGGGGTCGAGTCAACGTGATGTTGCAAGACAATTTAACGTCCACAGAAACACCATTTGGTGTTTATGGCATCGTTGGCAACAGACGTATGCAGTTAGAGACCATCCTCGGAGTGGCAGGCCACGCGTAACCATAATCGACAAGACAACTGGATTCGAACAATACACCTACGAAATCGATTCCAGCCAGCAACAGTGACTGCAAGAAGCATCCCTGGCCTTCGACGAATATCTTCACAAACCGTACGTCGTCGCCTCAGGTGTGCAGTGATTGTCGCCAGAAGACCCGCCAGACGTCCCATTTTGATAGGAAACCATCGTCAAGCACGTCTACAGTGTTGCTGGACGGCCATGCAGTGGGGACAAGTTCTATTCACTGACGAGTCTCGTGTTCACCCCAGCCACAGCGATGGACGGATTCGGGTGTACCGACGTCGAGGTGAAGGTTACGTCAGTCATTGTGTCATGGAAGAAGATCGGTTGGGGTCGGCAACGTTATGGTATGAGGTGGAATTACAGCAAGACCGTTTGACAGTGGAAGAGGGAAATCTCAATGGACAGCGCTACCGCGACGAGATCATCGGCCCGGTTGTTCTACCGTTTTTGCGTCCTCATGGCCCAGGCATTACCTTTCAACATGACATTGCCCGGCCTCATATTGCTCGACTTGATCAGGATTCTCTTCAATAAAACAACATGAATGTCATTCCCTGACCGGCTCGCTCCCCTGATCTCTCACCAATCAAGCACATGTGGGATGAGATGAATCGGCGCCTTCAACGTCAACCACGTGTTCCACAGACACTCCAGGAACTTCGAAACATGCTCCAGCAGATATGGACAGATATCCCACAGGACTCTGTGTGACGCCTGGTCCGATCCATGAGACAAAGATGTGTTGCTTGCATCGCAACCAGAGGTGGACACACTCGCTATTGATTTGTAAATTGACATTTTGGCATGTTCGTGTGTTTTTTTTATGAAATCACGCATTTTCTGAAGTCAATATGGCAAATTAAACCATTTGAACACTCAGAGGAGTCTTTTATCTGTTGCCAACCGAAATTGTTTCAGATTTTTGTAAAAAACATAACTTTGCATTAAATCTTATTCAATGTCACAGGAACTTTTGGTGTTCAGTATATAAAACGTCAATGAGAAAAGCCAGTCTTGATATCCACCGAAACAGCTGTGGAGTAAAGGGCAAAATAGCTGTAAAAGCTATAAGCTTTAATGGACCACTGAAAACAGTGATGACACCATGCGTTCGCGAAATGGGGAAACATTTTCCGGCTCTATCGGTAGCATCCGCCATTCACACAATTTTCAAAACAGTGTAAGAATTTATTGCCTGACTCCTGAATTTGCAACTATAAGACCTCTACAATGTTTGGAATGTTTTGTGCCGAAAAAGCAAACTTATTGATTTTCAAAGCTAAAATGCCCAAGACACCTATCAGCAGCTGTGTATTATGCAATGTTTAAAAAAAATCACATATTTTGAAAAATTCAACCACGTAGAAGTATTCTTTGAGTGCTGACTACACGCCAGTAAAGTTCATCTTTTGGATGTATTGTCAGAACTTTAGATATTTTCAAGTTCATACTAATGAATAAATGTCAAATGAGAGGTAGAGTTTCTTTTGGCCCATAGATTAATGTGTTTCAATAGCTAACTACAAACAAACGATTTATATGTTTCATTCGTCTGCAATGTATATTGCCCCTCATTGACCTTGACTTTGGAAACATGAGACTTCTTTCTCACAGTTGATACTCGCGTCAGAGGTTGATTTCTTGAATTAATCAATGGACAATTAATCTTTTCAGACATTTCCTTCTAACGATGACATTTCCGCGCCGAATAATATGTAGTGCATGACGAAACGAAAATACTGTTTTATTGGTTGAACACACATTTTTCCAGAGTTAGTGAGAGAGTGACTAAGTATGGTTTAACGCCGCTTTTAGCAATATTCCAGCAATATCACGGCGAGGGACACCAGGAATGGGCTTCACACATTGTACCCATGTGGGGAATGGAACCAAGGCCTTCCCCACCGCCCTATTGTTTCAATGATAGAAATCTAACGACATTCAAAAACACGTGTTAAACATTTCGTGTAATCGACAGTTAATTTTCTCGCCTTATGTTGGGACGGTTATCGCTAATGTCAGAGACACATAATCGATATTTCCGTCAGATATGTTTTCTTATGATACTTTAGATTTGAACTGGTTAGAGAAGCTAGGTTTAGATTCACATTCTTCGTTTACGATGAGATGATAATTGGGCAATTGAGCTTATACAAAGTAATCTCAACGGGCAAACTGAGCGTAGGAGAGCAACGTTGACTCAAATTGGCATAGTTAGTTATTCCAGAGTCGTGTTGATTAACGATTACATACAGTCAGATAGTTTTATTAATGTTTCCGTGAAAACATTAACGAGTTATTTCGGCAAGAATGTAAATCTAAGTGTAATTTCCTTGTTATAGAAGTTCATATGAAAATAAATTCAATAAGTTTGGTTTGATAAACAAGTGATTATTTTTTGGACGAAGAATAACTGTTATGTTCACAGGCTGTCAACGCCATTACCCTGCTCGTGGGTATAACCGAGGTGGTAAACGTCGAACACCAGCATCAGGCTTCAGGTTTTCATTCCATAGTAAGCTGACATGCTGTGATATATCTGAAATACCGTTCAAAGCGGCGTAAAACGTCACTCACTCACACAGTTATCTGACCGTCAGATGAAAAGTGGTGTGCTAGAATATATTTAGGTCTCTGGACATGACGGTGTTCGCATTTTCAGGGCCGAGATCGTTGTTTAATGTTGGCTGAGATGGAACGATAACTTGCCTGCCCCGTTTTAGGACCAGTAACAACCACAAATGGCAATCCAAATACATCTGTGTTTCTTTTTTGTAAATGTGTTGCGTGGAAGTTTTAAGATTCCTCAAGACGAAATAATGTTATGTAATTGTGTTTAACTATGTAACTAACTCCACCCAAAACTCCTATCACGTTTATGCCACTTTAAGCAGTATTCCAGCAATATCAAGGCAGGGGACACCTGAAAAGGTCTTCACACATTATACCCAAATGGGGCAATCCAAATAGGCATCCATATCTAATTGGTAAGTTAAAAGCAAACTGTCATTGTTAGAGGAGCCCATTAGGGCATATTTATTTGTATTATTTATCCTTGTATAAGAATGATGTATTATCAATGTTAGCTGTTTATGGTTTTACTTGTACTGTATACCCGTGAAGAACCGGGTTAGAGCAGCAACCTATTCTTGCCATAAGAGCCGACTATGCTTGTCGTAAGATACGACTAATGGGATCGGGTGGTCAGACTCGCTGACTTGGTTGCCATTGTATCACAATTGCGTAGATCGATGCCCATGATCCTGTCACTGGATTGTCTGGTCCAGATACGATTTTTCACAGACCGCCTTCATATAGCTGCTATTGCTGAGCGCGGCGTTAAACCACAAGCAAACAAACAGACAAAACTTGTACTGCTGTTTTGCCGCTGGACCAAAAACAAATGCAAGGCATTGATAGTTTGACCAGTAGTCATTATGTCGCTGTATTTACAATTAAAGTGTCGCATATATATCATTAAGGGGATAATCCATAAAACCTTCACATATAGAGTGAAATAAAATATACAACTGAGTGCACTTGGCACTTCCAAATAATCTATTTATATGAGTCGAAGGAATAATTCCATGCCTGTCCATGGTTCAGTCCCGAGACAAGCTACCTCCACGTATCCATCCAATGTCTAGTAGTTGGTTGGTTTTTTGTTTAACGCCGCACTAAGCAATATTCCAGCTATATGACGGCGGTCTGTGAATAATCGAGTCTAGACCAGACAAACCAGTGATTGATATCATGATCATCGATCCACGCAATTGGGATCGATGACATTCCTTAACCAAGTCAGCGAGCCTGACCACCCGATCCCGTTACTCGCCTTTCAAGACAAGCATAGTCACCTTTTACGGCGAGCATGGTTTGCTGAAGACCTATTCTACCCCGGAATCTTCACGGGTCCAGTAGTATTTAGTAAGTAACGTGCAATTTGTGATATTGTTAAGGGGAAATCACGTAAGATATACGTGAGTCGGGTTAAATATACTGATCAATGTAAGTATGTGAAACATATAGACAAAGGTGACCAAGATCATAACTTGAATACAACACATTAGCTTGAAGTGGGATGAAAGACATATGTTGTCTCTATAGACTCAAGTTTGCGTGGTGGCGAGAGTACTACGCCCTCTCAGGGGGCAAGAGTGCATGCATGTGGATATTTGAAGACATCTGGAAGAGTAGACTAGCTGACCTCCATTTAATGTAGTGGAAACTGATCGTATCATTACCCGGAATAGAACGTCTTTATGGCAAGTAAGACAAAATCTGGAGGTGATTCTCATTAAACGTAGTTGTAGCCTGCAATTCTGTCTCTGATAAATACATTTCGTGGATCATTTGCCGCCTCCATGTACACACTGTAAACAGATTGTACGTGTACTGTGATGTCAAACGTCAATGTCATTGTGAACATTTCAATGGACAATCCAATCGCTGCGCCTTATCTAAAAATCAATTAATCTTTCGCAAGAATCACACTGGGTGTGATAAAACCAAATAGGATACATTTGGAAATATAAATCTAAATTACGATTTCATACGTGAATTTCTGCGTGAATCAATTTAATGTTGCGAGAATTAATCTAACGACGACACAACAGGGACACTGAAAGTGATTGTTTTCACGTGAAAGGTTGGCACAACACTATTACATGGTCATATTGAATTGGACTTGATAAAAGCCCCACAAGTTGATCGCTTTTAGTTAATGAGCCGACTGTAGAGTAAATAAATATGAACCAAAAGGTATTGACATCATGGTTTTTATCACCGAAACAGCAATAACGACTCACTCGCTCACTTACTCCCTCACTTACATGCATTACTTCAGGATTTCATAATGTTGGCACACTGTCATGTAACTGGAATACTGCGGCGTCAATCCCACCCACTCCTCACTTCCTCGCTACTTAACGCGTCTTGGGACATCATGTCAACGAAATATAATTATATAAGCCATTGCTGAAACGACATAACCTCCGTTCTCATCAGTTATGTACAGACCAATTTTTTATATAGCTCACCTGATCGCCTCCGTGGTCTAATGGATAGAACGCCTGCCTGGACAGCCGAAAGTCGGTGGTTCGATACCCGAAAGCTTTCTTCAAAAAAACGTTAAAAGATGTACCTTTTGTTACTCTGCCTGCGGTTCGAAATTAAGGGGCTAAAACAAGGACTGGTCAGTATATTGTGAGGTCCTGTGAGTGGGGTATTCACGTTAAAACAGTGAGCTAGGAAATTGTACCGGCGTTAGTCCAAATGAGTACAAGCACACACACGCACGCACGCACGTACACACAATATATATATACTATGTTTATACAGTAGAGCAGATAGCAGATGTAGTTATACTGGTGTGGAGAAGTCTGTTATGTACACACAAGGGTAGTAACGACAATCATCGATGAAGTTCAGTGACATAAACAAAGAATGAAGCCAGTAATATAAACAAAATGATTATGGCTGATTGGGGTCTTTGATGGGTTGATGGTACGCCTGGGGTATGTAATAGCCTTGGTCACGGTTGATTGACGGTCGGAGTCTTTTGATGTTGATGGCTTCTTGTAGTTTTCTGAATTTGGAGTCTTTGAGGTTGGTGGTGAGGGCTTTGACTTTATCCCACTGAATGCTGTTGCTTGGGTTATCACGGATGTGGTCTGATAGAGCTGATTTAGAGTCATCTTTGGAGACTGAGCTTTGATGTTCTTTAATTCGGGTTTTGAGGGGCCTAGATGTAACCATCCACCTCAAGTCAAGAAGGGAATTATTTCAACCCCATGCAATACCTTTATGATGTTCACATACGAGTTTTGAGTCACTTTCATAGTCACACATGACATTTCAGATGGATTTCAGAACGTCATTAGAAAAGGGTGCACATTTATTGTTTTAACCTAGCCAGAGGCGTGCGACCTTTAAGTCCCAGTTTCGTAGTCATGCGTTTTCCGAAACTAGCCTCACACAGGCTTCAGTCCCGTCATGGCTATAATTAGTAATAAACAGAGGATGAAAGGCGCTACTTTATCGGGTTCAACTGCGAGAACAAAGGGAATCTTATTGTTCTCGTAACACTCTTATTTATCTCGATAGATTCACGAGTCCTCTATCGTCCTCAGATACTTGACTTCCACGTAAGCATATCCCTGTATCGTGGACAGTTCGGGAAAACGGCACTTTCCACTGAAACCAATGGTCCTGGCATCTGTGTCCATCTGGTTAAATGCAGCTGTAGCGACAATGTTGTACAAATTCAGGACACAATGGCATTATATGTGACCCAAATCACGAACGCCTATGAGAGCCTTTAATTGTGCTCTAACTTCCTAATGGCGACTATTTGACTGAGAAACTAACCCTGTCTTTCTCTGAAAAAGAATTTTGACACAATACCCTAATCATGCTAAGCTTATCAAAGACAGATGTAGCCTGGGAAACCGATCAGCTCCTATACCTGTCTAGATAAGATTTCAGCGTTGCTGCTCCTTACACGCGCTGGTCAAGCCTTGCCAGTACACCGGCTTAATTGACTATCTAATTGGGTAACTGAAAGAGACGCTTTTTGAAAGGGCATTATGAACGATAATTAACAAAATGGGTCTCTTGTCAAGTTATTGTGTAACTGTTCCGATGGTGACGTAGCCCACATGTGTGATAGGGTGAACAATCTTTCACAATCTAGTAATTTCAATTTCAAGACTTATGAAATATATTGTATGTTTGTCATGTTATGTTCGTTTGTTCTTAACGCACCGACCGCCTCCGTGGTCTAGTGGTAGAGCGTCCGCCCGGAGAGCGGAAGGTCCGGGGTTCGATCCCGGGCCGCGTCATACAAAAAGACGTTAAAAGATTGTACTTGTTGTTACCCTGTCTGGCGCTCGGCATTAAGGGGCTAAAACAAGGACTGGTCGGCTCGGAGTCAGTATACTGTGTCTGAGTGGGGTATTCATGTTAAACTGCGGCATGGTATCTCAGTGGGCTAGCACTATAAATCGGCATCAGTCCGGACTAGTACAAGCAGCCACACACACACATACACGTGCATGCACGTCGCTATATAAGTGCAATAATCTTGGACGCGACGTTAAACCCAATTTCACCTCACATCTTAACTCACCACTCAGCATTAATCCAGCAATAACACGACGGTTTGCTTACAATTAAAGGAATAGGACGAATCTACAACGTTCAAACATTTCGTGAAATGACAAGCAGGGTTAGCTATTTGACTAATTTAAAATAACTGAACACTTTCAGTCAGAAATAATTAAGTATCGTCAGCCGTATGTAACTATACGCCATTGATATACCAGCAGCGTCTTGTTCTCAACGTTGCATTTCAAATAATGCGCAAAGTGGAAGTGAGTAATGAATGTGTGAGTTAGAAGCCGATTCTAGTACATGTACTACTCGTGTATTTCAAAACGAATTTGACGAGCAAGATACGGAATAGTTGTGATACAAACGGCATCTGACGGGGATTAATTTAGTGACCTATCTTACTATCAGTTTGTACAGAGAGTAGAGGTCAAAGACTCTCATTGACGAGTAACAAGTTTAGACGGAAATGAAGTCAATGAGTCTACACGCTGAGAGTTAGTTCAACGAATTAAACGACTTGCAAATTTGCCCAAGGGCATTGTCTGATTACCAATAGACAAGCACCAGCTACTGGTTTTAACCAGGGCGATCATCACGGGTGTCTACTGACCTGAAAAACTAAATATCGGAATTCAGACGCCCCTTTGGCAGTTACTTACCACTGACAATTACAGATAATAACTAACGAGCTACGACAAATAACAGATTTCTTGTGCCGAGTGAATTACATTTGAAAGACTAGCCCTAGCGATAGAGTTTCAATACTTAAATCACGAGAAACAATCGATTCTGCTTTCGTTTTCTTTCGGGTGAACAATTAACTTGCCTGTGCATGTGTTTGTGAAGGGTGCCACCGGTCGGGCAGGACCTTTTCGCGAACACCTGGTATCATGGATAGTGATTCATAAACACATACACATGATATAGTCGGAATTGTACTCCATTAGATTGCTAATACGTGACTTTTTTTATGGATAATGGAACAACTTCTCTATTCATTGCAATGACGTTTCAGGGCTTATTCTTGCCCCTTCATCGGGGGAATTAGATAGTTCACCAACAACAAGAAAAACAACAACAACAACGTTATAAATTATAACTACTCGCTAATTCACGTGCATGTGTCTTCATTTAGTGTAATTAATGAAACAATGAAGTTCGAAAGTATGATTATTTGAGTGCGTGGTGTAATGTGAGCTTTAAGTAAATGTTAGTTAGATATGTTCAAAAACACGAAACTGTTTTTTTGTGTGAGAATAAGATTAACACTGGTGGGAGCGGTGATTATAATTTGTGCTTCTTAAAACGCAGATAAAAAATCTCTTTCTTAATCTACCTTTACCAGACCATCTAGCTACTTGGACCTCTTCACATAGTTATAAGTATAGGCGTATGCATTTTTGTCAGTGATACAGTCGAGTGGCCTAGTGGTTTAAGCGTTTTCCCGTCACACCTGGGAATGTCCAACCACGTTTGAACGTTTAATCCTATGTCACTGCCTTTGTCAAAGAAGTTGCTCTCTTAAGAAAATGTCATGTATTCATGTCCATCTAATTCCACCTTGAAGGCAATTGATGATCAAGTAAGTAAACCATCATCAATACACGTGTATACATTTGAGTCTATATGCTTCGAAAAGGAGTTCCTTTTGACCAAAATGGTTTATTTTGAATGTTGTGTTCGCTAAGTGCAGAACCCTGACAGCATTGTTTAAATTTTAATTTTGAGGTTGACACCGGCGTCAATGTGTACAGGTAGACAGTTTGACGTTTATTTTTCTTCTTTTACATATCCAAGCCACACGGTATTGGGAAACGGTTTCTGCTTTCAGCTGTGTGGATACAGGATACACTGATGTCGGTGGTTACAGTCATACACAGTCCCCGTTTTATAGGTCAACACAAGATCTATTGAACAGGCATAATCCCCTCATATCCTGGCATCCTTTTAGAACCCGCGCCGAAATCGACTGCTGACATGCCGTCAATATCAAACCCATTATATCACGCGTCATATAAATGTGCTATAAATCTAGTAGTAGGTCATGTGTACACGCCAACGACAACACGACATCTTCAGAAAATGGTCCTTACGAATGTGAGTTCTGACAGAAATATTTAAAAATCCATCCATCTCAACTACACGGACGACGCATTGCTCTGACCTAGATTGTCTCAACGCGTGTGTCCAGACTGTCTACATCATAGGGCTGCAAGAGTCTGGACAGTGTAACCTTGAAGATGGGAACCTTCAACGACACCTGGTAGTTCTCGGCAGTTTGATAACTGTACAGTGTTAGTATTGGGGGCGTGCATACTATCACTATCGGTGGAAAGAGCTGTTACGTGCTTGGGCCTGTAGGGATTTAGAAAATCTATAACCATGGTACTATTTAACTGCATGGTTAAAGGTAAAATGCAGCTTTCTTACAATTGGAAGCTACTTCATACAAAAATACATTAAAGTAAGGTTACATAATTATGCAATCGTACAGTTTATGTCATTACATCTGTTTTGAGGTTAATTTTAATGTTGTCTAACGCCGCATTCAGCAATATTTCAGCTTCGTGTGTATGACTACGGCTTGGAAATAATCAAGTCTGGAAAAGGCAAATACAAGACGTCAATTCAAGAGAATAATCCGTCTTGATCATACGCCGAAACAGATTCCGTTATGTGTTAAGGGCAAAACAGCTCTAAAAATTATATAAATTGCCCACTGAACATCAGTGATGACACCAGGTGTTCCTGAAAACACACGAACGATGAGACACAGCAGTACAATCAGGAGACCCAGTCGGACGACCCGAGCCTCATATCAGTCGACTCGTGCGACAAGTATGTAGATGAGGAACCTTTTGTCTGAACCGGAACCTCCCCAGGTATTTGATTATTGTAACTCACTCACTTTACATGACATGATATTCAGAACGTTTTCACACTACTCAATCATAAGTACATTCATCTGTGTGATTTCTTGTTGTACAAAGCGCATTTCCACGTCAATCTCTGGAGAAGTAAAAATTAAAAAATCAACTGATGCAATGAACATTTACTAAAATCTAATTAACATTTATCTAACACGAAAATAAAAAGGTCAACCACATGACAGTTTGCGAAAAAACGTGCATTGGATGTTTGGGGATCATCGTCATATTGAATATGAAATGTTCTGGTGCAGTTGATGAAAATGCTCGAAAAACAGTTTCTGTTAACACTTGGATGGTCAAATGACCATGTCCTATTAGTTTTATAGCGATATTACATCATCGAGCGAGACTAGTCCATCAGGCGCCATCTTGTTACCGGAAAGTGGCGAACACTTTGATATCTTCAATGGGCCTTTAGGTCATAAAGCGAGTGGTCCCGTATTGTTGAGGGGCTCGATAAAAGGTGAGGCTCGAAAACGTGACGTGGGAATACATTTAAAATATTAGAATCCTTTTTATCTGAGGTGATTGCGTAAAAATTAAAGCCCCTAGATAGAGACAGCCCTCGTGTTTCACACAAAAGCTACAGTTACTTGATCGAGGGCTACTGTCCTCTTGGGTACTACTGATTACCTGTTTAACTGCAACATGGTTTTTCATTGGGCTAGGACTATAAAACCGGCTTAAGTCCAGACTTGTACAAGCAATCACACATACACGTGCATACATATCGCTATATAAGTGCAAAAATCTTGAAAACCCATTTCATCTCACCACTTCCTTGGCGATAGGTCTGAAGTAACAAAAGAGCGGTTGTTCATTTGGCTGTGTAATGCGGTTTATTTGATGTCAAAAGCTTTTCCAGCTAGAATGTACATTGCATTTCAGTGACCTCGCCTGCAAATACGGAAGACAACAGTCCACACCATTGGGTACCCATGAAAGGTAGTCACAAAATTTAACCTCCCGATCGATGCCCATTAATCGTAGCGAGAGAGTGACTGAATATTGTTTTAAGACCGCTTTTAGCAAGGTCTAGCAATATCAAGGCGGACTTCACGCACTGGACCCATGGGAATTCGAACCTGGGTCCGCAGCATGGGTCCGCAGCATGACGAGCGAACGCTTTAACCACTAGGCTACTCCAGCGCAGATAGACCCCCCCCCCCCCCCCCCCCCCACACACACACACACACGTACACGTCGTGCGTCAATCATTAAATAATGGGGACTTGAAACCTCCCAGGGTTTGCATATGTCTTAATGTAATTTAATAAAACTGACTGTTAAATATCAGTGCATTTAAAACAAAGCAGTTTCAGGGATGTGACATATTATATTTTCGAAATTTCATCAATAATGGCTACAACAGACACAAGATCTTGGGTGTAGCAAATGCTTATAATCATCACTATCTAAACAGTGTTGAAGTTCGATTACTGTTATCTCGGCTGTTTGTGCATATTATTGTCGCACCAGATGTTATTAAAAGAACCCAGCTACGCCCAAAAAGCCTCGTCTGGGGATTAAGCAGCGTTTGGAATGAGCGCACGATCCCTGCCTTGAAATGTGCTTTGACTAACCGAACCTTAATGTTAAAAGATCTCCCTCCATGTTTGTTCTGAGTAAAACAATGTCTTTAGTATACTTCACTGTCAGGCCCTTAGAAGAGTCATTCATTATACTTGATAAATAGTGATCGACATAAACAGGCAATAATATTACAGCGGACTGAAAAATGTAATCGACCTTTGCAAAATTATAGGTAGCTTAGAGAGAGAACATCGATCTTTGCACCATTCCATACCGCAGATTTTCATAGACTGGCATATACAATAGTGAAAGACATATGGATATACAGGGGAATGTCCACGGTTAGCTAAGGTAGTTAATATTGAGCGAAACATACGGTTGTGTGAGCTTAAACATATCTTCCACGGCCGATTCTGGTTGTTTTTTCGTTGGGAATTTTGAACATCGATCTTAGCGCCCACGTCAACGGCTTTTCATTGGGACTTGCACGTATGACAGAGTGCACCCTGTACTGACAGTGTGGATTTGATGCAGAGCGACCACAGGCAGCTAAGATAGGGAACTTCAATATCTTACAATAGTCGTGCGCCTCCTTACATTTTACGGTTATTCATGGGGGACTTCAGTTAACTTTAATTTCGTCCTCTATTGTAGCATTCAATGGTGAAAAATCTGAATATGCTAACGGAGAAACCCCCATTTGGCTAATATGTGAAAATTGGGATCAGGTGGTTGTGCAGTGCAATATGTCCTCAAGCTGATTGTGTCCACGGTCTTTTAGTGCGAGATACATAGACCTCTTTCTTGCTTGAAGATCAATTTGTGGAATTTCATCATCCCTTGTACTTCGTTATTGGCATAAAATAATCGTGCAAAAGTACATTTAAATTGTTTCACAGATCAGCCAATGGACCAGTTATTAAATGTATTGTCCACTGAAGTCGTTTTGAGCTGATTTGGTAAAAACGTTTCCACCTCAACATTGTGAACATCTGTTTTAGCGGTCATTAATAGCAACCAGAAATGAAAAAAGCTGAAAACAGATCACAGGTTCGAATTCCCGATTCGCTTCAAATATGACTCATTGTTTGTCAGCTATTCACCAGGCTCTGGGTTTCACCAAAATCCTGATGTCTGTGTCATTTGAATTTTCCTCATACAATACGAGTGATATAGACGTAGTTACATAACATAAATACTGTTCAAAGTGTCGTTTATTTCAACTGTCGCAATCAATGAACACGGAAAGAGTAATATATTGCAAAGATACTATAACTTATTTTTACAATATATCGAGATGGCTGGTTAATTCACTATTTTTGTCTTATTATATTCATGGAATACATTCGGATGCAAGCTTAAAATAACGTTTCAATGTTAATATATCCATCATGCGCGTTTTTTGTTCATTTATCACTCCAACAACCATCGCCACCATATGATTTTTAAAATAGATGCTAGAGTCAGACATAGATCAAGGTTTGAACAAAACACAGAAAATAATAATTCCATCTACAGCAATCAATGTCATGTAACTACGTCCATTGATCTGAATACGCTATAACTGCACCGGTTAAATTACATCTTAATTAAAGTAATTACACCCCGGTGTCAACTGAAAGTAGACAAGGAAGTTAGGGATCACCTTCTCGTGTTGAGACCAGGGAATGCAGTTCCGTCTTGGTTGTTGGCCCCGCGTCTCTGGGTCGGCGGCCACTTATTGTAACTATCGTTAACCTGTTATTTAAAGCTTTTGTTAGATAGACAGATGGGTTTGGGTTTCCATTAGGCGAAGCATTCGTATTCCGGTGTGCAACGGCGGTTTGATGTGAGTACTTGAAAATCGATGACAATGATTAAAACAAAGTGAGGGTAACTAGTCCCTTGTGCCGAAGTGACATATCATGCGCGGTGATGCAATGGGACACTTGCGTTACATTTAATGCAATTATATCATAGGCAAGAAAGTCACAGGTGTAATTTGTTCACTGTTCGCTCTTACTTTGTCTTCTTATTTGACGGCAGAAACCGCCAACTGTTGTATCACTTTGCACGTTAGTCTCAGTAGTATATTTTTTGCAACAAATGGTGGCAGTCTGTTCAAACCCCTTAAAATCCTATTTGATTGCAATTATTTGGTGAAGAACAAAATATACAAAAAGTTACTGCATATATGAGCGCATTTGTCCTGTTTATCATTATATAATGGCTTACTTTCATGTGTATTCACCACGCACCATTGTCCTCTTTACCAAGCCATACATACTCGTATGTATATAAAATAGTATCAGCCGTTTGAGCAGAGTGGGTGTAGCCCTGCGATTCATTTCACTGTTGTGAGTAATTGTTCATAAATTTTGATTTCTATACCTTTGACTAAACCTAGTCTATGAAGTAGAGACACTTGAACAGGTACATTCGGCGGCCATCAGAAAGCAATGCATGTAACCAGGGCTACGACAGGAATTTACAGTTTTGTTCACGGCGAGTGTTTACTTCTTTGTTTGTTGTTTAACGCCGAACTCAGCAATGGTCCAGCAATAAGACGGTGGTCTATAAATAATCGAGTCTGGACCAGACAATCCAGTGATTGACATCATGAGAATCGATCAACGCATTTGGCATGCGATGGCATTCATCAAACAAGTCAGCGAGCCTGACCTCTCCAATCCCGTTTGTCGCCTGTAAAGACAAGTATAGTCGCCTTTTACGGCAGGAATGGTTGCTGAAGACCTATTCTACCCCAGATCTTAACGGAGGTCACGGCGATTGAATGGGATGGACTAAACACCACTTTGAACATATTTCATTTATATCATAGCGAAGCAGTTTAATATAGGCGACAAAGCCATTTCCATAATCATAAGAAAGGTTTGCCGTAAGCCCAGTCTATTGTGTGATTCCAACTACATTTGTATTTCATAAGCATGCGTTTATAATTCGCTATCAAATGGCGACGATACCAGGTTTTGGTGAAAAGCAGAAAGAAAAGGCCAAAGAAGTACAGGTCTTAGACGTGTACTATTTCAGTGACAAACTGAGGATGTTATACAAGGCGAATCTAGGAGTGGAACCTACGTTTCTGTCTCTACATCAGTGAAGTATTGATTTTGATGTCTATAGTTTGGTTCACCTTGCTGACTTTGATTATCGACAGTACAGTTCATGCAAACATCTGGTATGAGTTATATCGATCGTATATAATGGCATCTGTTTGATTTGCTAATTCCATTTTCTTGTTTTTGCGTTTACCATCCATTCGACCGCAGCCTACTTGTTACCATAGACGCTAATCCGACACAGTGGGTCATGTGTCAAAGGGCTTCTGAGTCTAGGGACCCGGTCTTCAAGTTTAAATACACAGTGAAGTTACTGTCATGTGGGGTGTTTCCAGTTCTTGTTGTTATAAATCCGCCCAAGCGTATATAATAACAGAAGGGGTACTCAGGAAGTCTCTAGCATCTTATAGTTGCTAAGTAGGTTTATTATTCATGAGAACTGCGTAATAATCAATATGGCATTATAAGAATAATTTCAATTAAAAAGTTGTGCCAAAAAGATGTACTCATGACAAGTAGGAAAGCTTAAGGTTTGAATAACCATAAAAGTAGTCTGGGTCAAACCGGATCTGCTGGAAAGTACTATGTACTATGAAAGTGCTCTTGAATAAACTGTAGAAACCATTAAGTTATAGAAAAAACATTAAATACCATCTGTAGAGTAAATTCTATTCTAGAAATAATTATCTCTCGTTCACATATAATAGGTACCCTGACATGTTCTCCAGATCCCGTTGTGATAACGTAACAGAAATAGCCCCAGTAGAGAGTCTAATCAAGGGAAGACAAAACACTATTATCAAAGTATCAATAATTCACTGTGATCAAGAAGTGCAAGAAAGCTTGTTCACACATAGAACAGAGTAGATTAAACTCGTCGAGCAGTTATCATGGACTGTTAGGTCCTCGTAAAATTGTCGCAGACGCAGGAGATCAAGACACATTGTAGTAATTACATTTCAGAAGAACAGATCCAAGAAAAGTTAAGTCCCTTAATCAAATAATAACACTAATTTGTAGGAAGTATTGATGTTATTGGTACTGGAAGTTATATTTGAAGATTTGGTTTGATAATCATGGAGAACAGTGGCCCATTTGTAAAACCATATGCTAACGCCCAACGCTCAACTACTTTCCACTTGCCCAAATCGTCTTTTTGTCATTCATTTTGGTTAATGTTGATAATGCGTTTTCAGTGTGCTACAGTCTGCTCTCGTACTATTAAATCGGTTGCATATGTTTTATCTGTGGTAAACTATGATGTTTTAATTCCAAGCGTTCAATAAGGAAGATCACCTTTTCGCGAACACCTGGTATCATCACTGCTTATTTGATAGTGATTCATAAACACATGCTTATGATACAGTCGGAATCGTACAATACACTCGTCTGTCATTTTAGTACAGATTTCTGATGATTATGGAAATGATTTTTGTCGCTTTTATTTACCAAGCCATTCATATACATGTATATGCATATACAATATACAAATGAGTAGTTAGTCCTTAACTAAAAAAAGTCTTGAACATTAAAATGTGATTTTTGTCAAATCCTCAAACTGATGTAGATGAATTTGACACAAAAAATATTCATTGTAAGAATCCGCCTGTGCAATGTTTGATATAACTTGGTGAGCAAAAGCAAACGCAAATTGCATACAGTGCTTTCGGTGAAGTTTAAGAGCTAATAAAAGTTGACTTTAACTTATTACCTCACATAATTGAGACATACATTTCCTAATTGAATATTGTCTGAAATGTGTAGTTACAGTGATTCTCAAATCACATATCATTTAAACTGACAAGACATTTAATGTATTTCAAGGCACCAATTAGGTGAGGACTGTTTCATGTTGGAGTATGAACGAAACGGTCTCTGATGGTCTCCGCCGTCCTTTGATGAAATTACTATTGACCCACGAAAGCATCGTACTTCGTTCACCACAGCGAATGTATTTATATCAGTTATCTCTACCATCGTCAAGCTCAAGTAGAACATCAGAGGTGGAAAGTGTTTAAATTGTTAGTGAGGGACATGTTGATGTGCTTTCAAATTGCTTCCAGCACCCCAAGATGATATGCATTGTCACACCAATCATCCACGCAAACGGTCATGCAGGGGACATGGTTTTACATCGATTTCAAACACAGAGTGAGTGAGTGAGTGAGTATGGTTTTACGCCGCTTTTAGCAATTTTCCAGCAATATCACGGCGGGGGACACCAGAAATGGGCTTCACACATTGTACCCATTTCGGGAATCGAACCCGGGTCTTCAGCGTGACGGGCGAACGCTTTAACCACCAGGCTTCCCGACCGCCCCTTCAAACACAGAAAAAGAGTGTGAGTGAGTTGGGTTTAACGCCGCTTTTAACAGTATTCCAGTTATATCGCGGCGTGTCAGCTTAATGTGGGAGGAAAGACGGAAGTGATGCAGGTCGCAGACGTTTACTTCAGTGAAACCCACGAGCACGGGTAGGGTGCTGATAATCCTAGAAACATAATCGGGCGAACCGGGATTCGAACCCACAATCATAGGTGTCTGGCGTGCCTAAGAGACGCAACTCTGCACAGCCGTTTACGGCGCCTGAGACGTCTGGGCCACCCGTGCCCCCACAGAAAAAGAAAACATATAGTATCGAAGTACCAGGGGATGCAATAACAAAGCAGTGTAAGGGTAATTATAATAATTTCGTTTCTTTACAGCATCTTGAACTGTTCCCTCAGGAAGAGCATATTTACCGCGAGAGCAACTTGTATATATATATATATATATATATATATATATATATATATATATATATATATATATATATATATATATATATATATATATATATATATCAGTGATATAACCTCATCATATCAAGATCAATGCATAATGATTCAGAGGGACAATAAACTATCCACAAGATTATGACATTAAGGATGACTTCATTTCTATAATTTCCCCCGTCATATTGCCTTTTATGACCAATGAAATTTGTTTCGTGGCTAATCGAGACATGTTTAAATTATATTTACTTGAACTGGGTTGATGTTTCTGCTTGTGGACTAAAGTCCATGAGATTTATCATAAGGTGAGTAGCATTATCAATCATTATCAATTACAAATGAAATGTTTGTCGCTGAGACATTAAAACTGCCCCCATTGTGTTGCAAAACGAACATATTTCTTATACGCGTTTCTCCCTTATAAGCAACAGAATCTCCGCACTTGTACACAGAAGACGCAACTCTAAACCAACGAATCGTTTTTAGTTTCAACAAACTTGATAAATGGCTGTATTGTTCCAGGATTTTCTGATCAATTACTTGATTGCCTGGGTTGTTTCATTGTTTACAGGTCAGGTACAGAAGTACTGCTGTGCGGCGTCAGGTTATGTACACTGTGTACACGGTTATGCCGATTGTGTGATCGGCGCCGTATCAACAAGACTGTATGGCAATAGGGATGACTCCATTCATATAATTTTCCAGCAGGTCCAGGATTTGAGTCTACATTTTTGAACTTGTAAGGTACAACCGTGCATGATCTTTCTACGAAGATTTCTGAGAGCGTCATACGACTCTCGATACGACTTTTGATTAGGGTTACAACATTCAAGGCGTCAGTAAGGCTTTTATGGTAAACACGTGGAGGACAGAATTGACGCATTAGTCAAAATTTGATGCATCAGTGATAAAAATATCTGAGGCAATTCGCTATTTTGACTTGTACCATATGTTCAAGACTCTTTTGTCAGGTGCACAATTGGCTTACCTTTGCATATGTTTATGACAAGTGCCACCTGTGGGGCAGACTAAGCACACGTATTCGCAAACACTTGGTATCATCACTATTTGATAATGATTCTTAAACACATGGTTATGATACTGTCGAAATCGTACACTGGTCACTGTTTGTAGTGGTGACTTTTTATGATCATATAATTTTTTTTGTCGTTTTCATTTATATATACTGGTATATACTGATGCCCGTCATCTGCAACACGTTATTCGTGGTCTACTGGTGATATTATGATAGTATGAGTAGTGTCCAACGCCACCGGGGTACGATGAAGCCCGACCAATCAATTCACTGAGCATGATTAACACCAACTAATTCATTTAATCGCCCAGGTTGTTTGGGATCTATTCTAAGCCGGAATCACCACGGTTTGCGTTGCCAAAGGCTGTGAAGAATTGTGTTCTTGAGCTGTAGATCAGCTAGTTCCAGTCCATCAACTCCCAAACACGCACTCACGTTCGACCTTCGCCACGTTGGACGTTCTTCCCATAATAAGCGTCCAGGCTGTTATGTAATCGAAATAGTATACGGTTCAAAGATTGTTACGTATCATGATCACATAGATCTGTATTGTAGCAGTGTGATTTCTTTGCCGAGGTGTCAGATTCGACTTAGCAACTGCATAATGTGCGATGTTGATGAATGTTTGTGTGATTATAATAATATTCGTGTTTCCATTTGACAGTTCGATATCAGAATCAAAGCTTTGAGACTGTAAAGAGAAGTTTGCAAATTTTCTTCAGTTGTGTCAGTATAGCCAAGTAGGACAATGCTTTTTGTATGACGTGGCCTAGCCAAATTTAAATGCATAAATATGATATGCCGAACATTAACTACGTGTGAAAAGAGAAAATCCATTGTACTATCAGCAACGTCTAGATCCAGATGATGATTCAGTTGCCTGTAAGCATATACATAACAGAAGACTACAAAAGGAATTTTAGTGTTCCTTTTATTATCTTAGCTACTAAATACGAGTGTTGACCGATAAGTTCTGAGGCTCACATAGAAGGAATTGGGTAAAAGTGAAATGTTTTGCCGAGGACATAATATGATGCCATTGAGGTATATCCACAAAATCGTGGATCAATTGAGCAAACTGTTTCTCAGTGACAAGTCAGTAAAATATACAGGTGACTGTAACCGCTGGAATAACATGTCTCTAGCTCTGTTTTAGTAGATCCACAAATATTCTTGCAGCGATTTGTAACCATGGACGAAAACTGGGTTCACCTATCAAATCAGCAGATGCATTTGAAATCACCACCACCTAAAAATGCAAAGACTGTACCATCAGTTGGAAAGATTATAGTTGTCATGTTTCGGATGGCCGAGGGTGTCATCATGGTGGACAATAGCCCAAAAGGCCAGACAATAATAAACAAATTATGAAAAGTAGAGCTCGGCTAATGAAATTACGTAGTTGTTTTTTTCGGACAATCTCACTGAAAAAAGGTTATACACCCATATCTCCCTCCCATTTGCGTAATAACGCGCATTCAAGTGCAAGATATCAATCAATTTAAAAAATATATATTCGAGTGATTGAATGTATTCACGACAGGAGATGGCACATTGCCAAATACTCTTCTCGGAAGCGTACTGTTTAAACTGTAAAATGTTTAGCATTGACTTTACTGAATGCACTGATTAGATTAAGTGCGAATTGTTCATTTTGACAATAAGTTGGCCTGGAATTGCCAATTACTTGTTAATAATATACTTTTATCCATATTGCGCTGACATACTTGTGACGTGACCGATCTTGGTAACATAAAAACGCGCTGTAGGTTATTTATACAGATGAGATCAATACAGATCAACAATAAACATTAATGCTAAGGTTTACAAAGGTTAACATTATATTTGGGAACTGCCATTATTTGTACCTTTTCCTTAAACCGGAGCCGCTTGTTTCAGCAGAAAGTGGGAGGGGAAGATACGAATCGTTTTATTTTGTACATACTTTGACAATTTCCATGGTCACACATACACTACTAACCAAACCAAACGTCAGTTCGATTGCGAAGAATTGCAACCAGAACCGATCGCCATCGATTAAAGACACCGACTGAAAAAGTACAAGGCTTTGGGCACTGACATTCGATCGAAGGAAAGTCACAATCGACTCGTAGTATACACTTGATAAGAATAATATACTGACTGTCAACATATATAGAAGTATACAATCATTCAAGTGATACTGCAGCGAGTCTTTATTTTTATCACGATTTGCTGCACGTAATTTACACGAAAATCCTGCACCAGGCAAATGGTGCGTCTCGAGTCATGGATCTATAACGTCACATGAGATGCGTTCATAAGCAAGATAGCATTATCAAAGAACTATTGTGACATCCAATAATGAAAAGCGAACAACTAAAACATCAAACATGAAAACAAAACAAAACACTTGTGTGCGGCAAAATATGGGCACAGTACGTGGCGGTACCCTAGGGATACCTGTCACAAATAATGTCCTATCGCCATTATGAAACACCCGAGCATCTCAAAACACAGGGGAGATAACCCATGATGGTAACCACCGATGAGCAACTCCCCTCCCGGCCCCTGTCGACAAGCCGTCGACTAACACTCGGCAACCCGCCGTGCTAAATCAAGCAAAAAAGCAAGAAGCCGTCGGAACATCCCCTCCAGCAGGCCGCTGGACCAACGCCAAACCATAACCATAAACAGTTGAGTTGAGTTGTAATTTTAAGTCACATCGGCAATATTTCAGCCATATCGTGACTATCAATGGTTAAATCTAATAAATGATATAAAAGTTATATAAAAACCTGCCAACGAAGGACAGTAAAATTATCACAGAAACAGATTTTAAAACTAGTATGGAATGATGAAAAAGGTTAACACTTAGACCTTACAATAACATGATAAAAACGGACTATAGATCGCCAGCCACTGAAGGGAGATCACCTTATTGCGGATCATGGTGACCTTTTCTACCTGCATGGACCCCAGCAGGATTTACATCATCCCTTCAGGTGTTGGCAATTATTAGCAGAGTGAGCCTAACATCTTAAAATGACACATATTCTACGATTAAAAACATGAAAGTAGTGGAACTTACGTAACCTCTCAGGAGGACAATAATTTTACCGTACTTTAACCCCCCTCGAGGATACAGCCACTAACAATCTCAGTTGCTAATTTAATCTACCAATCATAAAACATTTATATTTTACAAGACAGAATCAAAATTTTGCAAACAACTCTATTTCCTTTAAAAAACCAATGATTCAACGAGAATTGATAATGTTAAATATATCCTTAAAAGATGACGATTTGGAATATATATCCCTTGTGGTGGCAAAATCAATACAGTCAAGCGGGACTTGCTTGACTGTGATTCTCTCATCACAAGGGATACACAATGGAGGATACTCACCTTTCAATAAATTTTCATTTGTATACCTGTTATGGCCAATACGACATCGTCTTATTATGACCTCTTCAAATCTGGACTGACAACCTAAGTAGGTGTAGCCAATAGTTGGTTTAATTTCATGTAATTCTTTTATACCTACTTGAGTGTACCTTCTTTTGCATTAGATCACGGGTGTAAGATCTAATCACGGGTTTATAATCAGTGTATGGAATCTGAAGTGGCGTCACAGATCTGTTCAGTGCTGCCTTGGCAGCAGCATCGGCCTTTGAGTTACAAATGATTCCAACTTGGCTGGGTAACCAACAAAAATCGATGTCATATTGACCAGTAGCAAGTTTATTATATAACTCAATAATTTCAATTAGAAGTGGATGCTTACATGATATATTTTTAATAGCCTGAAGACATGAGAGGGAGTCCGAAAATAATATAAATTACTTATGCTTAGTTTGTTTACTAATATATCTTAGAGCTGTTAAAATTGCATGGGATTCGGCTGTAAAATGGAACTGTGATCTGGTAGTCGTGAACACATAATTCTGGATCCAATGATGGTGGCGCTAGCAGTCGCGTCACCATTCATGGATGCGTCTGTATATATAGATTTGAATGTGTTATATGTGTTCCGCAATTCATTATATTCTTGTTGATAGCTTAGTTTGTTTGTTTCTGATTTCTCAAGTTTAGTTAATGACAGGTCAAACTCTCTCTGTACCAACTGCCATGGGGAGAGGACAAAAGCAGAGTTGGGGCTATATTTTTAAGATTGATTTTGGCAGCAGAAATGGCAGGTTTGATTCGTAGACCAAGTGGAGGAATAAGGGATGACTTTTTATGATACTTGTCCTCATAGAGAGGATTAAAAACGCAATCATATGCAGCATAAGCAGGATTTGAATAGAAGTATTTGTGAGGTATTGCAATGAGAGTTTTATCCGACGTTGTTTTAGTGAGGGTTCATCCGCCTCTACATACAGACAATTGATAGGGGGTGTTCTGAAGGCTCCAGGCCTTGATGATGAATACTATCCAATACTTTTAAATTACTTTTACAGGCTCCACCATAGATGATGGAGCCATAATCCAGTTTAGAGCGGAAAACCGCCCTTTTCAGTTGGAGGAGGGTTTTCTGATCCCCTCCCAACTTTGAATTTTAAACGACTTTCAGAAGGTCAAGAACCTTCGGGCATTTATTTTTGAAATATTTGATGTGTTGTAAAAAGGTTAAATGGTGATGAAAATGATACCCAAGAACTTGGCTTCTTTAACAACTGTAATTGGAGTGCTATCTAAAACTAAATCAGGGTCTCTATGAGGTTTGTATTTCCTACAAAAACGTAAACAATTTGTTTTGGATTTTGAAAATTTAAAACCATTTTCCAACGACCATTTATTTATCTTATTTAGACACAGTTGTAATTGTCTTTCTATAGTACGCATGATTTTACCACGACATTATATTTTGAAATCATCCACAAAAAGTGATCCATCAATTGAATCGTTTAAAACTTTTGAAAGACTGACAATATTTTTATGCTGAACAATGTAACAGATATAATACTGCCCTCTGGGACACCCTGATCCTGATTATAATGATCAGACAGGGTTGAGCCTACACGGACTTGAAATTGTACGTTTGGTAAAAATTGGATATAAATTTAGGCAAACTGCCTCGCAACCCAAAGTCATGTAAGTCTATTAAAGGCCGTAGTTAACATTTTTTGGTACCTTTTTTTGTTAGGGGGAGCAAATATTTGTACAAATATCACTTGTCCGCAACATGCTTCAAATGAAACTGCTTTCTATAAAAAAATCCAAGGGGGTGGGGTGGGGAAGGGGGTGTGTGGCCGTTGCCCCCTCACCCCCCCCCACCCCCGGCTGGCTACGGCACTGAAAATACCGTGCTTCCATGTAGTGTCATATGCCTTTTCTAGATCGAAAAAGATAGACACTGCATGTTGCTTGTTTATAACGGGATTCTTAACAAATGATTCCAATCGAGCTAAATGGACAATGGTACTGTGATTTTTACGGAAACAACATTGAAAATTTGTTATTAAATCATTTGATCCCAAGTACCATGTTAATCTATTATTGACCATGCGTTCCATGGTTTTGCAAACGCAGCTAGTTAATGAAATGGGTCGATAATTGGAAGGATCAGTATGACCATGTCCAGGTTTAGGTATGGGAACAATTATAGCCTCACGCCATGAAGTAGGAAGTTCTCCTGATGTCCAGATTTTATCAAATATTATCAAAAGGGTTTCTAAACAGGATTGCGGTAAATGTTTCAAGAGTTGAGATTCATATTATCAGACCCTGTAACAGTATCACGAGCTTGCCCAAGGCCATTAAAACATTCCCCGTTATCTGAAATAAAATTGATAGTTTTCTTTTCCTTCTGCTTTTGGTATTTTTTAAATTTAGGAACATGGTTAGCCGAGGAAGAATGCTCAGCAAGAGTTTCCCCAAGTTTATTTGCAATATCTGATTTATCAGTTAACAATTGTTCTCCATCTTGAAGATGGTGTAGGCTTGAATTAGTACCCTTACCTTTGATCTTCTGAATCATATTCCATACCTTGGACATAGGCGTCCGTGAATTTATCATAGATACATAATTTTGCCAAGATTGGCGTTTGTTTTGTTTGAAAGTGCGCCGTGTTATTTAGTTTAGTTTATGTACCATTGGATGGCGACGGAAATACTTTTCAGCCTTTTTCCGTGCTTTCCTAGCTTCATTATTAAACCATGGTTTAGGTATGTGAGGATTTGTGGAGGACTTCGGAATACATTCATCAGTTATTCTATTTAGTTCATCAGAGAAAATTTGGATAGGTCCGGAACATCAATAAAAACTTTAGGTTTGAGTTCGTTTGTACAAAGGATTTCATATAATGGCCAGTTGGCTTTAGTAAATGGAGTTACAGATTTTGAAATTGTGGGAAAATGGTCACTTTCAATGAATCGTGGACTGACCATTCAAATTCACTTAGTAAGTTAGAATCTACAACTGATAAATCCAGACAAGTGGTAGAACCATCATTAAAAATGCATAAATCATTATCTAAGAAAATGTCTTTAAGTAATTTACCCTTTGTATTCCTGTCAGTACTACCCCAAAGTGGGTTATGGCCATTCAAATCTCCCATGAGAACACAGGGTTTAGGGAGCTGGTCATAAATTGCCTGAAGATCGGACTGTCACAGAGATTATGATGGTGGAATGTATAAAGAGCACAATGTAAGTACAACATTCAATGAAACACGGACTGCAACAGCCTGACGAGGAGTATTTAGAGGAACAGGACTATGAATGACGACATGCCTCACCATAACAGGAGATCCTCCAATGGTAGGAGTCAAACTGTCTTTAATTAAAATTATCCGTTGATTTGAGGAAAGTTTCTTGACGACACATTACTGATTGTTTTAAATCTTGGATTAATAGATGATGGTCATTAAAATTATTCCGAAGGCCTCCACAGTTCCATTGTAGTAAGTTAGTTAGAAGAATGGAGGTTCAATTGGAGATCGAGATCTAGGGGAAGGTCCTCACCGTGAAATTGGCGGATATGGAGTGACTTGTCTAGACGGATTGTCAACGGGGACGGCGCCTCTATGTGTTTGAGGTTTCTGGGTTCTTTTTTCTTTAATTGTTTCCTTTCTCTGTTTGTAAGATGTGCAGTTTTTCGTAATTTCTGTACTGTCTCGGGTTCACAGGTTCAGGTTCACAGGAAGATTCGTTGCTGTCTCCAGAAATTGAGTGAGTGAGTGAGTTAATATTTAACGTCACATCGGCAATATTTCAGCCATATCGTGACGAGAAGTACATTAATAATACATAAATGAATACAATATAAAAAGCTGTCAACGAAGGACAGTACAATAACTAGAATATCACAGAATCTATTTAAAACTAGTTGAGAATATATAAAAGTCATAAGTATCAGAGAACAACACAATATAAAAATGGGCTAGAGATCGCCAGCAACTGCAGGTAGATCACCATGCTAGGGTCCATGGGGACATACATTACCTTTGCTTCCTGCATGGACCCCGGCAGGATTTATATCATCCCTTCAGTCACTGGCGACAAAGTATCAATTAAGCCAAACATAAAAACCTGGCATGCAGAAAAATACTTTGAATGATATGGGACTGACATACCCTCTTAGGGGGACAATAATTTTACGCTACTTCAAATACTCATGCGTGTATCTCGAATGGCCAATACGACATCGTCGCATAATGTCCTCTTCAAATCTGGACTGACAGCCCAAGTAGGTGCAACCAATATTTGGTTTAATTTCATGTAATTTATTGATACGTACTTGGGTGTCCCACTTCTTTTGCATCAGATCACGGATGTAAGATCTAATTATAGGTTTATAATCACTGTATGGTAAAAGAAGTGGTGTCACAGATTTGTTGAGAGCTGCTTTTGCAGCAGCAGCAGCCATTGTGTTACCAGTAATACCAACATGGCTTGGTAACCAACAAAAGACGATGTCATATTGGCCAGTAGCAAGATCATTAAATAACTCAAGAATTTCAATTAAAAATGGATGTTTACAAGACATATTTTTAATAGCCTGAAGGCACGAAAGGGAATCTGAAAAAATAATGAATTCTTTGTGTTTGGATTTGTTCTTGATATATTTTAGTGCAGTTAAAATTGCGTGTGCTTCTGCTGTGAATATGGAACCATTATCAGGTAATCGTGAAGATACTGTTCTGGATCCAATGACACTGGCACTAGCAACTGCGCCACCATCCTTGGTGGTATAAGTGTCATAAGTGTTTCGAAATTTATTGTATTCTTGTTTATAAATTAGTGGAGTTGTATCAGATTTCTTAAGTCTAGTTAATGTGAGGTCTACAGTTGGTCTTACCATCTGCCAAGGAGGCGATGAAAAAAGTTTTGTAGGAGCTATATCCTGAAAGTTAATGTTCGCAGCAGAAATGACTGATTTAATTCTTATTCCTAGTGGTGGAACAAGAGATGTTTTCTTATTGTAAATATCTTCATAAAGAGGATTAAATACGCAATATAAGACTGGATTTGACTGATTGGAGTATAATTTAGTGATGTATTGTAAAGATAGTTTCAGACGGCGTTGTTTAAGAGAAGGCTCATCCGCCTCAACAGACAGACTTGGAATAGGAGAAGTACGAAAGTATCCGAGGCAAGGCCTCAGTCCTTGGTGATGGATGGTATCGAGTTTTTTAAAATTACTTTTACAGGCTCCACCATAGACGATGGAGCCGTAATCAAGTTTTGAACGGATCAGTGACCTGTATAAGTGTAGAAGGGTTGTCTGATTCCCTCCCCACTTTGAATTAGATACGACTTTCAACAAATCGAGTGCTTTTAGGCATTTAGCTTTAAGTGATTTAATGTGTGGTAAGAAAGTTAAATGGCTATCAAAGATGAGTCCAAAGAATTTGGCCTCTTTCACAACTTTGATAGGGGTGCCATTCAAAACTAATTCAGGGTCTTTATGCGGCTTATATTTTCTGCAGAAGTGTATACAGTCGGTTTTAGATTTAGAAAATTTAAACCCGTTTTCTAGACACAGATTTGTAACTGCCTCTCTATGGTATGCATATTTTTACCACGACAATATACATTAAAATCATCCACAAACAGTGAACCATCCGCTGAATCACTTAAAACCTTGGACACACTATTCATTTTAATACTAAACAAGGTAACAGACATAATACTGCCTTGTGGGACACCCTGATCCTGATTATAATGGTCAGACAGGGTGGAACCCACTCGGACTTGAAATTGTCTGTCTGTTAAGAATTGTGATATAAAATGAGGTAAACGACCTCTCAAACCAAAATCATGTAAATCCTTTAAAATGCCATACTTCCACGTAGTATCGTATGCTTTCTCAAGATCAAAGAAAATTGATACTGAATGTTGTTTATTTACAATAGCATTTTTAACAAAGGATTCTAATCGTACCAAATGGTCGATAGTACTTCCATTTTTTCGGAAACCACATTGGATATTTGTAATTAGATTATTGGTTTCCAGATACCAAATTAATCTATTATTCACCATTCGTTCCATGGTTTTACACACGCAACTTGTTAAGGATATAGGTCGATAGTTAGAGGGATCTGTATGATCCCTGTCAGGCTTTGGTATTGGGACTACAGTGGCATTATGCCATGAAGTAGGAACATTCCCTGATGTCCATATTTGATGAAATATGTCTAAAAGTGTCTCCAGACAAGATTCTGGTAAATGTTTAAAAAGCTGGTAGTGTTTCTTAAATTTTTTCATAATTAGATGTTGAAGAATGCTTCGCTAACGTTTTATTTGCAATATCTGTTTTATCCGTTAATAACGTGTCACCTTCCTTAAGATGGTGAAATGATGATCTTGAACCTTTGCCTTTTATTTTTTTCACCATATTCCACACCTTGGATATGGGCGTGCGGGAATTTATTTTGGAGACATAGTTCCTCCAAGACTGACGCTTATTGTGTTTAAAAGCACGTCGTGCCTTGGCATTTGTAATTTTGACCTTATCTAGATTATGCACTGTAGGATGGTGGCGGAAATACTTTTCCGCTTTCTTCCTATATTTTCGTGCCTGTTTGCATTCGTTGTTAAACCATGGTTTACGAATATGAGGAATTGCAGAGGACTTTGGAATTGCTTCATCAGCAATTTCATTCAGCAAGGCCGAAAACAACTGTATCGGATCTTGAACATGTTGAAAAATGTCAGGTGTTAATTTTTCAGTGGATAATAATTCATATAATGACCAATCAGGCTTTGTAAAATTCCACCGTGTTGTTGGTGGACGATCAGTAGGGTTAACAGTTTTAAGGATGGTAGGGAAATGGTCACTCCCACAAAGGTCATCATGAACTGACCATTCAAATTCGTTATAAAGATCTGAATCTGTGATTGATAGATCCGGTGCTGAATATGTTCCTGTATCAGGATGTAAATAAGTGTTTGAATCGTCATTTAATATGCAGAGATTATTGTCCGAAATAAAGTCTTCGACCACGTTTCCCTTACTGTTTGTATTTGGACTTCCCCATAGAGGGTTATGCCCATTTAGATCGCCCATGATGATACAGAGCTTTGGTAACTGATCATAGAGATTCTGAAGATCAGCCTGCTGAAGAGTATTCGAAGGAGGAATATACAAGGAGCACAAAGTAAGTGCAATGTGCAAGGTAAGTCGGACAGCTACAGCTTGAAGATTTGTATTGAGGGGAACAGTACTATGGATGATGCCTTGCCTGATCAATATAGTAGAACCTCCAGTAGCTTTCACACCTGGAGGTGAAAATGAATGATAGCAATTGTATTTCCGTAAATCAAATACATCGCTGTACTTAAGATAAGTCTCTTGGAGACACAGTGCTGGTGGTGTAAAGTCCTGAATTAGCAATTGTATCTCATTAAAAATGTTCCTGAGTCCTCTGCAATTCTCCAAAATATACATAAAAATACAACACACGTGTGCATATACAATATTACGCACAGGGCCTGGCATGACCAGCCGATTGATAAGACCGGGCCCATCTTACCACCCGTCTAGGCGAAGTAAGGGTCGAAGTAGTGTGTTGGGCAAAGGAACACAGTTCCAGGAACCAGTGCCCTCAACTACTAGACTCCCGTCCTCCGCCGACACAGGGACGCAACCCACGGCAAACGGGCTGCCCACTTTGGTCGCCTTTTACGACCAGCAATGGGGTGCTGTGGAAATATTCTACCCCGGTTCCACACGGAGGAACAGCTATTAGCTCTACCCAGCACTCACCACGAGGAGGTTGCTCTTCACGAGTCCCTCTCCAGAAATTGAGTGTCTGATTGTCTGAAACCCAGCAGATGTCTGTCTGACATGCGCTGTCTACTTTGCGGGTAAATGTGGAAATTGCTGCAGAGTAGGAGAATGAGGGAGGAGTTGCATTAGTTTGAATTGGCAGTAATTTAATGGCATCGGAAATGTTATTGGCATATTTTATTTTGAGAATCTGTGATTGTTTCTGATAGATTGGACAGGATTTTGAAGATGAGAAGTGCTCACCGTGGCAGTTCACACAACTGATGTCTTCTGTGCAATCGGTGCTGTCATGATGTTTACTGCAACGGAAGCACACAGGTGATTTGTCACAAGACCTGGCGCCATGCCCAGACTTGTGACACTTGTAACAGCAGTGTGGATTAGGTATATAAACATCCACTCCAATGTTGATGTAACCGGCTTTGAGTGAAGAAGGTACTGTAGGAAGGGCAAATGAAAGAAGATTGGTGTTAGTGTGCACAACTCTGTCATGATCTTTCCTGGTAAAACTTTGACACAGGTGACTCCCTGAGATTTCCTCTACGGACATGTCAGAACGACATCTGGCATGATCACGAATTACACCTCTATATGAGTTCAAAGACTTGTGAGCAGAGACAGCAACTTCGGTGGGTCCAAAATGATGAGACAAGTTACATTCTTGACGTCTCCACAAATGCCTTCGAGAGCTTTTGACACAACAAAAGGGTTGATTTTAAGTGACACTCCAACAACTCCATTGACCACCAGGAAGCGGGGCCAGGAGTCAACATTTGTTTGTGATGTATTTTCATCATCAGAGGATGAAATAGAGTCTAAATGTCTTCTCTTATGATTTGAACGAGAACCAGTGTATTGTTGGGTAGCCATGATATAGAAAGGTGATTCAACATCCCTGCTCCCCACCCACCATGGAGTGTCAACAAGGACGATGCTGTAGCGGAAGCCGACTACAAACACCGGGGCCCCTAGGCATGCTATACTCCAGCAAGAAGGACACAGGTAGCTGTGTATGTCAAACAGAATAATAGTCAGGCTGGTTCGATTCGGCCCATGACAATTATCTCAAGACAAATAGAACCCGGAACCCAATTATGCCAGATTGACCCATGAGCCACCGCCTTCTGGCATTTGACTCTAGGCAATGTTATAGCTATGCAATTGTAAGGAATAAGAAAGTCCATAAAACAAGTAATACAATATATAGTAGTAACCATGCCAGGGCATGACATTACCAGCCGATTGATAGAACCGGGCCCATTCTACCACCCGTTTAGGTAAAGTTAGGGTCAAAGTGGTGTGTTGGGCACAAGGAACGCTATCCCTGGCTCCAGTGTCCTCAACCACCATAATGCCTTCATCCACCGACACAGGGTTGCCCAGTTTAGTCGCCTCATACGACCAGCAATGGGATGTTGTGGGCACATTCTACCCCGGGTCCACAGGGGGGAAGAGCTATTAGCGTTACCCAGCACTCACCACGGGGAGGCTGCTCTTCACGAGTGCTATAGCCATAAACACATAGCAAAGGGACGCTTGTGAGGGTAACCTCTCGACAGACACTGCCCCCAGCTATCTAACCCTATTCAAATAAAAAATTTCCCCAAGGATCCCGCCACTCATCCCGTATGAGATCACGGCCACCAAATTGTTCTGAAGAGCCTTCTGAATAGCATTGATTAAAAAAAGGCAGAACCTATCTCAGACGGATGAATGTCATCATCAAAATACAGGCATGCATCCTTTGCCTTGACCTGCTGGTTGATACTAGCACCTCCCATTTAACAGATTTTGCGAGTCCATTAATTGCCACTAGCGAGTCAGCTCCATCCCATTTTCTGCGCGGCAACTTTTCTGACTAGATAATGCGAGTTGTTGGCAGGATTTTATCTAGTTCATCCATGTCTGCATCCATGAGATTACACATCTCTTTACCCTGAAGGCCTGTAAGGTCATTTCAGCCAACATGTAGTAGGATAGTACCTGGAAGATGGCAGCAACTCAGCCTAATGGAGTCCCCTCTTCCCCAGCCAGGAAATGCAAGAATCAGGACCCCAAACTAGGTTTCCTCTAAACCCCAACTTGAACAAACTCGTGTGTGCCCAATAAATGTAAGATGATCCCACAATCTAAAAATCTAAAACTTTGAAAGAGGTATTAGCACATAACATTGCATTACTACTTAAGTTGAAGTAATCCGACCGATTCTGATATAGTGCTTAAATGAATCTGACTTTCATCTGCCCCACAGCTTTATTGTCTCCTGTGGTACGCCTTGCATGGCTGCCGTTATTGCTGCCCCAATTCGGAAGGAATGAGATTTAAATGCAGCCTCTGATAGTTGACTGAACTTGAGGGCCTTGAGTAGTAAAGCTGAAAACTGCGCTCTCGTAACTGGAGAATGGTTGATGTGAATGAACAGAGCATGAGATGGAGACGATGGAGGCTGGATTGCCAAATAGGAAGAAATAGCTTGTACTGTGCATATTTCATATTCAGAATAAGATCCAACTATGAGCTGCGTTTGTCTGCCTGTTTGATCAGTCTTGGAGTGCCTAATATTTAGCTCAGCCTGTTGTGCTTGTGTCTTTATATCCATTAAAAATAAACCGTGACCCGCAACCCCGTTTATGCAAATGAGTTCACCAATCCGTAGAAATTCGAAGAAAGCCAGCGAGAACATAGTCTTGAAAAGGAGAGTTTCATAATTGGAGATGCAAACATGGTTTAATGCTGTGCTTAACTTGCATACTGTGCGCATGTCGAGCAACCTTTTATTAGTATGATGTGATCAGTGGTGTCTGCAAGCTTTATTACTTTGTGATACTGGCATATTGCTGCCATATGTAGTGATGCAGTTGAATGAGCTCTGTTGTGCAGAGATAAATATGAGATATATTGTAGTAAGTGTTCTATCGGGGCTGGCCATAGTTATGGTATGTTGTAAGTTGATCTAAATCTGGCAAGGAAATGCAAAGCAATTGTATAGGCTTTCTTAGTGTTGTCAGATTGTGAAAGCTTTAGTAGCCTGATAGCTTCAGTTTCCAGTTGTCCCACTGTTGGCTTGGTATGTCTGTTGGTCGCAGATTGAGATTGGGAGCCAACTGTGGTAGGCGATGAAACTCCAGCGCTCTGTATGAAGGTGAAGCTCTGTATTTGATTGTCATTCTTTATCCAGAAACAATGAGTCCATTGAACTGATGTGGATATTGGGAAGCAAATTTTAGGTTTGTTTTACAGGACAAGGTGTGTAAACTACGGTATAGCCTAAGCTAAATACAGCATTTAAGCCTTTCTACAGGAAGGATGCCAGGGGAGTAATTGAAATTATGTTACGAATAAGATCACCCGATATGGCGAGGTCTTGGACGGGGAGGACTGCTGTCACTTGATGTCGGCGGCGGCCTGCTCAGTCCTCGGTCACTGTCAAGCCTCGCCTGTTTTCTTCCTGCCCTCCTTGTCCTCACAGATCTCCCACTCTTCAAATTATTTGTCATGCTGCTCCAGTTACGCGGCGATATGGACTGTCAATGTTACTCACGTGTAGCTCGCTTTAAAAGTCAGGACAACTGATATGAATAACCTATCCAAGAGTTATCTCCCTTTAAGTTGCTTGCAATTGCCATCAATAATGAATTCTCAAATGCTTTAAATAACATTTCTTATCTTCGTATGTGCATCGAACCAAGCTAATATCACTTGAATATGTGTAATTCTTCATATCTAACAAACATGTATCATAATGGTATTCGCCTTTTTCTTTGGCGGTGTGTACATGTATATATCCCCTTGCATTCCTACATATAGGATACATATTGTACATATTCGTAATAAGGAATGTTGAGGGACGTTCATCTCAGAATGAAATAGAGTTGGCTAAGTTGGCAGTTGTGACAGAAGCATTGCCACTGGTTATCAGTGATGTGGTTTTGTTTGTGCTATTGCATAACGGCTAATACCTCATAATGACAGCCTCTGTAAGATGTGATTGTGTCTAATTCCGACTCCCTGGATAGATGTACACGGGGATAATTCAATGTGATTTGAATAAAGTATCTCTAGTATGTTTTTTTTATTTTCAAGTTTCCGTTTTGACGTTACCGCGAATGTGTATGTAACCTAAAGGTCGAGAGATACATAGAAGCGAACACAAAAAAACCTTGCATATTCGTAAGACATATATGCCAAAAACAGTCGATTATACGATTCCGACTATACTATGAGCATGTGTTTATGAATCACTATCAATGGTGATGATACTATGACTTTTGTGTTCGCGAAAACTTGAGCCACCCGTCACAAACAAATGCAAAGGTAAGTCAATTGTTCACCTAAAAATATATATATTGAAATATATGGTACAAGTCAAAATAGGGAATGACATCTTTTTTTTCTGTTTTGTGACTTTTTGTCACATATTTTGAAATGTCCTACACATGACTACGGTAAAACTTTTGATAGCTTGAATGAGGCCTTGAATATGGCTTTACGAATTTTTTACTAAGGCCTTGAATTCGCAACCTTGATCAAACAACTTTTAAGCAAGTCTTATTGGCACATCGATAATAATCATCGCTTTGTGACTTAATGATGCTTCAAATAGAGACCGGGGCGGTCGGGTAGCCTAGTGGTTAAAGCGTTCGCTCGTCACACCGAAGACCCCGTTTCGATTCCCAACATGGGTACAATGTGTGAAGCCCATTTCTTGTGTCCCCCGCCGTGATATTGCTGGAATATTGCTAAAAGCGGCGTAAAACCATACTCACTCACTCAAATAGAGACCAGGACTTACTTCCCTTTTCGCGATCAATCAGGATAATTCGAAATAAAACAATATAATAATGAACGCAGATTTAGCGCACTACTAGTTATCAGAAACGATTGTAGCAGTCCCGACTGTTCCTCAATACAACTTTAAAGTTAGTGAAGACTTCGTCAGAATCTTAACTGGAAAATAACATGTATATGTAAATACGTCAAGAAATGCGTAGTTAGAGAAACAAATCTATCGTGAAACAATCAACTTTGTAAACAATATCCCTTCAAGTCGAGTAATATTAAAGCATCTCCAACTTTGGTGTCTATTTTCACTACTTATGAGCATGTTCTTTCTACGAAGATTTCTAATAGCGTCAAACGACTCTTCCTGAAACGTCGTGTAACCAGCGTTACGTCATTCAAGGATTTAATTATTGTGACTTGAACCACATGTTCCCGTGTATTTCTAGGTGATCATTTGACTAGCCTTTGTATGTGTTTATGACGGTGCCAACGGTGGGTAGCATACACTCACGTTTTCGCGAACACATGGTAACATGACTATAGAGATAGTAATTCATAAACACATGCTTATGATTTAGTAGGAATCGTATTACACACTCTGCTTTAGCAGATATTTCTTATGATCATGGAGATGGTCTTGTCGCTTTTATTTACATGATAAGACTTTCCGAATAGATTCATATTTCATATTCCTTATTCAACCATACGATTATTCTATCGTGGATATAGTATAAAGGTCTTAAAGCACGGGTATAAATCAGATACTTTAATGTAAAATTAGACAGGGCTGTTGTGATCTGAATTTTCAATAAATCGGATTGCTTTATCGCAACGTTGTAACGTATCATTATTATGAGAAAACTCTCACTTTCTGATTCATAAACTCGAGAATAGGTATTAGTACACCAATGGTTTCGACATAAATATTGTTTTATACGGCAGGTCTGATTCATCTGATGGTGTGAATACAGTAAAAGGGTGATAGGAAACAATCCACTTAGGCGACGCTATATTTATGATATGGACTCTCTCAAACAATTTCACATTTCCCAAAGACAAAAAACTACATAATTACCTAACTGGGTAACATACTAGCAGAACACAAGTAGTGTCTGACCCCATATGCGCTAAAAACAACCGGACAATTGTCGATTCATATACTTTATTACTGATAACTAAACAGGCATTTGTGTCAATCACACTTCAATAAGCGGCGAATCAATTTTTATTACACGCCAAAGGTACAACTGAAAACATTCATCTTTCATCAAACGGACACAGACACTAAACAAATGACTGTCTATTTCTGATGATGTGTGATAACACGCAATACACCTTTAACTAACTTAAGACAAGGAATTAAGCATGCATATTTGCGAAAGGCCAAGTTTGTTTGTTGAATGATTTCGCAATCAACAATCTTCCACTTATATCATTGCGGCACTTATTAATCGAGTCCAGACAATTCAGTGGTTGATATAATGGGAATCCGGTTAATTAAGTCCCCTCATAGGAAACACATAGGTTACCAGAGACCTATTCTGATCCATATTCTAGATAAAACCACTGAATTGAAAAGCGGTTAATTTCAATCCAGGCGTATATCGATCACAAAGAAAAATAGATGGGTGTGCAATATTCATTCGAATTTTATCACGATATATCACACTTCATTTTACAAATTATATGAAGCATTCTGTCTGGTATATTAAAAACATCAACGTAAGAGAAAAATCAGTCTCGAGTAACAGAAACAGATACCATTGGTCGTAAAAGGCAAATTAGTGATGAAAAATATTTGAATGGGTTACTGGAAATCAGTGATGATACCAGGCGTTCGCGAAAAGGGTAAGCATGCCCTGCCCCCCGGAAGCACCCGTCAACCACACAAATTTTCCATACCAATGATAGATAGATAGATAGATAGATAGATAGATAGATCTTCTTTATTTCCTCCATTTCATGAAGAGTACAAGGTATACGGTGAAAAGACAACATCTATAGTATAAAGTGCACACACACATACATATATATATATTACATATATGTCAGAAGTAGTTCATATACATATGTATCGTATTGATTATTTGTGTTATTAGATGGACAATTAGCATGTGTTATTTACAAATGTACACTTGTTTACAATACATACATTGTTTATTATAAGCAGCTTCGGATGACTTCATCCCACTTTTTTACTGCACCACCAATATTTATCATGCTCTCTGCCCATACATTGTAGTCTAATTCTACTTAAAGTTGTTCAGGTAACCCGCCTAGCAAAAAAGTCAGAAAGGTGTCATCGTCTGCCCAGATTCTAACAAATATTTTAACATCAGGCAAATCAATGATTTTATCAAATATGATATTTCTTTCTTCTAAATTCTTTTGACATGACATGAAAACATGTTTCACTATATCATTCGCAACTGTTCCACAAATACATTCCTTTGATTCTACTGGCATTGAACCTAAGCGAACTAGTCTAGCTAAGGAAGTAAAATATTCTGGTCTATCGAGAGCAAGTTTCCATAATCTATGTTCTCGTCCAGATCGTATTGTTAGATATCTTGACAGAGATAATCTGCTCAGAAACGCATTGTTTAGTTATTGTTTTTCGGGTAGGTGAATCTTTTCTTTCACCAGTTTTGACCATAATCGTTTCTTAATGAAATTTGAACACATTATATAATCATTAACCTCGTCAGATAAATTATATTTGGAGACAAGATGTAGCATGCTAAAGATGGGTGATTTCGTGTCCCACTTGTTCTTATTAACTAGTGTTGTTTTATATTTAAACTGTCCAAGTCGGGCTAGAAACATTTGTTTGAAAATATACATTAGGTTTGAATTACATAGCTTACCAAGGAGCAAAAGCTTTTGTTGATCAATGTATCCTTGTACTGATATAACACCAATTGTGTCCCTCTCTATTTCTTTAGTCATACGCTTATTAAAACCCTGGATTTTCTTACAGAAATAGCGTTGAGTGATTTCTAGCATTTCATATTCCACATTACATCCATATAAGCCACAGGGTAATACCACTCGTTGCCAGATGCGCACGGCGGCTATAGGATTAAGTCCACCAAAGTACAGGCCAGAATCATGGTTTACATTTATCAATTTTCTCAGTTATTCACATGCTAACCTCGTTCTTTCTACCGAAGTTTTAGCAGTACTTATGTACACTCCCGCATAGACAATTGCCTTTTGAACAGGTAATTGTATCTTACCAATGTAAAGATGTTCAGGCGACACTATTTTTGTACTACAGCCAGAAGTTAGGACAGCACTTTTGAACACATTGTATTTTAACTGCCACTTGTTACCATAATTTTCTGCAACGTTTAGGAGCATTTGAAGACCTGTTGTGTTACAGCTGATCAAGGTCGTGTCGTCTGCTAACAGTATTCCTGGGCATCGTCCCCATGGGAGACATAGTCCACAACCGGAATTGCTTAGTTCATGAAGCAAATCGTTTATATAAAGAGTAAAGAGCCATGCTGATATGACACGACCCTGACCTACACCCTGTTTAACAGGGAAAACATCAGATTTGAAGCCAGCAAAGCTAACACATGAGTACATAGAATTGTAAGACAAACGTAGAATTCTCCATAATTTACCATTCATACCAAATTTATGTAATTTGTAGAAGAGACCGTCAAGCCAAACACGATCGAAGGCTTTCTCGTTATCGAGGAAGGCACAATAAACTGGTGAGTTTCTTTCGTTAAAGTATGAAATACTTTCTAGAAGAGTGAGAGCCGCCGTTTCAGCACCAGCATTTTTTCTAAATCCAAACTGTAGTGGGTGAGGGAAGGTTACATCGTCGATTGTCCATTTTTCGATTCTTTTGAGAAGCATTCTTTCGAAAAGCTTACTTAGGACTGAAGTTAGTGTTATGCCCCTGTAGTTAGATGGATCACTTTTACTTTTTCCTCGTCCCTTATGTACTGGTAAGATTTCGCCAATATGATACATTTTGGGTATATATTCATGTTTAATAATAGCATTGAATAATAGGATAATATGCTTTAATAAAAATCTTCCCACATACTTAATATGTTCGTTTGTGAGCCCATCAGGTCCTGGAGATTTATTGTTTTTCAGTCCTTTAACTGTACTTACTATCTCTGCAATGGTGAATGGTCTCTTCAATGGATGGTTAGCAGTTACATCGGTATCAGCATCAGATGTTTCGTTGTTTTCAATATTTTTGACTGAGCATATTACTTCATCAGCAAAAGAGCAGTCAAAATGACTTTCCATGGTTGGGATTGACAAGTCTCGAAAGTATTTACCAAAGATTCCACAAATACCTTCCGCGTTACTACTTTGGTTACATTTATAAAGAAGTTTGTGTACTTGGTCCTTAGTTTTGTGATATCGTTTAGCAGTTTTAAAGTATTCATGTACATCTATTTCAGCTGCCTCATAAAGTTCTTTCAGTCTGCTATCTATGAGCGATTGTTTGGATCTGCGATGCTGTCTTCTAAAACTACGCTTTGCTTCTTTATATTTAACAAAGTTCTCATCGTTCTTAGTATGTGACCTGTCATTCTCTTGCCAATGTCGTCTTTTACTGCGCATTTCATCATGTAATAACTTCCGGTTGTCTTTTTTCCAGTAGGCTTTGAGTTAGGGTTTAAACTTTGTTGATGGGATACTTACTGCAGTAGATGCATGGAGGGCATCTGTAATGTACTTATTATACGTTTCAATATATTCTCTGTGGGATGGGAATTGGGACAACTTGCATATGTCTTCACGAAAGTAATTTTCAGTTTCATAGCGATACAGCATAAGATCAGTATCACATGCTTTCTTCCAATTGAGCTTATATCCACCATATGTTTTTTTAGGACAGTCATGTGTTATACACAGAAGGATAGGCAGATGGTCTGAGACAGTATATGGTATTTCGGTATCAATGGTATAACCAATAACGTTATTCAGATAATCAACACACACAAACATATAGTCTATCATTGTTCTCACATCTTACATTTGTTTGAGAACGTATACTTAGTAATATCGTCTAATGGTACAACTGAATATAGGGTTCGTTCATTTAGTACCCTTTGAAGACAGCGAGATCTCATTCTTTGGACAGCAGATTGTCGTATATCTGCATTAAAATCTCCAGTAAGGATAGTAAGACTATATTGCGAGTATATGTCATACAATTCCATCACATAATCCAGCTGTTCAAAGTATACACTGTCTAAGATGTTAGTGGAAGGTAATCTCGTTCCTATCACATATAATGTGTTACTACCTATTTGTAGACTTACTCCGATTATATTTTGGCTTTGTGATGTATTGATTACGGATACCCTACACCAATCGCCTTTACGTATGAAGGTTGCAAAACCACCTGACCCACGCTGAGAAGTACTGGTACAGCTGCATTTATAGTAAACATCAAAATCATCATGTATAGTGTTCACAAGGGAGGCCTTTTGTTCACTTAACCAATGTTCAGTCACAAAGAATAGATCTGTGCTGTCTAGTCTGGTACATAACTGATGTGTACCGTGCATAATGCCTCGTATGTTCCAAGTTGCTATTCGAAGCATACCGAGTAGTAACAGTGCACTATGTATAATGTTTATTATTAGTATAGCTTTTCATTCTCGGCTCCTGAGTTGTCATATGTATACCAAGAACTTTTTGATACCCATTCTCTGCAGTTAACATTTTCAGGCCAGAACGTTTCATCGGCCAATATTGCCTTTGCACATTGTGTTGGCATATTTACACGTATTGTGTAAGTTGGATTTCGGCCTTCCCAATGCTTAAGGAGCTTCATATAGCTAATTGTAACACCACGCTGTGTTGCATAGTCCTTGATCGCGTCTTGTACAATTTCAAAGGGCATGTCAGCTTTTACATAAGACAGAACAAGCCTCTTTTGTTTAAAGCGAGAGGCCCCAGAGAAGGCTTTTTTCCACTGATCGTTCAGCTGGACTGTTCTTGATTGGCTTGCATGATTTTCATCACTGGGGCTTTCGCATGTAATAGTAAGGGACGGTTCATTGTTCGTGTGGTCACTTGATATTTCTTGTCGCGAGTGTTTCACATTGTTTGGCTTTTGTCTGTGGTCTCAGATTGTTGAGTTTGTTGATCTAGATGGGTCACCATCACTAATTGCTGGACAATGAGCTGCTGCTTGGGTTGTTGTTGTATTTTCAAATGTCACACGCAGGTCATCAGGATTCGCACTTTTGACGGCTTCTGAGTACAATAGCTTACTTCTGGTGCTCATACAATCTATTTTCCCATCTATAGCAGACGTTCGTTTATCAATTGTTGATATTCTTGTATGCAGAGTTTCTTGGAGCTCTTTAATATCTACATTCTTACGTTGTAGGTCTTCCTTCAGTGATGACACATCATGCTTAAGTTTTTCCTCGCGGGATTGACTCTCTTGAACTTTAGTTTTAAGGAAAATAAGTTCTTTGTTCTTTTCTTCTAATGCAGTAATCATGTGAAACATGTCCTTTTCATATTTAGACTGGAAATCGTTCATTTTATCATAGATAACTGTAAAGCGTTCATTCATCTCTTCATGCATACACATTAGTTTTGAGAGGAAACATCCAAGCACATCTTTGTCTTTATCATCCACAAGTTCAGTGTTTTCGTCAGATACTTCGTTACCGTGAGCACGTGATTTCTGTCGACTCATGACTTCCGATTGAATAACATGAGCAGGCACAGACCCAGTAATATAGCTATAGAGCAGGTACACATCTGATGCATATTTCATAAGCACACTTTTAGTCTGGCCGGCTCTTTTCACCCTCTTTATAAGGGCACCATCTGGAAAGTCAGGTTTTTCACTCTTTGCAATGTCATACAATGAGAAACGAATGTCATTTAGTTGGTTTTCCTCATCCCTGTATATCGTAGTCAACTTAGTTTCACATGTCTGTCTATCATACCCACTAAGTGTGTCGCGTAGCTCATTTAGGATACCATAGTCCAGAGAGTCAGGCTCCTGTGTAGAGTATCGTGGAGAACTGGTGTTGCTCATACTTTCAGCTAGTACGGACAATAGAAATAAAGTGAGTTACCTTCAGGTTGATGGATCCAAATGTAGTAAGGTCCACATGGTATATATCCAAGATCCAAAAGAGAATAAATCACACACCCTCTGAAGGATTTGCAAACTTCATAATCCAGTCTGAACCAGACAATCCAGTGATTGGTATCATGAGCAATCAATGATCCACATTGTCGGTGTACAACGCCACGGTATCAACCATGTCACCAAGTGACGACCCGATTCCTGATAATGTATATGTGATAATATTATACAGATTTGATATGATATTTAAATGACGCCTACGAGCTAGTTTCCGATGTATGACAGGTGACCGAAGTACATATACATATACTGTAGTCCTGTCAGATTACAATATATAATAGATCTTCGAAGTAGAACCAACATTGAACACATCTTGACACAAGGTTGACACATGGGTGACACATGGCTGACACATGGTCAAAACCTGTTCACCGATATTTCATTTTTGGTCAAATATGAGTAGCTTTAATTTGAGAATGTCCACATATGTCCATTACTTGCCCTTTGCGCCAAATAGAATATGTTTCGGTGGATAATCTTATTCTCTTGTATTGACAATATATTGATTCTTTGGTCAGTCAGTCGATTAATTAATCTGCATTATCATTAACGATTTATATCAAATGAGTATGGTTGCATTTTTGTTGTTTTTATCATCGTTGTCCAGGTTCATGAAATCATCCAATCAGTTCGACACAGGTATATACAACGTTTTCTTCACCAGTAAATGACCTTGTTAACAAACTCAGGCATTCTGACACTTCTTGGTATATATTCATGTTTGACATGAGAACACCCTATATACCAAAGTGACCCTCCAATATTGACGTATAATGATCATAAAAATACATAACATTCTTCTGTATATGGACAATCGCATATATGGACTCTATGCAAAATGCATATAGACACTCGCAGTCAAGTGTAACATATACATGTACATGTAAATGTGTGATCTCCAACACAAAGCTTCTAACAATATACTTCCTTTACTCTCTATGTTGACATTCATTTATTTTAAAAATGTATTGTGACAGATAGATACAACAGCTTTAAAACTTGATATGTTGCAGTGATTCAGATTTTGAACTGTTAGTTATGGATGGTGACAAAGTTTCATCGTTGAAATATTATTTCGAAATAAAATACTAGTTATGCAATTTATCACGGCAATATATTTGTATAATCGTCTTGGGGTAGCCTAGTGGATAGAGCGTTCGCTCGTCACGCCGAAGATCCGGGTTTGATTCCAGACATGGGTGCAATGTGTGAAGCCCATTTCTGGTGTTCCCCGCCGTGATATTGCTGGAATATTGCTAACAGCGGCGTAAAATCATACTCACTCACTCACTAATAATCTTCTTTTGATGAGGGAATGAATTTTGGAGTTACTCCTTTCATGATGCATGAAAATGCAATAGTCTATCCTTTGGTGTTGGAGTTTACATCAGTTACTGTTTTTGCCCAACAATACTGTCAGGATGAAGTTTGCAGTTAATAGTATTTCTTTTATGTTGGGTAATATCAAGATATGGCTTCACATTATATCCGACAGTATCATATACCAGATTGATTTCAACGAACTATTGGATCTGAAGAAATTCTGATACACCTTTACTTTCACAACCTGTGTACACATAAAATGTGTTTCATGGTTTGATAGAAAGGTGATATGAGATGTTATGTTCGTCATCCAAAGTAAATTTTCTTTTAGGGTATAAAATAAAATGTTTTATGTGTTTGGATGCGCAGTTCGGTATTCTCGTTTTCGCCAATATCATTAATTCGTTCTACACAAAATACATAAGCAATAGAAGTTTCTTAAATTGGAAAAGTGTTCATTACAGTAAAGTATTTATATATGCGTGGCATCTGTCACTGATAAAAGGATAAACAGATCATCTTTCAGGTGCGTCAACACACATGTAAATCCTCATCGTGGGTTTTGCTAAAATCATAACACGTACATTTTTTGTATCACAATCAAGAAAGGACATTCACATTCGGATATCAAACAGCAACCCAGAACAAGGATTTTCTCATGTACAGTTTGACTTTAAATTTATATGTAATGGTTTGTGTTTACCATTTACCATTTTCGAGAACACCTAGTTTCATTACTGATTTTCAGTGATCCATTCATATAATTTTCATCTCTATTTTGCCTTTTACGTCCAATGGAACCTGTTTCGGCAGATGATCGAGACAAGTCAACATTTACGAAAAGCTTGTTGGTAAAAACAATGATGCAGTACCAAAATTAGTTATGACAAAATGAATGATACATATTCTTAAGTTGTCAAATTCCCCTTTATGTCAAACATACTATGAGAATATCTTTCTTTATTTCTGATTTCCTCACCCGTATCATCATACTGGTTACAAATTACTTGAAAATACGTTCCATCACGTGCTCCATGAAAAGGTTCAAAATATGTTATGTCATATCCACCGACACAATCAGTTATGGCGACCTTATAAGTTATAACCTACACAGACCTCTGAAACAACCTGTTTTGCTGCTCGACGTTTTGAATAGTTCATCTGGGTCACTGCTTTATCCAAGATCGATTTCCTACAGGGGAGGTTTTCCTGCAGAAGATAATGGGCATATGGAGTGACCATTCACTCCTCCGGACATCTGCAGGGGTAATCAGCATTATCTGTTTTCTTCGTTGCTGTCTACAGCATGTCAATGACATTTCCGACCACTTAATAGTTCAGTTTCAACAACTACTTTCTATCAGTTAAGGCCCAAGGATACACCTGCCAATTTAACCTGAAGACTTGACACAGAAAAGACACAGTAGGCCTCAACTTGCTTGAGGCACAATTCAATACTTGAATAGACAGATCGCAGAATGACCAGATAATTAATTTGACTCTGTACAACTCCTAATCTCTAGGGGGCACAAGTGGCCCACTCGTCTAAGGCGTCGTGATTCGTTGTGCAGTTGTGTTCTTTTGGCACGCCGGAAACCTATAATTGTGGATTCGAATCCCGATTATGTGTCTAGGTTTGTCAGCACCATATCCGTGCTCGTGGGTTTCACCGAAGTGGTAAACGTCTGAGACCTGCATCACTTCGGGCTTTCCTCCCACATTAAGCTGACACGCCGCGATGTGATTTAAATACTGTTAAAAGCGGCGTTAAACCCAACTCACTCACTCACTCATTTAATCTCAAGGTAAATCTAGATAAAAAAACAATGAAAAGGTGTGGCTGAGAGTAGAAGATTATAACCTTTTTATTTTGACATACTTGTCTGATATTATTATTTATCATATAATGGGTAGGATTCTCGGCAGGATAAAGCCAACGGATAAAAACGATATCCGTTGGGGTCATATGCGGATAGAGATGCAAATATCAAAGGTCAAGTAGGGACTACTTTCACTGTTTATAAACAAACATGGCGTTGCCCTCGTCCTTCGGCGATCGAGTCAGAATTAATCATCGGGAATATTGATAAACTAAAGAGAGAATTGCTTTCATTATCAAAAGAACAGTCAAATATACTGAAAATCAGTGTCTAACTGTGACGTAGCTAAGGCATTTTATAAGTTTGGGCAACTTTGAAGATATAAATTTCGACACAATTTTGCGAGGGCACGAGGCCTAGCCAAGCGGGATCAGTAGCCATATCTGTGCTTGTAGATCTCTGCGGTTTGAACCTTTCTCCACAAATTAAAATAGTTGGATTTGGCCGAAATATGTTTGAATTGTTACCTTGTTTCGTTTTGTCGCTGTGTGTACATCTTACTACACTTCTTAGCGTTATGGCAGGACAGACCGACTGTCAACAACGTCTGACCGTGGCCGTTACGTCTCATAGACTAGGATTAGAGTAGCTTCCCTTTGACAAAGGGCAGTTACTCTAGCAGACAGACCGATGGATTGCCGCTTCGCCACTGTATAAGAAAGAGATTTCAGTTGGAACTATATTGGCTACTGTCACTGTCCGACTGACACATCACATACCCTGTGACGTAATAAATATTAATGCGCGCATTCCAGGGAAACTCGCAATGTTTCGGTAATGTTTGTGTGAGCGGGAAAGCGATTTTGAAGCACAGAATTAAAGAATGACATTATTTGATAAAGAAGTTATCACGCTTTTGTGTTTGGTGATGGTAAATATACTGTATTAGGAATAACCACTATGTATTTAGCTCGCCAAGGCTCGCTAAATACAAGGTTTATTCCTAATGCAGGATATTTACCATCCCCAAACACTCGCGTGATAACCTCTATATAGTAACTTATAGTTACAAAGTTGATCTAACAAATTGATAGTTGGTGGAAAATTAGTCGGATCAGAGATTCCCAGTCTCTATCCCTTTTGCAACATCATGTCATCAATTTTTAAGTTAAATGCTCTGGAAGCGTTATTTTAAATTTCTTTCGTGGAACACATGTACATGCATATGTAGACAGGGAATCGGTTAATCAGCGGATTTATTAGGGTCGGTTTGTACGAAGGTATCATGTTGGAGAAGTCAAGGTCTCCATCCACATATGGCCTGCGTCCCTTTGTTTTTTCACTTACTCTAATATGACACACCGCAATGTTTTGTAAGTCCTTAAGCAGACGCCAACCTGAAACACACGTTAAATAATCGTCTGCCATGAATACACATCGGGACAACTTAGGCACCGAGAAAATGCCTTGTTAACTGTTAGGTAGGAAACGAGACATCTGACACAACATTGAACAAAACGCCTCTCTTAAATAAATAAACTTCCATCTCGCCTTAACGCCTATACCTGGCCAAATGCCCTCACTTAGGATTTGTTTATCCGAGCAGAAATTTCAACTCACACGTATAAGGAAACAACTCAGCAAGGAGGGGAGCACAGTTGGTGACCAAGGGGGTGTCTACGACTTGCCTAAACATCATACCCCTTCATTTCACGTATTGCTTCCTCAGTAGACTTCAGTTGACATTGGGGGCACGGGTGATTCGCTGTGCAGAGTTGCGTCCCATGGGCACGCCAGAAACCTATAATTGTAGATTCGAATCCCAGTTCGCCCAGATTATATTTCAAGGTTTGTCAGCACTATACTCGTGCTCGTGGGTTTCACCGAAGTGGTAAACGTCTGAGACCTGCATCACTTCCGGCTTTCCTCTCACATTAAGCTGACACGCCGCGATATAACTGGAATACTGTTAAAAGCGGCGTTAAACCAAACTCAGGTGACATTTGTTTCATGTTTGACACATTGTCATGACCTTTTGAAAATATAGATGTAATCATATCTAGGGTCACCACGGTTTGTGAGAAATGCGCCATAGATCAAGGAAGGAAGTTGATTTTTCTAAACTTTGTGGCTTGGAACAGTGGCGAACAAACTGAATTAATCAATAATGTTGACATGAACGATCTTTGTTATCATTCCGAGCTTGGACAAATTGAAGCAAACGCTTTCAGATTTTGTGAATCCATGAGGCATTACTTCTACTTGTTTCAAATACTTTATGTGAATATTTCCTTGATTGTATTATTTGTTTGTTTGTTTGTTTATTTGTTGTTTAACGCCGCACTCAGCAATATTCCAGCTATATGATGACGGTCTGTAAATAATCGAGTCTGGACCAGACAATCCAGTGATTGACATCATGAGCATCGATCCACGCAACTGGGACACGATGACAGCGAGCCGGACCACCGGATCCCGTTAGTCGCCTCTTACGACAAGCTTAGGCGCCTTTTAAGGCAAGCATGGGTTGCTCGTATTATGGATTATGGTTTGAATTAAGGATTATCTTTGAAACAGTGATTTGGTGGTACATTTGATGGACTCAGCAATAGATCTCACTGTGTACGGATTTTTAAGAGGGTTTGGAATCCCGTACAAAAGATGAATGGACATCTTTTCAGATTTTATCAAAAATTGATAACACTGATGCGCGGTGTTGGTAGATTTTTTTCCTCAGATAACATACTGGCCTCACAAGTAATTATTTGATGTCACTTATACCAAGTTCATGGTGATCAGTCCCGATGACTGTTTGTTTGCGTGTCAGCGTACCAAGGCCGATCATTCATCGTATTAATTAAGCCACACACGCACGCACGCACGCACGCACGCACGCGCGGACACACATGGCTAAACATTACCCGTGACCTTTTAGTACCGACATGACCTTGATCCCCGCTTATCTAGCGTAAAGCTCACCTGCCGCCAGCCCTATACTACAGGTATATGTTACAAGGCACGTATGCTTGGTACGCCAGCTCGGCAAAACATACTTCTTATAAGAACGTTGTGTTATCTAAATATTCCGTGTTACTTGCTTTGGTAGTGGTACACGTTAATAGCTACCATGTGGACATTAATTGTAGTCATTATTGGCCATTCGTATTCGGAGCACAGTCAAACAACCTTTCAGCAGATGTAAAATTCAATACGAGAAACCATCAGAATGTTAACAAGGATCCAGTAATCTGACTGGACAATGAATAGTGTAATTTAAACGGAATATTGTTTGAAATACACATCAATAGGTTGGGCGACGACGCCAGGGGTACACATTAACACATATAGCAACAGAATCGTGCTGTTTGAGAGAAGGTTGCAGAATTAATTAGCAATGTTCTCTGTGTCTCATGCGGGCACTTCCCACCATGAATGTCTTATCCTTACAAATCTGACCAAGCTGGAAGAACCTATGCAAAGCATACAAAGGGTTTGGTCGATTTTGAACATTAATGTGCTGCACAATCTGCTGAGACGCCGGATTAGTGCTAAGTGCATGTCTAATATTCTTGTTTTTTTACTACACATCAGACTTTGGTATTGAAATATATAAAAAATAAAATACTTGGCAAATGGAAGTATAGAATTGTATATGGAATAGAAATCCTCATGTTCCTTGGGACCTCATGCCCATGTCGCCTGAAATACTCATTGATATGATGCAAGAAAAATCAACATTGACACCCCTATCGAGTTCATCACCAGCCAATAATGAGTTCTTGTTTGTTTCATTTTAGCTACCATCAAACAAGGGTGTGAATATCCTTTTGCCTGGAGTTTAAATGTCTGTATGAAAAGTAAAATCATTCTTTTTCGACAGTAACTCGTGTATGAAAATATCAGTAAATACATGTTATATTTACATTCAATTTATCGACAGATGATAATAACAAGATAGACACAATTTTTTATGGATAACAACTTCTTTAATACTATTAAAGAAGTTGTTATCCATAAAAAATATTGTGTCTATCTTGTCATCCGTCAACTTCTAAGTAATGCCTATCAAACAAGTTAGATGATAATAAGTCTCGAATATCTGCTGAAACAGATTCCATAGGCAAAATAGTAATGAACATCATGTGAATGGATGACTGAAAATCATCAGTGACAACGTGCGTGGGCGGAAAGTGTAAACATGTTCTGATCAACCTGTTGCACCTGCCACACACACACGGTTTTCATTAAGAAATGTGACTACATGTATTATGTAGATTGGTGCATTGCCTATACGTGTAATGAAATGATTATGTTTATGGTACGATTATGTTTCAGTGCAAGACCTAACGTTTAACGTAGACTGCTACAAATCACAGATTACAGTTAATTTTCACATTGAATCTGATGTATGGCGAAAGTGGGTTTAACGTCGCGTCCAAGATTATTGCACTTATATAGCGACGTGCAAGCACGTGTATGTGTGTGTAGCTGTTTGTTCTAGTCCGGATTGATGCCGATTTATAGTGCTAGCTCAATGAAATACCATGCCGCAGTTTAACATGAATACCCCACTCAGACACAGTATACTGACTCCGAGCCGACCAGTCCTTGTTTTAGACCCTTAATGCTGAGCGCCAGACAGGGTAACAACAAGTACAATCTTTTAACGTCTTTTTGTATGACGCGGCCGGTGATCGAACCCCGGACCTTCCGCTCTTCGGGTGGACGCTCTAACACAAGACCACGGAGTACATTATTAGGTGCACTGTGTGACATTGCGTGATCCAATATGAAAGTGTCTTTGTTCTCGATTCGATTACTTCAAATTAAGCAGATAATATTGTGGTTGCAGAAGAGACCGCTCCGCGGGGTACGTACAGGCTTGTGTGCAAAGTCCCCTCTGTTCAAAGATGTGGATGTGTTTGTGTGGAAAGTTATAATTGCAAAGGAGGTTTAATAATGTCAAATCCTTGATTGAATTTGTGAAAAAATGTTTGTGTGTGTTACAAAGATATAACCCCATGCTTTCAAACCTAGGTATTCAGAAAGATATACCAAATATGTAAGACCTATAACAAAATGAGTTAAAAGTACATCTTGTCTAAAATGTGTTTATCGAGGACAGAAAATTAAAGAAATACCTATTGCACAATACCACACAATATTTATGGAAACATCTTTTTAAATCCTTTCTTGATTTTGGCAGGCTTGTTGTTTTAACGTTCGGTCATCAAACGGAAGACCTGGGTTCGGAGACCTACAATATCTCATAATGGTGTCCCATCGTGACATATATTTTATTTTTTGATAATGTTTTTGAATCGTTACATATTATGTATTTGTCCGATGTTCGATCACGAACGATGATACTGCTTAATTTCGTTTATCATACGTACTCGTTAATCCGACATAATCATATGCAACCATCGATGTCGGATTGACTGGAATTGACTGTAATTCGAATATTGCTCAAAAGCGGCGAAAAGCTATCCTTACTCAATTCACTCTCCTTTACACAAATCTCTATAAACCTCTTTCATGCACATTCATAAAGTACGTGTAGATATATCTTCTGTGACAGTTTATGAGTACACTTGTATGGCATGTAGCCGACACGCCATGATATACCCACTCTCTTAAAGTAAACTGACACGGTCAAAGAAGTTGCTGAACTCGTTAACACCAAGGTTAGCGCCAGTCGAGATTCCGTTTGATTTTTGTCTGTTTTAACCTCTTTCGACTTCTCTATACTTATGAGTGAGTGAGTTGGGTTTAACGCCGCTTTTAACAGTATTCCAGTTATATCACGGCGTGGCAGCTTAATGTGGGAGGAAAGCCCGAAGTGATGCAGGTATTAGACGTGAAACCCACGAGCACAGGTATGGTGCTGACAAACCTAGAAACATGATTTGGGCGAACTGGGATTCGAACCCACAATCATAGGCTTCTGGTGTGCCCAAGGGACGCAACTCTGCACAGCGAATCGCGGCGCCTTAGACGACTGGGCCACCCGTGCCCCCATTATACTTATGATCTACGTGTGTCTTTATATGTTCAAACCTCCAGAATACAGTCACAATAGGCCACAATATATAATGTTGGTATTGAAAATGAAATAATGCCAACTGATCACCCTGGTCAGTTTGAAAATCGCCCTGAAGTTAATCGATAAAACAATCATATTAATCTGTTTATTTTGCGTGATTAATTTCCCCACCTGCTGCTTCGCGTTTCAATACATATCAAAGCTTTCAGCTTTTATCTAATTACAAGTCTAGTAGCATGATGTGCTTCTTGCCACAGGCGGAACATATGAAACAATAGACACGCTGAGCTATGGCATTGTCGAGGCAGAACTAGTTCGTATTATTATAAATTTTAGCAAACTAAAAGTCTTTTTTATTTTCCCGACCAACAGTGACAAAAAAAATTTAAAAGGTATTGCTTTCAGAATCTCTTGATTTCAACTGATATATTTTTTTTGAAAATTGGACCTGATCATGAAATGAAAATGTTCACTCACAGCCCACGAGTCTATTAAGACAATCGTACGTGTATAGCACTGAAGCTTCTCTGGATAGGTATTAGCGTTATCCGCTTCATCGCTATTATTATTCAATGTCGACACAAAATTCGACTTTATTTGCTTAGACCCATTGATATGAAGACCTTCTCATGGTAATCGTGATGAATGATGTAGCTCGTGTACATTATAATGAAAGGTAGGCATACATGAATAAATAGAAACAAGGGCAGCATACTTCAAGAATAAATATTTTCTTTCAACATAATCGAAGGCGACTTTTTGTGTGAAAATGAACATAACGAACACTGTCAAACATCCAACACTGACCAGAAACAACACCCTGCAATAAATGTAGCATGCTGTGTAACGATGTAGATTAAGCACTTATAGTGCTTACGTTTATAACAGTAACAGGAGCTGCTTGAACATTGCTCGACTTAAAGGGGCTTGAACAAAGAACAATGTCCACCACAGAACTTTGTGAAAGCCGATGGCTTGAATGTTTTAACATTGTACCTCAAAACCTCGATTGCACCTCAAATGTTGTGAAATGTAGACACTAACGACTGGAGGGGCAGGCATAGTGTTCGAAATAAAGGGAAACTTGACTATTGGAAAGTAGAAGTCATCCAACTTGTCTTAGAGTCTTGTGGAGAGGATAATGGGTAATCTTCGAGACAGGGATTTTGTGGTACATTTGCTGGATCTAGCAACGTTTCCTTCTTTTTCAGTAAAAAAAAGATTATTACTGACAAGACACTGCCTTACCAGGCAGTATTTGACATTTCACTTACATATATGTACAAAGGACATGAGAAAGTTCAAACCTTTCCGATAAAGTTCTTATGCATACGTAACCATCAAATTCAACGAAATCAACATAAAGAAAAGAATAATGTTAAAAAACTAACCAGTTTTCACATGCAATCCGAGCAATTGTCGCCTGTACCTTATGTGTTTTATCTTAAGAATCCCACAGGGATTCCTGATTAGACTTCGTACTTAGCATCCTATGCTGGTCGTAAGAGGCGACTTAATGGATAGGGTTGTCAGGTCAAGATAAACCGTGAACTTTCAGTACCAAGAAACCTTATCCCTGGTAACCTAGCCTGAGGTTCGCCTTCCGCATACTACCGCATACTATATTACAAGCAAGGCAGATTAGCATACTTTGTAGCACGTCAGCTAGGCAGACTTGTTACGTCTTATTATCTAAATATTCTCTGTCACTTGCCCTGGCTATCGTACACCCTAGTAGAAAGTGCTGTCATTAACTAATCGCATTTGGAGTCAAACAACGTTTTAACATTGTAAATTCAAGTTTAGCAACCATCAGATTGAATCAGAAAGATCAGTAATCTAACTGGTCATAGAATAGTGTCAGTCAAAGGGAATATTGTTTGAAATACACATCAATAGGTTGGACGACGCCAGAGGTACCATTGACACATATTGCAACAGAATGTGAAACATTTTACGCATAATGCCATTGCGGAAAATGTAACTGAAAACGGAACAGTGCTCTCGGTGTCTCGTGGGAGACTTTCCACAAAAAAAGTCTATTCTTACAAACCTGGTCATGGTGGAGTGACCTAGACTTCAGAGCCGTAAGACGTTTCCCGCCATGTAAAACATACACAGGATTCTGGCGATACAGACCATTAATGGAACATATCTGTAATGTACTACACAATCTGCCAAGTCGTCGGATTAGTGCCAACTTCACGTCTACCGTTTCTGTTTTTTACTTCATATCAGACTTGGTATTTCACTTATTAAAAAAAATACTTGTATGAAAAGATAAATCATCTTTTTTTTATGCGAGAAACACTTGTATGACATGACACATCTATATGGTATCTGGTTGATTTATATGTTTAGCCATGTTAGGATTGTGGTTCAGTGCAAGACGTAACTTATTGCCCAGACAACAACAATCCACGTCTTACAGTTAATCTTCATATCGGATCTGGTATATTGCGTAAGACGTTATCAGATGCACAGCATGTCACTGGCGTGATCCAAAATAAAAGCGTCTTTGATCTCAATTAAATTTCTTCAAATCAGGCAGATAAGCTTGTAGTTGCAGAAGAGACCGCTCCGCGGGTTACGCACAGGCTTGTGTGCAAAGTCCCCTGTGGTCAAACATATGGATGTGTTTGTGTGGGAAGTTACAATTGCAAAGGAGGTTTAATAATGTCAAATCCTGGATTGAATTTGTGAAAGTCATGATGGGTATTCAGAAACAGATAAGAAATATATAAGACTTTTATAAGAAATTTATACTTGTATTTCGTGACTAAAGAATGTTTGAGAATGTCAGATAATTAAAATACAAAAAGTAAAAAAATGGTTGCACAAAATGCTTCATGGACACCGCGTTGGCCATTTTTTAATATTTTTGTTTGTAAGGGTAGGCAAGGTGTTTAACCGTTTGGTCTTTACGTTGAAGACCTGGGTTCGGAGACCTACATGGGAACATTATCCTTAAGCCCATAATGATGTCCCATAGGGATATGACTTAAATACTGCTAAAATCGGCGTAAAGCCACCTTCATTTAGTTTACTCTCCTTTAGAAAATGTACTAAAATGTCTGTCATACATATTTGTAAAGTGATTGTTGTCTCCTCTGCTTTGATAGTTTATGGGTAAAAACATATGACCTATAAGGAATCTTAAATGAATTCTAGTCTCCATACAAATTCCCATCCAGACTATACAATAGTCCGTCCCAAAGTCACGGGTGGCCCAGTCAATTAAGGCACCGCAGAGTTGTGTTCCTTAGTCGTGCCAGAATCCTATTAGGGGCGGTCGGGTAGCCTAGTGGTTAAAGCGTTCGCTCGCCACGCCGATGACCCGGGTTCGAATCCCGACATGGGTACAATGTGTGAAGCCCACTTCTGGCGTCCCCCGCCGTGATATTGCTGGAATATTGCTAAACGCAGCGTAAAACCAAACTCACTCACTCACTCACTCACTCAGAATCCCTATTTCAATTCTCGGTTTACCATCGCCATACTCACGCTCGTGAAATTCACCAAAGTGGTAAATGATATGTATCATTTTGGGCTTTTCTCTGACATTAGTTGACAAGTGATATAGCTGATAACTGTTCAAAGTGGCGTTAAACCAAACTACAGCAAACTACGGTTATAACGAACACGCTTATAACGAACTGACGGATATAACGAACTTATGTTTTTGGTCCCGACTATTTGCTGTAGTTATGATGTATATATGCTTACAACGAACTACGGTCATAACGAACTAAAATTCGTAGTCCCTTTGAGTTCGTTATAACCGTAGTTTACTGTATAAATAAACTGTCACTGCAATGAGAGTTGCTGAACTCAACACCACGGTTAACTCCGGTAGAGATCCTGATTTATTATTGTCTGTTATAACGTTATTCGACCTCCCAGTACTTTCGATCTACGTGTATGTTGTATGGGTTAAGTCGGTTTTAAGCTGTCCCTTATGTACGGGTGGCCAAGTTGTCTAAGGCGCCGCGATTCGCTGTGCAGAGTTGCGTCCCTTGGGCACGCCAGAAACCCATGATTGTGGGTTCGAATCCCGGTTCGCCCCGATTATGTTTCTAGGTTTGTCAGCACCATACCTGTGCTCGTGGGTTTCACTGAAGTGGTAAACGTCTGAGACCTGCATCACTTCGGGATTTCCTCCCACATTAAGCTGCCACGCCCCGATAACTGGATACTGTTAAAAGCGGCGTTAAACCCAACTCACTCACTCACACTGTCCCTTATGTTGTCAAATCTCTTGAAATCAGTCACAATATATATATGTTTTATTGTGCGTGATGTGCTTCCTCACCCGTTGCTAAATTGCATCAGGTTTCAATACATATCAAAGCAGGGCAGAACAGAGCAGATCAGCACGCAACAGGCGAACAGAAGAAACGATTGACACATAGACATGTTGATTCAGAATCTCTTACAACTAAGATCTGTCGCGTTTAAATTCGACCTGATCATGTCATGAAAATGTGCAATCACAGTCCACAAGTATGTGTCTTAAGGCAATCATTCATACATGTCGCCATGAAGTTCTCTGTACAGAATTTTGTGTCGTCCTCTCCATCGCTATTGCTATTCAATGTCTGGATGCTTTGGTCGAATTGGGGTAAACGTGATATATCGTGTAGCTTTTGTACATTAGAATCAATGTGGGGAAGCAGAGGTAGGTATTCATAAATGAACAGAAACAAGGGCAGCCAAAATAATCGAAAGCTTCTTTTTGAGTAAAATCGAAAAAATGTACATCGTCAGTAATCCAACACTGACTAAGAAAAAACACTTACTTATAAATTAGAAATTGTTTTTGATTGTTAAATAAAATCACGAGTCGTTGATAATGGTCGATAAAAGTAGAACTAATGGACATTATGTCTTTGTATTTTGTTAATCAAGTTCATGGACTCAACGTCAACGAGCACAAAGTGATTCATCTCCGTTATGTGGGTCAATTATCTCTACTTTTATTATCAGCAAAGTCTTTTGCACTAGATGGCCAAGTTCGATAGTGTGGACGCTTGCCCGAGTGATCTAAGGTTATGATAATTGTCGATTAGGTGCCTCTATAAAACGCGATGGTTTGTGACTAGACATCTATATAATTTTATCATGTTAATAATTGACGGAGATGTATCCGTGATCAGAGCAAATTTGCCCCATGGAATCTGTATCGGCAGAAAACCGAGGAGAACTATTCTCTGTCGTTAAGGTTTTGAATATACACATGTAATAATTATTTTACTCTTATAATATATCCATAATCAGTGTAAACAAGGCAATGTAATGTCGACTCTGTGCTTCTGTCACAGGGAAAATGTTGCTCGATTTAATGCTGGACACATGCACAAAAATATATGTGATACCAAAGCCTTAACACATTGTTTGTTTCAGGACGCAACGTGAAAACTCAAGGTGAGGAAATGTCTGTATTATTTCCAAACATATTTATCAAAACTGTTGTAACTACAATGCAATAACTGACATTTCCTTCAAAGATTTCCAAAGTACGCGGAGGTATCTACCTACATGTATGTCGTCATTATTATGAAACCTACATTTCACAGACGTCAGATGTTGAAGAAAGAAATGAAGTTTGATCAGTTTTCAGCCTTGTGAAACAGAAGAAAGTAATTCTATACCTATAACGTACTGAACAAACATGTAGACTCCAAAGAATATACTTCAAATCACTGAGATGCAATGCGAATTGTCCTTCTGTGGAGGATGAGATTCTTGAGGTTTGCGGGATTTTGTGTGGAGACAAGCTATTTTTACAGCTACAAACTATGAACCTGAATATTTGTTTAAATAAACCCTTGCATCAGTGTAATTTTAGGTGCATAAAATCTTCAAGAATTTTCTGTGACAATTGATTTTGTTCGATAAAATCCCAGCCCCTGCCCACGCTCCCTCCCTCTACCAAATATCAAATGGTCAGTCAAAAATAAGTACATTCAGACAATATGAAAAAAACTGTCGACAATAGACAGTAAATGAACCAAAGTATCACACATTTTTATTTGAAACAAGTATGTAAACACATGATGTATATGACTACACATAACAATACATGATAAAATCCGACTATAGTTCACTAGCAATCAACGTCAGACCACCCTACTAGTGGTCATGCAGTGCCTCTGCTACCTGCATGGTACTCTAGCATGATTTACACCATCCCTCTGGCTGTTTTTTTGTTTCAGAAAGTTAAGCCGAAAATTAAAAATTACAATCATAATACGATTTAAGCTATGGTAGAAATATAATACTAGGAGTAATCATAAAGACCTTTGTGTCGCTAATTAGCCTTGGCAGGATACGTTGACCCCTTGACCTCCGGTTTGAATCCCAGATTCGCCCCAATGAAATGTTTGAACCTTTTCCACCCCTTTTCGTAGAATTCTCTAAAGTGTCATGCTGCTACGACATGCGTCATATTGGACACGGTGCGTCACACCTTTCACAGAGACTCTAAACAAAAACCCCACACACTGAAACATACTTGCTTTTATATAACATGCCTTGTACGTGCCATCGTTTCTGCACAATATATTTGCTCTCCTATAGGTAGGTTGCAGAATTTGCTATTTGTCAATCTTTTATGGTTACGGTACATAAACACGTGCACGAGGAAATGCGATTGTCTAAACTATTTTGAAGCTTATGAACAAACCAGAACTGCAGTTTTACCAACTCACCTTACATACAACACCTATCTCGACTTCATCCATGAAGATCTTTAGTTGAGTGTGTGTACGTATCACAAATATGTACATTAGGAATAAAGATTGTATTTGGAATTCAAAACGCCAACACCAGCAAGAAAATAAGTCTATCGAAACAGATAAGATTGTGCGTAAACGGCAAAATGGTGATGATACTTATATGAATGGATTACGGAAAATCAGTGACGACACCAAATGTTCGCGAAACGGATTAGCATGAACTGTTGTACAGTAGCACTCGCCACTCACACAATGACTTTTCCAGGCGGTTAATGATGAAATCTTAGTTGCTCTATCCGTGAAATTTGAATATGTACATACTCTAAAGTAAGGCAAACGTGAATAAAGTCCACACGTCACAAACACATGCAAAGGCAAGTCAATGTTCACCTGAAAACAAACACACAGGACGATTTGGTCAAAATGGGGAATTGCATCGCACATATTTTTGCATCTACAGTCTTCCATATATTAAACGTTTTGAAAGCTTTACTGAGGCCTTTAAAGCTGTAGGCATGATTAAATAACTTCTGAGATCTAAGATGAACGGTTATAGGACTCTCCTTTATCCTGTATATATGATGAAAAACGTCAAACCATTTCAACAAATGCCAGCAGACATAAATCGTTTGGGTTGAAGAACCGGCATCAGATGTGTACGAAAATAAAGCAAACGTTTTTATCGTTTTTTTCTGCAGTAAAGGTTGAAGTCAAACAAGAAACGGGGGCACGGGTGGTCCATTCGTCTCAGGCGCCGCGATTCGCTGTGCAGAGTTGCGTCCCTTGGGCACGCCAGAAACCCATGATTGTGGGTTCGAATCCCGGTTCGCCCAGATTATGTTGCTAGGGTTGTCAGAACCATACCTGTGCTCGTGGGTTTCACCGAAGTGGTAAACGTCTGAGACCTGCATCACTTCGGGCTTCCCTCCCACATTAAGCTGACACGCTGCGATATAACTTGAATACTGTTAAAAGCGGCGTCAAACCCAACTCACTCACTCAAATGAGGAACATTTCGACAGAGAACTTAAACAAATTGCACCAGCGTGGGACAGCGTAAATCAACTCTATAGCGATAATTACATGAATAAAATAACCCTATCCTTAATCATACGAAATGAATTTTAAACTGACTGACACAAAGCACATGTGCATATTGTTGGATGAAACGTGAAATTTATAATTGGATTTAAAAAAAACCTCTAAAATTCTTTTTAAGGATCTGCAATCGACGTACCAGGACAGAAAGCAGATTTTATAGATGAACGTCCGAATAACAAAATATGATAATAAGGACAATATGCGCAGTAAATAGTTTTCCTTTCGCCAACACTTCAAACGCGATTCGTCATCGATGTAGTTTTTAGGTTATATATCACGCTAAAGCGTTACTGAAGACAGTGAGTTCCACCATCATACATTCTTACGAAAAGAGCAAAACCATATTTTTATAATTCATTAATTGTATACATATATATATCTATCTCAAACAATTCGTTGAATCTTTCTGAAGGTGTGTCATCAGACAGCAGGAATCTGTGAAGGCAGAAAGCAAATGAACAAAACCCGTACAGATGGAAATTAGAATCATATAATGAATATTATTTAATAGGTTTACACAGTTCTTGAATACTTCGATCATACATATACAGGTTGCGAGGAATAGCGTGATGGCGTGCTAAAGTATTGGCTGCGTTTAAAGACGAAAAGTTTAAACTAAAAAAATACTATCTTGTAATACGTCACCAAAGTCAATTAAAATGGTTTTGTAACAGGCTTTGATTGATGTCCTGGCGGTGACTCACGTAATTATAAGAATGTGGCAGAGACTGGAGACGTGGAGAGTCGTAACTGAAGACGATGGTAGAAGTCAAGGGCGCCGAGATGACAAAATTACTCTTCTAATTCGCAAATTCTGTTTTTCACTTCAGATTCACTTTATGTGCATTTCCCTTGAAACGGCCAGCTAGTAGTTTTATCTATTTCTTTTCATGTATGAGTGGTTTGAAAGTGATACATTTGCACAAAAAGTAGTTGAAATGTGTTTCATGTCAAGTGTTGTCATGTGTTGTTTTAAAGTGAGTGAATGAGTGACGGTAGCTTAATGACGTATTGATCACTTCAGAAATATCATAAAATGTCAGTTAATTGTGGAAGAAAGACCGAAATTGCAAATGTCTGCGACGTTTCCGACATTATTGAAACTCACGCACAGGGGCATAGTGCTGCGAGTCATGGTGAATTATCGGATATAAGCATATGCAAGAGACACAACTCGTCACAGCAAATTGCGGGGGGTAGGGCCAGGGGGCCATCCTTCAACAAATATAAGTAAACGAATTGTTTGATTTACAAAAAGGACAATTTTACATCTGTTTAGATGTACTATTAATGTCGAAGTACAAATTTTGCGGTTTATAATCATTCACAATCTAGGTGTTATATTTTTTTTGATAATGCTCAATTGGTCAAAGACTTACGAGCAGTTATGAAAATGCATTTTAAAAAAAAAATGTACTGAACTACTAACGCATACAAATTTCCAACGGGAGTATTGTATCGTTTCCTTATTAGTGAATATCCGCCCCAGAGACCATTCCGTTCGTAAAGAAAATATAGTCCGTTATTTTCAAAGGCGCTGCTGCCTGACATATATGACAAACAGTAGCCTGTGGCAAGGCTGAACCGTTTCTTTTAACGAGAGTTCGGTCCCATTAGAGTTATTTCAGGTCTGAACAATCCGGTCAATTTTCCTTTATCTTCATCCGTCTCGAGAGCCTAAAGAGAGGAATATTCAACCAAGTACCAGACGTGCACTTTACATAAAAGTGTATGTCCCTCAGCGTATTATCTAATGTAACACATATTCCAGGGTAGGTTTGCAGGACTTACGATACCGTGTGGTTGTCTGCCTTGTTTTGCTCTCCTCTCTTGTAAGGTTGGGTTGTTGTTCGCACGTTGCCGGTGACGCAATGTATGTCTGTAAATCCCAACGTCGTCTTGCTGCAAGGATTCAGCGTGATCCGCGGATGTGGTGGCAGAGATGTGGGATTAGCAAAGCAGACGTTTTTGACTGTTTTTACTGTTGACTGTTTTTGTGTCCTGGTAGGTGACCAATATGTCAGTTAGTGGAGTACCCTTATAGCGACGGAACTGAAACAGATGCCTTGGAAAGGTAGAGACAGTAAACGTCCTTGAAAACTGCAGACAGAACCTATTTCATTACTCAACCGTTCAATAAAAATAAACCTTTATTTAGGTTCTAAGGACCAAGCGAACTGTCGTTGTCATGTCAATGATGCAATCTTGTGCAATTAATATTTCGTGTTCCAAAACTGAACAGATGAGGTGGCTTAATTACAACACGTATCATGTCAGATACACCATCTTTGAATGCAGATGTTTCTCATTTGCGTAGTCTGTGAATATAAAGGCGATTATGAACACGAGTTTAGAACGATACCTTAATGTATCTTATAATCGATCGCAGAGATAGCTCTACAATTGATTGCCAGGTTGCACGTTGCATCTATGAACAGTCAGGTTGCACATTGAGAGAACAATCTAGCTTGAGACACAACGCTGCCCCATTGCTCGCTAACGGAGCTGAATATCAAAAGAAAACACCTTCCAAATTTGAGGCATTATAGACGATGACGCACTGAGAGGCATAAGGTCAACAGCTTAAGCTAATGTTTGGTCAAATTGCCAACTATTGTGCCATAATCTGTCGGAGCACGATCATCAAATCATCCACATCCATTAACGCAATATGTCTTTGCTTAGGTACCCAGTCAACAGGCGTACACTTCATTGACTTCTCAAAAGAGACTCACATAACAAGCCATTGACTCCCTCTCAGACGCATGTCGCTCTACCGAAGAAGCTATGGTTATGTGTACAACTACAAGGCACATAATCATTAAGGTTCAGTAGTACTACTCATCAGATCTGAAAGTTGCGTGCAGTGACGTTGGACATTATGTAAGCGTGTGCAAGTTCTCACCGGATCAGGACGTGGTGAAGGCAAGACATACCGCCAACATACTTCCTGCTGACTTTGAGGAAATGCAAATGATACTTGTGCCGACTTGCCCCCATCAGAATTCGCTTGAGCTCTCAGTTTCGACCCTCACCCTTGATAATCACGCAGTCTTTGGACATGCAGCACTCGTATCACATTTGACACTTAATCCCATTACCTGGTCAGCCAAACAGATAGATGGGGTATACCCTTCAAAGGTAGTGGGAGAAATTTTGTATTCACTCTCCCGTGGCAACAGAACATGTGACTTTAATCGGCTCGTTGTTGAGAACCTGGATGTTGACATTCTCGCCCGCATTCTATTTATGGAGACAAATGACATCGCAATACAATCAGCTAAATGACACGTCCTCACTGGACATAGTATCAACTATACATACGGCTCCCATGACACGATAAGTGCACAGTACAAATGCCCTACCACTGGATGACCTATTATTATTGAAGAATCAATTCATGACTATTCTGAAGATGAAATGTATGATCTTCGCACCGACACTCAGCATTGATAAACTCCCAATCTTTTTGGCCATAATTTGTTATCAGGAAATTTAATGATCCTTAACATGAAAAACAGTCCGCAATTGCTCAGTAAACATGAACACATCTATCATATTTGACCAGTTGTCAACTGAAGAACGCTGATAAACTGCCCTGTCAGTGTCATGGAGTCAACCAGGAATCAACCCACTAGTGGACACAACCAGTTTTCATCAGCAGTTCATATTGACACTGACAACATACTACCCTCAGATGAAAGGCTCCAGTTTGAGTCGCTTCACATAGAATCTGTTGATGTCTTTAATCCTCTCATCAAGATATACAATTGTTCTTCAGGCACATTTAAATATTGTGTCAAAATGGGACCAACTCAATCCCAACAAAGGAAAGGTCGTATTCCCAAGTATTCAAGAGACAAACCCTTTGAGCTGCAACAAAGGTTCAATAAACTTAAGGATGTGGTAGTTTTCATTTGACCAGAATATGCCAGAATCCAAGTGGGGTACCTTTACCAATCATTTCTGGTCGGAAAAGCAAATAGTGATCAAAGATTGGAGACCACTTTCTCCGATGTAGGTGACTATACCAAACCTCAACCCCATTTATGCATAATGTGGACTCAATGTGAACAAAAATGAAAGTAGTGTTTCACGACTGGCCTGTGTAATTAATCCTGTTCTTGGCAACCTGTTGGAGGAAAGGGTTGTTGTAAAGTTAGTTGATGACCATCAGTGTAGAGGTGATACCCTGGGAAAGGGTACTAGTAGCCCCAAAACGTAACATATTCAGAATCTCTCCACACAATAATGTTATTGCTCCCAGCTTCACGCCAATCCTTGGTTAGCATTGACGCTGACACATCACCATTGCATCTTTAGGCGTACTTCCAGCTCCCCGTACCCCACCCTAAGAAGCTGTTAAGGGGTTGCGATCATTCAGTGCTACAAAGTGCTCTCTCGGGTCATTTCCGGATGTTCAACCCTTCTTCAACTATTTGTCAACACGGCTGCTAGCCTTCAATCCGAAGACAAAGTTGTCTAGTCTGTTACCCTACTGGAGTCTTTCAATTCCACTCAAATGGGATTTTCCACAAATAAATCGATCAGTATCCTTCGTCCAGATGACCAAATCTGGATTGTTATTGATGGTGCTGTTAAGAATCCTGGAGTTGGTCTACATTGTATGTGACTCGTACTAATTTCCTACATGTAGCAGGAATCTTTAATGACAAACTCCATAGACAACGGGTTACATGGCTACCTTATGACGTAGAGGCTCTTAGTTGCAATGTAGACAAAACAGTACAGGCCTTTCATTATCCAGTTAAAGCATATATCCTCATTAAAAGTAGGCCATGTGTGCTTACATTTCAGAAACCCTATAGTGGTGATTTGTTTGCTATCCTACGCATTTTCACAATCCTACTCTCACCCTCTCTCAAGCTACAGTTTCAACACTTGTCGGAAGCTGCAAACATTCTTCGAAATTTGCCAATCGCAATGTCTTTGAATGTAACAACCCTTCTTTCATCACCCTCGCAGAAGAGTCTGTTGTCAGGAAAGTTACCTTACAGGACACTACGAACTGTACCAGTAGACCATCTTCCACCATTAGACATGTATGACATTCCCTGCAAGAGAAGTGGCAAGATTTTCGTCGCACACAAGTTCATCCCCTCCAAGGAACCCGACAATCTAAACAAGTGACAAAGATTAAGCATGTGAACAAATACCTCAACGTTAACGATTGCAACGAAGTATGGTTTACTGGTAGTTCGACATTCAGATACTCTTAGCACAACTCACAGGGTTAGGGTGTCGACTTGCTGCAATGTTCCTTCGAGAGAATGTTTCTGATTAAGAAGATCCTCTACCTAGCTGCAGTTCGTTCAGCTTATGAATCATTCCCATACACATGGACACCAGCTGACTTACGTTTTTGTTTGACAATGCGTCCCGCCCACAACCAATATATATCATATCACTGTTAGTAACCACCTGCCTAACGCTGGCCAGATCAAAGAACAGAAATTTACTTGTGTCGCCAATCCAAGGCAGTAACGTCCACAACATGACTATAATACAACCATATTCAATACGATGTATATACACACACAGACACAGATCTACATTACACTGACACACGCAGTCCCATACTCCCTGACATCGATCTACATTACACTGACATACGCAGTCCCATACTCCCTGACATAGATCTACATTACGCTGACACACGCAGTCCCATACTTCCTGACATCGATCTACATTACACTCACACACGCAGTCCCATACTCCCTGACATCGATCTACATTACACTGACATACGCAGTCCCATACTCCCTGACAGAGATCTACATTACACTGACACATGCAGTCCCATACTCCCTGACATAGATCTACATTACACTGACACATACAGTCCCATACTCCCTGACATAGATCTACATTACACTGACACACGCAGTCCCATAGTCCCTGACATAGATCTACATTACACTGACATACGCAGTCCCATACTCCCTGACATAGATCTACATTACACTGACACATGCAGTCCCATACTCCCTGACATAGATCTACATTACACTGACACATGCAGTCCCATACTCCCTGACATAGATCTACATTACACTGACACACGCAGTCCCATACTCCCTGACATAGATCTACATTACACTGACACATGCAGTCCCATACTCCCTGACATAGATCTACATTACACTGACAGACGCAGTCCCATACTCCCTGACATAGATCTACATTACACTCACACATGCAGTCCCATACTCCCTGACATAGATCTACATTACACTGACACATACAGTCCCATACTCCCTGACATAGATCTACATTACACTGACACACGCAGTCCCATACTCCCTGACATAGATCTACATTACACTGACATACGCAGTCCCATACTCCCTGACATAGATCTACATTACACTGACACATGCAGTCCCATACTCCCTGACATAGATCTACATTACACTGACATACGCAGTCCCATACTCCCCGACATAGATCTACATTACACTCACACACGCAGTCCCATACTACCTGACATAGATCTACATTACACTGACACATGCAGTCCCATACTCCCTGACATAGATCTACATTACCCTGACAGACGCAGTCCCATACTCCCTGACATAGATCTACATTACACTCACACATGCAGTCCCATACTCCCTGACATAGATCTACATTACACTGACACATACAGTCCCATACTCCCTGACATAGATCTACATTACACTGACACATGCAGTCCCATACTCCCTCACATAGATCTACATTACACTGACACACACAGTCCCATACTCCCTGACATAGATCTACATTACACTGAAACACGCAGTCCCATACTCCCTGACATCGATCTACATTACACTGACACATGCAGTCCCATACTCCCTGACATAGATCTACATTACACTGACAGACGCAGTCCCATACTCCCTGACATAGATCTACATAACACTGACACATGCAGTCCCATACTCCTTGACATCGATCTACATTACACTGACATACGCAGTCCCATACTCCCTGACATAGATCTACATTACACTGACACATGCAGTCCCATACTCCCTGACATAGATCTACATTACACTGACACATGCAGTCCCATACTCCCTGACATAGATCTACATTACACTGACACACGCAGTCCCATACTCCCTGACATAGATCTACATTACACCGACATACGCAGTCCCATACTCCCTGACATAGATCTACATTACACTGACATACGCAGTCCCATACTCCCTGACATAGATCTACATTACACTGACACACGCAGTCCCATACTCCCTGACATAGATCTACATTACACTGACACATGCAGTCCCATACTCCCTGACATAGATCTACATTACACTGACACATGCAGTCCCATACTCCTTGACACAGACACATGCAGTCCCATACTCCCTGACTCAAATCTACTCCCTGAAGAATAAAGTCGATTTGTAACTGAACCTTGTCAGGTTGTCCGTGGGTTTCACCGAAGTGGTAAACTTCTGAGACCTGCATCACTTCGGGCTTTCCTTCCACGTTAAGCTGACACGCTGTGATATAACTGGAATACTGTTAAAAGCGGCGTTAAACCCAACTCACTCGATCACTCACTCAGGTGACATTTTTTTTCATGTTTGACACATTGTCATGACCTTTTGAAAATATAGATGTAATCATATCTAGGGTCACCACGGTTTGTGAGAAATGCACCATGGATCAAGGAACGAAGTTGTTCTAAACTTTGTCGTGTGGGACAGTGGAGAACAAAGTTTATAACTCAATTATGTTGACACAAACGATCTTTGTTTAAGTTATTATTCTGAGCTTGCACAATTTGAAGCAAATCCTTTCAGTTTCCTTTCCTCACATGTTTCAAATACTTTATGTGAATATATCCTTGATTGTATTGTTTGTTTGTTTATTTGTTGTTTAACGCCGGACACAGCAATATTCTAGCCATATGACGACGGTCTGTAAATAGTCGCGTCTGGACCAGACAATCCAGTGATTGACATTATTAGCATCGATCCACGCATACTGGGATACGATGACATGCATCAACTAAGTCAGCGAGCCTGACCACCCGATTCCGTTAGTCCCCTCTTGCGACAAGCATAGTCGCCTTTTACGGCAAGCATGGGTTGCTTGTATTAAGGATTATCTTTGAGACAGAGATTTGGTAGTACATTTGATGAACTCAGCAATAGATCTCACTGTGTACTGAATTTTAAGAGGGTTTGGAATCCCGTACAAAAGATGAATGGACATCTTTCCATATTTTATAAAAAATTGATATAACTGGAACACTGTTAAAAGAGGTGTTAAACCTAACTCACTCACTCTTGTAATGTTCTATGGGTCGTTAATTGGACACAGGGATCCTGTTAACAGCAAGTATCATCTTTTCTATCAAACCTAAAGAGATGACCATTTGATGACACAGGTAACACAAATCAGTAAAGGGGGCAGTAGCATTAATGGCTGCCTAGTTGTCTAAGGCGCCGACAATTGGCTGAATTACGTCCCTTAATTAGGCGTGCAAGTGGTATGATCGTTTGCTCGAGTCCTGAATTCGCCTTGAATATATTTCAGTATTTACCAGCACCATTTTTGTGCTCGTGAGTTTCACAATAGTGATACTTTGTGATGTAACTGAAACACACTCACTCTTATCTATACTACTCAAAAGAATTTAAAGAACACTCCAATTTGGAAGGCAGTGTGTTGCAATACGCACCAGCCATGACAAATTAACTGTAGTCATGTGAACAAATTGGGTGTTCTTTAACTTCTTTTGAGTAGTATATATTCCGGGATAAAATAATTAGTCTTAGTTTCCTGTAAGTATCATATTGTGAGTGGGTTTAGAAAAATTATTAGTTTTAAATCATATTTAACAATAACAGTCTTTTTTTTCTTTGGAATATGCAACCAGTATGAATAAGAAAATCCTGAATAAAGTCGTCACTAGGTTACCATTTGGACATAATTGCCCGCTGTGTATACCAATAATTCCCCATAAGCACATGCATATTCATGTATATTCATGCATATGTACATAGAACTGATTTTGACATAGACGGTAATTATGTCGAATTTCATTTGCGAATCTGGAATTACTGAAAGTTATGTAGAATATCTGTCATGGAAGAAACAGAGTCTAGATATCTAAAACTGACAAATCAAATTAATAACAATGTCTTTCGCTTACCGTTATCCTTAAAGGCAGTTATTAGCATCGCGTTTACTCTAAAATGAAGCTTATTAGAGATAATTCAGTAATGGGATGACTGTGATATATGACCACCTTTCCAAACAGCTCCTTAAACCGATATTATCGCCTTTGTAATAGCGTTAAGATTAATCCATGTTGCTATACCCTAACATTGATCGTAGTCAGACTAGGTGTCACTTTGGTAATATCGATTCAATTAGTTTGATTGTACAGACAAACGTATACCCTTGTAAGGTTATCGGTCATATGCCTTATCGGATCAATATGCGAATTCATTTAGACATAGGTGAGCGACAAAAGTATCGGCTCTCTTCTTCATACGCAGAACATTACTTCTATTGGTTCTATTTGTTGTAATCAATTGTGTCTGATTTGTCGTTTTTGTTTCAGAGTAAATTTCTGATGAATCGATTTCATTTGTCTAAAAATCGTGAAACAGATCCCCTGATTAAATTTCCCTGTCGCAATGTATTCCATCGAGAATTAACTGCCACATTACAACAAAAACAACTCAAACGTGGGCTGTAGCAGATAATAAAATATCAAGTGATCCAGACTATGTTAATCCTGGGGCGGCTAATAATACGAGTGCTCAAAGGGCACCAGGCGGAGCTGGAGCTGCAGGAATATTGCTTGACATGAAGGAAAGTTGACTGTTGGAAAGAGAAGTCACCCCTCTTGTCACACAGTCTTATGGACAGTGTTTTGTCACACTGAATCTTTATGCATAGATCTGAATATGAAACTGATGAGGTGGTTCCACTGGTGTTCTTTATATCTAGTTCAGGTGGGTAAATCAGTTGAAGGGATTTGGCTCTTTAATGGCTATTTACGAACATGTCAGTACTCAAAATACTTACATAAATTAAAGAGAGTTCACAAGTCAAAAGTAATGTCGATTCATAATACCTGGTAATCTATCAACAATTCTTTACTCCAGAAAATTATTATAATCATTTATATGTAAATGTTATTCATAAAAAGTTTTTATGGGATAAATGTCAGCCTCGGAATTTGTCTCAACATGTTCTGATTGCCTGACTACTCAAATGAAGCTGACGATGAATAACTAATTATTTAGTTTTAATCGTAGGTTTCAAAAAACATCATGCCATGTTATGAATTAAGTCTTTGATGGGCATTTGGAAGTTGTGAGAACATGAATACATGACACTTTTTTATACATAGCAACTCTTCTTATTCCTTGTACGAAGTTTCAGAGCTACTTCCTGCTCCTTCATCAGGTGAATGAAGAAGGAGCAATAATATTTTGGTCTCTGAGGCCGTTTTTAACGGCCCTCAACATGCTCGCAAAGTTTGGGCACATCATTTTCGTTCCTTTTCGTTACTTTCACATGGAGGGCAATGCAAATATAAAGCGCTTTCTTCGGGATACGTCTTGAACGTTAAATGGCCCTATCATAATTCATGCGGCTATTATTGCTTCTGCTATATCCTAATTCATTATCCTTTCATTTAATCCCCCATCACGACAAACCAGTTTCAATTGTCACTGGATACCAAAACATGTATCGATAGAACCAATCATGGTTGAGAGTGTGGCAAATCAATGCCATTTCATGCACACTATGAACAGTATGAAATGTTTTGCTCCTTGAAATATGATATCGGATGTGGTTCGCAGATACGCTGTCCTTTCCCTCCACGAGTGACAGTATCAAGCCCCTTGAATGGATCACACTATCGACTAATTCCTTCTCTACCAAATAGGGACACCGGACAAAGCTGAACACTCATCACGGGGTAGACGTGTAATTACGAGTGAGTGGTGGCAGTGGCCGGGCTGCCGTATATGTTAATTTATAATCATAATTATAGGTGACGTCCACGAAATGAGGGTAGCCTGTGAAAATCCCCAAGTAGCTGGCAAGCTGTTTCTTTAGATATGTACATGTACCTTGATGTAAATGTTTATGGGGAATTGAATCAGACATATATAGAAGGCACATTTACATTGCAAACATTTTGTTTAAAATATCATTTGACATATACTCTACAAAATAACCCGCAAAAGTAGTGAAATCCTAAATATCTGAGTGATCCAAAATTAATACCAAAAAATGAATTGGTCATTTCTGCATTGATTGGGATTAATTTCTATTGGAAGAATGGGGTACTTCAATTTGGTTAAAAGATGGGAAAATCGCAAAAACAGAACCACGTCAGATCCGAAACACACCAAAATGACATGCACGTGCAACAACACTTGTTGGTTATATACACGTTGGGTTTTCTTTTGCCTGCAGTCACAAATCTTGTAGCAAGTGAACAGAGAAAACATGCCAGCACTGACGGAAGTCCAAAGCAACTTCGTCATCAGCCGACTGCAAACAGGAGAATCCTCATTGGCCGTTGCCAGGTTTTTTCACGTAGCAACAAGCACAATTACAAGACTGTGCCGTTATCAGACACACGAGACAACACGTGACCTTCGTAATTCCCAGATCCGGTCGACTACGTATCACTACTAGAGCAGCGATCAGAGTCATTCGCCTACGTCACTCACGCGAAAGAACCACCACGGCCACCTCTACTACTACGTCAATACCAGGATACGCACTGAGGAACCGTTGACGCACTGAAGGTATTCGAAAAAGATGACCAGTTCGAGGGGTCATGGCGGACCTGTGACGTCAATGGTGTCAAGGTCATAGATGTTGGCCACAACTGCGATGGAAACAAGTTTGGTATAGTGACGAGTTACGTGTTATACTTCGCCGTGCGGATGGTCGGCGCCGTGTTTACGGACGTCGCAGGGAAGTGGACAGATCTGGTGGTGGTAGTGTGATGATGTGGGCATCCATCTGTTACATTGGTAGAACATACTTGGTGCAAATTCGGGGGACTGACAACAGACTTTCCATGAATCACAACATCCAGATCCTACCAGGGCCCTCCAGGACTCCAGATTTAGAGCCAATCGAACATTTATGGGATGCACTGGCTCAACGATTGTGAGCACGTCAGTAACACCCCACAGGACCTCCGACAGTTGGCACAAACACTGCAGGTAGAGTGGGTGAACATTCCCCTGGCCACAATTCGGGATCTTATTGCTTTCATGGGACAACGACGCCAGTCAGTTTTGGGACTCGTATGGTGACCATTTAAGATACTGAGAACAGATTATCTTCACCTCGAAAATCTACTGTTCAATGTGTACCATATGGAACCTAAGTCAATGACAACTTTTGAACAATCGATTGTCATCTGTGTATCTTTTACATGATATATAAAATGTACATATAGAATTACTCCTTTTTTTTCGCAGAGTATAGTGCCTAGAACTGCTATCCATCATTTATGATATGATTGATTCATTCAGAGTGAATGGATTACTTTCCATCGGTTGGATTGTGACCATATTAGTTTAGGTGGGGTATTGACGTACGTGTTTCTGTGAGCGACATTCATTATCACATTCAATTACATCTTGATAACAGTCATTTGAAGTATCAAAACAAACATGCAACTACAATTCTCGAGAGATGTAACGTTACGTGTTATTACAAGTATTACTTTTGGCTAAAGTTAATTGACACAAGGTCGTAAAGTAGTTAACAAACATTATTATATCATACTTATTATTGTTATAAAAAAAATGAAAGAGACCGACATTTATTAATCTTTAGCATGTGAAGTGAATTCCCTACCAAAACACAATTACAATGACGATAGCGGTGTATCATGAGATTATATATATTCTGTCTCAGTAATACGATGGTCGACATGTATATTATAAATGTATGGAAAGAACAAACAATGCCTAATAATCTAGTATTTGGGCGGGGGATGGATACTGTGGCTAAACGAGAATCATCAGCGCGTGACCATGATAAAAAATGACAAACACATTGGTAGAAATTGGATTAGCTGAGAACAGCCTTGTTCATCCGTTACTTTAAATGAATTACATTGTAATTATCTTCCCATAGGCCCCAAACCCATTGTCACCGGTTCGTTTCTTTTCTCATGTCACTGTCTAGTGACCTCTCAGCTCCCTGGTCTTATTTCCGACACCACTCGGCAAAGTCCGGCGATCGTCGTTGTACAGAGTTATTACATTCTGTGGTCCGACTATTTCATACTCTTGAGATCTAATGACACTCTAATACCATGTATTGACTTGATATTTGTTATCTCCTATATGTTCGCTACCTTGTTTTTATTGAATATTGCTAAAAGCGGCGTTAAACCATACTCACTCACTCTCTACCTTATTCTTGTTTTGAAAAAAATGTTTTTGTAACTGTGATTTTCAAACATTAGGGGAATCTGTATGTACACTCAGGTATTTCTCATGTATTTATGATCATTTTTGCCTCCTTCATATTTGAACATAGCGTCATGTAAATCTTTAACGATACCGTTGGATAGCTTATGTTCAGCGCATTATTTTGTTACATCATCAGCATAGACATCAGTATAGACATAGAGAGATTTTCCTCTCCGAGCTTCGCGCGCAGATCATTTATACTTCTGTCAGGATCTTGTGTCTTGACCCTCAAGGATTCGGTAGCCCATATGTTCGGGTCGGTGTGCTACGTGGTGTTCTTCAGTAACTGGTTTCGGTACACCTTCGAACTTCTACTGACTTAATCTGGTTGTTTTAAGCTAAACTTTTAGTTACTAGGGTTTACAATACTCAGTGTTTCTAGTAATCCATGAATAACCAGCCTAGGCGTGATTGTCTAGCTATTTGGGAATTGTAGTATTTCCTTGTTCAGTCCAAGTGAGTCAATCGTTGGCCGATTAGACGAGCTTGATTTTCCAGACGTTCTCGTCTATTTTACATTCCAGGTGACTTATTTTAAGGATAGGCCCTCTGTGTTTATTAACGTTATTTAACCCAACCGAGGTTTATTCACTCATCAGAGTGGTGAGTTCATTAACGCAGGTGATAACTGGTCGCAGCCAACTTAATTGTCTGTCTACGCATCTGGTCGGTATCTTGTCGGTGTTGTTTTAGCTACTCTAGTTTTATTGTTGTAAAATAGTTGCTTAGCTAAGCCGCTTGTGTATTTACTCTGATTTAATTAATCAGTGAGTTTTGTTGGGTTCATTTAATCCTTGTATTGTCATATATTAGTACAATTAGCTTTTATTAATAAACCTGTGAACCTGTTATCACGTTTTCAGTATTACCTTATTCTTGTTTAATGACATCCCTGACCATTGGCGTTCGCAATAAAGTTAAAGCCACAAATACTTATGCTGTACCCGTCCTTTCGCATTCTTTTGGTGTTGTTGATTGGACGAAACAAGAAATTAAGGGTATTGACACCCTCACACGCGAAGAATCATGTCAGACAATAGATTCCACCACCCTCGCTCTTCCCCCAGTTGCTTTTATATACCAATCACAATGGGAGGGCGTGGTTTGATTAACGTGGAGGCTCTTCATGAGAGAATTGTATTGTGCACTTTTGAACACATTTATTTGTCTGATGACAAGTATGTGAGATTTTGTTGCTGGTTGTGTACCGCTGGACGGTACAGAAAAGAGTGTCAGCTTAGCGAAGTGCCATATCAAATCGGCCCAGACTCAGATTTTCAAAGAGAGGCTATCTGATCGACCACTGCATCGAGTTTATATGCATCGTTTTGAGAAGACCAGCAGCTCTGCAGAGTCCTTCGCTTGGCTGAAGTCGACTGGCCTGAAAAGCGAAACAGAAAGCTTTCTGTTTGCTGCTCAGCACCAGTCACTGGAAAACCGCCAATGTGTGATTTTGCATCAAAATGTAAATATGAAATGTTGATTATGCAATGAATGTGATGAGACTGTCCAACACCTTGTAGTGGATGCCTAGTTCTGGCACAAACACAGTATCTTAAGCGACATGATGGAGTGGCTCGATCATTTTATTACCGCTTGTGGTTTTGACACAGAGGTCCACCCATGGTACGACCCAGAATATGTAGAGGGCGTCATGGAAAATGATAAAAATAAAATTCTTTGGAATAGGCCCATATACAGCCCAGGCCAACAAACCTGATCTTGTCCATTTTTATAAATCCCATAAAATGATTTATATTGTTGAATTTTCTGTCCCTTTGACACAAATGTGATTGACAAGTTCAGGAAAAAGATGGCAAATATGGAAACCTCGCTTTCGAAATGTTCACGATTGCATCCGAAGTACCAAGTTGTTTTTCAGTGCCTTAGGTTTGGTACCTCCCAATCTGTTGACCGACATTGGCAGAGAAACCGGGTTTGCTGCCAGGAGTCCAGTCCTTCTGACAATCTGGGTAATGCAGAAAGGTGCAGTCTTGGTGAGTCGTAACATTCTCCGAAAAGTTCCGGGTGGGTTCGACAAGGCAGCGGTTCCTATGAGTAGTCCCATTCGCTGTCTGGGCTGCGTGTAGAGGGGGCAAGGTACCTGAGCTGATGATGAGCCTTGCCAGCCTGACTGCGCCAGGATCACCCAAACCTACTTTGCTGCATTATTCTGTAACAACAACAACAACAACAACAACAACAACAGCTGCTGCTGCTGCTGCTACTACTACTACTACTGCTGCTGCTGCTGCTGCTACAGTATCTAAAGCGACATGATTGGTGACTCGATCTTTTTATGACTGTCTTCGCCTTGATGATACATTGTGTTCGTGAAAAGGTAAGCGTATCCTGCCTCAGCCTTATGTTGGACAAAGTACCTTTGTTGTGACCTATTTTAAGTTCAGTGTTGTCCACTCACGACAATTAACAATTCGAACAAGCACTCAGTATATAATCATGAACTTCATGTCGAATGTAGATTATCTAGTTGTGTGCACAGCTGCTGCATGGGGCACACACCGCAAGTATTAAGCAAACGCAATCCCTATGACAGAAAGTGGCTATTTATGAATTTCAAAGTAAAAGTTATATATCTGGAATCTGTAGCTTGTAAATACATATCACTATGTTATTTAAGAGAGACCCTTTTAACAGCTGTATACTTTTACACAGTCAGTATTATGGTATCACTTAGACATTAGTATACAATCATGGCTTTCGACGTTGAAAATATAGATTGTTGTATTTGAAGAGGTGGAGATAACAATATTCTTGATAATATGAAAGCTCTGGCTATATTTATCCTGCGAGTGTCTTAACGTATTACATTCTTTGTCCAAAGGATAGAGGGGGCATCGCGGTGTAGATATTTAAATGGTCTCTGGTTGACAGTCTAGATTCGCCCCGATTATTATTTTCGGTTTGTCAGTACAATACCCGTGCTTGGACATTTAAGAAGGCATTTCACTTTCATCAGACATTATGCTAACATCCTGTGATTTGTCTGAATGTCTGAATTACTGTTCAAACGTTCACTTGTACATGCATTTCGTCATAGGTGCTGCATGTTTAATATCCATGGAGGTGATGATTGACCGCCGACCACTCCCCCCCCACCATCTGTGATAATCGTGATTTTGGATCAAGCGGATCTTTACATATGAGAATGGTTGATAATTGGGGCACAGCTGGCACAGCGACACACCCTAAGTGTTAAACAAACGAGCTATTTTCCCCTGAAAATCAATAAAACTAGTAACATAACACAGATGGATATAATGGGTAGTTGTTACACAACTCGCATCATTTCCATGTAAAGAAGACATGGTGTATGTGTTAAGTGTGACGGTGGCCAGTGAGATGTGCCTTAATGTTCTAACTAACCAAAGTAAGTTGTCCTATTCTCTTGCAGTATCTGCTCGTGTGACCAGACGCCTCATACGAACCATCTGCAAACCAGATTGTGATAATTTTTTTGAGTCAACGTCAAGGCAAAATGGACAACTTTATATATAGGTGTTGGAGGAATCTGTTATGTATTACATCTCCTTTTATACATCTACGTAACGTCCGTCATACATGACATTGCGTCTCACGGCACCTGGTGTCAACAATGAACTAATCGCAATGCTCGCTTTGAAAACCGTGTGATAAATGCCCATAAAGCAAGAGAGTCGTGGTCATTAAAGACAGATCTACGATGCTACATACTGTGTGTACAAATGTCCTAAATTTAGAAAATGTCCTCTCCTTTGGCATACTGTTTTGTGGAAATTGTTTCGTCGCTCTAAATATTTATACATGAATCTAAAAATATAAAGAATAGCGACAAAAACATTCCTATAATCATAAGAAATCTTCAAGGAGAGTGGACTGCACGATTCCGATTATATAGTAATCATGTGAATCACTTTCAAATCGTGATGATACCAGGTGTTCGCGAAACGATGAGTGTATCCTGCTTCAGCAGTCACAAACACATGCACGGGTAAGTCAATTTTGCACCTGATGTCTACCGAAGAGACATAGCACAATCTTGGATCAACATATTACCAACGAAAACTTATTTTATAATTACAATTAAGGGACTTGCACAATTTGCATCGTCCCATCGCCGAGTTCCATCGTTCTATCTCATCTCTGCATCATTGCATCGCTCATGTATTAACTAACGTAATGTCGATGGTCCCTCTGTTCTAAAGTAATTCAACGTATAGTTATTGTCTCTACTGCTACGATTTGTGAGGAACACAAAGACTCTGTAGTTATAGTTCATCCTTGTGCAGGGGCGGTCGGATAGCCTAGTGGTTGAAGCGTACACTGGTTACGCCGAAGACCCGGGTTCGATTCCCGACATGGTACAAAGCGGCGTAAAACCATACCCACTCACTCATCCTTTTGCAGCCGTGTTTGTTTTCCCGTAAAGACAAATGTAAATGTGATGATCATTAATAGAGAAAATATTTGAATAAACAATGTAAAGGGTAAACATTTAACAATGGATATGTATGCATACATTAAGGAAAACTAATGACAATGTTCATGTACAACATTGTTATGGTCTGTTTATCGTTTTCAAACCCTTTCAAACGGCTTCATGAGAAGAGGCCATAAAAATAATATATTAGCATGACAGATATCGTGTCATCGATCTTATCTTAAGAAAGAAACAGCAAATCGATTTATTTCAATATATCTTTAGCGCTCTGTATGCTTTGAATCTGTAAACACTGTTGTCAGTCCAGACAATCTGGCAATATACTTGTAATATCGGTTCACTGACAATTTCAACATCAAACGTCTTATCGTATGATTGTTTTTCGAAACGAACAATTCTCATAAACATATTCATCAAACATGAGTTAGACATAGCACACGGATATTGATGGGAATTAGTTTTATTTCAGAACAATGTTTCCTAGGCAAGTACATCTGCTATTATTCTGACACGTTTGTAACGTGCATGCATCTATCTAATTAAAAGCTATAAATCAAATATAGATTTGAACATGTACAAGGCTGACCTATGCACGACTCTTTTAGCGATATCACGTCGATATTACAAATACCTAACGCGAAATATCTTATCATTGTCTCTTTGTTTTAAGGAATGATACAGGCTGATATTCATTTTATTACGTCGTTAAGAAGATGTTTCGTTTGCACATTCAAACAATCTATCCAAACACCTTTTTGTTGAGACTGATCCTTCACATAAATTCTTTCGATAAAAATGACATTATTGTATACATAAACCTCTTCATCTTGACGAATAATGGAAATGACCTTATTAAACCCCTGTAGCCAGGATGAAGCCTGTAACTTCGACTTGACATCATACTTAAGGCGTCTGGTGCTCACTCGAGCAACAATGGCAAACAACGGGAAATGAAGCATTGTACAAAGCGTCGCCTAGTGCCTCTAATGATGTGGAATATAAAACCATACAATTTCGATCAAGTAACGCGAAGCAATGTTGCTCGTAAGTACATGCACTTGGGGACATTGGAAATATGGAGGATCGTTAGGACATACTGTTGATATGAAGTCTGGCAGAATTTACGTGTCCGGTACAATTTTCCCATTTGGACTTGTTCAATATGTACCCGTGCTATTTTAAAGTGAATACGTGACTTGCCTTTGCATGTGTTTGTGACCAATGAATCCAGTGGGAAAGGATAGTCCCACCCTTTCACCAACACCTTCTATCATCACTATTCTGAATATGGAAAGGGCTTTGTCGCTTTTATTTACATCGACTTGAACGACAGCCATGTAATTGTGTCTAAGGTCAAGTGGATACACTGTATATGCAGAACGTAGATGCCTTGAGCAGATTCAATCGTTATTAAGCTTTACCTTGATGTATACAATATAGAAATTCTCCAACACAGGCAACATGCTGTGTCTTTTGTAATTTCATAAATCATTTTGTCATTAGTTTTTGCTTTGTCAGTTCCGATTGCAATCAATTTGACAATTGAACAAAGCTAATGATTTCATTTTTATTGTGTCATATGTAAAGCACTGGTGTAATACTGCATCGATCATTATACCATACGCATTAGTGATGTCAAATGAACAAGGAACGCGACATTACAAATGCGGGTTTAGTTTCTCTGAAAGCTGATCAACGCTCAGTCTGAATATGGAGACATATTGTCTGAACGGATACCAGTTATTTTGGTCCAGCACGGCAATGATCCACGCCGCCAGTACACGATGACACACAGGCAGCCAGCGCATACATTGTAATCACCTCATTAGGCGACAAGTAACCACCAGGACTGCACCAGTGGGCGTCAATAGAGACACCATTGTGAACATCTGTAACTCATGTTTGCAACCGTAACATGCGTATATAAATAAATCTGGGATATCTGGATCGTCAAGGAATAGCTATCGGGTTCGTAGACATATGTTTCTTGTCAGCTTATCATACTACCATATTACCACATAGTTCCGACAACGTCTAATTGCCATGAGACCTGAGACAGGATGTATTCAGCTGTCAGCTACTAATAAATATACTCACACACAAAAGAAACGCAAGTCGAGTATGCAGTATACATGTTATAATTTATTTTCAACAATAAAGACAAGAAATTCTAATAGGGTAAGATTGACAAAATTTTGACTGAAGACAGTTTAATGGATTAAAAGGCAGATGACATAATTGTTTTTTTTCAAATGTTAATGGCTTACACAGTTTCGGGTCAATACCCAAAATGTCAGTAATTAGCATTGATCACTGCCACACATCTCCTGTACATTGAGTGGATCAGACGATTTGTGAAGGCCCTAGGGATCCTCCTCTTCCGTCTGCATGGGAGACACAAAAGCGACTTTCATCAGAGAAGATGACACTCCTCCACTCACGATGACGTCAATTGTGATGACCCTGTGTCCACTGAAGTCGTGCTTGTTGATGCCGTGGTTGGAGAACAGGACGACGTGCTGGTCGGCGACATCTGAGGTTGTTGGAACGGAGACGTCGGATCACAGTGTCCCGGCTAATGTGTCGATTATGTGTTCCTATGGTCTGTCGAGCCCTTTCACTTGCAGTTAGGAACGGATGTCGCTGGTGTTGACGGGTAACCTGCCGATCTTGTCGAAGTGTGATGACCCTAGGACGACCGCTCCGAGGAAGGTCATCTGTGGTCTGTGTAGCATTGTATCGATGCAGGAGACGATAGATTGTGGTTATGTTAACGTTGAAATGACGGGCAACATCTTGGACAGACTCTTCAGCTTCCAAACGTCCGATAGCCACCTTCACCAAATTTTCAGCGTTCAACATTTGGCTTGTACTCCTTTAATACTTGATATATGAATATGACTTTTGCTAACAGTAATATGTGATTATTTAATTTCTGGGAAACGTCCTATTTGAAAATTCAACTATAGCGATAGCCTTATATGATCGTCGAAATAAAAGAAGAAAGTTGTACATAAACACTGTATACAAATCAATTATCGAAGATAATCTTCAAATGTAATGATAAATATCCCCAAAATACAATGTGCATCTAATCCTTAAATCACTTAAGATACGTTCATCTAGCTACATAAAATTGTACAAGGATATTTTTTTCCTGTAAAGGGATAGCCACAATGGATGCACGTGACCAACTACAGACATATCACAAAGTAGGCCACAACTCTTAACATGAATTAGTAATGCTAATTTCCGCATTCACTAAACTGAATCCAATTCTATAACCTCTAATCATTTCCTGACTTGTACAATAGGTTATTTGGAATTTATAAACATTGAATCAAATATTGTTAACATGGAAGAAAATTTAGCCAAATTATGTAACTGCAACACAATAGGATACATGGCTGTTGTCCTGGAGGAACAATATCGAAGAAAATATTTTGACCGATGCCAGACCTCAGTTGCTATTTTCGTGGTTGTTATCACGAAAACATAATCACAAGTGTTTCCTGTCCTTTCTAGTTAGTGAATAAAGTTTATTATAATGAATGAGAGATTGTTAGATACTTGTATCGCTCTGTCTCTAATAGATGTCAGTCTGTCTGCACAGTACATTACGCATTTGTTAATGTTGATTTCGTCTCGTTTTCGCTGGATGTTTATGCTATATTTAGGCAGGTTAGTGCCGCACACATTCTAACCATTTGTGAATTGAAACCTGGGCTATAGTTGTGTCCCCTGTCTCACACCCCTATAAAGTATCAGCAAAATGTCAGACATATCAGTCAAAGAGCTATTGGTTTTGATTCTTAAATTATTCAGGTCGCACCCTTTCCGCACAAGCTCAATAGACAACATTTCAATTCAAATCTTATTTGCAACTGATCAAAATATCATCGATGCTCTGATGTTGGGACCTCCTCGTTATTCTAATACCGTATGCCTCTTCTGGTGTTAGTTAGTTAGCCATAACGACAATAGGACGCTTGACGCTGTCATTTACTAAAATATCCTTTCGCCATTCTACACCATGTAACCTTTTGGCACATACACAAAGAATGCCGCCGTTAGCCCATGCATCAACCATGTAAATGTAGGTGTAGTGACATATAAACAGCTTAGCTTTAGTCAAATTTCGGCAGAGAACACTTTTCAATGAAAAACGGAGAATTGTATGTACTACCCAAGAGAAGTTAAAGAAAACCTGAATTTTTCTTTGTTAAATTTGTCAATTTTCACATGATCTCTGGTATCCGGATTACAACATTCAGGGCCTCGGTAGAGCTTTCAGATTTTTTTTTGTAGACATGTGGAAAACATTTCCAAATTTGATGCAGCAGTGTCAAAAATGATGTCCGACGCAATCCCCAACTTTGACTGGTATGTCCCATATCTTCCTATGTTTTTTTTCAGGTGAACAATTGACTTGCCTTTGCATGTGTGGTAGGACACGACATGCTTGTCATTTCGCGAGAGTCTCTGGCGTTGACGATTTATATTTTCTTACATTAAAACATTCAACCTACATTGATCAGGCTGCCATGGGGATGTTCCTTTTGGATGAGGCATTGGCATTCTCTGGCCTTTTTTATTTTTAGCTCCAAATCATTACATGTTTAATTTCCGTATCATTTGGTCCGTGTTTCTGTCATGCGATCAGGAGATTATATCTTGATGGTTTGACGAGTTACAGGAAAGAGACTCAGAGCTCTAAAAGCCCACAAAGCTGACTTGACATTGACTTGATCCGTTACTTATCTTCTCAAAAGTCCTCACACTCTGATCATCTGGAAATATTACGTACGAAGAGCATGCTTAAATCGTGAGGGAATCAATGTTATTCCGACCAGTGGACATGATGGAATCAAATACGAAATAAAACCTGAAATCAACGCTCCCCATTTTCTTCGTTTGTGTGTATTTAAAGTTCTATTCTATTTGTTTCTAAAAATAGTTCGCCTACAAGTACAGGCTATCAACTGAGTAATGAAGTTGACAATATTTCTTTTTTTCTCGTTAAGTAACTAATGAATTTCCTTTGGAGTAATTATCTTACCAGCTATTTTTTTAAACGTTACACCCTTATGGAAGGCTTGAACCAGAAACCAATTACATTAGTAACTGTAACTAATCAATCACAGACACTGAATATACAAAAGAAAATTTCTTTGTTGTCTTTATTTCCATAACACACTTTCATGTGCCTAAATGTATGTAGTGAATAATTGGATGATAGATTTTGTCAACGATTCACGTGATTAGGACTTTTGTGTAGCAAATACAACGTTAAAATGTCAAAGAAGCTATTTTTATTACATTAAACACGTATTCTCAGAGGAATACTATTTGTCAGATAGCTACTGACAAACAGAACCTCAATTACCTTTTGTTACTTCAAACACTGTTAGCTGAAAAATCCCAATTCAACTGAAAGACAACTTTATGTGAGACATTTTTCCATATGGAGAATTAAAGTAACTACATGTACTGTATTACCTGGATAACATAATATAAAGTCGACACGTGACAACTGACAGCTTCCATTGAGCTGGATATATTCTGGCACGACAGGAAAATGAAATATTTTGTTAGATCACGCCCTGTTCTAACAATACAGTTTAAGTCGATCATTATCTTTGGAATTGAAAATTGTGAAGATGTGAATTTCTATTTACATTACGAAATAAATGACATAATTAGCAATATTCAATGACAGCCCTAATAAACAATAGAAAAGAACCATTTCCATAATCATACAAACCTCTATGAGTCCATTTTAGGATTCCGTCTGTATCATAAGCATGCGTGAATCACTATCAAATCGTGATGATATCTTTATGCATGCCAAAATATGTTATCAACGAGTCAGTCCAGCATTTCTCATATTGTTTTCTCGGCACATTTCAGAAGACATTTGCCAATAAATTGTGAACATGCAGACCATGTGTTTTGTTATGCATGCAATCTTAAATTAATTTATCAGCATCTATTTCTTTCAGAAGAGCCCCATCCCTTTCAGTTATCTACCAACAGATTTTACAGGCTCATTCAGAATATTTGAAAGGGGAGGGCGGTGCAAAGTTTTATCAATCTGATGACCATCAATTTTGAGCGGTCCTGGTCAGCCTTGTCGAATTGCATCACAGGCCATATATTTCAGGGCTGTCCAGATACCAGTGCGGACGTCACCGATAAAAGTTGCACTTGTTTGCCGTCTTTAAGTGCTACAGTTACATTTACCGCTCACATCAATGCGATGATTAACGAAGATATCACCCGCAAACAAACCTTACGTGAATGGTATACCCTCGCGTAACCTTGATTCGTGGATATAAGGAAAGTTCACCCAAATTCGTGGTTTACATGTCCGATTTTGTTTTGTATACTCACTGATCGTTTAATTCATCTATTAAACTATAAGAAAATGACGAAGATTCCACTCGTGACTGAAAAGTATGTTTACCGAAGCCATTTGCATTCATCAGCCATTCATGTGCACACAAAATGTGACGTCACCTTGATTCGCGGATTACGTAGTAGATTCTTGTATCGCTATGTACGAAAGCCCAGTACCGTTACTATGTCATATTTTTTTATGAATTCGAATCTATACCTAACAGCATTTCTGTGTCGGCTGAAACAGTTGAAGAGCATAGTTATTTAACACACAACTCCAAAACGAATCTTGTCAATAAAGTTATGTACACTATTTACAGGTAAGTTTGTGTCCTCTTTCAGTCCTTCTCTTCCGATGGTTTGCATGGCAGACCATGGAAAGGGCAATAACACGTGTCATGCGTCCGAAGCACGCGCACTGGACAACAATACTGTAAGTGCACCCAGTGGTTAGAGTCATGATACATGCACTGCCCCCATTGTACGAAAAACAGTGATGTGCATTGGTCTGAAAGTGATGACACACGCAACATGTTTCGTCATCGGATATTGGCGAATCCTCACTGTCACTGCTGTATAGTAGATTAATCGCACCGGATGGTCCCGCTGCTGGCTCGGTGGTACTTTTATGTTTCTTTTGAGATTGTTTAGCTGATGTATGTGACTTTGCTGGTCGTTTCTTGGTTGGTACTGGCTGTTCAGAAGTTGAACTTTTAACATAGTTTTTAACTTGAATTTCCATCTCTGGCTCAGTAATGGCTTTGCCGCTAACGATCTTGTGGATAGATCTACGTGGTTTTTTTGCTTCTTCTGAATGACGGGAAGCTGGTCAACAAAGAATTGGGTTTGGTCAAAGTTAGTGACGAGATTTTCCTTCTCAACGTTAGGGTTGGAACGTGGGCTGTGTACGTCGTCAGTAGCTGGTACTTGCTGCGACTTGTAATCAACGTGTGATGCGTGGATAAAAGCAGCTGGTTGGAATGCAGATTTGTCAATCATATCTGGCGAAAAGGGATAGATTCCAGACTTTCTGAATGCCGACTGCAAGTGACCAGGCGTTAAAGCAGCAGAATATGTCCTGCAGGCTACGGAGGCGATGTTATATCTGTTGACTGTGGTATCATCAGACTTCAACAGCTTGTGACATTCGGCATTGTAGATTTTTGTAAACGAACCGAAACATCCCACGTCCATTGGCTGCAAAATATGACTTATGTGAGCCGGGAGGACAAACAACACAATATTGTGATCTTTTGCCCAGTCTATCAGAGACGGTGAAATGTGCGACTTGTGGCCATCGTACAGAAGAAGCAAAGGTCCATTCGGCGTTGCTGGAGATGCATATCGAAGGAAATGCCTGCCCAAGTAATCTTGGAATATAACATTATTTGACCATCCCGATTCAGAAACAGTTCCGTCACATGCCGCCGTACAGCCTTCAAGCAATTCACTTGCGCATTCTAGCACCCGCAAATACAAAGAAATGTGGAATAAATGTGCCCAGAGCATTTCCACATCCCAAAAGTGTGACGACGGACGATCTCTCCTCCGAAGAAATCTCGTAGGCCACGGAATTTCTTGAGCCAACAATTTTCGGTGCGACATGGGACTGGTTGATTCCTTTCTCGTCTAGGTTATAAATTGCTTCTGGTCTTGATTGGAAACCGTATTTGTCCATAATCATGGCAAGTTCATCAAAATATTTGTTGATGCATTCCTCTGAACTTGCTTTAGCACGAAGTTCCGTGAGAGACTTGGCACTTCTAACTTTCAACTCCGGCCGTCGCTCCAACAGACCATATAACCACTTGACAGATAATGGATGGGACAGGTCACGTTTTCCTAACTGACAAGCAAAGTTAGACCCTAATTGGACAACCTCTTTCCTGGTATATCCGTATCCGATTGATGCCATGTATGTTACATGATCAACACGTCTAGTTTCCTGCTCCGCATAAAAAATTGGAGTGGCACTTGAATTGACAGTGTCAACATTGATCTTGCCTTTTATTCTCTCTCTCAGTGTTTGCCGCTCTATGAACTGCAACTTTATTGTTTTTGACTTCCAAGTAAGCATTAGTCAAAGCTGTAGGCGAATAACTTTTGTATCCCTGTCGCGAAGGCGTCGATGAACCCTATGGAAATGAAAAAAAAGCTATACGAGATGGCCCGAAAATGTTTCCATAGATTTATGATTTTAACAGACGGCAGCCTCTCAAGTCACGTGACTTATGTTTATTGACATCTAGACAAGCAGACGACGAGAGATGAGAAGGGTAGTGCTTACGGTATATATTTTAATTGATGTTTTGTAAATATGAAAATTGGTATTAGTGATTTAGGGCTATTTATCTCAGTGTTGGACATTTGGTTTTTCTGTACTTACGTGTAATGCAGCGATTCGGAAAGTTTTTGTCAGCAAGGCGTGGCAGTGTGTGTACATCAAAAGTACCGCTGTGTGACGTCATACGAGACTTAATTAACGAGATATCACGATAATTACCGCGATCCACGAATCAAGGTTACCCACGAATTTAGGTAACGGTTCTGTGTAAGTCGGAAGGAATTTTGGAGATAACATGACATCAAATACTAAAGGATTATATGAAGGCTTTTTATGTGATGGTTGAACCAGCTCTTCTCAGCTGTTCCAAAATAAGGGGTTTGGATATTTAGAAAAAAATAGATCAAATTTTTGAAAATAATAACCGGTCTAAGGAATTCAACACAAAATGTAATGGTTTATGGGTAACCTTGTTGGTGACTAATTTCATTATATTTTTCAAATACGAAACTCTTCTAAAGAGACCTTTCTGTTCCTAAAAACTATTCGTACTGCCAAAAATTGTCTTATATCTTGCAGGCTTCATTGGTGAGGTATTCCAGTATTTCCAACAAGACCTGATGTGTTCATCATAATCTTTGTTTCAACGCCATCTTGTTGTATATTCATGACTACCGTGACAAAAAACTATCCACAATAATGTATGATAAGACGGATGACGTTTATGGTAAACATGACCATTGTGGAGGACAAATCCGAATTTGATAAAAATGTCGTCCGATGCAATATCCTATTTTGACTTCCACCATATGTTCCCGTGATTGTTTAGGTGAACAATTGACTTGCCTTTGAGTGTTTGTGTGATAGGTGCCACCGGCGGGGCAGGTTAAGCTCGCCTTTTAGCGGCCACCTGGTATCATTACTGTTTGATAGCGGTTCATAAACACATGCTCATGATATACTAGTAGTCGGAATCGTACAATGGACTCTCCTTTTTAAGACGAGATCTCTTATATAATGATGGCCATGCCCCTGTGTTGCTTATATTTATGGATTATCGATGCTATGTTTTACGAAACATAACTCATTCAAATTCGTATCATGTAATACTCTTCTTGTCTTCGCATATTTAAGCTGTAAAGAATACCGTTTTGTGTGTTTTTGAAATTTAATTTGCATTTGGTTTGATTTATTCAGGCAAGCGGCAAAAACGCATTGATATTCAATGTGATAACGAAATGATTATCGTTCACGCCAAAGTGATGATACGCTGGATAATATGTGTGCGTTCTGTCTGTAAAAACAAAAGAAAGGACGGAATGTTTCAGATGAATATCGATCCTCACAGCTGGCTTCACATTGCCAGCTATGTGGCGCCACTCATTAACTTCAAACACCTCAGCTACATATAGAAATATATATATGTGCATCACATGATATCGACGTGGTCACCGGGATATCCGCTTTCCTATTATCTCAGTATTCCGTTACAATAACACACTGTTAAAAGTTCACAATAGTAAGTGATACTGATATACCGTTTTAAACACGATAATACAAGTGGTATATGAATGTCATCAACTGCATAGTAGAAAAGATAGCGACAGAACCATTTCCATAATCGTAATAACTGAAAGCACCAAAAGCTTTTCCATAATCACAAGAAATATCTGCTTGGAGAGTCCATTGTACGAATCCGACTATAAGTTACACACAACCAAATGTCTTCCCATAGACTTCTATATTAACGTTATATTTTAAAAAAAATAATAACTAAGCATTCAACAGCTATTACCTGTACGTGTGTGCACAGTTTGGCCTTAGAGCAGTAATAAAAAAAATAAAAAATGACTAGCTTAGCCAGCTCCTTTTCCGAGTACCGGAAGCTAAACACCCCCCCCCCCCCCCCCCTCCCCCCTCCAGTTTTTCACCAAATGTCACCTACTTGAAAATAGCTGTGGTCACATTCAGCATAAGTCATCATGTTGAAAAAAACAGTACTAAATATAGAAAAACATGGTCAGTTTTAATAACTGGATGGATGTACATTTGAAAGAAACTCTTCTAAAGAGACCTTTCTGTTCCTAAAAACTATTCGTACTGCCAAAAATTGTCTTATATCTTGCAGGCTTCATTGGTGAGGTATTCCAGTATTTCCAACAAGACCTGATGTGTTCATCATAATCTTTGTTTCAACGCCATCTTGTTGTATATTCATGACTACCGTGACAAAAAAATATCCACAATAATGTATGATAAGACGGATGACGTTTATGGTAAACATGACCATTGTGGAGGACAAATCCGAATTTGACGTATCAGTGACAAAAATGTCGTCCGATGCAATATCCTATTTTGACTTCCACCATATGTTCCCGTGATTGTTTAGGTGAACAATTGACTTGCCTTTGAGTGTTTGTGTGATAGGTGCCACCGGCGGGGCAGGATAAGCTCGGCTTTTAGCGGCCACCTGGTATCATTACTGTTTGATAGCGGTTCATAAACACATGCTCATGATATACTAGTAGTCGGAATCGTACAATGGACTCTCCTTTTAAGACGAGATCTCTTATATAATGATGGCCATGCCCCTGTGTTGCTTATATTTATGGATTATCGATGCTATGTTTTACGAAACATAACTCATTCAAATTCGTAACATGTAATACTAGCTTAGCCAGCTCCTTTTCCGAGTACCGGAAGCTAAACCCCCCCCCCCCCCCTCCCCCCCTCCAGTTTTTCACCAAATGTCACCTACTTGAAAATAGCTGTGGTCACATTCAGCATAAGTCATCATGTTGAAAAAAACGGTACTAAATATAGAAAAACATGGTCAGTTTTAATAACTGGATGGATGTACATTTGAAAGACATAAAAATCTTACAGAATATCTCTCGATCTGCACTGAAGGCGCCCTATGAAAACCGCACTGTCCAAACTGGTTTTGATTTGGTGTAGTAGAACCTGTAGCATAAGTATGAATCACTGACTAGGTATGATACCATATTTACGTTGGCGCCGGGAATACTCGAGAGAGAGAGAGAGAGAGTGAGTAATTCATCAGGCTTGATCGTTCGAGAAGTTTCGGGTTGGGGCAGTTTTTAGAAAGCTTGCTGTACCGACCTATGTTTATAAGGACGAGAAAGGGTCTATTCGAGTGTTTTATTCCACCTGACTTGCAACAATATCTACATATAATACCTGACGACAAACCGGAATCCTGTTTCGAACCAACTGGGTGTAAACAGTTTCCTGGGTAATGAACTCTCCGACTTGCTAGTATTCGAAGGGGTCTTAACAGAAGAAGATGATCGTTCCGGTCCTGAACTACCAAACTGATCTCTTCTGAAATTTCCCTGACCATTCCTGTCTGAGTACAAGAAATGTTACTGCCTATGAGTAACCGAGTAATCATCTGCCAAGGTTGCAGCCTAGGTGACTGATCTACCGTCTGTTCATCCAACGTCCTCATATCGGTATGCACATACTGCTTGAAATCTTTCAATAAACTCAGGCACAACAGCTTCCATAACTTCCGACCATCATCCTTCGATAAACACCACCTGTCAAACAACGTCTTCTTTTTTCCAAACAAACTCCTTCTAAGTATCATCGACCCTTTTCTTCGGCTGGCTAGATGGTTGTCTACAGGTACCAACTCATAAGCCTTCAAAATAACCTGTTTCAACTTTTGTTCGTGAAAAGGAGGTTCTAATTTGACATTTTTGTCACATCAAAGGGATGTAGATAATTTGGAGAGAAATTATTTCTGTTACGCAATGACATTTCACGAAGCCTGAACCCTCTTCTTGGATTTCCAGTTCGTTCAATTTCAGCTTCATTTCCTATATTAGCACTATTACTCGTCAGTTTTTCATTTCACTTTTTCACTCTTATCTTATAGAAAGGAATAACAACTTTTCGAAATTAAGAACCACCTTGCAACCACAATGAACGATTTAGCAACTTGCTGAGATACAAAATAATAATGATTTATTTTCATGATATCATTGCCTGTTTTGTTAAATGGTAAGTTAAATGTCCCTTTAATAATGGTGTCCACTGATTATACTGCTTCTGGGAGAGTAACAGTACTGCCTAATTATATTGATTATACTGTTAGGTTAACTTCATATGATGGTATCACGTAAACACGTGTCCTGGTAGCAGCTGCTTAAACTTTCAAACATAACATTTCTTTAGCGTGCTCTGAAATAGAAAAAAAATATGATCGTGCCTCGCTTTCTTTATGTAGCATTTCTTCATCGTCAAAATACTTAAGAGAGAACTTTTTTTATGGATTTAAACTCGTTTCACAAACATCTGGTGTAAGGTGTATTATTTGCCTGTATTTTGTTTGAGCTCCTGATACAGTGATATTCCTGCATAACTCTTGTTCCACTGGTGGTTGGTGAAGCAATCTTAGCAATTTTAGACGTTTATAGGAGCCCATTCAATGTCTATGTCTTCCCCTTAGGGGTCAACGTTATAATTTCAGTAAGGTCATTATTTCACTTCAGTGCAGACAGGAGAATCACTCCTGGCGTTAATTCATCATCCAGCGTTGTGAGTTCAAGGTTTCTTCTATTCGGACTTCTTTAGGAACAAGTGAGGGATATTAGTTTTACGTCGCTTGGGGGAATGGGTTTCACACATTGTACTTAAGTAGGGATTCGAATCAGGGTCTTCTGTGTGACGAGCGAACTCTTTAACCACAAGGCTACCCACCGACCTTGTCTCTTATTTAAATATTAGGACATATTGTGTGAGTGACTTTCTTATATATTACGGCGCTCCGATCATCACCATAACAGACGAAATGCCATGCTAGTTGTCGAAAACAAAATACCCGTGCACATGTATTTAAATATTTCCACAGCGTGCATTTATCACTTATTTTTAGTTAGTGAACGCTGACCTTTACGGGACAAAACACGTTTGCTACACGTTTATGTTTCGATGACGGGAATCTATGTACACCCTTCAATGTATGATATCCAAAACAATAAATAACATCAGAATGTCGCCGAAACCTAATCTTTTAAATGACATATTTATCGATTATATAGCTGATACACTTGAGGAAAGACAAGAATAAGGCCAATATTTGTTGTATAATAGTCTTCATCTTCACAAAGGTTGATCATGTGCATATGTTTTTTTGATAATTATACATTCTTTAGAAGAATAGAGTGAGTGAGTGAGTTTGGTTTTACGCCGCTTTAAGCAATATTCCAGCAATATCACAGCGGGGGACATCAGAAATGGGCTTCACACATTGTACCCATGTCGGATTCGAACCCGGGTCTTCGGCGTGACGAGCAAACGCTTTAACCACTAGGCTACCCGACCGCCTTAGAAGAATAGAAATGACAGGAGAGGTACAGTACGCATTGTAAGGCCATTCGTATTTTTATGAGCTTCACATCTCCAAACACAACCAGATAGAGAAAACATGTGTTTCACTAATTGTGTTATTTATATTAAGAAATTTTACAGTTTAGAACACTTGATAACAGTCTTTAGTCCTAGTCGTTTTGCTTCGGAAACAAATAACTAGAGTTAAAAATGATGAAGCTGACCTGTTTTTAATGAGAGTGCAATGGTAGTAGTATTTGTTTTATCACATCAAGGCTTGAGTTTCCAAAGTGGTGTGTAAACGCGAGATACGAAAGTTTATTATTATTTCATGTCGGAATCAGGCCGGGCGGGGTAGTGGGAAAGACGGACAGAATAATATCAGAATACAAGATCGGAAGGACTGCGATTATGTTGAATTAACCCGGATAAAAAACAACAAAAAACAGTTACGTATATATGACGGGGCTTTTCTATAATCAAGTCAGAATCAGGCAAACCATTGATTGACAGAACGAGCGACAGAAGGGTACACTTATCAAAGCATTATTATATATGATTCTTTTCGGGCGGAGTTTTACCATACATCTTATCTAGACCGTTTTCAACGCCCCACAGACGTCTCATAAACCTACAGGATGGGAGGTCTTTTTTGTACATGTACACATGTTATGCGTGAAAACAATTTTCCACTCTCCTGTTTTGAAAGGCAAGCTTAATCTGAGCAGGTGCTATAACCCTTACGTTTACGGCTGTCGTCTCATATTAAAACTGTTCAATTTGTTGAAGGTTGCAATGTGTTTACGTTACCAAGAATCTTTCTGTTGCCATGAATCCTTACACAACTGTTCGAATGTGTGTCTAACAGCAACACCTGTTTGTCAGGTGTCACGGTAACAATGTACCACTTTCTGGTCCTAAAAACAAACGCAATTTGTCATGTGTAATGAGTGTTTTCAGAGGTAATTCTAGCTTACAAATATTTCTTGAATACTGCGTAAGTGGCCATGGATATCTACTTTTGAGTACATATGATAAAGACCCAATCTTTACACACATGGAGAACATACAAACACTCAAATACCAAAGATCCGGGTTAGAATTGGTTAGAATTCAACAACTCATGCTTATCTAAAGAAGCGACAAACGGGATCGGGTGGTCAGGCTGGCTGACTTTATTGATGCATGTCCTCGTATCTTAATTGCGTAGATCGATGCTCATGGTTTTAATCACTGGATTGTCTGGTCCAGATTCGATTATTTACAGAACACCGTCATATAGCTGAAATATTGTTGTGTGCGTAACCAACCAACAGACGAACAAAACAACAAACTACCCAATTATTTGTGAGCTATATATACCACCAGTATTATTAATGACCAGCGTCAGATTACTATTGTGTATATTCACATCTAATGAGTCTTCCTTATTACACGACGAACACGGGCCAAGACGGGCCAAAGTTTTATTGGCTAATTACTCCATTATCGGCGACCATACCTACATATTATTGATGCAACATACACATGTGACATTAATGAACAATCACCACCCAAAAACGTGCACCATAAAGAAGTGATTCTGAGTAAATCGCTTGAGAGCAAGAAAGTGGAGCTGTGTGTAAGCGTCGATGTAAAAGAGCAATCGTTGAACAAAATAGGATTTGAAACGTAACAAATACTTCTAGCTATCGTGATACAAATTTCCATCTGTCGTCATAGCGTTTACATTTATAGGATAGTACTATATCTAAGTAAGTATCGCTTAATAATGTCATTGTTCATCGTATTTAAAGCAGACACGTTGGTTAAAGTCGACCTCTTCTCCCCATACACACAATAGTCTCACAAGTGTTCGGTCCGACTTGGCCCGTGCTGTCAAAATCAACTTTAAACACACAGATGATACGTATTTGATTTGTATTTACATCTATAGAGTGGTATTATATCTACCTATATACCACTTTATAGTGTCTCATATCGCGGTATTTAAAGAAAACAAGGTGCTCAAAGTGAAGCCCTTTTCCCTCTACACTCTCAACATAGTCTCTATCAGAAGTGTTTGGTTTGTGTTGGGTCCGATTTGGCCCGGGCTGTCAAAATGAACTTTAAACACACAGATGTATCATCAAGTGGGTTTTCATCTATAGATTCGTATTATATCCACCTATATACCACTTTATAATGTCACAGTACAGCGCATTGAAAGAAACCTAGTCCGTTAAAGTCAAACACTTTTACCGTAGTTTCTTAAGAAAATCTCTGTCAGAAGTGTTCGGTTCGATCGTATATATATAAAATATCAGGTTCAGACCAGATTCATCGTTCTGAATGATGTGTACAACATGTCCATTACTTTACCGATTCCAAGAAATAAAAATGGAATGTTGACACGACAGACATTTAATTTCCTCTTTTCTCTTGGAATGGTGTTACAGTACTATTTCTGAGTTTTTTAATTATGGTGTTTTTAAAAGAAACCTCCATTTAAGAGGTATCCAAATGATTCATAATAAAACAAACTCATGTATTGATGAATCACTATCATTGGTTTGTTGTTTAACGCCGCACTCAGCATTATTCCAGCTTTATGACGTCGGTCTGTAAATAATCGAGTCTGGACCAGACAATCCAGTGATTGATTTCATGAGCATCGATCCACGTAATTCGGCTTTCCTTACTTACCGACCAACACCGCCCCCCCCCCCCCCCCCTCTCCACACCACCCCTCAACACACATGCACGCACGCACGCACATCCGCACCCACCCACACACATGCACGCACGCACACACACGCACACACACATGCGGTCTTTCACTCTCACAAAGGCCGAGGTCGAGGTCGTGAACCGACTTATATAAACTGACAATGTCTGAGATACACAGTAACAATACATGCTGTACACGCTACATGTATACATGCTACGAGCAAGGTGATACAAGGTAAAATCGTAATTGAAGAAGTGAAATCTCTTAGCAGGTCTTCCTGGGAGTAAGACCTCCCTCCGTATAGTCATATATAGTCGCTCTCGGCTTTAAACTTGATTGAATCCAAGTACTTGCTCAAAGAAAAATGCCCACATAGAAAAATGAGAAGAATTCCAGTTCAGTTGAAGGGAACTGGCTACAGAAAATTCATACACCTGAATTTAAGTTGAACTTTTCGGCCAAGTTCACTTGTTTTGACGTTGCCAATCTGAGCAAAAATTCCGATTCATACGCAGAAAGAGACCGATCCGAGAGGTGGGCAGAACCATTGATGCCTATTTTTTAAGGTTGTTTCGCTTTTATTATTATTATTATTATTATTATTATTATTATTATTATCGATGATTGTGCCCATGGATTTAGTCAAAGTGGTAAACTTCAATAACGATTTGTATCTAATTTTTCTATATCAAGAGAGCTGGCGGGGATATATTAAAAATACGTCTACCGTTCATCTCGGCATGAAACCCAACTTACTCACACGGTGCATGCTCATATATGTGCTCACATGTACCTATATACAAACATAATTTTCGAATTATTGTACGTTATACAATCGAAATTGAATAATTATAACAGGGTGGCTATCGCTTATCAGTCCCACTTAAAAGCGTTTTTTGTAATCTTTAAGATCAGTCATATTTCGATTTACAGACAAACGCGGGTAAAAAGTAACTCCTCAATGTTAAAATCAAATTCAAAGCTGAGAAATCGTCTTAAGTATTCACGGTGTACATATACATGTACGAAAACCTTTCTCGCTAAATACATTTGGCCTCATTCGCGAAGCACGCGGTATTTTGCGTGACGACACAATCTGATTTCAATATATTGAATTTGTATAATAATTTGCGGGAAATGGTTGTGTTTGCCATCTAATTGCATTGCGTTAGCCTGGCGGTTCGATTCTCATATGTCATCGGCACTGTTTCATGAGAGAGAGAGAGAGAGAGAGAGAGAGAGAGAGAGAGAGAGAGAGTTCTGATTACGTACAATGTAGTATGTTCTGTTTCTCGCTAAACTGTATATATTGATCGCTCTTCTCTGAAGGATGAATGCATACATAGTTTTGCATGTGAGAAGTGATTTGCCGTTTTTATTGACGATAAATGTGTATTTGGCAGGAAATGTTAACATCTGAAATTCCTACACATGTACTATTATAATTGAATTTTTGTTGTATGCAACGCTTTTTCCTCAAGAAAATGGTCTTCTCTTCTTTGTGTTGCATCATTCTACTATACTCATCCTCGGTGGTTTTGTTGTACATGTGTCAGAGAAAATCGATCAACAAGAAACGTGCGTCAGTGCATAGGTTCAAAGAGAACTGAACGCAGCTAACAATTGCCAAGTTCTAACTTAATAGCATTAATACACAACATAATCTCACATGTACACACTGTAAAGTCCATGGACAGTGAAACCGTGTTTACTTCAACATTAATGAAACGATTTATCATCATGGTTTAAGATGATGAACATAAATGTATTCAATGTCCTGATATATCCTCACCACTCTGGAAAAATTGTGAGCTGGCCCAGTCGTCTTCTTCACGGTAATTCGGTGTGCAGAGTTGCGTCTCTTTAGCATGCCATAAACCTACATGTGTGGTCGTGAATTCAAATCCCTGTTCGTCCTGATTATGTTTCTAGGTTTGTCATCACATACCCGTGCTCCTGGGTTTCAATGGTATGGTAAACGTCTGAGACCTGCATCACGTCGGGCTTTCCTTCTAGACACTAGGGGCACGCTGTGATATAAATGAAATACTGTTCAAAACCGCGTTAAACCCAATTCAGTATGATATATTATCAGTAGCACGTTTGTCTCGAACAACGGAGAATTGGAAAAATTGTCTTTGGTTCCCAAGATTTCAAGATTTCCCCGTGAATACATGCGATTCATACATGTGTACATAAGGGACCGTTGTCTCAATATATCCCGCCTAATAAGTAGAATGAAAGACAAGATGAATGGCTTTATGGATGGTCTCTAACAACTGGAAGATGCAACGAGGTATCACGACTTAAATGTTAATCACATATTGAAGATGCGAGTTTCTGCAATGTGTGAAGCAAATACTTGATATCCCTAGTCAGTTTCTCCATATTGTGCAATGCATGAAGCCGATCATTGATTTCCCTAGTCAGTTTCTCCATATTGTGCAATGCATGAAGCCGATCATTGATGTCCCTAGTCAGTTTCTCCATATTGTGCAATGCATGAAGCCGATCATTGATATCCCTAGTCAGTTTCTCCATATTGTGCAATGCATGAAGCCGATCATTGATATCCCTAGTCAGTTTCTCCATATTGTGCAATGCATGAAGCCGATCATTGATATCCCTAGTCAGTTTCTCCATATTGTGCAATGCATGAAGCCGATCATTGATATTCCTAGTCAGTTTCTCCATATTGTGCAATGCATGAAGCCGATCATTGATATCCCTAGTCAGTTTCTCCATGTTATACAATGTGTGAAACCAATAATTTGTGATCCAAATTATGTTCCACAACACACAAATCTTTTAAGTCATGTCCAAAGTAAAGATTTTGAGTGGAGCGCATTCTATATGTAAATGGTTAGTTTCACCAAGACGGTTCGATACGTTTATCCAATGTGGCGGATAATTGGTCTTGTCTTGACATGTTTGTGTTCTATAGCGTTAAGTGGCACTACTGACACGTGAAGATCTGGGTTAAAACTGGTGTTCAGCAACCCACGCTTGTCCAAGCAGGTTTCTAACGGGATCAAACGGTCAGGCTCGTTGACTTGGCTGCATGTCATCGTATCGTATACAAATTGTATAGATCGATGTTCAAGATGTTCAGACTCAATTATTTAAAGACAACAGGTATATATTGCTGAGTGCACTCAGACATTTCATTTCTACCACCACCACCACCACCACCACCACCACTACTAATGCTACTACAACTACTACTACTACTACTACTACTACTACTACTACTACTTTGTTGTTTAACGCCTCACTCAGCAATGGTCTAGTTATATGACGGCGGTCTGTAATAATCGAGTCTGTACAACCAATCCAGCGATTGACATCATGAGCATCGGTCCATACAATTGGGATTGCATCAACCAAGTCAGCGAGCCTGACCACCCAATCCCGTTAGTTGCCTCTTACGACCAGTGTAGTCGCCTTTTACGGAAAGCATGACCTATTCTACCCCGGATCTTCATCGGTCCAACTACTACTACTACTACTACTACTACTACTACTACTACTACTACTATCATTCTCCTGAGAGGGGATATTATAGATCGGGTGGTAAGCTAGGTGACTCGGTTCATTGCGTGTTATCTTGAGACCACAGCGTGGATAGTTGCTCATAATGTCAGTCACTGGATTGACTGACCCAGATTCGAATATTATCGTCTTACAGCTGGACTATTGCAGACCGTAGCCCCAACAACTAACAAACAGCACTATATAAGTTCAATAATACAAATAACTGCTTCCTTTTGCTGCCGATAATTCTGTTATCTCATACTTGGGTTTTGTTTCGAGAAGGTTGAAATTCTATTTGTGGATAACATGAAACACATTTACAGGAAAATACTGCGCGTTAAAATTAATGTACTTTACGTGGCTCATTGCCATCATTTTGATAATAAGTGTTTGTGCTAATTTATGTGGCTTTGGAGCCATATCTGGTTACTTGTTTACAACGTCAACTAAAAGAACCGTGCGTCATACAAGCATCTTCAAAACAATGTGATCTATAGTCCATCAGGTTGGCAAACATTTTGGTTCACTTTCACCGTTCTGGGATGTTTACAGCATATCATAGTCAATAAGCTTCCTCGAGAAGAAGCATCTTTTTCTCCCGCTGAACAGCCACCAGAGCAGGCGCGCTTGATTGGTCGTCCTAGATCAATACAGAATGCCGAGCTAGAGGCTGGAGGCTAGGTGTTTCAAGATCAGGACAAGGGAGGAGAGCCATGTCTGCGGAAGACTCGCTAACTTCTTCCTCTTCTCTGGAGTCTTACCCGCAACACGCTTTACCCATAAACACGGTGAGTTGTTTGTTTAAGACTTATTGACTATAGTTACATTGTTTACATGTGTTCAATTGAAGCAAACTAGTATTGAGATATAACTTGTTTCATAATCAAAATTATGTCTTATTAGGTATTAATTGAAATTAAATCCAGGCTGTGGTGTGGACATATAAGTTGTAATCTTGTTCAAATTTATGAAATGGTACAGAGATGAATAAAAATTGAAGGGTGCTGTTCTGTATCCGTCTCAAGTTAGGCTCTTCTTGTTTACAGTTTTTGTGAAATCTGTACTTTCTGTCCCCAAATCGTTCTACTGAAATGAATGCCACCAGTTGTGTGTGCCCTCAGTTCATACAATGTACAGCTCATACCTTGTTTCCCGAGAAAGATAATATTCGACATGGACACTAAAAACAGATACACTGTGTCATGACAAAAACAAGTGTCCTGAGTAAGTTTATGTTCGCCACACTCTTACTATATCCACCCAGTTGATACACAGGGCGGTTTCGAAAGTAAAAACAATTTTATTCATCCACTAAAAACGTGTTTCTCCGTGTTGATACAAAAGTGCTGCCGGGCTTCTGTAGTTAAGTGGAAATATGCAAACTTAATTGTAATTTTTTTAAACATAATTCTCACAATATGATTAATGGACTAAATTCACTGTGAATAGCATACATGAAGAAAAAGTATTGGGTTGTATTATTGTCTGGATAATAACAGAAACTGCATTTGAAAATGAAACTGTAATTTGTACGAATACATTTGCATGTGTATATTACCTCGTGTGGCTTCTTGAGTTGGTGACCAGTAGTCTACACCTGTGTTTGCTGTGAACGCCTTCAGTGTACTGCTTTGCTTGTCCAGATTCGGTTATTTGCCGACCGATGCGACACACCTTTAATTGTCTTGCTGTGGCATAAACTCTATTCACTCAATTCTACTTTGTCTGAAACACGCATTTCTTGTAAAACGACATCTTCAAGGCTCCAACATAATCTCGGGTATCTCTTACCCGATTTAATCTACCGAAGGATTCGTTATAAGACATCTTTAAATTCATCGCTACTTTCTTTGATGTCACCGTTCACAGTTGACTGGGCACACATCACAAAATCTGTAGTCACTGTAGACACAATATGGCGACATCTTGCGTCAGTCGTCAACATCTTGCATGATCACAATAGCATTGTCCATAAAAGGCGTCAGTTCCGACATCTCAACCATTAATTTTCAATCATTGATAATGTAGAATATTCAATTTATGATATGGTGGCGGGTATTTATTGATTTTTGTCTGCAATATATTGACTGGGTAAACTTGCGAATCACTCAGGCGCGATATCTTTATTAAATGTAGCTGATGTCCTCTTATTGATTAAATGTTACATTGTATGATATAAACTTTTATTCGGAGTGAGTGCGTTAGTATTGTTTTACGCCGCTTTCAGCAATATTCCAGCAATATCACGACGGGGGACATAAAACATGGGCTTCACACATTGTACCCATATGGGCAATAGAACCCGAATCTTCGACCTGACGAGCGATCACTTTAACCACTAGGCTAACCCCCCCCCCCCCCCCCCCCCCCCCGCCCCTTTCTACTTTTGAATCTACATGTACATACAGCGTCGTATGTAGATCAGTGCAAACACCGTTTGAAACGTCATCAACAGCAATATAAACTAAGGATTATTATTTAACACTTGACGTGGCATTACCAGCACTGATATGTCACATATCCACCACAGTGAGTCTTTAAACAGTATGTCAGCTATATCAAGGCGCGTCAGCTTGACGTGAGAGGAAACCCCGATCTGAATCAGGCCTTACACGTTTATCGCTGTGTTGAAACCTACCGGCATGGTTATAGTGCTAAGAAAACAAGATACATAACCAGGACGAATCTGTGATGTCCACCAGGCACTCTATTTGACCCAAGGCGAATAAGATTATTCTTTGCAGTTTGACCGGGGCTGAACTGCGCGTACAATCTTTAAAAAAAGTTACACTTTGACGTGAGTTGAACATGCATGACATTGTACAAATGAAATAACGTCCAAGTCATTGTCAAATAATTGTCTCCGTAGCTGGAGTCTCATTATATTGGGGGCACGGGTGGCCCAGTCGTCTAAGGCACCGCGATTCGCTGTGCAGAGTTGCGTCCCTTGGGCAAGCCAGAAACCTATGATTGTGGGTTCGAATCCCGGTTCGATCCGATTATGTTTCTAGGTTTGTCAGCACCATACCCGTGCTCGTGGGTTTCACCGAAGTGGTAAACGTCTGAGACCTGCATCACTTCGGGCTTTCCTCCCACATTAAGCTGACACGCCGCGATATGACTGGAATACTGTTAAAAGCGGCGTTAAACCCAACTCATTCACTCACTCATTATACTGTTGCAAAATTAGGCCTCGGTTGATTTGTGAAAAATTATGACTACTACATGCAATACTGTAACCATTGTTGCCTTGCTGTTCTTATAACATCTATCCTGCCACAGTATTTGTTCAGGTGAAATTCTACATTTGGAGTAAAATACAGAATATATATTTTGAAAACAAGATAGTTCTTTTATTTATCAGCGTCATTGTAACGGATTACTTCCGAAGAACGTAAAGATGTTAAGATCAACAAAGCGTAGTCAACCAGTTCTAAGCAGCAATTTGCGTTGGGAAGTCGATAAGAGAAGCATGTGTAAGAAGGCAGGCATAAAACAGTATGCGTTGGGGTGAGTGAGTGAGTGAGTGAGTAAGTATGGTTTTACACGGCTTTGGGCAGCAATATTCCAGCAATATCACGGCGGATGACAACAGAATGGGCTTTACACATTGTATCCATGTGGGTAATCGAACCCGGGCCTTCGCCGTGTCGAGCGAACGCTTTAACCACTAGCCTACCCCACCGCCCCAGTATGCGTTGGGAAGTATATAAGAGAAGCATGTGTAAGAAGGCAGGACTAAAACAGTTTGCGTTAAGAGGCAAGAATAAAGAAGTATGCGTAGGGAAGTAGATAACAGAAGCATGTGTAAGAAGGAAAGACTAGAGCAGTATGCGTTAACTTAGGAGGCAGCAGTAAAACATCATGCTTTGAGAAGTCGATGTGTTACAGAAGCAACTGTAAGGAGGCAGGAAGAAAGCAGCACGCCTTGGAAAATAGCTAACAGAAGCACGTGTGAGAAGGCAGGAATAGGGTAGTATGCGTTGTGAAGTAGATGACAGAAGCACGTGTGAGGAGTCAGGGATAGAGCAGTATGCGTTGTGAAGTAGATGACAGAAGACTTGTGAGAAGGCAGGAATAGGGTAGTATGCGTTGTGAAGTAGATGACAGAAGCACGTGTGAGAAGGCAGGAATAGAACAGTATGCGTTGCAAAGCAGATAACAGAAGCACGTGTGAGAAGGCAGGAATAACGAAACTTGCTTCAGGAGACAGGGATAAAGTAGCATCTGTTTGGATATAGATAACAGAAGCATGTGTTTGGAATCAGGAAAACAGTAGCGTGCCCTGGAAGCAGATAACAAATGTAAGAAGTTGGGAATAAAGAAGCCTGCGTTGGGAGGCAGGAGTAAAACATTCTGCCTTATGAAAAAGGAACAGTATGTGTAACGACGCATAAATAAGACATAAGGTGTTAGGGCTATCCACATGCGCAATATTACTCGAAATAAAGTGATCGCAAGAGACAAGGTGCCTGATATTTTCACAATATTATTATTTATTTGTATTCGATAAAGTGCCTTTCAAAACTGGATTACACTTTCACAATCTTGTACTCCATGACAGCGATAATATAGCAGGAGGGGTCTTTTTCGGCTCACTGGAAATATACAATTTAAAGTTACGGAAAACTTCGAAATACTGGTTATCAATCATTTCAAAATATCCTTTTATTTTTCTTATAGTTTTGCTCCTCTGACATGATCAAACACATAAGTATGGCTAAATGGCTTTGTTATGGCTTTTGAATAAGTGTCACCGGTTGGATAGAAAACGCTCACCTATTCGCGATCATTTGGCATCACCACTATTTGATAGTGATTCATCAACACACGCCTATGATATAGTCGGAATCGTACAAGGTACTGCTTGCAGTGGAAATTTCCTACGATGATGGAAAGGGTTTCCACATCAGCCTGGGCCCCACAATTGCTCATACCTATGCGTTCAGTGTTGTTATACGGTCCATATATTCAAGCGTTGAAATGAACAAAGTCTCATTCTAATTCATATTAACAAATGCGATACATTTCATATATTAATGATTTGTAAACTTTAAGGTGTTTCTCATTTCATAAACAATGCATATGCCATGTGCCAAATATGGCCTTTATCATTTACAGTCACGAGCTCTCAATGTCAAATCACTTTGATAGCTTTTCAAAGGTTAAATGATATCAATAGAAAATTACTGCCCAACAGGAAGGAATCGATTATGACCTTAATGAGCTGTATACAAATGACAATGTCGTTTTCGTATGATGTTTCGTTAGAATTGTTTGTCAACCATCTCTCTTCCTATTCGGATTTTTTATGAACAATTATCGTTCTATCGGCAATCAATCTACATACCATTGAACAAGCAGTGACATCGGGACCTTTGGTAACGTTTGATAAGGTAAACAGATCGTATCTATGTGTTTTATTGACATGGTTTATTAGCAACCTGAAGCCATCGTAGAAAGTAACATGAACACCATCCATTCATCATTTAGAGTATCGTGGGGTGCAGCAACATAAACTGCTACTTTGTAGATAAAAACTGACTGATAAAGTGTTATCGGAAAAACATGCTGCTTTTCATGAGCATGCTGCTTTACCTCTCAGCACTGGTGTACACACATTTCCCCACGCAATGAATGAAATTCAGGTCCATTTTCAAGAGACACGTTTACATTCCGTGTACATTCCATACGCTATCACACATGTTCTCTGTAAATGTCATATCTTGGCATTTTTAGCTGGGGGAAGTACGCCATCGATGATATATATTTCCTGCTCACAAGTAGTCGCGTACTCAAGTACTCGCTTCTTTAGCCTATGGCTATGCTTTTGGTAGTCGCATATACAACGCTGGTGTCTGCTGGTTGCACGCTCGAATCCCCGATTCGTCTTGATTATGATCCTTGGTTTGTCAGAACCATACCCATGCTCGTGGATTTCACCAAAGCAGCAAATAACTTTCCTCAACATTTCAGTCATTTAAAGCAAAATTAAAGACACATTTGTTCAAAAACGCTTTCCGGAGTGACATTTGAATGTAGCTTCACATGGACGTTAGCGCATTATAAGTACACATTATTATTATTATTATTATTATTATTATTATTATTATTATTATTATAGCACGCTGTCCTCTGACTTACCAAAAACCGCCGCTCTAATAGAGAAAAAAAATACACCGTTAATGCTGAGCACCATTCAGGGTAACGACAAGTTCCATCCCTTGACGCTTTTTGGTATGACGCGGCCAGGGATCGAACCCCGGACCTTCCGCTCTCCGGGCGAACCCTGTACCACTAGACCACTTGGGCGGTTCCGTGCGAGAAAACAAATCCCCAGCACATCCCATTAAACATTGTTTTCTTTTATTATTACATTGGATGCACAATGAAGACTTATTGTTATTTGTTCTTCAAAATAAAGAGGCTAACATTCATAGACATTTTTGTTATCAATTCTAACTGCCATTCAAAGACTTGGCTTTTGTGGTCATACGATGAAAGAGTTTTTTACAAGACATAAAGACAAGACATGGAAGCAGAACAACCTGTAGTCCAGTGACCGTGACCCTGACAGGCGATCTGGTACGGTGGAAGGTTAATAGGTGGACATTAATATGAATAATTGATGATAGCTATTGAACACACGCTTGCTTGTCTCTGTTTATATCTGAGGAGCTATGTCATAATACTTTACTTTAATCATGCACAAAATCAAGTACTCTCCTAATGTCAGACTACAGAGTGATCAATTTAAATGGTCAGTGTGGCCAGTTTTTGTAAAGATTTTGTAATAAAAACATGGGATACCTAGGGAAATCTGAGACATTGTATCTACGTAAGTTTGCCAATCGTGAACATAAACACAAGTATTGATGTTTGATTGACTTGAATCAAAAATGGTGGGACTGTCAATTTGCCCAAGCCCAGTTACATGTAGCTTGCAATAATATAGCTTTGACAATGCAGCCAAAACCATCAGAAAAAATTGTTTGGTCTATTTTGCAACAAATTCAAACAAATTAAATTATCTTTGCAGTCCCCGATGTCATGTGTTGGTAAGTCGACAAGGAGTGATGTTTCAGTACTACTTGCGGTGATACATACTGAAGAATGGGTCAAACTAAAATTAGGGAAATTAAGTCAGAGAAGTGTACAGGTGAACAGTGAGTGAGTTTTGTGTTACGCCGCTTTTAGTAACATTCCAGCAATATCACGGCGGTGGACACCAGAATAGGCTTCACACATTGTACCCATGTGGGTAACCAAACCAGGGTCTTCGGCGTGACGAGCGAACGCTTTAAACACTAGGCTACCCCATCGCCCCAACAGGTGAAGAGATGCCTAGGGACAGCATAAAAAAGTCAATCACTAAAAAAGTCTAGTTGATTGTGTCATCTTACTACCAAGTCCGTTTATCGAGTTTGTCTTCAACTGCAGAAAAGATGTCGATTTTCGATGTTTGTTCCGATACCAGAATAGGTATAATAGGTCCCCATCGACCTATGACTGTCGTACAAGGCGACTATATGGATCATGTTAACTGGATTGATTGGATGTCGTTGTACCCCGGCGGCGTGGGACGTTGCTAATTATATCGATCACTTGATTGTCTGGTCCATACTCGATTATTTACAGTCTGCGCCATATAGGTGGGAGATTGCAGAGTGCATCTTTAAGCCCCGAACAGACAGACAAACAATACAGATTCTGCTGGGGCCGGAAAAGTTATAAAATGTGAAATAACGGGTTTACATGTTGGAATTTAGGAGCGCTTTCATCTAGAAATGAAAGTGTTGTTTATCCTGAACATACTGATTCATCGGAATTGATGTCACCCTCTTATCCAACACGGAAATTCTTTGTCTCCTGTTTTCCTTATATTCCGGGAAGGAAATTGATGCAGCGTCTTTGTTAAAAGATTAATTCATCTCTTTGAGAGAGAAGAGATTGTCCATGCGTAACGTCGATATTGGTATTTTATTAGAATGTTCTTTCAACCACACATTACAGATGTTTTTAGGTGTGTGAAATAAAACGCGGAGGCATTTTCATCTTCGATTATGGAACAATTTTTATCATATTGGTCCTTCGTTTGCTTCACCTGGTAATGTAAGTGCAATTAGTGACCCTTTTCCGTCTTAAAAAGTCGATATTGTGAAAATGTTTGGCCTGAGGTAATTGATTATTTGCTTGTCGATATTGCTACCGCCCTCTTTCTATTTATTTCTTGCGAGGCTATGATTTATGTCAGTCCACAAGCCCCACGCTCTTAACCAATAATCTGCATACAAATACGAAATTTTATATTTTGCAAGATCAACGTTGACACATTTAATGGCTATTCCCACATAATTATTATGTCAGCAATGCCACAACAGATCCAAATGTCACGTTCCTTCTCTGATGGTATCGTCCCAGGCTTCAGTCCAGGTGTAATGATTTCTTTCTAGTTATTTTCCTCATGACGTGATTGGGAAATTAGTGAGTGAGTGAGTATGGTGTTACGCAATATTCCAGCAATATCACGGTGGGTACACTCAGAAATGGGCTTCACACATTGTACCCATGTCGGGAATCGAACCCGGGTCTTCGGCGTGACGAGCCAACGCTTTAACCACTAGGCTACCCGACCGCCCCTGATACGGAAATTAACCGTAATAATACTGGACAATACCATTGACTGATAACACAATCGCAGATGGGTTAGGAAGTAACAATTAACACTAAATGAAAACATTTATTTTATCATTTCAACCAAACTGGACTATGAAAGGTAAGTAATATATATCATGTGCTCGTTTAAAGCAACATACAAGAATGAGAGAAAGCGGCATGAAGCTATATTGTAGTATCCTCTGCAAAAAACAACAACACAAAAGCAGCAAAATCTTAAATATCTGACAGAGTGTTGCCGACATCAAAACAAAATAAATACCAAAAATGAATTGGTTATTTCTGCATCGATTGGGATTGATTTGTGTGGTACTGCAAAAATGTGGTAACAAAATTGGAAAAATCGCAAAAAACACAACCACTTGAGAGCCTTTCGCCGAAATACACCAACATGACATGCACGTGAAACATCACTTGTTGGGCTGTGAAAGCGTTGGGTTTTCATTTGCATGTTATCACAGTCTTACAGCATAATCAGCGAAAACATGCCACGACTGAAGGAAGCCCAAAGCAACAACGCTATCGGCGGACTGCACACATGACAGTCATCTTTTCCACGTGGCACCATGCACAATAACAAGACTGTGGAGCTGTTATCGGACAAACGGGACAACACGGGACCTTCCCAGTTCCGGTTGACCACTTATCACTACAGGCAGATTCATACGGCAACGTCACTTACTTGAAAGAACCACCACGGGCACCTCTACAACTACAGCTATACCAGGATTGCGTAGGATAATCAGCCCAGACAGTGAAGAACTGTTCACGTGCTGAAGGTATTCTCACCTTACCACCAGTTCCAGGTGTCATTTAACGGACCAGCATCTTCAGCTGCGACGTCAATGGTGTCAAAGTCACAGAGTATGGTCACAACTGCGATGGAGACAAGTTTGGTTTAGTGACGAGTCATGTTTTATGCTTCGTCGTGCGGATGTCAGTCGCCGTGTTCACAGGAACATTATGCACAAAACTGCATACAGGAAGTGGACAGATTTGGTGGTGGTAGAGTGAGGATGTGGGCAGCCTTCCCTTACCCTGGAAGAACAGATGTGGTGCTAGATCTGGGGATTTTGACATCAAAACGTTACTCGGATTAGATTTTTAGGCCACCCATCCTTCCAAATATACAACAAGCGAACGCCATTCTTCCAACATGACAACGCCCGCCCTCACTCACACGGCAAGACTGACAACAGCCTTTTGTCAGGTATCATAACATCCTGGTCTCGCAATGCCCCCCCCCCCCCCCCCCCCCCAATCCTATCTCCTATTATTACACTCAATGGAACATTCATGGGATGCACTGGTTCACCGAGTGCGGGCACGTCAACAACAGCCACAGAACACAGTTTGCACAATCACTGCAGGGAATGTGGGTGAACCTTTCCTAAGCCAAACTTCGGGAGCGGATTGTTTCCATGGGACGACGATGCCAGTCAGTTTTGGAATCAAATAGAGGCCATACAAGATATTGTGAATTGATGACCTTCGCCTTGACAATCTGCTTTTCCATGTATGCCATATGGAACCTTGGTCGATGACAATGATGAGTACCAATTTGGAATAATCGATAACAATCTATTGATTATTTTTATGATATATAAAATATACATCTAAAATAACATTTGCGTTTCTTTTTTGCAGAGCATATATGAATGTATACACTTGTCCATACATATATCTGATTTGATTGTTCTTGTAGTGTAAGTGGTGAATCGTTTGGTACATATTTGCTCACTCTCACGTTAGAATTCTCAAAATATGTATAATACTGCATGACAAATTAATGTTACTAACAGTATTTAAAATGGAGCTGTGTTGTCTTTCTTCCAAATCTGACCGCCTCCGTGGTCTAGTGGTAAAGCGTCCGCCCGGAGAGCGGAAGGTCCGGGGTTTGATCCCCGTCCGCGTCATACTAAAAGACGTTAAAATATGGTACTTGTTGTTACCCTGTCCGGCATTAGGGGGCTAAAACAAGGACTGGTTGGCTCGAGGTCAGTATGTGCATGCACATCGCCATATATGTGCAATAATTTTGAATAATCCCATTTCACCTCACATCACCTTCTTCCAAATCTGTAGCATACACTCATGTTATCATGTGAAGATGTATTTTGCACCTTGTGTGACACAATGCATCATTTCCTCTCGAAGGACTTATTTTCACTCGAATTGTGTGACGTTAATTGACAGCGCAGATACCATGTCTGAGCTGTCTATTGCTGCATGTATGTTTAGTGTAATGCGATAACGTAGCGTGTGTTTATCTATGAGCCGAATTTGTTGCAGACTAAAATCAATCTATCAACAACATTGATTTTTTTACTTTTCAAGAAAGGCAATAAACGTTCGAATTGTACCGTTTTTCTCATATTCCAGTAGTTCTGTATTTTCAAATAATAGGCGGTTTATATATTCTTCTTGATTTTCTGTTTTGGAATTATTATCATTATGACTTTAGTTTTGTTATTTGTTTAACAACCCAGTCAACATTCCAGCTTTATCATGGCGGTCTGTAAATAATCGAGTTCGGGCCAGATGATCTAGTGATTGATATTATGAGCAACGTCCCACGCCGTCGGGGTACAAAACTACAATGTCAAGCTATCAACCAAGTCACCGAGCCTGAGCCACCAAGTATTATGACACCAAGAGTTTAGTTTTATAACGGCTTCGATGCAGACACTGAATGTTACAATGCGAATGTTTTTATTATAGTCTTATACTTATTCAATATTACCGTTAATATTTGATCATTGTATTTCCTTTTGTAAATATACACTTTAGTGTAACAGCGTTTAAACAATATTCAGTGAAACACTGTTAGTCCGGAGCTCCACCTTCCGTCCCTTCACAGTTGCGAACGTCTACGCATTATTAATGAAACAGTACTACGGACTTTGATTCTTTTACCAGGAAATTCGTAAATCTGCACAATAGAACCGGATAGATTAGGTTCCACTGTGATTTCTATTTCGGTCAGAGGGTCTTTTTCATGTGACGCTGTTTTCGTTTCAATTGAAATGTTGAAAACCTACTTGTTAAATCTAAATTGTGTTTGTGGAGTTGATCAAAAACCAAAAAAGATACGAAGTATAATGAACAGTTTACACTCCTTAGGAAGCTGAGAATACAACTGATGTGTACACTGTCACGTTGGTAAGAGTGATTATACATATTTATCATGCATACAAAGCATGCCCCACTATGATATGGAAGTATTAACATTGAACTGTAAGAGTATTGAAAGTGGAACATGATTTGAAGAATCGTTCACGAAGACATGGTTCAGTATTACTACACGTAAGATAAAATTCTCCTAGCACTAATTATCTGCTGACCACATGCCTCCATTAAAAGTAATCTGTCCGTTTATTAATTTACTGTTCATGAGCAACGTTAACGTGATGACCTTGACCACTGACCTCGTGACATGTTCAAGACTACCGTGACATATGCAGCATTCTCTAAAACTCTCAATAATCTCCACATGCCTTTCAGGAAAGAAAGTATAACCACCAAAAAAAAGAATCCCAAACCAGCTCTCCTAACATTTTCATGTAGCTTCTGGCGATGCAGGTGTATTTCTTGATGTAAAACCATTTATTCATCATCAATCGCGTGTGAAATAGAATAAAGGACATAACAAAAACGGGATGATTCGCTTTTGGAAAATACGTATTGTCTCAGGTTGAAAGAATTTGAAGCATAATTTGCTGACGTTTTCGGTGTCAAACTATTAAACGTTCTGTAACAAGTAATATAAGATGTATTTGTGACATGACTGTCGTGATGAACAGCCATTGCAGCTAACATGTTATTGCTGTTGCAGCCATTCCCCGGATTAGTAACTAATAAAGACAACTACTACTGACATGAAACAAAGAGCGCTGCTTAATTCTTCTTATGGGATCGCCAAGAATAAAATTCAAAGTTGTTTGAGTGTCAAATATTTTAATTGTGAATGATAGATATTATATATTTTTTTCTTTATGTCGAACAATATTCTAGCAGCTCCAGCTTTGGTTTTCAACATTTCATAACGTTTGAGGTACAATCAAGCATGCTCTTTCTACCAAGATTTAAAGGATCACACGACGCTTCATCAAATGATCTTTGATCAGGCTAACAGCATTTAAGTCCGAATTAAGTTTTATGGTATGGTCGGACTCGCACAATCGATTCTGCTTTTAGCAAATATTTCACATGATTATGGAAAGAATTTTGTCGCTTTTATTTACATATTTCCATTTCTACATTTCAGGCCATGAATGCAACATCGAGTGCCGATTTCAACTCAACCACAAGTTCCCCCCCAAAACTGATCGAAGTGCACACATTGGAGATCCTACTATGGGTATTAGAGAAACATGTGCCATTTGCAATTGCAGTCAATAAGTGTGTTACTCCTATCTGGTACGCTATTGGTACCATTGGCAACATCATGTCGGCTGCTATTTGGTTGAGCCCTCGCCTACGGTCATTCAACAGTCCAGCTTACTATCTTGCATCCTTGGCAATCGCAGATGAAGTATTCCTCTTACTGCACGTCTTCTATGAATTGGAAAACCCGTGGCTGATTGGTGCGCTTAATCTCAGTGGATGGTGTGAGACGTGGAACCTTTTGTATATGGCAGCCCAATATACGTGTGTGTTACTGGTATTTGCTTTTACGGTTGAACGATTCCTGTCAATATGTCACCCTTTCAGGTCCGAAAGGTTTAGCCGTACATCTCGCTCACCTAAAGTTATTGTGGCAATTGTCATGATTTCGGTTATGTTTGCTTCTCCACAGGCATACTTCTGGCACATCACAAGCTATTCAGAATGTCAGCTGCGACATAGTGAAACTGCTCAGGGGGAGAAATCATTCTATTATATCTGGTCCTGGGGCTCAGAGATGATTGTGTTTGGAATTGTTCCCATTCTGGTCTTGTTTGCAAATATTTGTGTTCTTAGGAAGATGCGCCATGTTGGCCAGTTGAAGATAAAGGACGCTACAACTATCTCTACCGCCAACATGAGATACTTATCAACCACCATCACGCTGCTTTGGGTATCTTTTTTTCTCATTATTACAACTCTCCCAGTGACGATAACATTTGCTATTCAAAACAGGATAACACTTGGTCCAAACCTCCCCCTTCAGGAAATGGCGGAGAACTCAACCTGGCAATCCTACTTCTCCTATTACACTGCGAGGACAATAATAAAAGAAATAGGCATGTGTCATCATGTATGTAATATATTTATCTATTGCCTCACCAGCAAAAGGTTTCGCCGCAGAGTAATGCATATCCTGTGTGGGCCTCTGGTTTGTTCGAAACCCGCAGAACGGGAAGAGTCTTGGAGAAATCCAAGCCCTTTGTTAAAGGATACGACAAAGATCTGTCTTAATTCAAGATAAACGTTTTCTTTAACTCCCAGCCTCTTGCCATTTGACTCAATTGCTCACTGCATACTTAAAGTTGCGCGGTTTAAATGGTATCAGTTTAAGACCGTCAGGATTTATTACAAGGTCTTTGATGCCAGACATGTTAAAACATATGCCTTTACTTATGAAACACTTTATTCACGAAGAAAACGCTTCCCTTCACCTGTTTACTTTTGTGGATGCTCACAGTTCTTCAGGTATCTGTCTACTTTTGACAAGTGCTCACAACTGACTGAATGCTCTGACGACATGGACATATATAGAATCGGAAGATGGTATTCTACTGTATATAAATCTATGGACTGAAAAAATGCATTTTATGTAAATAACCGAAAACTTTACGCGGATTCGTAAAGTAATGGATACTATTTTATACTCTTTCCTTAACTGTTTTAAAGGATTGCATAATTAAGGGATAACTGTTGTACATTCCTTCTTGTTATGGTACATTCCATTCCCTTCTTACAGTTGAACAATTGTCTGTTACTTCAAATTCATATCTGTTTGATGTTCGATTTCGTTTTTGTATATGCTAGTGTCTTAGTGGCAGTACTACTTTGGTTATACATTTTAAATATTTCCGTTTGAAATAAAAGTTACATTTGAGTAAAATGTTATTTTTGACACTCTGGATGTGTAAATGTAGTTCCAGTATTACTGCACTGGTACCGTTTGTATCAAACATTAAGGATACATTTAACCTCCATTTACTAATGTCCTTTTAGATTCTACTGTTTCTAACTATAAATGACAACACCCTTACATAACGGGCCATTATCTTTATAGGGGTTTGGGGATACCGTTTTAATCCGCATTAAACCAACCATGCCTAATAATATGCGCTAATATGCACGGTTCCTGTTGGCATTGATACCTCAAAACGATTTGTTTCGTTGTTGTTTGACATTGCACTCAGCAATATTCCAGCTATATGACGGCGGTCTGTAAATAATCGAGTCTGGACAGTGATTGATATCATGCGCATCTATAATATTGCTGAGTGTGGCGTTGAATAACAAACAAACAAAGATCCACGCAATTGGGATACAATGACATGCATCAACCACGTCAGCATGCCTGACCACCCGATGCCGTTAGTCGCCTCTTACGACATGCATGGGTTGCGGAAGACGTATTCGAACCCGGATCTTCACAGATCACTTCCAAAAGCGGTCAAGTACATCACAGATGAACGTCAAAAGTAATTTGGCAATTACTTAACAAAATTGCGAGTAGAGAGAGCAGATACTACGAAGCCACTTGGCAGATGACAGAAAGGGGAATGTGCAAAAAAAAGTTTTCGAAATTGTGGGGATATAATAGAGGAATACACTAATTTATTTGGATAATACTCTTAAAATGACATTTTACACTAAATGTATCATTAATTAATGATAGTTAATGGTAGTTTAATGACGGATTTCTACAATTCATTTCGATGCTGCCTTTAACACATAAAAAGTTTTAAGGTTAATTTACCATTAAGAAATATTGAATCCAGCGTTCAATGAAATCGTGATACAGCCGGTTCATGACTTTTACCTAAGTATTTATTATACCCATGACCTATAAGGGCGGGGTATATAGCTATACCAAGGATTTCCGTTCGTCTGTCGTTCCGGCAGTCCTTCCTTCCTTCGTCCGCTTGTCCTTCCGAGGACATTTGTTGTGTGACATAAAACTTGAAAACTACTGCATGGATTCCTTTCAAACTCGGTGAAACATTTTATGCCTATGGGACAGGAGCAGGGCGAAATGTGATTTCGATATTTGGATTTTCTGAAAAAAATACAGCTTTTTGCATGTTTTGAACTTAAAAATATGCTGGAGGCGAAATCAGGGGAATTAGTGAGCCCAGATTACTTTTTGTCTTGTTTATATTTAAATTTACGGATCCATGAATTAAGTATAGATGAACCGAAGGACGATAAGTTATTCTTAATGAAGAAGTAAAAAGAACAATAAAAGTAAATGATTTATATAAAAAAAATGAACAAATGATACGTCCACTATCTGGTCAGTAACACTTACCATGGCAAACTCCTACCCACAACAACCTTTATTTCACTCAAGGGAACCACCAGCGTTGGTACATGAGCAATACAATTCATTAAAATTATATATATAACATGATACGGCAAGATGAAAATTCCATAGGCTCAATGATTGAGTTAATACTTTTCGAATGAACTGTAACATTTAGGGGAATATGTTTCGGATGAACATTGAACTACACAGATGATACAAATAGTGTTACATTGTTTCAGAATAATTATTGTATGCAGCAACACCAAGTAACCTTGAAGGAAATATTTTCAAATTGTTTTAAAATTAATTAAGACCAATGTATTTATTTACTTTTGTGGACAGGTATGTCCCAGCAATCACCAAAGTACAATAAACACAATGGGTCTATCTTCAACTAAAATGAGTATTCAGGAATACGATGAACTTCGATACCTTTTTTTTATAAAAGATAAGTGTTTCGTGTTCAATAGTTTGGCAAACTAAAAGATGTTTGGCCAATCGTAATAATATTTATCAATCAAAATCGTTTGTTGGATAGCGTTTTACATCGGGACAGGTAGTGGAACTCTTTACCAAGTGCATTTGAATCACACCGCTTGCATAAGCGGTCTTCTCGAGGTAAACCGGCCAATGTCCCCGTCTCTGTTGCCAATTTGTGGATACATGTACGAAAGAGAAGTAAAAGCTGAGAAGTAGTAAGTAATTTTCAAATTTTTGGTAGTCATAAAAATACTTGTAGTAATTTCCTTTTGAAGATGACAATTTCTCCATGACTTGCTAAACTTAAGGCGTAGGGTATTTCAAATTGGAATAAATAATTTATAAAATCAAAGATGTACGTAAGATCACAATTGTAAAAGATACATTTGATATGATTAAGCCATAGAAAGGGGGTATACTTTATTTTTGTGTGATTTACCATAAAGTATAACATAAAAGGCGCGATGTTATTTGTGACTCAGCTCAAACCAACAAGTTATCATTCATTTTGCAATTTTAATACTGAGCGGCTCTCGCCCGAGTTCGCCATATACCATGAAGTTTGGCGTGGACCCCCTTATACCAGCAGCTAGTTTTAAGAATTATAGATGCAATTTTTCGATTATTTCGTGGTTTCACCTGTCAGCTGGATCTGACCCAAAGATACGTATGATATGTATTGATAGTATTCTGCAGCAGTTGTCTATTTTATCCAAATAGTACTGGATCATCAGCTTATAGAGGTAACAGGAGTTTCATATAAACTAACTATTCATTCCAGTTATGGTATTTTAAATGAATTCTTTCATGATTATTATAGATAACCTATTATTATTATTATTATTATTATTATTATCATCATCTTCATCATCATTATTATTATTATTATTATTATTATTATTATTATACAGCAAATAAGATTGGTAACGCCAGTTAAGCAAGGCAAAAAATCGGACATATTACTAGTTATCATCACACATGGTATAATGTTACTATACATATATGTGATAACATTACATATTTTGCCTTTAACACCATGTCTAAGAATTTTGGTCCAAAGCCCTACTCGCCATATTTTGTCGAACGCCTTAGAAAAATCAATTAACACCCAATACTAGTTCTTTGACTTCAACTTTTGAGATTGGAATAATATGATCTAATGTAGAGAAACCTTTATATGAGAAATAATATCATATCCTTCCAAAAATACAGTAAGGCTATTGTCTGTATGTTCAAGGATCGGTGCAGTCGCCCTTTCTTTTATAAATAGGCCGTATTATTTCAGAAAGCCAAGTGGTAAAAAGGTCAAAATATTTAGCATAGAATGGAAATACTTTTGAAGTTGAAGAAATTAAATATTCATTTCTAATCCAGAAGACTTACTGGCTTTTAATCCATCAATGGCTGTCAGTATTTCTGTCTCTGAAATATCACTTTTCTAAACCTAATCATTAAAATACGGAACGTCTTTTTCAACCGTTTCCTCAACATGGATGTTAAACATCTTAAAGTATTCGTAGAAGGTGCTTAATTGGACCTTGCTATTTTGTTCATCACGTTATTTGTTATTTACTTGCTCTTTGCGGGATCATTTCAAATTTTCCCTTAGTTGATGTTTAAGTTTTGTCTAATTTTCAGTATTATTTTACTCATAGCAATCGGGTAAATATTTAACTCTTAGTTCATGATCTAAAGGACACTATAAAACACATGTCATGATGTTCATTTTTTCTGTGCGTTAAAGCAATGAGGAAACATTGCTGTGTAAATATGATTACCGTTTTATCTTCTGTAAAGTTGAATATTGAGATTGTTATTATCACATCTAAAATTCGTTAAGGATATCCGGTCCGTCATTGCAAAGACGGTACGCTTGAAAATAGAACTCGGGAACAATGTCAATTTTGAATGGAGGGTATGAGTGTATACACAGATTTATAGTTTAAAATATCAGACGGCCAATCATGAAAATAAGGTTCTTTACAACGTTGTTTAAACATAATTCAAAACATTTCCTTTCTTCCAAAATAGGCACAATCATAACTCAACAGTCCCATTAACGTGCCCATTATCATTAAATACGTTGCCGTGATATAACTGGAATACTGTTAAAAGCGGCGTTAAACCCAACTCACTCACTCATTAAATACGTAAGCATATTGCAGCAGCGTTTTGACTGCGTCTGGTTGCCAAAGAAGCTTGATCCCGAACTACATGTGCAAACTTTTACCCGTTATGTTACAGTGTTGCTGTAAATGAAGCTAGATAATTTCATGTGTCATTGTGTCCGTCATCTGGTCAGGTTACAAACTTCTACCCGATATGTTACAGTGTTGCTGTACCTTCCACCGTCTAATAACATGCATCGGCGTGATACTCTTCGTTGACAACGTCTATCAATTGTGTGACAATGACACTGTACCTGCATCTAGTGGTGTTAAAAGTTAACATCGCCTCAGCATTATTTCAGCCACTTAACGATCCAGCTAATTAAAGGCGTACATTGCCCATGTCAGTGTGTCCACCATCTAGACAACTCCAACGTCTACCCATAGTCCGATAATATTGCATATTTGCACATGCCAGTGTGTCCACAGTTACGACAATTACCACCTTCTACTCCTTGTGTGACAATGCTGCTGACGCCAGGTACATGCAACCCAGTAAGTGCACATGTCATTTTGTTCACTATATATATATGTATGTAAAACTACATCTCTTGACGGCTGCGTCGGTTCATTTAATTATACAACGATATGGTCAGGACACAACAGGTGAGCACATCCCAGCTCCAAACAGCTTGGCTCTCATCGGTGAGACAACAGACGGGATTTTACCGAGAGACCTACTACGCTGGCAACTTAAGAAACTAACTTGCTATTTATACACTGATAGGCCATTTCAACGTTCAACAGTGAGTTGGTGTGTTTTCTTTAACGCCTCTTTTAACAGCATTACGGTTATATCATAGTGTCAGCTTGATGTGGTAGGAAAGCCCGAAGCAGACATTTACCACTTTGGTGACAACCATGTGGACGGTTATGGTGCAGGCAAACCTAGAAACATAATCACGGCGAACTTGGATTTGAACCAACAATCATAGGTTGCAGGCGTGCCCAAAGGACGCGTATATGCACAGGAAAGAAATTGTGACGCCTTAGACGATTGGGCCACCAGCCTACACATTCAACAGACAGGATACTATGACATACACTGTAACATTACTTGAACCGCCGAGATCAGCTGAATATGTTTAGGTATCCATAAGTCAGAAAGGAGACAATTGGTTGATTCCGCATTATCCATTCCATGTACAGGTATACATGTATACGATATATTCGATAAGGTCAAACATGCAGTAATGTGAACAACTTTATGTGATGACCAAGAGTGCTACACGTAACGTTTCCCTACTGCGATTCATAGACATACAATGGTGGGTCCAGCAAATGTACAAACAAATCTCAGTCTTAAAGACGCCCCGTTTTCAAGGAAATGAAAGAATAAAAATTCTGTCCTTAAAGATAAGAAATCTGTTCCAAAATCCAGTCCATGGTCCATGGTACGATTCTAACTGTTACATACACATGTGGTTACGAATCACTATCAGATATTATTAATGCCAGGATTTCGCGAAAAGGTGAGCGCATCCTTCACAAGTACTTGTACACAGCAGACGTAACGTAACTTAACGTACCGTTTTCAGTAACACAAAATGCACTATCGTGTCACTGTATTTTCTGGTCCAACACATGGCTGTCTTGATCCTTCAAGGCAGCCATCGTGTGCAGGAATACTGCTGTGTAGCGTCAGGCAAGAAACGATTACTTTGTAATGCAAATTGTGAGAGTGGCGTGAGCTACCGGCAGGGCAGGACAGGACCGGACATGCTGTCCATTTTCGCAAATGCTTGATGTCATCATTTATATTTATTGATCCAATTTGCCTTTTACGACCAATGAGGGGTTTCGGCAGATCATCGAGGCATTGACGGACAATACAATAAGGTAACCCTCCCCAATGACACGAAATTTCAGATTTGAAACATTGTTATGAAAATCTTTGGACATTCTCACAATACAGACAACTTGTTTTTTCATTCATAAGTTTGCAAATATTGGACATTTTTCATGATGGTGTACCATAGTAAAAATGGGTAAACATGACATCTCTTTTAATTACAGCAGAATTTTAGCTTTCAGCAAGTCCGGGGACTGTGCCACATGAACAAAAACACTTTATCAATATCAAAGGCGGGTTTTATGTGAATACAATCGACAAAAAACTATTCCATAATCATAAGAAATCCCTTATAAAAAGAGATCCCACCATACGATTTCGACTGTATCATGAACATGTGTTTATGAAGGACTATCAAATAGTAATAATACCAAGTTGCTGTGCAGAGGTACGTCCTTTGGATACACCAGAAACCTATGATCGTGGGTCGGAATCCTGGTTCGAACCAATTATAGTTCTAGATTTGTCAGCTGCATACTCATACTTTGTGACCATGATATAGTAAAATAGTATCATAGTACAAAATGTTTACTAAATGCAAGTTAACTGTTGACGCCAATACGTATAGGTTAGACCACTAGGTTCACCCGAGGTTAGACCCTGAGCCGAAGGGTTTAAGTGACCATTTCAGCGATGAATAGTGTTCCAACCTATTCAAACCATGACCGACATTCATAGCACCTTGGGATGCTTTAAAACACTGTTTTGTTAAATGTATTTTGAAGATATTCTGGAACTCTGTGCTTAACTGTTAGTTGCCCCTTAGTGATGATGCACGTGAAATTATGTTCTCGAGCTGTTCGTTTGCTCTTCACATTTTGCCGACTCGGGTAATGAATTGCTTGTCCCTGGGCAAGTATGCCAAGACGTTTATTTTTGACCGACTCGAGTACATCTATTAATCATTTAAATATTACTTGCCCTTGTTTATGGGCCTATTATTAGCAAACATGGCCCTGATCGAGATATTAGTCATTTCTTTTCTGTCTGTTCGTTTCGTTTATACGAAAAGCTCCCAAATCACATGTACTACAATGCATAGGATAATATGAAACGCACTGCATAAAAACATCTTTCTCAGTTCTTAAACCGATAAACTATTAGTTCTGATCAAATTTAGTTGTTAATTGCCCATAATACTTTTCATGTTGCCGTGGCAGAAGACTACATTCGTTAGCTTTCGCTGGTTCGAATCCTGCTGACGGCACACGTTTTTCATGAAGATGTTCTGTCATCAAGGTAAATGAAAGGTAACCAAAGTTTCGTCATTGCCAAGTGGTGTTTAACTAGTTCAGTTAGTTACTGCACGGTCGAAGACAAAGGAGCCATGGTATGAATTCACTTATTCATAAATTCAACAGGGTGCGTCACATGACTTGGTTCACGCTTCAGAAAAGAGTGATTTACTGATCAGGGGTAAAATAAGTCGACGGCAATGTGATCGTGTGTTCAAATGAAAGCCAGTCAAGAACACAGTCGCGATATGAACAGACTTGCGAGTGACAGGTAATATACTAGCGCAGTATTCTCGACACGTTGAGGCTGTTAAACTGGGATTGTGTTGCGCCAGTGAGTAGGCTATTACAATAACCAAGCCTAAAGATGATCAAGTATTTACAGATTTACGAGTTTTTGAGGAATCAGGTTGCGATGGTGGTCACGGGACATATCAGAATCAGTGGTGACAGAACGCCAGTTTGTACTCTATTGTAATATTTGTGGTTACGAAACAATGACCTGGTGTGGAGCTGGCTTTTCGAACTCATTGTAAGTACAGGCTCAAGTCAAGTGTCACATACTTGTCAAAATTCTGCTCTAGTGTCTGCGTGAGTGCATGCGTGGGTAGGTGTTTTGCTTGATGGCCGGGTGGATGGGTTGGATTTGTGTGTGTGTGTGTGTGTGTGTGTGTGTGTGTGTGTGTGTGTGTTGATGGATTGGTGAATGAGTGAGTGAAGCAGAAAAGTGGATTGACTCCGCAATCAACACTATTCCAGCTATATCATGCTAGACTGTAAATAATCAAATCAAACCAGGCCAAAAAGTTGATTAAATAAAAGCGATAAAACCCTTTCCATAACCATATGAAACCCCAGCCAAAAGCAGCGTCTATAGTACCATTCCGACTATATAAAACGTGTAAACATATGCATACGTATGGGACAAGTGAAGTTATCATCTGAAGAAGACACGGGACTAGATAGTACAACTCAAAAGCATAGACAATGATCAACGAGCATTACCACACGCTCCTGTTTGGTCCCTTACGGCAGGTATTGGATACTGGGAACTATCGAATGAACCGCATAGGGCGACTGGGTTCTTAGTTTGATGACTCTAAACCAATTGGTTACCAACATAAAGTATCACATACATCATTCATTAGTTTGTCAGTAATACGTTTATCAAATACGACACGTAAACCCTCAGTTGAGACTAAATCCCAAACGATTTATGGTACTGACTTCGAATGTCTTCATTGATGTGGCATAAACCGAAATGTATAAGTGGATACTTGACTTATAGATACCAATAACATTATCAAACGACTTGCTTCATAAAAATAACTACTATCATTGATCCTACAGTTTCTACAATTTCACTGAAATGTACCGAAATGTGTTCCATAATGCTATTAATAAATCACAGTTATTGTGGAAAGGAGTGTCAGCAAGGTATTTTTTTGCATGTCAGAGACGCCATCACTAACATCGTTACAGTACCACTGCACATCGATCTTAATATGTTGTCAGTGCGTAGTATCGGTGTATCAATTATACTGAAATAACACCAGAACAATAACGTGATGATACTCGTAAAGACACTTGCAGCTCCCAGGAAGCCATGCCGTCACGTGACACTAATGGGTCGGAAATATCAACACTAAGTTCAGGTAATCATGTCCGACATGTCTCGCCCACGGTACTCTGTGGCCTTGAACCAAGAGGCTGCTTACATGTAGGGTGATAAGGATCTCCTCACGTCGATGTATGTTCGGTGAGTGATACCTAAATCAATTAAGTATGGACTTAAGCAACACGATCTATGTAAACGTGAATAATTTGACAGAGGAAACATTAATACAGGGCACTGTAACTCAATAAATGTGTGAGAGAAGTCAATTTTGATGCATGTTTAGATATATATTGAGGGGCAAAAGAAAGTATACCGAGTTAACTGTTGTAAAATTTAATTATGTCTATTTAACCATCACTCATTCTCGTAACAGTTTGTAGAAGGTAATCTGTGGCTGGGTAATTCTGAGTGAATAATACTATGACCCATACTATATTTGAAATGTTGTAAAATTGTCCCGAAAAGAAGAAGTATATTTATTGATTTTCAAAGACATGAGGTCTGAAGTATCGAACAGCATTTGTGTATTATTCGACTTTCGTTTTAAAGCAAATTATAATTTTAAAAATAGAACTATATAGAAATATTGTGCTGACTAGGCTGCAGTGGAGTTTATCTTTTGCATATAATATCGCTAACTTAAGATATTTTTAATTAAAATTCAAACCGGTCAAGAAGACAGTCGTATTCAGTTGATATATCTACTATCTGCTTGGTATCATATACATAAATTTGTGTTGTGTTTGACATTCAAAATAATGCTTCATTAGGCATAAAGTTACTCGCGTTCAAGGCCGTCCTGCCAAAAAGGGCACATTGAATGAAAAGGGTTTTTAACACCAAAGCTCCGATATTTTTTACTCTTGTACCACCGTACATAGTGATTTAAATAAAGAATTGGACTGAGTTGAATTGAATTGAAGATATATCCCAAAGTCGCTATTCATCGGGCGTCAATTGCCAGGCTTAGTGTTTAGTTCAGTGGCGCCTCTTCCCGGACGTGCGACAACCATACGAATCTCGTTATTTTTGTGCTTTATTGTCAATCAATCATGCCAGTGCGCATGCCATTCCATTCCATGTAAGAAACTTAGGAAAAATGGTTAAACTTTGCATTAAAAATTAAGCGCACGTTACCTAAAAGCATGAAAAATGAAGGCTGCTTTTAGCCATTTTCCAGGAAAGTAAAGGAAAATAATTCAGCGGAAAAACAAGTTGAAACACCCAAGGCCGTAGTTTGTTATATATCATAGCATACAATATTTATTCTGCTCTTTATGCTTGTACAACATATAAGTAACAATACAGTGTTCACTGAAATGGAAGGTAGCATACATTAATTATTTGCAATGATCAGTGAAAATCTACACAGACTACATTCACACTCCAATGTCGTGGGGTGTATGTGTTTCAACTGAAACCACACTGTCATCTCCAGCAAGGCATGCTTAACACAAGATGGTAATCCGTATGTGCCCCGGTGCAGGGATATCAAGTCAATCAGACTAGGAACGGAAATGCCGCAAGATACAATTCCTCAAATATCCAAATTAATTCATTTCCAACCAGATGTATCCTAAAGGTTTAAAGGTCAAAATGACAGGATACCACTATGCAAGTACTATATTTATCTCCACCTTCGGTATTATCTCATAAATCTTCTTCCATGCTGTGCATTTAATAAAATGATATTGGACCAGTGTTCCAAAACGACAGTTTATACAATATATATACACTGTTATCTAATAAGTTAGGGTGTCCTGTATTTAATGGAGTCTGGCCAGTGATTGATTTCCAAATGGACAAATAGAACGGTTCATCGTCATTTGGAAACAAGCGATGGAAAAGAAACCCTGTTGTGAAATCGGTATTAGATGATATGTTGCTATAGCTAGATTTATTTGGATCCAGTTGCTGTATTTCATAGGTGGATATTTTAATCTATCTACCATGTAAATAGACATATGATATTACAATTAAACATGCAATATTTACATCACAACTAAGCTTCCCATTTGTCTTTTGTCTTGAAGGTGGTTATCATGCAATCCAGGTCTGATGTGACGAATGTCTCACACGAATGAACACTCGGCAGTGCAGATATAGAGTAATGGTCAGTTGAAATACCATAGGATTGAAATTGATAATATTCAGGGCACGCTGAACCATCCTAATTCCACGAAAATTTCAAAGAGCGTCAAAAGTTGTTTGATCAAGGTTATAGCATTCAAGGCACCAGAAAGGCTTTAAAAAGTCTCATGTAGATGTAATTTGTAAATGTGACGCATCAGTGACAAACAAAGGTGTTCCATGCAATTCCCTATTTTGACTTGTGAATTAAGTTCCCGAGTTTTTTAGGTGAACAGTTGCCTTTGCACGTGCTTGTGACTGGTGCCACCGGTGGGACAGAATATGCTCACCTATTCGCGAAAACCTGATATTATCACTGTTTGATAGTGATTCATACACACATGCTCATGATAAAGTCGGAATCGTAAGTCGACTAGGCTTTTGACAGTAATGTTTTTATGAATGTCAGAGACAAACATCACTACGTTACTGTTTTCACACGCCTTTTCGTATGTAGACGAGTGTCATCAGAAATGCTAAAGTGAAATCATTTGCTTGTGTTTCAAGTGAGAATAGTGAAACAAAAATGTCAGAATACCTAGTACAATGCTTATCGATTATACAGTATAATAGTTCTTGATATTGCTTTAAGACGTTTGGCAAAATCAGAAAGAGAATCCATTGTTACTCAATTTGAAAGTTGCAAAGAAGGGAATTGGTGCTTTAAAGGTAAGTAGCATTCTAAGAGAGAAATCCTTTTGCATAAATGTCACACAGTCTTTCAAATCAAGGAACCAGCAATAGCTTTTCCTATACCAGAACGTTGACTTGAAAATTGGGAGATCATGACGTAAACTCCACTAATTGTGACTGCAAAGACTCATCCCACAGCTACAGTGACACTAGCAGCAATCATCAGTCAAATATGGCCTAGACTATCTTGGGATTTGGATCACATTTTTAAATCCTTATTGATGTTTTCGAAGCATAGGCAGTGTGTAAAGTTGTATTGAAAAAGAATTGAAATAAAAACCATTTTGTCCAAACCAGTGGTCATAAAGAGTATTAGTGCCCTTCAGTAAGTTTGTAATTGCTCCCACTGACGAGGCCTAAAAAAACCATAACCGCTATATGTAAGCATCACTATATTAATTGTTGACCAAATAACTTGGTAAAAGTGACACGTCAAAGAATGCTTTGTCAGGCCAGTATGTTATCTGAGGATGAAATCTGCCATGCGTCTGTACCAGCAACGTTTCACTTGACTTACACCCGAAGGCATGTCCATTCTTCATCTTGTGTACTAGATTACAAACCTCCATCAAAATCCACACACAGGTACATTGCATTATCCAGCAAATGTAGAACTAAATCTCCTTCTCGAAAGACAAACCATAACCCTTAATAAAATAGGGAAGGAGTGTCGTTATTTTCACAGAACGTATATGCGACAAGTGTTGATCAGGGGTAGAATAGGTCTTCAGCAATTCTTTCTTGCTGTAAAAGGCGACTATGCTTGTCGTAAGAGGCGACCAGCGGGATCAGGTGGTCAGGCTCGCTTACTTGGTTGATGCATGTCATCGTATCCCAATTGCGTGGCTCGATGCTCATGATGTCAATCACTGGATTGTCTGTTCCAGACTCGATAATTTATAGACGGCCGTCATATAGCTGAAATATTGCTGAGTGTGGCGTTAAAGAACAAACAAATCAAAATCCATCCCTGCTGCTCTGTTTCTTAAAGCATATGAAACGGAATATCTGCTCGAATCGGTGACGTCAAAATAACGGGATTAGAATCAGAACTTCAGCATACGTTTCAGTCATATCAATAAATGGTTCTTAAAAAGTCAAATAGCCAAGTCCCTTCCTTGATTTAGCCACCTGAAAAAATATATAAGAGACCAGTGAAACCGCCTCGTCTATTTTGAATCGACAAAAACACTACACAAGACAGTATAACAAGAGGATGCCTCTTGCCTTCCAATGGTCAACTTTCCCTTCATGTCAATCATGTCTAGCAGCGCCAGCCGTTGCTGTCTACATTTTGAAGTACATATACAATCGACATGCGCTTTGTATTTTAAAAAGTCAAAAGACGTTTGATGAAGGTGACAGTATTTAAGGCCTAAGTAAAGTTTTCAAATTCTGTATGGCAGACATTTGGAGGATATTTCCAAATTTGACGCATCAGTGACCAAAATGATGTCCGGTGCAATTCCCTATTTTGGCTTGTACCATATGTTCTCTTATTTGTTGTCAGTTGAACAGTTGACTTGCCCTTGAATATGTTCATGTTATTTGTGTGTTGGTGGCGGTGGTGGTGGTGGTGGTCTCAGAAACAACTGAAGTTAGCTTATCTAAGAGATACTTAACAAGTTATTGTTTCCAGAGAAATGACATTTTGTGTGTATTAATTTCACATTTAATCATATGTTCCTGATGACAAAAAACGGCCCAGGTACCTATCTCTTCTAAGGCTTTATGGGACTCTTTTTTATTGCTTATGTTCACTACTATATGAACAAACAAACTTCTATTGTTCTCTCATGGAGGGGGATAGTACTTGTGATAACGTTGTTTTCTTGTTGATAATGGATAAAAGCTTATGAAGTGTTATAATGACAAAGAAAATAATAATAACAATAAGTACATTTTGCACTAGGTGAATGCTCACGGCGCTACATAAAATAGGGGAACCTCTGCTGATACAAGGCCATAGATACAAGACAAAAAGATGTGGCAGTTGGTGTTGTTTTATCTTAAGATTGGACTGGAAAATCGTTAGAGTTTCTGCTTCTTTCACATGTGATATATAGGAGCATTGTAGGCAAATGACCTCTGCCCCGATTTTGTCAGTTTAGTCTAAGGTATTCACATGAGATGTTTCGCAGCAGAACGGAGGGGCCTGGATGGTTGATACCAGGATAAAGTCAGATAAGTAGGAACGTGCTGACTTGTTGTGGCAGCGGTACGTTAGGGTCAGGATCGTGTACTGATTTCGGGCATAGAACTACTGGGAGCCAGTGGAGATTGATAGGATAAACACAGGTGTTAAATGAACTGACTTTTTGGTTCCAGACACGATCCTTGATGCCATGTTTTGAATAAGTTGTAATATGGTTAACTGCTCCTCGGAGATATAACAAAGTAGACAATTGCTATAATCGAGCCTAGTTATCACAAGGCTTCTGACAAACATATGCATAGCATCAGTAGAAAGAAGGTGTCTGATTGCTCCGATACTTTACTGAAGGATATATACAGAAACCTCCTGTATTCCGTCTGTTCCGAATGTAATAAAACACATCAACTTCGGAAATATGTTCTGGCGTTTTATGTTTACAGCAGTCTCGATTATTCGCTGTATCAAATTCAGTTGGTCGTTAAAGGCAAAATAAAGTTAATGAATTGTCCACTGAAAATCAGTACCGACAACAGGTCAGGAAAAGGGTAAGCAGTTGTCACTCATACAATTTGCATATAACTGTAATGTTTGTTCCCTGAAAACACAGGTGCTTTTAATTGTCTTCCTGTTCGTCGTTCTGAGTGAGTGAGTGAGTGAATTTGGTTTAACGCCGCCTTTAAAAGTATTCCAGTTATATCACGGCGTGTCAGCTTAATGTTTGGAGAAATGCCCGAAGTGATGCAGGTCTCAGATGTTTACCACTTCGGTGAAACACACGAGCACGGGTATGGTGCTGACAAACCTAGAAACATAATCGGGGCGAACCGAGATTCGAACCCGCAATCAGTGGTTTCTGGCGTGTCCAAGGGTCGCAACTCTGCACAGCGAATCGCGGCGCCTTAGACGAGTGGGCCACCCGTGCCGTACCCGATCTGAAGATAAATTATTCTAATTCTGAACATATAACCAACCTTTTCTCAATCACGTTCTGCGTGAGTCTGCCATTCATACATAGCACATGTGAATATTTTCTAATGGATTTTATTTCTCACCTGTGGTATGAGCTAAGAGGCAAACACATCATTTTACATTGGAATATTACGTGTCGTTCTCCCTTCAAATGAACGAAACGTCAAAAAACAACAATGTCTCATGTGGATTTTGAAATGGATATCTGGATTGCCATGGAAATGAATTAACTTCCTTGGTTTGTATCCAAATGCCCTGCAGAGGTAAGGAACTATGTATTCAAATTACAGTCACTGAGACTACTTTCGCGGCTTTTCGAGTTTCCACCCTGTCAGCCCCATTAGTTGAACGACACCACCTACACAGTTGCTGAGCTTTCACAATCCTAAATATATCTCGGCTACTCAATTCGTCTTTTATGGATCATCTAGGAGAAAGAATAATTGTATCCCTTTCGGTAATAACGAACGCTTTCTGTTACGTAATTCCTGACATCGAATTTCATGCATCACAAGCATATTAACGTATAGGATATAACTTGAGCTTCAATTTGATATCAAGTTTATGTCCCGAGTGAAATAATCTGCTGAAAATTATTTCACGAGGGACATAAACTTGATATTAAATTCTAGCGAGTGTAATATTTTATTTATTACCAAAGATGTAATTTGACAAAACCAAACAGTGTCAGTAACATACAAACAATACTCGTTGACTCGTTGAAACAATATTCGTTGACCAAACTATAGCGGAAGTCAGAGATGTCATGGCGTTGTAAGTGTAGTTTCCCGTTATTTTTTTCTCCACAACAGGTAAACGACAAAATCATATATCAGTATTTTATCAATACTGTGACGTCACAAACGAAAGACAGTTTAACAAATTAAATTGACAATAGTCTCTAGTTAATTTTGGACCATAGCTACGAACTAGTACCCTGTCTAAGCAAAAGTGCGTAGTAGACTAAACAATCGTACATACGCAGCAGTTCCAGTATGGCCTCTTACATTCTATTTAGGACACCGAGTGCATCTGCTGGAAATGTCAGCACAGTCAACTCTGAGGAAAACAGTGTTTCCTGCATGACACTTGCCAGTACACATATATGACGTTGGACATGATTCACGGACAGTTTATCGGATGTTCCAGTGGATATCTTTTGCTCTTTTATTCGTCTTGAAATCACGCTCAAAATGTATGATGCTGCCAACCTTGCCGTCTTTCTCGCTTTATTGCCAGCTATATTGCCAACTGTAAAAGACCATGCACAAAGGATTATGCGATAATATTTTCCCTAAAGGTACCGTGATACCTTACATATTGTGTTTAATGTTCATTAAATATCACGCACATGAACGCGAAACGTTCAATGAACTTGGATCTCGCCGGGCATTAGTGGCGACCAAGAGTAGATCTATGATCGTGTCAACAACAAGAATGTCAAACAGCATGTTGCTCTGCGGTGCTCCTCAGAACTGTTCAGGAAATAATTTGGTTTCTTGTAGTAACTTTGCAGTTGTGTGATTTGTAATTGTATTATGTCAATTCAGGGGAAATAATCCTACTGTGTAGCCTCGTCCCACGTACTTCGGTTTCAACTAAGTGAACTGGTACACGTTCATTCAGCGAAATCGACAAACAACATTAACATGTTTAACATAGGATATTGTTTTTTTTCTGCTAATGTGCATTATCATTTTATAATAAAATTGCACTTCAGCTTGTTATCCTTTGTGTGATGACATTTCCTAAGTAAACAAAAACGGTGTTCTTGTGATCGAAATCAAATGTATAGAATAACTGAAAAGTGGATACATGCAAATATCAGGAAAATGAGGATGATATATATTACCCATGTGGTAATATACTCTGTCATGTATCTGATGGGAGAATGCTGTATAACGTAGTGGTTAGTGTGTTTGTTACACCGACGGTCAGTGTTAGATTCCCAACAACATAAAGACGGCGATTGTCTCAACGTGACATTATAAAAACGCTGCTGAAAGCGTCGACTAACAATACATGTACTTGTCATTGAATATTTCGAGACAGTATTTACTAGAAGGAAAGCTCCATACAAGAAATTAATATAATTAATGGTTAATGCTAACGTTCAGCCTTCGAGAAGGGATGAGATATTGCGTTTAGTTTAACATGATAGATATTTCCATACCTGACACTGCGGTAGAGTTCAATGCTCCTTTGACATGATGATGAATAGGATGCCTGTTTGCGTTCTCGTATGAAACCAAGGTGACATTTACAATGTCACGATTCAATCAATGTTGATCACAAGAAAGATCGATTATGTCCCAGAATAGCAGTGGTGGGAAAGGTGACGGAAATACATTGTATTATTCATTGAGCTTTATGCTGGAAAACATGGACAGATTTCCAGCTGGTAAACAGCTCAATCATGTATCATCATGTATATGGACATTCAGACGATGAGTTATATTGTCATGTGCTGTTACATGTTTAGAAAGCTGAAGTAAGTCACTACTTGGTGAAAGTCTAGAAAACATTCATAAAAAGCCTTCACACAGCCATAGAAAAGGATTCGAATTTTACAATTGTCCTCAATGTCAAACCAAACAAACCAAACTGCATTCAAAACAATATAGAGTAGATTAAGTCTTATAAATTACAACTAGTCTATGTACCACCAGAAAACACCTAACAACGGGCTTGATAATGGCCCGTCGTCAAGCAATATGAGGGCATTTTCAAGTTACAGTGGCCCGCTGATTTCTGATATCGTGCGGGTGGTTTAATGATAATTCTATCCATTTTAGTTATAATCAATATTATATACTTTGATTGAAAATGGATTTACTTGCCACTGGTAGGAGGACAAAACGTTCACACTACTTCAACCTTCCGTGTGGCCCCACCCTCAATAATCTCAGTTGATGATAATACCATATATGCATATGTAATACCTTCTTTCTACAAGCGGTTTATTGATGATGGATTTGGTATCATTGGACTATTCCATGCATATGCAAATTCCATAAATCGAAATATCGGAACTAAGATGGGATTACAAACATGTTGACTTCCCAAACGCTGTAGTTATGGACGTAATTGATGGCTTCACCTAAACAGATATCTTTGTCAAACCAACAGATAAGCACATGTGCATGAGATAGCAAGCCAACCCACTAATGTGAAAGGCAACCCCCAATGGGTTGGCAATCCGTCTTATGCGCATATGAAGAAGGTTATCATGGACAAAATTACGAACTGAAGCAACAACATAGAAGGAGAGGATATTGTGGGAAGTTTATTGAAAAGCAGCTACAGGCAGCAGACAACAGATGATTGGCGCTGATAGATGATCATCTGTGCCAATCATATGTTGGCTTCCCTTGTTAGTTTCTACCTTTTGTTATTTTCCACCTTTTTGTTGTCTTATTACTTTGTTGTCCTTACCTGTACATATATATGCTCTCTGCCTCATGGCATTCATTCGCCTGATGAAGGAGTAAGCATATACTCCTAAACGTTGTGTTCTTCATTATAAAGAAGGTTACATCCATATATTCTCTTCCTTATGTGTATCACTTCTAAATGCCTTAAAGTTTCAAAGACAACACACAAAAGGAAGACACATTTGGGCAGAAAATCTATAACGAATGGACATTTATCTAAAACAACAAGTTTAGGGTGATTGATAAACAGTAATGAGTAAGTACCCTGACCATTTTGCAAAGAACGAAAGAGGGTTTAAGTTGAGCCACCACTTCTATCATACAAGAGACACAGGCACCCTGGAGACCTATTAGTGCATGGGAGGCTCAATAAGATCATGGCGGCACGAGAGAATGGAAGCGGGACTCGTACATGTTCAAGGAAATGTTGTCAAATATGCCCTGTCCCCTGAATTAAGTCTGAATTGAGAATTAACCTCTATTACGGACAACAAAGAGCACAGGGTTCAACTGTGGCAAGGATGTTAAACATGGAATGTGGTGTATGAGAGTATATGCAAAAATGTCAGGAAGGATTAAAGTGCACGCGGCAGACGTGAGACACGGGAAGGACAGAGATAATTGAAAGGATCTGTGAGAAAGGAAGAACGTATCGACAAATTAGAACGCCACGGGACAGAACACCCCAAAGGTCTTAATAGAGAGGCATCTCTTCCCTCAGCATGTGAAGAACTGCAAGTACAGAGACAGGAGTTGCCATGATGTCAAATTTGTCTTCACGTCAGAATGGACAATAGTTATTGCGTCACAGTTAGTAGTGACGTCAAAGCTTACGTCAATTACATCAATGACAACAAGTACTCGAATGGATCTCTTAAAACAGGAGACAATGCTACACAGTGTAAAATCTAAATTTTGCCCTGTTAACATTTAAAACATGTACAGTTTTCCGAGTACAGCGTTCGTTTCCACATCTAACTTATTTCGCTTGATTGCATCTAGACATTTGTCATTTAATTCTAAAATGCATGATCAATTCAGGGATGTGTGTATCGCAGCTGAGTTTGAAATATGCGTGAAGTAATAGGCGTCTGATAACCGGCATACGTGAAACGTGATTTGGTAAACACTATCCGATATGGCGGAAAGTACATTCGCGTTCGTGTTTGCCTATTTTCCAAAACACTCTAAACGAATCTAGTCTTATCGGCGACGTTTAAGAATTATCATTGGTGACTTGATGAACAACAGATACCCGTGATCGCTAATATGCTATTCTTGAAATTCAGTTCTTTAAGTGATTATCCTATATTTAGATTTCTAAACATATAGTGAATAGCGCCATGAATGGGGATTTAATAATGCATAAAAATGGCGACATTCATGATATAACTAATTTTCAGAGGCAATTTTCAGTAATTATGCTTCGCCGAAAATTACGGCAGAGGATACCACAGAACAGGGAATTTCCCACAGAATTGACAACTGTGAAGAGTTTTAGTGTGATTTATTTTGAATTTTATTCGACTTCTAAGTGAGGGTTGACATATATGCCTGATGAAGGCCGGAAGGTTGGTTGGTTGGTTTGTTGTTTAACGCCGCACTCAGCAATATTCCAGCTACATGACGGCGGTCTGTAAAATAATCGAGTCTGGACCAGACAATCCAGTGAATGGTATCATGAGCATCGATCCACGCAATTGGGATCGATGGCATGCATCAACCAAGTCAGCGAGCCTGACCACCCGATCCCGTTAGTCGCCCTTTACGACAAGCATAGTCGCCTTTTACGCCAAGCACAGGTTGCTGAAGACCTACCCCTAATCTTCACAGGCCTTATTGAAGTATGACAGTGGGCTTATGACCGACAACGATCGTGAAGGAAGAAGGGAAAGTTCTAAATTGATCGCAACGCTATGTCAAACATCAACCTAATCGACAAGGCATACTGCGTATGAGTTTCCCAATGCCGATTGAGGGAGCCCCACTCCTTTTGCAGCGCCAAAGCAAGTTCAGCAAACGTAGACAGCGGCCTATGACGTTGACGATCCCTATCGTGTCGCAGATATGAAGATTAGGGGACAAGGTCTGGTCTCTTTGCTGGCCATGGCATTAAATGGATGTTGTGCTGCTGGGGGAGCATTGACGATTCGTGCCCGGTTAGCACGGGCGTTGTCGACCAAACGGAAACACCAGACTGTTTAGAATGTCAGTATGTTGTCTCGATGGTACTATCCAGTGATCCTTCCTTGCATATTATGGGGTAGGGTTCGTTCAGTCATAGTGATGTCACCCAACACCATAATTTGTCATGAGGTTTCATGTTTGCATTGGCCTGGCGTATATTTCAACGTCGCAAGACACAACCACGCCTATCAAGGAAGTGCAAAGTGAATCGGGACTTATAGGAAAACATGACACTTGGCCAGCGACGATCCCCCCAGTTTCGATGTTGTGTACACCAAAGACGTCTGTTGGCACACAAGGACTGCGAAACATTGAACGTACTTGCCAAAGCATGCTGACTTCTGACAGTTTCCAGCATGGCAATAGCCTGTAGACGTTCCGTGCCTTGCAGACGCCGCATCGCTAGTTCTTACACAAACAATGAATGAAATCAAGTAAATCACAACTGTAGGAAAAGCAGAATCAGTACAGTTGGCTGAAATAATGGTCCCCAGAGACTAATCGACCTTCCGTGACGGTGTCAAAATCAGGAATTACAACCAACGCACGTGTGAAGCGATAGTGCGCGAGGCACGCCTAAACCATAGGATGTACTTGGGTGTTACCTTTTACAGACATAAACTTTCTTGCGCAGGATGTCAACACTTGTATCTTTTCTGATGCTTGGTATTAACATTTATACTTTTCAAGGGAGTATAGTTTGGTGGAGGTGATGCAGACTGTTGGGGAGTGGACGTTATGGAAATTGCAGTGTAATGGCTGGAGGAAATTCGGAAGATTGTTCAATGGCGACACGAAATATTACATTTTAAAGATTAAAGTAAAATATAAGAGTGCTGATATATTTCATGAGCTACTTAGAGAAGACCTATGTGTAGTTATCCTAAAGCATTATGAACAGTTCAAACAGCCCAGAATTACATGTATCAGCTTACGAACTCGACTTGAGATTTGACATCAGCGTAAAATAATATTCTTCGGTTATTTTGGCAGCTCTCCAAGCTTTTGACACTGCCTCCACTATGGTAAAGAGTTTAGGTGAAGTGAAATGGGGTTTAACGTCGCGTCCAATATAATTGCACTTATATAGCGACGTGCATGCACGTGTGTGTGTGGCTGCTTGTACTAGTCCGGACTGAAGCCGATTTATAGTGCTAGCACACTGAGATACCATGCAGCAGTTTAACATAAATACTCCACCTAGACACAATATACTGACTCCGAGCCGACCAGACCAGTCCCTTAATGCCGAGCGCCAGACAGGGTAACAACAAGTAGGCTGGGGATCGAACCCCGGACCTTCCGCTCTCCGGGCGGACGCTCTACCACTAGACCACGGAGGCGGTCATGGTAAAGAGGTGATATTATTGGTCACGTATCTGAATCCAAAATGTATACAAATGTTAAGTATATGAATTTACAAGTATGATACTGTGTCAGTTCATGCTTATGAATAAAAGCGACAAAACCCTTTCCTAATCATAAGAAGTCAGATCAAAGTCCGTTGTACGATTTCGACTATAACATTAGGAACTTTAGTAATGAGTGCACACAAGTTGAACCATAACACGCCCAATATTATTTAACGACACATCATTTCCATGTATTGTTTGGTTTCCCTCAGTTAGAATCTACCAATAATATGACGATGTGCAGGCTTGCGTCATCACGTACACGACCTTTCGACTCCATTGGACTTAATGTTCATTGATCCATTTATCTCGAAGCTACTCAAATCATAGCGCCGACTACCCGGATATATATTTTCCCACTAGCTCTACCCAAGACACTTCCAGGGAACATTTCGAAATGAGCTCATGGAAGTGTGTTATCATTTTAGGTCATACCAATTTGAACGCGCTCATCTTTAAGTAAATTGTACTCCCACTACACGTATATTAAGTTAATAGTGGTATGCACGTAACATTCAACCACAGGTTTATCATACAGAAAACCCGACATATATAGTTTCCATTGTCTCTGGTGTATTTCAAATGTTAATTGACTTGGCTATCGTCATAAATGACATTTTTTCATTGTTGTCTTGGTATTGAACGCAGCTTTAACGTTGTTGAACCGACGCTCTTCAGATAACAATTAGTATTCAGTCCTAAGCAGTTTATTGCTAGTCGAAAGAAGGGACTAAATTGGATCGGTCGGTCAGGCTCGGTCAGTTTGGGTCAGATTAAGTCAGGCCCAGTTAGGCTCGTTGGTAATGGCGTTTCATCGTGAACCGACGGAGCATGATATCAACTGGTTTAGCTGACCATGACTCGCTTACTTACAGGCATCCGTGAAATGATGGCAATATTGCTGACTATGGCGTACATTAACATGCAAACACACAAACTGCGACAGGCTTATGATATTAATTAATATCGGTTGAAAGTCCTGAGTGTACCTTTATTTATTTGGTGCAGCCTGACAAACAAAAGAAGAATCAGACTGAATCTGTAGAGGAACACAAAATGTCAAACTCTGAACAAACATGCATATTTGTGGTATATGCTGAGTACTTTTCTGAAAGAATGTCAACATGACATGATTTGATATATTTCAGATTTTGAGGGCTGTATAGCCTGCGCTATTGCGGAGTGATTTATGCGAAGAGAAAGATGTCTTTTACAATGTAATATATAACCTCATGTAATTCAGCTGTGTGATCTCAATAACAGTACAATGATCAATACACAGTAAACTGATGACAGGTCTCCAATTTCATCAAGGTTCAATCATAACTATCCCGTTACATGTGTTGTAAAACAATGCTTGAATACTTGACTCATTTCAATTCGTCTTTCTAAGTAATTGATGAATACATCAATAACTTAATCTCGAGTATCAATCACAATGGACTGTCACCTGTGTTTTTCAAGCTATTATTGATGAACATTGTGTCGCCTTTCAGGATTCCACTTCTACCATCATTGAAGCATCAACATATCCCGTGCCATGGGGAATACACCGACACTTGATACAAATGAATTCATTGTGAGTAATTGCATTATCTTCCACGTTGGCCTCTAACACCAACAGCGATCCAAGTTCATGTGAAGTGTCAATGTAGAAGTGAACGGCTAATTAGGCTCTCCAGAATTAATATGTGCGATGATCATAGAAACAACGTTAACATCTGTTTATGTCCTAAATTCTGGCTAGATTTGTCTGTCAATGGCAGCGTTTGTTCCTCTCGCCCTGATGATGTCCCGTGGTCTGTCTGCACCACACCCTGGCCTTTGTGATTAACCAAATGGTAAACGTCTACAACTGGGTTTCCTGAACCATTAAGCTGGTATGACTGGACAACTGTACAAAGAGCTGTTAATCCAAACCCAATCACCTGCTGGTTGCCATTACTTACCTAACATGAGTGACATCAAAAGTCAGCGTTCATCAACAATATCAGTGTTCAGGGGGTCGGTTCCACAGAATTTTAACCTGGCAACCAAAATCATTGAGACATTTTCTGATAGTTCTCGTTCGTTTGCTTCTCGACTTTTCCTGTATCACCGAGGATGATTGCACAAACGTGAACATTCTGCTTTCATTTGTAATGATATCAAAGTAATCTAGTCACGTCTTTGATAAGCGTGTTGATATTATTACTCCTGTTGAAGGTGCTATGTTTCACTTTGGTACGACTAAGAGGTGATGCATTATCACATAACCATGATTCTAGAGATGCAAATGAACACAAAAATATACATTAATGTGCCTTGCCGTTTAAAGCTGTCATTTACACTCTTGCATCCGTGGCCTTGAGTCATATTGATGTTAAAAACAACACATCAGTTGTTTTGTTTCCAGGCTGTGTATATGCCTTCTTTGTTTTATTAGGAAAGAACCTTTAAACGTTCTAGACATTCTCAGTATTGACGCACGCAATAATGTTTTATATAACCTTTATCAAATGTACAAAATGCATGGGAGACATTTATTTGACGGCAAAATTGCGCCAATCTTGTTATACGGGGCTGAAATATACGCTAAAGAAAAAGTACATCCGTCTTTCTTTAAACGCTTTTAAATGGTTGGAAAACATGCTTCCAATAAAGCTACTTTAGGTGAAACGGGACGCTATCCCATTCATGTATTAAGTGAACTGCGAATGACAAAATATTGGTGAAAATTACTGAGGATGAGATCACAAATGTATCCTTATCAATGTTATAAACTACTAAAAGCTCTTGATGACGATGGTAATACGAACTGGGCGTCCAATATCAGCTATTTATTATTTTCATGTGGTTATTTATTTGTGTGGATTTTCGATATGCAGAATACGGACACAGAATTATATTAATTGATAGTAAATTACACCATAAACGTCTTGAATTGTCTTTCTTGATTATCAATACACACCGGTCAAATATTGTTAATTTCAATTCATATGGGATGGACATCCGTCACTTTGACCACAAACTGCACATTGTCTACATCCTAGGACATACCGATTCATGGAAAAAAATTCAACCAGTCAACAATGATCCTTAACAAAATCATGCCCGATATAATGATATTGGGGCACGGGTGGCCCAGTCGTCTAAGGCGCCGCGATTCGCTGTGCAGAGTTGCGTCCCTTGAGCACGCCAGAAACCTATGATTGCGGTTTGAATCCCGGTTCGCCCCGATTATGTTTCTAGGTTTGTCAGCACCATACCCGTGCTCGTGTGTTTCGCCGAAGTGGTAACTTCTGAGACCTGCATGACTTCGGGCTTTCCTCCCACATTAAGCTGATACGCCGTGATATAACTGGGATACCGTTAAAAAAGGCGTAAAACCCAACTCACTCACTAACTCACTCACTCACTCACTATTATGATATCACATAGGAGCAACGTAGGTGTCCCTCTTTCCTGTGCTGCATGACAAAGGCACCTGGATATTTCCATGGTTAGACAAACAAGATCATAACTACAATAACACGGTTTCCGAATCTCGGACATTATCAGATTGCATTCCACATTTCATTTAAGTGTATCTTTCTATCAAATGCATAACAATCCTTTAACCTGTGTACTTCTATGAAAATGGTCTGCAAGTGGGTTTATTTGACAGTATTTTGAAACAGGGCGGTATATGCATCGCTTAAGACACTGAATGTGTGTATACGTTTTCAGATGTTCTTTGTAGTAATCCTGCTATATGCTTGACCTGATGTTATGGGTCGCATATGTGTATACTATGTGCATTGATTATCTGATTCTAATCGGAATGCCGCATCCGTGGTCTAGTCTGCCAGGGGAGCGGAAGGTCGGGAATCATATGGATTCCCGTGATACCAAAAAGACGTTCATAGATGGTACTGCCTGGCGCCTGCCGTTCAGATGCTAAAACAAGGACTGGTCGGCTCGGAGGCATAACACCTTGTATGAGTGTGTGCGTCGCTATATAAGTGCAAACATCTTAAAACGCTACGTTAAACCCCATATAGATCGCATGGATTTACTTCTATGACAGTTTAATGTCAAAATGTAAAAATTGATTTTCGAGCTGCCATACATTTATGTATTATATACTCAATCAAAATATATATGTGACGTCACTTGTCATTGTTTAAACAATCGTTCACATGGACAGATTCTTGTCAATTATCCATGCCTACATTAAGTATGATTTGTGATTTGTATGAAGTCAGTTGATTTTTGCTGCTAAAGAGCACTTAAGCATTTAATGATAAAACTGCACTTCAGCATGGTGTCGTTTAATTTGTTTGATTGCATTTCCTAGGTAAACAAAAACCGTGTTCTTGAGATCGAAATATGATATGTATGTAGCGAATGTAATCCCGTAAAGGTCAGTGCATTTTTACGATTATCGACCCCAATGTCTGGTAAAACTGAAAAGTGATATGTGCACACTGCAATATAATGGAATGAAGCTGTGACATATCAACATAACGTTCCATGTGTAGTCTGCTTTGACTGAACATATTATTGCTGGACATGCAATGAGTCCTTTTGAAGTCGAATGTAAATGAACCTAAATTCGTAATGTTCATCTACCAGACAAACTAGAAACGACAAAATCAAGAACCTAAATTATACTATTTAGTGTAACGATTGTGTGATGACAGAAGGTGTTCATGAACGAGTGACCTGGCTTTGCCTTACAAGAGAGCAACACTATGACATGCCAGCTCAATGTGGGTAAAACCCATAGACATGTAGTATTTTGGTGAAACCTACTGAAAAGGATCATAAGTTAGTTGACCATGACCCTGCACAGAAAATTGCGAAGCTATATACTACTTGGCCATCAAACCCAATTGCCCCCATAGGTACGGCGAACATCGTAATCAGAAGCGTAAATATGGGTTTACTTTCCAATCAGTTGATCAATGAAAGTATGAGGTATGATACATTGAAGGCGAAGGGAAGATAATTTTTCCAGTATCCCGAGGGTAGCTTAATGATACAATTATAGTTACTTGCCTCATCCTATAATTATCTCTTTGCGTGTTGGGAGGCCAGAGTGAATATAGGCTAGACAACAGAATCGACTGTAGCCTTCAAATTCTAAGAAATAGATCTACTCAAACATTTCTTAATAAATCAAATAGTTCAACCTGTTGACATCATGCCTGCAATTTAATATTATAATGTTAACTGGAAACTTAATTAACATACATGTATACATGTTAGGTAAAGTGTTAACAGAGTCACACATCTAGAGTCATATATTTTGATGAAGATATCCGCTGATTCATCTCAAGCCAAAATAAGTAGAAGTGTATTTTTAAAACGATATTTCACATACATGTATTTATAATCTAATTTTTACTTTGTAACATAAATCATGTCAACAATAATACATGATGAAATAGAATATATTAAACAATGTGTTAAGTCCGCAAGTAATGCTGAAAAAAAGGTTAACATTTAAGAACAATTTACAACGCTATGCTTTCATCGTCATGATTTAAGAAAGCATGTCGATAAATATTTAACCCAGATTCGAGGCGTGTATCATTGTTCATGCAATCAACCACTGTTTTGTCTGCCCGAGACGCCATTATTCACAGGCCATAGACATATAGTTTCACCATTCACCACCATTCAAAGACGCTACAAAATAATAACATATAAATACAGTCACGTTTCCCATTAAAAGTATCTTTGCAATATTCCTAGCATAAAATCATAGCTGCTTCCATGTCAAAGTACAACATTATAATACGAACAGATTGTTTCACGTTCCAGACATGTCAATAATAATGAATGCAAAACAAAAACATTTCTCTATCACGATGTGAAATCTGTGTTCACCATCGAGTTTCATGCTGCTTTAGTGAGTGGACGTTATATGATCGAATGAGGCTTGTTGTCATTAGTCCGGCCATTTAAACTATAGCTCTTTATCAAGGTTGTGACGCCAGATTTTCATGCCTAAATATATTCCGGTGTAACCCTCTCAAACGTCGATGGACCCAGAGATACGTGCACATAGCATGTGAATGGGTTATTTAGATTCTCGATTGTATTATTTCTTATGTGTTTCGGGTATAGATTACTTATCCGTATTTTCTGCCGAATTAACTCCGATGCTCGAAGGCATAAAATGTAACCCAGTTGCAATATTCTTCGGATATTTCGGCAGCAGTCCAGCTTTTGATACTGCCTATATTGTGTTGAAGAGGTGATATTGATCACATATCTAACTCCAAAATGTATCCCAATCTAAAGCATATGACTTTACTGCTATGATATTGTGTGAGTTAATAGTTTAAAAGCGATAAACCCTTTCCATAATCGTAAGAAATCAGAACGGAGTCCATTTTACGTTTCCAACTAAATCATGAGGAAAGGTTGATAATGAATGCACACAAGTTTAAACATGATGCGCCCAATAATATTTAACGACACGTTTCCCATGTATATTTTCTTGTCCATCAGTTAGAATCTACCAATAATATAACGATGTACAGGCTTGCGTCATCACGTACACCGCCTTTCGACTCCATAGTACATGTACATAATGTTCATTGATCCATTTATCTCGAAACTACTCAAATCATAGCACCGACTCTCAGGATATAATTTCCCACAAGCACTGCCCAAGACACTTCCAGGGATAATTTTTGAAAAATGCTCATGGAAAAGTGTCACAATGTTAGGTCATACCTATTTGAACGCGTTCATCTTAAGAGAAATGGTACTCCCACAACATGTATATCAAATTAATAGTGTATCGCACGTGACATTCAATTTCAGCATTATGATATAGAAAATCCCATATATATTTTTTTCTATTGTCTCTGATGTATTTCGAAAGCATGTTGTCGAGGCTATTGTCATTGTTGTCATGGAAGCTTTAACGTTGTTGAACAAAGTCTCTTTAGAAAACAATTGGTATTTTAGTTATATTTCCACTTAGGTCCCAAATACTTTGTTGCTTGTCTTAAGAAGGGACTAAATGGGATCAGGAGCTCAGGCTAGGTCAGGCTTGGTCAGGCTCGGTCAGGCTTGTTGGTGATGACGTGCAATCGTGCCCCGACGGAGAATAATATCAACTGGTTTGTCTGACCATGACTCTTACATGACTACTTCCGTGGAATCCGTGGAATGAGTGTTCAAGAGAGTTGGATCTGCTACATCCAATCCTCTCTGTCCTATATTGGACTGACAAAATCTCTGCGGTATTGGGTTGTTGGTACTGTTTCAAAGATGATGTTATGTATAAGAAAGGAGTACCTACAAGTTGATCCTGTACTTGACCGGCAGCCAATGAAGGGATTGTAGAACAGGTGTGATGTGTTGAGTTTAGGAGAGCTGGGCATACTTTTATTCTCCTTGTATAAGATATTGGAGTAGATTAGCTAGGTTCACGGAAAATTGACATCATATATTTGGTACAATATGGTGAAGACTTTTGACGATTATTACTATTATCTAAAACTGAAATATTTGTCTGTTTCGGCATGTGAAATACATCTTATCCGAGGTAGTGAAAATTGTCAAGGTGTCTCAAGTTAAATCGTGCTCCCTGAATTTCAATCATCGTCATTGTTGATACGTGGCGCTCTTGGCCAGTTCTACCCATCAATCACATGAGACTTGGTGACGTCCCGGAGAGTTTTAAGAAAGTGATGATTACGTCACTCCAAAAAAACATCATAGGGCCAATCGGTACTAACGAACAATCGACCGCTGTCAAACCTGTCTTCGTGAAAGAATTGCATTGTGCACTTTGTGCACACGCTTATCTATTTGTCTGATAATCCTCTTGTGAAGCATATCAATATTCATGATGAATACAAGGCATTCCACAGTTTCCTTAAACGAGACAAGGATCTGGGACATAATCACAATGTCAATGTTGATTTTGTTGGTGGTTCTGTACTGTTGAGCGGTAAAGAAATGAGTGTCAATCAAACGAAGTGACACATCAAATCGGCCCAGACCACTTCATCGAGTTTGTCGGCAATGTTTTGAGATGAAAAGCAACCCTGCAGAGTCCTTCACTTGGATGAATTCGGCTGGCCTGAAAAGGTTAAACAGAAGGCTTTCTGTTTACTGCTCAGGACGAGTCACTTCATACTCGAAACCGTCAATGTGTGATTTTGCATATGTCAGTATGAAATGTAGGTTTCGCAATGACTTTAATGAGACGGTCCAACACATTGCCAGTGGATGCCATACTTCGCCGCAAATACAGTATTTTAAGCGATTCATTTATTACAGTCTTCGCCACGCTTGTGGGTTTGACACAGAGGTTCATCCATGGTACGACCCAGAATATGTATAAGGCGTCATGGAAAATGATAAATACAAAATTCTTTGGAATAGGCCCGTATACAGCCTCAGACCTATCCATGCCAACAAACCCGATCTTGTCCGTTTTGATAAATCCAAAGAAATCATTTATATCATTGAATATACTGTCCCTTTTGATACAAATTTGATTGACAAGAATCAGGAAAAAATGACAAATATGCCAAAATGTCACTTATGTAAGTACCAAGTCCGACTCCCCATTGTTTTTAGGATTGGTACCTCCAAATTTGTTGACTGACATTGGGAGAGTACCAGGGTTTGCTACCAGGAATACAGCCCTTCTGATAATCTGTGTAATGCAGAGGGTTGCAGTGTTGGGGAGTCTTCACATTCTCCGAAAAGACGTAAACACTGACGGACTACTTCTACATTCCTGGGGAAACCTATGGGAATTCCCTAGCAGAAGCGTTCTTTCTGATCATTTAGACCCTTTAATCTTAAACTCAGCGTTTCAGAATACATTGAGAAACGTTTATCGTGTCGGCCAGTTTGACGTCTTGTGGTATTACTTGATGTAAATGTATTACGACGCGCCGTCATTGTGACTGACTTAATGAGGTAGTTCTTATCAGACATTTCTCATCTTATGAGGATATATTGTGAATACATTTGTTGTGAGGTAACTACAAAAGATGTTCCTGTAGAGCATGTTGAGCATACATACGTTCATGTCACCTCTCATTTGGAGAAACTATTTTATTCCGCGATACAGCTGGTTGTTGTATGGCTGTCAGTATAAACATATAGCCATACGTTCTAAATAATGCGTATAGATCTAGATCCTTTGAGGTACAAAATAGTGATACAAAAAAAATAAAAGAATTGCAAGCTCTGACGTTCATACAGTTTGGCTTTCACTCTATGAAGGTTCATATTTAAACGAACTCACACAAGTGAAGGTCAATTCTTGTCTATATATATATTACAATGGCAGATTAAAACATTTCGGGATGATAAATTCGTTGTAGCAGTATCACTCGGGGTAAATGTGGTTTTATGCGTCGCTCGTTAGGTTTAATACTCCTCGCCTCCGACTTGTGGTATAAAACCTAAAGCGGGACGCATAAAACCACATGTACCCATCGTGACATCGCTCTGGCTATACACTGTTATATTGCTGCATTCACCAACATATTTGGTCAGAGATGAGACTAAAATTGTAGTATTCAAAAATAAAATCTGTCTAGTTTCTAATGATAATTTTTAGTGGTATATTTCATGTTCGCTATAAACTTTACTGTACATGCTTGTAAAATTGAAAACGAATTCTTTGAATAATGTCTGACGTTTCTTACTTCAGAGGCATATAATGCTAAAGGTTGAATGATGTGTTCAAAGAAATGTAATTGAAACTCAACGGGCATTTTTAAATGTCATATCCTTGCAAAACAACAAACATCGCTCCAGAGGCTTGCTCGCATAGACGGTTTTGTGCCCTACAAAATAGACGATGACATAAATTATATACCCAAACATGTAGAGCTTTTGACAATACCTAGTGCTGAATCCTGTATAATAAATCTATTTGGTAAAAGATACTGCTCAAAATCATAAAAATACAACGCATATAAGAAAGGTGGCCATTTTCACCCAAACACCGATTTTGGAGTCAAAGAATGACGATACGTTTCCAATACTAGACACACAAGATTTAATACTTTGAAACAAATTAAAAATCATTCTAAAACATTTTCCTTTGATATTACCATCTAATTATAATATCTTTAACCACAGTCCACATCTCCATACAGTGTCAAAAGCATTTTCTAAATCAACAAAACCTCAAAACAGTTTTTTTTCTTTTGGCAAGAACAAATATCAAATACGACCTCGACGATGAACATGATCAAAATACGATTGGAAGCGTTTACTGATTATAGAAGTGAAGAGTTTGACAACTTACAATGGTTATGCCGATTGCCTTTGTTTTTGTAAATAGGTATTATGTTACCAGTAAGCCACGATTCGGATGAGACGCCATTATCTATTACATGGTTGAATAGTTCCAGATAATATGGCAACAATAAACCAGCTGAGATACTAATTACAGATACCACAGGCTTTGATACGTTTGCGATCACTGATTTCTGCTAACACATTCTGTATCCGCACTATCTGATAGGTCATGATAAAATGATTCACAGTCAGCAGTAGAAAGAACATGCTATTTTCATCCTTTCCGTCATTCAAACATAGAACCTTCCTAAATATGTGTTATTTTCAGCTTTTCTTACATCGAATGATGTTAATAGCTTACAAAATGTTTTCGAGTCAGTTGACCTCATGGATAGTAATTTATCGACACATTCGTGTTGTTGTTGCATTAAGTGTTTCAGAGGTCGCCTTCTGCCAAAGCAATTTCGACTGACCTTTCCCTCTTTAGGACTCCTGTGTGTGAGTAGGATACACATATCTATTGCTAGTTTGGTATTCACATAATTTCTGTTTTTGTATTGATATGATTTCTATTGTGTATATTAATGAAAGTTCATTTTATCTTTGGCTGCTCTGTTTATATACGTCCGAGCAGCTGTCCATCTCTCAGAAACAAAGTTAGTTTGGCCTTCGCTATTGCAGCTCTTGGCTTTAGGAGTTCTATGACAGACAGCCGATCTAACTGCAATTCTTGTTTTAACCGAGCCCGGGCTGGGGCGTGTGCTTTACATTCCAGTAACACGTGAGCAATGGTTTCAGCCTGATTGCAAGATGAACAAATCTTGTCATAGTGCTGTTTTTGACCGAGTCTGAGGCGTGAGATGGCAAATTTCCTTTCATTGAGTATGAGTTTGGCTTTTGTTGGATCTTGGGATGAATTTTGTACAGCAATCTGGCGATCTTACTTGCGTCCCACTGGGTTTGCCATCTGTAGGCTATAGAGGCTATATAGGCTGTATCTCCGCTTTGTCTAAGGCAAGCTTCGCCAGTGTGTCTGCTTTTTCATTTCCATGAATATCTATGTGAGAGGGATTCAACACAGCTCCATCTGTTGCCCTTGGTCCGATAGTTTTGTAAATCCGTATAAAATATTATAGAATATTATTAATATTGAATAATATTAAGAAGTATTGTTTAAACCAACTCATTGCCGAGGATTGCTTTAATATTAGCTAGTATTATGCACAAGCAACAGCAGCTAAATTGATGACGTAAATCCTGCTGGGGCATTGTGAAGAAAGCTGAGGTACCTTAAGTCCCCATGATCCCCAGCGTGGTGGCCAAGCTTTGGTTATTGGTGGCCTTTACTGTATGAACAACATTGTTGTTCCCAAGTATGTTTGAAAAATTGCTTTCAAGTATAACTTTGAATTCATGTATATATCAACTGGTTCACGTCGCGACGTTAAACTTTATCATCATCATCATCATCGTAGGAGATTTAACGTGCGCTTTCCGACTTAAGCGTATTTCGCACACGGGGTTGCACTTTATACTATTGGGGTAAAAAAAGTGTAATGAATAAATAAAGAAGTGCAACCCCCCCCCAAAAAAAAAAATTATAAACTTTACAGTACTAATCTAATAAATCCGGATTTGGCCGGAGCCGTGTCCAGAGGCCTCTTCTTCTGGTGGAGGTCGAAGGTGATGGCGTGGGTTGACTTCTTACTACTACTACTAGGGAGTAGTCTCCAACCCTGAAAGCCAGCAGGGGCTCCAGGATGGAGACGAGCTACCTGGGCAGAGATTTGGGGAGATCTCTCATTGTTGTGTGTGGGCACGATTGTTGTTGTTCATTCGGAGATTTAACGTGCGCTTTCCGCGTGTAATAAATTACACTTTAGCGTATCTCGCACACGGGGAAGCACTTATACTATTGGGGAAAAAAAGCATAGTGAATAAATAAAGAAGTGCGACCCAAAAAAAATGAAGATTAGGTAAACCTAAAATGATAATCTAGGGGGAGGGGGGGGGGGGTGGTTGGCTGGGAGGGAGGGGGTGATAAGAGAATAATAATAATAATATGGAAAAGTTGGGCTTGGGGAGGGGTGGGGGGGTCAGGCGTGGGAAGGCACGGCGTCGGCTGGCGAGCTGATATGGTGGTGGAAGCTGGAGCTTACTGTTTCTCCCCAGCAGGAGCCTCCTGGCTAGGTCAAGCTCCCCTGGAGGGAGAGCTTGGAACAGTGCGGTGGTGAGGCGGGCGGCGGCGTTGGTGATGAAGAGGGGGCTGACTTGAAGATCGCAGTCGATCAGGAAATCCGAGAGATCCTGGTAGCTGTGGATTTCATGTTCAAATCTCTCTTCTCCTCAGTACTGCACCAGCACCATGGGTGGGCGTGGGCGGTTGCTGGGGTATATCTTGCCGCTCTCATGCTGGTAGCAGGGGTTAGGGTGGACCTTGTGCTGCTCCAGGATGAGGCTGGCCTTCTGGGCAAGGTCGACACGGACGTCTTCCTCAACAACTGGTTCCGGAACCGGGTCGGTTTGGACTTGGCTGGTGTTGAGGGAGGGGCCTGGTGTTACGGCGGTCTGTGTTTTCGTGGTCTTGCTTGTAGGCGGTGATGGGAGGGAGGGAGAGTCAGGGATAAGATAATTTTCCTCTTTCTCTTCTTCCTTCCGTGTCCTGTCCCTACAGGCGTGCGAAAGGGCTCCTCCCCTCTGGATTCGAGGGGAGCGAGGTCCAATACTGCTGTTGGGGGCGGAGGGGTGGTGGGTAGGCTCTCCACGGCGGCGACTGGTGGAGCCTTCTTCACTTTGGGCGGCCTGGCCTTCTGTACCGGGCGTGGTGCAGCAGGGATAGGGGCCGGGTGGTTTTCTCCTTAGGCTTGGTCTTGGCCGGAGCTTTGACCAGAGGCCTTTTCCTTTGACCTAAGTCAAATGAGTTGGAGAGGGTGGAGGAGTTGGACTTGTAGGAAGTCCTGAGGGAGTAGTCCCCAACCCTGAAAGCCAGCAAGGGCTCCAGGATGGCAACTAGCTCCCTCGGTAGCGACAGAGCGATGTCTCTCATCGTTGAGCGTGGGTAGTGAGCTTGGAAGGACGCGTCTGCACGGGGCGAGTGTCCAAGCCGAGATGTGGGCACGAGCTTACTCACTGTATATGTGTAGGGACGGCACGGGTGTACTCTAGACAGAGATTGCAGGAGTTGTTTTAGAATTTGAAAATACATACTTACTTACTTACTTACTTTGGAGATTTAACGTGCGCTTTCCGACTGATGCGTATTTCGCACACGGGCCCGGCCAGGCCATTTAATGTGTTTCCGAAAGGGGCGAGGGTGGTCTGTGCAACCCAAGAGGGGGCTTTTGGGGTTGCTTATATAGAATTTGGGAATTTTGAGATTTGGAATAGATGCTGATGGGGTTGGGGAGGAGAACTAAGGGAGCTGAAAATACAATAGACACCAGTTAGATGACACGCTTGACGTCCTTTCACAACGGCGTCGGCATGTCAATGCCCCACTAATAATGTCAAAGACAGGTCAATTGCATGTTGCTTTTTAAACCGAAGTCCAGCTTCCGGCTGACAAGTGTGAGAAGCCATCAAAGACATATAGTTGTGTTGTTGAGAACTGATCAAAGAGAGATGGCATCGTGTTTAATTACTACTGACTTCAAACGGATTACATTGAGCAGCCATTTAATCTTCTTGTTGTAAACATTCCCTTTGTGGAAATGAACATTTACTGGCGTGGAGATTAGCTTAGTAAATGGTAACTGTGAGTACGATCTTCACTGCCATTGAATTGATACGCAGTATATTAATTTGGAATCGAGATCAGAAGGTAACGTCAGCTGTTAAAAGTATTCACTAAAAGAGAGCTAAAACTTAAACATTCTCAGGTCGTTGTAGTTATTTAGGCATGTGAAAAAAATGAAATAGATAATTTTCAGACGAGATTACCAGCATCATGCACCATATAAACTATTAAGGGCACCCTCAAGATATGGTTTGAAACCATTTTACAACTTTTGTTAAAGACGGATCTGATGAACAAGCTTCTGTTAGTGCCTCTCCGACGATCAGAATATGAAAGTTTTCATACAAGAGAGAATGTAAAACATGGACTAAAACCTTAAAATACTGAGAGGGGCCAATATGTAATTACAGAGTTATGACTAATGTATAATATTATATACTGGAAATAATAGTGGATTCTTGAATACGCCAAAGTGAGTACTATACACTGGTCATTGTTCTGATGGTTTTATCAAACTAAATATCATATCTACGTCACTACGTTACTGCGAAAACGTGTAATTATAACTCAGACTCCCCATACCCAACAAAAAGTCGACATAGTTCGCCCGACTCGCCCCACATTGAAGTGACGGAATCATTCTGAAAACGTCCCAGATTACTGACAGTGTCTGTTTTTCTTGAAACCGTTTGTGACAGTTCTGTTTTCCACCATAACGTTACCGAATTGGACACTTTAGTGATGTCAGATGACCTCATGTCTCGAATTAATAAAGCTTTCAGCTCATCTGAACTGTTATCAAAGGTAGGTGAAGCTTCAATCACCATACTGTTAATGGATATCAACGCAAGTCTTGATGACAAATTTCAATCAGTGTGTGAGAGATGCGTTCAGGGTGAAAGCAAAGTTAAAGATCTTGAAGAAAAAGTTACAGATCTGACCCAAAGGATGGCATCGAAAGACACCCAAATTGATGGGCTGTTCTAATATGGTTGGCGTAACGACAGTGTCTGGCACACCACAGAAGAATGGTGAAAATACAGACACTACAGTGCAAAACTTATCTAGAGATCTCGGTGCTAGAGTTTAACTTCGAGATATCGACCATTATCATAGAACAGGTGACCCTGTCAAATTTCCCGAAAAGCCCAGAAAAGCTTGGTCAAGTTTGTCTCTTTTCGGACAAAACGCGAGGTGATGCAAAACCGATTTAAACCGAAGGGTCAATCTCTACTGCTGAGGCCAAAGCTACCCTAACAGCTTTGACCTATACTCAACAACAAAAGTTCCTGTAACACCAATATTTTAGCGTACTTTTCAAACAGATAAAGTTGGTTTTCAATATTGTAGTCCATGTATGGAATCAAGTCACAAAAACGCAACTGCTACAGAAAAGCATGCATTCCATGCAAAAATTGACTTTTATGCAAGCGCCACGCATTTCAAGAATGGGTATAAAAACATGTACGTTAACGGGATTACATATGCATTGTTCAGCATCGTGCTGACAACAACCTGCAACATTACGAAATGCCACGCCTATCCGAAAATGAGCGTCTGCGAGCCATTGGTATGCTGACGCAGGATTGAGTCAACGTGATGTTGCAAGACAATTTAACGTCCACAGAAACACTATTTGGTGTTTATGGCATCGTTGGAAACAGACCAATGCAGTCAGAGACCATCCTCGGCATTGCAGGCCACGCGTAACCAATTATCGACAACTGGATTCGAACAACACATTTACGAAATCGATTCCAGCCAGCAACAGTGACTGCAAGAAGCATCCCTGGACTTCGACGACTATCTTCACAAACCGTACGTCGTCGCCTAAGATGTGCAGGGATTGTCGCCAGAAGACCCGCCAGACGTCCCATTTTGACAGGGAACCACCGTGAAGCACGTCTATAGTGGTGCAGACAGCGTCTATGCTGGACGGCCATGCAGCGGGACAAGTTCTATTCACTGACGAGTTTCGTTTTCACTTCTGCCGTTTCGAGTGAACGTTACGTCAATCATTGTGTCATGGAAGAAGATCGGTTCGGGGGCGGCAGCGTTATGGTATGGGCTGGGATTACAGCAAAACAGAGGACCCGTTTGATAGTGGTTGAGGGAAATTTCAATGGACAGCGCTACCGCGACGAGATCACCAGCCCTGTTATTCTACCGTTTTTGCGTGGTCATGGCCCAGGCATTACCTTTCAACATGACAACGCCCGGCCTCATATTGCTCGACTTGGTCAAGATTCTCTTCAACAAAACAACGTGAATGTCATCCCCTGGCCTGCTCGCTCCCCTGATCTCTCAACAATCGAGCACATGTGGGATGAGATGGATCGGCGCCTTCAACGTCAACCACTCCAGGAACTTCGATACATGCTCCAGCAGATATAGACAGATATCCCACAGGACTTTGTGCGACGCCTTGTCCATTCCATGAGATGAAGATGTGTTGTTTGCATCGCAACCAGAGGTGGACAGAGGTTGTTGGTTTTTTTTATAAAATCACACATTTTCTGAAGTCAGTTTGGCAAATTAAACCATTTGAACACTTACAGGAGTCTTTTATCTGTTGCAAACCGAAATTGTTTCAGATTTGGTAACTTTGCATATAATCTTATTCAATGTCACAGGAACTTCTGTTGTTCAGTATATATTAAACATCAATTCATCCGATTCATTACCCTGCCTTCAGACACGTAAAAGTGTCTCATCATATCACCCTATTATTCTAGACATTTAGAGCTACATAATGATCTTTCTAATGGCCAATGTGACATAGTTTTTTGCTGGTTACCAAGTCATGTAGGCATAACAGGTAACTCAAAAGACGATGCTGCAGCTGAAGCAGCTCTTGACAAACCTTTATCTCCACTACTAATCCCGTACAGTGATTTCAAACCAACCATCAAGAGACATACTCGGGATCTCATGCAAACGAGGTGGGACACCCAGGTAGGAAGAACAAGACTTCACGAATTTAAACCAACAATCGGTCAAACCTACATGGGTTGTCAGTCAAGACATGATGAGGTCGCTTTACGATGATGTGGTATTTTCCACAGTCGGTTTACCCACGAATATCTGCTTAAGACAGATGAGGACGAACCTCCTAAGTGTGTCCCTTGTGATGAAAGGTTCACCGTCAAGCACATATTTCTTGACTGTGTGTACTTTGCAATCGCAAGGGATTCACATTATCAAAGCTCTGTGTCTTGGGGGTTGAAGTTCAGTCAGTTTATTGTCCCCCTGTGTGACACGTAATCCTATCATATAGGATGTAACTATCATTGACCAGTGTTTTCAGCCAATTGTTTTTAAATATAATCTTACATCTATGACTCACTTTTGAATATATCAACTTGGTCTCGTCGCTATATGATGCCGATTCGACGTTAAATTTTAACTCACTCACTTAAGCTGAAGGGTCGCCAACCAAAGGTTTTCATTAATGATGAGCTAACCCACGAGCGAGCGAGACAAGCTGCAGAAACTCGTAAGCTTGTAGCTGACAAACGCGTATCGGGATCATTGGAGCTGTATTTGTGAAGAAACTGAACGATAAAGTAATCCTCATCATCAGGAAATCCCACCTCACAAAGCTAACCAAATCACTCAAACATAAAATGCGGTTCAAACTCACATGAGAAACACGGGACCACTGGAATACTACACCGATGCCGATGCCGCCGCCGCCGCCGACAACGACGATGATGTTGATTATTATCATCTTTATTTCTCCATAGGAGAGTTATCATAATCACCGATAATGGCTAAAGTACATAGTATCTTCGTAAGCAATGATTATTTTAGTCATTTGAAGTAACTGTTTGAACTCATGATATATAGATTTTAAAATTTATGCTTTGTTTTTTGTTGTTGGTTGTTTAACGACGCACTCAGCAATATTCCAGCAATATGACGGCGGTCTGTTGTAAAAAATCGAGTCTGGACAAGACAAGCAAGTGAAGGATATGAGCATCGATCAAGGCACGAGAAACGATGACATGCATCAACAAAGTCAGCGGGCCTGACCACCCGTTAGTCGCCTCTTACGACAAGTATAGGCCGACCTATTCTACCCCGGATCTCCATGGGTATCATTCATGTGCATGGCAGGGTGTCATGGTGTATAAAATACTCATCGGAACTGCTTTAGTTGAATGCCTTGTTACAGCATGCTGTGAAGTTCTCACGAAATCTATGTATTGTTCACACATACTCATTCGGCTAAAATTGTGTGACATTGAGTGATATTTAGCATGTGACAGGATCACCTCATACAAGAAATTAAGAGCTTACAATTGTTTAAACAGAGGCATTATTGTGTGACACGGTGACCTAAATAATCAACGTTTTCATATTACAATCTATAATGAGTTTACCATTGTACTCGAATGTATACAACAATGTGTCAGAAGGGGACCCACCCTTATGAGACTCGGTATGTGACCTTATTGCGGTTCATTGGCCTTTCTTACTCGGTATAGCTGTGCATGATTAAATACAATGTGCGCCATCAACCCATTTTATAACTACAACGGCCATGTGTATCTTTAAACGTAGCGCACAGCAAATGTGCTGGTATTTTGTTCTTTTGAACAGATTAACTTTCATAACTACCTGGAAATGGCTCGCATGGACATTTACTCCATCGTATTCGTAATCCTTAATCTAGCGCATATTTCTTGATATTCGAAGGATATACCAACCTGCTGGAAAGTTATTTTTTCATTACGCCAGGTGAGGCGTTTGTGCGAGGTACAGTAGATTTATACACGAATATACAAGACTATCGGACCAAGGGAAACAGGAGGAGCTGTGTTAACGTTGGATCTTGTCTCACATATATAGATTTTCATGGAGCTCTAGACAAAGCGGATATACAGTCTATTCCCGTCAGTAAACTAGATATAAAAAGCAAAATCAAAGCCTCCATAGCCCAACGATGGCAGGCCCAGTGGGATGCAAGTAAGATCGGCAAATGGCTGTACAAAATTCAGTACACGATCCACCAAGAGATATACTCATACTCAAATGAAAGAAAAGTTGAAGTAGCTATTTCACGCCTCAGAATCGGTCACATATGCCCATCTTCCAATCAACTTGAATCCAGTGCTCATTTGTTACTTGAATATCAAGACCAAGCCACATCACGGGAACAAGCATTGCGGTTAGATCCGCTATTTGTCGTAGATCTCCTTAAGCCAAGAGATGAAATAGCGAAGGCCAAACTAACTCTATTTCTGAGAGATGGGCAGCTACTCGAACGTATTTAAACAGAACAGCCAAAGAAAAAAAATGACATCATTTCATTATACAGAAAAAAAGAAATCTTATCAATGCAAAAACAGAATTTTAATGAATACTAAAACTCAATAGATTTTTGTACCCTACTCACACACGAGTCCCAAAGAGGGACATGTCAGCTGAAAATCGCAAAGGTAGAAGGCGACCTCTTAAACATCTAAGCCCACCACAACTTGAATGTCAAAAGTATGGCTATTTAGGGCATGTCAAGTAACCTTGATTTAACGTGATTTATATAATTTTAACATTGTAAAATATTTTCCGTTTCAATTTTTAGGGGCGTGGGATCAACCCAAACCAATCCGCGCCGTTATAGACATAGATTAATCTTTGTAGCCGATTAGTGCTAATTTGCCAGAACGGTATTTGCCTTGTCTACAGTCACTGATCACACCAAAACATGCAACTGCAGTCGATCATTGCATAAATGTATGCCAGCAGTAAGTCGAGTTATATATCAAAACATTTCGCCATGTGCATAGTCTAATGTGACACCTTAGCAAGTCACACGGATTCACAAAGTCTATGACATGTCGCTTCATCTTTATAATCCTATTTCAAGACTGCAACAGCATATTGTGATTTGGAGTTTGTAATCCATGCATCCAAGTTGGTGATCATCCTGATTATTTTTGTCACCATTGTCGGTTACAGGTAGGGGTTCATTTGTACTTCTGAAAACGCAAATTCACCTTCCGAGAAACATTCCCATTCCATGGCAATTCGAATACTACTGTCACAGTAAGAGTCGGACATATCGGCAAGTTGTGATCAGGACATCGTAAAAAGGAAAGTAAGATCAATGCTTCAAAATTTAATACACGTATGCGCGAATATTTTAAACACAGAAAAGTCTCACAACAAAATTTATCAAAGTACCTAAACGATACATTAACGCACGTGAAGAAATGCTATGTTTTGCACATTGTAAAGTGAACAGTGAACTCAATTTGTGATGTAAATGGCCTTTGTAACCTATCCGTTGTTGACAGAAAGAGGCTTACATTTCAAACCTTAAATCCCACTCATATGAAGGAAAGGGATAGTGCACACATGCCCATTGCTTAATTGTGGACAGAAGAATGTCTAAGATTAAGAAGTGTGAAGAAAGGTTTGCCTTGCCGAAAACTTGTGCAGTCGGCAATGACCGCGAAGGGAGGCTTGCTTGCTTGTTAGGGTTCCAGGGTGAGTAGCTAAAGGGATTTCTAACACTTTCAAATCTCTATTGGGCTCCAGGTGTGATGAGGCGTTTACATTCAGTGTCTGCAGCGTTAAAAGTCGTATTCTTGGAGCTCTCCCCCGTGTCCAGTTGTATGTAACCTTCTGACCCAAGAATACAATTGGGTTTATTCCTTTGTCGAACACAGAGGTACACTGAATACTACAAAGTATCTGATGTATTTGCATTCTTTTCACTGAATATATCACCCGTGAAGATCCGGGTCAGAGTAGGTCTTCAGCAACCAATGCTTGCCGTAAAAGGCGACTATGCTTGTCGTAAGAGGCGACTGACGGGATCGGGTGGTTAGGCTCGCGGACTTGGTTGATGCATGCCATCGTCTCCCAATTGCATGGATCGATGCTCATGATGTCAATCACTGGATTGTCTGGTCCACACTCGATTATTTACAGACCGCCGTCATATAGCTGGATTATTATTGCTGAGTGCGGCGTTAAACAACTAAAAAACAAACACTCCATGTATTATCAAAAGCGAGATAAAAAACCCATGTATGTTATCACACTCTTAATGTATCTTAATTGCATCCAGGAGTTGAGAATAAGCAATCACACTTTGGGGTATATCTGTAATACTCTCACTTATCTAACACGTGAAAGACATAGCTACATTTGGAGCAAATTCAACATAACAATATGCATTTTGGGCATGTGATTAATGAAATATACGTTTGAACAATGTGTATTTTCGTCAAATATTCACTTTATATGTTGTAACATGTACATATGACCAGTCAGTGATACATTTCTGTCAAAATCCCTATACTTTTACTTAATAACTTTAACATTGATTTGTTAATTAAAAAGTGAACATCAAGCTTCAATGTACTTTTGAGAGTTTTAAGTACACAACATTATTTGATCAATAGTAACAAGACTAACAAAGCCAGCAACTCCTGTTTCCTTTCGTAAGGGAAGTAGGAACATGAATTCCCGACATAACTGTCATGTATTTTAATACTAACAAATGAGACTTTTGTCTCAAACCATTAAGGCCAAGATGGTAATTCAGGCACTAAGTTCAACACCCTGTTCTTGATAATATAATAAATAGCAAAGTAAACTTTGAGTGAAAAAGCATCAGGATATTCTATATTAGAACATGTTATTACGTTGCTAATGCAAATTCAAATTGCATGTGATCGGTGTGCATGGTTCATGCATGTAAAGAGATTAAATTTCCACTTTGTAGTGTACTAAACATACAATCATGAAACAGAAAACAGTTCCCGATGTCGTTGCCAAAGCAAATCCAAAATGGTCCATAACATTCCTCCAACTGGCCCAATTTAGTTTCTGAAATGTTGAAGATAACAACAGAGAAATGAGATTTAACACTTAACAGAATTGTGTTATCTCCAAATCTGAAACTAAATCAAAGTTCGAGGCTGTTCCAAGTGCGTATCCAATGAAAATAATTCCTTTTATCACGTAATCGGATGATTGAACATTTTGAAATTGAAAAGATGGATGATAAGTGATGCAAAATGCCAGTATATTTTGATAGTTTGCAACGATAATCTTCATTTACTATCACTGAAAATGTACAATTGTAAAATAGTCAAATGAGGAAAGTAGTCTGCTATTTCTTGTTGGAATTGAGCATTTTATCTGAAAACAGACACTTTCAAGTTCTTTTTGAAGATAGAACAGTATGGTTGTGAAACATCTCTGTCATTCTTTTGGAGGAATGGTACATAGATCAGGGTTTCAAGCAGAACCTAATACATAAACATCAGTATTTTGTCAGTGTGCACGGTCTTCCTACAGAATTAATTGTCCATATTCTGTCCTTTCATATCAGGACGTGATTTTCTTCAAAATGTGCCCAAAACGTGCTCGTATTTTTATAATATCCGATCTGTTCTTAATTCGCAAAAAACCTTGCTGTCTGCCAAACACTTTTCAGCGGTTGAATTCGATCACATACTCATATTTGAATCTTTGAAACTGTGTCGTGTAACATTTGACGACAGTGTATCTGTAGCTGTCCCAAGATCTTTCCAGGCTGACCAACTACAAACATGATACCTCGTCTATGTTCCAATTTCAACACTTTCCTTTCATGTCAGTCTTACATATATCGAGTTTCGAATACTGTCTCTCGTTAATATTTAGTTAATATTTTGAAATCATCAAGTTTTGTCGGAAAATTCTCCATTTAAATGTGACTTTCACCAGTATTTCTCCAGATCCACTCAAAAACATTTGTGAATTCACAAATGAGTGCTGTTGTCTTGACGCTTTCTGTATTTTGTTGTTGTTTTTCATCGTGATCCGGGGTAGCTTATCCATTATAGGTCCCTTTCATTCTTTGACTTGTCACTAAAGGATTGAGAATGAAGTGCAGATTTTGTTAACACATTTCTTATATATCTGTTTGCTTCTTCAGTATTCAGTATTAGGATATACCATGACTGTCAGTTACATCGTTGAGAATGTGTCTTAATTTCAGTGACACCCGACGCTACTGTAGATAGCCAGGGTGTTTTGAAGTGACACCAGTTATTCCAAATTAATAAAAAGAGTGGAGTGTCAGACAACCAACCGTTCAGAGCATCTGAGAATCAATCTTCTGCATGTAAATTATGCTACTCCCTCCTCATCAAAAGACGTTGGTACAGAGATTGTACGACGATGACCTGTACAAATTGAAATATAAAACCTCCTTCACTGAGCCCTTCTCCATCCGTTCACAATGTGCTAAGATATTGACATTCAGTTGTGACTGGTTCCTTGAATTGTGCTAAGCTAATGACATTTAGCTAGATGTAGACGGTCCCGGGAATGATGCTGAGATAATGACAGTTAATTGTAGCCGGTTCCTTGAATGGAGCTAAGATATTGACATTTGGTTGTAACTGGTTCCTGGAATGGTGCTATGCCAAGAACATTTAGCTATAGTCGGTCCCGGGAATGGTCCTAAAATAATGACATTGTGGTTGTAACTGGTTCCTGGAATGGTGCTAAGATAATGACATTTAATTGCAGCCGGTTCCTTGAATGGAGCTAAGATATTGACATTTACTAGTATCTGATTCCTGGAATGGTGCTAAGATAATGGTATTTGTAGTCGGTTCCTTAAATGGTGCTGAGGTAATGACATTCAGTTGTCCTGGAATGGTGCTATACTAAAGACATTTAGCTAGGGTCGGTCTCAGGAATGGCGCTAAGATAATGACATTTAGTTGTAGCCGGTTCCTTGAATGGAGCTAAGATGTTGACACTTAGTTGTAACTGGTTCCTGGTATAAATGTTTTCGATAATTTTGTTGAATTGCATGCATTTGTAACTTGATAGTACAGGTATACATGTTCGTACCAAATACAGTGAAGATGTACTAACATCTACTAAAAATATAAGCATTACAAGTTTCAAATCGTTCTAACTCTTAAGTTAATATGTTTTTGGAGTTGGAACAACCTGGTTTTCAGGACACGAACCAGATTCCGATGGTGCTTGTCTTCAATCCGAACTACATCGAGAAAATACAAAACCATCATCAATGAAGTAATAGGATGTGTGAAGGACATTTTCAAATCAATGTTTGAAATGTGCTGATTTCCTTATCACTGGACAAGTCTCATCTCACCTAACTTGTGTAACTGTCAAATCAAATATCTGAACTACATGTATATGATGTAAGTGCCTTTGTTGTTAAGATGTTCAAGGAAAAACTGACAAGTAGTCACATGAAATTAAAGCAACCCCTTGCCAACATCCAGAATTGAAAACAGTGTTGATATTCAGTCATAGTCAAGCTGTTTTTTATTTGTTTTTTAAGTTGTTTAACGCCGTACTCCAGCTATATGATCATGACCGCGGTCCGTAAATAATCGCGTCTGTATCAGACAATCAAGTGATTGACATTGATCATGAGCATTGATCCACGCAATTCGGATACGATGGTATACATCAACCAAGTCAGCGATCTGACCACCCGATCCCGTCAGTCGACTCTTACGACAAGCGTAATCGCCTTTTACAGTGAGTGACTATGCTTTTACGCCGCTTTTAGCAATATTCCAGCCATATCACGGCGGGGGACACCAGAAATGGGCTTCACACATTGTACCTATGCCGGGAATCTAACCCGGGTCTTCGGCGTGACGAGCGAACGCTTAAACCACTAGGCTAACCGACCGCCCCTTTTACAGCAAGAATGGGTTGCTGAAGACCTATTTCACCCCGGATCTTAATGGGTCGGGAAGTTATGTAACTGTGTTTGTTTGTCGGTGAGTGAGTGTGTTAGTGAGTAGATTGGTGCCGTTTTCACTTTCACTTCAATTTGCAGTTGTAATTATTTCTCATTCAGAAAAGGGTGGCGCGGTAGCCGTGTGGTTAAAGCGTATCCTCATCATGCCGAAGACACGGGTTCGATTCCCCATATGGGTACAATGTGGGAAGCCCATCCCTGCCGTGATGTTGCTTAAAGCGGCGTAAAACCATACTCACTCACTCTTACTCAAAAGAAAGTTTGAGAAGACATACCCCAAGGACGATGCGGATATGATGAGCCCTAAAACGAGGCCGTGTGTTTGAGGGTCATCTTTCATTCCCAAATCTCTGAAACAGAAAATGCATGTTCGCGATACAGAGACAAAATGTCTTTTCGGTTATTCCTTGTATAATGGTTATTTTAACAAATGACAAAAGATAACACACTTTACTTCACTTTAATGTCAAGTACGTCAAAGCTATACATTTTCTGATAGATGGATATATTGGGGATCAGCCCTACCTTATGCCTATGGATATACACACAATTGCTCCTATGTACAGAAAGGCGTTGAAAACACACAAACAGACAGACTAGAAAATCCAGTAACCAGAGAGCTCTGAAACAAAAATGATTTGTCCTGTTACATTTCAATTCATGTTTATTGCCGTATTGCCGTGAAGTGTGGGTGCCTGAACCCACTGGGCTATTCCACTACTCCTGTACATACATAGTTTAGTAACAATATTATTCTTGGAAGTATTGAAAAATGAGACATGTCTCTGAACCACATTTGCAGTTGCATCCTTTGACCATTGTACATGATAAACACCGTGACGGCACATTATCATTATTCATTACCTCGGGAGGAATGTCAGGAAGGATGCAGGGCCAAACAGAAGCATTGCAGGACTCAGCGCTGATAAGCTTGTCAAGATGACCGGAATGAATGGTACCTGCGAGCAGGCCTCATGATGGTCAACCATTAAAAATAAAATTTGATAATTAATATGTCACACTATGTATTTGATGGGGCTTTAACCTATTTCTCTGGTTCACGGATCAATGTACAATCTTTTGCATTCTCTGCTCCATGAGAAGTATAGAAACCAAAGTCCTTTTGAATTTCATTCTACTAGCAATCTACTGCTGGGTAAACAGAAGCACAGAGACCTACCTAAGGACACACCGCATATTACATACCTGCATTTCAGTGTTCGTCGGAAACAGATTTAATTCCAAACACGTGTTCTCTATGTTCGACTCACCTTGGTTGATATGAGCAGCTTAACGACTGCAGATACCGTGATATATGTAAAGGTTATTACCAGAAACAGTGATCCAATGGTGCTTGTCTTCAATCCGAACTACATCGAAAAACACGAAATCGTCATCAATGAAGTCATAGTATGTGTGAAGCGCATTTTCAAATCGATGTTTGAAATGTGCTGTGTCCTTATCACTGGACAAGTCTCATCTCACCTAACTTGTGTTACTGTCAAATCAAATATCTGAACTACATGTATATCCTGTAAGTGCCTTTGTTGTTAAGATGTTCAAGGAAAAACTGAGAAGTGGTTACATGATATTAAAGCAACCCCTTGCCAACATCCAGAATTGGAAACAGTGTTGATATCCAGTAATAGTCAAGCTTTTGTTAGTTTGTTTTTAAGGTTGTTGCCGTACTCCAGATATATGACCACAGTTTGTAAATAATCGAGTCTGGGCCAGACAATCCAGTGATTGACATCATGAGCATTGATCCACGCAATTGGGATACAATGACATGCATCAACCAAGTCAGCGATCTGACCACCCGATCCCACTAGTCGCCTCTTACGACAGGCGTAGTCGCCTTTTACGGCAGCAATGGGTTGCTGAAGACCTATTCTACCCCGGACCTTCACGGGTCAATAGTCAAGCTATACCACGGTGTCCTGTTGTTAATCAATTCGACTGGTCAGACCTGTAATTGTAAACACCAGCAACCATCAACACAATCGTGACAAGATGTCATTCTGCAGTCAGTTGTCAGCTTCAAGACATACTGCTCCAACAGGGCAATCAATGACAGAGCCCACACTGCTCGAATAATCCATGATTTACTCAACATCAATAACATACCTTTGTTGCACTGGCCGTCACTCGCCGAGAAAACATTTCTGTGATCATCTTGGAGAACAACATTCAAACCTGCCGAAACGTACAGCAGCTGAAACGTGCGTCATTGGAGGAGTGGGACCCCATACCCAATGACGTCTTCATTCTGCTAATTTCTTAGATGCATCCTGTCTAGACCTTTACTTGGCGCCCGAGCTGTCACACAAGATATTGATGCGATTTATCGAGGTGATGTGGAAACTTTAGAAGCTTTGTTGTGAGACACCACATGTGTTACATTCGTTTTTGTTAATCGAACCAACAATGATTGAACTTAAAAATATGTTTATACTATCGACGTATTCTTCTATTGGTCAGAGGTTTACTTGGCCACATATTTACAAACACAACAAAAGAAACAGGGCATAAATCATTTTACCAAATGAACAATATGTCATTAAACTTGCCTGTCTGTTCCAGATGTTGTGAATAGCCTGAAGTTCACACAGTAAACAGATAGTAAACAGAAAGAGGGATCCAACAGATGTTTATGGCGCTCAAGCGATAAGCAAGAAGGATGTTCGACATCTTGCTTCTGAAATTCAGATATTAAAATAGTAGACTTGCTACTCGAGTTTATTCAAGCTGAATGAGATGGGAACTGGCTGCTCTATTTGTATGCTACTGCTGGGATGATGCCATATTTCTACTCCATGGACAGAACCAATTATTCAAGATGGCTGCCAATATGCACGGCAAACATGAACCGTCTCCCAAATAAACACCCAAGAGTACATGAACGGCAATTACTGTAGTCGTTCAAGTAAACCATTTAGAATTGAAAAAAAATGGTCCTGGAACCTTAGTTAAGAGATGAGAGGACATTTTGGAAATAACCCAAAGCCCTTGAGTTCTAGAGAGGTGACTTCTTGCACAAACAACAAAACACGGCATTTACCAATATTTGCAGACCAACTTGGTCCAACACTGTGCTCTGCCCCTTTAGGATTCCATGCACTGACATGGTGAGATAGCACCAGTACATTCTTGGGAATCTGCAAAATAAAGTACCTCGGCTTGCTGAAATCTTTCTAACGTTACCAACCTTCCATGGCTCTTCTTGGGGCAATCTCTTCAAACCTTCCGTATAATTGGTGCGCTAAATTACTAAATTTCTAGGTTTCTCCTAAAATGTGCTTTTCGACTGCATTGCTACATTAGGATTTAGGGTACAGATACCCCGTATAGAGAGCTCCCAATGGCTGGTCCAATAGCAAATCCAATGCCACTCCCGGTCACTAGAATACCCAAAAAACAAAGTAAACATATTATTACATTCCCACCAAAACAAAACACTTTTACAATATCCTGTGTGGTCCATAATCTAACTGTTCTGATTGTTGTGAAGTGTTACTAACTTACATTCTTGTCCAAAGAGCTAAATATAAGCTTATAAAGCTGTCTCCTGTTCTGAGCATAGAGTGAATCAGAGGCAGTCCAGTGTCCTAAGTTGTCGGCATTAGCTGTGCAGGGTTTCGTTACTTAACCGTGGCAGGATGCATCGCAGAATCGAATCCCAGACTATGGTCATTTATCCCCAACTCAATACATGCGAAAAGTTGCTCCTATTATTATGGTTACCGTCAACGGGTTTCTCACTCAGCTCCCACATTGTGCTGGCATATCGTGAGATAATAAGAATTAAGCGACACTGTCTGTTGTTTACACATGTCTTTTTAGTACGAACCATATCCATAGAAGTAAGCACATGCAAGTAGACAAGATTGACCTTTTTCTGACAACTTTATTTCTTGCAATCGACGTTTTGGTACAGATGCTAATAGATTGTTAATGCAAACACGTGCTTGATAAAGGAACTGGTTGCTGTACCACACGTACCAACGTATACTGACGTTGAAAGTCATAGCTTCATGGTATTCGGGATATTCCGTACATGTAGATTCGTGTGTTTTCTTCGCAAGAACAAACGCAAAAAGGCACAAATAAACTTACATAAATCGCAGGATATTCTTTGGGAAAAGTCCCACTGCAATAGTCAAACCTGACGTCATGTACCTGGCAGTTACTAGAGCCTCCACCACTCTTGCAGCAAAACACAAGCCTATGAAGATCCACCCTGGCGGCGAACTGGACAATCATCTTCAATAGTAATATTATAAGTATTAGCATCATCTAAATTATCGTACCATGTACACTACATAGCAGGTAAAGGAAGAAGTAGGCACTTAGTATAATTATTATAGACGGCAGGTACGTGTATATACCATCTCCAATACACAACAGGGGCGGTCGGGGAGCCTAGTGGTTCGGGGTTCGATTCCTGGCATGGGTACAATGTATGAATCCCATTTCTGATGTCTCCCGCCGTGATATTGCCGGAATATTGCTAAAAGCGGCGTAAAACCATACTCACTCTCTGTAAACGGCGACTACGCTTGTCGTAAGAGGCGACTGACGGGATCGGGTGGTCAGATCGCTGACTTGGTTGATGTGTACCATCGTATCCGAATTGCGTGGATCATCTTTACAATTTACCATATTCTAATCACGACAGGTGCATTGCTCAAATTCATCCGGAATTATAATTGTAAACGAAACATATTATGGTAGGACGCAGTTTTCATCCATGAGCATTTGTGCAGCTTTACATGGTCATCTGTGGAGTCATCTCCCTTGTTGTTAGGGTTATTCACGTGATGAAAGACGACAGCTTCTCCGATCGTGAACATGTCAGAATTTGACAAAATAAACCCGTCTCTATTACCTGAATATACTAGTATATGGTAAAACAATTTTACTTTCACGCGAGTCGCATAGCATGACTGGCGTTGCCCTTGCCACTGTTTATGATAATGTGGAGACGTTTGACTCAAACAGTGAAACCTTCCGTTTATAATGTTGAGTAACAGGTTATTATGACAAAGTATATATTTCTATATATTCATATAACATCTGCTTTTTCCAATATGAATGAATGTAATGTGTTTGAAAAATATATTTGACAGGACTTACAAATTATACACAATGAAACGTGATCGTATATATCATTTGTATCAAACAACTGAAATCCAAACAACAAAATTCAGATATGATGATAATCCACGTCTCTAACTACGCAGCAAAGCGGAGCATCTCCTTTTTAAGTACACGTGGTACATGCGAACGGATGGTCAAAGCTGTGTTTCAGGATCAGAAGTCTTGACCTTTTGAAACATGTTTATAACCTTTGTACACATCACCATTTGACGTATCACTTGTTTTCCACAGCCCGATACTTAATTATGGAAACGATTTCAGTTTAATTCCTATTTTGTATTATTTTCTAAAATTTGAGGTCAACAAATCAGATCACTGAGCAGCACAACAGAAGAAATTAACATTCTTGGCAATGTCTGCTGCTCTGTTTAGATGGAGACAAATATACCTATGTACCTGAATTGTAGGTGTGTCAAATAAATATATTTTAAAAATAATGTAAGCTTCTGACTGTTTCAATACGGTGGGTGTATCGCAAATTCACGAAATACAAACCATTATGGGCAAACCAATGTTGTGATTTGCAATGGAATATTGGTGTGATAGTTACTGTGCATATGTTTACTAGCACTGGAGGCATGAATAACGCACCCGAATAATACCACACAACTACCAAACACCCATTATCCGTTAACGCATATAAGCGGGGGCTGATCTCTGATAACTGAAATCACGCACAGAATAATACGTAGAGGTTGTTCAGAGTTGCGTCCCTTGGGAAAGCCAAACACATATGAATATGGGTTGGAATCACGGTCCATATGATTATGTTTCTAGGTTTGTCAGTACCATACCTGTGTGGATGGGTTTCACTTCGGGCTTTCCTCCCACATTTAGCTGAGACGCCCGGATATAACTAGAAAACTGTTAAAAGCGACGTCAAGAACGACTCACTCACTCACTTAATACTTGGTGACATATAAAGTTGCAATAATTAAATTTAAGTTTGCCTGAACTTGAATTACGTTATGAGGACGATGCAATGTGTTTTGCCAAACAATATTCAGTTGTCGAATGTGAGAATTCTTAGAATGGCTTGAAGCAATTGTAAATAAGCATAATTTTAATCCATTCCTTGGAATTTTGAGAATCATTATTAAGAGTCTCCCATTCCCTGAAAAAGATATTAAGGTTTTTGGTACAACCAGTTATGTCTGCACGTTGATGTATGTGGCGTTACATTCACAGTATACATTTAAGTTTAAGTTGTCTAGATGAGCAGATGTTAGAAGATTCAACTCTGAAGGGTGCATTGGTCTCATATAACAAAACACACTGACTACAGCACTCGTTTATCTCCCTTAAACATAAAGAAATGTACAGTAAACTACGGTTATAACGAACTCGAAGGGACCACTAATTTTAGTTCGTAATAACCATAGTTCGTTATAAGCATACATACAGCATATAGGCAACAAATGGCCTAGACTAAAAAACAAGTTCGTTATATCGGTAAGTTCGTTATGAGCGTGTTCGTTATAAACGGAGTTTACTGTAAGTAACACGACGTTGAAGGAAACTAATCGATGTTAGTGAATCCATTCAGATAGGTGGGCTGACCTACCTAACACTCTCACATAGTTATAGGCAGAATATTTGTGCTTGTCAAACGTCGTAAATCATTCATTATATTTTGATATCAATCAGGAAGAGAACCAGTATTATGTGCACTGAAACATAAAATACAAAACACTAATTTCACTCTATAGATGATTTGACCTCACCTTTTACCCATGGGCGTTTTCCCCTTTATCCCAAACATCAGTAAAATAATTGAGTATATATCCAAATACGTAAAACTACTTATTTGTAATTCTTTTGTAAATGGGCCGGAGGCCTTACATGTAATAACTATATTTGACTTTGATTCCGTGACAACATCTTTGACCTCAAAAGGACTGGTCGGGGTTGAGACAATATACTGTTTCTGAGTGCAATAATCTTGAAAGCGACTTTAAACCCCATTTCACCTCACCAATTCGTTGTGACAAAGTGTATGGTCTTCTGTTACAATATTTGAAAGGAATATATCGCTACATTTCTGTCTGAACATAACCTTATTAAACCTCTCTATCAGGATGTAATGACATAGTTACACATACTTTGTTGAGAGTATCATTTAGCCGTTTCGACTGTCATGAGATAGCCAGACTAATGTGTACTAAGGATGTCACAGATTTCATTATTCCTACTGAATAATTCAAGATCACTTCACTGACCCTTATTCCCGTACCTTTGGGTCAGGCGCTTCCGTTCGAGATGATGTATAATCTTGAACAGTGGCGAAACAAACATAATATGTTACCCGACAGGAGAAGAGGGACGTTATGGGTGCTAGGCTAAGGAAGACGTTTGACGTCATCTTACTTACGTAAAAAATCGGCACGGGTGCGGACTGTACAGAAATATCTTCCTCTTTATTTCTCGCGTTCGTTCGTAACTAATAAAACCATAAGGCAACTTTATGAACGTTTCAGCAAGGCCTGGTTTCAATTGATCAGTCTCTGCATCTAAAAACTGAGGCAATTATTACATAATCATACACTGTGATTAGAGCTGAATGTAAAATCATCCCTACGACTGTTGTTAGTGGAAATAAAACAACTAGACCAACATTCCAATTTTTCAATCGCACAGATGGTTACGATGCTATCACGTGACCTATGTCGATGTCGCTTAGGCAATTAATTAATGAATATATTATTCAGTCACATATTGTAAATAAAAGCTTTTAATATATTACAACTAGTTATTTGTAACATACAATTATCAATGCAACAGTGCGCGAGAATATTTTCACGACATTGCGCTACCGGCGCTACCGGTATTGGCGCTCAGCAAGATGTCGAGTCAACTGTCATCAACTTCTTCAGTTTACGAACGATTGCCACAATATTGTGAATTGAACTTGTGCGAAGGGGACGAGGAATTGTTGGAAGATATATTCTTTATGTGCAGGAAATATATTTCGATGTTCGGAATTTAGTGGACGAAGCAAAAATATTTCGTAAGACAGTTCATGTGACAGTGAGTATGATGGCAACGATAGATTCAATGACATTTGCGATGCCGGGAACACGAAACAGCCGCAAGCAGACAAATCAGAAGATGAGGCACAGTATGAACAGGATATTCAAAAGTTTCGAAGAAATGGATGTGGATGTAAGTTGTTATTCAAAGTTAATTACTGGCATTTAGTGCACATCAAAATAAACATTGATCCATACTTCATTCTTAAATAAAATGCTTACATTGTCTCCCTTGCATTTTCTTTTATTACCGTAAACACCGTGAAAATCGACCCGGCTAAATATGCTGTACCATATCCAAATTGAATTTGTTTTTTATTAATTGTACAAGAAATGTAAATATGATGTGTAACTTTATTATTGATAATGAATATCAGGTTAAAAGTGTTCCAATGCAATGATTTCATGCTTTTTATCAAATAGTAACTTGTATCAACATCTCGTTGATTGTTTTTGCTTTGATTCAAATTATGTTGTAAACAGGTTTATGTAATATGATGTATTCTATAATCAATTGAACAATGTTGAAACAATAAGCGATATTGGTCACAAGTTTGGTCTCTAATTTAATCTTGCATCCCCCTTTGACACTTAGTTTGTTAATTGCTTACAGATCAAGCCTGTTGTGATGCTGTGATCATTGAATTCTGGAAAACGCAAGGCTTGATATGTCGGATCTGTCAAAAGAAGAAATGATTTCCGTCTGAGAAATGTTACTTATACTTACATTTACAGCATCAATTCCCTTGTTTGCGAATTTCAGTTTCAAGAACATGTGCTCTTTGACTGTTTTAGTGAAGTTTGTTTCTGGTTTGGTACCAAGCCGATATCAAGAATTGTACTCTCTGGTCAATACTGTGGGCTCTTACTGTTTGTAGCCCCTCTCATCAGCAAAAGTCCCTGGGGTCGTTTAATTTCTTTCAGTGACAATTTCAATTTCTTTCTTGTTCTTAATTTGTGAAGTCCCAGTGATTCCTAAAGGTGAGGCAACAAATCTTCAAAATGAATGGTATCATTTGACCTTCGTCCTTTCTTGTGACCATGGCTGCGTCGACGTCTTTTGGATGCCTGAAGCACCACAGTACAGTTCAGGAACAATATAGCAGAAATAAATAAGCGCTTTTAACCCGTACGAGTCTCATCAGACATCAACGTGACCTCAACATTTAGGAGCACTAACTGACCAACACCTAGGTAACAATGGACAAATAACTTACGTCTTACTTATGCGCGTATTTATGAATGAAATGTTGCAAAGCTGTGGTTTAAAAGAGTGCTACATTCCATTCACAAATACCCGCTACGTGTATTTGAGTACTCTTCGAAATTGAGATTGAACGGATAACGTTTTAGAAGTTAAAACAGAATTGCATGTATTATTGATAACTTAATCCGATAAAGCTTCGCAATTGTACTTATAGATTTTTGAAAAGTCCCAACAGATCGGCGTGTATTTTTGAATATTCAATGTCAAAACATTTTAACATAATACATTTAACATCTCTTTCGGCACCACTTGAAGCTGTGAATTACGATTTGCAGAGAAGAAACACACTGTCTTTGACGCTACACATATGAAATGACACTTCATTATTTACTCTAGTTCTCTGGTCTATTAAATACACGAATTCGACAAAAATGTAGCGACTGTTTTATCTACTTTCAATGTTTTGTCTTGGACTTCCGATACATAATTGATCTTGATACCGAGATGATAGCCCGGATCCTTTCAAGTTTGTGACGTGGACTGATGAGAGATGGATAGATATTCTTTATTTCCTCCAATTGAATGAAGCTCACAATGTGCAGAGATATTTAGGTTTAACTTACATGTTTAACATGGATTGAGGGATTTAACGTTTTTAGCAGGTGTCGCAACCTCCTTATAAATTGGCTTACATCAATACTTATTTCTGCCCACAAATCTCTCTCTGATTCCATAGTACATTCTATTGGACATCCACCAAGTACAAACTCAAGACTAATAGCATCATCTTTCTTTCCAGATATTGACAAAAAATATATACATCCAGATTATCACATGTGGTGATGAAGAGTATATTTCGGTCATTCATATTGATCGGACAAAACCTAAAGGCGTGCTTTACAATATCATTGGCACCAGTTTGGGCGATAATGGTACAATAATATATATCTTGCACAGTGATGAAAAATGTAACATAGTGAAAATCTGAAGAACACATTAAACATAACAGAATATTTTTTTTAAATTTGACGTTTACACGATATGCGACTTTTCCATTGGACGAGATGTCGGTCACATGACCGCGAAATTGACGTTCATAAGGGTATGAACGACACAATATGACGTTCATACGTTTTTCACGAGACCGTGTTCTTGAAATGACGTAAACACTGACGGACTACTTCCACATTCCTGGGGAAACCCCTTGGAATTCCCTAGCACGAAAACATACATAAACATTATTTCTGATCATTTAGAACCTTTCATCTTGGTCTCAGAATTTTAGTATACATTGAGAAACGTAAGAGAGCTTGACTGCATGTTTGTTCACGAATTTTCCTCGCTACGGCCCATCCTAATGAACAAACGACGAAAAAATGCACATCCAAACTATCGTCAGTTTCGACTCGATCTGTGTCTAGGCTGACAGTGATTGTCTCCAGCAATCTACGAATTTACCTTGGTGTCTGTTTGACGCATCTTTAATCACCTTTCAATAATTGGTCAGTTGATCAATGATGAGTAACACATGTAACCGCCACAGGTTCATTAACAACTTCGGAAATCCTCCCGTCACGTTTATCGTGTTTGCCATTTTGACGTCTTGTACTTGATGTAAATGTATTACGACGCGCTGACATTGTGACTGACGTACTGAGGTAGTTCATTACAGACCTTTCTCATCTAATGGGGATATTATATGAACACATGTGTTGCGTAAGATGTTTCTGAAGAGCAAGTTCTGCGTCCATACGCTCATGTCACCTCTCTTTTTGGATAACTATTTTATTCCGCGATATAGCTGGTTGTTGTTTGGCTGTCAGTGTAAACATGAAGTCACACGTACTAAATAATAAAATTGTGTTTAGATCTTGGCCTACATCCTTTGTTACCATGACGTCACAATCAAATGACATCACTAATGGCTCTGTTACTGAAGCTGTAAGCAGTACTTTTTACACTTAAGACACTGCTTATTACTGAAAAAGTTGGACAAATAATGTTGGATGAAAAATAAAATCTCTCCCTCGTATTTTGATATCAAACATATTAACATGAGTTGATAAAAGTAGAAAAGCCTCGTAGTTTTGTCCACTTTTATCAACTCGTGTTGATATACACAATGCATTTGATAGCAAAAGACACTCGGGTGAGATTCTCTATATCTTCTCAGTACAGTGCTATCTCTCAGGCAGAAATATAGAAAAATATATATAAGGTGAATAAAAGTGAACATAGTTTTAATTTCCCAGCGCTTTCAACTCGTATAACGCGTATTTATAAATGAAATGTCTCAATGCTTTGGTTTCAAAGAGAGCAAACCTTTATTGATAAATACACGCTACATGTATTTGAGAAAATCAGAATGTGCTGATAACTTTTTAGAATTTAATACAGATTTGCGTGATTTTTGATTAACTGATCTGCGTATATTGTTGGGTATTCACATTTATTTATTTACTTCTACGATAGGTAAGTCGACGTCATGCTGATCATGGTAACCTGTAGTGACATCTCGTAACCGTTATTACTGCTAATGTTCCTCTTGGTCAAAGATTTACCGGCGTGAGATAGATAATGATGCTTGTATATATATACATCCACATCCATTCAATTCTTGAGAAGGACATGTTTCGTGATATTCAACAACGAAATAGGTTTGTCGAATAATAAATATACCTATAAAGTTGAAACATTTGTTTGTAAGTTTGCGAAAGGTAGCTAGTACATGGTTAATGTTGGCTGAGAAGGTCGTGTAACTTACAGAAGGTAGCACTGGAGAGTGTAGTCATGAAGGATCCACTGATCCACTGATGGTGGGTTCGAATTCTAGATGCGTACAATTTATTGTCCTCATTTTTAGCACCAAAAATGTCTTTGCCCTGAGTTACTTTTGGCTTTCCTTTTTCATAAATTGAGACGCGGTGATACAAATGAAGATTGGGAAAAAACCCTGCTTGAAACTTCCCAACACCCTCACTAAAAGTACTCTTTGTCATCCGCGACTGATTGATTTTTTTGTCGGTGTCAGATACAACAATTATATCCTTCAGCGCGTTCCTTATTCCTGTCCGTAATGAGGTCAGTGGTTTAACACATAATTCATACCGTGGGTTTACGTAATTACGCGCGAGCAGCTCCTGATTCTCTTTTCACGGGAACCGTAGCGAATCCCATAATTGTCTTCATTAGCACGGAAATATTACAGACAAGAAAGTATCTGTTATAGTGCAAGTGTAATGATAGGGGATTGACCTGGTTATTGTTGGAAAGACTTCATTTCAGGTTTGATTGGAACTGCTATTTTGTCTGATTATTCCAAGAACTCGAAAGAGTAACCACATCACGTGGTTGGCGAAGTTGTAGTGATTCCTGATTAATGGCCATGTTTATGAGCTCATTACAAAGATCTTACTGAATGAACTGAATTGCCGATAAGCATTGTGCATGAAACCTTTGCACAAGATGTAGCTTAATTTATAACTTTAGTTTGGTGACGTGAATATAACACATTTTGATGATGTTAAACACAATAAGGAAAATGAATTTGAAATTTCTCTAAATCAAAATCAAAATCAAAATCAAATCCATTTGTGATGACAGTATGCTCTAATAGTGTCAGTGTTCGATATCTACACAGATTTGCAAAGGCTCCAAAAAGCGTTAAAGAAAAGCGTCAATGTTTGAAGAAATATTCGATTTTGAACAGTGTCAATACGATGTCGAAAGGGTGGCAACTGATATCATTTAGTGACAGTAAGAATCCTTGCCCCTCTCCCAGTACATCTAGGTCACTGCCTCATATGGTACTCATTGTACGAGGGGGATATCCATCACAAACACCATTAATCCGACCTTTGAGGATGGGTAAATATAAGCTCCTTTGTAGCTTATGACAATGATACGTTTGAACCCCAGTTCCACCGTAGTGGCAGCGACCTGGAGATCATTATAGGATAAATATGTCAAGTATTTTGCAACCAAGAAACAGAAGAGTTGGTTCACACTTGGAAATGGTTACCAGCTGATGAAGGGGATTTCTATCGGTATGATTTCTAGATGAATTCAGAGGTTCTCTCGTTATATGTCTACTTTGTCACATGCTTTAGAACAGAACGTTGACATGGGGAAATTCGTGTTAGTATGTCTATCGACGAAGGGATGTTTATGTTGTTGTATTCCTTGTAAATGCTCACGTGTATCTGTGCAACGGCTTCTTAATTGATTTACGTGGTAAATACTACGTGGACATTAGCATCTTATCGTCTTATCGTTTCCATGTTGCCCTTTAACAATTTGCATCTGGATCATTTTCCTTTTCGCAATCGTTGATTTGTCATTCCGTTCCATACTTAAAAAGACGGTGATATATCCAAATGCTATGCTGGGATTTATTCTTTTTATTAACTTTCATAAAAGAGAAACTAAAATAAAAGATTAAAAAGTCTTACTTGTGGGACAGTAAAAGTTCCAAAATATATTTCTTTTGATCATACATGTAGCTTCAAAATCTATGGAATTATGATGTTGGGTACTTTTCCTGTAGATTTTGTGAGCAAACCTATATCAATTGATTTCTCTAACCGGGTTATTGTACAAGAAAGCAACCCACAAGAAATATTTATAGCTGTTAATACATAAGTTGCCTTCTGTAACGTCAAATATAACAATTGTAAACATAAACAACCGTGGCTATTAATTTCCATTCGCAAATTTGCAATAACCTGCTGATCAAATGTGCCATCTCCAATATACCGATACACAGATATCAACGAGGCCACTTGGGATCCGCAGCGGTAGCGGGGTTCGGCGTTAGATTGCTGGACACGATTGATTGTTTCCGTTTGTTTCTATCTACTACTATCGTTGAACATTTCAACAATTGCATTGTGTCGTGTTGTAATCTGTCATATTGTATATTATACATTGTTGGAAAGCTGATAAAAAGGTATTTCTAAATATGTAAACGTGAATAATCTGTCGCGTCTGGTCACAAGACAGACGAGATAAAAACACCGAGAAGGTAAAACAAAGGTATAACAACTACTATAGCCATGATTAGAACATAAAGCTATTTGTATCAGAATACTAGCACATGGATAAATTTTTCATCTGGAGTGGTGTGAGGTGGTTGAGTAACTAATAAAAGACAAGGGTCTATGGTAGTAATCACATATACTTTCATTGTAGAGAGAAATAGCATTAATCATGCAGCAACAACATATATAAGAAGACTTAAAATTTCTAACCTGGGCGGGATACGAATGTGCAATTTCTTGATTTGAAGTCGTTCACGCTACCACCTGTACTACAGAGACTGTTGTCCTCACAAGTACCAATTGCCCTACTCACCATTAACCGGGTTTGGTTTATGTGTTCATTTTCATGTTAATGTTATTATTTTGAAAACTATCATGACTATTTTCTGCACCCGTGATCTTATTTGGGGTGTGCATTGTTTTTAAAAGGCAGGAGTGATCGCCCTTTGAAAACTAGTATTTTTGTCTGTCTTGCGCTGCGCCCTCAGAAGAGCACATGTATCAAGGCACGAGCATCCGAGGCACGAGCATCCAGTGTCATTCTTTATGAAAGTTTGTTTGCGGAGAATTCACTTTTACAGGTGCGATATTCATAAGTTGAATATCTCCCACTAAATATGTGAGAATTACTTTGAATTTGGTTGCTGTAATTTCTAGTAATATGGTCATAGGGATTTTCTTCATGTTTTCGTGGACGAGTCAATAATCAACTCACGTGTAGTCGAAGGTTGTTTACATTATGTTGTACTTTAGGGGGTATTATACTGTAAAATACATATAATGTGTTGAGTATGATTGTAAACATGTCTTACATTACATTTCAAAAGTTCCTTCCCCTGTGTCGAGAAATAGTTTCGCGATACGTTCGCGATAGTGCCGTGAAAGAATCGCGAAAGTAACTTGAAAATGGCGCGATAATACCACGAAAGAGGCTAAAAAATTGCCGCAAAAGTGGCCCGATAATGCCGCATTAATTGCGCGATAGTGGCGCAATAGTGCCGTGAAACGGGCGCGATTGTGCCGCAAAAGTGTGTAATAGTGCCGCAAAAGTTGTGCCATGTCGATACACTACATTTCAGAAATAGTGCCGTGTGTTACTTCCCCATTTGTAAGATACATCTAACCTGGAGCTATACTGAGAGGCAATGAAAACGCAATCAGCATTTTCTATCATAGAATAGTAACAGAGGAGAAAACAAAGTGATTAGTTATTGAAAAATGTTACTTAGCGTGATAATTGTCTTCTGTCGTCGTGTGTACAGACATGTTTGGTTGTGTGCACACCATCCTGAACAAAACGACAAAACACATCTTCAGCTTGCCGTCCGAAATGCACGTGCACGACATGAATTTTGAATTGCATGCAAACAGTACACATTGCTCCCATATTAAATCACATCATGGTTAACCCAAGATCAGCGACACCAGCTCATTGGAATGCTGCGAGCTGGCACTCCACAGACTGACGTTGCACAACACTTTAATGTCCATCAATCAACTGTCAGTCGTCTCAGAAGGCGCTACTAAGTCACAGGCAGGGTGGAGGATCGTCCGCGCCCAGGCGTTCAACGGGTGACAACAGGACGTCAGGATCGCTATATTGTCATGCAACACGTCCGACGTCGATTTCAGACAGCTGTACAGACTGCTAACAACGCTATCGAAGCAGAGGAAGATCCATCAGCAGTCGAACTGTGCGTCGATGTCTTGCTGCAGCAGGAATACGGTCACGTCGACCGTGCCAAGGTCAGATCTTAACGCATAATCACAGACTTCAATGACAGCGCTGGGCTGCAGCAGGTGGTTTTCTGGGCAACGTCGGTTGGAGGAATGTTGTTTTCTCTGACGAGTCTCGCTTTAACGTCTCTTTCCCAGATGGACGGCTCCGTGTGTACCGACGTCAAGGTGAACGTTATGTGCGACCTTGTGTTATTGAACGGGATGGCTTTGGTGGTAGAGGAGTAATGGTTTGGGGAGCCATAAATGCTGTGTTTAAATCACAGCTTGTTATTGTGCAAGGTAACTTGCAGCACGACGTTACGTGGATACTGTTCTACAGCCAGTTCTTCTTCCTCTCTTAAGACAGCGTGGTGGAAACCGGCTAGTGTTTCTGCATGACAATGCTAGGCCCTATACTGCCATCCTAACACGGAATTTGCATCAGAGAAACAATGTGGAGGTCATGCAGTGGCCCTCAAGGTCACCAGACATGAACCCAATTGAGCACCTGTGGGACGAATTTGGTAGGCGTGTGAGACGACAGCAGATTCCGCCCCGAAATGTTCCTGAGCTAACTCAGGCATTGCAGTATCACTTGAACGCAATCCCGGCTCATTTCATCCGTCGTTTATGTGATTCCATGCCAAGGCGTTTGCAAGCTTGTGTTCGTGCTCAAGGTGGACACACTAGATACTGAGGGTCTGTTCAATCTCTCTCCTGTAAATGGGGTTGGAACTGATGGTATTGGACACTGCTTTATGCAGAATTTCTCTATCGTGATCAGTCTTTGTTAATATACTTAATACAAGCTTTGAAATTTTCTTATGTTAATATAATATAATATTAATCAATAAGAAATTGATAGACAAAAGTATATGTTGGCTAATGTGTGTGACATTACTCAGATTTAATAACTCATTTGTATCACTTATCAATTGTCTTCGGAATCGGCAGTAGTGTATGAGAACGCAGTTCGCAGTGGTGCCTGAATACACTGATTGTGTATTATTTCTAGATTCACCCAAATTTTGGTCCTCGGTTCATCTGATTCATACACACTAGGGACCTGAGTTTTTGTATCACATGTTCCGTAAATGTCGAAAATGCTGAGTGTTGGCAGCGTCTCTCAACATCTACCCACTCGTGTATATTACTTTGGCTACCCTACAAACCAGAAACATATAATTCATTATTCCAATTATAAACCTCAAGACTTTGTGACTGCATTAAGTCTATGTTTGTGGTTTAGTTTCTTAAAGAGGTGAATGAACAGGCGGCGTACGTAGGTGTTTTAGACGCCTTGGTCAATAATATACAAAATATACTTATACTTAATACTTGGGGGCACGGGTGGCCCAGTCGTCTAAGGCGCCTCCATTCGCTGTGCAAGGTGCGTCCCTTGGGCACGCCAGAAACCTATGATTGTGGGTTCGAATCCCGGTTCGCCCGAATTATGTTTCTAGGTTTGTCAGCACCATACCCGTGCTCGTGGGTTTCACCGAAGTGGTAAACAGCTGAGATCAGGATCACTTCGGGCTTTCCTCCCAAATTAAGCTGACATGCCCTGATAAAACTGAAATAATGTTAAAAGCGGCGTTAAACCCACCTCACTCACTCACTTAATACTTGGTGACAAATATACAGCAATAATTAAATTTAAGTTTGCCTGAACTTGAATTACGTTATGCGGACGATGCAATTTGTTTTGCCAAACAACGTTCAGATGTCGAATGTTAGAATTCTTAGAATGGCTTGAAGCAATTGTAAATAAGCATAGTAACCCAGCTAGCTTCAGGTAAAGCAAATAAAATCTTTAGAAATATTAAATCAGATATATGTATGTGAATATGAACGGATCTTTCCTGTGTAATGCCTCACCAAGAATCACCAAGCGCTGCGATCATTCCCTTCAGCTTATTGAGCCATTCTTGTTTAAACCTGTACATGCATTACCTCAATATCACGTATACCACACCACTAACAGAAATAAAACCTGTTTTGTCGAAATAGATCTACAAACAGCTAATCCAAATTACTCTCCAAAAATACATTAATTTCAAGACCATGCACATCACATAACAAAATTAAAACAATAAATATAAAGCGAAAGTTAAAAACAGCAAAAACTAAGACGTTGAAAACAATATCAGTGTCTGAAAGGAACTTAAATGCGTTATATATGTAAAATAAACAAAAGAAACCAAATGAAAGAAAGTGGTAAGGTTTCGATTCAGCATTGTTAAAAAATGTCGCGAAGCCATACTTTCTTAATTAGATAGACAATGCAAGTACAGGTTGGATGTGTTTTTATGTTTGGTGGGTACTAATATTGGTGTGGGTACAACATGTATTGGTGCGGTTTCATGATTTTGTCACTACTTCGGCCATCAACTGTACATGATGTGATGAATGTTTAGCCAGATGTATACTTTTACTTTCGGTTATACTGACGTCTGGATACTAATATCGACAGCTGATTGAAGGTGATGTGTCACAAGACACCATTTCTCTCTCTCTTCCTGATTTAGTCAGTACTTCGGCGATCAAGTGTACCGAAACGTCACGTTGAAAAAATAAAGAAGATAAAATCCATGTCAGCTCTATCTGTAAGTAAAGGGCGCTTCGCAATCCCATTACCTCGTGATTTATTGTTCCAAATACATTTTTACAGCAACTGTGCATGACGTGATACATATTTAGACAGGTGCATACTTTTACTTTCGGTTATACTAACGTCTGAATACTAAAATCGTCAGTTGATTGAAAGTGATGTGTTACAAGTCTCTCTCTCTCTCTCTCTCTCTCTCTCTCTCTCTTATTTCGCTGTCAAGATTTAGGATATGAAAATACATTTCGGGTAATGTGCGTTATGAAACTTATGATTATGTTTGCATGATAAGTTGAGTCTAAAAGCATTATAAACTGAAAACGGAATATGCAAGAGAAATTTATTGATGTTAACTTCTTAATAATGAAGACACCGTTTCGGGGTATATACTTACTCCTGCATCATATTACTCATAATAAAGAATGGTAGGTCAGCTAGTGTGTTGTTTATCTGCTTCACATAGTGTTTGTTGAAAGATGAGTTTCTGCTCGTTAATCGGACAAGCTGATGCACATATACTCATGTCGAGTGTTTCGGATACGCGGGGTCTGCATGTTTTAGAGTTAGATATAGTTAGTTGATTGTGATTTAATTAATTCTTTATTATCTGGACATTCGATGGCGAATCAGGCTGAAGCATTATTCATAATGAATGATAGACTCCGAATATCTACTCCAATAACAACCGTTTATCGATAACTTATAGCGAGACAACTCGGATAAGTCATTATATTGTCTACTCACGACGCTGAGCAGGTGCCCGACATAACAGGAGTTATGGGTTACATAACATCAGATACGTGGAGAGTGAAATCTTCCAGCAAGTTGTAATCATAATGTCAATCAGAGAGACGCTTGTATATTGGAGAAAGGGTAGACTCAGCTGTGCAGACCATTGAATAACCAATCATTATGGTCTTTACACAAAATGCATGACAAAAGTCATTTTAAATTAATACTCAGACTCAATTGGAAAGATCGTAAAGTGAGGGCGCATTTTAGGATATGGAAACCCAAAATACCAACTTCCAGACAGACATACATTATTTTTTCGTGTCTCCGCTGTACTGAAACACCAGTCATACCACCACCGCCACTAATTCCCTACTCGGACAATACCCCGCAATGACATTTACCCTCATTGAATATATTAATCATAATTTATATTACAGTTTTATTTACAGTTTGAAAAAACTATTATAATATGAATATTACAATCCAGCATTACTTGTCAAGTTCACTAAAATGTCCCCTGCTAAAAGTGACACTTTGAATTTCACTTTTTGTGAGTTAAACAATATTTATTTCCCCCATAAGGATTGGGATTGGTGAACACGCAAAGCCTATTTAAACATCTCTCCCTACAAATGACATTTAACAATTAATAAGAGTAAACTGTACATAAAATAACAAATTTAGTCGAATTTTACCTACTGTTGCAAATATTATGCTGCGAATATTCAAGTCACGCACAAATACACACATACATAGATCGGTACATAACCAAACCGGTACATCTATCATTATATAACATTTATACTATTCAAGTCACACACATACATATATCGGTACATAACCAAACAGGCACATCTATCATGATATAACACTAATACTATTCAAGTCACACACATACATATATCGGTACATAACCAAACAGGCACATCTATCATGATATAACACTAATACTATTCAAGTCACACACATACATATATCGGTACATAACCAAACAGGCACATCTATCATGATATAACACTAATACTATTCAAGTCACACACATACATATATCGGTACATAACCAAACAGGCACATCTATCATTATATAACATTTATACTATTCAAGTCACACACATACATATATCGGTACATAACCAAACCGGTACATCTATCATGATATAACATTTATACTATTCAAGTCACACACATACATACATCGGTACATAACCAAACCAGTGCATCTACGCAGCATACCAGCATGTCACACATACAAACAACTATTTCATTGAAAGTAGACACATAATTAAATTTTAAATCTTTTATCAATGATCAAATTAACAGATTGTACAATAGCAAAGTTAGTATCAGTACATGTTTTAGCATTTCCATATAATTCAAAATCATATCATACATGAAGTCATATCCTTTTATTTAGCAGTATATATTGTTCCGAAGATTGCAGTTGTTACATGAAAAGAAGTTACTGTAATGTGTAGGATCCTCATAATGGTATCCACAGCAGCAGGTAGTAGACTCATGAGTATGTCAGTGAAATTTGTGTGCATTTAAATCATTGCATCATAACCGGAGGTGGCAAAGGATAGTTTAACAGAAACGGTTACCATAGTCTAAGTTGAAGCCAAATATTTTATGATTTCTTATTGTGGTGATACGTTTAGTGGAGTCATATACAGTGATTCTTTTACCAAACATTATCCAGTAATTTATTCCTCATTCGCTCGCTACTGGGTTAAAATGATTTGTTGTAGTTAACTGTTCTAGTCTTTCTTATCTGTTCTGCATTTAAAACAGAGAAAACAAAATTTGAGATGTTTAAAATGAATTTACTTTATAATAGCCCAAGATTAGGAACATTAAGAAAACGACCAATGTTGTGAAAGCTAATCGTGAAAGAGTTCAAACCCGGAAAGAATATTTCATAAATGTTTTTACAATTATTTAGTAAAGTTGTCTTCTTGACTCATCCGACTTCTCGGAAAATAAGGAAAGAAAGGATTAGAAATCTACATGCTACTAGGTATTCACTACCACCTTCCTCTAAAAATAAACTGATACCCTTGGTATCCCCGAAAGAGATCATGTATACATGGTCACGACCGGTAATTGTTGAGATCGCAAATCCTATCTACAGTCAGACAACATGGCAGTCAATCTGTTTCCAATATCTTCTTATAATTAGTGACAAATGTAGAAAACACATTCTGAAGGATATCAATAGACGCCTCCAAGCGTCCACTTCATAATATTCTAAAGTCTTACGTTAGATATTGGCCTGTCCCTTTACACCAATACTGAGCTTATCGCTTACAGTATTATATTGGAATTGGTGCATACAATGAGTACGGATACATGAGGGCGGATACACCAGTTCATGGTAAACAAAAGGCTCAGAGCACAAAGAAAGTCTAGAGTTCATTGCCACGGCATTGATTCAAATTACAAGCAGAACAATGAGTGCAACATTCGCACTATTTGGATACACCCAATATAGAAAAGACAGAAAAAAGACTTATGCCTTGCAACAAGGGAGGAGGACAAATCACCCTTGTCCACAACAGTTGTACCTCCAAAAATGTCGAATGGTTCATGCAAATACGGCACAATGGTAGAGAAATGAGTTGAGGACGACAATCTCATGACTCTGAACAACGGCAGTCACACACGTTATGACAAAGTCTACAACACGTCGAGTTCAATTGATCTCACATCTGCCACCAACAACCTCGCCTCATTACCAATCGCAAGTTCATGCTGACACTTGGGGAAGCGATTGCCTTCTTATACTCACCTACATAGGTAGCCCACCACAATTAGAGGAACAGCCCAATCCTCAGCCCACATGGGACTATGCAAAGGTTGATTGCCCTAAATTCAGGAATAAATGTGTATAATTCAAATCTTCAGAAATTACCTCGGATAATCCTGATCTTTTTTGCCAAAATCTCACCTCAACAATTATTGCCGCAGCTGAAAAATCAATTAAAAAAGAGACCACAAAACTAGAAAAACTCCTGTACCATGGTGGAACAGAGAAATAGCAAAAGCTAGGAGAGTGATCATGAGAAAGAACGCCCTATAAAAAAGGTAAAAAAGGCCTTAATCAGCCATGGCACAAGTCCGAGCAGCCAAGACAAAAGTAAGACATTCCCATAGTCGATTCTAAAAAGGAGTCATGGCAGATCTTCTGCAAATCTCTAAATGAAAAAACAAATGCTAAAACAGTCTGGAGCAAAATACTAGCGTAAACCTACAGAAAATCCCAAGTTAGCCCACGCCCATACAATTCTAAATAATTTCTAAATTGGCCGATGACGTAGCAATATGGGTAAAGCACGAAGATATTTCACAAATCCGAAAAAAACCTCCAGCCAGGACGGAGTAGATCAATGGTGCAATAAATGGGGGTTTACCCTTTCAAGTGAAAAAATTGTTGGGAGTTCCATTCAAACACTTGGCGCAAACATAGAGAATATGTGGAAAGCAGATGTCAAAAAGACCTGAACGTATTACAGGCAATATCAGGCACATGTTGGGGTACATCGAGGGACACTCAGCTGGACCTCTACAAATCACTTATCGGATTAAAAATAGACTATGATTGTTAGGCCTTTCACTCAGCATCAAATACAGTCTTGTCTTGTCAAATACAATACAAAGCCCTAATGCCACTGGCGCAGTAACAAGCACTTCACTAGAAGCACTACAAGTAGAATCGGGAGAACTCCCATTGAAAATAAGAAGGGAGCAGGCAATATGATCGTTCTAGGGACGAACGTCAAACCCTTGGTTAAAAAGATATGGCAAGATGAAAACACCTGAGATGAAGCCCTCGCTCGGAAAAATCCCTCACAAAAGCCATCTGGGATATTAGTACGAGAACTCATCCGAAGTCACAATTGTGATGACATTCAGCTACCAGAAACATCTAACACCAGAAGTCACTAAAAAAGAAAACCAAACCCTACTACGATCAGTAGCTATCACTAAAATTCAAACTAACTGGGACAGCTGGGCCCAAATATACACTGATGGATCCAAGAATCTGGTTACGGGATCCATATCGACTGCTCCAAACCCCAAGCACATTCGGTTCGCTTGCCTGATGGTCAGTCAGTACTCACTGGTGAATTGGAGGCAATTCACCATGCATTCAAACTCATACCGGAACTTCCGGAAGCAAAGGCAGTTGTCCTTTCAGACTCGCTAAGTGCACTTCAAGACATCAGCGACAGGAACTGAAACCCCAGGCCAAACACAGTCAACAATATTCTATACGAATATGCAAAACTATCGGACCAAGGGCAACAGGTGGAGCTGTGTTAGATACCCTCTCACATAGATATTCATGGAAATGAAAAAGCAGACACACTGGCGAAGCTAGCTCTAGACGAAGCGGAGATACAGCCTATTCCCTTTAGTAAACTAGAGATGAAATTAAAGCGTAATCAAAGCCTCTATAGCCATTTCAACCGTTGAGTTTGTTTTGCACTATTTTCATTAAATACATTATCAGGTAAAATAAGAACACGTTATATAGTTGAAACGTCTCCATAACCTTAGTATAATCTCACATGTACTATAAGTACCGTACTCTATTACTTTGAGGAATTCACAACAAGCACAATGACAAGGTATGCCCATCTTGCAATCAACCTGAATCCATTGCTCCCTTGTTACTGGAATCTCAAGACCATGCCCCAGTCCGGGCTTGGTTAAAACAAGAATTGCCGTTGGATCCGATGTCTGTTGTGTACGTAGATCTCATGTAGCTAAGAGATGCAATAGCGAGGCCAAACTATCACAATTTCTGAGAGATGGACAGCTACTCGAACATCTATAAACAGAGCAGCCAAAGATAAATATGAAATCATATCAATATACGAAAATAGAAATCATATCAACACAAAAAGAGAACGTTAAGGAATACTAAACCTCGCGATGGATATGTGTACCCTATAGCTACTCACACACATGAGTCCTTAAGAGGGGCAGGTCAGCCGAAATTTATAAGACAGAAGGAGACCTCTTAAACATTTAAAACAACAACATCAACAAAAGCTTTGAGGAATATAGTCTTTTGCAATAATGTAAGGTAATGTATCCTTTAAAACTTCAAAATGTGTTATATCACACGTTTCTGTGTATATTATGTACATAGTGTCTTTCTCATACACGTAATGTAATAATATCATTTCTTATATAAAATGGTAACATTTCGTATGTATGAGTATGAGTGGTTATAGTGATATAGTGCTTATATGTTCCACATTAAAGTTGAATGTGATTTCTGGTAAATACGTCAAAATGAGTGATTTCTGTTATGATTTGATGATTAAAAGTGCTTATTAATAATAAACCTCTCGTGTAAATCCCTTAAAATGTCTTTTTTTTTGTCCGTTCCATTTTATTGAGAGGTAAATAGGAACCTATTACTTAACCAACCATCCCTGACTAATCCTGGTATAAGCTGTATGACCAATGGGACGTCTGACAATTGGGAGTTTACCATTAAATTAGCCTTGCCAAATCTCTTTTGGGGGGTACAATAGTCATGTACCGATTAAATAATACTGATATCACCTTTGAAGATAATTATTTCCAAACAACACGATCATGATATTAAAAGCTTGACATAAAAGTAAAATGTTGATCTAATGTCACAATAAATCAAACAGAAACATTGAAATCTGTCTTCGTTATGATTAACACTACCCTATGATTAAACCTGCAAAACCCGTTTACGTTTAAATCACTACAACCATGTCTTAATTTATAAAGAATAATTTGATTAAATCTATTACCAAATTATCAAAATATTTTATGCACTTTCCATTTTGAGGGGAGTTGTGATTTTTTGAAATTTTGTGAAAGATTCTGTATCTATCAGGAGCATATAGTAACGTTGTACAGAGGTCTGACGTAAATTGATTATCTCGTGTCTGTAAAGTATGACTCGCATGACGCTGGCATCCATTTGAAATAACATGTAAAATAACATCAATAATATTTCTAATGTTGCATTGGGGCGTCGTTGAGAATCTTGTGGTTCTCATTACTTATACCACTCGGGGGACTCCAATTTTTCGTGTGACTGATAATTGCATTGCACATTTTTAAGTACCACAAACAGTGAGGAATTAATACATTCTAACACCCCCACGTACTTTGCCTCGTCTCTCGAATAAACAAATCGAAGCAAAGCTTGTGTAATCGGCAACGATGTAGTCACCCTATCTGACAGGCGTGAAGCGTTGATGACAATACCCTAATTACTTCATGATATACATGACGATGAATGAGCAGCTACAGTGTGCCTTTGTGGTATATGCCTACGCTTTGTGGCATCTGGTGGTGTTCAAAGAACTGTTGACATTTTAGAGGGGAGCCCGCACATAACGGTAGCTTATTGATGCTTAAGCGATTGTCCGGAAGCGATATTTCAAATACGAATTTTACAAGGATTGGCATTTTCTTTTCATTTATAATTCATTTCCATTTGCATATGTTAAAAATTCATCAATCAAGACTCACAAATGTCATAATATCATCCGAGGAAAACAATATAATTTGTGATATAGTATATAGAATATGACACTATATATGAACATATGTTGTTGTTTTTAAATAAGCGCATTTACAAGCAAAAATAATTTGACAAGTGTCGTGAAATTACTGAATGGTTGTCTGGCCACACAGGGGCTGGCGTTGGGTGGTTTGTAGGGTGTTATCAGGCACCCTATAATTTGTCTGGCTTATTAGTATTAAAATGCCAGCCTTCGACGTGGGTCGTTGCAACCTGAGTTCACATTCGATAAACTTCGCTAAACTTGCCTGTGAGACGGTCCCTATAATCATCTATTGTTTTACCAATCAACATGCTTCATTGGTTTGCCTACCTTAAACAATAGAAACGGACATTCCGGGAAGTCCCCACAATAGAATTACATTTTTCTTGAGGATATGAGACATTCTGGAAATATCTTTTTACAACAAACGCTTTTCGCAATAGAGTGATTTTATTTTATTTTATTTTTACATTGTTTCTGGCACATATTCCATGGATAGAGCAGTTATTAGCGATATTGGTTTCATCGTTTGATGTTTATAAACACTTCAATTTATTAAATTTGAGCTTGAGCATATGTTAAATTGATTATGATTCATAAACACATGCTTTTGATATAGTCATAATGGAAAATGGACACTGCTTTTGGCACAAATTTCTTATGATTACGGAAATGGTTTTGTTGGTTTAATTTGCATCCAACAAAACGTATAATTCTTTACACATCAGGAACCAGTCACTGTGTAATACAAACACCTCACCGTGTAATATTGGTTGAAGGATTTTGTTTATCATTGGAAAATATTAATAACAAAACGATTTAGTCCAGACTAGTTCACGTTATATTCAGAATGAAACGCATCACGAAACATCATGGAATACTAGACATGTACTGAACATTAGTTTGTTTTGAGCTTTCCTGAAGGTCATATTGGCCTTCACACGATTGTGTGTGATTCTGTTCCTCCTAGCTGTAACCGTTAAAAAGCGCCTCAGCTGATGTGTGTACGATTATCTCTGATAGGGGGTATGCCCAAAAGATCACCTTACATGTACGTTTGCAGTTTAAATATAATGTAGATAATATTCTCATTACTTGTAAAAATAAACCTAAGAAGATTGACACTATTACCTTAAATAATGCTGACTAGCATGCTCGGAAAATATAACTCAAGCATCCTAAATCTGTCAACAGAAAAAAAGTAAAACAGTATAGCTTTAAAACATTATCACGAAAATGGCGCAAAAGTTTCGCGTTAATGCCATCAAAGTGGCGCGATGATTCCGCGTTAGTGCCGTAATAGTAGCGGGGGTAGTAGGGGCGTCGCGTGTAATGTTTAGCATAAAATGTTTTGAAAGTTCTACTTATAGAGGCCAAGAATGTTGTAACCTTCATGACGCTCTTTGAAATCTTGGAAAAAAGAGCACTATCGATTGTGAAATGTAGACACCAACGGTTATAGTAACTGGAATATTACTCGACATAAAGGAAAAGATGACTATTGGGAATCTGAAGTTATGCCTCTTGTTGATAGTTCTTGTCGCCCAAACTCTTTACATAGATCTAAATACTAGTATGAAACCGACGAGACGGTTTTACTGGTCTCCTACGCTTCTAGTTCAAGTGGAAGGGAATTTTTTATTTGATCAGTAAGGAACACTGGTGTCAAACACAAAATTCCATTTTTCATAGGTAAATTAGTTTTCGACTTCAAGCCTTCAGATACCGATATATGGCCTCCTTTTATTAATACAAACAACAGCTGTTACTAACTGACAGACAAACGCCAGACACTCACCAGTCTCATTTATCTGGCGAAACAGATTCCAGTGGGCGTAAAAAGCAAAATAGCGATGAGAGTTAATAGGAAAGAATCACTGAAAATGAAATGAACATGAAAAGAGAAACGACCTCGGACCTTTCTGACGTGATCCTGCTGCCATGTCATAAGCATGCACGTCCAGAGGGAACCATTAACTTACTTAAATTGCAATGAAACTTACTTATCTTTAATAATTAGGCAACGAACAAACAAACACTTGTGTCAATTAACATGTACAGAATACTACCCGTTTTTTTGTACGCACAAATCCGCTGCTTGTATCACGTTAAACCATGTTAGCAACGGCAGACGCAATGTTTCTAAACCGTCACATCAATCATGATGTGAAGTATTCGACAGAAGTCTAACGAAGCCGCTATACACACTGGTGATAATAACTTATATGGTCACATTAAAACCCCGCCTGTCTGGTTTTATTGGTGCCAACGGCACATTAACACCTTGAGCTTTCCGACTCATTAGGCGAAACCATTACACACTTAATGGGGAAGTTTTGAATGCATCACCTTGAACGTGATGCGCGCTCGACAAAGCGAGAGATTAATTGCGCCGTCTAAATGTGAACATGGCTAGTTAGTACCTCCTGTCACAGATTTATTTTAGGGACAGGGTTATAGACCACATGCTACAAATGTGTGGTCATGGATAATAACAGTATGCGAACAATGTTTAATAAATAATGATTGGAATGAAATAAACGTTTATTATCCTGACAAGGTAATATGCTAAACGTAACAAATTGAACCTTGATCAACATATGGTCCTTTGTGAAGCTTCACTATAAACAGTAAAAACAACAAACGCAATAGAATATGGGCGCAGTTTATAACAACATTTGTGACGAATCCCTGGGGGAGAGGTTTAAGACTAATAATAAAATAATAACTGAGCGCCGATATATCAGACGTGAGCAGCTCAGAGCATAAACAGGAGGGGCTTGTCTCACTGGGGTCGCCACAGATGAGTAACACTATATAAGTTGGAATCGCTTGCTGTTATATCATGCTTAATTCGACGTCCCCCTTTTTTGCATATTAGATTCGTAACGAAACGGTTTACTCTCTTCCTCTTCCGTTCAATAGCAGCCCCGTTCTGTGCGCCATGCCACACCCTTCTAGGTAGGATTTTCAACCACACCAGAAGTGTTTCAGGCATAGACTCTGTGATACAAGAAACCAACCCTTCTATATTCTTACTTAAGTCTACACCACTATCCTTCACTAGGTCATTTGATCCAAGATGTATTACAAGTACCTTTGGAGGAGGATGTGTCTTGAGTCTATTCTTGATGCATGGTCTCAAGTCGTCCACCTTCATTCCTCGCTTGCCAAGCCACTTCACCTCAGCACCCAGCTGGTCTAGTCGCAAATTCTTCCCAAATCCTAACCACTGTGAATTCTTCTAAACCCAATACACATAGGAAGATCCGACGAACCAAATGTCTGAAAAACTTAGTTGACAGGTTAAGCATACACATAAATTGTAACCGTTTCTTATATTAAACCTATTCTGATTTATCGTTTGAACGCATCCGATTTCCACCTTTCCCAACACTTGATGATGTCAGTCGGGATACCCTGCATAGCTGCCGAGGTAGCTGCACCAATTCGAAAAGAGTGAGACTTATATTTATTGTGCTCCAGACCAACAAACCCTAACGCTTTTGATAACATTGAAGAAAACTGGTATCTTGTAACTGGAAGACCATGAATATGTATGAAAAAACTCTCTTGGGATGATGAATGGGGTCTGATATCCAAATACAATCTCAGCAATGCCACTGGGCAAATTGAAACATCAGCATGGGCTCCAATGTTCAGTTGAGCTGCTCTCAAATCGGTTTTGGACATGCGAATTGTCATAACAATACTTGATGCATTTAATATGACATCAGATAGCAGCAGTCCCTGATAGGCTGGGCCTCTGTTACTCACTAGTTCACCTACACGCAAGAATCCAAAGAATGCCAAGGAGAACATACTCTGAAACAGAATAGTCTCGTATACTGACTTTGAAACAGATCGCTTCCGTTAACTGTTTTAACAATGATAAGGTGATAGGAGCTCTTGTATCCGGCTTCTAAGCATCTCTTCTTATTCCTTGTAACAACTTCTTGATGACAAAATTCTCTGTAGGGTCTGATAATGAGGCTAATTTATGATATCTACTGATAGCTGAGATATGTTGATAAGCTGTTGCTGGAGACTTACCCTCCAATGATAGCTTGGTTATGTAATGAGCAATCTGCGAAACTGGAACCGGCCAGGTCTGATCTAGGTTATTGCTGAAACGAAACTGTTGAAATCCATGCAACGCATACCTGTATGCCTTATTGGTGTTTTGAGATACTGACATACTTAATAGCCTGTTAGCTTCATCTTCCATATCTGCCATAGAGAATCTGGTATTGGGGTTGGCTGCGGACAAGCCTGGGGTGCTATAATCCGAAACTGCTGCAACTGAAAGCGGGATAAAGAATCTGCTATGCTGTTGTAGCACCCTGGAATATATTGAGATTTCATGATTATGTTAAGCTTCAAGCATTTGAGAGTAAACAAACGGACTAAAACCATTACTCTCGGTGATGACGATGTTAACCTATTCAGTATATGCACTATTGCCTGGTTATCAGAATTAAATATCACTTTCTTGTTTGTGAGATGTTCTCCCCAAATATGAACGGCCACAAACATTGGGAAAACTCCATGAATGTGATGTCTGAGGTGTAACCTTGGAGTCTCCATTCCCTGGGCCATAATCCAGCTGCCCACCTGCCTTTGAAGTACAAACCAAATCCACAATGCTCTCCACCCGCACTATCTGTAAATAACTGTAGAGAGTCACTTGACATCCAGTATTGGTCTGGGAACACTGTAATACCATTGTGACAGCTTAAAAATTCCAGCCATATATTAATGTCTTCCTTCATCCCTCTAGTCAGCCTGATATGATGATATGCTCTCTTTATATTTCTTGTTGAATCTATAAATCGTCTTGAAAATGGTCGTCCCATGGGGATTGCTCGGCAGATAAAGTTTAACAAACCTATAAGTGACTGCATTTCCCTCAATTTCACTTTATTACGATCTGCAAACCCGTGAAGTAAGTTTTTACATTGATTGATTTTGTCTGTCGGTATTCTCAATTCCATTGTAACTGTATCAATTTCAATTCCAAGAAATGTCAAACAAGTACATGGAAGTACTGTCTTCTCACTAGCAATAGGAACTCCCAACTTCTGACATAGCAACAAAAAGGTGTCAAGAGCGTCTTGGCAATGATTAGGGTTAGGTGAGCTACCAAAAAGAAAGTCATCCAAAGTAGTAGGGCCCCTTGTTTCAACCTGCATTGAGCAGCCAAGTGTATAAAACTTGCTACTTTTTCAAAAACTGCACAGCTGGTGTGGCATCCCATTGGGAGGCACATATCTACATAATAGTTATCCTGAAAATAAATAACAAAGCTGATAAATGTTCCAGATTGACAGGTGATTTACCTTTATCAGGCAAAACTAGGTTGCTTTCCCATTTGGGGAGTTTACATGTGCCAACTTTGACATATTGTTACAAAGGCTGGAAGGGTTAGGCTACTGCAACTGGTACACACATGTGCATATCTGCACACACTGCGGCTACATTTCGTCAGATTGAATTCGAAGTCATAGCATGGAAGCTGGCGTTTTGTCCGCATGTTGGGCTTAACATCTTGGCCTTGGCCTTGACTGTAGTATGGATTCATTGGATTGATACTAACACTTGATGATGGGGTTGCAAACATAAGCCAGAGTTCATTATTGATGACAGACCATGGTTCGTGAGGATTGTGAGCATGGCGAAGTCGAAACTGCTGGTCATAGGAACGCCAACCATAACCCTTCATCCTTGTAGCTGCCATGCGTACAATATTCATGTATTTGAGCATGAGTTGTGTTTTATCCCCAAATTTCTCCAGATAAATGCTGACAAATATCAAGAATGCATCTGTCCATTCCTCGATTGTGTTGATTCTGGGATAAGTGCGCCTTATAACCTCAATACCCCCTTGTGCATTGAGGCCCATGAGTCCTACTGGTTTGTTGTCATAGGTCTCCTGTCTTAGCCCTTTAGTTAAGATCCCTAATTCCACATACTTATTTTTCCAAATTTTCTCCTTGATATTTTGAGGTATATTGGAACCTAAGTTATCTTGGGAGAGAACGATAGGCTAAGGAACAATAAACTGTGAGAAATCATGCACACCAAGCCCCTGTGACTGACTAATGCCGGTTGCCATAGCAAGCGTACCGCTGTCGCTGCTATCAAGCTCAATAGGCCAATCGCCTACTGGTTGGAATCTAACTGTAGCTGTACTACTATCAGTATTACTAGACCTACCACTTGTAATATTTTTGCTGCCGTCTCACCTGCTACACGAATCATCAACTAATGGGGATAACTCACCTGTAGTTGAGACGAAATTGGCGGGCGCAATCCTTGTCTGCTTGGCCGACGTCGCTACCTCGCTGTCCGCTCGCTGAACAAGTTTCCTCTTTCTTCCAGCCCCTCTTGTCTTAACAAACGCCCTGCCTGTCGACCCGAAGGATCTTGAGACATCCTTTTTGCGTGGCATAGCGAGCTGGAAAGCGGTTACTCTTGAGAGAAAACGTCTTGTGCAGAGCGAGCAAAATTGTTGTTGCTGTCTATAGCGCAAAGTGAACGGAAAGGATTAACACGTGACAACTGCACGTGAATCAGACAGATCTAGAGTACCCTACCTTTCCCTATAAAATGAAACCGGCAGTTGATAATTGAATTATATTATTATACTGAAGATGTAATAAAATTATTTACTTTGACACGTATACAAATCTTTCATAGCGTACATCCTGATTTACGTTGGAATGCATCTGGAATGAAGTAAGGATTCCTTATTAGTTTCAGTGGATGTTTTCAGTATTACTAACGACAGCCAGACATCGATGTGAACACAGCCTTAGCCGTTACCGCGGCCGTAAATGTTGCGCACGGGCCATTCGGTCCCCGTGTGGAGTGTTGGAGTTTTGAACTTGAGTATTTCCCAAACTTTACTTATTCGAGAACATGTAGTCTTGCTATTGACCTAACCAAATCCATGGCAATATATTGACGAATAAAGAGTTTCGTAAGAAAGAATTCATGATCATTTTCAAAATTACAAACCGAGAGTGAATATCGTTTAACGCCGCAGTCATATATAGTCCAGCGGCTAGTAGTGGCGGCTAGCAAATGATCTGAAACAGACACACGATCATGTCAGTGTAATCCTATGAAGGAGGGCCATGATTGAAAACCAATGTCCCCGATGGCTGTAGATTAGAAGAAAGAAATCTGCCATGAGATCCGAGGAAGAAACCACGCATCGGAAAAGAACCATGTTCAATTCTATCAACACATTTGATTTGTGTTAACGTTGTACACTACTATCCCACATGAGAAGGAAAAAACTTAATTCCTTGATCCATGAGGCTTATGTTACAAAACGCCGAGACCATAGGTTACATATCTATGTTCAGTGGTTCAGGATATCTTCTCAAATATGAAAGCAAATGTCCTCTGAAATTAACTGAGAAAACACTATTTTTAAATGCTGGACTTTCTCATGGACAACATCTTTGTTCCATTTTTGGTTAAGGCATTATTGCAAGAAGTTGGCATCCCCATACATGAAGGCACCAATTATGTTCCCCGTACGGTGGCCCATACCCGCCACTGGTGAGATCATTTTTCACTGTATGCCTCTATATTTTATCTGGCGATCGCCAGATACTTCCACTGGTGAGATAAAATATAGAGGTTTACAGGGGGAAATGATCTCACCAGTGGAAGTATCTGGCGGCCCCCAGACAAAATATAGAGTGAAAAATGATCTCACCCGTGGCGGGTATGGGCTACCGTATCCCCTTCTTACTCATCTGTTTATTTATGCACATGAATCGAAATTTCGGTACAGATTGGAAAACTCAAAACAAGCTAATTTGGCCCAGGAGTATATACCTAGATAGTTTGTTGTCTGTTGGCAATATGAAAAACTTCGAATTATTAAAACACCCTTAACCTCAAATTGTCAGTCGCATGCTTGGTAAAGTCAGTTCGTGGGATAAGATATAGTTATTTATTATGGAGGATTTAGGTGTTATCAACTTTCGTAAATGACGTTAATCCATAGTGAAATGTGAGTTTCACAAATGAGGAAACGAGATGAGGTGGTAATGTTTCTGCCTGGTGTGATATAGAACGTAATATTACCTTTTGCTTATTACCTTTCGTAAGTCTGTGTCATGAGAGAAGAAACTGTGAAAATCAAGCGGCAAAAACAAGAATCGAAATACACAAGTTTCCATAATGACACCAGGTGTTCGCTAAAGGGTCAATGATGATGACCTGTGCAGGATTTCAGTTTTGGTTACTTTTCTTCTTTAACACCACACAAGAGAATAGAACATATGCCCTTGAGGTACGATGATACGCAAAGTCACCAAGACACACCATTCGCTGGAATCGTCCTGTGTCAGATCAAGGATAATGTCACCAGCGTCAAGCACGTTGCCATGTAACAAAACAGTAGCAGCTTGTTTTCGCTGAGGGTTCAGCTTGAGTTCACACACCTGTGATTGAAAAACGACAGTCGTAAATAAATATCCAATTGTGCAGTTAATAATCCAGTACATGATGTTGACCATGAACTACAAGAAGAGGTCTGATGTCTGATAACCCCAGATGTACTTATCATCAAAATGGCAAATATCTGAGGATCGTGTAGTAATGTCTTCCACTTTAATAAAATGTATCAGGGTAGTATTCTAGGCACGTCTGACATTTATTCAGCTGGCAATTTGACACTTAACTTATTCTGATTAGATAGGATGACTATCAGAAAATGAAATTTGGTCTCTTATCAATTATGGTCAAAGCAGATTGCCTCGAACCAATTCTTGATCATCATCCGCAACAGAATCAATGAACATATTGACTATATATGTCATCGATTCAACTGGCTTCTGAACCTTGTCATTTTCGCCAATTGCAAATTGTTGAAATATGATATTATAAACTCAGCACACTCATCTAAAGTTTAAGATTTATCCCTTCGGCCTATTCGGAGACGAAGTCTCAAATTGACGGAGAGACAAGAATCTAAAATTGGAATGAAATCCTAGTAAACATTGTTATTACTATTATCTTTCGAATCGAGGAGACAACATCGCTTGGTTGTGATGTCGACGGGTATGTTTGATGATCAAATGCACAGACTTGTCGCTATTGTCGTGATCTCTGACGTCTTAGTTTAAATCAATCAATGGGTTACCAGCTAAAGCTCTCTATCACAAACGTCCTTTTGTCAAATGAAAAATGACCTTTAGGTCAGATATGCCACAACGTTCTGTGCGTGACTTCATTGCACTATACTGTCTTTGCGTGGTTACAATCAGGACATATAAACTGAACGTTACCCCACGGTGAGAATTATGGGCGATACATAACCTGTTCATTCTCCAATACAAATTCATATACATGATGAATATATCTGTACGATGCATATAAGGGGAATCGTCTATATAAACCACCGATATACACTTGAAAATTGGATTTCACCCTAAAAGTACAAAGTTTAATATCAATACGTTACTAGACTGAATGCTGTCCCCGAAACACTGCTAACGTAAGGTCCAAAACACAACTACAATAGCCGTATTTAGTGCATCACTATCAAGTAACCATTTCTTGTTTCCTTCTTTTTTTAACCACCATGTGTATACACGTTCTGTGGCTAGGTAGTTTAATATTGTTATGTTTAAGTATTAATGAGGACACTGTGAGTCTTCAAACTATCGATACACTTTAATTATTAGCGCATTGGACTTTCATGTATTTTTGAAAACTGGCGCATTGCTGTGTTGCAGGTAGGCCCAGAAAATTGACACTCGATGACAGGAGGCGGCTTGGTATTCTTGTTTCTAAAAACAAACGAAGTAGTTTAGAAAACTTAAGACTGGATATGATTGATAGAGGAACTGTGGCTGTCTGTAAGGAGACAATTAGAACTGGGCTGCATGCAATAGGTTGGGAGAAAAGTCGAGGAATTCCATCACCAATCATGAAACCTGAACAAAAGGAGCGAAGGTTGAACTGGTGCTTAGAGCATAGAAATTTTAACTGGGACAATGTGATTTTCTCAGATGAAAGTTCTGTGTGGCTGATTCGTAATACACTAAAATTTTGGACCAAACAAACTGAATTATTTTTGTATCAGCGCCCAAAGTACAGTCCAAAATTTCACGTGTGGGGTGGCCCTGTGTGTATTTGAAGGGAATACAAGTAGAGATTGCTGCAGAGCATCAATAGCTCCCCGCAATATAATGTTATGTACATAGGAAGGAAGTGTAAGCTATGGGAGGAGAGAATACTTATCTTTGGAAAGCACAATAAAAGAAACAGTGTCTATAATTGGTCAGCACAAAGAAAACCCAGGCAAGAAAACTGGGCCTGTCAGGCAAAACTTGATATATACCCACTATTAGTACCAATAAAAAAACACCTATATAGATATCAAAACAAATGTCATTCTAAAGCATGCTTTTGCAGCAAATATCAATATTTCTGGTCAAAATGTTGGTTGGGTTAAATAAAGCAAACTTTTAAATAGTAAACACAAAAAATGGATCCACTCTAAATATACTTCAGTTCAAATGTAAAAATTCACGCAATCATTAATGGATTCCCATTTATCTAGCAGCAACTTAGGAACATACAGTTTGGTCACGTCTATAAATATTGAGAATTATCTTACATATTGTAAAAACAAAGGCCATAGGTTACTTTTCTCAAAACTTCGTTTAAGTAATCACAAACTAAAAACTGAAACAATTGTAGATATACAAAAAAACCAACCCCATTTAAACAACGTCTCTGTGAAACATGTGATGTCTCAGAAGATGAACAACATTACGCACTGTCTTACATAATACAACCAAGAAAGAGAATCACAAATAATCCCCAATCATGATAAAGAATTTGGTACACTCTGTTAAAAGGAGCAGATTCTTAATAAGTTTACCAACAGTTATCCAGAAACAACTTCCAAGATCTGTTGACATATCAACAATTACAAACAAATTCCTTGTACATGTATGTGCAACATTACCATAGTTTTGCTTAATTCTCATATTGTTTGCATATCATTATAATACACTTGTTTTTTTAATAAAATTGTTATAATGTACCTCCTTTGAATGTTGAATGTTCCTGTGTTTTTTAATTGTCGTTTATTGTGCATGTATTTTGTAGTTTGTGATTGTGTAATATTGCCACTGTTTCTTCATGGAATGTTCCGCAATACATATCTCATCTAAAACATCTTTGTTGTATAATAGTTTCTTACAGTCGTTTACGGGGGCATGGTTGGCCCAGTCGCCGAAGGTGCTGCAATTCGCTGTGCAGAGTTGTGTCCCTTGGGCACGCCAGAAACCTATGACAGTGTGTTTGAATCTCGGTTCGCCCCGATTTTGTTGTCAGCACAAAACCCTTGCTCGTTGGTTTCACCAAATTGGTGAACGTCTAAGACCTGCATCATTTCAGACTTTCCTCCCTCATCAAGCTGACACGGAATACTATTCAAGACGGCGTTAAACCCAACTACCTCACTCACTCTTGTGTATGGTTCCGTTTGGTTAACTGGGTTTGTGTTGTGATTGCTTCCGGCTTTGTTTAGAAGAATGTTACTATGTTCAACCCAAACATCGTGAAGATATCATGAAACCTTATTATCCTTTTGGAAAATAATTGCCAACTACTGACCAACCTGTTGATTTCCTATGTATCCAGAAGCAAAGAACATATACGGGTGTATGATCTCTGCTGGAAGTTATTTTATTTTTGTCAAAGCAATAAACCATGCAGAAACGTAAACCGCCGCGTGAAACGGTATGTACCATACATTACATACAGTGAAGTGTTTAAAACAATGCTGTGCTCAACTATGCACAGCAAGCGCCATACATGTGATTATGAAGACAACTAATTAAATATTTCTCATATCAAAGCCGTTGTTTTACATGTGTTGTTTATGGAACAAAGTCATACTTTATAGAAGCCTGTTATTTAATCGTGTTGAACAATATGTTGCAATAGCAGTGTGAAAATTGAGTGCGCTTGACAGGCTTGGCATAAATTCCTTCCTGGAACGATTCTCGATGGCTGCCTGAATAACATACGATACATTGCAAATGTAGTGCGCAATTGAGCGGTTCGGGTAAGGGAGATATTCACTCACTCTCAGTGATACAGCTTGAATAAGATACGATGTATAGCAACCGGTTAACTTTAGCGAAATGGGATCATTTTTAGATCTTTTAAAAACAAAATGAACAAATTTCATGGGTTATCAGCATTACGAAAAGTGACTAAGTCTCAGAATAGCAAGATGATTTTGAAGTATCTCTTATTGCTGGAAAAGATAAACATCAACATTTCACGCACATTTCACATGATTTGTATGTTTCGTTTCGGTAACTGTGTGGCTTGAAATTTCAAAGAAACCAAGATGTCGACTTACATGCTATAAAATTAACCTCTCCCGTATACTCCCCCGCCTTAAGGGCGGGGAAGAATGAACAGTGAGCGATACACAGATTTTCTCGAGGGACATTTACTTCCATCTGCTCAAGTATTCTATGGAAATTCTTGGATTTTCCAGCAAGACAATGACCGAAAACATCGTTCAAAGCATTCTCAGGCCTGGTTTCGGACCCAAAATATGACATTATTAGATTGACCAAGCTACAGCCCTGACCTAAATCCAATAGAAAATGTTTGGGGGCTTATGAAAGAAAGTGTCAATAAAACAATCTGACAAATACTGCTGGAATGATAGAAGAGGTGGTCATATATTGGGACAGCATGAACCACGACTTTCTAACTTCTTTGATCAGTAGTATGCCCCGCCGCCTTGAAACCTGCACTGCTGCCCATGGTGACTTGACAAAATACTAAGTGTTCACCTGTCTTTGAAGCTGGAGTTATGTTGTACTTATATTCACATTTAATACGTGAGTAATGAGTGAAAAAAAAAAAAAATACAATCTGTAAATTCTCAATAATTTCTGGTCATACTGTATAGGCACATGTACCCAACAGACGTAATTCAAAATTAACATATCGTTTTAAGTTTCAACAAAATTAGTAAATGTACTATCGTGTGACTGGATTTCTGGGCCATCACTTCATTGTCTGGTTTGTTTCCATGCCACCCCTCATTGGAGGAGTACTGATGTGTGGCATCGGGCATCTTTTGAACTCAAGACAAGACAGGCATTTTAGAGTATTTTCTTTGGTCTGTTTTAAGACAGCCTTACTATGCAGCCATATGGCTACTGGCTACTGGCGTGAGTCAGATTAATTTCGACTCTTTGCCCAGTCGAATTGATCTAGAATTATGTGAGTGGCGGTTGCTACCGAGAGGGCAGGGCATGCTTGCCGTTTTCGCGAACACCTGGTGTCATCGCTGATTTTCAGTAATCCATTCGTGTAATTTGTACTGCATTTTGCCTTTCACCTATTTCGGAATCTATTTCGGTGGATAATCGAGGGCGGTTATTCCCTGGCGTTGACGTTATATATTTATGTAGTCTAAGAGAAAATAATTGCTGTTGACCCGAACCAAGGCATATCTCCTTTGGGCACGTGCATTGGGTTTGAGGTTAATCTGTAGTGTCATAAACAATTTTAAAGTGTGCTTTAGATTCATGTTTGGTTTGTCTCACCCTTTTGCACTCAAATTAGTTCATATACAGTATGGTATATCACGTACATTTATATTTTCCTGTGATCCGTGTGATTAAGAACTAGGACACATATGCATTGGTAGCAAAACCTGATCTTTCATAAAGGATTGTCACAAATGAAATTTTCTGAAATCAGGGTATATCAAATATTTTCGTAATCAAAGATGTTGTAATTGGGTGTAGTTACACGAGAATGTCGTCATACCATGGTATATTATTGTTGTAACCACCGGTTGAATAAATGGTAAACTTCGGCGATTGTTGCTTCTGTATCTTGTAAGCACTATTTATATCATGTAAATGGTATTTTGTCCAAAACCGGTAGTGGATATTAGAAAGTCGTGGGGGTTACAGACATTCAAGGAGGTATCGTGTGATGAAATGAAGGGCTAGGTGTAACATGACACTGACCAAAACATGTTGGCAGTGGATACATAATAGATTTCTACATCCATCCCGACAGACTTAAAGTCAAAGGCAATTAGCGCAACCTACATATGTGAGACAATGTCTTGAGAAGTTGACACCTGCCAATTATTTCCACAGTATCTTGATGTACAGTCTACGAAGAACGTGATTAGCATCTCACGCTGCTCCCTCTCCCACGACCAAACACACACACATGATAACGTCGTTTGTAGTACCAGTATTCTGAAAAAGAGAAAGAGAAGGAGTATTTCATATTGAGTGTAATTATCATATCATATTTCATGATTATAATGGGGGCAGAGATGACAGAGTTGCGTCCCAAGGGCACTCCAGAAGCCTATGATCGTTGGTTAGAATTCCGTTTCGCCCTGATTATGTTTCTAGGTTTGTCAGCACCATAACCATGCCCGTGGGTTTTACGAAAGTGGCAAACGTCGAAGACCTACACCACTTCGGCTTTCATCCGCATTCAGCTCACACTTCGTGCTATAACTGGAATACCGTTCAAAACGGCGTTTAACCCAACAGGTTCACTCACTTATCATATACTCCCCCCCAAAAAAACTACAAACAAAGCAAACAAAACAAAACAACAAAACACACAAAAAATAAACAAATAAACAAAAACAAACAGGTTTCTGCAGACACCAATTAGAAATGGTCCGCCCCGCACAGGACGCCTTAGGTCAACAACAGAAGTCCAGCTTCGCCAAATCAGAAACCAGGCTTAATGCATCAAATCGACATATTCTAACCAGACGCACACTCTGAGAAAAAGTCTACTAGTGAATTCCACAAACTTAATAAGTAACAGCGCACTGAAGGTTAGTAAACAGCGGATTTACTATCCTGCACAGGGGATTGCACGGAGATGCTAACGATTAGTAAATATCAATTCACTACTTTAACCACTCTGTGAAAATGAGTTAAGAATGTAAACACACACACAAGACATGTTCATGAATGTGTTTCAATCCTAAGCGTTATGCACATGTTGTATGTTCTATCTACACACGTATAGGGTCTCATAACCTAAACACCATCTAAACACAACATCTCCATCAACCAAAAATGTTCAGAACCTAAACACCTTTACACATGATTAGAATCTAAACACATTTCAACATGTTTTGAATTTAAACCTGTTTAATAACACGCATTTCATCAGGCTAAAGGTCAGATTTGGATGACATGCATAAAATGTATTGAAATCAGATTCACAGGCACTTGCAGAACACAAATATCACCAGGACTTACAACGAACTTGGTACAATATTAACATAAAAATGTATAAATAAACCAAGCTAATGGTGATTAGGAAAACCAAAACTTGTGACGACAACAGTGTCCGTGGCACAGGTGGCAGCGGGAAGGACTACAAATCAAGAGTTTTCAGGTTCGATTTCAACCGAGGTTGCTGTATGCCTTATACTATTCACCTACAAGAATATACACATTGACGTAGGAGATATAGGGACTTAAGAACAGTCACTCCTACATCACAAAGGCCTGTACGTAATGGATTCTCGATCAGTCTGTGAATGGTAGCATGTTCGAACAAGGCGACTAACACTATCAGGTTGTCTGGCTCGCTGACTTGATGCATGTCACCGTATCCCAATTGCGTAGATCGATGCTGATATCACTCATTCGATTATCTGGTCAAGACGCAATTATTTACAGACCGCCGTCATATCACTTGAATATTGCTGTGTGCGACGTTGAACAACAAACAAACAAATCATATTTCTCATTCAAACTGATTGCAACTGTACATGCATTACATACAGAGAGAATGTATTGCCTCGTATACATGCTGCAAACACCTGATCATGAACATGCCTCTTATACAAAGTGACAGTAGTTGTACATGAATAATACACAAGCAAATGTCTATAGGGGCATATAATCCTCTTCTACAACTGGTAGAAACTGTACATGCGTATGATACCAGCTGATTGTAGTTGCCTTGAAGTTCATTCCCTTTACACTTATGATCAACACATGTGGAAGCTGTCTCTTTGTCTCAGCTCGGTAGCCGTGACGCTGTGAAAAAAGCAGCATTTGCTTAACGAGAGTAGGTTATATCATGGAGGACACATTTGTGGCAGATGGTTCTACTAATTGCCCTAGTAGGACCATTTCCCTTGCTACATCATTTTAGCATTTACAATATTATTCTTTTCAACGTACATTTATAGTTTGCAACCATGTGTTTTAGAGTATTTGTCAATTGTGTTGAGCTTACAAGCAATAATTATAATTTATGGTAACATGTAAACCTATAACGTCTCATGTGAAGCACGTAGTAAGACTGTAAATAATAATATTAAAATCGCCTGAAAATACAATGATATGTCTGTAATCCTAAAGCTTAAAGCTTATGTTCCAGAATAGCCAACAAAACAAAATACACAAACTATACAAAAAATGGGCCTAAGGTCATGGAGACAAAGGCTAAAAATATAATACAACCATGAACGATTCAGGTGGTCATTATTCCATCATTTTATCGAGAATTATACTAAACGTTGAGTAACGTTGAAACATTCACCAAGTAGAGTAGGAGATGTGCAAAAGATATATATATCTTCCGATATGCTGGAACCCATTGACAAAACACTCTAGCGAATGTAATTCAATTTGTGGTATCAAAAACTACTTTTGATTTTTCAAATATCACCAATTCGATTGTTTATATGGCAAAATACAATATATGATATAATGAATTCTTTTACTGATATCACAAAATCTATTTTGCGATATCAATAAATATTTCATATCATAAAATCAAATTTGTGACATAAATTCATTCTTTGGAATCAATAAATAATCTATTGATATCATAAAATAAGGAATACATTGTAAAAAAACGTCACCTTATATAATGTTCCTTTTGTGTAACGCGATCGCATCACGGTTATAGTGTTACCTGTAACCAAGGCAATAATACTAACGCGACCTGCGTTTATTAATCTCTCTATTGTTATCTAAGTTAACACCTGTCTATTTTTAAGTGTATACTGTGCTAGACCATTGTTCTGATTGCTGGATGACACTTCATCTTAACACATTAACATTTATGTGCTGTATACACAACGATACTTGATCCTAGAGCACAGAAACTCGTTACCCCGATTATTGCTGTATAACGGTTCACTCTTTGTTTTTAGACGCGCCTTTGAAACGTAGAATACTTCAGGTGTAAGTCAGTTATCACAATCTCACCGGTAATGGAGAAGTCTGGCCACAGTTGAGATTGACAGGTAGAGATATAAAGTAATAATTTTCATATGGACGCTAACGCTTGCCACTACATAATCCATTTACAAAGTGATGTGACAGTACTAGTACTTTTGCATTGACAAACAATTTAGATAACAGAAAGAAATGAATGAATGAACGAATGAATTTATTTCCTCCAGATAAATCCGAAGATTCTCAAAACATAAAAAATATGTAATTAAATAATCTAACACAAATGCCCCACCTATATACATGCTATACACAGTGATAAATATTGGTATTATTACCACACGTTGTTTCCGATATTTTTAATTTGATATAAATACTTTGAGAATTCACATAATAGCGAAATGCCACGTTATGTCATCAATGATATTGCTATCTGTACCAAGAAAGAATGCTAACATATCAAGGTCATCCAATATCTCTATTTTACCATACATTTCAACATCAAAATTATCCACTTGAGTGGAAAAGAATACATCTCTCTGACATTCACAGTTTAAGCTGACATGGTGATAATAATCATAAGCAAAAATATTACTTTTTGCACATTCCTTCGATACTTTGCTTCTGGATCCAATCGTTATTACATACTGTATTTCTTATCTCAATTCTGGATATAACACATGAAGAGTAAGCGTTGTGTGAATTTCAGCATAGCGAAACAGGCCAGCTCTTCTTGATAATTTATATTTCCATACTTCATCCTCCTGGGTAGTTATTTCACTTAATACAATATAGTACTTCGCGGCGAATTTCCCTGTGAAAACGCAGTGAAAAACATGATCAAGTACTTGTAGGTTATATTTCTTAGCTGTTGAAAGCAACACTCAACATAAACTTGTAAATTATTGTTATGAAAATAATAATTGGATTATTAATTTAGATGTGATCATTGATATGTTGGATGTCTTGCTGCAGTCGGATAAGCTTGAAGAGGTGCATTGGATGTTAAGTCAACAAACTTTGAGATTACGGATTGAACATCATAACTCTGTCAGGTTTCATAATGCTTAATTATTTTTTCTGGAGAATGAGTTTCTAATACAAGCGCTGTAGAACATTTCAACATTAAAATATATGAATAATTGTACAAAAAGCCCTGCGTGGGACTAGGTACCAGAAGTCAAAACCGTTTTATGCGGTAACATTTAGATACATTCAAAACGATAGTGGCACATCACACTTGAAACTGAAAGCACAACAAAACGGTGTATTTCGTATAATCGATGATACAGAATAATATCGAGAACTCAAGGTTGTCCCGTTAACAGATTAATATATGTCGATTATTGTTTATATTCAAGACCTTTATTTCAATTCACTTGCTTCATCACTTTTCCGACATATATATGAATATGATAATTGCCACAACGGCACTCTATTTTTCCAACCGTGTATTGTTTCCTACGAACAATTCCCTGCAGATACATATCGCTGAAACCCCTATCCACATAAACTTGTTCACCTTGTGCGTCAAATGTTGTAGCCATGATAACGTCGCACACTCAACCGCCCGTTCCATTTCGATGCAGGTGTAGTTTGTTGTATTTGCGCGTTGGCTCTTCATCATGATCAATGTATATTTATGTCCAAGAAAGACCATCGTTCTTTCTTTATGGACATAGTTGTCGATACGATCCCATGCAAGAACTTATTTATTTCATTTTATCATGGCCCATTTGTTTGTCCACTAAATGAACAAACCAATATTTGTTTTATTCAATGCCTTTTTCATTCAGAATGCTTTAGGGTACAGAAACCTCCAATAGAAGGTCAAGTCCCAAGACCAATCACTATTTTTATGAATGAACATTAATTTATTGTATTTATTTATTTATTTATCTCACAAGGTTTACGTTATACGTGCTGCGTGCATGGAGGATGGGATTAAGAGAGAACTGTTTCTAAAAACTAGTGGAGGATATTGGAAATCGATGAACACGGAGAAAGCATCAAATTTGTGATAGTTGTGACAAGTCTCTCAGGGTAACATTCAACAGGCTTATTACCTTGTGATCATGTTAACGTTGCTCCAAACACTGTATACATACATGTGAAACCTGTTGCGCCCGGAATAGAATAGTTCTATATTCTGCTCATAGTACGAGGACTATTTGATCAATTATTCTAGGCTTCGTCACTTGCTTGCTTGCGCTACCTCGTACAACGACGGTGTGTATTACCACAGACTCGATATCAACAAACCACCGTGATGCAACTGGGATATTTCTGAAAACCAACCAACAAACAAAGAAACATACATATCAAAAGCCGATTGAAGCTGTATAATTCATGCATAAGATACACACATTTGCAAATGCTAAAAGCCGATTGAAGCTGTATAATTCATGCATAAGATACACACATTTGCAAATGCTAAAAGACGATGGAAGTTGTATATGGGTATGATACAGATCGATGGGGGCTGTTTATGTGTATAATACACGCCGATGGAAGTTGTATATGCATATGATACAAGCCGATGGAAGCTGTATATGAATATGATACAAGCCGATGGAAGCTGTATATGAATATGGTACAAGCCGATGGAAGCTGTTTATGTGTATTATACACGCCGATGGAAGCTGTATATGGGTATGTTACAAGCCGATGGAAGCTGTATATGAATATGATACAAGCCGATGGAGGCTCTATATGGGTATGTTACAAGCCGGTTGAAGGTGTATATTATGTATATGATACAAGCCGATGGAAGTTGTTTATGTGTATAATACACGCCGATGGAAGCTGTATATGGGTATGATACAAGCCGATGGAAGATGTATATGCATATGATACAAGCCGATGGAGGCTCTATATGCATATGATACAAGCCGATGGAAGCTGTATATGCATATGATACAAGCCGATGGAAGCTCTATATGGGATGATACAAACCGATTGGGGCTCTATATGCATATGATACAAGCCGATGGAAGCTGTATATGTGTATGATACAAGCCGATGGAAGCTGTATATGTGTTTGAAACACGCCGATGGAAGCTGTATATGCATATGACACAAGCCGATGGAAGCTGTGTCGTAACTGCTTTCGGGCGTCAAGTGGGACCCAACTACAGTTACCTAAACGCATTGTCGTTCTTTGTCGTCATGGTTAGTTAAGCCATGACTTTGCCGCTCACCTTGTCAGCCTCGGCTCATCTCAGTCAAGGAGTGATCGGTCTATCGACGCTTACTCCGAATTGTCTCCATCAGCATTTATACTCGCATAATAAAGAAACGCAACACCAGCTTTATACTCACATTAGTTTTACCCACCTTTAGCCCATCTATCAATACACGACAGGATCAGACCGGCCAGGCTCGTCACAAAATTGGGAGAACTTAGGACGATCGGGGTTCGACTCGATAGGCTGCAAACCGCGCTCTCTTCTCTTAATGTTGACGGTATCAGTTTAAAGTGTTCAGGCCTGGCCTGTCTTTGTCACATGTCCTCATAGATCATTTTGATTTGTTAAGAACAACATGAACTCGTGTTTGTGTCGTGATCAGCAAACTACTGGGCCTAATAACCGATTAAAGTTGTTTATTGATTAATTGGCGGCAACACTATTGAAGCTATCTCGAAATATCCTGTCACTGTCATCGCCCTATTGATTTCCTGCTTGTTTGCACAAACACTTCGGCTTTCTGTCTCCATCGTTTTTAAAGCTATAACCATCAATTTAAAGGTTGACTTTGTTATAATTTTTTAAGGTTTTGGGGATGCATTTTTACCTTAAAACAGCTGCATATGTGTGCGAGAGAAACTGATGGAAGTTGTATATGCTGATGATACAAGCCGATGAGAGCTGTATATCAATTATATGATACAAGCCGACGAGAGCTGTATATCAATTATATGATACAAGCCGATGGGAGCTGTATATGCATAATATAAACAAGCCCATGGAAGCTGTATATGCATATCTTACAAGCCGATGGGAAATGTACATTCATAATATGATACAAGCCAATTGAAGCTGTATATGTATAATATGATACAAGCAGATGGAAGCTGTAAATTCATACCAAAAAAGCCGATGGGAAATGGACAGTAATGCATAATATGATACAGGTTGGTGGGAGCTGTTTATATGTGTTTATTTAGAGAATTTGATGGAAGATGTATATGTGTGTGGGAGAATTTGATGGAAGCTGTATATGTGTGTGAGAGAATTTGATTGAAGCTGTATAGAGCAGAGATGAAGTGGAGCAGCTGCCCAGGTCTTACGTAACGGTTATTAGACACATCGCAGCAGTGGTTACCTGTATACAACTTGGCTGGAACATACACGGTGTCTTTTCCACACCGCGATGTATTTTCGGAACTTTATTTATTGGAATGATTATCATCATATGAAACTGTACGCTCCATTTCGACGACGCATAATAATCACATGCGGGCTAGTCCCATGTCATACCCATTCCATTGTTCCAAAATGAGGACCTGAACAGGTTAACGACTAATTATGGACTGCCAAAAAAAATAAGACCCTTTCAATATTTCAAGACATCTGTAAGTATTGGTCCCAAGCTTATCAGAAATGTGAATACGAGCGTTAGATATAATTTCTAAAGCCAACGATTAAGATTAGTGCACACACTAATGGGCCTTAAACCTAGTAACGACAAGGTTAAATCTTCAATATAATAATAATAATAAAACGTCAACTACATAGAATAACCGCCTCGATTATCTACCCAAACAGATTCCATTGGGGTAAAAGAAAAACTATATCCATGGATCACTGAAAATAAGCGATGACACCAGGTGTTCGCAAAAAGAATAAGAATGTCCGAATCTGATAGCACCCGTCATTTGCCACATTCGAAAACCATTCGACTGGATAATGGGTTGAAATAAAACCTCCAGTTGTACCAGACTCACGGGAGGTGCCATATGGCTTCAAATTTAGGATGCGTTCAATAGACCAAACAAAAAACTCTAACATGCCTGTCTAGTCCTTCAATACTCAAGTCAACTAGAAGTATTTCAGTCATCGCCCAATCTTCGGTCGAGATTCCTAAGTAATTAATCGTAAAAGCGTTCATCAGCATCACAGCGTCAGCCGTCAGTGGTAATTACAAGGTTTTGAGCAAATGTCAAGGACGTTCTGGTTCTGTGATAAATGCCAACTTATTCTCTACTTTGACTTGGTAATTTACATGTCTCCAGGGTGCCCAAAGACGCAAAACATCCAATTTCATTCAAGGCTACCGATCACTACCCACAAAAGCGAGATCGTCCCTGTTGTGTCTGTAACACAGATTTTGTGTAAATCATGAGATTCATGACAATGTAAAGTGATATATTTTGGAGGCAGGAGTAGTGAGGATCATGTGACTGACTTATGTTCCCCTTCCTGCTGATCTGTGGCCAAAACATTACGACACAAGGGAATTTGGACAAGAATTTCTTTTTAACTTACGCATGAGGTTTATCGATGATCTGGGGCTGTATTCACAAAGCTTCTTAGAATTTTCCAAAGCCTTAAGCATGCTTAAATCCACAAGGAAATGTTTGTTTCCCTAACAACCAACTTAATTGTAATTTCTTAACTCATATTCACATAGCTTCTCACAGCTTAGTTCTTTGCGAAAGTTTAAGATACCTCATGAGCTTACTTATGTCCTTCAGGAGTTTTTAAGACATCCATTATGGCTGCCAGAGGTATTCTACAAACCACCGCCAGACGAGATGTACTTCAAATATATAATGACAAAGAACTAATACAAGATATAGGTTAAACAAGAGTTGTTTGGAATATGTGACTGGCTTAATAGCTGATAAAATATGTCCTAGCACCTCTCGTTCTCATGCCATGACAGGAAATGAAAATGTAGCGACCCTACGTTATTTTGCTACCGGCACAATGTAGAGATGCAACCGGGATGATTATGGGCTTTCCCAATCATCGGTCAGTCGAGCAATAAATCAGTCTGTGTCAGTCTTGTCCGACGCCTATATATGTATAACATCCCAGTTCATCCACTTTCCGACAACGCAGGGTTGCATTCGTCGGAGTCAAGCGGCGCTTTACACCATCGCTCACTTCCCTGGCGTTGTTGGAGTAATTGATGGGACCCATGTGCAGATTGTTGCACCATCTGTAGACGAACCGTCATATGTAAATCGTAAATAGTACCGTAGTTTTAACACACATCTTGTCTTTGATCCAAATAACATGATAATTGACCTTGTTGCGAAGTGGCCATGTTCCACTCACGACTCTAGAATCCTCACAGACTTCATATTTTGTTTGAACGACATATTGTGCCAGCCGGATGTCACCTCCATGTACTTGGAGATAGTGGCTACCCCTGCAGTAACTAGCTGCTTATTCCGTATCTGAAACCAAATTGTGGCTCACAGACATCCTACAGTCGGTAATTTCTCCTACATCGTAAACACGCATTCTTAATGAGAGTTATCCCCCTTGGTTGTTGTGAAAAGTTAAAGTGTTCAAATGGAAAAAGATATTTGGTTGTTCTTATACATGGACAGACTACATAAAACATACCTATATAAAAATATGAATCATATGTAATGACAGAACATCCCGCAATACATAGAAATAAGTTCGTGCGTGCGTGCGTGCGTGTGTGTGTGTGTGTGTGTGTGTGTTCTCTGAACTGGTTTTACAGAGCACATAAAAGGACTCGGAGTGTTGTTGAAAGAGCCATCGGCCAGCTCATAAGACGGTTCTCTGAAAATAAAGAAAGCCAATGTTCATCGTTCTGATGCGTATTTGGGCACAGATCTTCCTCAGTCAACAGACTGGTCTCATATGTGGCATTATTTGAGATGTCACTTATGCCAGGTTCATTGCATATAGGCATAACTACATTACTTTTGATATTTGAGGCCTTGTCAGTGGGAACAATACAAACTCTCCATGTAGGGCATATAGGAATGACCGCTGGATGGGACAGAGTGGATTATGTTTTGTTTATTGTTTAACGCCGCACTCAGCAATATTCCAGCTATACGAGGGGCGTTCAATAAGTTTTGCAACTTCAATATTAGACCAAGTCGCAGAATATCTTCTGCACTTTTATTTTTCAATATAATCTCCATTCACCTCAACACACGTATTCCGTTTGTCAAGTTTTTAATACTACTTTTATAGAAATCCGCAGACTGGCCTCTAACCACGCCTCTGTGGCAGCCTTTATGTCCTCGTCATCCTGGAAGCGTCTTCCACGTAGGGCAGATTTCATTTGCCGGAACAGGAAATAGTCACTGTGGGCTGTATGACGGGTGATTTAACTGTTCGAATCCACATTCACATATGGCAGCCTGTGCAATTCTCGACTTGTGAACCGGACTATTTAAGGATCTTTATTACAGCGCGTTGTTCATGTTTGAGAGAATCCATGATTGTGACCACCCTTAGGTGAAAGAAGCCATCACATCAAACTTATTGTTTTGTCTGGAACTTGTTATGACACATGTCAACCTGATGTTATGACTAGTGTCACACCTGCCACAAGTTGACATTGTTTGTGTAAACACAAATGCCCAAGTTGCAAAACTTATTGAACGCCCCTCGTATGACCGCGGTCTGTACATCATCGAGTCTGGACCAGACAATCCAGTGATTGACAGCATGAACATCTATCCACGCAATTGGGATCGATGACATGCATCAACCAAGTCAGCAATCCTGACCACCCGATCCCGTTAGTCGTCTTTTACGACAAGCATAGTCGCCTTTTACGCCAATCATAGGTTGCTAAAGACCTATTCTACCCCGGATCTTCACGGGCTGTGGGTCATGTAATCAAGTATTCATAATAGGCGGGTGTAGTCTTATGGTCGTGGTCTTACAAATCCTGTCATGTGAAGAAATAACAATTTTATCAGAAAGAAAACTTGACAGTCTAACATTATCCAGGGATCATACAACTTCAGGAAAAAGGTTCAAAGGGGCTTAGACACATAAATATAGTAGGATAGTATTAGAAAATTATATATCGACTTTCGTTTTCTTTTTATCCTATTATGTTCAATCACTGAGTGATGAAATATAGCATAAAATGTGTGGAATTCTTTATCATTATAAATGATTCATATTATGAACCTTCACATTTAATGCTGTAGCCTCTGAACATAAAGGTCTCGTGTCAACTTCATTGTCTAAATGGATCTAAACATGGTGCTTAACGTCCTGTATGAATTTGAGATTGTGTCTCATATTTCTTTTTTATGTCAGACTGCCAAGTTAACCCTAGCTGCAGTAACCTCGGTGTTTGAAACAGTTGATGTTATTTAAAATTGTTTCGTTGAACCATCTTTGCCTTCCATCTATGTGAAAGTAATATTTTCTTCTACAACCACAAACATACAACACTCAGACTTTGGCTGTGCTAATACAAGTAAAGCGCCTACATGGCTCATGTAATAGATGTGAGTTTCGAGCTGATATATTGACACTGCATATAAGAAATTGCCCTCTTAACGCAACACATAAATTGCCATAGTTCTTCATTGGTATAGCGGTTCCCCCAAGGCCGTATTGTAACGGATATTACTCTTACAGCAGTATGGAAGGCTGACAATAGTAGAGCACCACCGTTAATATTAACGTTATTAACGCGACCAACGTTAACTTCACATAATATGCTTATACCACGGATTATTAACTAAAAGCTACAAATCCTTTCCATAATCATAAAAAATGCTGCTAAAAGCAGTGTCCGTTGTACGGTTGCGACAATATCATAAGAGAAGACCTGGTATCATCACTATTTGATAGTCATTCAATGCATCAATGACAAAATGATGTCCGATGCAATTCCCAATTTTGACTCGTGTGATATGTGTTCCCGTGTTTTTTGTGTGTGAACAATTGACTTGCCTCTCCATGTGTTTGTGACGGGTTTCATCAGTGGGGCAAGATATGATCACCTTTTCACGATCATTTGGTATCATCACTCTGTGATAGTCATTCATAAACACATGCTCATGATGTAGTCAAAATCGTTTGATTCCCCACGCTGGTACAATCTATGCAGCCCAATTCTGGCATCATCGGTACCGCAAATATTGGTGGAATGTTCCCCAAACTGCGTAAAACCAGTCTCATTCGCTCCTTCTGACAAATCAGCAATCAATTTCATATTTATTTCGCTTTTCAACTCTTGACATTTACTGTTCAACGATTTGTAATATTATTCTTATAGCAAACCTCCTGTAGGTTTTTCAACGTCTCGTAATTCTAATGCAATTGACATCTATTGCCTTCACGGCGTCTCTTTCGGCTTCAGACTCATGTGATTCCTTTGAGGTTTGCTGAAGCTATTGGGCAAACTTTCATTACGCTCATGTACATTGGAATTCAGCTTTTGAACTGTCCAATCATGTCAGAAGTACGTCTCGGGTATACGCTTGCCGAAATTAACTCCGCTCGCCGAACGATTAAAGACTTGTCCTATCGTCAAAACATTTTTGGCGCAAAAGCTCCTACATGTATGTACGAACTATTTATACACTGTACTACAGGCACATGTAACACAAATAAAAAATATCTAAACCAATGTAACTTAATTATTTTTGGAACCATTTTTAAGAATTATGTTTATTTGAATATGGTCAACAGCAGTATCTTCAAGTAATAACACACGCTTAGATATAATGATGTTTATTATTAGTTTTTATGTTGGTATTTTAGTATGTTCAGTGATGAGAAAGTTCTAGGACCTACTTCGCCATGTGACGGACGGCCAGTGATTGCCCCTGGGTGATCCTGGCTCAACATTGAATATAGGGTTGGCTTAGAGGAACCAAATGTATTCGAGGACTACTGTGTCAAGAGTGTCAGGAATACAGTCTGTCAGGACGGAAGTTTTATGTACTTGTCAATTATTCATTATAATTTTATTGTATTTTACATTGTACCATTATGAAATTTTGTTCTCGTGACCGTTATCACTAGAACTGGGTCCTATTAGTCATTTAGTACTTATACAATCCCGTCTAGTATTCATGCAAATTTCTGTACGTAATCATCATCTAAGGGAAAACGTTAGTTTGTGTCTCCTGGTTACAGTGTACTTCGAAACAATATGCCGTGGTCAGCAACTGTATTTCTTAAATACATACAGATGAATAGAGCCCAAATAGGTGTCACTGCTATTAGGTCTAATGCTTGTTCATCATAATAAACCCTTACGTGACATGAAAGTAGGGGCGATTAATTGAGAATGAAATTAAAGCTGATTCATCAGTCCAATGTTTCATTCTGTTGCAACATGACGAAGTGGTTCGGATGGTAATGACATATTTAGCATACGTCAATGTCATTTATTAAACATATATATCGGTATTGTGTATTGTCAACAGGTCACAGTTAAGGTGAATTAAGCAACGCTGGCGGCGGGGAGTTGAGCGGTGGTGACGGCGCTCCGCAAGCATGATTCCAATGGGCCTCGGTCCTGCCCCACACTGTAATGAAGGCAATATACAATTAACTATTATGTGGTGTCTCCTTAGACGCGTGTTCTGTTAACCTAGGTAGGTAGCAAATAGGTACCTGGGAGGACAAAATGTTAATGTGAACAAACAGACAGTTTGGAAGTTTTACTCCCTTGAGAGCTGAAACTCATGAGAATGAAGTCTAATCCGTTGACTGAGGTAATAATAGAAGCCTCTAAGAGCTGAGCCGTATCCATTTTTAACTGGCTGAGCATAACTACCGTTAGTCTTCAGTATAAATTTGCATTGTTGTTAATATTATTAGTTGTAGTATTAGTATTGGTATTAGTAGTAGTGGTTGTAGTAGCAGCAGTATATATAATGGCATCAATGTGAACGGCGGAAGTACCGGAAAACTTTTCACGCCAACAGCGATTACTCTGTCTGGCTGCTAATCAGTTACAAGCCTCATTTATAATAAATTACTTAAACCAATGCAAAATGTCAAGTCTATGAAACTGTGAATCAAGCAAGCCGCAAATTACGATAAGGTAATGAAATCTTTAAAGATTTAGTGGCCAGACGAAAGCCAGCTTGGTTCCTTTATACACATTAAGTTGCAAGTGACTTTGAAGCATATGAATCCTAAGTGCACGTATATAATAAAATGTACATTATGGATGTCTTCTGTTACGAGGTGATCTTCAAATTTTCGCAAACACCTGGTATCATCCCTGTTTGATAGTAATTCATAAACACATGCTCATGATGTAGTCGGATTCGTACAATCGTTTTATTTCATTCCAAATTGAAACACGAAGTTAACGTTAACCCAGTATACGTACATAGAAATAAATTGTGAAATCATTAAATGACCTCACAAGATCAATGAATATTCAATAATTTCTTTTGAAACACACATTTTTATGTCCACAATAAAAGACAATACAATACAGTAGATCAGATAAGCAGCTTTAAATAAAATGTCCTAGAAATAATTAATGTAAGCGAACTCATGAATGTCCAGAATATTGTAACTGTTGATTGTCTAAAAAATGGCCTACTTCCGTGCTTGAATCCAGAATAGAGTTGAAAGCTGGAAGTAATTTGATGTTTCCGAATAGGTATCTAATCAGCACTTGGCAAGAAGATTATAAAACAAGTGAGGTTAAAAAAACCTCTAATCGCCTACATGTCGCACTAATTTAGGCACAGAGAGCCTTCAAGAAACTGTCCCAATTAGACAATCAGGGGCAGATAATTCTAATCACTCTATAATTATAGTACAAATCCATTTTGGATCGCTTCAGTGCTCACCGCTGTTGACTGGGATACAAATCCGGCCATGGCAATACTTGACATATGTTTTTATCCAGCGTTTCAATATTTTGCTGCCACTGCCAATTTCTTCAAACAGATGGAAATAAACTAAACTATTTACACACAAGGCGCCTGATACAAGCAGTTAATTTTGTCACAATGAAAGTATCCTCTACTGCCCGCCTTGGGGAAGATGCTATTAGATAGATTGAGGCGGAAATTACTAACAAAACGTGGCAATAACATGCGTCATATTTGTTCATCAATGCAGATGTTGGTCCAATGGCAGCTTTGATCATTCGGTTTAATATGCGCATTGTCAGAATGAAGTGTAGGGTAGACTATTTATTCGCCTTAAAGATGTGATTATGAAGATTGACGGTGTTTTTTTTCGGAAATGACAATGTGTTCTCATTGCCTTGAGATTCAGCATTATCGGGTTTATGTGGAGAATGACTATATTAGTTCTGTTGTTGCCGCAATTCCGTGTTTACCTACGGTAAATCTGTTTATTACCCCCCGTCACGAAGTGGGGCGGCGGATATAGGAACGGAGTCCACCAGTCCGCTTCTCAAAGAGGACAATTTTTCTCCAAAACTAATATGTTAGAGAAATAAAATTAAACACACTGATAAAACTTGTCATGATCTTAAATGAGTTCAAAACTGGTGTCTTTAATCCATTTGTTCAGAGTTATGGCCCTTGCTCCTTGGATTTTCAACTAAGTCCGTAGTATCTGCAATTGGGACAACGTTTCTCAGAAACTGCTGATGTTACAGGAGTGAAACTTTGCATGCATATCAATGAGATACTTGTAAAAACTGTATTCGAAAAAATGGTCCCCTAAAATATTTTGTTTCAGAGTTACTTCCCTTTAATACATGTATTAGATTGTGAGCATACAACGTTACGGGCCTTGATCCATGTCATTTTACAAGTGCAAAGTGTCTGCGATGGGGACACGCTTTCTCAGAAACTACCGAAGTTGGCTTATCTACGACATACTTGGTGACATAAATTATTTTTTCCAAGAGAAGGGGCCTATTGTGTGTATTAATTTCAAATTTAATCACTTTTTTTCTGATGACATAAAGGGACTCAAGCTAGTGCCTTTCTCTTCGTAAGGCTTTATAGGAACCTTTTTATAGTTTTTAATGCACTACTATATAAACAAACAAATTTCCAATGTGCCCCATGGCTTGGGATAGTGATAATGGTGTTTTCTTGTTGTCATTGTTATACATGTTATTATCGGTTTTTAATTGTACATTTAATTGTTTAACAACAATTAACACCCGATTCTTTCATATTACTATAGTCTATCTATCTGTCATGCCATACCATGTCTTCTTTTGAGGGGTATATATTTAGACAGACGTTTTCGTCCGAATATTTCATGTTCCCGGATTATCGAGTTTATATTGGACTATAGGATATTCTTACTGCATGTACAGCTTTGCATGTACAGCTTTATATGGGGATATACGGGGGTTTATACTCGTCTTGCCAGTCTATGTCCTTTAGTACACTGAACTGTAGAATAAATGGGGATGGCCGATGTGTTACCGGATTATTGCATTCATATTGCAATTGGCAATTTTGAATTTTTAACACAAGGAACATACATTGTACGGCTTGCAGAACTGAAATGCTATACAAATGTATACAATCCCGTGGATACCAAATTATACTTGTGGAAGATGGAATAAAGAAAGCTGCTGATAAACTTATAACAGAATTCTTTAAATACTCTCTTGATAATACCCTGTCGTATTTGGAAATATTATTCAATACAATAATGGATACCTCTTACTTTCCAAAAGGTTGGACACTTGGAACCATCGTTCCAATTCACAAAAAAGGCTCAGTGACTGATGTTGAAAACTATAGGGGGATTACACTTACCAGTATATTCAGTAAGATATTTCTTAGCATTATTAATAAACGCTTGGTATTGTGGTCGGAAGCACTTGATAAGATTGAGGAAGAGCAAGCAGGTTTTCGACAAGGTTACTCAACCACTGATAATATGTTTATTCTCCAGGCTCTTATAGATAGGTATATTCAACGTAAACGTGGAAAATTGTATGCTATATTTGTAGATTTTTCGAAAGCATTCGATTCAGTCTGTAGAGATAAGTTATGGTATCTATTTAATTCACATGGTGTCAGTAATAAAATGGGTAAATTGTTATGTGGTATCTATAAGGAAGTTAAATCATGTGTTAAACAAAACGGCATGTATTCAGATTCTTTTATATGTCATACTGGTGTACGCCAAGGATGTGTATTAAGCCCTTTTTTGTTCTGTTTTTTTATTAATGAGCTTGCAGCCCAAATCAAAAGAAATTATGATGATGGTATACAATTACATCCTGAACTTATAAAAATATTTATGTTACTATTTGCAGATGATATAATCATGTTCTCGAGTACTGTGAAAGGTTTACAAACTTTGATAAATCAGCTAGAATTGTACTGTGATACGTGGAAACTTAATGCTAATCTAGATAAGACAAAAATTGTTGTATTTAGCAAAGGAAATACGCTGTCAAAAAACGAAAAGTGGTACTTTCGGGGACAATTACTCCAAACTGAAACCTCATATAAATATCTTGGTGTAATATTTTCAAGTAAATTATCATGGAACCGACATATATGTAATGCAGCAACCCAAGCTAAAAAGATGCTATTGGGCATTTTACAAACGTTTGAACATTTTAGCGAGTGTGCTTATAAATCTTTTTTCAAAATCTTTGACACAAAAATAGCTCCTATTCTTTCCTATGGTTCAGAAATATGGGGTTTTGCAGAGGCTAAAGAAATTGAATCCGTACATTTATACGCATGCAAAAGATTTCTTGGTGTTAAACATAGTACATCTAACGTAATGGTTTATGGTGAATGTGGTCGCATGCCCTTGTATATATATCACTACTTAAAAATCATACGATACTGGTTAAAATTACTAAAAATGCCAGTAAGTAGATTGCCAAAAAAATGTTATAATATGATGCTATTGTATGAAAAGAATGGAGATCAAAATTGGGCATACAATGTTAAATGTCTACTGTATAAATGTGGGTATGGTTACATCTGGGAAAACCAATGCTTCTTAGAGAATCATGCCATGTTCATATCGAAAATAAGGCAGACGCTTTTTGACATGTACTTTCAAACATGGAGATCTACTGTAGATGTCTCTAGCAAATGTGAATATTATAGATATTTTAAAATGCAAATATGCGCAGAAAAATATTTAACTGATGTAAATATAAGAAAATGCAGAATATCATTAACACAATTTAGATGCAGCTCACACAGGTTAATGGTTGAAGTTGGCAGGCACAACAAAATACCCAAATGTTTAAGATTATGTAAACAATGTTCTTTAAATGTTGTCGAAGATGAATTTCATTTTCTACTTGTATGTTGTAAATATGACAATTTAAGGAAAAAATATATTGAACAGAAATACTATGTACATCCAAATAAATACAAGTTTATCTCTTTAATTTCACATGTGAGCAAAACGGCTATACAAAATCTCTCTCTCTTTATATATCATGCCATGTTATTAAGAAATGAATCCTTGTAACATTCCTAACCGCTTCCACATTGTCATGTATTCTGTACTATGGGCCTGTGGCCTTACAGTTATATATGAATAAACTGATTGATTGATTGACAGAAAGAAAATGCGTGTTACATAATAAATAACACTATTTATCTAGCCTATGAATCTACGCACAATCTCAAGCATCCGGGACTTTTTCGTAGTATTAGACAAACTGTTCCGGTCTCAAATACTGATATTAATGAATCGAATTGTAGCTAATGTAACAATGATAAAAAGTAGACGCCAAAGCTGTAATTTAGAAAAGTTATTAACACCCGCCAAAGTCTACAGAATTCAGTGTCACAAAGTGTAAGCGGAGAAATTGTGAAACTTGTGTGTATATCGTTCAAAATTCTCGTTTAAAATTAAAAAACAGGAAACAAATATTTCGTGTAGGCTCATACCTGGACAATATGCATCCTCTTAAGAACTCGCATCGACAAAAACGCAGCAGGAAAGGTAATGTAAGGTAAGATATTCTGAATACTGCTGATGCCATGCAGCGTGAAGGTAAAGACAAATCTTTCATTAAAAGGTCATTGTAAAGTCGAAAGTGTTCCACATGAAGATAAAATTGAAGTCTGGAGAAACAGCTGTGGCAATATTGCAATGTTATGCTGTCTCAAAAAATAACAGGTGCAACACGACGTTACTTCCGTGCATTTACACAATAGGTAAAAGTGAATGAGTGAGTGAGTTGGGTTCAGCGCCGCTTTACAGTATTCCAGTTACATCACAGCGTGTCAGCTTAATGTGGGAGGAAAGCCCAAGGTGATGCAGGCCTTAGAAGTTTACCACTTTGGTGAAACCCCCGAGCACAGGTATGGTGCTGACAAACCTAGAAACATAATCGGGGCGAACCGGGATTCGAACCCACAACCATAGGTTTCTGGCGTGCCCAAGGGATGTAACTCTGCACAGCAAATTGCGGCCCCTTAGACGGCTTGGCCACCCGTGCCGACCCCAATGGATGAAAAACGTGACCTCGAACGATGTCGTGCCGATAGCGTACGCCATTCATCTATCGGTTACGTACAGTTCTGCGTCTTATTGGTCTCCCAGATATTGCCCGAGCTGTTAGCACTGCAGTTTGGTATCGATTCCATAGAAGCACGACCCGAATGTGATGGTCTTGCTGCCGTTATATCACACGTGGACGACCATCCCGTTGCAAGCCACGAGTGTTGCCCTGTTTAAGATAAAAGAGATAAAATTGTGTTTCGATAAACATAAAAATGACTTGCAAATTCGTTCTACGCCATTCCTTTCTGCAGAGTACCCACGGCACGTAAACGTTCATGATCATTATCATGGAAACTTGTCTTATCGATTGCCTGTTTAGTAGGTTTCAATATTAACAGCAGTTTTATACATGGGACAGTTTCATTATTTAGCAAATATAATTGAACAGAAATACTATTTGCTTAATATTTAAAATGTGGCACGTTAATGGAGTCAGTGGTCAGAAACACTCTCAGTCAATGTGAACAGACATTAAACTCACAACAAACCAGGACTGCTATTATGTTGTGAAATTCACCAGACAGTGCGTATGCATCATCTTTGGAAAATTGCATACGTTCATTCAACACATTCATGAAATGATCCAGGGCTCGGTGGGAGATGATAAAACTTGATTCCTACAGAATGTAAAAAGAAGTACATTGGCACTAAGCTTCAATCGAAGGCTACCATTAGTTTCGAATAACCACTTCCTTGGGCGTAATGAAGATAATACCACCACTGAGACATGCAAACTCAGTCTAAATTGACAGAGACTACGTTCATGGCGGGGATGACGATCTGAGTAGCCATGGTAGTGCAAGTATGCTAGTTGTCCTGAATCTAGCTATAGACCGCATACCCTGACATCTACCAGTGTCTGTTGAAGAAGCGCTGAAACCTAAAAAAATGGACAGCTTATCTGACGGTCCGCGGGCGTTTCTTGTGTATCTCGGGAGGTCATGCGATTATCGTTCTGAAAAGTCCTTTCCTATCAATGAATAATAAAACATGCAATTTGTAGTATACATCAGGAATTTTAACTAAAATGGACAAGCTGAATTATTTATTTAGCTCCTTAACTCGAGCAATCACGAATCCCGTGCTAACCTTGTGGACGCCTTTAGGAATAGATAACGGAATCCGGCTGAATGTGTAGAAGTGCAGAGATTCTGCTATTTATAGGTAAGGAAAAGAAACGGTTAAACAATATGTTCGTTTTGTAATGCAGTGAGTGCAGTTTTTATGTCTCGGCCCCAAAGGAATGTGTGACTTTTAACATTAGTGAGAATAAGAGTTTAAACCAACTGCAAAGACGAAGATAGAAGTCGGTTTGTAGGATTGATCCGACCGAATTGTAGCTCCGCTGGTGTGTGACGACAGAAATCAAAACTATATTTTCTCTAAAAAATTATCAATCGCTTCACGCCTGAATCATGTATTGTTTCTCATTTATCACCTCGAAATATCTCTTCTTACCGTAGGTACAGATTAAGAGAAAAAAAATCACAGACTATAAGATGTTGGACAAATTATTATACTAAGTCGGGTTTACCTGATACTGTGAAGCGCTGGCACAATTTGCCTGATGATGTTATTAATACAGAAACTATTTATGAATTTAAGAGATTATTATAACTGAATAAAAATACCAACCTGTGTATTGATCAACGTTTTGGAACTTGAGTTTGTCAGATTGTACTTTCTCGCCTCAGACATGGTTGTAGAGATCGGTATGAATGACACATTTGTCATAACGCAACTTGTTCTTGGAAGTTTTGATCTAGTACTGACTTCCTCTGGTTGTATTAAGCTAAACTTATTAGCAAGGGGTTTTCATACCCAGTTTTTATTGTAACCCGTGGATAACCAACCTTATCGCGATTGTCTAGTTTCGGTCAAGTACCTGTTAACTATTGGGAGTCAAGTTACTCTTTTGGTCTTGTATCCTTTTAATGATTGTAAATCTAGATACTGTGTAGGTTAAGTCCCTTATATCTGTGGGAATTGTAGAATTTCCTTGGCCAGTCAAAGTGACTGAGTCTTTAATCTATAATCTTGTTTCATAATCAAGCGAATTCCGTCTATTTCCTTCTCCAAGGGCACAATCGAGATGACTTGATCAATAATGGGTCATGCCCAAACTATTAGTCAAACTTTCGTTTTCGTGACATGCTCCTAATCAACCTCCCTATGGCAATTGAAATTGAAATACAAAACTCGGACAACATTGGACAGCAAACGGCACAACTATTGGCGCTGGCATCTGTCCAGTGGCCCGTTATAGTATTACAGACCCAACCCCAATTCGTCATCTTGGCTTAACTGACGATCGCATGACGTTCGTGAGTCTGCCTCCAGACACGTCCACGCTTCTCTAGAAAGTCAAGAGTGAATACGGACTCGTTGAAAACATTACACGAGACCATAGTCGATTCCCACAGATTCAACCCAAAACAGGTGCTAGCCGAGCATGCAGACGATTTATTATCGTCTGGTCTGTGGAGATAATACACAATTATACAAAAGAAACTACAGTTTGGATAATCTTTTAGTTTTTGGAACAATTGGTAATTTTACAATTTTCGGTGACTCAAGCTAATGGTTGCTAAAGGACTTACGCCTTAAATGATTTGATTATTAGATGTTTTACAATATTTTACTTCCACATAAACGCGAGATGACTGACTAGGATCGGACTTATTTGTAATTCAAGCCTGTACCCGGTAATTGAAGAACGTTGTGTAAGCTAATTGTCAATCGGATGTAGCAGAGACCAGCTTTAATTGCACATTACAGTGTCTACAAATTATATCCAATGCATCCTGTTCATGGTATGGCTAAACCTTTTTAAAAGGACCAGGCACATATATGTATTGTTTTACTGACTCCCCAAAAATGAAGTAAAGGAAACGTGAATTTTGTTTATTGAAAGTTATCGTTAGTATTTCAATAACTAAAAGCTAGCAATTTTTCCTACTATTATTGTTTCGTTTAAAAAAATACAAGATTAGAGCGTTATGCCTTAAATGTAACGGAAAATACAACTTTGAACAAGTATGTACAATTTGATAAGATATGACTGCAGTTTGTAACATGTAATAGACGTTTGGGTCGAGCAGATTACGAACAAGTTACAAATACTATGATCCAAAAGCCGTTTTCACAAGCCCTTTGACACATGTGAGCCACAATGCTTGATTAGATATCGTTATGTTCCCAAACGTCGTATTGTGTACCAAGTCCAACTTTGAAAAACCATTTGATTTTTCAACTTTGTACGCCACTATCCCACACGACAAACTCCATTCCTTCCTCCAATGGGGCATTTGTTACTAAATGTGGTGATCATAGATATAGTTTTCTCTATCATCAACGGTTCAGGACAATGCGACAAAAATGAAAACTAATGGCATCGAGCATGTTATTTCTCACAGTCCCTCACTGACAGCAAAGTGCGTCATACCACTGTTGCTCCATGTTTGATCAAGGTTTCAACTTTCCTTTGTAAAGCTTTCAAAAATGTTATGGTATTCATTTGGAGGACATTTCCAAATGTGACACTCAGGGACAAACATGATATATAATCCCAAACTGCCTCCCACAGTAGATATCGCTTGGGTGAGATCAATGTAACTGCATCACAATGCTTTGAAGACCATTGTGACGTCATTAGTTACCATGACGTCACAATCAAATGACATCACTAATGGCTCTTCCACTAAAGCTGTTAGCAATACGTTTTACACTTAAGACACTGCTTAATACTGTCTACAAACGGAAAAAGTTGGAAGAAGGATGTTGGATGATAAATAAAATCTCTCCCTCGTGTCTTTTGATATCAAATATATCAACACTCGTTGATAAAAGAGAAAAAACTCCTCGGCAAGCCTCGTGGTTGAGAAGCCAATTTGAGATAACTGGTATCAAACATATGAGTGAGATCGAATTCCAGGCCCGTGATTGGCTACCCCCTGGTGATGACCTGAGGTCAGATGATGACGGACTACTTTAAATTTCCTGAGTGTAAGTCATTCATAAGTTGCTCGTGCTTCAGTCGAATGTTCACCTACGTCTGTGTATTGAACAACAGGATCGTGTAATTAATAATAAAAATAAACAAACTCTTTCTCGTCTGCGATTTTGTTTGTTATTATTATCAGTTACATTATCTGTTGTTATGTCAACATTGTCATTTTTCAGAGTGTAAACCCCCTGGATGCCACAGCGGCACATATGTCCCTCCTCTTCAACTTCGAAATCGAGTAAAATTCAAAATACATCATGCAAACTAATACACTTCACATTGAATTCCACCTTCTGTTTATCATTTAATGTCATTTTAGGCAAAGCAAAATTAATGAAAATGACTTCTGAAAATTAGGTACACAATCACAATTCACGGCGTTATTTACTGCGCGTTTATGAATCTTAATATCGGATATTTACACGATTAATTAAAGTAGAAAAATAGCATATTATCAAATCACTAATGATATTTCGGGAACGTCGCTGATAAGCCTAGAATCGATTAGAATGTTTTGGAAAATACGCATAAACGAACGCCGAAGTGTACGTTCCGCCATATTGGATTTACAAAATGCCGGTTATGAGACGCCTTTTCGATCAGGAATATTTCAAAATCAGCTGCATCCCTGAATTCCTCATATATTTTAGAAACAAATGACAAATGGTCTTTGTCACCAATGCAAACTATCGAGATGAAATCATGCGAAATAAATTAAGTATGGAAAGAAAAAGTGTGCTCAAAATTCAGATTTTATACCCTGTGTAATATTTTTACTATAGGTACTTTCGTCTAATTGTTGCATACATTGGCTCGTTCACGCGTTTGAGAATATTCATGTGAAGAGTATCGTTGCACTAATTATGGAATCACACAGATTTTCATTACAATGATGTGGTAAATTCAACAGAAGCCGTAAAAGTGTCCGTCCTGTGTGACGCCATGACTGACGCAAAATCACGCACAACGACGACGGTAGTTATCTGCATTTCTGTCTAATTCTGATTGTTACATTGGAAAACATGGTAAACATGGTACTCAGATTGTCAGAATGTTTCTGATTACTTACGTGACACATTTATGTAAACTGGGCGGCAAAAGAAAGTATAGGTCGAGTTCCATGATCGAAAAAAAAAATAACAAGAAGAGGTTTTGTTGTAAATTATAACATAATCTAGGGAGGGGTAACAAATGGTTGATCAACCACAGGTTGAATGAAATTCCGCAATCACAGGTAATGTAAGCTCAAGGTAAACAACGGTGGGGTAAGAAATTTCATTTTCAAAAGTTGTCTGAAAAGTCGCCAAAACATGTCAGACACACTACAAGTTCATTGTCGACACAGTTGCCTTCAATGACGTGTATGACCTCCAGCTGCCTCAATGCGTGCTGTGATACGCCGCCCGATCGATGACGTCAGTCTTCTGATGACGTGGACTGGAATCCGTTGCCACTCGTCTCTCAGGGCCTGCTGCAATTCTTGTCAGTTGACGGGAGGCTGATGGCGTGCTCTAATCTCGTTCTCTGCCGTCATTTCGAAACAAGTTAAACCGACTTTCCTGTGTCCTCCCTGTCGCCTGTACCGTTGAATCAGCCTCTGTCAATTGTGTACAACCAAACCTTCTGGCAATTTGGACCTGTGTTGCCCCTATTTCGGCCATACCGATGGCTCTCTCTCTCTCTGCCCCTGTGACAGTCGTGGCATTTCTTTTGTATGCTTTCATCACGTGTGGTTATACCCTGCAGACGAACGCATTTATACAGCTAACATGCACGTGCAGTTTCTGCCATAGGCGGGAAACCTTTTTCGGCCGAGGTGTTTTTTGGTACCTGTTCCTGGGCAGTCATATTCCCAATACCCACTTTCCACTTGTTATCGCTGTTTTTAGAAAAATTTCAAATTGCCAATCTATACTTTCTTTTGCCGCTTAGTTTATATTCGGTCGCTCAATCAACGAAATTTCTCCTCTGGAAATCCTGCGTACTGTTGTTAGTGAAACACGCCATTTTGTAAAAGTCGGTCACCGGCAGTGATGTCATACGGAAGTAAACATTGTTGTACATATTTGGTAATTTCTTTGAGATGTAAACTTTTAACTCGACGCCCAGTGTGTTCTTTGTTTTTGTCTAGCTTGCATTATCGTCATTGCCTTGACGATCCACAGATATTGCGGAAACCTTTTTGTGTAGGGTCACATTATATATGAGAAGTAAGCAGTACATAGAATGACGTCACTTATGACAGTGGTGTTATGTATTAATGTGCTACTGCAATCATGAGAATAGACAAAATGCATCGCTTCGATGCTAAAATGGTGCGATTTTTAGGGTGTGTAAGAAACAGATAACTGCACTCGTGCCTGTCAGATATCACTGATCTTACAACTCGTTGTTACACAACGTATCTAACTGGCTTTCGCTCGTTAGATACGTTTTGAAACAGCTCGTTGTAAGATCAATGGTATCTGACAGACACTCGTGTAGTAATCTCTATATCTTGTACCCGTGTTTTTCAGGTTAAAAATTCATTTTCCTTTGCATGTGTTTGTGACTGGTGCAGTCTGTGTATCTGGTGTCATCACTATTCGAATGTAATTCATACATATCGAGTAATGTAATTCATACATGTGTGTGAGTACACTTATGCTTACATGCCAATAAAGCGACAAAACCCTTTCCATATCAGTGTAAACAGATGTCAACATGTACAAGAAATTGTAAAGCAGTACATAATACTTGTAATTTTTCACCCGATGTGATGTTTATACGGTCAATAATTCTTCACAAATGGAGTGTTCAATTATTGATATCTACAGTATTTGTAACCCAAATTTCAATTGATGTCCACATTTGAATTGTCGCAACTTCTCTTTTGTACAAAACTGAACTTCAACTGATGAGGGAGTTAGCATATACTCCGACACGTTGTGTTGCTAATAATAAAGAAGTTTGCCTCTGTATTTCATAACAAAATGCACGTCTAAAAACGTATACGATTCATTACATGGATCAACATTTTTCTTTGAGATCAAGAAAACAGATTTTGGCGCAGCTCAGAACACATTTCACGTGCATCACGCAAAAGCGATCCACGCAGTATATAAACAAAGAGTTCGATTTTCTTTTTCAAACATTTTACTGAGAATAACATTTCGTCAAGGTAAAAAAGTTGGATGTATTTTACGTTTCAGGGTAAAGAGATGTTTCCTAAGTAAGAGAGCATTATCGTAACTGTCGTCTTGTTCGGGTCTTGCCGATTTATATTTACGAACCGACAGTTACCAGAATGCTATCCTGTACATCATTAGTCCAAATGGAATAGCACTCAGTAATTACTTCTGCTTCAGCTCTTTTCAATTTCTTAAAGATTAAAGGAACGTCTACTGACAATGACTACAGCTCGAAACAAGCTGGATGTATGGGAATAAACGACATCAATCCGAATTCCTGGACTTAGCGCCGGAGATGAGAGTCTGGAAGCTGCATGTAACGGCAAGACCATGTATTCATCTTAAAGATATTTCACAAGTCACCTCGCATTGTCTCCCAAATTCCGCGGACAGTGTTATCTTCATTGGCGGGCGTTATATATAGCTTTACGCTCACACACATTTATACCTGTGGCATGGTTATGTATGACATGCACGCACGTTGTGCATGTTTTTGTTTGTTTGTTGTTTAAAGCCGCACTCAGCAGTATTCCAGCTATATGACGGCGGTCTGTAAATAGTCGAGTCTGGTCCAGACAAACCTGTAATTGATCTCATGATCATCGATCCACGACATTGGGATATGATGACATGCATCAATCAATTCAGCGAGCCTGACCACCCGATCCCGTAAGTCCCCTCTTACGACAGACATAGTCGCAAGAATGAGTTGTTGAAGACCTATTCTCAAACCGGATCCTCACGGGTCAGTTGTGAATGTAGCAACGCATTGGTTGGTGTGCGACTAGAACGGCTATCTGCAAGAACAACAAAAGTGATAAGATAACAAAGATTGAAACTTTACAAAGGACGCCAACACATAATTAATGTTGGCATGTGATAGCAGTGGACAAATGGAAGCCAGGACTTGTATTATCACTGACTGGAAATAAGAAATTGACAATGGGCAAAGAGGAGGCAGGGGGAAATTAGCATTGAGGTTTTTGCCATGGAAATGACAATGAAAGCATGGAAGCCATACCTCTGTCAACAAATTAGACCTGAACTCCGCTATTTCCGACCAGATCCTGATGAACCAAGATCATAACGTCATGTCGGGAGCCACCAAAGTCCTGTCTAACAACAACAACAACAACAACAACAACAACAATCACAACAACAACATCTGGTGACAAAGGAACTACAAGAAGCCATTTTACATCAGGAGACACCAGGGCAGTCATGAACCATCTGCCCAGTGCTTGGGACTTATTGCTTTGATTATTGTCTGTGCTAATTTTCTTCCTGTCTCCCATTTGTCCATTGCCATTTTCATTGCATTGTATCCTCGTTTAAAAAACCCCACCAAAACGGGGGGATACAAAGGGAAGCCGATAATGTATCCTCCACTTTTCCATATCATACGCGAGAAACATTCAGAGCCAAATTTCACACTCACTTCGTGTTAAAGGAGACATTATACGACGCTTCGATATTATTAGACCATATATATGTTAACCACCAACACTTTCACAAACGGGAGCCATTCTCATCAACGTTTAACAACATTAAATATGTTAGACAACAATTGTATTGTATATATAAAATGAAAATTCAAACTGTGATATTTTATGACGTGTAGTTTTAGTAGTGTCTACTATGTTATATATCCGAATGAATTTGAGAATGCAGTGACCATATTTTATATTGTGGTCTGGTGAATGTGAATCAGTCAGTGTAAGGGAGCCAACTCGTAATACCCACGTGGAACGGATTTGTGGTTTTGCTGTTCGCTCGGCATGCTACAGAACCCAGGTTCGATTCCCCAACACGAGTACAATATGTACATTCCCATTACTTATACGGATTAATGGCTTAGCCTTGTGCTGTTGTGCATGTGAGGTGAGGTGACATTGGGTTGGTTTAAAGTTACGATTATTACATTTATATAGCACACGTCCATGCAGGTGTGTGTGTCTGCTTGTACTAGTCCAGACTAATTCCGATTTTATGGTGCTAGACATCTGATATACCATGGCACAGTTTACCATAGGCACCCCACTCAAACGCAATACTGACCCCGAAAGAATTCCAAACGTCAAGCAGGCAAACAAGAAGTATCATCTTTGATCACCTTTTGGTATGACGCGGCCGGAGATCGATTCTGTTCTCCGGTCAGACACTGCATCTACTAAACACGGGGGCAGTAACACCCCCTGTTTGGAACCATTATTGTATCTGTATAAGAGAGGTGTGCAGTGAGTGTAAGGTCTCATTATTATATTGGAGACCAAAGGAAACTGTTCAGTTTTCTCGTCGTTGCAAAAAAAACCCCATCACTGCCATAAACGTTATCATGGGAATAGGAAATATATTCAGTGGGCTTCTACATCTAAGCTTCTATTTCTTACACGTAAATGTAGGTAATACGTACAAACACCGTGAAACAGAACGCTCGTTGTCGTAAAAGAACTATTTACTTACTGGAATCTACACGAGTTTATGATAAATATAAATCGTCAATGCCAGAGAATAACGAGTCTCGATACTCCCCCGAAACAGATTACTTTGGGGGTAGATGACAAAATAGAGTTTAAAATTGTATGAATGGATCACTGAAAACTAGTGAAGGTTTTCGCTCACACAATTATACCAGTGTAAAATAAACTCAATATTGTTTAAATATTTTCTGTAAATATTAGCGTTTTCTGATATAATTATTAACTTGATATAAATGGAATAAAACTATCCAGAAAGGTTTCATTAACTACAGTATATCTACAAGCAATTAAATCTTGTAGACGTTTACGTGTCAGATTGAACGCTGACAGATATATAGCAGGCTACAGTGATGTAAGATGGACGTATCCATCCAACCCATCGTGCTCAGTGAATTAATTATATTGTCCAGAGCCCGCCGTCCAGTTGCATCGGCGTAGCATTATTATTATGATGTAATAATACAGCATCATTACCTCGTGACGTATCGTCGGTCAAGATTGAGATCAAGACAACGCACAATTTACTGAATAGGGAATTACTCAAAGTCAAAATATACGAGGCGATTACTATAAAAGTCAAGCATCTACACTGGTCAGTACGCAACACCACTGACAGTAAACTACTTGACTGTAATCGTTCCTCTTCTTCTTAAGGTAAAAAACTTTTTGTTATTTGATACATTTGGACAAAAGAAACGTCACCATGGGTAGATATATGAGAAACCTTATTTGTCCAAAGACTGTAAACCTACTGTGAGACATATCAAAAAGATGGAAAACTAATATCAAGGTTGAAATTAAATGTGTCAAATGTTCTTAAAGTGAAACACAACACTAGTTTCTAAAAAAATGGCATCACAAGGCAGTATCTCGTGTGTCCGGATCGATCCGCCATGTGCATTAATGACTGCCGTGCAACGTGGATACATGGAATGGATGAGGTGGTTGATGAAGGCCATAGGCATTTGAGCCCACACTCTGAGGAACGCCTGACGCAGTTCGGCTGCAGTTGTCGGCCTTGGTCGGAATCTCGCCCCACAGGTGCTTAATGGGATTTAAATCGGGACTGATGGCAGGCCACTGCATGGTTTCTAATGACGTTCTGCTGGAGGAAGTCTCTTGTTACTATCGCAGTGTGGGCACGGGCGTTATCATGTTGAAACTCGTGTTTGCGGCGACGTGAAAAAATGAGTTATGGCGTGTGGTCTCAAGACGTGATCAATGTACCGAGCTGCTGTGACACCATTGCCTCTCCCTGGACCGATGTTCTGGAAGACCACAGGGCCGACCCACTGTGCAAGACCAATTCCACGATGCTCGGACCACCCCATGAGTCTCTCTCAACAATACAAGCATCCGAGTAACGTTCCCCACGGCGTCGCCAGACTCTCTCTGCCGTATGTTGTTGAGATACAGTAACGGCTCTCGTCCAAGAAGAGGACGTTTCTCCGCTGCTGGTGGCGCCAATGCTGGTGCTGTGTTGCCCACTGAAGACGGTCCCGGCGATGACGTGGTGTCAGAATGGGTCCTTGGTGTGGCCTGTGATAGTGGAGGTGTCTTCTCGTCAATCGTCGACGCACGGTGCCCGCACTAATGTGTCGCTGAAGTGTCCTCATGGTCTGTCGAGCAGTTTCCACAGCAGTAACAAAGCGATCTTAAATATCCTGTTGCACAATCTGACGATCCTGACGTCGGAAGTGACCCTTAGTCTTCCACTACGTGATCGGTCACCTGTAGTACTACTGTTGGTGGTCTGGTAACGTTGTTGGGGCCTGTATATGCTATTTACGTGGATTTGAAATGCATATGATATGAATTCTAGATAGTCTATGTTTTTTATAGGTGGTTAATTTAAGTAGTCTAATGTAAGATGGTAGAGACGTATTTTCAATGTGCATGTGGACTGGTCCCTTTTGTGTTTAAATAATGAAGCGTTCATTCTTACCTTTATACGTATGAAGATCATGCACAATAACTTGTGTGTTTTAGACATTTGTTTACCAGAACTTATATGTATTATGAATAGCCGTTAACAATACTTTGTATGTTTTATAAAATGTGTTTAGCACCACATTTGTCCGTTAATGAGCAGCAATTCTCTATTATTTGAATATGATTATCCATTATATTTATCCGAATATATCAGGATACAATATATACTCTTCAAAAAAAGAAACTTGACACTGACTTTCAAAATGTAATATAATGCGATTGTTTCAAAATAGGACACAGAAACCATAATTGAAACACTGTTTGAAGATCAATGTAAACAATGTTCAAAACATTAATCGTGTCACCTAGACAGACACACGTACACGATACTGTTAATGTCACAGGGGTACATAAATGTCAGTATCGGTTGTGCCCACCACGTGCATCAATCGCCGCTTGACACCGACGACCCATAGATGCAATCAACTTGTCAATAACACGCTGTTGGATGTGCTGCTATTCATGCTGAAGTGCATCCAGAAGCGCCGGAAGTGTTTGGGGCGGCGGATTCCTTCTGCGAACGCCTCGATCCAACTCGTCCCACAGATGCTCAATCGGGGACAAATCTGGTGACCGGGCTGGCCAAGGTAATGTCTGGATGTTATTGTGCTGTAAGAAGTCCTGACAAACACGTTCAATATGCGGTCGAGCGTTGTCTTGCAGGAACTGTCCGCCATGAACGTTGGCGTGAGGAAGAACGTAAGGCTGTATGATCAAGTCTCTGTAACGCCCACCTGTCAATGCACCTGCCACATGCACGAAAGGCGTCCTCCCACCGTGATGAATTCCGGCCCATACCATGACACTCCCGCCGCCAAATGGGACAACCTGCTGCACACAGCTGGGGGCGTAACATTCACCCCGACATCTGTAGACACGTGCGCGCCGATCGGCACGTGTGAGAAGGAAACGGGACTCGTCAGTAAACAGTTCATTTCTCCACCTTGCATGTGCCCATCTAACCCAAAGCAGACGGTCCGCAAAATGACGTGGGGTCAATACATGACGTCGAGCAGGTCTTCGTGCAAAATGTCCAGCCTCCCTCAGTCTGTTGCGTACCGTTTGATCTGATATTCTGCGTACCCCAGTGATCTGTGTGATTGTAGACGTGGCTGTGGTAGTGCGGGCTCGGAGGTGTCGCAGCCGGATGTATCTATCTTGTGCTTGGGTTGTCACCCTTGGTCTTCCTGACCTTGGTCTGTCGTCAACTCTGTTGGTGTTGTTGTATCGGGTCCACAGTGCGGAGATTGTCTGTCTGGATACACCAAAGTGTCTGGCCACTTCTTGCTGAGTTGCTCCAGCTTGTAATCTCCCAATGGCGTTGTTCCGTTGAGCTGCATTCAGTCTTGGCATTCTGTCACCGCCTCTACTGCCGTTATAAGGACTGTATGAACAGCCGTTGATGTGGATTTTTATACCCATTCAGCAGGGGGGCCTGCATGCCTAAATGCAGGATCCTGTGCTGCACGTTTTTTACAGGCAGTTGCGTTTGGATGAAGCTGTAAAATTGATCCCCAAACACTACGTTTATGTGCTTTGCATGTGTTTTCGCGAATTATAGACACATCATCTTTCTGTTTGACTTATTTGGTTCTCATTTAATGTAATTATTTTAGATATTTGGCAAACAGTGGTTTTACATCCATGTCAAGTTTCTGTTTTTGAAGAGTATATATCAAATAATGTAAATCGGGCGGTGTATTGAACACAAAGACACAGACAGTTATCATCAGATATCAATACCATTTCTATCCCACAGCTACCTCAAGACATGAAAATGTGCTTAGCTCTACCTGTAGCTATATCTTTCCCCCTTTCCCCCTCAAGTATTATAACTGTGACTTATTCGATCATTATTCTATATGTTTCATGTATTCATGCTATTATTATTCTATGTGCCATGTATTGCTATTCTATCCCTTGTAGCCTTGTGGTAAAAGCGTTCGCTCGTTACGCTGAAGACCCGGGTTCGATTCACGACATGGTTACAATGTATGAAGCCCATTTATGGTGTCCCCCGCCGTGATATTGCTGGAATATTGCTTAAAGCGGCGTAAAACCATACTCACGCACTCTTCTTCTTAAGGTATAATCAAGTTCCCAAACACGGCTGTTTTTCGCCCGAAGCCGTACTCCTGCCATGCGATGGCAGCATGTAAAGAAACCGGACAAACTGGTGATATACCTGAAAATCCAGTAACACAACAGGGCACTTGTTGAAACATATCGGCACCAAAGACGATATGTTTTAAGTTGAGTTACGTCTGTTCCGTTTAAGTGTGCAGAGATTCTGCTGGCTGTAAATCAAGACAAAAGGTTTAAGAAATACAGTGAGCGGTTGTTTACTCAGCTGTCGGAGCAACTGGATTGAATAAGTGATTGAAGCCCCTATAAATCTACAAATGATGCTCAGCAGAAGGTCACCAATCGTAGCCCAGTCCACATGGTGTGTGTGTGTGTGCGTGCGTGCGTGCGTGCGTGCGTGTGTGTGTGTGTGTGTGTGTGTGTGTGTGTGTGTGTGTGTGTGTGTGTGTGTGTGTGTGAGATTTAAGCATATATGATTGTTATTTAAAGATTAATGGATTGGACAAAAGGTACACAAATACACTGCCAGCGGACAATTGTGTGCATGCATACTACAAACTGAAATACATATAGTGCATACAAAGTACCATGCTTCAGTGAAAATGGTAATATTGATAATTAATCTAATTAGAATTGCTGTGATGAATGTTGTCTACCAGTCACCTGGTGAGAGGTTGAATATGATCAGCATTACAAATGTTAATCAAATCGTTTTGTTAACATAATATACATGTAAGTCTCGCACAAATTTAAATATAAAGATGTTGATTATATGTAGTAATGAGCATAAAATATCACCACAAAGTTCTGGTTTAAGAAAATAAGTCAAACTGATAAAATATTGTTATATAATTACGTTCCACAGTGCTATTACTATCAGGACATTCGAGGAAAACGTTTTCACATGGATTTCCACGCAGGCATATTACGTTTTCTCACAAGCTAACTTACAGAAATGTGTTTAATGAGTATAAAATATACATGCTCTTCTATCCCCGGTGAGAAGTAACAAGGGGATACATGTATTTCTAGTTCAACATACCATCTGTACATGAGACATGGTGTCAAGATTTGGTAACCTAGTCGGGGGCAGGACAGAACTAACTATGTATGTTAGTTTAATAATATAAAATGTACGAGTTTCTTCAGAAACGACAGAGGTTGCAGTCTACACGTAGAAATACTTCCACTGAGTATATTCTCACTTGGTGATTACAAGACGCTCATATACTCACCCCTCCCAACGTTTTGGAGGGGAAAGACCTTCACAATTGTGGGGGATAATATATTTATTTATGAAAATTTATGAGAAGTATATTTGATTGTGAATACTTCCCACATTAGTGTTTCACACACCGGTTTCAAACTAAACTGGACCATGGCCATCTGATCATCGTATGGTGTCCAGTTAGCCATGCGACGTATGCAATATGACTAATGGTTATAGGCATGCTTAAGATTGACACAAGTCAGCGTTCTGAAGCCATCAGATTTAATGTGTAACAGTCTGCGATTCCACGACACAATAACGTTGACGAACGACGACTATGTGGGCTATCAAGCTGATCAAATATAGGTCCATCACACCCGCCCAGGGTCGTTTCGCGGGGACAAAGGTCCGTTTAGGATCGTTTCATTTAGACAAAAGATCTACGGAATTGAGAACAAAAAATCTAATGAAATCGCCAACTACCTACTCAGAGCTACTGGTGTCAGATTATTTGGGCATATCATTCGAAACTGACTTAGTGCGGTACTGCGTGCTCAACGGCCATATATTTTCCTACGTTTGACTGATCGCACCCCAACGCCAACGATGCAACAGACAACTGTTACTTTTAATGTTCTCAGACGAACCCAGGTTCACACAAGACTTCCTCAATAGCCGTGGCCATTTTAAAAGACATGCTATTGAACGTATCGCGGACGTCAATGTCCGCCAGTATAACACGTATAGCACGGTTCATTGGCGGTACGGGTTTGGATAACCATGGCGAACATACAGTGATTACACATCATCACAGGGTCACAGGAAAATAACAACATGTTATTTTTGGATATCCATTTTTTACATGGCGTGGTACTGCTTTCAGATGACAGCTTCATCGAACCTGCATTTGAATGAGTATGGTATAAGGTTTAATATTCCCTCAATATCACACCAGAAATGGGCTTCACACATTGTACCCGTGTGGGGAATCGAACCCGGTTCTTCGGCGTAACGAGCGACCGCTTCATGCACTGTGCTGCCCCACACCGCCCATCCTGCAATAGACATATTTCTGATTTTGCATATCCGTATTTGACAATATACTTATATATGCTTATGGTAATAAATACATGCACTTATCCTAAATCTGATATTATCATTTAATGTCTGACAAATAAACAAGCCGTTTTATGGTAAACTAACACAATTAAATGAAGGTTGCATGCGTGTATATCACACATCACTTCTCGACACCACTAACCATATATAAAGTAAGTTTCCTTGCTGTCCTGTTCAATTTCGTTTAGTTCTTACTGTCAGTGAGACGTGAATGATCCATTGACACTTTAACGCCGAAGTCATCAAAGGGGGCGGTCTATATAACGGCGCATGTAAATAATCGAATCTGAGTCAGACAACCCAGTGATGGACATCATGGGCATTGATAAGATGACATGTACCAGCCAAGTGAGTGAGTCCGACTACCCAATCCCGTCAGTTGGCTTTTACGACAAGCATTCTGAAGACCAATTTTTACCCGGATTTTCCAATGTATATGTAGTTGTTACACGAAACTGAAGACTGGACTCAACATCCCTCGTTTGTTTCATTCTTATCCTTACTCTGTCGCCACAATGAAGATGCGTCAGAGTTCCACATATATAAGTAGTGAACATTTATGTCTTGTTGGACGTTGTTAAAGCTTTCCCTACGATCGATATGATGAGACGTCATTATGGCTTTACAGAAATAATGTGCGTTAAATGAGAGAGTGAGGGTGGTCTTCCGCCGCTTTTAGCAATATTCAAGCAACATCACGGCGGGGGGACACCAGTGTTTGTTAAGGTTGACGTTGATCCCAACTCACTAACCCCGTTCACTCGTCATTAGGGACATAAACCTGTACGCCCACAATTCTTTCGTGTCGTGCAAGCTTTAGGAAATATGTAGTTATAATTAATAGGGAATACCACAATTAATTACCAATAGACATGCACACCGCAACATGTACGATCCTGCATGATTTGGGTTTTACATTAGTTTAGCCCTGTAAACACATTGAAAGATATGGTGATAACATTAATCATTATAGAGTCTACTCAAGCTGGTGATAATGGTATGAGCGTTAATTAGTCCAATGGGAACGACCCTGGTCCTCCAATAAATGGGATAAAGAGTTAAATGTAATGCCTATCTATGCGTATTAAGCATGGCTTTTGACCGAATGTCAGTAAGTTTACAAGTAGTTGGCACAGAATCGATCTGACAACCACTGGGAATGTTACACTTTGGACTTATTTGTAGGGACGCCAAAGGAGACCAGGCGGTTGTAGCTCGGTGTCTAAGTTTAGATTTAACGATTTAACGGGGTTATGATGATAGTGCGTGTTTGGGTGTTAAGAGGAGATGCCAGTCTAAATGAGTATGTTGGTGAGTGGGAAGGGGGGTGGGTGTGGGTGTGGGTGTGGGTGTGGGTGTGGGTGTGGGTGTAGCTGTGTGAGATTTCAAAACTGGGTGATCTCCTACGATCACGCTGCCACTTACTTGCTGAGCCCCGTCTACAAATAACTTCCACTCCGTTAGTAGTTGCCTTACTAAATCTGTTCGATCTAAGTGAGAATACATTCTAATACTTGAACTGATGCCAGAGAAGGGGATAAATACCACTGCATCTTGTCCAGTTGAAAATGAATAATGTCAAAGTTGTATGTAAAGCACTTAACTACATATTCTAAATCATTATATGAGTACTATTTTGCAACGTTGTCTGAAGTCAGACTGATTGGATAGATTGTGAAATGCTCCAGACGTTGAAACATACCATGTATTTCTTCCCACTGCATCTCAGTGGTCTTTCCTATCAGTAGTGGCTAAGACACAGATGTTGGAAAATCTCATTTAGCAAAAAAAGTTCTATTCCTAGCTGACGCATTCTTGTAAATAATTAAACACTTCCTTCCAGATGACTTACAGAAGCTAAACCCGTATTCTGATTCAAGTCCTTTGGGACATCTATGTCACATATGAGCTGTGCAATGGCTGCAGTGTTTTCCAGAGTTAACACGAATCCGAGACATGGTGTTGAGATGTGAAGCTGACTTTACGCCTGTGCAAATAAGCCCCAGTGCAACGAGGCCAGGAATTAAAATGATCATTGATCATTGAAGTAATGCAAGATCAGAAATGGAATAAACATCGACAGCAATGTATCAATGTTTATTAATACTTATATGTACAAACACTTCCATCTAGATTATATATGAAAAGGTTTAATTTGATTTAGAGGTGACACACGGGGGTGCATGTATATATTTGATGGTGATTATACGATTACAGACCATTCAATTTAGTTATTCATATTCATTTTTATTTCCTATTAGGGGCGGTCGGGTAGTCTAGTGGTTAAAGCGTTCGCTCGTCACGCCGAAGACCCGGGTTCAAATTCCGACATGGTTACAATGTGTGAAGCCCATTTCTGGTGTCCCCCGCTGTGATATTGCTGGAATATTGCTAAAAGCGTCGTAAAAACCACACCCACTCACTCACTCACTATTTCCGATTATAATTCAGTGATGATATGACCTTAAAACATGTGTTAAAAAAAATAAGATCATGCTTATCTAAAAGTCAGTTGAAGAATATGTTTGCATTTCTTTATTTCCCATGGTCACCTGGAGTGTCTTTGTAGCTGCATACTGCAAATGCATATTCACAAGACAAATACGGTGCAATGCGGCGTTAAACCAAATTTACTCACTCACTCACTCAGAGTACATAAGGTGAGCAACATAGACGATTTCCAAACCTTTCTCTTCAATAATAGAAGTAGGTGTTGGTCTGTCTGTGAGGCGAGACACAAGACCTTCATGCCTTCTGCCCTACTCTATCTATTATGTTTAAAAGCGGCGTATAACCATACTGACTCACTCACTCATTATATGTTGCATTTTACACTTACTGGAATATGTTTTGGCAGATATTCGATACGGATTATTCTCTGGTGTTGACGTTTTATATTTACCTGTTGGGTTCTGTTTTTGAACTGATTGTTTGTTAAGAAGTGTCATAACTAGAAACATTGAAGATACATATATACATATAGTAAACAGTGAAACACAGACCATGCAAGGTTAGTTTGGGCCGACGAGACACTCTAAATACTACCATACAAACCCCACCAACACATCAGCCACATATTCATATAAGTTCATACCTATACCCATTGCAATTATTTCGCATCAACATACATCCTTACTACGCATACACACATACCCTTATTTTTTAGAGTGGGCGTTCATAATAAAATATATGCTAGTTGGCAATATACACTTTCCTAAGCATGTCAAAGAAAGCATGTTTAACATGCATTTATAAAGACTATCATTTCTCGTATTAATGGTAAATAAGCATTGTTGTAAATGTATTCACGTGAATATATGTTTAAAATAACTTCTCTACACAATGCACGTATTCTTATGATAAGGAATGAGCCTTACAAATGGTTGATATGGAACCATTCCAAAATAGTTTGAATAGTATTTCTTTTGATTACGTTGTTAATGGCCGTCGGGTACTCATGTATTTTCTACTGGTTACGAATAGAAAACTCAGCAACTAAACCCGATGTATCTGTATGGATTAATATTATACATTTATGACGATCGAAATTTACTGCTGGAATAAAAGTTCTTGTCAAGATTAACCTCAGTTTCGTCAGGGGATCGTCCCTAATACTCTTCTTCCCCCATCTAAATCTGATGTCTGAAATCAATGCCACGCCTGCACATGGCTCCAAAACGGCTTAGATGCTTTCAAAGAAAATTGATTCTATCTGTGTTTAACAACATGCAGGGACTGCCTGACACAATTTATCCTCAGAGAATAGACCCTCAGTATTAAAATCGTTACAAGAATATGAAAAATGGATATTGTGTTGATTCTTTAAGACCCTTGACAGCAATTCAAACAGAACAATATTTCACGGAAGTCATGATTCGGTCAAATTGATTTGATCGCAAACTAAACACTCAAGAATGTTATGGTAAAAACATAATATAATATATTGTGTATAGTTAGTCTACCTTTCATTTTCAGTTAGAGGGTCCTACTCTTACCGGTGGTCACCGACGTGGGTAGGAACACGAAAACACAACAAAATAAACTTTGGAATATTTTGTGTAGATAAGACAATGCCAAAGCTCATGTTGAGCCACAACAATATTGTCTATCCAATCTCACATTCACACAAACGTATAAAAAAACTTTGTGAAAAACTGGACCTTTTAATGAAGGGTACCTTGGCTGGTGGCTGTTCTAACCAACAGAATGTGACTGCCTGAATATTTACATGAACATGATGAATCTCACAAACTTGCTCCGTGGTCTTTTTGCATTCCTTAGTTGTATTCAGAGTGTAAGCTGCCAAACATTACCGTCACACTGTACAGGGAGCCATACAACCCTCAGAAGGAGGAAATTCGGTGGGGACTCTGGCATTATTTCAAATGCACAATTAAATCCCAATTAAACCAAGTTTGGGTGAACTGAAAGTTCTAGGGTTTCTTATAGTATAAGGTTACAAAGATACTTATTGAACAATGTAACTCTACTTTTAGCTGCCGCTTTGATCGTTCCACAAACAGCCACCAACTCGTGCTTATTTTCGTTTCAACGCAGATGAGTGTGACTGAGGGTGTTGTCGTTTTTAAATCAAGCGTTCAGTTATATCACGCATAAACCATAATAATAAACCATTCAGACCATAGATGGTGGTTCGAAATAATTCACACAGATGTGATGTTTAGTTACGTAACCACATGATAGTTCAGAATATCACAGCATTGCTGATCTTAATTGTTAAATTGTCTTTATCCAGTTTGTTACACATGTGTACGATACAAATAGCGTGCTATAAAACTGCAAAACTTGCTGAACGAAGATTACCCTCGCCCCGGGCACTCTTGTCATTATGTTCTGTAGGATACCGCTTCAGAAGAATATGGCAACTGTGTAAGCTCGAATCTGTCATGCATTGTAGGAATTTCGTCGTTACTTGGGGGAACGGGTGGCCCAGGCGTTTAAGCAAAACTTGCTGAACGAAAATTACCCTCGACCCGGGCACTCTGTCATAATGTTCTGTCGGATCCCGCTTCAGAAGAATATGGCAACTGTGTGAGCTCGAAAGAGCACGATGTTTCCTTTAAACCTCTTGTTAAATCTCTCATGCATTGTCGGAATTTCGTCGTTACTTGGTGGCACGGGTGTGCAGAGTTGCGTCCCTTGAGCACGCCAGAAACTTATGATTGTGGGTTCGAATCCCAGTTCGCCCGGATTATGTTTCTAGGTTTGTCAGCACCATACCCGCGCTCGTGCGTTTCACTGAATTGGTAAACGTCTGAGACCTGCATCACTTCGAGCTTTTCCCTCCCACATTAAGCTGACACGCCGCGATATAACTGGAATACTGTTAAAAGCGGCATTAAACCTAACTCACTCACACTCGTCGTTACTTCTGTTGGATCTGTAATTAAGTCAGACTCAGACATTACACACCCTTCAACATTCTTCCATATCCATCATGCATATCAAACATAATCTTCCTTCTAATGACTGGATACATAACGATACGAGTGAGTGAGTATGATTTTACGCCTCTTTTGGCAATATGCCTGCAATATCACGGCGGGGGACACAAGAAGGCCTCCAAAACTGTACTCATGTCGGGAAATGAAACCGGATAATCAGCGTAACGAGCGAACGCTGTAATCACTAGGCTACCCCAATCTCTCAAAATCAAAAGATTTGATTTTAGATAAAGAGCGTTTGACATCTCCACACACCTTTTTATTCAAAATGATTAAATTTGTACTATAAAGGTAAACGCTTTCCAGAAAGTCTGATTGGTGCAGAGCAGTCGTTTAACGTGACCATGATAACTTAGTTTACCAATACCCGATAGGTGATAATAGGCATTGTATTAAGATTTGTCAATTCTGCCATAAGAGGATTGTCATTTTTTTTACAAAACGCAGACATTATTTAGTGATGAATATCCTTTTGATATATCTCCTTAGTGTATACATGTGGCATATTGCTGTCCTACGCCGCTGTCTTCCTCATTCCCGCTGAATCACGATGGCTTGTATAAAATCGAACCTTGGACAGACAAACCTGTGGCTGCTAAGAGCGACAAACAATGCTGGGGTGTGGGATGGGAGCCCAAGATACACGTTTTCCCACATGTTGACCAAGGGGGCTCTGTTTTATTCGGCTCTCGCGACAGCATGGTGTGATGTAGGTGCGTGTACATGTGTGCATGATCGTGAGAACCGATTTACGTGTGCCTTGAAAACTATAACTCATGCATCCAATCTCGCATACTATGTCCGATTGTTGTCTGCATTGATGGATATCGTCATCATAACTTACAAGAAAGTCAATCAAAGTAACTGGCATGTTCAGAAGACTGCCCTCAATCTTGATTCACAATGTGCCTATTGGATGTACATCAGCGGACATTACTTGCAGTTGTATCTCGATGAGGTCACTTCGCTGACTCCAAAAGCCAAATGATGACGGGTAATGTCGCCAATCACAACATACTGAGACACAAAGGCGCCAGACAGTGCTACAGGAGAGTGTATGATGCCATATCGAAAGCTCAGATCATTTAGATAACTAAGTTTACCCACATACACGCATGAAATGTTGCTAAATCAAAGACCTTACAACGTATCAAGACATTTCCCGAAATCAAAACCTACATGTATCATTTTTAACTACCGTAAACCCCATCTCCGACGCCATACAAGACCGAGACCATCACGTTGGATCTCCGCTTCCATGGAATTGTTAAGTTGAAGAGACAGCTATTCCAAAAAACGAGACCTTTGAACCAATTATCGTGGTCTGCACATAACAACAACCTCGTTTGCCCGACAGTTTGACGAAAGACTAGACGGATATTTCAAATGATAGTTGGCTGGCACTCTGACAAAATGGTTAACTGCGGCATCAATCCGATTGAGCTAGGGTATCCAGGTCCTGATGTCGCGAACGCTTGGCTGCACAAATGAATTTGCCGCCAATAACCTTATAAAAAGACTTCCTCTAATGTCTTGAAACTACATTTATATCTGTTAACGATATGTCAGTATTACCATTAAAGCCAATCACAAGGCCATTTTGGTCTGTAAAGATATGTGGCATGCAGGTATATTTATGTCGATGGACTTTACACTGATGACTTATAGCTGGAGGAAAGTGTTTGAACGTGACCCATGGACTTTCAAAGCTATTATGGCACCCTGTCTTTGATTGGAGACATATTCACGCTGTATACTGTATCGAGGAAAGAGGAGAATACTATTAGTTTGGAAGGGAACTAGGGTTGTGTGTAGTATGTGTGTAGTAGATTTCTAAGTGACATCACTTGATTTTCATCACAATGATACTCATGTACAGTTTACGAAGTTAAGTTTAAAACCTTGACGCAGGTGGAAGCTGTTCATGAATAATGCTTTCACGAAGACATTTTGACTTTCCTACACACATCGAAAATATAAGTGTATTTAGCTCGAGACAATATCACAAAATAGTGTCACGGCACTGGCCATCACATGTAATCATCAGTTTAAAATCTCCACATAAACCACAACCATTCAAAATGTGCACAATACTAGGGTCTAAACTATACAAAAAGCCTAATGATTTGAACAATATCATCAAAACTAATACTAGTATGCCAAAGTTTCCATTCTTCGGCAAGTTTAAAGGACCTTAAAATAAGTTTATATGGCTCTGTTTGCATTTTGAGCGAATTTGAGGTTATGGCCAAAACACGAAGCTCAAAACAATGGTTCAAATTATCATAACTCTTAAAATGGATCACATGTGTTAAGTCCAACTACTAGCTAAAGAAAATATAATATTTCATGACATCCACGAAGACGGACATACAGGCCACGGCTTAGCCTTCATCACTTGTATGTTAAACATGGTTCTTTTGGCCTTAATCACATTCCTTGAACCAAGCGTATGTGCCCACCGGCTAAGACATTGAGATCAGGTTGTACGCTCCTTGGTAATAATCATTAACGAAATCTGGTTAATCACTTGTGACAAACTGCTGAGAACTCCTCATATCTCGGTTTACGCTGCTCTACGGGAGTCCTGATATTAATAATCACCCACTCACCCTAATGTAAATGAACTATAGAACTCTGGAATAATTGTTCGCCAGGGGGCACAAAAAGACTGTTGCAAATTCTCTTCAATCTACCATCATGTGTTCGTTTAATTAGGTTGGGTTGTTTAAGACGGTTTGGTTAATTGCGATATTGCACCGAAGTCAGTGATTCTAATTTCAGAATCAAATCCAACTTTAAGACTTGCCACATATTTACCATACAGTCGGTGTCCCCTGGGGTAATTGTTCAATAAAGCGATAACTAGAGTTAAAATCGTCTTGTTTTTTTGTATTGACACTTAGGTAATATGATGACGCTTATTAGTATTAGTACATTGCCTCCGTCTTTATATTTCATTCTTACAGAATTCCCCATAGGTATCGCATGCTCAACTGCATGAATTAGGGACGAAGATCACCTGGACGACGTGATTGCATGTCATCTCATACAGGCGCATATTTAAACAGACACACATTTTCAGGAAAGTCGCAGACGTGTATCATGATGAACGTAATAGAGCATTACTTATTTACAAAGTAGAACATATGCCTGTTAAATCATACAGTGTCAAAAATACAATGCTAGGACCCTTTTTGTACAATCATTTACTGCTAATCAACTTAAGACAATGTTGAACCGTTTTCCTTGTTCATCTTGGAATGCGACGTTTCGGCACGACAAATGTACTTTTGCCATTCATTAATCCTTAAATCAATTCTGTCTTCGTGATACTAAAAGGGATTTTTGTATCCAACTAATTAAAAAGGAGACGGATATAAGCCCATATTAAAGGTATAGTGTTTTATGTGAGCTGGTGTAAACCTATAATAAAGCAGTAGTGAAACTACAGTGGCTAAAACTTCAATACGTTCTGATATTAGCGTCACCAGCCTTTCCTGATGACCTCCATCCGAAGAATATTCACTTCAATGCTAACAGTTGCTAAATAATTCACCCGCATGGCAATTTCGACTAAATGAATCTCTGTCTAGTTGGTGCCATTTATACTCATAGTGTGCCCTATAATTGGAAGAATATATCATAACTCTGTGTGTGATTAAAATAATAATAAATGGAATTATATGGGCCTTTTGCTAAAATGATGTTTCTTTCGATCTCGCGAGAATCCCATCTTATACTCAATATCATTCTCGTCAAGACTTGACTATGCTTCAATAAGGCGGTCCCGGCAGGTGAACTTTCCATTGATGATGAATACATGAATCACCTTAATTCAAAGGTCACATCTTACTGCGCACATGCGTATGGTTTTACTCCTCTTTCCAAGACAAATGCCAGCAACATGACGGTGGTGGACTCCAAGAATGGGCTTCAAACATTGTACCCAAAGGATGCATCGGACCCGGGCTTTCAACGTGACAACTAGCCACATTCCTAAGTATTCTCACCGCCTCAAGGTAAACGGTTACAACACTACCAAAAGAAAAATGCAAACCCACTTATGAAAGAGCTACAGGTTCTTCGATTGAGCATAAAATCCAATGACGCTTGAATCTATGAGGAAAAAACACTCATGTATTTTTGTTGGTGATATGAAACTTAGAAATTTAGTAACGTCGAAAAGAAAACATTTTTAAATCTGTTTACTCAACATGTTTGTCAGACAAATTAATTGGTCAAATTGGTCTCACAAGAGACTCCTGTTCTCTTTTTTCTGCAATCGATTTTGGTATCCGGAGCTCGCATATTGATTTTTGCAATACCCGCCAAACTGGGTTAAGATTCTTATTATTCAATTTACCAATTCTGATCCACCCCTTGTTGATCCGTTTCTTTAGGCCCAAAAGTACAGCTTCAGTACATCGATGATCTGATCATGATATCGTCTAATGATGGTCAATTCCCCTCCATTGAATTATTCACCTAACCTAGAAATAAAGAGACCAGTGAAACCGCCTCATCTGTTTCATATTTAGATGCGGGTTAAAATTGGTCTTCAGCAACCCATGATTCTCGTAAGAGACGAGTATGGTTGCTGTAAGAGGCGACTAACGGGATCGGGTGGTCAAGCTCGCTGTCTTGGTTTTTGCATGTCATCTTGTCCCATTTGCGTCGATCGATGTTCATTATGAAAAACATTAGATTGTCTGGTCCATGATCGATTATTTTCAGACCGCCGTCATATAGGTGGAGAGGACCCCTGAGTGAAGCGTTAAAGAACAAACACACAAACACATCATACTTAGATCTATGAACGATAAACAGATAATCACAAGACTCTCCACAAGACTACAATAAGGAGGTTTGATACAATTCCCAATGTCGACTTGTATGATACTTATTCCTCTGGTTTTTTTCAGGTGAACAATTGAATAGTCTGTGTATGTGTTTGTGATGGGTGCCACGGATGGGGCAGGATACGCTCACATTTCAGCGAAAACCTGGCATAATCACAATTTAATTGTAATTCATAAAGACATGCTTGAGATAAAGTCGGAATCGTGCAATGGACTCTGCTTTCAGCAGACATTTTGCATGACTGCGGAAAGTGTTTTGTCGCGTGTATTTATATTGGTCATTTGAACAAGAAAAGCTAGTGATGTTAGAAGGAAATTTTTGGAACCTGTGTTTTTAACAAGGTTGTCGGAAAAATAATCAGTCTCGCAAGAGACTACGGTTCTCTTTTGACTGCAAATGAGTATATCATCCGAAGCTAACATATTGATTTTTGAAATCTCTTCAAATTGGGCTATGTTTCTTCAGTTTCACTTTACAGATCCTTCATCGACTGCACTCAAAGGGTCTTAAATAATGCACAAATTAGCAAGTCGGCGCGTACTTGTTGGAAATGTACTCAACATCATAAGATACATTCTTTGAGTCAGATGAAATTCGAAAACAGTAAGGTATGGTAATGCGTCATATAGTAGTAGTGATTTATCGACAGTATCAATTAAACAGTATTCATCAAAAGTTATTCATTATTAGCTTTAACTAGGAGATAAACATACTGTGTTTTCACTGTAGAGCTAGGTGACCCGTAGATTTAACCGCGCTAATTTGAATTTGGAACCGAACGCGCAGCATTAGGTTTCAAATATCAAATTTAGTACTATTCTATGAATATTATCTTCCGCGGTGATGCGTCCGTCAAACCAGCTGTTTAAACCAGAGGTGGTTTATTGTGATTTACAAATTCATGTTTTGGGCAAATATAGCTTTAAATGGCATTTCAGTTACATCATGCTAAAGTGGGATGAAGTATGATTTCCAATACATGTATGAAAGCCATTATCAACAGTGATGACAGACCATTAATTATCTAGATCGGGCGATCTGGGAATCGAAAAAACAATCAACCTAAATGATTGGGTCCTAAAATATCTTCTCAAGAACGCATGGACTCCTAAAACCAATTTTATTGACGTGGAACATAGATTTAGGAGAGCTCAGGCTGTGGATCTAACTAAACTGTGACATAATTTAATATAACGTGTAACATCCGCAGACTTGCAACTGATAACACATACAATGAATACGTAATCTTTACCGGCCTTGAATTCCCCGAATAAAACAATTTCCAATTCATCATTGGAAACAGCTGTACACGACGGTGTTTAATCCATCACATCGCTTGCAACAAATGGATTGTGTAGCAGCAAAGCCAACGCAATGATTATAACACACGATACACATATCATTCAGGTAACGGTAATAATCACCTATTTTATATTTTGAATATGGCTGAAATAGTGTCGATGCGACGCTAAATTTTAACTCACCCACTCACTTTTAAGAAATATATATAAACATATTCTTGAAACTCTTTTATTTCAAACCATAACATGCATTCTCGAAAAGTGTCACTTGATTAGGAAACAATTTGGCACTTTACTTTGAGCACATTCGATCAATGAACTGATGGAAGATGTAGTAAATAAGGGAGTGAATATGTGTCATTTTGTAAGAGCACAGGTAATATGACGGGATTGCACATAACGAGTAAGTAACCAGTGTGAATACACAATGCCATTTAGAAAGTGGTCAAATGTAACTAATGTTATATTTCGGATAACACGTTCTTAGTAAAGTACTAGAATCTGTACTTTACTAAGAAAGTGCATGTTATCCCAAATATAACATTAGTTACATGTAACCAGTGGGCGATACCATTGTATTTTTGTTGCAATTTGATTCATGTTGCTATTTTTCCTCGATTCCGTATCGTCCAGGGCCCCAATTCACAAAGCGACCCTTACGCTATGACTGTCGTAAGTCTGTTTAAGTATGGAAGTTACTGTCGCTTTGTGGAACGGGTCCCAGGTGCTGATGAAACGACCCTCGACGGGTGTGATGATCTAACCCTAACTCCAAACATAACCCTGACCCCACGTTTTGCATTTAACTGAATCTGTTCGACAATCTGCATGTCACAGACTGTGAAGCAGTAAGCGCTTTTAAATTGATTTGTTAAAATTTGCAGCATGGCTAAAGTCCTAGATTGTTAAGCGAAGCATGTTACAGATGTCGTAGTATTAACCGGAAGAGGATCAGATGTTACATGCAGCTGTCTTTTTACGATTATAATTAGTAAATACACACCTGCTGTATTTACACCCTGTAGTCACACACGATGCTGGTTTAAGAAGATTATATACTTCGTGAGTGAACTCAACAAAACATATTTAACGATTTTTTTTCTATCATTGGTGAACAGGTCAAGTTGACGTACATGTATGTATACGATGGTGTGCACCTGGCTGTCATGCCGTTTTCAAATCTGATTTACTTTCATATTAATTGCGAGGTATTTATAACCAAGAACAACAATATAAGAAACAGTATTTGCACATTTGTAATATAACAAGTGGTCTCTTGAGATATTTATTATTTGGATCGTTCCCTTCCAAAACACCCAGTTTAAGTATAATTTGTCTTCTTGCATGCCTCGACACTTTTGAAACAATATTGGTTGAAATAGTTATCAAACAAAGCTTTGCCATTAAAAACCGTTTGTGGTCCAAATAGCTCAGTGTACAATCAATGAGTTTTAGCACACCCAACGGAATCCATGCTGAGGAGTTGATTCTATACACGATTATTCCTGTGCGGTAATTCTTTCCAATCGAGTATTCTTCTCCGAAGAATTTTTTGAGGTCATGCTTGCAAATCATCAGGTATTCAGGATTGATTATTACTCCCCTAAAAGCTGATAGTATTTTCCATATTATGATATGAATTGAAAAATGTCGAAATTGGGGGCGTGGTGTTGACATGACATACATGTTTCTTGAAAATACCAGGAAAACATTGCCAGCACAACTATATACCCATAGCATAAAAAAGTATTTTGTTTGCCGTTATGAAATATCAGTGAGGAAAACATTCCTCAACAGGAAATTGGCATAATATTTGCCATTTTACAGTGACAAATTCAATACATCATTTTGTTCCCTGTTGAGTGTCTTCTCTTTCTTTGAATATTTGTGAATGTTTATGATACCTGAATCTCCCTTAGAAACGTAACTGGTGACAAAACGACCACAACTCTCTGGACTGTTTCGGAAATAGTTACGAAATGTATATATGTCTCGTTGTGTCTCGGGTTATTAACTGTCTGTTGACGAATCCCTAGCTCCATATGGGAATTATTTCCGACTGACATTGAACCTCTTTCCAATTTGCCAGAGGAAAAGGTTGTTGTGGAATGCTAATGTGAAGTACAGTGCGGTTTCGACATATTTGAAGGATGCTGAGTTGGAATATTATATACACGATTGATTGTTTGTTGTTTAACGCAATATTCCAGCTATATGACAGCGGGTTATATACATGAGTGAGTGAGTGACTTCGGTTTAACGCCGCTTTTAACAGTATTCCAGTTATATCACGGCGTGTCAGCTTAATGTGGGTGGAAAGCTCGAAGTGACGCAGGTCTTAGACGTTCACCAGTTCGGTGAAACCCACGAGCACGGTTATGGTACTGACAACCTAGAAACATAATCGGGGCGAATCGGGATTCGAACCCACCATAATAGGTTTCTGGCGTGCCCAAGGGACGCAACACTGCACAGCGAATCGCGGCGCTTTAGACGACTGGGCCACCCGTGATATAAATACTGCCAGAAAAAGACCACGCATCAGTGGTTTAGCATGTCCATTCCACTATTGTATGGGATTCCAAAGCTCTATAAACATAGGTATAAAGAGAAATGTATTACCGGGTCAAGCAACTGTACCATGAAAAAGTCCTGTCTCAAAGATTAAGTATATAATCCTTAATACAATCAAGGAAAGTACTTGAGAGAAGTGGAATAATTATAACGTTGATTCTCAAAAACTCATAAGATTTGCTTAAATTTGCAAACTCAGAAACGAACCACGTTCAATGATGTCAAAACATTTGATATTTCAACGTGGTATAACCACTATGCCACAAGCACTGAGCACGGGTATTGTGCTGGCAAAAACAATCACAATCAACAATGATCATAAGGTCCTATCACGACGAAGGGACGCACCTCTGCACAAGACTCGAAAGAGACCAAGATCCCGTTTGAATTTTATCAGAAACAGAACGTCTTGCCGTTTCGTTAATACAGCATGTTATGCGATTTAAGAAGTTGTAATTGTGTTAACATGATATATGGAACACAGCCGAAGCACGATTCTACCGAATCTGAGCCTTGACATGTAATCCATATAAACGTTCCCAGTTTAGGTCTCTTGGGCACAGTTTTGAAAGGACTCATTAGTGAAGCATCATTTCAACGAGCCCGGGAGGTTGCCATGACCAGGTGTTAACTCAGTATAAGGGCATCATAACCAAATAACAGCATATCATGTTCTGTTTTCAAATTGGCTTTCGAAAACTAATATTTGGGCATAGCGAATGGAGTGGCAGTGCTATGGAACCCGGAAATGCCGTTAGAAGTAATGAAGACGATGGATGCTATCCTATTGCAACTTTTTTCAATTTTTCAAATTAATGGGCCTATGTGAATGCTTCATTTCTTTGGTGATCACGTCGCGTTAACATGCAGAAGTTATTTAGTTTGTTATGAATGCAGAATAAATAATACATACAATCGCCACATCATTTTTATTTTGAGGCAATGGTTTTAAGATTGTCGAAGTTAGGAGAGTGCTCAAACACCCAGTGTTATAAAGCAGATGAAATAATTCAAAACATACATGTTTACATGTGTGGTACAGTAAACTACGGTTATAACGAACTCAAAGGAACCAGTAATTTTAATTCGTTATAAACGTAGTTTGTTATAAGCAAATGCACGGAATATATACAGCAAATAGACATGACCCAAAAAATAGTTCCCAATCGTTATATCCATCAGTTCGTTATAACCGTTGTTTACTGTATATCTAAAGTCGCTTACGCGTTATTCGGTAATTACCTAAGTTAGTTAAATTATAGTGTGAAATGTAAACGACTTACCAGTGACACAAACTGCATATGTCATGGCCGATTGCTTCAAATCTAACAGCGTGAAACTACCTTCAGTTCGTTCATAATGGATATTCAGTTCAATGTTCTCCAATGAGGATTTCAATTGATAACATGGATTGGGTTAAAATTTGAAGTCCAATCAGGGAACTGTTGTTGGTTCAATTATCAACAGAATAAACATACACACTGTGTCTTGTATTTAGGAAAACAGTTGATTGTTATTATGGAAGTGCTTTACTCAGTGCTAATAAGCTGTGCTATTTGTGTGTGATTGGGTTAAGGTAAGGCTGGATTAAGGTAAGGATGTGTATCATTGCAATGGGGATTAGGTGGGGGAGTTTTGACTGTGGATCAGTGGTCGTATTGTTTTTGGAGACGCATTAACCAAATAACTAATATTTGTTACACATAAAATCTTACATAAACGGTCTCAAAATGCAGGAAATAGCTTTTAAGAGTATCTAATTTTTTTAAATTCCATGGCCCCGAACCGGACCACTTCGCGCCCTCGTAACATGGGTTTTGCTTACACTTAAAATTGGCCCCTGATACCAATTCATATGCACAACGAAGCAGATCAGAAAGAACACATGCCTGATAAAATCGGAACTGTTTACCATACAATTCTTATGATTAGCTAAATCATTTGTCGCTTTTATGTACGTCAGGGATGATAATATTTGAAATCACCTGTTTTAAAGAATTACAAATCTGCATTTTTCGTTGTAGCTTTAGGATCGTCAATGTTATGTTTCAAGTTTGTTTTATTGACCGGGGACCTGTTGCCTTGACATTTGTTTGTTCTGGGTTTGGAAAAGAGTGAGTGAGTTCCTCTTAACGCCTCTTTAATAGGTACTATATTAATGTCATAGTGACATTTCGCTGTGGGCAGTAAGTCCGAAGTGGTGAAGGTCTAAACATTTCACCATTATGGAGAACTCCACGAGCATAGGTATGATGATGGTGCACCAAAAAATATGACCCGGACGAATCTGGGATTCGAACCAAGGCTCCAACTATGATAACCCATAGTTTGCTAAAGGGACGCAACTGTCTCTAGGCTGTTCATATTCCTCCAAAAGGTATTCCTGCAGTGTATTTGGTGTAGAATCTGTCAAAGTCAGTAAAGGATGACATTACCTTGTAATTGCACATTGTGATGGATACTAGAAAGCGGTTTGGGCATAGATATGTTAATCACGTTATCGTGTAAGTTGAACGGGAAAGGTATTTATATATGTTCTGTGACTCTTCAATGTACGGTAGAATCCAAAAAGTATACATGAATTGCAACTTTAATGCCGACATGAAGTGATGTGTGGATTTTCTTATATCTCCATTTCAGAGAGAGTGTGATTAAAGTGGTCAGTGAGTTCAGCCCACGCCGTTCTATGGCTTGCATTCGACGGAAACTGTTTCATATGCATGCATACACCATCAACGCGATTTTCACTTGTTAATAGTGAAACATGCACTCTTTCAACATCAGGTACATGCACTTGCTTTTCTTGTTACTGGTCCCTCACTTCAATATTGTTAACGTAGATTTCTATGCAATTTTAAAAGAGTGTTTGGTACAGTCCGGAAGAATCACATTACGTACAGCCAAAGGAAAGGCATATCTGCGCATCTGCCCGCGACAGATGAGCACTTCGTCGCGCAATTTTACGCTTCGACGTCATTGCCGATGTTTATTTTAATACTACATCTCTCGAGACATATTAGTCTGTCTGGAATCAAAGGGAAGACAGCCATTTGTATTTAAGAAGAAATCAATACTGACGCAGGGCGATTTTCCTTTTGGCCCTATCTTTTTTATTAAATAACTACCCTTGAGGATGGCCACGTCTTGCCAAATACCAAGCACAATAGTCCCCATTAGGGTTGACGTGCATGATGTTGTCAATAGCGGTGGAGAACAGAAGCCGAGTGTACAACAACGTTTCTTGATTTAATTATTGATATTTCGCATTGAAATAAGCTTTGTAAATCAATAGCTCTTTCAGTAGGAACAATACCTATGCGTGTTGGTGTCAACGGGCTAGGTCAATGGACACTGTTTGCTTGCCACGCAGACATGGGTTCAAGTTCCCTGTGGGCATGACTTGCGAGAGTGTATCATTTATGTTTCCCGTCTGCTGTGTACTTCTGAAAGAGTGATTGAGTGAGTATGGTTTTACGCCGCTTTAGCAATATTCCAGCAACATCACGGCGGGGGACACCAGAAATGAGCTTCACACATTGTACACATGTGGGGAATCGAACCCGGGTCTTCGGCGTGACGAGCGAACGCTTTAACCACTAGGCTAAGCGACCGCCGCACTTCTAAAAGAAGAAGCACTGTCACAGATTATGAAGTATTATATGTGACAATGCATGTTACTGTACCCGTGTCTATACCCATCTTCCTGAGGCAAGAGAGTTAACTGACTTTAAAAGTCCAGTTTCCACCCTTGCCGAACTAGGCTGGAATCCCGGGCTCGATCGTAGCACCACCAGTGGCTGTCACGAGTGAAGTCCCTTCTATGCCTCTCCTATGGATCAATCATGATTCCGACTCTTGTATTACTTTTGTATTCAAACAAAAAGACGGCGCCCATTCAAAACGATCTGATCGACAATCAGGATCTATATTGTGAGAAAACGGGTCTTACATCGTGAAGTGCATCAAATCACTTGAGCACCTTGATTATAAACTTGAACAGATTTGGAAAATATCTGTTGACAACGACTTGGCGGTGCACATGCTGTGCAGATCCTGCAATCGATCGAAATCTGCATGACATTGTTCGATTTCAGAGCGCGATTTTGATATGATTATGCATAGACTCGTTAGTCCAGCCAAATTGTAACTCCATAATACCAGTCTAGTTCGGCAAGGGTGGAAACTGGACTTTTATAGTCAGTTATCTCCCTTGCCTCGTGAGGATGGTCTATACCTTACGCTAATGTTCACCGACACGATGAAACCGCCTCTTTGATCTGGTGGTAGAGCGTCCGCCCGGAGAGCGGAAAGTTCGGGGTTCGATCCCCGGCCGTGTCATACCAAACGACGTTAAAAGATGGTGTTTGTTGTTACCCTTCTTGGCGCTTGGGGTTAAGGGGCTAAAACAAGGACTGGTCGACTCTGAGTCAGTATATAGTGTGTGAGTGGGTATTCATGTTAAACTACGGCATGGCAGCCACACAAACGTACCTGCACGTCGCTATGTTAGGGAAACTATTTTGGACGCGACGTTAAACCCCATTTCACCTCACCTCACCGACGAGATGACAGGCCATGTGTCGCTTGAGAAGTGGGGGCGTCATGATCTCGGTAGGAGTAACAGCTTCAGGGATGACTCAAATCATCGTGATAGGTGGGAATTTGAATGCTGCAAGTTACCTGAATGGGTTTTTGCAAACGGCAGTTTTACTGTTTTAGGAGCGAAGGTATCAGACCTGCATCAATGTACAATGTGGACACACTCGTTACAGACTTCGTTACCCCCTCGTGTGACATTACTCATTCCCATATTGCAGGCGGTCTCTTCATTTGGACTGTCGCTCGTTACCCTACCTACAGACATTGTTCTTTCTCTATGATATATAAACAAAATACTGTAAGATATTCACAAATACAACAAGCCTGGCTACCCAAAATCTGTTTATTTGAATGATACGGAATCCACTTTACTTACCACCAGTTTGGATGTTTATTCTTAGAGATTTATGCCGAAGGTGAGTGAGTGAGTTGGGTTTAACGCCGCTTTCAACAGTATTCCAGTTATATCGCGGCGTGTCAGCTTAATGTGTGAGTAAAGCCCGTGATGCAGGTCTCAGACGTTTACCACTTCGGTGAAACCCACGAGCACGGGAATGGTGCTGACAAAACTAGAAACATAATCGGGGCGAACCGGGATTCGAATCCACAATCATAGGTTTCACTGCAACTCTGCACAGTGAATCGCGGCGCCTTAGACGACTGTGCCACCCTTGCCCCCTATGCCGAAGGTAATAACACTTGCAAGGAGTAAACGAGTCAGGTTATTACAATATCAATTATTGTCCATTGCTATTGAAATGCCAAGGTCTTTGAGGCGACTGAATGATGGACCTGAGATTATGTATGTCGTGTTAGTTCAGGATTTAGCATGTTCAATGATGTTACTGTAACGCATCAGTCAGATATTCAGCCATATAAAAAACAAATATTGTAAAGTTTAAACACTTATTATAATTATTGCTATAAATCTCAAATGAGCCGTTACAGAAACAACATGGGGCCATATTAATCAGGGAAGTAGAGACTGAAATTATTTTAACTTAAAAGTATCTTGCTTCTTTTGCATCTAAAATTCCATTTACACAAGGCAAGATTCAAGGAATATGAATTTCAGCTTTGTATTGAAATTTTTCCCAAAGAAGAAATGCATTCTCACAGCGGACAATCTATAAGAGAATCTACAAGGCCCAGCGTCATATGTCACCAGGATCCTGCTGATTCTTTCATTCCTGGCCCGTGTCTCATTTAATAGTCTATGTCACAGTTGTATGCTTTGTCAGTTAGGCATCTCTTTGACCAATCATATCGGAATTGTATGCGCATGGCTGCTTAAAATCTTTGAAAATACGCTCTTTCATTTGATAATGATCTCCTGGGCGTTGAAACATTTCCCGATAAAACAAAGGTCAAGCAACGGAAAATGAACACGACACGTGGCTAGCATCACTCAATATCTCTGATACTTCTTTTAATTCTATATGAACTATATTCGTCGAAGCCAATGAGCTCTCTACTCAAATACATTCACCCCTCCAATGTTCCTGAGTATCAATCGACCATTAACTAATTATCAAACTCGGTCGTAATTATTCCCTATAAGACTTAAAGTAGGTCGACAACGTCCTCGGTACATTCTGTAAGTGTACTAAGTATGTTTACTTTCTATTTGTCCAATATTGCCACATCGAGTGACAGTCTTCAAACTTTTCTGTTACAAGGTATCGACCATATATCCGAGAGCCGTTCGATATACCACACGTTGCTTGATGTTCATGCAACTGGTGCAACATACTTACAAAGTAACTGAGTTCCAAAGGTTTCTGCGAATTGTAAATTTACCATATTTATGGTGCTTCATTTCTACCGCGCACAAAAGCCATGTACTCAAATACAAATCACGTGTTCAGGTTAATGGTAAGATATTAGATCCTTTTCCGAGCTATTGTGGCGAACGACGAGGGGAACATATCTCCTCGTTACTCTTCTCTATTTGTCTGCATGGCCTTGAGGCATTTCTAAATGAACAGCATTGTGATGGCTGCTGTTTACAAGTTGACGATGGTAATACCTTTCTATATATTATCGTCTTACTTCTGTTTTATGTTGATGATACTGTTCTTTCCGACGGGAATCTTTATTCCTTACACATGTCCATTGACGCTACGCATAATTATTGCATTAAATGGAAATTATTAGTCAACAATAGTAAGAGTAAACCTGATATATTTAGGTCTGGGGCTTCTAAAAGTAAAAAAAAGAACTTTGGAGTCGTTAGCGATTACAATTATAGGAATTGGCGTCTACTAAGTGTAATCAAGGATTTGTCAGACAATGGTTCACAAGCGATGCTAACTTTACTCAAAAAGCAAGTAATATATCTCCACCCAACTCGTTATTAAGCCTTCGATCTATTGGTAACACCAAATCTCCTACATGGCTGCGAAATATGGGGATATGAAAATTTGAACAACTTAATTCTCTTTAAATGACAACAAGGCTTAGGAACAGTTACCCATATTGCATGATTTATGGCGAATTTGGAAGAATGCCACTTCGTTTAAAGGTACATAACAGAATGATACACTTCTGGCATAATACAAGAATAGTAATCATGATTCGAGGAGGAAAGGAAATAATAATACGTGGTTAGAATGTATAACTAATATACTAAACTGTTGTGGTTTATGTAACGTGATGGATAATTCTTATTCAGTTACGAGTAAGTGGCTCAAAAACCGTGTCGAAGACCAATTTCTTCAAGAATGGCCGATGCAATTTCATATCGAGTTCTAAAGGCAATCTATATTAGTAGATCAATCTTAACGACTCCTTTAAAAAATACCTCTAACTTGACCAAAACATATCAATCCCTCTATCAATATTTAGAACTTGTAATCATAGATTTCCCCTAGAGACGGGAAGTTGGAAAAGCTCACTGGAGAAGTTCGAACATGCCAACTACGTACTTATCCTGTAAGTAGAAGCGGATGAATGTCATTATTTCATGATCATTTAAATGTGAATTCATTGCTCTCAATAGATCTCCACACGCACCTGAATATCAGTATAAGTTCCAAAATACCCATAAAATGGCAAGACTATTTTCCAACAACAGCACTGAAAACACGTGCACTTTTGGATATTTACCTCTGTATTCATGAATGCGTTCTAAAACCTGTCATCCTAGGGTTAAGTTAAATATGCTATGTATGTATACAATTGCAATGTCTTAAATTGTTCTATGTATATTTATCTAATGTTAATTATATATTGGACTCTTTTACCTCTATGGGCACTGGAATCATTAATATGTACAAGACCTCAAAATATTACAAAATCAAATATAATCCTGTCTCAGTGACTCAGATCTTTCATTAACAACTTATCATGTGAAGCAATTTATGTACGTACGTTCTTCAGTCATACCAAGCAGATGGCCCTGTATCATATGCCGAGAGTTTTGAAAGGGCGATCGAGTTAGAAGAACGTCCTTTGCATCGTGATTCGTAAAGAATGTCTTTCCTTCAATGAATCGTGGATGAATTAACACCATTGAGGACAGTTAACCTCAGTTCGTATTTGCTTTCTTTCACAGGTTTGACGTTTGATTTAATGTGTCGAAATTCATGAGGTGTTATTGCGTATGATACCCGTGCTGGTGAGATTAAAAGCCGCGTTAAAACAAATCTCTCACGTTCTTATGGCTGTAGGGCAGATCATGAAGAGACTCGATAGAGCTCCACTGAACTGACACGTAAGGTATAAATGTCCTTCGAATTCGAAGACATCCCTTCTTAAACCATGCAAGAAACGCAACCGATCTGATTGTGAGCGAGTGAGTGAGGGAGTGTGACATTATTCCAGCAATGTACCGACGTGGTACACAAGAAATGGACTAAACATACGTGTGGGGAATCGAAAACGGACATTTGACTAGCTAACACTTTGCCCACAAGGCGTCCCCAATCCTTACTGAAAGGTTGTTATAAGCATATGCAATTAGACACAATCAGTTTTGTTAGGCTTCAGTTGAAGTTTCAAGATGATAAATACATGTAACGTTCGTTTGTTTGTCGTGTAACGTCGCACTCAGCAATGTGCCAGCTATAAGACAGCAGTCTGTAAATAACCGAATCTGGACCAGACAATCCAATCCAATCCTCATGAGCATCGATCTACACAACATGGATACCGTGACATGCATCAACCAAACCAGCGAACCAGACGACCCGATCCCGTAAGTCGCCTCTTACGACAGGCATGGGTTGCTGAAGACGAATAATAACCCGGATATTCACGGACATACATGTAGCTATGCCTAGATGAAACCTGTGCACGTAGCCACCAATGAAGAAACAAAGACGTTTGTTAAATTAATTTTGAATTTACTTGATATGCAGGCTCGAAAAGTTTCTATTAATATCTTAACTTAAAACCCTTAATCTATGGGAAATCGATTTCCAAGTTACATGATTGAAATTTGACCATTTGTCATCACGTAATTTCAGAAAGTGAAGTTTTGAGTGTGGACATTGCAATTGTTTACCTGATGATCTAGACATCATTCTCTTCCGATGCTAAACGAGGAAGAAAATGTATGCGGGGCAATTGGAAGGAGTCCTGTTCACAGACAATCTATAAAATTGTGACATGGCTATTTTAACTGCAACATTTGCTGTACATGTATTGGCATGTATTACTTTGAAGTAACTTTTGTCCTTGAACAAATCATTCAAATTCTTTCCGATTATTGTTTCGACTGTTGCACACATATTGACGCAGTTATGTCTCCTGATCTTGAAAAAAACCCTTAATTATGACACCACAGTTAAGAATCCTTGTCCTTCAATGTTTATAAGATCATGGCTTTGCGATGACCGTATCACTGCGTAAGAAAAATATTAATTTTGAAAGCACTTCTTTCTCAAAACACGACTGGTAGTCAATTTCAAAAACTGATTATTAATCAACGTTGCGAAAGCATGTAGTAGGTCCTGGAATATTTAAAGCTAGGGTGAAAGATATCGTTCGAGACCTGTAACTCGAACACACATTAGGTTCATCTTCTCGTTTGATATTTATCCACGGTATCCACAAAACCACTGTTTGGTTTCTGAAAACAAGCTTAAAACTGTCATGATAATTTCAAGCACAAACGTTTATTAACTTCGTAGTGAAGAGGTCCTAACGAGAATCGAGATTTATCACATTTGTACCATGGTTCTTTTGTAGGTGATCAGATGTTTATTTGCCCAAGGACACTTTTGAAGGAAGACAGTGTTCAAGACATGGGAGTCAAGGTCAATAATTACGAAATAGGTGTGAAAAAGGTATACATTACCTTACTGACTTTCATTGTGTAGCTTGCTGAGGAGCAACGTATTTTGGCAATTATGGCAACTCTTTAACATCGTCAGTACTTCACGGGTTAGAACACACAAGAAGAGGTGAGGTGAGGTGAAATTGTGCTGACGTTGAGAGCACCTTTACTGAGCTGATATAACGACGAGCATGCATGTGTGTGTGTGTGTGTGTGTGTGTGTGTGTGTGTGTGTGTGTGTCTTCGGGTGCTTTTGTGTTTCCTTGTACTTGTCTGGATTAATTCCGGTCTTTTTGAGCTGGCCCACTGAGTGTCCAAGCCAAGCTGCCCTTGTTTTATCCCCTAAATGTCGAGCGCAAGTAAAGACAAGTAGAATTCACAAAGTTTCTCTACCATACTCCTCCAAAATATTTATTTATTTCAATAGACGTGTTTGCTACACCACACTCTATCGTGTCCAGTAGACGGAAGACGATATTTCATTAGAATATTACGATGTGAATGAATACGAATACAGTAAAATAGCTCGAGACAAAATACAAATCTAGAAGGGTCGAAAACTCTGTTTAGTTTGCACAAGAACCGATGGAACCTTTACTTCTTTAAACATTACTTACATCGTACTTATATATGAATAATGTTTCATCGCGCATGACAAGGAAATAATGTGTGGAATGCTGGAAATCAGTTAAAATAAATCTAAAAAGATCAGGATTTCCCACATTTAACAAAGCAAAACCATCCAAAATATTATGTCTTTTTTTTCTCACAATATGACCTTTGTTATTAATCAATTTAATCATCCACACTTCAAAATTGATTTTGGCAAGTCCGAAGGCCAAGCGTCTTTGTAAAATTGATTTTGGCAAGTCCGAAGGCCAAGCGTCTTTGTCCTTCAAATTTCCTTATAAAATTCCAGGAGAAAATAATTTTCTTGCTTTTAAAACAAATGGTATCGTGGCATTCAATACGAATAGGGTGACTGATAGATATGATTCTTCAGTCTGATATATATTGGCCATTTTTGCATGTGAGTGAGGGAATGTGTTTATTTACCACGTTAAGTTCCATTTCTTGTTCTATGAGACACGTTGTACCCAATGTGTCACTGTCAGAACGCCCACCCAGGCCTCAACCAGCTTAGATGTTTTCAGTTTACACAGCATACATATTATCCATGAAATAAGGGGAACCAAATGAGGGGGCACTGTAGACTGTGTAGATGTTCATTGTGTAGACTCTCCCGACTCAAAGCCTGGAATGATATCTTCTTAATCATGATACCTTAATATTACTTCTATCAATTCTATCAAATGTTGCATATTTATCTTCGCTGAAAATATTTGTTATTCAGCAGACAAGAATTGTTATCACTATTTGTCAGACAGAGAGAAATCTTCACACTTGATCAGTAAAACGTTTTCAAGATTATTAACAATAGGCAAATATTACACAATGCCACCATAATTATTGCACACAGTAAACACAACTATCATCCAAGATAGTTTAACCTGATTAAGCAACATATAACATGGTATCTGCAATTGCTTTCACAAATGAAATTATTATGTTTCAAAGGATTTAAGACATATTTATATACATGAAACATGGATGAATTTCACAAGTCAACATAACAAAGGGAATAAGTGATTTAGGGTAGTAGTCGCTGGTCACGTCTCACGAGTCTCGATTCTCTTTGCACTTTCTTGATACATGTAGGATGGTAATATATGTACAGTTAATGGGAACTGTACAGTTCCCAGTGAAATAGCAGGGAATAGGTGTTTTACAATTTAAGAAATCACGAGTACTTAGCAATATACCATACACTTATATATATATATTTATACAGATGTCCCATGCTGAAAGCAACTGGGCGATGGGGGTTCCGTATTTAAGATGTCCGGATTTGGGTTCAGTTACAGATCAAGGAAAAATTCAGATCACAGAACGTTACGAACCCTTCTACGCGATTTTCAACGTATGCTTGCAACTTCAATATCACTGCGTCTCTATATCTCTGGGTATTTTCTGGTTCCGGATGTTTGCCGGAAAACGGACATTTCGCGCTGATGTGAGAGCATCCTTGGCTGAGGCACCTGCTGTTACTGCAATTGCCGGTTCATGTATATTGATACTTGCCTTGTCACTTCTTCTTGTAACACAGTTAAACATCATTTCTACGATGACATAGCCGTTATTTACAGTCATTTCCGTCCTCAATCTTTAAAGTAATCATATTTTGAAATAAATAGGCATTGAAAGACAAAATAATTTCATGTCATTCTTGATTGAAGACACATAATTGCAAGTATGTCTTCTGCATTTTCAAGACAAAGTTGTTGACATGTAATTCAATATCTTATTTCTATGCGGAATGCGGATGATTGTAATTTGTGGTCTTATTCTAATCGACTAGCATCACGTCGGGCGGCTATCCTTCATGACAGAGGATGATATGACATGTACGAAAATACAAGCATTAATATTGTTCCAGATTTTAAAAAATATAGTTGACCATTATTAAAAAATATGGTTGACCATTATTCACGAACATCAAAGGAGAAGCAAATAACAATGAAGTTGCAGAAAATTTAAACAGGGGATACATGTAAAAGTTTCAGTTTTGGATTCACTTTAGCATAAATAGCCACCGGCAAAATGAGAGAAATGAAATTGAAATAAAGAAACATTATGTGTCCACGTTGACATTTCTTTCGACTCCCTTAACACACCAAGACACACAAATCTTGGAAATAGCCAACTTTGTTGACTTTGCCTGGGGTAATATAATTTGAGCATTTCACCATCTTGTAATATATAAGATGAAATGTTGCTTCTTTATGCTTTACGCGAAGGTTGTAAGTGGCTTAAGAGACTGGATATTATCTGGCGCTGACAAGAGAGAATATCATAGTTTCCGCTCATTCTCTTGGGCATAACAATACAAACGGACGTTGTACATTAATCAACAGCATTATCACACGACACAACATGATGGAACACAACCCAAAGTGGAATAGTAGGATTAATCATCAAATAATGGAATCAAAATAAGCTTACCTGAACATAAGGTCCAAACAGTGAAATTCAGTGCCAGTCGTCGGTTGAGCACCATTGCTGTGAACTGCCGTCCCTTCAAAACACATTCTCTGAATAACCTTACCGGATGAAATTGAAACTTTTAATACTTGTCCCTTCCATTTAACACCAGCTATGTTCGTAGAAAGGGTAAACTTGACCCGCCCTATCGGTACCACCCGCCACTCACAAAATTGCAGAAAATGGTGTGTTGTCTGACGCTGCACATAAGTACTCCTGCCATACGACGTCGACCTGTAAACAATCGAGTTTTGACCAGTCAATCCAGTGACACAAGAGCGTGTTTAATACTGCAATACTACATCTATTTAAGGAAGAGAACTTATGGATGTCAACTTCTTTATTATGAGGAACATAACGTCTCGGAGCATACGCCTACTCCTGCTTTCCCCTTCATATACCCCGAAACACAACGTTTCGAAGCATATGCTTACTCTTTCTTTAAGGAGTAAGCATATACTCCGAAACGTTGCGTTCCTCATAACATAAAAGCTGACATCCTTACAGTCTCTTCCTTATATGTATCACTTCTAAATGACGTTCAAAGACTACATCTATTAAGTTAGATTAGGAGTTGATAGGACGATTATACGATGAATTTAATGTCCCATGCTCTGGAGAGGATTGATGGATGGCTTGGCTCGTCTGATGTGGAAAGCTTTTAGGAGTAAAGGTATTTGTTTAGAGGAATTGAGTGAGTTGCACATGAGATTGAGTGGTTGGGATTGTTAATGATGTGTTCTGATACGGCTGAGTATGGAGGACTTGTGTTCTTTCAGTAGTATGTCTTCTGGTCGGAAGGTTTCACCTATATGTATGCTTGCCCACAGTCGCATTGTAGTTCGTATACACATCCTCTCCGGGTGGTAGTAGTCTGATTGTTTTGGCCCTTACAAACAGGTTTGTGTGACGAATTGCCTCCCAATGTTTCTTTGTCTATTTGTTGTTTAACATTGCACTCAGCATTCAGTCAGCTCTATGGTGGCTGTCTGTAAACAATAGAGTCTGGACCAGACAAATCAGTGATAGAAATCATGAACATCGATCAGTGCAATTGGGATACGATGACATGCATCAACCAAGTCAGCGAGCCTGACCATCCGATCCCGTTTGTCGCCTCTTACGTAACACATGGGTTGCTGAAGAACATTTCTAACCCGGAATCCTCAGGGAACTCCTGCCGATGTGGTGGCCGACCTCGAGGGTTAAATTTACAAGAATGGAACGTTTAAGCTAGGGGTTTGTGTTGATACATTACTGATGTGACGCACTAGCTAATCGGGGATGATGGGTGAATAAGTAGTGGATGTATTGGTCTGTGTGTGGAGCGTACAGCAGATGGAGATTGCGATGCCATCGGGGTTGTTGGTAGAGCTGTAACTTTCACTGAAACGTTATGTAGATACCATATAAAAGTTGTTATGCATAATAGCCGTTGTCATACGTACATACGCATTACTTCTGAATGCCTATCCAGAATTAAGCTCCCGCAAACATTGTTGCAAATAAAATAATTATCCTATTGGACATACAAATATCTTGGATTTGATAGGAACAAATAACATGCTTGAACAATTGATAGCGATTGTTGCAAAGTGAGGCAGGTGGTGTATGTTTTTGAGAAAACCGAAATTGCCTGCCACACAAAACGTAATTGAGCTACTTTGTCGCTGTCTCCCATGTTAAAACTACAAGGGGTTTAGCGGTATGCAAATCCAATCCTTTTTTAAACAGCTGTAGTATTTATATTAAACTGAAAGAAGGTTAGGCATCCAGAACACTTTATTCATTGCTCGATCAAACAATGTTTAAATACAAATAGTCTTATTGTTGTCAATTGTAATTTCATCATCATAGTCAACAATAAAAAATGAGTTATTTTAACATTTCTGTACACAATACACAAAGGTCTGTGTAGTCCCAACACTGGTGCTCCATTCAAACAATATGATGTTTGGTTGGTTGGTTGGTTGATTTGTTGTTTAACGCCGCACTCAGCAGTATTTCAGCTATATGACGGCGGTCTGTAAACAATCGAGTCTGGACCAGACAACTCAGTGATTGATATCATGCGCATCGATCCACGCAATTTGAATCGATGACATGCATCAACCACGCCTGACCACCCGATCCTGTTAGTCGCCTTTTACGACAAGCATAGTCGCCTTCTACGACAAGCATTTGTTGCTGAATACCTATTCTACCCCAAACCTTCACGGGCTTTTTTGGCCAGAACTTGGTGGCAGTAATAACATTGTTTATCTCCGGTGGTCATGGTTGTGACCAGGAGTGTTTCAGTCATTTTAGGTTGTCCTGCCAGATATTTTACTGCTGTGATGCAACTGGTGTCTGCACGAATAGTTGTCGCTAGCCATTTGATTATAATTATGAAATATCGTGATGACTAATGACGGAAGATAACTGCATGTGTGCTAATACAAGCCATCACGGCGAAAGGGAATATTACTTCCATACATGACAAAAGTTACAAAGTGGGTTTTTCACCTGATATTACATGTTCATTGATGTGACCTTTACAAATATAAGTGGTCCCACACAAATATTAGTTTGGAAATGTTAACGCTTGTAATTACAGTGTCAGGAAACAAGCCAGCTATCCAGTAAGCAGCTGCAGTAATACCATGGAGACACAATGGAGAGGAAGATAATGAATTTGAATTGGGTTAGCCTTACCTCACCTCTCTCTCTCTCTCTCTCTCTCTCTCTCTCTCTCTCTCTCTCTCTCTCTCTCTCTCTGTGTGTATCTGTGTGTGTGTGTGTGTGTGTGTGTGTGTGTGTGTGTCCGTGGTGTTCAACTTCGCACTCAGCAATATTTCAATATATGAAGGCGGCCTGTAAATAACCGAGTCTTGAACAGACAATCTAGGGACTGATATCATGAGAAACGATGCACGCCGTCTGGGTCGATTCCATGCTATCAGCCAATTGCAAGTAAACGAACATGACCATCTGTTCCAGTACATCGTTTTCCACCATGTGTTCTTACTTGACCTACCCTAAAGAGAAACTACTTTCAAATTATTTTTTGAATCTTTACACGCATTAATCCTTAAAGGTGACAGTCGTTCTAGTAAAACATTGAATCCACTTAATTTTAACCTAAATATGTCCCTGATATCTAAAATGCCAAACAAGTGTCAGTGCATATATAAATTGTGTTTGATTACTAACATTTTAATATGTAATAAAATAATTTTACAGTGTGTCATTACAATCAATGAATGTTTAACTTTGTATTGAATTTCCTGCTGTAATGCATTCTCGCAGCGGGAAATCTACAATACACTACATGATGTAGCTTAAAATGTACTATGTCATCTGGATGCTACTGCTTGGGGCATTATTTATACATGTCATAATTTGCAGGATTTAACGGCAACGGTTGCATGCTTTGCCAGTAAATTTGGTTTGTGGTTTTACGCCGTACTAAGCAATATTCCAGCTTTATGATGGTGTAAAAAAACGAGTTTAGACCAGACAATCCAGTGATTGATATCATGAGCATCGATTCACGCAATTGGGATCGATGACATGCTTTAACCAAGTTAGCGAGCCTTACCACCCGTTCCCGTTAGGCGCCTCTTACGACAAACATAGTCGCTTTAAGAAACGTCTTTGAATCTTGCTACCGCCATTTAAGATCTCTTATACTACTTTTAATTTCCTAAATTATATTTCATTTAAGATGGAGTGCTCACTACTCAGATACTCTCATCTCTCCAATATTCCTTTCATCAATTTCATCAATAATGAACAACTAATTGCATATATTTCTTTTCACATTAAAGTACACGTAGGTAAGTGTACCTGGAGTCTTAATCTTACCAATATTTCCACATCAAGCGACTGTCTACAGCACTTTTCATATTGGTTAATATTTACGTTTAACCATATTGATCATCATGCACAACGTTGTTACTTTATAGTACTACTTGTGTGTAGTTGCACAAGGACAACGCACAACGACCATCAGTGTATATTCCCACAGACAAAGCCTCAAATAACATAACCATTATGTGAGCATCACTGTAGAACCTGGATATAAATGACATATCCAAATATGCCATATAAAAGACAAACTTATGTTGAGTGAGCTCTGAAGAAAAATACCATGCATCAGTACCATCAATGTTGGACTTGATTTATATCTGAAGACACGTCCATTCCTCGTCTGTACTGGATTCCAAGGCGGGCATTGTGGACCATTATCACTACCATTATCCAACTGCCGTCACAATCTTACAGCAAGTGAACAGCAAGACTCAACACCATGACACAACTGACGAAAGCCCAACGCAACAACGCCATCGCCCGACTGCAAACAGGAGAATCATCTTCAGCTGTAGCCAGGTTTTTCTAAGCACCAAGCACCATTACAAGACTGGAATCGTTATCAGACACATGGGGCAACACGTGATGTGACGTGACGCTATGATTATGATTGTCAATTAATAAATGTTTTCAGGACACTTGGTCAACAACAATCCAAAATGACATATGACATGGTGTTGAATCTGTTACCATGTTGTTGACTGCTGTATGCACTGGGCTTCGATACAAACAAGGGAACATATGGCATGGCAGACAATGTTCAACAAATTGCAACTCATTTCCATCATACCATGCGATTTATAACGGTGACCATGCCAAACCGCAGTATCAAATATTGTCGAACATTATAAGAACAATCATTCTGATGCGTCTTCAAGATGTAAATTGGATCGAAATTATGAACCATCACGGATTGTCTTGACTTGCCTTTGTGACGGGTGCCACCGGTGGGACAGGATACGATCACCTTTTCGCGAAAACCTGGTATCTTTACTATGTGATAGTGATTCATAAACACATGCTCATGACATAGTCGGAATTGTACAATCGACTCTGCTTTAAGCAGAGATTACTATTGGATATGGAAAGGGTTTTGTCGCTTTATTGACCAGTGAAAATGGTGTGGCTTTATTGAAGAGAGTTATTGAAAATTCAGTTGTCTAGAAATATACGGATGATTTCAATTCGGCAAAAGATACCTTTAATGTTGAAAGTTTGATTAATGTGATGAATGTGATTGAAGACAAAAGATTCTTTTCTGATACTATATATACTGTGCGTTCTCAGTAAGCCGAGTGTCGATGGAATGACACTTTACCTCACAATGGCATGCAAGAAACTCTGGGGTAACAAGATTTCGAACCGGGCAGAATAATAATGATAAATCTGTCACCAACTACTGCCGAGGAAATATCTGGAGCAAGTATACGAGAAGTCTATATTAATTATCAGACTCATTTGTGTCTATAATAATTATTTACATCCTTAAGGCAGCTGTCAAGTGTAATTTATTGTCAGTTGTACTCTGTTAAGAAATTCTTGTAAAATGTATTCACAGATCTACAACTATTGAAGATGGAAGAAGTCTCTGATATTGATGATTGCCCCTTTACAGAGGGAGACCTCCTACATAGTGGAAGAGTTTCCACATTGTTTGTGTACAACCTTGCATAACCAACCCACTGAACAAGCAAATGTAGCGGTACATGTGAAGAAAATAATTTCTAAGGATTGGACATAAAAGATGATTTTGGATAATGTTGATGCATAGAGGTGTGTGGAAGGATGCTCGTTACCTAGACAGAAACAGATTGGCATCTGAGAGACATGCTAATCGCCAACATTTTGTATGCAGTGGAACCAGACACAGGCGTGATTTTATGCCACATTGTGTGATCACGTTAGTTCCCACTTGGTTACCTAACCAACAAGATCAACCATATATGTGGCATATGTGGGAACGATAACTTAATGTACAGCGGTGTTTCCCAGACAGTTTGACAGTGACAAATGAATACATGTGTTTAACGTGCTTCCGTTTTCTGATATGGTATATACATGCTAAATCATTCAATGACAGAAAGATTTCTTCATCCTTATTGCAGGAAATGACAAAATATTGAAATTGATTGCATTTCATTCGAAGAAAAGAATAAATGTATGTAACACAAATTCTTATGTTGTGAATATTGCCATTTGGTATCAAGTATGTGACATTAATGTCATTTCAGCAGTTATTTAAAAAAAGGATATTAAATATTTTTATGTGTGGCCATATGTATATACATACATGTACACACATTTTAAGTCTCTGATGTGGTCTCAGGTGTCATAAATGTGATATTTCATGTAAAATGTGTATATTATCTCCAATTTATTGTATTATTTATATCAAAGATCATCTGTTTCAGAGATTTGTGTAAGCCATATTTTTTACTAAAAACATTAATGGTGTACATTAACACAAATTAAGTTTTAGCATCAAGTCCACATTTACAACTTTACTATGAACCACATGTGTTTACTTTTCTTGTAAATGCCATGTTTCACCTTTCACCCTGCCTGGCTCCGATAACCGTTACAGTCTTGTCTGTGACAGGCAGATAGGATCTTCCCAGCAGAGAAGTAGGGAATCAGAGTCTAATTGGAAACCCATGGGTTTTCGTCAAGTTTGAATCCCGGCCTTTTGAGGCATCGGTGACAAAACTGTTTTCCTGTGCAGTTTCCTATTTGACTTGCATCAATAACTTGAATGGTTAAACTACTATTGTGAACTATTTTCGATTCAATTCGAATCATCTTTGATATAAAATGTAGCTGATATAAGATGTAATATATTAATATTTCTGTAATATATTCAAGAGCTTTCAAATAACCTCTTCATGCACACGCGCTATAGCATATATTGGACTATCACATTATCAGATAATGGTCAACATGCTTCTTTGCCACCGTGATAATTAATGTGTCACATTTTATATATTAATGTGGATCAAGTCGGTCTAAAACCACTTCGAAATACCGTACATCTACCGTTTGATGTGCGTGTATCTAACTGGTGTTAACATACGGACAGAGGTCAAAAGTTTACTTACACGTTTCTGACAATTGATCTTATTCATAGGGCTTTCTTCCTTCATTCCGTACAGATTATTGGAGTATTCGTGTGATTGTTGATATTGTATGTAGTCCTTGGTGAATCTAGCTGATTAAAACTTATCCTAACTTGAATGTATATTGTGTGTAACCTTGACTGAGCGAAGAGGTACTGAAACAACATGCTATAAGGGTTTATCTTTATTGACACAATGAATAGTTTTCTTTTGCGTATCAGCAACACTAATATCGGGCATGGTATGCGATAAGTTAGTGCAAACATTATGTAGCGAAATCTGCCACATAAGGACGGCATGTCATTAGAGATCTGATGTACCTTAGAAGAATGTTAGAAGATAGCACTATACATAATTATCTGGGATGCTAGTGCATACTATGAGGTAGTATTCCCGTGTATCGTAATGTCACATGTTTGTTTGCCCTTGGTTTAAAATAAAACACTGATAGTACTTTAATGTATGGATGATTTTTAGTAGTATACTTTCTTGGTGTTATTTTGAAATCATCTGGAAGTAAAGATCAACAGTACCGAAACCTATAGTATTCATATTTGAAATAACCAGAAACTTTGATAAGCTCGTATATTAACTTCATCTCTAATTTGGTTTGTAGGGGGCACGGGTGGTACAGTCGTTTAAGGCGCCGCGATTCGTTGTGCAGAGTTGCCGCCCTTCGGCACGCCAGAAACCTATGATCATTGTGGGTTTGAATCCCGGTTCGCCCCGATTATGTTTCTCAGGTTTGTCGGCACCAAACCCGTGCTCGTGGGTTTCATCGAAGTGGTAAACGTCTGAGACCTGCATCATTTCGGGCTTTTCTCCTACATTAAGCTGACACGCCGTAATATAACTGGAATACTGTTAATGGCGGCGTTAAATCCAACTGACTCACTAACTATTTTGCCTTGTACAACCTGTTGAACATGATTCGGCAGATTACCGAGACTGGTTGACGTTTTATGTTTCTTCCTTTGTTAAGCCTGCTGTTCGACAGTATGATTCAATTCATCGTAGCAATAAGTCTCAGTGACGTTCATTCTCAAATTCAAGATAAATTATTTTGGTAAATATACAGATTAATCTCCGCCTATAAATGCAAAATGATTTACATCCATTCATGGGGTACAAAATGTGGTTTAAACGCGAACTGTTATTCGATACATCTGTATTTTAATGACAAGTAATAAGGCACTATCATCAAGACTATCTATAAGTTTAGTTAGACTTCACTTGAAGCTTTAAAGTGATAAATAACTTGGCCCAGTTGAAACATGGCATGCATGTAGCCACCATTGATGACACATGTTTGTTCTGTTCATTTGGTATTTATTTATAAAGGGATCTCCACAAGCGGCTATAAATGTCGTGATAGAGAAATCTTTCTCTATGGAGAAGAAATTTGCATGTTCCTTCATGAAATTTGTCCATTTGACATCACCAAATGCAGACAGTTACGTTTTGAATGTGAGCACTAAAAGTCTTGTTTCCCTTATGAAGATTTAGACTTCCAGTTTCGACTGTCAGCTTGGCCATCAGCCATAGGAAGAAACCTACGCATTTTAATCTTTGTGTAATTTTTGTCCTTGTATCAAACTTGAATTTCGACAGCAATTCTTTCTCAAACCCCGCCGGTTGGCATTTACAAAACTGATTTTATTAATAAACGTTGCAAAATACCATGCTGGAATATTTAACGCAAGTGTGGTGACACGTTTCCACAAAACGAAACAAAACCACTGACTGTTTTGGAAAAAAACCCATTGCTCCAGGAAATATTTTGCAATGTTAGTATGCCTCAAATCTTACCAAAAAAACATTGTTCACTGGGTATCCTAGATAAGTGAATGAAATTTAGACTAGAAATTTCCACGGGAAGACCAAATCGACTATTTGGGTTCTGATAGCCAAACTGAAAACCTTTAAGATAGTATCACGTGACATGCACGGATATTAACCAGGTGGAGAAGGAATTGCGAAGCTATTTAAACCTTTTGCACATTGTTTTTGTAGAACGGTTTTTATAGCAGATCAAACGATTCCTGAGTGAATACAGTGCAGTGTTGCGAATGGATCTCTTCATCTCAGATCAATATTGAAGGAACAGAATTTGCAATGCTTGAAGGTCAAGGCCAATTGTAATTAAATAAGTATGAAAAAACGCGTGAATGCGTATGACTGTTATCGTGTAGTTATATTGGCCCATGCAAGCAATTTGGACAACTCTGTAACACCGTCACTACACCATTGGTTTGTTCTTCCATACCCTGGCTATATGCGACTGCTTTGCGGTATGTGTTTTTTTTTCCAGATAGCTAATGAGATTCATGTAAGGCCCTTCAAAACTGACGGAAGTCAAATGAGCCCCAATCCGTGCATCAAATATGTGAAAAGTCTACCAGTCCCGATATTGAAACAATATGAAGGGCATCTAACATGAATGGCACCTGTTGCATTGAAAATATTGTGGTTGTGCAATGTCACCTCGGCGCTCATTTGTACAAATGATGTGACGAAGGAGCGAGGTGTATACAAACTAATGAAGTACTCCCGATGACTCTTTAATGACAAATCCTTTCAGGTCACCATGTACAACATTGACTTACTCGTCCAGTACGTATGGTGTGTGTGATTCATTACCTTCATAATATCAGGAAAAGGTCAGACAACTTTGATGAGAGTAGTCGTTAGCCTTTTATAACATTGAAGGCTACCCTTACACGTATGCCCTTAATTCAAAAAGAAATTTACAAACAGTAGGGTGATACAATCTACAGTAACCATACGTTTATCTGAATGATACAGTTTTAAGTGAAATCGCTGGGAGTTTCACATTCACGAATGCACGATTCATGAGTACATAGCAATAACCGCTCACGCATATACATATTATGCATGTAAATGTTAAAGACTGAAATCCATCGAGAGACGGGGGCTTTCCAAATTACGGAGTGTCAGTATTATATCCAGGGACAATTTAAATTGCATAACGTATGAATTGTACATACTACTCAGTTTACGATGCTTTTACATGACCTCTACCTATGTTTGATAAGCTGTTGTGACCATATGCAGTGTACAAGTGAGTATCGGAGATTGGTTTATCATTTTTCGTGGTCTTTGGAAGAGAATAGTGTTTTCTAGATGTAATGTGGATAGATACAATTGAAATGAAGGAACGGGACCGGAGTACCATTGAGTATGATTGTATTTGGTTTCGTCTCAATCAAGATTCGGACATGCCTACAGAAGGTATTGTTAGAGATCGAGGTGACCTTTACCTGTCAGCATAATTATCATAACATTAGATCAAACCTTTCACTTAAGGCTAACTGGATCATCAACTGATTCATTCTTTCAAATCCAAGGTGATGTCATGAATTTTAACACGTCATGAATTTTAACACGTTCCCAATGTTCAGTATATTTGTACTGTCGTATTATATAGAAAATTATAGAACATTTCCCTTAAAGTTTCATAAACGTTATCATGTGAATGCAAACGATATGTCTTTCTTAAAGTGTTGTCATCTCATTATCATCATCCTCATCATCAGGTTTAAGGTCTTGGACATCAAAAACATCCTGTATCAAACGTATGCAGGTCTGACGGATTATCGGCAGATATTTTTTTATAGATTGACATATCGGCTATCGATGTATTCATACGCACGGTTTGAAAAGACTTAATATAGAGGCATCAAAAAGCAAAATTGCCTTATTTAACCAATCCAATAAAGCGTTCTCCAATGACATGGTATAATAATTTATAGACATGTCGTCCATTCTCTCATTACTATAATACAGTTATTATTTTTTTTTTAATCATCAAGGTTTGGAGATTGCAATAATATGCTTAGTAGATTTTGAAGTAATTTACAGAATGGCTTATGACGTGTCTTATTGACACAAATATTAAATGAATGACATTAGTTAATGTTCATAGGAGTACGGTGTGCCAATGCTTCTGTATCAGTGCCACGACAGCCCACAACACATCAGGTGTACATATCTGGCAATGAAAGAGGTGGATTTGTGAGACTCGTCTTCGTTAAGCTCGTTGTCAGGCCTGCAGAACAGTAATACAATTGCCACATCAGACAGGATGTGAAGATATACACTGACGTCCATTGGTCCAATGTTGAACAGGTCATGAGCCATGAGCATTGCTTGGGGCGGCGTTTGGCAACAAACACTTCATTATGCAAAATTGGGTTAGTGGCAAGTGGAACAGGACATGTTTACCAGTTTCGCTAACATCTGATGTCATCACCGATTTGCAGTGATCCATTCGTATATTTCCACTGTTTTGACCTTAGCGCCAAATTGACTGATTATTCACTGGCGTTGACGTTTTGAATGCACAGTGTTGCCTTCCCCACCTTTCTGTCACCAAAACACCCAACAAATGATTGAATACCGTAATTCCTGCGTATTCATGAACTCAGCGACTGGCGCCTGGATCCGATTTCAGATCCCGTCAGATCGGTTCATACCTAAGTTACCATTCGGTAGGAACGGGACCTCCGTAGACATACTTATAAAATGTCAACGCCAGAGAATTATCAGTCTCGATTATCTGCCAAAACAGATTCAATTGAGCGCAAAGGCAAAATAAAAATGATTTTTTAACCACAAGTTAACGTAATCTTCTTATAATTAAGTGCCCGTCACCACTTCGTCCCTTTCGTTCATTTCATTAACGTCTTAGGCATTCCGTTCAACAGTCTAGACATAGCGCAGTCATCGGTCAGCTGGCCAGGCTGCCAGTCCAAAGGTTGCGAGTTTGAGTTCGACGGATTCTCACAAAAAGTTGTCTCAGTGACATGTGACCTACGGAAGAGATCATCCTCACGAGACTGACTAACTGAGTGTGGGGGGCACCAGAAATGGGCTTTACACAATATACCCGTGAGGGGAATTGAACTAGGATCTTCGGCGTGATGAGCGAACGCTTCAACCACCAGGCTACCCCGCCGCCCCGACCGCACGAGCAGGGGTACTGAATCATACAGGTCCTCCTTCTATGTCGTATTCACACCGCCTTGCATCACATTCCGCGCAAAAAGGGAAGAAATAAAGGTATTGTCCCTGATTGTCAGTAATTTAGTTGACCATTATTCACGAAGAACCAAGGAGTAGTAAATAACAATGAAGTTACCGAAAATCCAGACATGGGGCAAATGCACACGTGTTTGATCTGGATTCATATCAGCATAATTAGCTATTGGTGAAATGAGAGAAATGAAATTGAAATAAGGAACATTATGTTTGCACGTTGACATTTCTTCGACCCCCAGGACACACAAATAATGGAAAAAGTGTAATATGTTGACGCTGCCTGGGAAATAAAAGTTGAATTGTAGATGGGATGTGTCTTCTTTATGGCTTACTGAAGCGGTTGTAAGTGGTTTAAGAGATTTGTAAACAAGAAATATTAGCATAGTTTCTGCTCAATGCACTGTAACTCATTCTTAAAGGTTTTAATCTTTTACAACATTGAACGTTGTTAATTCCACAATAGCATTATCACACGACACAATACGATGGAACACAATCCGTAAAGGAATAGTGATGCTATTTATCATCATATAAAGGAACCAAAATAAGCTCACCCTAAAAAAAAGTTCAAACAGTGAATATCAGTGGCAGTCGCTGCTCGAGCGTCATTGTTGCTCGTTCTCTAAATATATTTGACGGGTGAAACTGAAACTTGAGTACTATCATGTTGACACCAGCTATATTAATCTAAATTATTTTATTTGTATTGAACGTGGAAAATAGTATCAAGGAGCAACTACTACACAGGCACAGAAATGTGTGTCAAATGTTTACATCACAGCAATGGATGTTTGCACATAACCAACCAGAAGGGGATGATTATGAGAGAACTGATGGCTTAAATTTAAGTAACACTCTCAAATAAAAATCAGGTTCCCAAAATGTCCCACAATATTTCAAATTTCAGAAACCACCAATAATTATATTTTCCTATACGGACACAATTTCATCCAGGTTGTTCAATTATAGGAACGTTTTACAGCATGGCAGCTCATGGTGTAATTTTAACTACATGTGGCTGCCAACCTGAATGTCATAATCACAGGTAACTTCTCTATTGTTGACAATAACAAGTTTAGTCAGTTATTCAAATATGGACCAAAATAACCTGAGCAACCTCATACCAATTGGGATCACAACTTTGAAATCATTATTGAAACTGTCGACGAATATGCCAAAAAATGGCCACAAAAAAAAAAGAGGAACCTGTTGCATGTCTGTCAAGCATCACTATTTAAATTGTTCCATCAAAGAACTTGGTATAAATGACATATCAAATAATGACAATTTTAGGCCAGCATGTTAACTGAGGAAGAAATCTGCCAAAACCATAAATCACTGCTGTCAACTTTTGACTTGACTCTAAAACCTGAGGACATGTCCATTCCTCTCTTGTACTGGATTCCAAAGCTCCATAAAAATCCGTACAATGAGAGATATATGGCAGAGTCCAGCAAAGGAACCACCAAACCCCTGACAGAAAAAAAATCAATTATATCAATGATTTCACTGGATTTATAAAAAAGGGACAAGATCAGGCTTGTTGGCCTGGGTAGGTCTGCGGCTGTAAACGAGTCTATTCCAAAGAATTTTGTATTTATTATTTTCCATGACGCCCTCTACATATTCTGGGTCGCACCATGGATGGACCTCTATGTCAAAATTACAACCATCGCGAAGAGGGTAACAAAAAGATCCAGCCACGCCATCATGTCAGTGGCTGGTCTCGAGCAACAAACAGAAAGCCTTCTGTTTCACTTTTCGGCCAGCTGACTTCATCCAAGCGAAACACTCTGCAGGCTAACTGATCTTCTCAACGCACTGCACATAAACTCGATGCAGTGGTCGTTCAGATAGCCTCCCCTTGGAAAACTTGGCGAGTCTGGGCCAATTTGACTTGATACTTCGCTCGGCTGACACTCATTTATTATTATTATTAGTAGTAGTAGTAGAAGTAGTAGGAGTAGCAGTAGTAGTAGGAGGAGAAGTATTTACAGGTTAAACTAAAAAATGCAGCTAAGAGGGTTTGGGTGATCCTGGCACAGCCAGGCTCATCATCAGCTCAGGGCTCTTGCCCCCTCCATACGCAGCCCAGACAGCAAATGGGACTTCTCGCTGCCTAGTCAAAACCATCCAGAACTTTTCCGTATTATTATTGTTGTTGTTATTTATTTAATTTTGTATTATCACTGTTGAGAAAATACAGTATTGGTTTGACCCTGACATATAGAGGATACTATTCGGGTCAAATGTGGGATTCGAACCCCGCGGTTAGTGATAAGGTTAAGAGACGCAACTCTTTAAGGGTTGATAAGCTCCAGACCACGAAGCAACTCGTTCTATCTAGGTGTATGACTTTGAATTTACCAGGTGAACTACAGTGCCGTAGTAATATTTGCTTTCAGGATAGAACTATAACTGTAGTCAAGTTTCCTTCTTAAAACCTGTATTTATATGGAAAATAAATATCCATGTGGCGCCTTTAGCTGTGAACATGTTTGATTTCAAATTGTTCGTTTTATAAGCAGGTGAAATTTGCCAGGTTTTTTTTGTTCAAAAGCAGATCTCAAACACAGTTCCGCATATTTTTTCATGACATTGATTAAATGCATCTATAAAAATGGTTCAATGAATAATCAATGCTTTCGGAAACTGAAATATTTTCACTCTGGATGTCTTTGATCAATTTCTTTCACATGAGCAGAAGATTTAAACAATCCTTTGAAGTTATCGTTCGCGAACACTAAAACTATTTGTTGTGAATCCTATTAAATCGGGACTAAACCTGGATTTACCAGCTCTTAATGATCCCAAAACATATGAAATATAATGCAGTTCAGTAAATGTTCGACGTCTTCTTGACTACGGCGCGTGGAATCAAGCGGCATCTTCAGAAAATAGCGTTTTACATCAGGCAACTGCAATGTCTTCGGGGCAGAATTAGAATTTGAATGCAGCGTCTTTCGTGCATGGGATTGGCAAGCAATAGCAGGCAAATTGTAATGTGATTTTCGTGGCAGTTCAGCAATAGGAAGGAAATGAAGCGCTGCTGATGACTGTCATAGTGAAGGGATGCGTTATCCACAGCACAGATATTCGTAGCTGTAAGAAGTTGGGACTTAATCTAGTTAACCCTGCAAGAAGGAAGAAACGCGTTTTGGGGATCTATAGTTAACTGTCTTTAGAGTTGAAATAGCATTGCCCATAAGACTACACAGTTAAACGCTGTCTCTACGGGTTACAGTGGTTTGTTTTATAATTCTTTGATCTTCATGTATACTGACTATTTCCGTGTCATAAATGTTCTATTTCAAGTTTTTATTACGGAAATGCTGGAAAGCCACATGCCTATAGTGAGTGAGTGAGTTAAGATTTAACGTCACATCGGCAGTATTTCAGCCATATCGTGACGACACATGCCTATAGTATACACATACACAAAAGTTAAGCGCCACCCACCATATTTGTAAGCTGTTACTTTTGGCACTTAATAATGACTATTATAACGAGATGTACGATTGTTATAAGCCGTATATGTAAACCTCATGTGATGCAAAAGTTATCCCAAAGCAAGTTTATCTTGTGTTCCAAAAGAATATGAGCAGAATGGAACTTTACCGAAGACCAGAAATTGAAGGATTAGAAAGCATTGAAAAACTTTTTTTGTCATGTAACTGTCATGATATCAGCAGACCATATCAGGTGTCATATAGACACCCCAGGGAGTGCAGAGTCTATTGCAAGACAGAAACGTCAGGAACGTGTGTATGATCCACGGGCAATGACCACAGCTTCAACCCTACGCTTCATACTCATTAAAAGTCGTTGAATGCTTCTCTGAGGCAAACGGATCCATTCTTCATGAAGTGCGGCTTCAAGTCCAGTGAGATTTTGAACAGGGGGATCACGATGTCTGATTTTCCGGCTAGGAATGTCCCAGAGATGCTCAATCGGATGAAAATCCGGACTACAGGCCGGCCAAGGAAGAGTGGCAATAGCTTCTTGAATCAAATTAGCCAAAACTGCCCGGGATCTGTGTGATCTAGCATTGTCGTCAATGTAAACAGGTCTTGTCTGAAGAGGATGGTTGTCAAAATGAGGGACTACCACTGGACGAAGAACGGCATCTTGGTATTGTTGGCCACTCAGGTTTCCACGAATTGTCACTAACGGAAATTTGCAGCCGAAGGAAACACAACCCCATATCATGACAGACCCCCCGCCACATGCTAAGGTCTTCTGGATGTTCCTTGGTGCAAAACGAGTGTTACGTTGCCTCCAAACACGTATTCGACCATCAACAGTTCGTAGCAGCATTCGACACTCGTCAGACCAATGGATCCTTCTCCAGTTGGCCAAGTTCCATCGACGACGGGCACGACACCGTATCAGACGATTCCGCATGTGCCTCTCAGTCAGTTGAGGACGTTTTACTAGTCTTCTGGCGTTACAACCAGCCGCTCTGAGGCGACGCCTTACGGTCATCGTCGAGAGTCTCTGATGGGTAATCCACTGCAGTCTTAAATCTGTGTAAGTGGCAAATGGATTTCGTCTGATTATCCTGAAAAGACGTCATTGACATCATTGGTTTGACCATGTTTGACAATCAAACGAGTGATAACACTGTGATGACGACCCATTTGTCTTGCAATGACCCTGCATTACATGCCAGGATTTTTTATGCCTATCACTTGCCATCTTTCAGCGTTCGTTAACTCTTCCTCACCATGGCTGATTTTCAACCTCTATTGGAAGGGGAATCTCACACAGGAGCAAAATGCAACCACGTGTCTGAAACTTGAATTTCACTATTTATAGGGTAGGGGAACTGCAGCAACACGTAAAGCACGCTTTCTTTGTGGTATCTGGACAAATGTGGGTTCATGAAACTATGGAAGCCTAATTCAGTCATACATCATCATATTTCGTATTTCTGATTCCCACACGTGAAATCAAGAGACTATGAATATGGTGGCGCTTAACTTTTGTGCATGTGTATATAAATCTGAGTTGAGAGTAGATGCACAGAAGTAATGTTTAATTGTTTACGTTATTATTTGTGAACTTCATTGCATGAAATATATAAGGTGATGTGCACTATAATATGAAGTTTACACGATATGCGGCTTTTCCCCATTGGACCGCGAAATTGACGTTCATAAAAGGAAATATTAAGCTGTTAACGACAGTTATACCCCTACACTGAAATTTACAAACGACATCATTTCATTAAACTGAAGATTGGTACATAAACTAAGCTAGGTATGTACAATGTAAACATTGTTAGGAAATCGACTTCTATAAACTGTAAATTACACTAAATTTTCCTGCGTGATTTTCATTCACCTTCTTGTTTCTATAATCAAAACATGTGATGAGTATCCAACTGAAGATATTGCAATTCTTTACTTATACTTCTGTTTTAAACTCTGATTAATAATGACATTTTAAGCATTCTATAGCTATGCGAATGAAAATCTGCCATTTGTCTATATACATATCATTGAGTCTTTTTGGAGCTACATGTATAGAAATAGACATTTCGGGACAATCTACATTTCTGGCGTTGCCATGCATATCAAAATCCCAACTCTTTAATTAGTCATTTAACAGAAGAAACCCAGTTATATTTTCCATTGTTAAACAAAAACATCGTGTCATGACATTTTCTCGGACATTTTTTCCAATATCATATAAACAACAACAACTGCAAGAAGCATCCCTGGCCTTCGACGAATATCTTCACAAACCGTACGTCGTCGTCTCAGATTTGCAGGGATTGTCGCCAGAAGACACGCCAGACATCCCATTTTGACAGGAAACCACCGTCAAGCACGTCTACATGTACAGTGATGCAGGCAGCGTCTAGGCTGGACGGCCATGCAGTGGGGACAAGTTCTATTCACTGACAAGTCTCGTTTTCCCCTCAGCCACAGACGGATTCGAGTGTACCGACGTCGAGGTGAACTTTACGTCAATCGGTTCGAGGGCGGCAGCGTTATGGTATGGGGTGGGATTACAGGATTGCAGGACCCGTTTGATAGTGGTAGAAGGAAATCTCAATGGACAGCGCTACCGCGACGAGATCATCGGCCCTGTTGTTCTACCGTTTTTGCGTCGTCATGGCCCAGGCATTACCTTTCGACATGACACTCAGTAAGTTGCCGTCTCATTTGTACGTGGACAGCCTCAGGGAACACTGCTGCAACATGACACTGCAATGCTTCATACAGTAATCTGATACTTGTATTCTTGAGCATTAAGATTGCTATTTTTGACCACCAGTCTTGATTTCTGGTTATCACAAAGTACTGCACAGCAAAAACAATTCCAATGCACAATAGTGTGGAAGTTCAATAGCCAATGACAATTTGCACTATGATTGTAGTCGTCAGTGTGATTAAAGCAAAAGTCAGTGATAATAATATATTCACCCAGCGACGATAGTAGTCAAGCTTCCGAGATGGCTGAGGCAGGGAAATGTGTGTTATAATTTGTGAAACATGTGTTGAAATGTGTGAGTGATGATGTTTGTAATATAATCGAGGCAAGCTCTTGTATCCTTACGTTCAGTGTAATTAGCTTCTAGAATGTCCTCACAGTGCCATCACATCACATAATATTCCACATGTATTTATAACGCTCTGCCTCAGTCCATGGTATTCCGAATGTTTACACATCACACTAGCATCTAAATATAGTAACTTCCCCAACACTGCTTGCATTACATAGTTACTACATTCCGGACAACTAATCATTGTCCAAATACAATGAAATGAGCTTCTAACGAATCTCTACAGAAACAATGCAATATAGTTAAAATTATTGCTAAACAATAAAATACACTGTCCTATAACAATATGGATGGACCTCACGTATTCATCCAAGCACCAGGTGTTCCCCTCTATAAACATGACCTCTTCCATCAACTAAAACATTGTTCAAATGAAATGTAGGTTGTAGTTCTTAGGGAACCCGATAGTAACATGAAGGTTGTCTAAATCTGGGATGAGTCAATGCAACTTAATGTAATGCTCCAGCCCAAGTGTATGTATTGTCTCTATTGGTACTTCATTTATGTCTCTGATAGATTGACTGATAGAAAAAAACAGATGGTAAAACTACATTCTCTTGTTACGTTTATGATCTTTGCCATGTTCAGTAACGCCTAGGGACCAAGTTATTTTACAAATTGCCCTTAAACGAGGTTCAGTACAAACACTCAACTATTAATTGACCTACGAGAAACAAGGAAGGATAGTACTAATTGTAAAAGGTCACTGTATTTATCCCTTAAAACACTGAAAGCTATTGTCGATTTTATCTTGATGGTAAGTATTGTGCTAATACAAAATGAACAGGAATCACTCTCGTAAAAGGTAGTCAGTAAAAACGTCAGTTTGAAACTTCTGATCCCCTGTACCAAATCCCGACTTTAAAGTATGTAGACGAAAACCTTTTTTCACATACATTTTGATATCGAAAATGTGCAGCAAAAATGAGAATATGAAAAAGTGGAAAGTCCTTACTCTCGGAAAATGCCATCATGTTCGCTATACATCATATTTGCCCCCAACATGGTATCTTGACGGCGGCTGAAGCCATTATACGAGATGGCTGTATAAATCTCCATCACCTACTAGAAATGTCATGGTCTCACTGCGGCCATACAGTGCTAATATTCCTCATCCCATCTTCCGTTAGTAGGATTAGACGTCGAGGGAGACGATGTGACAAATTGCCGGCTCTAAGATGGTTTCTAGACTGTTAATACCTTCACACTTGTCTGATTATATGGCCTGTGTTTACGCCATTAATATCCTCTCTTTCTACATGGTCTATTATACTCGTGTATTTTTACTAATAATACGAATTATACATGTATATGTATATTATGAATTATGACAATTGTGATTTTGTTTAAAAGGGTTAATTAGTCTGAAGAAGAACCAGATGCCGTCACGTGTACATGTTTAAAAAAGTCAGTGTTCAATGTAAAACCCCCATGGGGATTCCCAAGTAGTATATTCAGAAGAAAAGCATAGTTTTTCAGGACATTCGGATATGAATCTATTTGGGGTGTGGAATCTAAGTAGAAGCAAATTATGTTGTAAAGTGGTCAGTAATACCCATAATAACAAGGTTGGCTAGAAGAGTTTCAAATTCTGTTCATTGACCATTAGAAAAAAACGATGGATGCCATATGGACATTAATCATTGATGAAACTCTCAATCAATTAGTCATTGTCCGTTTCCAAATTTAAATTATGTTTTTATATTCAGTACGTCTCATAATTATGAACAAGGCAATGCTAAAGTATTATATAGCTCATGTGATAACAACATCTAAATAATTTGGTGTTAGACAAAAAACAATGTGAAAGCTGTTTTAGACGCATTAGACTCAGATTATCAACAATGCAGTGGTGTAAAGGTACTTGTCTTTTGAATACAGTCGACTGAGTATCACCAGTGAGTGAGTCTTTGGGATCTGTAAATGAGTTGCATAAACGTGACTTGGACACTGGAAGAAATGTTCAGCTAAACTTACTTGTAAAATTTAACGCATGCAAAATAATAAGGTCCTTAGATGACTAAACAAATGTAAATTTGTTTTCTATATAATTCACAATCCTAAGCAGTGTTATATATCATTTACCAGCCTTAACACTAATTTTCGTAAATTATTCTGTAAGGAAAAGATATTAGCGCACATGCATGTATTACTTTACAAATATGTATAATAAGTTTGGAATAGTTTCTTATTATTCCAGCGTGAGAAACCATACACTGTGACATCATTATGGTACAAAACCGATTGCACTTACGTGTAAAAACTTTCAATTCTGCTGTGACAATAACCACGCATCTCGTTTTTTCCGCGCATCTCGATAACTACGAATACAATATTATACAATAATAATATGCAAGAACCATTTTAGACAACAGGAGACATGAAGTTAAACAACTGCCAAACCTTTTCCTTTCGTCAAAACCTCTATTCCTCGAAAGGTCAGGTCGTTGACCTAGTTGCCTCCCTTGACCTGTGAAGACGCCACCTGTGATGAGGTTGTAATGAGTCTGTCACTTTCAGGATAACACAAAGTACACAGGTCAAGGGTGGTTTGGATATGCTCATTTCATTACAATACGGTGGCCGTAAGAGGGCGCATAGTATGGCCATAATTAACCTGACACGTGAGTGACAGGTGAGGTGATGCCTCATGTCGAGCTCAACTTCAACGATTGAAGGTGAATGTTTGATGTAAGATTTGCTGATCAGAGCCTATTTGCATTGTCAATTCATTTAAAAAAGGTACATGTACATGTAGCGTGCAAGGAGGAAGTCGAGTTTATCACCCATTGACAACCCACAGAGATTAATGTCCTGGACGTTCTCCTCTATTGTGATCACTAATTGATAGTGATTCATAAACACCTGCACACGATATGGTCGGAATTGTACTATGGACTCTGCTTTTACCATAAATGAATATGGAAAGACTTTTGCTGCTCTTGTGTACGCAGAAACGAGCCCCAGAAGGTCAATGCGAAACAAAGAATCATAATCAGATCCAATTTTGGGTTCCACCCCACGGTAATACAAGGATGCAACTGCGAATAGTGGCTCCTTTGACCCGTGCCACTGACCTTTCGTAGTTTGACACGTATCCTATGGATCATATTTATATTGAGCTAAAATTAACTGTCAGTGAGATGGTTGGCTTTAACGCCTTCTCGATCAGTATTTCGTATTTAGGGGCTTTTCGATGGAGTAAATATTGACGGTCGTATATATTCACTACCATAAATACTGCTATGGTGGTGACAGACGCAGAATTCGAATCGGGACAAACTTAGGATTTTATCCAACGACCATCGGGACGGGTGTCCCCTTAAAGTTAATGTTAGTAATAAGTTGAAGGATGTCTACGTGTGTCACCTTGTAATCCGTCGTGTATGGGAGTAATAACACAACTTTCTCCAAACTATGACATGGCTGTATTGTCGCCTAGGTGTTGATGAAATCATAGCACTGTAAGGCGTCATCTGAATATGGCTGCACACAAGACATAACCGATCACAGTTGTACTGACTCATAAATAAATATGTGAAGAGAATATTTTTAAATCATTATGTTTCCAGGTTTGTCCACACCATGTCCGTGCTTGTCGGTTCCCCAGTGTATAAAACGTCAACCATTTATATTCATGACATTATAGATACCGGCTAGTGTGTTTTACTTTAAGTTAAAAAAGCCTTGAAATGCTACAAGATGCCAGCATAGATTCAGTGCTATTCTAACAGCCCCACGTGCCAAATGCCTGCCCTGTAAACAGCCATAAAAATATCCATGTGGTTCTACAACCACATGTATATTTTTCTGGCTGTTTATTCAGTGGTTTGAAAAGAGCGGAGAATACGATCTCTGTTTGCGTGAGCGATCACGAGAAAGGTCAGCTGTGTTTTAGCAGATTGAGCGCCATGCAACACTCATTAGAGCACAGGATATTGTGATACACATGCAGCAGCTGCATTCGATGTTGCCGACCCCGATGTTTAAACTACTACAGTGTGTACCTTCCCATCAATTCTCTAACGGATCAAATGGCAAAGGCTTCTCCACACCATCCTGATTTTCAAATTGTAAGTCCAAAACCTTATACAGAGAAATCCCGGTTATCTTGACCCCGTTAATCCCCAAAACGTCGAGATATATTTAAACGACATTTCTCCGTTGCAATTTTTATTTTATTTCGGAAATATGTTAATGGGGGCATACCACTTGTAACGGTACCTTCTGGAGTCACTGTATACGAGACAGGAAAATAATCCTTGCACGATGCAGTCACTGACACTATAATTTGCGATCCCCGCAATGGTGTGATAATACGACATGAAGCAGGTGTCCGGAGCATTGAGCCACAGGAAACTTGTCAACAGCAATTAGCTGCACCAATTGTTAGGAACGTAATTAGATGTAGGTGATGATGGCACTGTGAAGGTGATCATCAAGTTTCCATACGCACACGTGTACACTACTTACATCATTGCCAGAGGTTATTCCAAGGCAGAATGCGTTCCCCGTATCCTACACTACAACGCAAAACTATTTTACTTGATTCTACTACCGGAATAAACAGATTCGAGTGATTTCTTAAACCATGTAATGGTTGATGTATACTTTCTCTACAACTTTGCAGAATGATCCATAACTGCGTCAATTTTACTTGTTTGAAATAGACTTTAGAGTGGCCAGTGAAGTCTTGGCTCAGAACCAACATCAAGACCAATAGCGTGACGGCATCATAATGGTTAAAACGGGATTAATGCTCAGAAAGGTGAAAACATAACAGTTGATTATTCCCCTATTCCATATAATAAATAACCTCTTGTTAAAAATTACGAGACGCAAATCATATGCAAATATTTTCTTTATCAATACTCAGTTGAAAAGTAAGGCAAAGGTGATTTTTGGTTGTTTTTGTTACGTAAATAATAGCCATGTTTTAAATCTAAAACTTGAATGGCAACAGGTTTTATGTTAAAATACCATGATGCATGTGCTAAGCCTGGATTTAATCCATCATATCGCCAGAGTCCTGTTTATTACTCATTAATCATCGTTCAGTTTACGCAATATCATTGTTATCTGCATTGTTTTGCCTGTATTTCATAACCTTGCTGTAATGAAGTTAATCGCCGTAAGGTCGTGTGAAACTTTGTAAACCCTTCCAATTTGTTGCAGTCGAGGTCATGCTTAGGGCATAGTAAAGAAACCATTGCAGTCAGCGTTATAAACGTTAATACATATTAGTTCGAAAGAGCATATATTTTCAGACAGTCTGAGTGTTGGAATGAATAAGGTAATGTTGTTATAAGTCGCAATGCCAAAGCTGTACAAGTATATCAAGATAGTCTGTTTATAAGCAGGACAGATAAACCAGAAATGGAAAGCATGAACAACGGTCAGTGACTTCCGATGTCACTGGATCATGGTACTTGGAAGTTAAAGCCGCTTTCTTATGACAAGAGGCATCGTTGTTAATAGTGTCAACCTATTCGCAAATTGCTGTATCGTGTGTCCTTATTTCGAACCGGATGCAGTCTGATCCACGCCTTTCAGGTCATTCTCTAATACTTATTTCCATTTTTAATTTCATGATTTGAAAGCATATAATCTTTAGGGTATACTAAACAGTCAAATAGAACGCTACTGGCAGAAAATTTAATAGTCTCAAATAATTTTCAATAACTGTAATAATGAAGTGTTTATATACATTTGAAGTTTGTGTTTAAGTGCTAAACGAATTCTTCGATGACTATTTACTAGATATCAATTTGTTAGCACATGATAACATTAGCAGTGATCTGACCAAAACTGCACAACTGTAGTTGGGGCTAAACCACCATAATCAATTTCTGAAGAGTTCTGCTTTTGTGGTTGCAACATGTCTTGAAGTAGTATATTGTTTTACAAGCCGTTGAGTCATCTGCCACTCATTTATTTTATCCCCTGAGCATTGTGGTATCATCTGCTGTCAACCCAATTATTATTCTGCATATTTATATTTTGTCTACATGAACCTGATTGCAAACTGCCTTGGCTTTGTTCTAATGACTTTGTCCTGAATGTACAGTAAAGCTGCAATGTTAGCTGTAACACTTAGCTTTCGTGACTGATAGTCTATTCAATTCTATTCGTTATGGTATGAAAGGCCACAGGCCCATACACAACCATTTTTTTTATGAAATACAAAGACAAGGTAACCATTCATTTCGTAACGGCAAAGCACAATGTATGCACTAAGCTTGTTGGTGTTGTATAAAAGGGACAAACCTGTAGCATTACAATGAGATAAAAGCCACTGCGTTGTGTACTTGTTTCTTCGATTTTTATATACAGGGCAAACAAACAATAAATGGTAATCATCCTCGAAAACAATGTTACAAAATGGGCAAGACCTTAGGGATTTATCAATGGATGAGATTGTTCCTATATTAATTGTTAGATCATTCAGTCCAAAGCTAAAATAAATAATGATGTTATGAAAATCCATGCAGCGTCCAGAACCTTTTACAAGCGAGGAGATTAACCTTTTCAATTGTATTAACCCCTCAGATCCATATAGTAACATAGGGTGTATTTGAGAAATAGCTCTAAGCTTAGGAATAACAGAGTGGATTAGTAACAGGTCATTCTGTGCTCTGGTAGTGAGATTAATAACAGATAGAGACTTATTCAGATTCCGTGTGTGGGTCAACAATGTGCCAAGGTATTGGTTTTCGCTTGTAGCCACAGGACCACCTCCGAGTAGAACGAAACAAAACTATTTCGTTTATCAAGATTCACAATAAGTTTCCATTCATCTGCGTATTCAGGAAGTATATCCAGCTGCTTCCTTAGACCCATTATAGACATCGAAATCACATCATCTGCAAAGAGTAGCGTGAACAGTTCTATCATATCAGGGAAGCGTTGGATGATTTGTCTACCAGACGGTATGATATCAACATATGACTCATTTATGAAAAATTTGAAGAGGACATGTTAGCTAAATCGGACAATCACAAAAGACACTTCCAGTATCACCGCAGCCAACACTTGATTTTCCATTGCATACATTCATTTAACATAGGAAACATTTTGCCTCTGCTGTAACAAACCTTTATTTTTCAAACAACTCCACAATTTAGCTCTGTTTACAATATCAAATGCCTATAAAATCGACAAAGTCCACATACAACATGCGTTTCCGGTAGAATACGTATCTCTCAATGGCTGCATACAAGGTGAATATGTGGCGAAAAGTCGATTAGCCCTTTCTAAGTTTCTGTGTTTAAGGAACCAAATCACTCATTTTTGACAACTGTGTTAATGTAATATTGATGCTAGAAGAAACCGTTTTACTGCTATACGAACACTACTTTATCAAGGTTGTTCAGTGATAAGGAATGTGTTGCAGAATTGGCGGCTCATAGTGCAAATCCCACTACGTGTGGCTGTACTGCTATGAACCTGAAAGGCATGTAATCACGGGTGACGCCTCGATTGTTGACAATAACAACCTTTGCTAGTTATTCAAATATGGACGAACATATTGTGAGCAGCCTTCTACCAAAAAGTAAGAGGAACCTGTTGAATGTCTTTCAGAATGGGTTAAGACAGTGTGTGGTGTTGTCATTGGTAGAATACACAAACTGAAAAAGAGGAAATAGAATTGGAATAAACCGGTTCTTCCCGCCAGCTGTCATCCAAATTCGTGGGCTGCCCTACATGAAAGGTGTATAGTTGTTCCCACTAACAAGACTATATATAATAACATACTAGTAATCATTGTATGTAAGATTCAACTACATCAATTGTTTGATCAAAGAACTTGGTATTATTGATATCACAAACAACGCCACATATGAGGCCAGTATGTTAACTGATGAAGAAATCTACCAAGACCATGCATCAGTACTATCAACGAAAACTTTGGACTTGATTCCAAATCTTCATACAAAAACCTACCTAGATTCAACTACATCAATTGTTTCATCAAAGAACTTGGTATTATTGATATCACAAACAACGCCACATATGAGGCCAGTATGTTAACTGATGAAGAAATCTACCAAGACCATGCATCAGTACTATCAACGAAAACTTTAGACTTGATTCCAAATCTTCATACAAAAACCTACAAAGAGAGAGATATTGCTGGGTCCAGCACCACCAAATCCCTGGTTCAATGATGAAAATAATTCGTAAAACATTCAAAGAAGGACTTTCTATATATTCACAGAAAGTATTTCAGACAATACTGTGTGGACTTTATCAAACTCAAAGGATTTGCTTGACTTTTAACAATCTCAGAAAAGATCCAAGTTAAAGGATTTCAAAACATTTGAATTTTCAACTTTGTACACCACTATCCAACATGACAAACTTAAAGGGGTCCTTGATCCATGGGGATTTAGATGGACAACCTGGTGACCGTAGATACAGTTACAAATCTATCTTCCGAGATTCAGGACAATTTGTCAGATATGAGAAAAAATGTCTGTTAACTGTTTACTGAGAAAACAATGTGTGAAATGCTGGTCTTCCTGATTGATTACATCTATGTATAATTTCATGGAAAGACATTTAGATAAGAAGTAGGCATCCCCAAGGGCACAAATTGTGCTCCCTTTCTTGCTTGTTCCGGTATGTATCAGTCGGAATTTCTGCTCGGAATGGCAAAGTCAAAACAAGATAATTTAGCCAAGAATTTAAAGACTAGCTTCAGGTATATCGATGATGTTATATCGTTCAATAACCTTCAAGTTCCCTTCCACTGATTTGCCAACCTGAGCTAGCAATAGAGGAGACCAGTGTCATCGCCTCATCTGTTTCATATTCTGATCTATGCATTAAGATTCAGAGTGACAAAAACACTCTCCACAAGACTGTATGTCAAGAGGGGTGACTTCAACTTTCCAATAGTCAACTTTCCCTTTATGTCGAGCAATACTTCAGCAGCTCAAGCCTTTGGTGTTTACATTTCATAGTTTTTGAGGGATAATCGATCATACTCTTTCTACCACGATTTCAAAGATCGTCATAAGACAATTGCTGAGAAGTTGTTTGATCAAGGTTACACCATACAAGGCTTCAGTAAAGTTTTAAAAACAGTGTTATGGTAAACACGTAGATGTGATGTTTCAGGTGAACGAATGACTTGCTTTTGCATGTGTTTGTGACGGATGCCACCGGTAGTGAACACCTGATATCATCCCTATTTGATAGTGATTCATACATGTAAGCTCATGCTCATGATAAGAGTCTAGATTAGTTCAATCGATTTTTCTTATGATTTGGTTTTGGATGGTTTTGTTGTTTTACGCCGCACTCAGCAATATTCCAGGTATATGACCGCGGTCTGTAAATAATTGAGTCTGGACCAGACAATACATTGATTAATATTATGAGCATCGATCCACGCAATTGGGATCGATGACATGCATCAACCAAGTCAGCGAGCCTGACAACCTGATCCCGTTAGTCGCTGCATGGGTTGCTGAAGACCTAATCAACCCCGGATCTTCACGGGTCGATTTTTCTTATGAACATGGAAAGGGTTCTGTCACTTCTATTTACAGTTACTACATTATATTTGTACTGCCATTATGTGTGTCATAGCTATGTGTATTGGTATAAAAATCCACGAATCAGTACACACAGCATTATAGAACTAGGGCAATGCAACAGACATGACACAATAATACTAATTGAACAATAAATATATTGAATATTATATGGAATCAGATGTTTCTTTTTTATATAGTAAGGGTTTTGTAGCTTTATTTACAACAAATACTTGTCTGGATTGTTTACATTCTTAAATATTGGAATAATAATTTCGACAAAACAGAGGTAAAACGCCATTGACAAAAACACGATTGAAACTTTAAAGCAGGAAATGCTTAATATAAGGAAATGAGTATTTACGTATTTTGACACAACCAACCCAAGCAGATTTACCTGTTTCTGGGCGAGAGATAGGAACAAGTTTATTTTTCCATTTCCGTGGTAGGTGATTCCAACAGAAGCATGTTAACATCCGCAAAAATTTCACTGACGCCATCAAAGAACTCATTGTCTACCCATAATATAGAAGCAATCTTTCAGAATGGCGTAACCACTAGCTCGTGATCCGTATTTTCCTACAAAAGCTGAAGACGTAATTATCACTGTTCGAATCATGGATAAAGCCTTAGTGCTTCTAGTGCATTGTTCAGTGTTTGGAATAATGCAGTCTAACTTTAAATCATAGCAGCGATTTGTGTGTTTTTCTGAAAGGTTTCCTATTTAAAATTTCATGAGACCGAAAAAGTTTTTCAGCTTGAAAATCCCTTATCTTTTCTGCTGTGGCATCAAAACTTTCAAATAAAATCAAATTTTGTAGTAATTTGCACTGACTGTGTTATGTCGGCTGTTGATGCCACGTGTTCTGGCATGAAGACCCGCAGACATTAAATTAAACCGGCTCGGCATTATAGCCATGCATTCTGTGGAAAGCAATTATGTGGAGCTATTCGAACTATGTCAAGAGATCCCAAAGTCTAATCCTTGAATCAAGTAGGTACAAATCCACTAAGACGAAAACAAAGTTGTTTGCTTAAGAACTAATTTAGAGGAATAATCTTTTTCTTTTTGATCGATTTGCCATCATTGCAGACTAGCAATCGATGGAATCGAAATAAGCCTGAATGACGATAGGTACTCAATCACATTTATATCATACTAGTTGAAGCGAAAGTGTTTTTATTCACAGAAGACAAATGTGCATTACAAACGTTGTGAAAGCATCCCCCGCCATAGCTTAAGCGCAAACATGAATATACGCGGCAGACTGCGTTCTTTTTTATGAATGATTTTCATGTCTTGCGACTTTCTCCTCATACATTCTTAAGCTCTAGGTCAGATGCTTTAGCTCGAGGTCAGATATATCGGAGTATGTTTATTCTGATCCACATGAATCCAAATAGAACAAAAAAATATATTGTATCTTCTGAATAAAATGGTTCAACGTAAATGGATAAAAATAAATATGGTTGATAAATTTTTTACATGTACAATTACAGTGAATCTAAGGGAGTGTGGGCTCTTAGTGAGGACCTTATACACCATAAAGATTATTTGTATGACAGCGTCATACATGTGCCGGCGCTTGTAATTGACGTCAATACTGGCGTCACTTTGGCCATTCTTTCGTCATTAACTGTTCAATTCGGCGTCTACCCCAACTCGCTCGCATACAGTATTAAGTTCAAATTGTTTAAATGCTGTTTCTTTTCAAATAAATAACCATTTCGCTGTCATATATCCACTGTTATAATGTTATAATGATCTACTCTTCACATTTGTTAAATATGCCAATTTTTATGTTTCATATATTTCTGTCTGAACTGATGAGCAAGGCCATGTTTTTGCTTCAACATAATGTCAATAACCGTTTAAGTGTATTTCGAAATTCACTCTATTTCTTTTTTCAGTTCTCCTTAAATAATATTGTTCTCATTTCATGCGTAAATAGAAAACCAATGTCATGTACAAATCAATACTATTGTCACGGTGAAGTTCAATGATGGTCGTTTAGTGACATGTTGTTAATGGCTTTAACGCCATCCTCACTCGAATACATCAGGTTGAATTCCTTTGAGTTAAAAACGAAATTTTCCAAGAATCGATTCTGTCCAAACAATTCTTATAGTTACAAGAAGTATTCTTCGTGAAAGAAATTCGACTGCTGAATGGCTTTCACCATATGTTAAGAATCATGTTATCTTCACTGGACGCTTCATAGCGTGTACATAGTTGCTTGAACCAGAGATATTTCCATAAAAAAGGTCCAGAAATAACACTACTATTTTCACTTCTTCACTTGGAGCTGTTGTGGGGCATCGAGTTCACAATCTGTATGCGTGGTTGAACAGGCAAGACTTCCATAATAGGCCTTAAAGTGACGGCGAAACTGTCGACTTGTGGCACAGTAGATGAATACGTTACACGCATGATGGGATAGGGCAATCTCTTCCACGATCTTCCTACTAGCAAAGTAGGAGAAATAGCTCTGCCAAGTACAGTCATTGCCCATATCATCAAGCGGCATGGATTTTCCAAGTTTGACACTGGTTTGGAGAGCGTACACAATGGTGACTGGGAGTTTGGTGAAGATGAGATAGAAGGAAATCCAGAGAAGTGTGACTGTGGTTGCAGTACATCGAACGTTAGCCGTTCGGTAGTCGGACTCACTAATGTAGAGTTTCCCCACACTCTTTATCTGTCTCAATACACAGATATTGAGAATGAGGACAATTATCGGTACCAAAGCGAACATTACCATCTCTGTTGTCCAGTTCCAAACTATGTAGAACTTACTACTGTGCTGATAGTCGTCATTTTCCCGGACTTGACATTCCTCTGTGTTCTGCCCGATGTGCCAGAAGTATCCCTGTGGCAGCGACATCGCAAATGATGAGGCCAAAACCAAAACAATAACCTTTGGCGATCGCGATGATCGAGAAAATCTTTCACACTCAAATGGATGGCATACCGAGAGAAACCTTTCAACTGTGAAAGCTAACACAAGAAGCATACATATGTATTGTGTCGCTATGTACATAACGTTCCAAACTTGGCACCATCCTTGTAAATCTAGAGCGCCACGTTGCCATGGATATTGAAGTTCGTAAAATATGTGTAAAATAAGAAATGTTATGTCTGCAATGGCCAGGGCTGTCAGGTATGATGCTGATGTGTTGCATTTACGCATTCGACGGAGAAGCCACACCTTAGCTGAAACAATGTTACCAATTATTCCTATGGCACACCACACAGGGGTAACATATTTGTCAATATCAAGGGCAAATGGAACGTAAGCGCGCAGTACTGAGGAGAGATCATCCCATCGGTTGATTTCCACTGCTGTAGGTGACGACTCGGTGCTGTGGTTTGATATGTTGTACACAATAGTGGCCATTATCTGAAAGAATACAACTCATTGTTAGTAAGGAAGTGATTGTCAATTCATTCACTTTGTGTATTGTATGCAATTAGAAACAACTTATTATTTATACACTTACTAAAATTGATAAACAGCCTCTTTATCACTACGAATGTCAATGTTAATTCAACCTGTATCTATCTAACACGTGTGTATCCTAATCATGTACATTCATCAAAAGTCTAGAAATTGCGTCTGTTAAACTAACGTCGTCCGCTCTGAAAGTGTATCGTTTTGAACACGTTCATGTACCTCTGTGAATGATTCCGTTCTGTGCCAAGTTTCAATGACATAAGACTAGTGCAACCATAACAAATAATGCATCACGTTTCACTTTCACTCAACTGTGTGTACATGTTGTATCACAAGATTGACCAACATGTTTGATTTAGTATAATATAATGCATTTGAATTGCGATAAATCAATCCATATTTGTAATGGTCATCATACAGAAATCACTCGATTTGCCGGAGATCGACGTCCTTCGCAACGATAATATATGTACATATATTTGATATAACGATTCGGTATATATACATGTATATATATCTCTATGTGCTCCAATTGCCATTAAGATTCCACTAGAAGGCCATTTACAGTCAAGACCATGGCCACTTTTATATTGACCGATAACCCTGGCTATCGAATCCATAACTCGAGTAAACATATGACAATGAGATTTAACATAGAAGAGTTAATATTTTCATTTCCAGTCATAAGATCAGATGGTGGTAAATGGGGGGAGTGTAGAATAGTGTGGTTATATTTTTATCACACTCCTTGTGGGAAATCTGTTTCAGAATTGGTCCAATATATCTTATGCTTGCCAACAAATGATGATCAACTTATTTGATAGGCATTACTTAGAAGTTGGCGGATGACAAGATAGACACAATTTTAATGGATAACAACTTCTTTAATACTGTAAAAAGCGACGTTTCGGTATAGATCCTTATTCCGTTGTCAAGCAAGACTGAATGAGTACTTACTTACTTACTTACTTACTTTGGAGATTTAACGTGCGCTTTCCGACTGATGCGTATTTCGCACACGGGCCCGGCCAGGCCATTTAATGTGTTTCCGAAAGGGGCGAGGGTGGTCTGTGCAACCCAAGAGGGGGCTTTAGGGGTTGCTTATATAGAATTTGGGAATTTTGAGATTTGGAATAGATGCCGATGGGGTTGGGGAGGAGAACTAAGGGAGCTGGGTATGGTGGATGATTGTTTGTTTATGTGATTTTGATTTGGTAGGTTATTATGGTTTTAGATGCGTTTTATTAGTTCCGTTTTGATTAAGAATACGCCTAAGGCCTTGAAGTTTTCTAGTTTATTGTGTGGGTTTAGTATTGCTTCTAGAGTGAGAGCCTTGTTTAGATTGAGGGTGGTTTGTAATGCGGTTCGATGTGTTAGGTAGTGTGTGCAGTGGATGAGTGCGTGTTCTGGGGTTTCTGGTTGTTTGCAGTGTGGGCAGTTACCTGTAGTGTGTTTTTTAATTTTTTTTAGGTGGTTATTTAGGTTGGTGTGTCCTGTTTGGAGTTTAGTGATTACTCTGTCGATTTTTTTTGATGGATGGAGAATTTTTGGTTTGGTTAGTGGTTTGCTGAGCACTCTTTTGATTTGGCTATTTGAGTTTAGATATAGGTTATGCCATTTTTTGTGATTTTTTGTTTGTTTACACTTTTAATTTCTGATTTTGAGATGGGTAAGTTTAAGCTTATTTCTGGGATTTTGAGGGATAGTTTAGCTGCTTTTTCGGCGTTTTCATTACCGTATATTCCTACGTGGGCGGGTATCCACAAGAAGGTTATTTGTTTGCCTGCTTTTGTTAGGTCGTTGGAGCTTTTAAGTATTTGATTTATTAATTTAGGTCGGTTTTTGGTATTTTTGTTTTGGAGGGCTTGTAGTCCACTTAGGGAGTCAGTAAATATTAGGATTTTTTGGTGGTTTTTGGATTCTTGATTGTGGAGGGCTGAGGCCATGCCCATTAGTTCTGCCGTGAATATTGATTGGTTATTTGGGAGTCGGAAGGATTGTGTGGTTTTAGTTGGTTGTGTGGTATGGACTCCGAAACCCGTGTGTTTGGAGGTCGGATCTGAGGATCCGTCCGTGTAAATGTGACACCAATTTGGCCAATTTTTGTGTATGTATGAATGAGGGACATAGTGCAGAATATATATAGCAAGTGGAGGATTAACAGTAGAGGATTAACAGTAACAACAAGGGCATACATGAGTGGGTTAACATAGGTAGGTGTGACAACAAAGGGATGATGCTATCACAACACGATGGACAGAAAACACATAGCTAGAAGCCATTGGGGCATGAAGCCAATAAACATGTGATTATTGTTTGATGAGTTCATAGTAGGCGGATGAGATGAAATAGCCCTGATCTCTGTTGATTGATGGCTTGTGGCGGCGAATGTGGACTGCTTCTGTTAGTTTTCTGGTCGTGTACACTTAAACATATACCTACCTAATATTGAAAGTTTTTTTGAATAAAGAGTGTATGATAATTTCAGAATATCGACAAACGAGATGAGTTTCATATTTCTTTGTTCTTTAGGCATTTATCATGAAAATAATCCTACGCAATTGACTTAACGTATTTTGGCAGGTGAACTGTTTTACAACGACTTATTGATCGAACTGGTGAAAGACGTGTGAATTTGCTCCACGATCAAGGTAAAGGTGATAACAACACCGCTTCGACAGTTTTCACAAGCATCTCTAAATATTTATCTAGTGGTGTTCTGAACTACAATTTCATCGGCTCTGGTGTTGATTTGCATGATAAATAATACCTTATAATCAAACACACAACGATAAGATATCTTTCTACTGCTAAAAAAAATATTATCTCTCCAGGTGGTTCGTTAAAGCGTTTATCATAGACTCTGTGACCGGATTATCAAACGATTATTGGCTCAATATCAAAATACAGCATTGCAATGTATTTTAAATTGGTAATTATCAATCTCTGGTGCAAGTGCACTGTGCAAACATTTGTTTTCTTCTTCACTCATATGTTTCTATGGAGTTGTGTACAGCAATATGAAATATGGAACAAATACTTAAGACACGGGTCCACCGCTGGAGCAGGATACGCTTACATTTTCGCGAGCACCTGGAATCATCACTATTTATTAGTGTTTTTAGCAGAGATTTCTTGTGGCTATGGACACCACATATGAAATGACACAAGAAACAAAATAAATAGAATAGGTTTAATCATAGACGAAAGTTACTAGTAGTTCTTCTTTAAAATTGAATTTATATATTAAACAGCGTTCTTCACCGTGAGAGGCGACTAACTGGATCGGGTGGTCAGGCTCGCGGACATGGTTGATACATATCATCGTATCCCAGTTCCGTAGATCGATGTTTATGATGTCTATGACCGGATTGCCTGGTCCAGATATCATTTACAGACTATCGGCACATAGCTAACGCACGGTGTCAAACAACAAACTTGAGTGCAGGGGCATTTGCGCCATAAGCCGCTAGTCAGAGTGTAATTCCTCAGGTGTGTCTCTGAAACCCCGGTTATATTTCCAGATTTGTCAACACCATACCCGTTTCACTTTTGGCTTTCCTTTTACACATAGCTGACACGACGTGATACAACTGAAATACTCTTCAAAGCGATGTTAAACCCAACTCACCCAGTGTGCAATCAAACTCTGTTAGGCCCAAATCACACGATCATTTGTTTGCCGAAACGCTTTATGTATAGCTATATTTTGCTACTTAAATGTCACCCTCATCTGATTCTTTCGAAGAATTCGTTGATTCAATAAACACTCTGTGCAAAGGTTATAAAAACACAAACATCTTAACTCAATAATGTGAGAAAGAGTGATATCCAAAGTGATGTTGTTTTAACGTTTGGCAGGAAACCATTGCATTATCTCGCTATACTTGAAAGCAATTAATGTGACTTCACTTTTCTGATGACCACACGTTAATTAGTCACGTTGGAGTGGCCTGAAACTCAAATGACTTTGGGGGAGTTGGGGTTAACGCCGTTTGTAACAGTAGTTCAGTTATATGAGGCCTGTGAACTGTATGCGGAAGGAAAGCCGGAAGACGATTACAATTTTCGATAAACCTGTGTGGAATGGTGTTTCACGTCACTGCGCATTGATCTTACTCGGGGCGAATCTGTTTTTTGAATCCGTGATCATCCTGGCATTGCGTCACTGACGCTAAGGAAACCAGCGACCTATTAAGAAACTTGAAAATGGGGCTGTCTGTCCGGGATAATTAGTTTTATGTATTGAATATCCCCATTCCAGGATACCTAGGCTTATATATTTTATGTTCACGGAAAATGACAAGGATCGTAGACATTGGAGTGAGTGAGTATGGTTTTACGCTGTTTTAGCAATATACCCATGTGGACATTTGCCGACCAGATGCATGGGTTTGCAGTTTACACATCTTAGAATAAATTCAAATGTATATTGAATTTGAACATGTGAATAGTTTTTGGCAATTCAGTGACAGAACTTAGTGAAACGGGGTTTTTTCGTCGCGTTCAAGATTGTTGCACTTATATAGCGACGTGCATGCGCGCGTGTGTAGTAGTCCGGACTAAGCCGATTAAATTGTGCTAGCTCACTGAGATACCATGCCGCAGTTTAGCACCAAAACCCAATCTTTTAACGTAATTTGCGTCGTTTAGCGTCTTTTGGTATGACGTGGGCGGGGGTCGAACCCATGACCTTCCGCTCTCTGGGCAGACGATCTACCAGTAGACCACGGTGGCGGTCTGCACATTGTGTTGCAAAGCAATACACAAAAGGGACATCTGTGTCTGCTTTTGGAAAAAGATTGAACATATCACTTGCATTTGTAACTAAAAACATGATTAATGATTTTGAATATTCATATCCATGCCACTTGCACAAGAAAAAGAACGCCCACAGTTATACATATAATTGATATGGTTAATCCAGTTGACGCTGTTGGCAACGTTCTCCTCGTATCTTCGAACACTATCGACCTTAATTTACAGGAACCTACATGCTGAGCATACTGCCGTAAGCTGCCTCATACAGCAAAAAGATGAACGTGGTTCTCAAAGAAATGAGGCACCCTTAACCACGCAGATTGACATCAAGAGGTTGTGCATTAGCAACGCCAGTCGAGACTAATTCAGCTTGCACAAACATGACAGGTTCTTGATCCACCAGGAATTCTCGTTTTCGGGTTACCTTGGGGAGTATTGTTTGCTAATTCTAGTAGCAGTAAACAAAATCATATTATCTGTGATAATGAGAGGGTCGCCTGTATGTTTCCATTGCACATCAAGCAACATGAAACACAGATTCTCGAAAAAGCAACCTCTCTCTGCAAATCCATGGACAGTCTTAAAGCCCTTTTTCAGGAATCCATAATGCAGTTTCCATTCGTCTGAAGTATATGTAGATAGGAAACGTTAGGTTTTGATATTGCCGCAAGCCTCAAGCCATACAGTACGCACTTCTCTCCTGTCTTACCATAATTAGACCTGGCTTGTACAAGATGTAAATATTCTTTGTATGTTCCGCTTTTCAATCAAACTGACTGGAAATCAATCATTGCGTCTAATTGCTAGCTGTGCGCATGCTATATTTCAGAGGCATTGGAAATCTATGATCAATGTTGTTGGTTCTTGCAGCAGCTAGATGATACATCTACAGTTAATACTTATTGTGAAACAAGTGAACGTTGACAAACACTAAAATCAGAGTTTCACTAGGGCACTAACCATTATTATCTTGGGGGTTGCCAGGGATTTGTGTCAATGTGTTTTAGTGACAATTATGTATATTGACCCAAAGTCGAATAAAAGTGGTTTTACATCCTAATATTTATTATTTGACACAGATAACATAAAGCTGGTTTAAAAAAAAAAAATATTTCGACAACCTATATGAGTGAATAAGTGAGTTTGGTCTAACGCCGCTTTCAACAATATTTCAGTTATATCACGGCGTGTCAGCTTTATGTGCCCGGAAGGCGCACATATTCTACGTTTACCACTTTGCTGAAAGGCATGGGTGTGTGTTGCTGACAAAGAAACATAATCAGGGCCATCCGTGATTCGAACCTATGGTCAGTCCCAATGTCAGTCAACAGATTGGGAGGTGCCAAACCTAAGGCACCGAGAACATTTGGAAATCGGACAACTTGGTACTTGGGATGCAAGCGTGACATTTCGAAAGCGAGGTCCGCATGTTTGCCACGTTTTTCCTGAATCTTGCCAATCACATTAGTGTCAAAAGGGAATGATATAAATGATTTCATTAGATTTATCAAAAAGGGCAAGATCAGGTTTGTTGGCGTATCTCCTAGATACGTCTTAAGGCTGTAAACGGGCCTATTCCAAAGAATTTTGTATTTATCATTTTCCATGATGGATGGACCTCTGTGTCAAAACCAAAAGCATGGCGAAGACGTTAATAAAATGATCGAACTACACCATCATGTCGCTTAAGATAGTGTTTGTGCCAAAGCTGGGAATACACTTGCAATGGGTTGGACACTCTTATTAAACTCATTGCATAATCTACATTTGATATTTACATTAATCAAACTACGCCCTCCCATTATGTTTGTGATTATGATTACTGGTACTATATTGCCATAGTACTGTGGCTGGCAGACAAACCGAAAACTAAAAGTTCATCACAACATTAGTCTTTACTTGTTTTGACTCTAAAATAACACTATAATATTAAATGGAAAGTGCCACCATTTCAGGTTTTAATACATAGTTTAAGCTACAATGACGTTATAACTTTCGTTAGATGTGCATGGTTTCAAGCATTGGGAGCGCAACTCTTCACCGAATGTCGGTGCCTAAAACGACTTAAACGACTCAATCTCGAATACTATAGACGTACAATCCACACTGCAATAATACCATTCCCATTTGATTGCTACATTTATTTGTATTAAATGTTGTGTTTTGATGTATTTGTCGGCCTGGATCTTATATCAAATATAATTTAGGCATATTAGATTTAAAAAAGCTCCAGTTCAAATGTCAGCCGATAGCCTTCTGAATGTGAATGTTAACACTGTGGGTGAAAACGCTGCGCAAAGCGGTTATCGGGAGGTAGCAGACACGAAAGGCTTCAGGTGATTCCTGAAATAAACATTTAAGAATAATCCGGCTTTGTACGTAAATGAATCACCATTCTAAATCAAACTCTATTGACGTCTTCCTTTTGATGTGTAACTATCTTACATAAAACGTGATTAATTAGTCACGTAGGATAGCTATTACGAAAGATCTTTGAATGTCATTTTTTACGAAAAGAAAGGTGTAACTTCGTTTGCACACATTATTTCGCATTACGAAAACACAAACAATGCAGTTGGGTTATTTTCACAGCTGACAATGTACTTTTAAGATACTACCGTAAATCCTATATCGCTTGGAGATATATATCTGTACAATAAACATCGCTGATATTTTGAAAAATATCTAAACCGAGTTTGTGAACAAGAATACGACAGTTTCAAAGCAAAAGCAACCTTTCCAACTGCATATAAGGCACAGTCTAATTAATTGGATTTACCTTTGATAATCATGCCAGTAAGAAGCATATATTTAAGGGTGATTCGATCGTTCAGTCAGTTCTATGTCTCGTTTCCATGCTGCGTTTGATAACGTAAGGCAAGACTAGGACATTTCGCAAAAGAAATAGGCATCCCCATGGGCACAAAATTGTGCTCCGCTGCTGAAGTTATCCTTTAGACTTTCGCCTCAGAATTTCTGCCCGGACTAATAACAAGGGCATTTGGGTGTTAACTTCAGGTTCAGGTGTATCGGTAGTTGATATCGTTCAGTCATAGTCAAATAGTTAACTCCTTTCCACTGACTTACCTTACTGAACCATGACACCGCCTCCTCTTTTTAGATCTCTGCATAAAGATTCAAAGTGACAGATGTCTAACTTTAGAGGTGCAATCGAGCCTGCTTTTTCAAAGAAGATGTCAAAGAGCGTCCTAGAACTGTTGCTCAAAACGTTGTTTGAACAGGGTAACAGGGCCTTAGAAAAACGTTTCAAAAAGGTGTATGGTAAACATGTGGAGGACATTTTTTTTTTCAAATTTGACGCGTCATTGCTAAACGTGATGTCTGACACTGTTCCCTATTTCGACTTCAATCATATATTCATTTCAGGAGAATAACTAACTTGCCTTATCACGTGTTTGTGATGGGTGTCACCGGTGGGGTAAGATACGCTTTGGCGTAAGATACCTTTATGCGAACACATGCTATCACTATTAAATAGTGGTTATTAAATACATGCTTACATGATAAAATTGGAATCGTACAATCGACTCAGTTTTTAGCAGAAATTTCTTTTGATTATGAAAAGGGATTTGTCACTTATATTCTAATGGTATGGATGATCTTGCTTTGTATGTAATAACATTATTTAGTTTCTTCAGGTTTAACGTCGCGTCCAAGATTATTGCACTTATATAGCGACCTACATGAACGTGTGTGTGGACTGATGCCGATTTGTAGTGCTAGCTCACTGAGATACCATGACGCAGTTAAACATGAATACCCCACCCGGACACAGTATACGGACTCCGAGCCGACCAGTCCTTGTTTAAGCCCCTTAATGCCGAGCGCCAGACAGGGTAACAACAAATACCGTCTTTTAATGTCTTTTGATATGAGGCGGCCGGGGATCGAACCCCTGACCTTCCACTATCCGGGTGGACGCTCTACCTCTAGACCACGGAGGCGGTCTTGTCGTTATCATATGCGCATTGTAGGGGACAGGTGATATGTTTTGGCTATTACATCAAATATACAATCTACGGATATATATGTTGGTGATAGATGTGTTTGCAACTTGATTTTGAATGTGATACAGCAAATATACGAGTACCTATACGTAAAACCGATTCACATGGAGACTTGGAACATATTGTTATGACTAGTTTGTTGGGAACATAGGTAATCAGGTACCATCCGGTTAGGAGTATTTCAAATATGACCCTTTGATTATAACGAAATGTCATGTTACATATAGCTTTACTGAAATATATATTTTGTGTCGTCACAAGCTCTTGTACACAAACTGACTTTGTGGGTGTTTAGCTCAGGAGGTTATAAAACTGAACCACATTTAATCAAACGAATGAACATATGGATCGAGGCCGATAACTTTGTGAATGTTGGATTTGCTGTTTTGTACCTAATGAAATGTAATGTTTCATTTATTTTACCACCACTGCAATGAGTTGTCAATTAAACATGTACCTCTTGAAGACAATATTATTTCAAATTTATCACCAATATATCTACCTCGTTAAGAATTAAATGTGCATTTTGTGTTTAGCACTTCACATATATCTTTGAAACACATTAGAAACTTTTATGATGATTGAAATATTGCTAAACACACGAATCCACTAATTAACGGTAGACCTTAACAACAGTTGTCGACGATGGACAGAAAAATAACTAGCATACACAAATTTGTATTTAAAACTAGTATTAGAAGATTATAATGTCACGACTTTTATTTGACTGTACACTAAATAGGCAGGCCATTGATCACTATACTGGTGACCACGGGGACTTAAGGTACCTCTGCGACCGGGAGTCTAACATGACTCCCCTTCCAGCTTCTGGCAAATTTGCAGACACATCTAGCAGACTATTTATAAAACGCATATTCTGCGATCAAAAGCCTTGCGGTAATAAAATTGCTTTGAATCACTTGATCGTACGTACACTCTCTGGGGACAATCACTTTACACTTCTTCAACCCCTCTATATCCACAGCCATTAACAGTGAATGTCAGTTACGATTTCATTTTATTCTTTTATTTTATCCAAAACATATCAATCAAAACGTTTGATATTATTATATTTTCTTTAAATAAACGTAATAACATGAATTCTAATATTTAAACGTTCTTTTCCAGATGATGCGTGGAAAAGTTTATCCCTTGTGGTGGAGAAATCCCCACAATCAAGCAAAATATGCTTGACTGGGATTCTCGCGGAGGATTCTGATGTGGCCAATACGACAATGTCGCATAATGATCTCAAATGACCCAAGTAGTTTAATTACTTGTAATTGTGAACATCTACGTGGGTATACCACTTAAGATTTCTGATGTAACATCTAATATCAGGTTTGATATCACTGTATGGGATCAGAATCGGTGTCACATATTTGTGCTGCTTTTGTTGCAGAGAGAGGCATTGTGTTAAAAATGATTCCAACATGGCTAGGTATTAAACAAAAGACGATGTCGTATTGGGCATTACTAAAGATAATTATATAATTCAACAATGTCAATTGAGAGTTGATGTCAGCATGATTTATTTTTGATAGCCCGACGACAAGGAAGAGAGTCAGAAAGGTAATAATTTGTTAATAATTTGTTAATAATGTTTTGATTGTTTATTCACATACACTCGTGTTAATATGGCCTTTGAACCTGCCATGTAATCATGATGATCTTGCCCTGGATCCATTGACAGTGGCCAATAATCACATGTTTATGAAACGATACAAGATATGATTGTGCATATCGTGACAAAGGTTATACATCTGATATTACAGTGATGTGTGAGAATAGCCCTTGCGACATTTTCAGTTAAAATCTTTCTAAAGGCGGACCAGGATTCAGGATCTTGTGTCCATTTTCCCTTTATGTCGAGACGTTGAAATTGAGACTTTGTGCCAAACTGAGACAGTATCTGTGGTCATGAATGTTTAGGGTGATTATTAACTGATACAATAATATAATGTTTGTTTGAAGTTTGAATCAAATATGCTGAGACTGCCGGTTAGCTCGAGCCTAGACTCCCTTTAAGTACAACATGTAGAGTGTGGTATCAGACAGTTTAAAATTTAGTATCATAAGAGGGTCAACACTTTCCTAAAAATGTATTATTCACTTAATGTTTATCTACTTCAACTAACGTACCTCGAATTAACGTATCCTCGCACACCGATATACCATTGATCCAATCCACTCCTAAACGGTACAGTCAACCGAACCCACATATACTCTGCAATCCTTGTCCGTGTTAAACCAATCTCTACATCAACCCGACAGCTCTTTATGCAAAAACAGGTAAATTAAGATATCGCTCCTAACACGTCCTTAATACATTGCTACGGTGTCCATTCCCATGTTGCACTGTCGTAATGCTAATTATCAACTGCCTGAAGAGTTTCCTGAAGTAGAATCTCCACTGGGGCGATGGGCCATGTGTTATAGACCCAAATGGAACTGGTGATAACGTCAGCAAAAGTAAATTAAGCTCAAGGCATAGAACTCTAAACTGCCATATTTCACGCCAAGAAGCAAATTAACTTGGAGAGGGAAAAAACGTTGGGTTGGAATCTCCTTTACATGGTAGGGGTCAATAACTTCTGATTGATGATTCACTGTAAAATTCTACAAAGGAAAAATGGGATGAAAATGTCGTCGAAATACGTTTTTTAGCACGAATAGTTTCCAAAACGATTATCCCATTTTCTGACCAATGAAGCCTTATCGTTGTAATAGACCATGTGTCAGTATCGGTATTTTGAAATATTCGATATATCGATAACACGTGTAAAATCGTTTATCAATAACCTATGACAGCAAACAAAAGAATTGGCTAAGATAAATTGAGTGAGTGAGTTGGATTTAACGCCACTTTGAACAGTATTCCAGTTATATCACGGCGTGTCAGCTGATCTGTGGGATGAATGCCTGCAGTGATGCATGTCTCTGACCATTTGGTGAAACCCACGAGCACGAGTATGGTGCTGACAAACCCAGAAACAAAATCTGGATTCGAACCCAGATTTCATTGGTTCCTGGCGTGCCTAAGGGACACAACACTGTACAGGAAATGGTGGGGCCTTTGAAGACAGGACCACCTTTGCCCCCTAAAATAGATTGAAATACAGTCGACGTTAGGATATGATTTACGAATGGTCGCATTTCTTCATCCCATCGTTTGAATACGGTGTTCACATCATGCACTTGAAAGTTTGATGCCGAACGTTAACGCCTATGAACCCTTCTGACAAACACAACTATCATTACTGTACATCAGTATTACTGACAAAGGGTCGTTTACGAACTCGTAGCACTTTGTAGGTTTAAGGAAATCGCCACATTGTGGTGAGTTCCTTTAAAAGGAACATTGTGCTCTTGAAGAACAGCAAGCAAGAATCGTTATTTCATATCACTGAAAGTCACAAGAGGAAATTGTTCGATTCATACTTTGAAGATGAAAACAACATATCCATTTTCAATTAAGTTTGCTTCATGGCATCTTTTCCTAAAATTAACACTCGTCTTTTACTATCGATTTTCAAAAAGAACAAAATGTGGGTATATATGTGGTAATCAATATTTTTGTTATTATACATCTGTATTTGTAAAATTAATCCACGAAAACTATGTCCCGTTATGGTATGGGGTAATATTATTTTTAATTGTCCAAAGTAGAGCATCCAAACTTTAATGTGTCCAGGACTCGTTTGAAACAATATCAAATGAAGATGTTAACGTTACATTACTATACACTGAAAGGGGCATCTGGTTGAATAATGGAAAAACACTGTCAACAAAAACAGCAGTTAAACGTGTACAGTGAATATCGAGTATTCTGTTACACGTGCATATTCATGCATACACGTTGTGGTCCTGAATACTGCCTTCCGTGCATTGATCATCATCAACGTTGACACTTGAATGACCATGAGCAAGAAATGACTTGAATGGAATGGTTGTGCCGTGAGATATGAGACACCATGGTAGGATGGGCAAGTTCATCTTGTTAGCAGCCGCCAATAGTTATGGATCGAAAGAAGAGGAGCAATGGAAAAACGAGTTACAACATTGTTTTCGAACGGAGAAATGTGTCGCAATCATGATCCTACTGTGGGGTCATAAGTTAATGGCATTGTTAATAAAAGATGATTCTTTTGATGGAACACATACGCTGGAAAGAGTTACGAAGCATCCGTAATGTTAAAATGTGATCGGAACTTACCAACATGTATAATTGTCCAATAAATTTAAGTTTCAGTATCAACAATATCCATAGCCAATTTAAAATGAGACCGATAATAGTCAGGACAATGATTTCTACAGAAATTACACCTGTAGCACATTACTTTGTATGTGTCAATATCAAGTAAAATCACATACCTTAACTGTAACTGTGGTATGGGATGGGAACTAGTTACAATATCACTGTATTAATATTTCTCAAACGTGCGTGCTGAGAGCTCTGAGAAACGCAACGGTCAACTCAACCCCAATAATTTGACGCGTGCGACGTAGAAATCAGGAAGTTAACTCCTTGGACTGTCTGCACTTCCGGCTCCAGACAAGTGAAATAAATGGCGTCTGAATCACGTCTGTGTCGTTGAATCGTGTTGAGAATACTCACTGTGATTAGGAGCCCACACAAGATTTGATCTATTGAGTGTTTCCCAGCAGTGCCAAGTCGTTCGCTGTTTCCAAGATCTAGGAATCTATGGAGCAAACTACTAGCAAGGATCAGTTAATGGTTCCATACGTATTGATTGGATGAGAAATTGGCCCTTGACCTCTTTGACAGCTGAACCGCGTTCAACACTTAATCAATGTACATGGTTCATTATCACGTGGTTGATTCATGATCACTTTCATATTAGTTTCGTTTTTAGCAAAAGCATGAAGTGTGAATGTCGATATACTATGATTTGTTCTTCTCAGGGGTTATTCAGGATCAGTCACGAAGATGTTTGTTAAATTCGTAGAATAACAGTTTGGGATTGCAAGCATATACACTAGTATTCAGTTACGGGGAGAGTCTACCGAGTAAGACGCTGTCAGAGCAGTTTACAAAAAGACAATTTGGTCGCACAATGGCACATGTTTGGTTCATTACTGAATGCTTTACTGCGTTACGTGTAACGTCATAAAGCCCGTGAAGATCCGGGGTAGAATAGGTATTCAGCAACCCACGCTTGCCTTAAAAGGCGACTATGCTTGTCATAAGAGGCGACAAACGGGATCGGGTGGTCAGACTCGCTGACTTGGTTGATGCCTGTCATCGATCCCAATTGCGTGGAACGATGCTCATGTTGTCAATCACGGGATTGTCTGGTCGAGACTATTATTTACAGACCGCCGTCATATTGCTGAGTGTGGCGTTAAACAACAAACAAACAAACATAAAGCGTGTGAACAAATGTTAGAGAACCACCGAACGTCGTGAACGTCACATCAGTTAAAACGAAGTGACAAAAACAAGATTTCCATAGTCATAAGAATACACTACCGAAAGCAGAGTCCATTGTACCATTCCGACCATATCAGAAGTAAGCGTTCATAATCACTACCAGTTAGTGATGATTCCAGCTATTCGCGAAAAGGGGAGCGTATCCTGTCCCACCGGTGGCACCTGTCACAAACACAAACAACGGGAAATCAATGAATCAATACAATGCGGAGGAAAGGTACACCGGGAAGCGACCATGTGACGTTATAGCGTCGACTATTGCATTAAAATTGAACATGCAAACCAGAATACATGGAGGTAAATAGAATAGACACACTTGAGTGAAACTGTGAATTTTAGCTTTTTCTGTGGTGTATCATTTTGATCTGGAAATATTTCTTCTTTGATAGGCATTTAGAAGTTGGAGTACTAAGTAAGGATAAGAATTTATGGATGAACAATAATTGTAATAAAGAAGTTGTTCATCCATAAATTCTTATCCTTACTTGGAAATATTTCATAAACATACCACTCCACCTTTGATGGGGAATTTTTTTTCTTACTATGATAGATAAAACTGATGATCATAATATACTGTATATGTCAAGTGTATATTTGAATAGAATGACACATCTGATCATCCCTATCAAACGTTGAGCAGGATGTATTGAGTGAGTGAGTTTGTATGGTTTTACGCCGCTTTTAGCAATATTCCATCAATATCACGGCGGGTGACACCAGAAATGGGCTTCACACATTATGTATTGGATCGTGTACGCAAATTCCACGCGCCCAAACACGTTGAATCGATGGCACCTGTCCTTCCGCCCATAATCATTCCTTCCCCAACACATAAACCTGATGGTATAATGAATTTACGTACATTTATTCGTCTCAATAAGCCTTTTGTCGTGCCCCGTCCGCCATAGACCTTGGCCTTTAAAAAAACCGTGACAGAAAAAAGCGATTCTCACGTAAAAACAATGATGCCATGTTGCATGAGTTTTTCAGTCCTTAATGATGAAAGGCACTTCTGTAATGTAAAGTTAACGGGAAAATAGTTTTAGAAATAATATTAATGGACCATTGAAAGTCAGTGATGACAAGATTTGTTCACGATAAGGTTGGTTGGTTGGTTTGTTGATTAACCCCGCACTCAGCAATATTCCAGCTTTATGACCGCGGTCTGTAAATAATCGAATCTAATAGACAATCCAGTGATTAATATCATGAGCATCGATCCACGCACATGGGATCGATAACATGCATCAACCAAGTCAGCGAGCCTGACCACCCGAACCCGTTAGTCACCTTTAACGACAAGCATAGTCGCCTTTTACGGCAAGCATAGGTTGCTGAATACCTATTCCACCCTGGATCGTCACGGGTCGTTCACGATAAGGTTGGCATTGTTTGTTTGTGTGTTGCCGCGTTCCGCACCCACCAATATTCCAGCCATATGACGGCCGCCCGTAAACGACTCCACGTTATCAGGAAAGTCACCGTTCCTGTGCACCTTCTTCCCACGCAAATCTGTTCATGTTATCTCCACCTCTACAGCAATTGTACAAATCAAATAGTTAACAAAGTTTTTAAGACATTATGCATCTAAAATATGCAGCTTTACAAACACGGAGAGGAAAACACTGAAAAGAGACTATTAAGCCGACCTCATTGTGTACACTTAAAAAGAATGGAAAGAGTATTAAATAGATTACATTGTCCTATCCTAAAATTACGTTGTCCTGTTATAACATTCTCCCTCCCACTTTGGACATCAACAGATGATAAAGCATCATTTCATGAAGGAAATAACTTGGCTTGGGGCACTTACGACTGTTACCAAGGTTTCATATCACACCTTACGCTGCAGCACATCGCAGATGGTTGACGTCATGGAACTAGCCACGTATTTGGTGTTAAAGCAAATAATAAGCGTAAAGTCAGATGTACATGTAACTAACGATTCATTTTCTTCATGAATAGGTGGTTATTAAGAATGTTTAAATGATGCTGACACTGTTGTGTTCACTTAGCATGCCGAAATAACAAACAGTAGCGTTGAAAAGTAAGCATGATTATCTCTCCATTGTCATATTGTTGCTAATGAGCAAGACATGTCATGAAACACCATATTCAAAGGAAAATGTCTTACGATGTGTCTAAATATACGATTTGTACTAAAAGGATATTGATTACCATGTATGGCCTTTTCTTCTACATGGTGTTCAAAGGACCATCACCTGTCACTTACATAGAACTTAATGACCGTAGGGGCACGTGAGGCCTAGTCGTCTAAGGCGTCTCAGTCTCAGGCACGTCAGAAAGTTTATGATAGATGATTTCGTTTAGGCCTGTGTATGTTTCTAGGCTTGCAGCACCATACATACCTGTGCTAGTTGGTTTCACCAAAGCGATAAATGTCTAAGATGAGTATCACTTCGGGATTTCCTTCCACATCGAGCTGAAACTGTTCGCAGCGATGTTAAACCAAACCCACTCCCTTAATAATGGTGATGATGATTTAAAACACGTTTGCATGCATCAACATAATTCAAAACAGCTTCACATTTCTGTTATACATATCTGATAATGTATCTTTGAAGAAAGTGAAAGGATGATTCACTGGACATTGTTACACAGAATTGGTCCAAATGTTTTAATATGAATAAGCCGTTTGGACCTTGTCCGGAAATATGGGAGTATGATCCTAGGTGTGCCAGGATCGTATGATTGAATCTCCGAATTGCCCTGATTGTGATCCTTGGCTTATCCGCACCATACCAGTGCTGTTTTTAAAGCTGATGGCCTTCGTCATCTAGGGCTCTCCCTAACACATTTAGCTGACGCGCCGTGATAGAACTGAGATACTGCTTAAGTTAACTCACTCATCGATAACCCACTCAGTGATGTCCATTTGATAAGATTCAGCTTGATTCATGGAACTCTGTTGAGTGTGTAAATATTTCCCTTGGAATCAGTTTTTTCCATGTGGTTTTCGTTTCTACTTTGCTTTTTGCTCCCAGTTTGTCTATTTCGGCAGACTGGTTGTTCTCTGGCATTAACGTTGTATATCTTTATTTCTTTAGAAATCACATGCGCTGATATGTACCGTGTATTATCAAATCTCGTCTCCATATCATGTCTTTGAAGAGGCTGTATGAAGCCATGATCAAACCAATTTTATTCTATGGGTGTGATATGTGCGGCAATTCAGACAAACATAAAATATGTAGGGAATAGAAACTACTACCCACTACTCTGCAACTGCAAAGATGATATCTTGATCAAACCCGTCCACATGGACACAGCTCTTATAGACTGAGATCCTGGCGATCTCTTCTTCACAAAAGTTTTGGAGGTGCTTGGTTATCCTATATATGGCCAAGGAAGGGTTGCATATCTTTCTGGATCAAATGCATAATTCCTCATAAACTACCAGACACAATTAACTTGCGTTCTTACTGCACATATGCGGACACTTAGAAAACGCATATTTTTGTAAAAAGGGCAACATGGTCACAAAAATGAAATTAAGTTGTTCTGGGTATTTAGGCGTGAGATTATCAAACACAACAACGTCGTCGTACGATTCGAATCTCATTCGATGCGTTTCGAGATGCACTGCCAAAATCGTTTCATTTCAAAGTTGATTATGCGTTTTCAATGTGTTTAATTACATGTTATTTCGATTTCAGTCAGAACTATCTCACGCCAAGGTAATAGTGGAAAATCATTTTTCTAATCTTGTGTATAAGTTGAAATAACAGTGGATTCATTAGGACTTTCGAGTTCTAAGACAGTAAAATATATTACAGTACCGAGTCATTATACAATTTTATATCATATGAGATCATTTCCTTGTACACTAAGGGACAAACGTTACCGATTTAGTTGTACATGTAGTTGAAAATCGAAAAAAAAATGTTGTTAAATTTGTTTATGACTATTTAACCATCACGAATCATTATGTCCTCAACAATTTCTAAAAGGTAATCTATGGCTGAGTAATTACGAAAAAAATAGGTTCAATGAATATTGGGGAAACAAATGAACTTGCATCCACATGACCGTACCATGTTTCAAACGCTGTACATTTGTGCCGAAAAAGGTAAATGTATTTATTTGTAAGGATCAGATGCCGAAGATACCCAGCAGCAGCGTATTTGGAGACATTGTAAAATTAAACTCAAATTAAATTTCAGAAAATAAAATCAAGTAGAAGTATACTTTGAGTGCTGACTAAGCGCCAGTACAGTTATGTTTTATTTATATAATATCGCTAACTTAAAATAGTTTCATTTGAAAATCAAACATAAGGTAAAATCAACTAAGAGGTATAGTTTCTGTTGATCCTAAGTTTGTAAAGGAGAACCATCTAAATAGGTATCAAAACAAGACGTATCAAAATTAAGAATAATGAATTATTGTGTTCATATGATTACTTGAAAGAAAACATGCCACAATTATAACGATAACACTATTAAGGTGAGATCAGATATATCCGTCAGTTAGGTAATACATAAGGTTGGCCTATTAACGAAATAAAAGTTTAAGGAGAGTGGCGCACTCCGCTAAGTGTTATTCCAAATGTTAATAGTTTTATACTATTTGACTAAACTACGGTCTAATTAGAACTCGAAGCATTAATATAATTGACTAATAAGTCATAACAGACGTGCCTTTAAAAAAGGCTCATTTTAATTTAAACTATCGATGCTGATTCTGTTGGATGTGATGATTTAATGAGTACACAAGTTGATGAATTAAATGCTTGTGAAGGCATCTGCTTTAATAATGACGGTTTTGTACATTGCACCACCTACACTGTAGCTACCTCTGACGTCGCAGTCGACTATGTTGGTCCATCAACATGGTATCTCCTTCAGACTGTCTTGATGGAAAACCTGCATCACGTGGCGGTTCCTCTCCGCCTGGGCTGCTATCCTACGCAAATATGGTTTGGCGGATGATGTAGAAGTTGCCATGGTGGTCAATAGCCGTAGGTATCCAGCCTGGGCGTAACGGTCTGGGGCTATGGCGGTCAAAAGTGGATTACCGATCTGGGAAAGTCACGTGAAGTCCCTTCCTGTTTCCAGTGACTTGTAATGATACGTAGGGATACATGAAACGTCCTGGCTAAGGGCGACCTGGATTCAACCGTTTCCTTGTAACTGATGGCGTTGCTTCTTGCTGCTTCACTTCGTCGCGGCATGTTCCAACTCCCGTATAAAAACAAACAAACAAGAACATAAAACCCTGCACTTTCATGGGCCTTTTGTTTATGTTTCTCGTGTAGATCGCGCACATTTGTGATTTGCACATTTGCATTTTGGCGACGAGCAATGATGATGTGTTTTGACCATCATATTGCATTAATATCCTGTATCGCTATGTGTATTATTCACATAGTCAATACAGTTGACTCCCATGAGAGAGGTAAGAACATTCTGAGGAATGAATTTTCAGCACGTTGGTTTCTGATTCCTCCAGGTTTATGACCTCATGTGAAAATGTCGTTTTGAATCAAGACACAGAACTTGTGTTGAACGATTTGTAATCATGGATGAGTCTTGGGTTCACCACTATTACCCAGAGACAATAGGCAAAGGAGTAGAAAGATCTAATATCTCCTCCGATTAAGAAGGCAAAGTAGCTGCAATGTGATGGCTTTCTTGAATTGTAAATGAACTCACTCAGCACTCAGCGGTCTGAAAAATAATCGAATCTGGACCACACAATCCAGTCAGTGACATCATAGATCCACACATTTGGGATACGATGACATGCATCAACCAAGTCAGCGAGCCTGACCACCCGAACCCGTTAGTCGCCTCTTACGACAATTATAGTCGCCCTTTATGGCAAGCATGAGTTACTGAAGACCTATTCTACGCCGGATCTTCACGGCTCCCTAAAGTTCAGATCACTAATGACCAATATTATACTATTCGATTTCGCATCTGCGTGTGAAGATCAAAGCTAAACGTGGTGGAAAACTCACAAAGGTGTGTGATTCCATGAGGACAATGTACCTCGTCGCACGTATGTCGTCGCGATGGCTTCAATGTACGATTGTGGCTTTGAACTTATTTAAGATCCTCCTATTCATCAGAATCGTCAGTCAGATTTCTACCTCTTCAGGACATCAGTTTGATCCAGGCACTCTACATCGTTGGCAGAAATGTGTGGACCTCGGAGGGGGTGTATGTTGAAATCTCCATCAACGCCGTCAATCACAGTCTCAGAACTGTTCCACAAACCCTGGCATTCTTTCTTGCTGATTTGCTATTAACTGGTTAACACACGCACGGCAACTCACAGCCTTGAAAGGGTTCCTGAGGTTATTCTTTCCGCGAAGCAGGGTGCGTTCGGTCGATACTACGCTGCCTTTCCAAGACACTGTTAAGACTGAGAGCCCAATTGCAGCTTTACGAATCTGAACTAAGACACTAATACAGTTTTTCTTGACTAAAAACATTCACAACATTCTGATATAGAAATATGCCAATTTTGAATTATACCATTACAGTACAGCACGTCGAACGTAAACTACTCAATAATGAAAACACTTTCCCATTCAATATGTTTAGGAAAGAAATTTCATACATTAAACTGTATATTAACACAATATAAAAACGAGCCATCAGCAAATGACAAATACCGAAAGAACCATTAAGGAATTTACTATTACTTTAATTCCAACTTAATGAGAGAAGTTTTGTCTAATCTGTCTGTAAGTATTCATTAAGCTATCAAGACAAACAATACCATGGAATTGGGATTTGGAACTTTGTATATCTTTGTCAGGTACATACCAGGTATGGACCGAGTTAAAGTCAAACTTGTTGCCATAGAAACGGCCAAAAAATATAAATCCTAAACACTCTTAATTATAAGTAGCAAAAGACACCATTTGGCAACCTGGTAATTGTGTAGGCAGAGTGTCATGAAAGAATACCTATTCCACTTCAACCCCTGAATAAAACACGTATCAAGTTTGGATGAACAATGTGGAATAGTTTGTTAAGTTCTGCTATTTCCATGAAAACGGGAAAATCAGATTATAAGGCACTACTTCAGCCGTTTGTTAATACATGTACCAAGTTTGGATGAAAATACTTTCAAAGACAATTTGAAGTTGTGCTCCGGAAACGAAATCCACCACCAATTTTGAAGTCAAAATTGTTTCCATGGAAATTGAAAAAAAAATGAAAATGAGAAAATCATCCGCAAATCGAAAATGCACCTCTTATATGAAACGGTTCCGGAAAGAAAAAGATTACGGACGGACGAAACGACGACTATATCCCCCTGCATTAAGTGAGGTGAGGTGAAATTGGGTTTAACGTCGCGTCCACAATTATTGCACTTATATAGCGACGTGCATGTACGTGTATGTATTTGTGTGGCTGCTTGTACTAGTCCGGACTGATGCCGATTTATAGTGCTAGCTCACTGAGATACCATGCCGCAGTTTAACATGAATACCCCACTCAGACACAGTATACTGACTCCGAGCCGACTAGTCCTTGTTTTAGACCCTTAATGCCGAGCGCCAGACAGGGTAACAACAAGTACCATCCTTTAACGTATTTTGGTATGACGCGGCCGCGGATCGAACCCCGGACCTTCCGCTCTCCGGGCGGACGCTCTACCACTAGACCACGGAGGCGGTCCCCTGCATTAAGTGCCGTGGTGACAAAAAGCTTTGAGGTTGGCTGCCTTGCAAAATATAGGCTTAAGCTTCTTTCAATTTGAGAATTTTTTTGGATACAGCTGAGAGAGTACTCCTGTATATTGTTTTAACATCTGAAACTGTTCATATAGGGATATATGAATTTTTGAAGAGTATTCAATCACATTTGGTTTAGACGGTTATATATATATATATACGGATACGCTCATCTTTTCGCGAGCATTTGGTGTCATCACTATTTCATGGTGTTGCATGGACGCGTGTTCCTGATACAATCGGATTCGACTCTACTTTTTGCAGGCATTTCTTGGCTATGAAAAGGGAATTGTCGCTTTTATATACTTCAAATTCGGCAACTTAAGTGTACATGTCTGTAATGTTCACAGTAAGTTACATTTCCGATAACTCGGAAAAGGTATGGTTAGAAAATACAGAACTTTACAGAACAGTAATATGACGAGCTGTAACATTCTGTGCGAATTATACCTACATTACATGCGGTTGGAATCATGGATGAATGGTTACTTAATCTAGTCCTAACTAAACGAAACTTCACCCTTTCGCTATTCAACTGACATAACGTAATATTAAACATACATATTGTGAGCTAAACACACATACATGTCCAAACGTTACAATCTCACACAACTAAGTAGAAGTAGCATCCTACGAAAGGTATAACAGCAACCTACCTCGTGTAATGAAAGTCACTTAAAGAATCTGTTTGATTTCATTCCGGTAATAAACTTTAGTACCGAAGCCCGTGAACAGCACGCCGTTTGTCAATACGTCCCACCACTTCTCCTGCTATTGATCACGATATCGTCTTACTTTGTCCGTGGCATTAGCCAGGGACTCCAACAAACATGAGACTGCGTCACCAAGGTCCTCTGTAAGAGATCCTCCCTCAACCCTCACTGTTTGTTATTCCTGTCCGTGGTTTAAATGCTGTTGTGTTTGTCCAACCCGTCGCCTTATCTGCTGGGAAACAGTCACACAGAGCTGACTGGTGGCATCGGTGATTAATAAGGACTAATCTATGGCCTGCATGGATTATGACTCTCGGCCAATCATTGCCAAGGACAAAAGTGTCTCTTTAAGTTGATTTTATAAGGCTGTGTCATCGTTAGATCCTTCGCAACAGGCTTGATAACAAGACAAATGCTTTTGTTCGTGTGGTAGAACCTCAAGTTCCGTTTGCCTTGAGGATTTACCGATATTGCGGTATAGAGACACGACGGCTATTTTATGCTGCAGCTAAAAGCCGTCAATGCAAGAATTACTTGATGTATTTCACGTAGATAGATTCAATTGTGATATGTCAACCTGATGTGATCGGCGATCGAGCAACACGTTTGTTTTACGTAAATCGATTGTCTTTATCCTTTGCCAAAACACGAACTTAATGGGTCGAAGTTAAAGAGTGAAATGACAGAAATAATATTTCACCCAGCTGTCGGGTCATGCTGCATATGTATTGTTCTAACAAAACTGATGTTGACACCAAGTAAAAAGGAAACATCTCAAGCAGTTAATCAAATCAGGGGTGACTAACGATATATACGAGTACCTTTTGACAACAGATCGGCTCTATCTTTCAAAAGGTTTCGACACAATAGTAATTAACTAATGTAACCTTTTCCTTGCAATTGAGAGACGTTTCCCAAGAGAGCGTTTGTGGAGAGGGCGGAAGGTCGGTGGTTCGATCCCCTGGTCGCGTCACCATATCAAAAGACCTTAGAAGATGGCACTTGTTGTTACCCTGCCTGACCCATTTAGTGGAAAAGACAGGACTTGATCGGCTTAATGTGTGAGTAGGGCACCCATATTAAACAGCGGCGTGGTATCTGCGGCCAGCACTATAAAAGCGGCATTATTCCGGACTAGCACAAGCAAGCACTTCCCCTCCTCCAACACATACGCGCACGAGCGTAAATGCGCATCGCTATATACGTCTTATCGTGAACGCGAAGTTAAATCCCATTTCACCTCACCTCATCAATGTTCTTGAAATGTCTGTCACTATTCAGTTCGCGTTCACCATGAATCATTCTTTCAACTGTATGCTGAGGTCCTCACTTGCGAAGGAAAACCGAACAGAAACGGTATAAATGGGTTCTTTTTATGTTACTTCAAAGGTTTAATATGAACAGTCAATATTGTGATCTGAATTGTGACATCCTAATCAGAAGTAAAAGCCATAAACGTCTCTGATCAAATTAAGTTAGTAGTTAATAACCCTAATAGTGCCTTAAACATTCGACAATGTACAGGCTTGGCAAAATATATATCGATATTCCTGACTTAACGTGGCTCCGTGGCATCCATTGCAAACTTGGTTCCGAGCATTGCTTTTGCCAGACGTTTTGAACCTTCTGGAAGTGCGCATGTCAGTCTTCAGTGGTCATCAGGGAATATACTGGTGTTAGTATTTCACTCTGACAGTGATGTCTAAAGAACTATTGGTGTTATTGTCGGTCACCCTCTCAGTGCTCCTCGCATCCTTAATGTATATTTGTACGTACCAAAATTAACCCTGCCATTACAAATTACTTATAGATATTTTATGCACTTTGAGGATACATTCTGTAGTCTTCCTATGGCTATACAATCTGGAAATTATCACAAAGGATGATTAGAAATATGTATGTAAGTCGTTTTGTTAATACATGTAAGCTGCGTGCTTGGAAATAAGAAAGGGACACATTGCTTCTTAATACCAGGGTCCAAGTTTTTGTGGTGATTAAATCATATCCATTATGAGATTAGCAATATGTCTTCAGCTAAATAGGTAATTGTTAACCCTACAGAGTAAGGGCTTGACTTTGAATGAGCATGGACATGCGTACAGAAGTGTATACTGACTTGACCCCCCGGATGACAAGCAAGTATTAATCCAGAATAATTATGCTTTCGTGATCACGAAGTATATATACTGAAGCGCAAACGAAACGTCACCATGGATAGACATATGAAAAAACGTATTTGTCCAAACACTGTAAATATACTTTAAAAAGAAAAAAAATGGCAGAACTGTTCATCAAGATTGAAATTAAAGTGTCAAATGTTCTTAAAGTGAAGCACAAAACTAGTCTCTGTCATGTGCATTGGTGACTGCCGTGCAACGCCGATACCTGGAATGAATGAGGCGGTTGACGAAGGCCATAGGCAATTGGGCCCACACTCTGAAGAACGCCTGACGCAGTTCAGCTGCAGTTGTCGGCCTTGGTCGGACGTCATTCAGGCGTCCCACAGGTGCTCAATGGGACTGAACACGGGACTGTTCTCATGCCATTCTGCTGGAGGAAGTTTCTTGTTGCTCTCGCAGTGTGGGCACGGGCGTTATGATGCTGAAACTCGTGCTTGCGGCCGAATAAGTTATGGCGGGTGGTCTCAAGACTTGATCAATGTACCGAGCTGCTGTGACACCATTGCCTGTCCCTGGACAGATGTTCTGGAAGACCACAGGGCCGACCCTCGGTGCAAGACAAACTCCACCCCACACCATGATGCTCGGACCACCCCACGAGTCTCTCTAAACATCACAACAATCCGAATAACGTTACCCACTGCGTCGCCAGACACTCTCTCTCTCTCTGCCATCTGCTGTTGAGATACAGTAACGGCTCTCGTCTGTGAAGAGGGCTCTTCTCCACTGCTGGTGGCGCCAATGTTGGTGCTGTGTTGCACGGCGATGACGTGGTGTCAGAGTGGGTCCTCGGTGTGGCCTGTGACAGTGGAGGTGTCTGCTCGTCAATCGTCGACGCACGGTGTCCGCGCTAATGTGTCGCTGGTGTGTCCCCATGGTGTGTCCCCATTGTCTGTCGAGCAGTTTCCGCAGCAGTAACAAAGCAATCTTGAAGATGCTGTCGCACAATCTTTAGATCCTTACGTCGGGTGGTGATCCTTGGTCTTCCACTACGTGGTCAGTCATCTGTAGTGTTGGTGGAGCCTGTATATGGGTGTTTCGCGGACTTGAAACGCATTGGCAACTTGCTGGGCGGTTTGTCCAGCTTGCAATCGTCCAAGGGCTTGGTGTCCCTGATTTCTTGTCAATCTTGGTATGTGGTAGCAATTCTATAACGAGTGAATGTTATCCGATCTGGGTGGATTTTTATAGGGCAAGAAATGGGGGAACGCATCAGCATTTCAATCTGCACTAAACTCACGTGCATCGGGTTACCATGGCCGTTGCCGTGATGCGTTTGGGCGATCGGTTTTATTGTCATTTGTAATGTTAAATTTTAGAAACTTTGACAAAATGTACCCAAATATTTAAATGACAATTTTTCATGCAATGTTACTTGGGGTGACGTTTCTTTTGCGGTTCAGTATATATGTTTAACACCAATTACTATGAAGATTTATTGTAAATGTCAACACACGGACTGAATTAATCCTTAAGGGAAACTCGGTTCCATGGCGTTCATCCCCTAGTGTAAGTGTACAATGTAGGTGTTGTTATTCGTATTATATGGGCTACTGTTTTCTTGAACCAAATGATTTGTTCCCAATTACAAGTCATTTTGCCTCAGGTTATACGCTTTCGCTCGTCACGCCGAAGACCCAGGTTCGATTCCCGACATGGGTACAATGTGTGAAGCCCATTTTCTGGTGTCCCCCGCCGTGATATTGGTGGAATATTGCTAAAAACGGCGTAAAACCATACTCACTCACTCACTTAGGTTATACGCAGCCATCCCCAAAACAACAGCCATCCACCTTCCTTCCTCGTCAATAGGTAAATTTAGCTTGACGAGACAAACCAATGTTTGGTACAATTGGCACCGAGCCATGTCGTCTGGAATCCAAGAGGCACTCTCAACCTTTCTACATACGTGAATTATATCCAATTCCCACTTGCCTTTGACTAACAGTGGATCCTGCTCCTATTAAGATTTTCAGACATGATCCAAAGCCAACATCTTAGTCATTGTTGGTATTTGTCATTACAAGTCAATTCGCATTTGGCCTACACTTTGTATATTCTTCAAATTAAACCTTTAACCAATAACTCTGTGCTATTGGCACTGGCTCATTCACTGGGGTAATCTTTGCAAATAATCTGTTTTCGATTCAGATGTAATCGAAAGTCATCAATGTGTGTCAATGCTACTGTTCGGAAACCAGGGAGCCAGTGTCAGTCGTATCAACCTTGTTTATGTTATCTCCACGCTATCAATTGTAGGCCAACTCGAAAAACTGTCAGACTCGATTTGTCTTATATGTTCGGTCTACAACATTATATATTGTAGACGTCATCTGGGAAATAGTCCGATTCAATATAACATTGGTCACTTGAACACTGACCTTCAAGTCCGTCCGTTTAATTGTAGCCTGATCGATGCTCGCATATCTGGAATTTGCTCCTAATTCACGAAACCTTTTCCATATTATCGTTCGAAAACCAGTCAAATTGAATCGTGTACACATGCAGGCTACTTTATTAATTCGATATAGTCCAATAAGTTATGTTATTTGAGAGTGAATATGTTTAGGTAATATATCGACAAGTAGGTTTGAAAGGGAAGACAGGAAGGCTAATGTGTTTACAATTAGGGATTCGAACCAAGGATACGGTAAGAAATGCACTTCGACTGCACCACCACTTGCGGCGCCTCAGACAAGAATCCATCCATACATTCGTGTACTGTGAGAAACTGGATACATATTAATCATATAACTTTGGCACAAGTATATTTCTGATATCGATCGTTTTCGTAGGTTCTGATAGTAAGTATTATATGGGGGTCTGTGACAGTTTCTTATTCTTGATTAATTAGAAATAACATAGTTTTGTTTTGTTCGATTGTTTTTTAACACCGCACTCTGCAATATTCCACCCTACTCATATCCAATTATCCCTTTGATACAACATAGGTCAACCACTATATACTGATCACGGGTGTACGGACTGCTTGTGTGAAAAGAGGACGTAACCAGACGGTTGGGTTGAGTTGGGTTCAACGCTGCTTTTAACATTATTCCAGTTATATCACGGTCTGTCAGCTTAATGTGGGGGAAAAGCCAACAGTAATGCAGGTCTCGGGCGTTTACCACTTCGTCGAAATCAACGAGCACGGGTATGGTGCTGACAAACCTAGAAATATAATGAATCTATTCAGTGGCAGATGTGGCTAAAATGTTCATGACATGGTTACTGTATCCAAAAATTATATAAAATTCAATTTAGATGGACTCACGTGCCACTGTCAAGGGCTAAAAGGATACTTGTGTTTCGGGTGGACAGACTCGATGACTTGGTCTACTGAATATCAAAATACCCACACGACGTACTGGATTGGCTGGCGCAGACTCCAGTATGTACAACCCGCCTCGTAGAGCTGAAATGTTGTTGAATTCGGCTGCAATTTTTACAATTGTCAGTCGACGAACTAATCCCGCTAAGCAAATCATGACGTGTCCTACAGCAGTCAAAGTGAATGGGACCGGTTTCCTTGACCACATCCCAAATACCAGACACGTGAGTCAAGGTAGCAGGTGCACACTGCGATATGAGAACCTAAGTAACAACGGATGAGGAGCATTAGTAAGCAGGTATACTGATCATGAGGCCACCTGCGTTGAGGTCTGGTCCATTTCAGTCCTGTTATATCATGCGAATAAACGAGAACAGCAGGGCGCATTTGCAAATGTCAGGCTGTCGATACTGTCAAGTATGTATACGTATGTATATGTTGTATGTTGTGTCCACTCCAGAAACGTTGTTGACAATCAGTGTGACAGTTGGGTTTCGCGTTTTTATATACCATAATAGCAGCCGTGGTAATTTTCGTTAGGTGTGCTTGTTCATTATGTCAAACATATGGCAGATGCACTCTCGAAAGAGAAATGTATTTACTTCAGTTTTGAGAAGGGCCTATAATTACTCACTTTAATGTTATTTGTTATTATTTTCCCGAAGCCACGGAGACTTCTGCACACAAATTATTCTCCCTTTGACATTTTCTGAAAGTTCGAAATAACAAATGGGAAAATTGTAACCTTTTTACATGTGTTTTCGGGTAAGATGTATGTGATAAGATCCTTTAAATTTTGAGCCTTGATTGGTGGAATATGGAACGGTTATAATCTAGATACGCATTTAGTGCATTGATTACATTTATAGACATAACAGAACTACCTGCATTCATATCATGATCATGAACAGTTCAATCCCACTTCGAGCCGTAGGAGATGATGAAGCTCTTCACATAGGACTACATGATCATACACATCAATATTCTCCTGTCTCGTCTCAGGACACAGTGGTACAACAGGGCGTTTTGCATCGTCCTCTTCAGCCCGATAGTTCCTGAATTGATGGCAGTGTCCGGTTTCAAGTAGATATGCTTCATACTTAACAGGTTGATGAATAACATGTACATTGCATAAAAGAAGTGATACTTTCACTTCTAACATCCTGGAATAGCATTACCGTGATATTTTAATGCAGTTAAAATTACACGGACCTATTTACAATGTTTTTGATCATTCATACTTTTTACACATTGTTTAGTCATAATTAAATCCATGAAATGGATAGATGTAGTTATTATGCACGTATTGCGTACAGTTGTCTGAATGAAAGCATATCAGAACAGAAATGTAAGAGAATTTCAACGTCCATATGTTAAAGTATTGGTGAACGTATAATATATATTCCGATAATCGCCGTGGGAATTCCGGGTTAGAAGAGATCCATAGTGACATGCTGATCAGACTCGAGGACTTGGTTGATAGCATATCATCGTAACCCGACGGCGTTGATCGCTTGTAACAAGATCAATTACTGGATTGTCTGCCCCGACTACATTATTTGGAAGCCGCCAACATAAAAATTTATCCATTTCACATGTACATGCAGATGGAATTTTGTGTGTTGCCTTAAACAGCAAACAAACAAACCATTCAGATAATAGCGTTGAACTGCTTGGCACTATTTCTAGGTACTATATACATCATATTAATATTATGTATGTAGTTGAAGCAGGTGCATGCCACATAGTACGGAATCAATAATTATTGGAAGTAGCTAACTCCTCCCATAGTATAAAGTCAATATTGAGATGTGGGTCAAATCTAGTCATTTCTTCGAAATATTCACCTATTAGCTAAATCATTGAAAGCACATGTTAAATGATGGTTGCAGCAAAAGTAGTCTTCTATAGGATCATAGATCAATAAGTCATGTAGAGAGTCTCTATTTTAAGTTATGTCCCAAGTGTTCAATTATAGTCGCAGCAACAACACTAACTCTAGAAGTGAAACGTCGTACTTTTAGGAAGCTCACCTACAGCTTATTAACCCTCTCAGGTCAATCCAAATCTAGCCAGTCAATCTAGTTTATATTTCTGTTAACGTATGTTAAATTGCGTCGAAAGTAGTGTTTAGTCATTGTAGAATTGTTTTTTCAAGCTGATGAAAACTGCATCAAAGAGGGAGTCTGTGTTTGTGATTGCAGACATAGCAAGGGCAGCCGTTGTAATTTCTTCTCAAACCAATCTGAATGTAATTTGTTTCAGAGGTAAGGTAATATTAAGTTTGATAAATATAAAATTCATCACTCCTGAGACTCGGCAAAACCGATTAACTGAGACTTATATTTATCATATTCACCGAAACGTTTCCCGTGTTTTTAAAGAAATACATCGTAATTGTTACAGCCTTATGGTTCACAATGCATACGAATAATTTGATTTTACTCATTGTCCGTGTGAAACGATTGTTGTTTGTGTTGTGTAAGGCTGTTGCGCATATTAAAAAAGTCCTGTTTTCGGTTAGCATAATATGTATCCTTGAGTAAAGTCATAAAGCCTTAAACACATAATATGTTCTTTCTGCAGTCTGTGTGAGTGCTGGGTGCTACTGGTAGGGCAGAAAATACTTACTCTTTTCGCAAACACCGGGTGTCACAACTCATTTTCGGCGATCCACTTCTAATATTTTCACCGCTATTTTGCCTTTTACACCAAATGAAATCTGTTTCGTCGGATATTCGAAACTGGTTATTCTGCATTGGCGTTCTGTATTTAGTTTACAAAACGCTTTAAATGCATTTTATGAATACACTTACTCATGGAATGTCTCCAAAACAAAAAATCGATTTTTGGGGTGGGCTTGCATGTATCTACATGTACCAAGGAATTAGTTTACACTGGAGTAAGAGATTTGTAAACGGAATATAATCATTAACTGAAAATGCGTTTAATGCCACGTACTGCCTCTTGAAGAAATCCCGAAATCTGTTGTTGTACCAATATTGTTATATTGTTCTGAACTATGGGGTTTTGAGAATGTAAATATTGTAGAAAGAGTTCATCTTGTTTTCGAGAATTGCATCTGGCGTACGAAAATCCAAACATAATTTTATGGTGTATGGGTAATTAGGCGGAAAACTTCTAAATATTCAAATATGTAAACGTGTTATCTCGTTTGACATACTCGTACTTATTAGGTTGATGTGACAAATTTAGCACATATACCACTCAATCATACTAAGAAAGTCCCTATAAGAAACCCGTCTACTTATCCACGGCTGAACATGATTAAACCTATTTTGAACAGTGTTGGCCTAACATATGTTTCAGAAATGCACAACACCGTGGAAAGTCTTAAAGGTTGATGAGATTTTGAAACATCAGCCTATACAAAAACTGTCACAGTAATATTCGCTCGAGTTAAAAGGGATATTTTTTATAAATATTTTAAACACCTACCAGAATTAAGAAAGTATTTACTCCTTCCTCGTAAGCTATCTTTGTCATTGCTTACTTTTAAAGACATAAAATATACTAGCCACATAAAGAAACTGTGCACGGAGAAAATATATACTGGATTGAAATACAACACAGCAAGAACAAAATGATGCAGACGCTGTAGCAGCTGAATGATCGGGCCATAAGAAAATGGCAACGGGACCTGAACAACATCTGTTACGATGACGTCAGAAGATCAAAATGGAGTAGGGGCTCAAACGACAAAGTCAATAGCGGGTATGACCACCCTGTGCGTGAATCACAGCAGTGCATCGGCGACGCATGGAGTCCACCAAATGGGCATAGAAGGCCTGAGAAATGGCCTGCCATATCCTCCTCAAATCCTGTGCCAAGTCACGGACGTTATCTGGAGGATGTGAAAGACGACGCAGACAGCGCTCCATTTCATCCCACACATGCTCTATTGGGGAGAGATCTGGAAAATTTGCAGGCCATGGCAGTAACATTACATTGTAATGGTGAAAGAAATCCATGGCGAACCTAGCCGTGTGATGACGAGCGTTGTCCTGTTGAAATGTCAATCCCGGGCCATGACGTTGCAGGAAAGGAATGACCACAGGCTACAGAAACTGATCTCTGTAGCCAACACCGGTGAGATTGCCCTGAACAACCACCAAAGGGGTTCGGTGCCGTGCTGTTATCCCACCCCAAATCTTCACAGAGCCACCTCGAACATGATTTCGACACCATCTTAGACGGTTGACGCGATGACGGTGTGTCAGGATGTGACGTATGGCAGGGCGTCGTGGTCGAATCCCGTACTGACGTAAACGATTCCTGACAGTGTTGGGATGGATACGGCGCAGTCCAGGAATTGTCCGGGACGTCGTTACTGCCGTTTGGAACCTGTGTCGGAGATGTGTAACTCGAATCCATCTGTCCTGTCTTGGCGTCGTTACTCGGGGACGTCCTGAACGTGGGTGGTCGGCAACGTCATTAGTGTTCTGATAAGATCTCACCAATGCCGATATCGTGTTACGATGGCATTGGAAATGTGTTGCCACCTGTTGTTGCCTCACTCCCGCTCGGATCATTCCAATGGCTTCATGACGCTGTGCAGCTGTCAATCTTGGCATTATTTGCTTGTGATATGCTTGTGTCTGCGCCTGAGAAGTTTTGAATTTTTGAATGGCCACAGATCATGCTTTCCAAAGTGACAGCGAATATTGAGTTGCACATGCTGTGTACAGCTGCACAGGATGCACGTGCAGTAACACATTGCACGTCCATAGGCCCCCATCAATGACGTCATATCGCATGGCACGTGCATGAGCGTTTGAATGTCCCCAATAATTGCTGTGTTCAAACCTATATTTAATATGTGGACGGTGTGCCCTTATATCTATATTTTCTCCGTGCACATTTTCTTTATGTGGCTAGTATATTATCAACCTGTTGAGAGTGGCCGGTAAAAAAATGTACCATGGGAAAACAATGCAATTTATGTAACTCACTTGCATTTGGTGACGCATTCCACTACTTTGGAATGTGAAGCACTGTTACAATTCAAATTGACCCTCATACAATACAAGAAAATGTCCGAATTTATTTAAATTGAGAAAAATGCTGACACATATTAATATAAGAAATCTGAAAGACCTGCCGCGATTTATTGTCCGTCTATCAAAAGTGATTAGTGAAACTATGTGAATTTGAGTACCTACCATCTTGATGAATTGTTTACATCCATATGTTGTAAATTGTATTTCGCTCGTGTAACACCCTTGGTGGTCTTTGAGAGTAAATGAAATGACGTTAACAACAAAGTCAACTTTGAACCTAATGGCCTTGTTCTCGGTGACGCATCTTCCCCTCAACGTTGTTAATGTCATGGTAAAGCTCCGTTCGTTTCGGATATTGAGTGATATGTCTTAAACGACACGAATGCTGTCTGTCCAGTAACCACCATGCTGTCTAAAAGTTCCAGACGCCTAATTGAAGACGTCAGTCTAAATCGATGATGGCAGAGATAATCACGGCAAAGTCCAAATATCCTCCTAATAGCCTTTACCAACCCAAGAGTCATGCGCTTGTGACCTATGAAGATCCAGGGTGGACTTCAGCAACCCATGCTTGCCGTAAAAGGTGACTATGCTTGTCATTAAAGGCGACTAACGGGATCGGGTGGTCAGGCTCGCTGACTTGGTTTGATGCATGTCATCGATCCCAATTGCGTGGATCGATGCTCATGATGTCAATCACTGGATTGTCTGGTCCTGATTCGATTATTTACACACCGCCGTCATATATCTGGAATATTGCTTAGTGCCGCGTTAAACAACAAACCAACCAACCAACCAACCATCTCTACCGCCAATCTTCAAATCTTCATTTACTCGACAGTTCCAGTAGCCATTTATAATCAATTTAATATATGTATGGTAAGGATTCAATATATTTTGGGAATGTATATGATATAAATGAAGATTAATGTCATGTTTAAATGACTTTGGTAGGTTACTAACTACGCTAAAAGAAGTAGCACGATGAAACCAATAAGGCAATTCTTTGTTTACGTATCAATGAAACCATAGTCTGGTCGAGAAGTCATCGTCATTGAGTTGCGAAACGGAGTGATGCATAACAGTATCCTACAAAGTTATGATGCATACCAAAAATCCCTCAGTGTGCTCATCCACAGGAGCGTAATAAAGTTAGGCCAGAGTTTCAATTTTGAAATAACATTTGACGAGAAAGCAAATCGTTCTTCAAAATCGGCACTCATCAACTGTGTTATAAATAGGCAACGAAATCCTGAACTAGCTTGTTTTTATCGGTACCTCGAGCAGTGGTTTCAGCAGACGATGCCATATCGCCTTACAGACACATGCTTATGATGTAGTCGGAATCGCAAGATGCACTATACTTTTATTAGAGCTATATTGTTATGATCACTACCTTGCCATTAATGTTCGTGTTGTGATCGAGGCTGCTTGGTGAAGCCAGTGTAACTTCAGACTTGACCACTCTTTGCCATACATTTACTATGCTCACAGTTAAGATTGTCAAAATCACTATGAACAAGAGCTCATGTAGAAGTTACAATACCGTGATTAACGTTTCCCTCATTGGACTAAGAGAACTAAGAGATATTGTAATTTGGGGATTACTGTCGTTCTGAGAAGGATTTAAGACCTTACCAGTATATTGGGTTGGCAAGATCCTGTTTGTTAAAGAAAGAGAGAGCCGAAGGTCGGTGATTCGATCCCAGGCCGAACCATACCGAAAGACGTTAAAAGATGGCAATTGATGTTACCCTATCTTGCGCTCGGCATTAAGGTGCTTAACCAAGGACTTGTCGGCTCAGTATACTTCGTCTGAGTGGGGTATTCATGTTAAGCTGCGACATGGTATCTCAGTAGTCTAGCACACAAACACAAACACAAACACACACACCGTGAAGATCCGGGGTAGAAAAGGTCTACTCATGATGTCCGTCACTGGAATGTCTGGTCCTGACTCGATTATTTACAGCCGTCATATAGCTGGAATATTGAGTGCGGCGTTAAACAACAAACCAACCAAACAATTCTGAGTTTTGAGTATGTTCTTGTATATGACCAATTATGCTGTCATCACCAGGGGGAAGGTTGTGCTCAGACGTGTTTCCGGCATAGTCTCTGACTGGTATACTTGCTGCTACAGAACCTGTCAACACATCTCCAGTAAACATTTCTCCCTTAACTAGTACTTGTGGGGCACCCTAAGGCCTGCCATATCGCAATAAAGACGATGTTGAATAGCCACATCTACTTTAATACTGTGCTCTGAGTACTATGTGAACTATGTGTGCATTAATTGAAAGACAAGGTTTAGGTAATAGCAATCTTCTCTGACTTCATCTACTCTTTTTGTCAAAACAAAAAGACCTTTTTTGTACACAGCATTCATTATGAAAACAAACTAAGTACAGATTTGATTAGGTAATGTATCCAAAACACAAGACATTAAACTTAATAAGGTATCAAGAGAAGGAAATATGAAATATAAGGAACAATTTCGATTGATCCATTCCTTAATTAATGTTCTGCATTTTGGGAGTTCTGTGTTTTGAGGGGTCTGCGTTATGGGCGGATACCGCCTCGCTACCCAACTGCGGGATAATGATGGTCGCACTGTTGCTTCAGCCCAGCGTTGTGATATATGTTTCATCAATGTGATATATGTTTCATGGTGAATCTCCTAATGTATAAGGACTCAATTGGTGCTGGGGAGAACGGCAAGGTTTTCTCTTTCTGAAGACTTCATTAATTTCTTAACAATTTCAAAACTTTGAGAAGGAATAATTCCTGTATCGTGTGGTCAATATTTCCTGAATAAATGCAGTATCAAAGTTAAAATTCACGAAGTCACTCTAGTGGCTCTGCCAATACGACTGCATTTGCATTTCATCTCCACAAGGAAGTAACGATTACAACCAGATACAGCACTAGGCTCTGTCACCTCTTCTGTCTTATTGATACTAGATAGTTTGCCTTTATTAATGACTTTGGTTCAGTGTGTAGTGAAACGTCAATTATCACGCCACATCTGTTACGAACGTAAACGCCGTGCTACACGTTACCATCGACTTCTTTCATTCTTTGTGTCACGTTTTGTCAATGTTTGGTTAAAACCTCTGCAAGTCTGCCCTGGCTTCAACCAACCGTCTGAGTGGTTCTACGCATTTCATGACCGCTCCTTGTTAGGACACAGGAGCTGAGAAAAACATTTAGCATTTAAACCCATTTGTGTCCCACTGTATGCACAGTTGATTCCTTTCCTATAAGGTTAATGTAAGTTGAGAAGTGCCCGCTGTTGTCGATAGTTCTATAATATGCCCCTCAAAATCCCAGACAAACTTTTTTCAACTTATACATTTTCCCGTAAGCACTTCTCTGAATTTGAGAGAAAACATGGAAGGAGAGAAACAGTGCTCGGATTAAAAGCTTGAAAAACGTCAAGGAGTGATATATGAATAAGTGACGCTAGCGCCAAAAGGTTCTTTTCACCCTTGGACATATCATGTAAGGGATGCTTATTCCAAACTTCTCTTGTGTGGAGTGACTGCTAATCCAATATTATTTAAGAATCCAAAGACCTATTTCAAGAAGGTATTCGAAAGTGTATTGCTTTGGATACCGTTGGGAATGCATTGGGTTGTTTTAGATTTCAGTGGATTGTGAACTCGACATTTAATTAATCAATATGTTGTTGAATATCATGAAACCAAAATTTGATATAAGATAATTATGCTTGGATACAGTGTCATCCTAATTTAGATAGCTTGGAACGTTTATGGATGACAGTTGTTTTTGCTCAGTGAATAAAGGGAGACTTACTCGCATGTTTTGTCGATGCGTACGATATCGTATATATTGATCATTTCCACGACCAAATTAAGTTTGCTCTTATATCGAAATTACAGTAAAGGTTTGTGTTTTCACATGATATTTGTTGGAAGATTCGATACACTTTTAGGCATATTTATCGTCAAATTATTATTATTTTCGTGAATAATAGACATAGTTTTGTAGTTTCTGGTGCCTTGCCCTAGCTCTTAAACAGATATGTGTACTGATTCGTGGATTGTTAGACATTGTTCATTAGATTGTTCCGAAAGCGGGGTCGATTGTACGATTCCGACTATATCATGAGCAAGTGTTTATGAATCACTACCAAATACTGGTGATACCAGGTGTTCGGGAAAAGGTGAGCGTTTCCTGCCCCACCATTGGACCCGTCACAAACACATACAAAGGCCAGTCAATTGTTCACCTGAAAAAAACATAGCAGAAGGCACATGTCAAGAAACAAATAGCTTCGGATATTATTCTTGTCACTGATGCGTCAAATTTGGAAATGTCCTCCACATGTCTACCATAAAACATTCTGAAAGCTTTAACGAGACCTTTAATGTGGCAACCTTGATCAAACAACTTCTGAGCAAGAGTCGTATGACGGTTGAAATAGTATGCTCTATTGTACCTTTAAAGTTGTGGACACCAATGGCTTGAGCTGCAGGAATATTGTTTGACTTAAATTATCCAGTGTGTTCATGGGACTTAAGCTAGAAGCTATCCACATGCACCAAATCTAACGTTCGGAAATTGCGAAGGCCAATACTCTGGCTTATATTCAGACCATCCATTACATTGCATGGTAATCAACTTGATATTTAAAAAAAAAACCAACTACAGTTTTCTGAGTATTTAACAGAGGATGATTTAGGTGTTTTATATGGATGCTTTATCTTAATGCGTCTTAACCAACAGGTTAGCTACACTGGTATAACTCACTCCTCTTGTCAAAAGTCACCTTCAAAAGAAATATACTGAACCAAATTCAAAACATAACAATCCTAAATATTTAACATTTTGAGCAGTTATCATTGTTGGCCCTTATTATGTATTTAAACAGTAATGGCCACGTATGGTCTTCAGATAACACCCGTTTTTGTGCAGGTGAATCGATCAAAATCATGTGCACAGCACTATAGTGGCAAAAGTGGTTTTTCACGTGCAACTGGTCACGAAGCCATAATACTGCACGTGTTTTCAGCCATACTTGTTAGCAGTCATTAAAAACAAAGTGACAACATATATTATGTCAAAAATCGTTTCTTTCATGACCCAACTTAATCTAGCTTTGGGAATATTGAGAATGCATATGGTAACTGAAATTCAGACGGGAACAATTAAACTGTTTTTGAGCAGATATTTGTAACTGGATAAGTGCGGTCTATAAATGTATAATGAAATAATAATATATAATAATATTATGACGAGTATTTAATACGTAAATTTAATCAAAGCTTTGCGCTTTCCTTTATATTACTGTCTGTTTAACTCAAGTGTCTCTCCGTACAGGGGCGGTCGGGTAGCCTAGTGGTTAAAAGGGTTCGCTCGTCACTCCGAAGACCCTGGTTCGATTCCCGACATGGTTACAATGTGTGAAGCCCATTTCTGGGGTCCCCCGCCGTGATATTGCTGGAATATTGCTAAATTGCGGCGTAAAGACTACTCACTCACTCTCGGTACAAATTTTCACTTACCGACCATGCTTAATTCAGCTGTAGTAATCTTGATGTGTTCATGTGGTGTTTGTTTACATTTCTACAAATTCATTATTTGAGTAATTGATAACACTATTTATGTACCAATTAAACTACTAGTTAAAGTCGTGCCACAATACAGTCTGTTCGAGAGTATTATCATTGTCAGACGTGCCCTTCAACATCGTATTTTTACTAATTTCTGATAGTGTGTAAAGAGTTTACAGTCAGAAGGATAACAAAACGGCTGACCATGCTACCCGAAAGGCAAGCTAACCCTTTTCACGAACACCTTGTGTCATCACTGATTTTTAGTGACACATTTACATACTACTTTCCACTTTTTCGCCTTTAGTGCCCAAAGCAATCTGGTTTCGCTGATAATTGAGAAAGATTATTCTCTGGTTTTGACGTTGCATATTTACATCCAAGTCTAATGCAGCACTGGTGAGCAGCAACAAAGTAGACCCTGACCATGCTGCCCGTGACGCATCTTCCCTGAACGTTGTTAATGTCAAGGGAAACCTCTTTTCATTTTGGGATATTGAGTGATATGTTTGAATCGACACGAATGCTGTCTGGCCAGTAACCACCATGGTGTCTAAAACTTCCCGACGCCTAAATGAAAACGTCTAGTTCATGAGTGATCGATGATAGCAGAGATAACCATGACATTGCCCAGATATAGAGATCCTCTTAATAACCTTAAATACCAACCAAAGAGCCATGTGTTCCATATTTATTGCCCCGCCTGCTGATGAGGACTCTTTATGCAATGCTCAGTAGCTGTTGAACGCTCTATGATACAGCGGATAGGTAAAATAAATACATGTATTCCATCATGTATATTTGCCATGAAGATAAGGATGTGGAGGTGTCTTCGGGACCAGTTTGTAGTGAGTGAGTGAGTGAGTGAGTGAGTGAGTTTGGTTTTACGCCGCTTCTAGCAATATTCCAGCAATATCACTGCGGGGGACACCAGAAATGGGCTTCACACATTGTACCCATGTCGGGATTCGAACCCGGGTCTTCGGCGTGACGAGCGAACAACCAATTTGTAGGTTGGGACCGAACATAGATAGATGATATGTTATATAGGGTAAACTAGGATAGACAAATTAGGTATGCGACAACGAAAGTCTACAATGGATTTGGGGAAAAGAGTGACGGCGAAACAGGATCCGAAGCGCTGTTGAAGTGCAATATGACAACGCTCCTTGCGGTCTTCCCCTCCGCCTATCATGTCACGCTACCTTCAAACTGCTATTTTCTCAAACAAGGAAACTATCTTCATAAAGGTGTTTGACTGTATTCATGACTGCATGATATTAGGATGGTCGCAGACCGCTATGGCAAGTTATTTGAAAGACCATGGGGAAGGGAAATGAGTGCCGAGTGCGTTGAAACTATGCTTCACGTGTTGGATGACCTTGCAAATTGTATAGTTTGAAGCATCGATGGAAATCACTGAGAAACATTGCCGCACATATAAATGCATATGATACATTTTGAAGCGTTCGTTGTTTGAAGGGACCATTGTGTAAACGGGAGCATAATGGACAAAGAGACACCTTGAGCACATCAGTTATGAGCCACGGACACTGACTCCTGAGGATTAACAGTCCCTGGACATTGTCACTTAGGTCCGAAAGCCAAATGTGACTCTCGCCCCAGGGTCCAGTGGACATAGACTTCGAAGAACTGTGGGTTCGAATCCTGGTTCTCCCGATCATGTTTCTAGGTTTTTAAGCACCACCTGGGCTCGTTGGTTTCACCAAAGTGGAAAACGTCTGAGACCTGCGTCACTTCTGGCTTTCCTGACATGCCGTGATAGTACTGGAATACAGTTGAAAAACGGAGTTATAACCTCACTCACTCACTATATTACAATTAAAACATAATTTGAATTCATGTTGTTTCTCAAAAGCGAAAACACAAACCCTAAGTGTAATGTAGCTTTAATGAAAACAACATAATTGGATCTTCAAAGCGGGGTGAAGAGGATGTTTGGAGACGGAATATTCTCCTTAATATGAACATCGTAATTTGTGTAAGTATTATGTTGTCAGTCGCATTTCGTAATTGCATACTTACTTCTACCATTTTTCTTTTGAAAATGCCATGCGATTTTAGGTCAATGTATGTTAAGTACACATTTTGCTGTCAACCGACAATCGTGACGGATCAGAGTGTCCCCAAGTAAAGTTTTAACATACACTGAGAATGGAATTGAACGCAATATTGCGAATATAGAATACTAGCTAAGCTAAGTGATTGAGCGACACCTGCTTTTACAAAAACAGCATTGCCACATTACTGTCATGAACGAAAGAATGCTCTTTTAAAACATATTTTGAACAGAACGATATATTTAACAGTTAACACTTAAAAACACAATATGAGGGATGGGGGTTCTTGTAATCACAATTGACAAAAAATGCCTCATTCAAAAGCAGTTGCAAGGCTTCAAAACTTAGAAATTCAATTAAATTATAGCCAAACCAAACATACCATATTTTCATTTTTTTTAATGTTTAATGGGGTCTTGTGGATACAGCGTCTCCCCGGTAGCGGATGATTGTCCAGTACCCTGTTGCGTCAAACCAAAACAGGTTAAAACTGGCCATGGGTATTTTTTAACCTGTTCGTGCATACATGCACCTTGCTATATACTTACAATAATCTTGAACGCAACGTTAACGCCTCATTTCACCTTACCTCACCTTTTGTCTGTACGTGTATGTAAAGACATAGAACATTGACATTTTCCCAGGGTACATAATCATGAACAAAACAATCAAATGCATTCCTGCACACTTTCCAGCACACTTTCTTATATGAAGGAAGCTCTTCGACTTCGACTCTTCGATAACTTTGATATTATTGGTCTCCCAACTTTGAAAGTGTGGAATAAGAGCTATTTACAGCTTGGAAAGCGATTTTGTTTGTTCCAGTGTCACTAATTCATACACATTTATATAACTTCTTGACGTTTGTCAAACCCGAGCCCTGGCTCTCATTCTCCATGGTTTCTATCAAAATACGATAAGGGTTTTCTGGGGGATGAATCAGTGACGAGATAAGAACCAGTCTAGACTGTGGAGGAGCATATTTAAGAAATGTGGTACAAAAACGACCACTTCTCTACGCTATAGTAGTCTTATGCGAAATCACTGAAGTATGCGCTCGTCTACATGTCCCTATATATAGACGCAGAAATGAAGAGAATTCATACACACGTTGAAAACATCTCATCAGGAAATTAACGTTCAAACACAGACTCGAAAGGCAATCCATAATCGTTTACAGAGCCAGGGTTCTGAATTAGACTGAATGACAATGTGAAAAGAATCCTCGCGCTCCGGAAAAAAATGTTGCCCTAATTCCTTGCAGTAGGCAAGTATGCATTATCCATGAACACTAGCGCTTTGTTAAGTTTTCAAGGAGAACATATACGACATTTGTACTAGAATACATTCAACAAAGAACATGTCTTCGTAATACTTTAGAAAGTGAGTTGTTATGTTTTTGTTCCATAGCACCATTAAATAGATAGTACACTCGAGCTCCTCATGTAGGTAAATACACTCTAGGTTGGTGACTTTCACCTAGCCGTCAGTAGCTACCCTTCAGTGCTGAGACGGCTGTATGTGTGTTGGGTAAAAACGGTCGATATCGAATGCATTTATTCTACTAAGTGATCGGTTGCAAATAAACAGTTATTAGAATAGACTGCAAAATTACATGTTCATATTTACTGTTGTCCCGACACGAATGGGATGTACGTGTAAATATTATTTATTCTTTGAATCGCAGTACCATACCAAACTGATATAAAATGTTCATAACGCTTTATACCGTAGATTGATACCCATGCAGCATTTCACAAGTTTAATTAAACATTGACACAATGCGACGCAAAGAATAAAGGAAGTCGATGCTTGTGGTTCGGACGGCGCGCAAATTGACAATTCACTACACTCATGCCTGAAGTCATTAATAAAGGGACGCTGGTATCAAGAAGACCGGAGAAGTTACAAAGCCTATTATCTTGTCTTGGGAATCCTGCCATGTGCAGATATGTGCTATTGTAGTTGCTGTGGGTTGACACAGTGAGTGACGATACAGCACATCGGTGCGTCTTTTCCTACTAGGGTTTGAGCTTTGTTGGAATTTGAACAAACAGAATCCTCACAGCTTCCAAACGTCTCTGGATGCGGAGGACGCCCCGCAAGTAAATGTATAATAGCACTTGGTGAATATGTACTAATCAAAACATTTCAAAGAACAACCGTAATTGCAAGGTTGTGTGTTGGCATGGCATGTAAACTTTAGTCATATGAACAAATCGCGTTTTCGTTAACTTCTAGCATACTTACATGATTACACATTACAGGCAAATTCCAAAATCACAAATGCACCCCTCCATTTTAAAAAGCCATATCCATGCTCAGACTCACCCGGTAGAAGCACCATGGTTGAATTCAGATCCAGCATCATCTCTATCACAGGGCTGGAAAAAAGCAAAATCATCGTAACCGATGCAGAAATCCCACAAATATTTACTATGACGGTAAATTGAAAGGTTCGTTTTATGTTTGTTTGTTCATTTGTTGTTTAACGCCGAGTTCAGCAATATTCCTGTTATATGACGTCGGACTGTAAACAATCGTGTCTGGACCAGACAATCCAGTGATTGACATCATGCACATCGATCCACGCAATTGGAATACGATGACATGCATAAACTAAGTCAGAGAGCCTGACCACCCGATATCGTTAGGCGCCTCTTACGACAAGCAGAGTCGCTTTTTACAGGAACCATGGGTTGCTGAAGACCTATTCTTCACCGGACATCTTCACGGGTCCGAAAAGTTTGTGGTCAGGTGATGCTTCACGCTCCAGCATGTTTAAGCTTCATCTTCGTGCTTCCAAAAACCCTCAACCGCAGTGACCATCTCGTCGTTAATGGAAAAAAGAACTTCATGTGTGATATTGGGTTGAGGAAGGAGATACGCTATGTCAGAAGAGTAAGCCGGACGTAAATTGTTCTAAAGCAGTGGAATACCAGAACAGCTTTCCTCGACGTCTATCCATGATAGCTTCTTTCAAATTTAGTTCCATGCCCTAGTATTCCTTGCTGACAGCCGTTGCAGTCAATCAGGATTGCCCCCTCACTATCCATTAAAAGAGAAGCCACGACTTTACCAACTGACCTGTGAAGATCCGGGATTAGAACTCATGCTTGTAAGAGGCAACTACAGACCAAATTCATATAGATGAATATTGAGTTAAACAATAAACGTGCAAACAAACATTACTAACTGATCAGGGTGTAGTTTTATGGAGGAAGTAAGACCAACATTTGATGTTCCCACTATTGGCTCTGTATCAAAGTGATGAACGCAGGCCTGGGTTACAATTCACATCCAAAGATTATCCGGATTCTTTTCTCATGGCCTAAGGTATCTGGATGTGTTCAGCCGGGCTAGCTTCTGATCTGATGTGAAGATTCTGGCTACCCATCTTGCAGACAGCTTTATCATATTGATAACGTGATTTAAGATCGGCTGCGCTGACTTCAATATGACCTATCAATTGTCAACGATATATTGAATAGTAACACGTCGGTGAGCCATATACATGTGGTGAACGTCCTCCACGTTTCAGACGTGGCATGTTCAGGACGACCGAACATAATGTCATGGTTTTTGCTTCTTCTGCCTTGTTTGAATTCAGCAACTCATTTCAAAACAGTTTCAAAGGAAATGGGCATTCATCCTAATCATGTTTGCTCAGCACAAAACTGCACAAACATTTTGACGACAGGTCATTTCAAACTATAAACGAAATCTATGGCATTAAATGTACCCTTTGTTGATTGATTCATGTTGACGAGACATAGCAGAAATTATCGACACGATTTAAACGAACGGCACGAACCATGCATCAACAGAAATATTTACAATAGTGTCTCAAAGGTGACTTCTCTGTTATTAACAATAACAAACTATCGGTCCGCCCGCTAGAGTAACTGCCCTTTGTCAAAGGGAAGCTACTCAACTCGAAGCCGTCTTTGATACGTCACGTTTGTTTGGAGTCTGCTTATACTGTCATAACGTTACGAAGTGCAGAGTCAGATGTGTACTAATCGACAAAATGAAACAAGGTAAGAATCCAACTGTTTTAATTTGGGGAATAGGCCCCAAATTGCAAGCCGCAGAGGTCTAGAAGAACATATACATGTATGGAAATTGATCTCGCTAGGCTTGTTTCCTCGCTAAATTGAAGTGTCCTCGCCAAATTATTTCTCCAAAGTTGCCCAAACATGTAAAATGCATCAGCTACGTACCAGTTAGACACTAATTTTCAGTATTTGAGACAATATCCACAATGTTCCTGAAACATGTTTATTAAAAAACACACAACCGTATTCCAATATGCTTGGATTAGTTTTCCTTTCAGCTTTAACCACTGCCAAAGTAAGATCGACGCTTCTTCAAACGAAAGTCGTGTAGGAGTCAAAATTTTACACTTGAAGAACTCACTTCCTATCGATTGTTGTCGTCTTTAAAAGTTATATTTGATACAGATATGGCAAATGAAGGACATTGTAAAAATCATGTATCTTAGATCCGAGAAAATCCACTCGTGCTGTACTTGATGGCACACAAAGCAGGAGATCGTGTGTGAAAATGTCACTTTGCGCTAATTATCGTTTCATGGGTCCGTATAAAGATTCATGTAATCGTCTCCAACAGTTTGAAGATTTAATTGGCAAGTCAAGTGTGCTCTTCCACAGAGGAGATTTGCTCAAAATATGAACATTAAATATCAATTCTGTTTCAAAAATATATTTTTTATATGATTTAATTGTCGTCTCCAAATGGCACATCTAATAGGACACATATGAAATTAAATTGCCTGTAAATCCTTACAAGGTTTATTTCTGGATAACTGCATTTGAATGTTTCATGCCATGGCGAGGTTCATAGTTGTCATTATTGAACGGATAAACATGTAATAACTGCCGCAATAACTTATTTGAAATGAATGGCAATGACATAAATAGCTCTGTTGATTTAATTCATTTTCGTAACTAAAACTTGCTCCTTAACCAAAATGATTTATTCAAATGAGCCAAGGAAGTCATGAAAAGATATAATGCACTAATTCGATATCGCAATTCAGCATATGAGCTGTATGATCACGATATTTTATGTCGGCCTTAAAGTATTTCTCAAGTATTTCCGTGTTTTGATAATATCCATGGTGAATTAATGACTTGTGAATTGTGATCCATTGTATAATGTATTCAGGACCGAAAAATTCGTCTGTTATTTTTTCCAAAAGCTGCAAATACATTCACATTTCTGTCCTTAGTCGTGGTAACTCCATCTTCATCGACTTCGTAGCTGATGTCAACATTTCTGATACGGAATTTGTCCTTCAAGTGTTTGAAGTGACGGTAATGTTTGTTATCATTTGTTCTCATCATTACTTCTCCTTAGAACAGAAGACGAGACAAAAGGGGGTTTCCCTTTTCACTAGGTGTTGAAATTATGTTTGATATATACGTACCACTGGGGTAGTGCTGTCCATGCCAAACTGCAAGTTGGTAAGTAGCAACTACCATTTTCTCACTGGACACTAAAGCATGGTTTAGGCAAGTTGTCGTCCTGTAATTCATATCTTGAACTAAATCGAACTCATATCACTCACCAAAGGCCTTCCCTACCATACTCGTTATAATACTTATAGACAACACTCAATATAAAGTTCGATATTTGTAACTTTACTTTTGATGTCATCTGGCGCGATCGCGACGAATCGAAAACTAGGTGCTTTCAGCGTGAAAACGATACTATTAATTCATACTGGTGTACGTTTGTGTCATTTTAGCTTTATAATGCTATTTTAGGCCTTGTTTCAATTTACAACCTTTGTCAAATCACATTGTTTACTGTCCAGCGAGAAGATTGTAGTATCAACTTCTGGCTTGGCATAGACCTCCTGTGTATACTGCATTCAATATTTGTATCATTCGCAATTAACATAAATACACTTACATTGTACAATAAACAAGTAAATGTAGGAACAGATGTAAGGTTGGCATGCTGCTTCTTGCATACCATATTTTGATATTTCCACAGGATATGACTTCAGGGTCGTGAGCTTTTAGCTGAATGTCTAATATTTCACGACATGTCAGAATATTTTTGAAGTGAAACACGGATGAGATTTAACTATATTAAATTGATAAAAGTTGTGAAATCTGGCTTTGTAAAGCATGCTCAGCCGTTCCTGGTAGATGAGGTGCGCAACTCTGGACGTCCAGTTGAGGCACCTGTCACCTATTGGCCATTCTTGCTCCGACATTGATGTAATGAAGACTGATGGTCGTATGAATACTCCAAGTGTCATGGTAAAGAAATTCCATTAATGTAATATAAAGTAATAGTTCCTCCGTGCCTTCTCATATACTGTACTTATTCGAACTACTTTTCTCAATATTGCACTTTTCATGAACCTCATGTCAAACGCACAATCTCATTATGTATTTATAGCAATATTGAATATTTGATATAATTGCCCACGTGGTGAGGATACATGTGATGGAGATGTTAGTTCACTGTTGGGGTAAAAATAATTTTGCGACAAGGGACCTTACACCCACTGACACCCACCCTTGTCAACACTAGCAGTCAACACCGTCAATTAACAGTGGCCAAGCTGAGAAATGCCGTAAGCAAGGCCGTAGCGAGTAATCCAACTGCATCAGTCATAAGTGACAAAAGCAGGTAGAGGCGAAAAAGTATTAAGACTTTTCTATCAAATCCATACGTCAAAATTAAAGTTTGTTTTATCTATTTGTGATTGGAAGGCCATTACAAAAGCATCCATGAACGGTTACGTTGGAATTACATGGTTTACATATGTTAAAAGAAACTAAGTTCTTGAAAATGGTAAATTCATGAATATTATCTTACGTGAACTGGCGAAATATTTTCCGTCGGGATGGCGGGGTGTCATGGAATCTGTGTTGGATTTGACACTATAGTTGTTCTATTCTCATTACAAGATGTAAGTGTACTCGTACGTGGAGTTTTGTAAGTCGAAATAGGCTTTTTAGCAAATCAAGATGAAATATTTGTCTTTACTTTTCAGCAATATGAGCTGCACGTGGATACTCAGTGAAGACAATGACAACGATACAATAAATCGTACCGTTGTTGATATGGCAATGGAAATGTTACTTTTTTATGCCTCTGGAGGAGGTATTCGTTTGCAACGGAATACTCAACACAAGGTAATGTGTACTTAATTTAAGTATAAGCGACAAAACTATTTCCATAATCATTCCGACAACCACCACATGTATGTGCTCATGACCAGCATGTGTTTAGACCGCGTGTTCGCGTAATGATGAACGTATCGTACCCCACTGGTGGAACTCGTTACAAACATCACTTGTCTGCCATACAGCTACCTCAACATGTCTCCCATAAAACATTACATCACTATGGTCTTGAAAGATGTCACCCTGATCAAAACACTTTTGAGCAAGAACCGTGTGAGACCTTGAAAGGACATGCTTGATTGTATCGCAGAAATTGTAAAATGTACACATCAAAAGCTGGAACTATTGAAATATTGCTCGACGTAAAGAGAAAGTTAACTATTGGAGAGTTGAATATTATTATAAGCAAAAAAATCCTTGCCATAATCATCTCCACTACAAATTTCTACTCAAAGCAGCGTGTACGTTTCCTATTGTTTGATTAGCATGCGTATATGAATCTCTATCACATAATGTTTATACCAGCTGCAGGTGTTCGCGAAGAAGTGAGTGTATTCTATCAACTGGTGGCACCATCACAAACACATGCAAAGGCAAATCAATTCTACACCTGTTAACACACGGGAACATTAGGTACAAATCAAAAAAGAGTATTGCGAATACTATATTATTACTGATCAGAATCTTTATGCATAGATACGAAATACATGAGGCTGTTTCACTGATCTCTTTTATTTCTATTTCGGGTGGGTAAATCTGTGTAAGGGATTGGCTATTTGATCATTTTTGGCCGGTGTCAGATCCTTGCTATTAGCTTAAGCTAAGTTGCACTTCTTAGTCAAATTCACATGTCTTCATTTTGCCAATCCGAGCAGAAATTCCGGTTCTTATAAATAAAGAGACATTGATGCGTACGTATTGCCTAAATGTCCTATCTCCAATTTTAACATATATTTTATCTATGAGGAAGTCCAGTATATCACGTAATGTGCTTTAGTAAACTTCAGACGACAAATGCTTTCATTTTGACAAATGATTTTGATTCTCTAGATATAACTACATTTTTACTACAGACAAAAAAAGAGGAAGTGAAAAAGATAGTAAAGGTGTAGTGACGATAAATGTCTTTAAAATCAATTATGGAGGTGTACATGTACATTTTAGATCAATCTGGTGCGTCCACCGTGTTTTGCGATACACCTTGATGACATACTGTTGATAGCGATGTTGGTTGACGTCACAGAATATGTCGAACTACACTGAGGATACGCATTTGTTAGAAGTTTGTTGAAAGATAATGGAAAGGAAAAAGAATAAATAGACATAAACAGCCAATAAATAATATAATCACAAGTCATGTAAGCAAACTCCATTAAAAAAATACTGCTAAAAGCAAAGTTTTCATGCCCACTCGAGCATAGCAACCTCCCTGTATCTGTCAATCTTGGAACTCCGGGGAAAAAATGGCCACGCAGTATATAGAAACTGTGAGAGATCACGTGACCGATTTGTAAAAGCAAGCGTCGTAGCTCTTGTTTAAAAAATAAGAGATCATGCGCTATTTATGCCTTTATTTTCGTTGAATACCACATCATAACTTTAATAGGGATTGTTGGTCTTATATATTAATGTAAAAAAATCTCAGTCAGAAAATACGGTAGAAAAAATATACCGGCCCTCATCGGGTGAGGAGCACGACTCGAACACTCGTGAATAAATCGTGCTGGATCGACAGATACGCAGTTGGCAATAGGTGAACCTGATTGAAATTAACTTTGTATAACATCGGTGGGTGTTACTTTTTGCAAAAAATGTTATGAGATATAAGCATTTGCAAATATACATTTTGAAATTGACATCAGAAAATGATGGGGAGTAGCCTATTATCTAATCCGTTTGCAAATCGACAGCTTGACAACGAGCACGGCCGCCGATAGAAACAAACACATTGCAAAAAAGAATAAACGCTTATATGAACAATCTACGAACTGAAAACAATTATATTGACGGAAAATGTAACACAATTAAATGGAAAAACAAACGCACGTAATGATTTCTCTAACGGTAGATTAGTGAAAAGTGGAAATAAGCTCTGAAATATAGATCTACATGATATAAAAATAAAAATTGAGGTTAAGAAATATCCACTAGACATATATGTAAGTATGTATGACATAGAAATACAGATATAGATTAACATAAAAATACAGATATAATTAGATTGTACCTGGACATAAACATACACTGAAAATACATGTAGTTTGTTAACAGACGTGTATTTTATTTTATTTTATAAAAATTACATTATATTTTATTACATTATTACAGGTTAACTGACCTGGTGTAACACATGAACAAGTTAGGTGCCTGCCTGGTACATGGTTATAGATGTTTTGAATGTACTAAGGGTATGTACTTGATTGGCAAAAAAATACACATGCACATGCGCCACCATATTCATAGTCTCTTGATTTCAAGTGTGGGAATCAGAAATACGAAATATGATGATGTATGACTGAATTAGGCTTCCATAGTTTCATGAACCCAAATTTGTCCAGATACCACAAGGAAAGCGGGCTTTACGGGTTGCTGCAGTTCCCCTACCCTATGAATAGTGAAAATCAAGTTTCAGACACGTGGTTGCATTTTGCTCCTGTGTGAGATTCTCCTCAGGACAGGGCCAGTGCAAGACAAATGGGTCGTCATCACAGTGTTATCATTCGTTTGATTGTCAAACATGGTCAAACCAATGATGTCAATGACAGGCATAGGTCTGGTAGGCCAAGAAAGACATCTAACAGAGAGGATAGACGTCTTTTCAGGATAGTCAGACGAAATCCATTTGCCACTTCAACAGATTTAAAACAGCAGTGGATGATTACCCATCAGAGACTCTTGACGATGACCGCAAGGCGTCGTCTCAGAGCGGCTGGTTATAACACCAGAAGACCAGTAAAACGTCCTCAACTGACTGAGAGGCACATGCGGAATCGTCTGATATGGTGTCGTGCCCGTAGTCGATGGAACTTGGCCAACTGGAGAAGGATCCATTGGACTGACGAGTGTCGGATGCTGCTACGAACTGTTGATGGTCGAATACGTGTTTGGAGTTAGTGGTAATTAGTAAAAAAATATAACGTAACATTTGTTATTGTTTTCAGATTACATGACTTAGTACCACCACGCAGAAGGTGCTTACTAATACTTGGCATATTCTTGGCAGAAATTCTACTTGGTAAGCATTTTGTTGGCAATGAATACATTATTTTTAAAATATAACGAGTGTACTGTTCAATAAATGAAATAAATATTATTGATTCACAAAATCCTAAAAAAGGCTCCCAATAATATTAAGCAGGAATATGCATGAAGTATCGAGGAAATTATTTACCGTATTCGACGTAATAAGCGCCCATTATAAGAAAATGTCTAAAATGAAAGTGAGGTGAGGTGAGGTGAAATGGGGTTTAACGCCGCGTCCAAGATTATTGCACTTATATAGCGTGTGTGTGTGTGTGTGTGTGTGTGTGTGTGTGTGTGTGTGTGTGTGTGTGTGTGTGTCTCCTTGTACTAGTCCGGACTGATGCCGATTTATAGTGCTAGCACACTGAGATACCATGCCGCAGTTTAACATGAATACCCCACTCAGACACAGTATACTGACTTCGAGCCGAACGGTCCTTGTTTTAGCCCCTTAATGCCGAGCACCAGACAGGGTAACAACAAGTACCATCTTTAACGTCTTTTGGTATGACGCGGCTGGGGATCGAAACCCCGGACCTTCCGCTCTCCGGGCGGACGCTCTACCATTTGACCACGGAGGCGGTCTAAAATGAAAGTAGATCACACTTTGCCATGAAGAGAATGAAATAAAATATAATAGCACTGTCGAATATCATGGTTGTCACATGATAAATATTGTCATGAACAAGTACTAATAAATTCTAAATGTAATTTTTTTATAAGAGCCCCATTTATCTTCACACTTTGCCATGAAGAGAATGACATAAAATATGATAGCACTGTCGGTTGTCACAAGATAAATATTGTCATGAACAAATACTAATAAATACTAAATGTATTTTTTTTATAAAAATAAACATGCTTAGTTAGTTAAGAGTGTTCATTTAATTGTGTTTTCTCCCCAAATAGGTACTGAATGCACAAAATTTGCTACAAAGTGAACCTGCCTCTCAGAAGAGACAACATACAACCAGCTGATGTGAGTATATCATTAATATCCATTATAAGATATACACAAATATCAAAGATATACACAACACATTATATGCATAAAATATGAAGTTTTATTTGTCATACAACATTTTTAAATGAAGAAACATTACCCAAGGTCCAGATAATAAAAATGGGTCCCTGTTGTTTCATGATGCACAACAAGGACTTATGTTTCGTTTAATAACAAAAACTCATGTTCCGAGCAATAATCGTCGCCTCACACCTAACACAATGAATTTCAAACTGGAATCCCAGACACAGTATGAATCCAACTCTCTCACTTTCACTCGGACATCTGAAGAGGCAAGTGAAATAAACAGAACTTTTAACAAAGTTCCAACCCCTTGCATTGCATTACAAACACATTCTACTACTACACAATCCCCACGTTCAATGCCAGCAACTGGCTCAGATGAAACAGTTCCTTATATAATCAGTGCATCATATGACTCAGGTAGCACTATTTGCAACGATGTTGATGTAATTGATGTTGGAAATGTTTTGGAATAATTTATTGTTAGAGGGATATATGGTTTAAGTAATATTATTAACAACTTTATGTTTACTAATTGTATAAAAGGTTTAATGTACACTAATGTTTTCAAAAAGCGGGACATGGTTCACCGTTTCAAGAACATGGTTGTCTATATTGTATATGTACGTATAAATATATTCATTTAAAAAACATTTACATTTCTAAATTATATTGTAACCAATTTAACAATATTAGTGCAAACGATACCATGCTTAAAAATATGCATTACCGCATGCTGCATTAGAACTATTTGCACCTGAAATAAGAAAAAGCAGTTAGTGTGTTTGTAAAGGGAGATAACTGCGTATAATTATGTCCCATTTCTGTGGAAAAAATATGAGGCTAATGTATTGTTTGTTTTCAGATTTGGTGTGTGTGTAACACTCTTTCTTATGGAAGAGGGAAAGCTCACAATTGCATGGTGATGTGTGTATATCCAGCACACACATTACATTTAAAACTGCACTATTGAATTCAGTATAAGTATGTCTACAAGAAATGTGAATATGCACAATACATTTAATTCTACGAATGTTAAAACTGTACCATGTATATTGTCAGTGTAATGTATACAAGTGTATGGTTGTCATGAATTAAAAAAAGTACCATTTCTTAAATCGTTCCTCAAAACGTTTTCATATTGCCTTCTACTGCAACTTTTATGTTGTGTACAAAGGGGTTTGTTGAAACTTTAATATTTTGTGATTGTTTATATTTTGCTGTCAAAAAGGACTCATTACATACCACAATGTCAAGTTTCACAGAAGATGAAATTGACACTTTTTTGGATACAGGAACTATTCCTGGTAAGCAAAATAGTTGTTTTTTTCTTTTCTTAGAAAAAGGCTTTATATCAAATAACATAATGTTACAACATTATATATCACAGCCCTAACATTGCAATCATTATCATTAAATCACTAGACACGAGGAAATTACATCAACTACCATGGCCTGAAGTTGATTGTAGAAAACACCCACAAAAGAGGTAAAGAGTTATGTCGCACGTTACCCACTATACTAAGTTCACTGAAGCCTAATGTTGATGAGTCCAACATTCCACGCATTGGAATTATTAATCTGCAAATCCAAAATAAAGGGAATATGTCAAGAACTGTAGAATAGTTGGAGAAGAACACAGCCAAACAGGACGATTACTGTCATGAGACTGGATAACTAAAGCAGTTATAGAAGAAAGGCAGCCCATATGCAGACCAGTACCTCTCAGTAATGGAATAATTTTAGAATTTAAACATTTCATGAATTCCCTGAAAGTGACATGGAAGAATTTCATGATTTGGCTTGAAAACCTTGGAGTTAATACTTCCACTTTTACGGTGCAATCACTAACTCAGAGTGTATCATCAATCCAGAAAGTACGAGGAAACTTAATTGTACTATTTATGCATTACCATGCTAAAGGATGACATCTTCTCAAACCAGGAATAATACAGGTGTGACATGTAACAGTGCACATAAAGATGTTCTCCATGTAACAGACAAGGGTAAAGTTGGATGAAGGATGAAGAGATATGTCCATTGCGTGATCTCTACCATGGAAGCTTCAGGTCTTTGAAGGAATTAGGAGGAGAATTGTGCAATTTACTAAGGAATCATGAAGAGGAAATTGAAGTGAAAATGAATCTTCAGAAAGACTATGATTGATTGTGTGAAGAGGCAGAAGACTTACGAGAGAAATTGGCTGTTGCTAGGCTGAAAGTAGCGAAATGGAAACCACAAAATGCCAACAAGCGCTTGAAGCGTAGAGGTGAGAAAATAGGAGCCCTTGGTAGGAAAATCCAAACCTTGGAGTCCCAAAATATACAGCTACATCAGGAACATTTAGCTGCCTAGGATATTGCACAGAGTCAGTTTTCAGTAATTGAGTGAGCAGTCAAAGCAAAGAAAGACCAATGTAAACAGCTTCAGAAGTCCATATCCTATTTTAAAGAAAAATGTGACACACTGAGGGTTGAGGTGCCAAAGCCAGACATTGAAATGGAAGAGATGAAGATTCAGTGCAGAAATGAGGATAGACAAATACGGTCCTCGTTGCAGGATATTGAAGAACTGAAAGGTGACACCCTGCAGATAGAACCCATAACAGATGGGGCATCCACACAGTACGTCCGGGAAACAGTAATGTCTCTTGGGGGTAGGTGTGAACAAGATCGCCAGTTGCATTCAGACAATTACCAACAAATTGTTTCACGTTGAAATTGGACAGTTACCAAAGACAAGCACTGTAAATAACTTTTTGATGGAAGCCAACCTACTTGGGAAAATTCAAGTTGGTGAACAGATGGCGACCACGCAAAACAAATCTTTGCATTTTGATGGGACAACAGACCACCAAAGACATTTTTTTGGGATTTCAAGTAACCGGTTCAGAATATCCATCAATGATTATGTGTTAAATGAAAGTCTGAAAGGCGACACGAAAACACAGATGACAACTTTTCAATTGGTTTGCAAAGAGTATGCCACCTTATTGTCAGTGACAGGAGAGGACCAGGACTCCATTTACACCAAGCTGATCATTTTTATTTGGAATCTGATGAGTGATCAACATGTAGTCAATAAAAAGTTCAAAGATCTGCGTCGTCAACTGATTGACAAGTGTACAGGAATGTGGGAGACAATTTCTGATGATCGACGTGAACAGGCTTTAATCTATTTGTCAGCTTTTGACATCTTCTGGTCATGCTGTAGCTGGACTTCCTGTTGATTTTCAGGTGTCTTCACGTAGTAAAACATCTCACCGTGTCCGTTTTAAGCGCAACACATTTAATGTCACTTTTCAAAATGCTGCTGCTGTCATCCTTCACAGAGAAGACATCAAGGCCTTTCTGGACACAGTTGTCACTCACAATCAGTTGGTGCAGTCTGTAGCTGGAGATGTTGAAGATGACTTGTTGTTTGCAGAAATAGCAGCTGTGGCAATCAGCAGTTTTATCAGCATGTGACAGAGCCTTTTCATAGACTTATACTCAGCGACAAGTTTGCCACCCACATCGTGGATGTTGGAAAATACCCTGGAATCAATGAGAATTTCCGTCGAAGATATTTCAAGAAATCCATTCCTACTTCTGTCTTCTACACCATATCAGATGTAGCCAGACATATCATGTGTAGTTTATGAGGACAGCACCATCTTTCAGCCCAAGGATAAACAGGTAATGGCTGTTCAAATGGAAGTCCTCACTCTTATTGTGACATGTGCCCTCGTCACATACACAAGACAGTACCAAGTTGCTCCGTCAACATCACGTGGGAAAACTTCTTCTGTCCCAAATTCCAACAGCATTGGTGAGAGCATGTTTGGCATGTTGAAACACCTTTTACAGGTTAGGCCGAATGCCACAACAGAAAACATAGAGGCTACCATCTTGTGGACTTACAATAAAACCACTAAATGGTTGGATAACTTGGCACCTGAGGACAAGAAAAAGGCATTTGATATTGCTCGCAAAAATCTGTTGTGTTTCATAAACTGTTCAAGGAGCGAGGCAAGGCAAGAACGTCTCCACCAATGGGCAGCTACGAAAGCCACACAGGAGCTGAAAGAAGTGCGAGCATCAGACACATGCGTAGTGTGGAGGAGCTGGATTCTCTCTTGCAAAGTTTTGAGGGTGACATGCAGAACAAGTCTTTGACAGGAACACTACAAACTAACTTGAATTACTATAAGCAAGTAATAAAGCCACCTGCAGTGAACCGAGTATTGTACCAAGCCAGCCGCAATAAGCATATTTTCAACAACTCGCTGATCACCTGAGAACAGTTATTATCAAATACAGAGATTCACTACAGGCAATTCAGAGCCCTAAATCCACCATGAAAGTTGCCTCTAAAGCTGTGAGGAGTGGAAAGATAAATGAAGCAAAGAAGATCCTTTGTTCTTAAACTCTGCCAGGTGTTGCAAGAAGAGCTGTAAAGCCAAAGGGACCAATGCCATACTTTTCAGGACAGAAATTCCGCCACCGTTGGAAGCAGCCTAACAGCAACACCCATATTTGGTACAGTGGCAGAGTATTAGGCACAAGTACAGCTGGCACCAAGCCTTCCTTCTCAGATGATGACGATTCCACACACCTGGCCATCTTCGTCCTTTTTGACATAAAGTATGATGATGAGGTTTACCATGTTCAATTGGAGAAAGATTGGCACATGGGTGATGTTGAGATGCTTGAGGTAAAATGCCCATTAAACATGGAAATTATGGACAAGATTCACAATTACTTACATTTTTGGTCACCATATGGTGATGGTGCTTTTAGGGTGTATGACAACTGTTTCCATCTTCCCTTGAAGTAATTCCCACAGCCGAAAAATTATTTCTATCTCCCTAACTTACATTATTTTATATCACTTTGCATTTTTATTCTTGGTTGTGTGAGCTTTGTACTTCGCATTTTGGTTCACCTGATGGTAAATACTAATTTCTGATGCAGACGACCTCATTATCACACATCACAGACTTTCACAATCTTGCCTATTTTGGGTGCATACTGTTTCTGACCAATACAATGTCATATTTAACATATGCACATATTATGTTTTATTTATTTATTACAATTTCATGTCGTTAGTATTATTCCACACAAGCTATACTTCATGCATTGATTATTGAGTGTAAGGTTGTTATGATCACCTGTTGCCATTTCCAATCACTTCCCTTCACAATCCGGTACTTTGTATGTGTACATTGCATTTCATTTCTATTCCATAACATCTGTGATAAGATTTTCAAAAAATATTAGTGAGTGACTATGGTTTTATTTGATGAGTTTATGAAGGTGCCATCAACATCTGATGATTTGAGAGAAGTAGCCAATGAGTTTGAGGAATCTTGGCAGTTCCCAAATTGCTGTCGATGGAAAACATGTAGTGATGACAGCCCCAGCCAACTCAGGATCAGTATTTTACAATTACAAAGGCACATTCTCCATCATCCTCCTGGCTGCAGTTGATGCCAAGTACAGGTTCATCACAATTGATGTAGGATCATATGGTATAAACAATGATTCTGGGGTATTTCGCTTATCAACATTTGGAAAGGCACTCAAAAATGAATCTCTCTCGTTGCCACAAGACAGAGCACTCCCGGGAGCTGAGGAACTTGGAGAACTCCCCTACGTATCTATTGCTGATGAAGGTTTGCCCTTGCCGAAGAATCTCATGAGACCATATGGAGGTCGAGGAAGAACAGAAGAGGTGGGTATTTTTAACTATCGCCTCAGCCGAGCCAGGAGGATAGTCGAGAGCGTTTTGGGGATTCTGGCTACAAGATGGAGAGTGTTTCACATCAAAATAATGACGGAACCGAGCACAGCAAAGGAAATTGTAAAGGCAACGTGTGTTCTTCATACTTTCCTTCAAAGTGCTTCTGGAACAACCAACGAAACACTCACTCCAGACCATACCATGAACGAGATGAGTGTTCAATGCAAGCAGGGCTGTCCAATTACGCCAGACGAAAAAGCAAGATTGCTAAACAAATCAGAGACACCTACAAGCCTTACTTAAACAATCAAGGACAACTATCCTGGCCGAACGAACTTGTCAGGAAAGGCTTGTTTCCAACGAAAGATTAATGAACTTACATAAGTTCGACTTGTTCTTGCAGTGGGGATGTTTGTTCGTCGTCACTATGGAGATCATCTTGTTCCTGGACGTCAGCGTCTTCTTTGTCGATTGGCATGTTGGTGTCAGTGCTAAAGAAGAAGGGGATTGTTTACTATACTTATCTAATTTGAAACAGTGAAAGCTTTGTTTGATATGATTTTATTACTAGTAAAATAGTAAATAGCTTACCAATCATCCTCCATATAATCATCCAAGAACACAAGGTACTTAAACCAGGACCATTTTGGTTCCTTTATGTCTGCAGTGCCAGCATCACTCTTTCTGCTTTCTTTTAATTCTCTTTTTTGCACTTGTACGTGTCCTTTAAACTTCTCCAACGCGTTTTAGCTGAAACAAATAAACACCATTGTAATTTTTAGATAAAATATTGCAATTGAAGTTTATTGTGCTGTATTTCTTTTTTACTTACCTTCAGAAGTGCTGACATTCAGAGAATTTGCAATTGACGTCCAAATATTATTGATGACATCAATATCTCTATAATCTTTGGACCTCTTGTCATACAGAGTTGTGTTTCTTTCGACGAGACTAATCAACTCGTCATTGTTGATGCCGGAACGTTTAGCTTGTCTTTTGCCTGCCATCCTGTGTGTTGATGCACAAAAACACAATAAAATACAGTAAAATACAATAAATGTTTAAGATCAACATGCAAAAGCGTGTGATTTGGTAGTTTACCTTGCATCATAGGCCAACGTGTTGTTTTTTCATAGAGAAAAGTATAAAAATAACGGAGCAAATCACCTGTTTCATACAACACGTGGTTGGAAAACCCCTTTCCATTATTTTGAATGCGTTGCGTTAAAAATAGGAGCATCTCCTATTCAAACCGCATCGCATCGCGTCGCATCGCATCGCAATCAATTTTCGCATGTAGTGTGTGACAATAATGACAAAACCACTGCTTGCGTTTTTTCGATCGCATCGCTCGACGCAACGCATAGAAATTCGGACGTAGTGTGCCTCCCGCCTAACCAAACTTTGCCTGTCATATGTGACACCGCACCACATCATGACACGACCTTCCCAATACCGATCATTTAAAAAAATTATTGCCTACACATACCGCTGGCCGCTACATCGCCAAAATCGTTTACTGCCATCTGTAAATAGGAGGCAAACCTTGATGCGTTTGTAAGCATGGTGTACCGCCATTGACGCACAGCCCGTCCCTGGGTTTACCTAGCCAATCCCAGTCTTTGCGCCTATGGTAAGCTGTTAAAGTCACACTCTTAACACGACGCCTTGCTTTCAGGCTGGCTGCATTAATGGTGAAATGCGCCTTCCTCTTATTGTACGGGATTCTCTTTTGAGAACAGGAGCAGATTTGAAAGTATTGCGTAGGGCAATTAATGTAATGAGACGGTTTTGTCGTGGTGTCGTTTTTCAGGCCTGTCACGCCCAGGTTTCATTTCAACTCAACCCTTTTGACGGTACCTGTCCCAAAGTTTAAGTTGAGAAATTCAACTTTAAGCCATACATTCCGGCAACTTGAGATTTTGACGCCCCCCTCCCCAATTACTGTACCCACAATTCGCCATATTCTCTATTCATTGAGATACTGTCTTGGAGGTACGTTTAAGCGTATGCTCAGCTCAACTGCATCAGTGTTTGTGAGTTCCCCTGTAGGCGCACACTCTTTGGCTTCTGTGTGCATGATGTAAACTTTCCTTATTTGATGTTGAGTTCAGATTTAAAGTCGCATTATTGCAAATGTACACCTCGACTATAGCTGTGTACAGATGATTAGTTCCCTTTTTGGTCGGTAGTTTATGTTATAAAAAGATGAGAATATGTTTCCACCAAAGAACGTACATGTTCAATTTTATAGCCTCATTGAAATGAAAGATCCACTTTTCAAGTAATTGTATACGTGTATATATTATTTACTTTTCGTGTCTATGATATGTAATACAAGCACCACACCCCTCAAAACCTTGGTGCGCATAAGCTTTATGTCTGTTTAAGGTATTGTCACTGCTTTAATATTCGGTAATCCATTCATGTTACTTTCATTGTTATTTTGCTTATTTGCGCCCAACAGGGCCTGTTTCAGTAAATGGTTGAGATTGATTGTTCTCTTGCGTTGACGTTTTATATTTACCATGATTTTTCTTTATGGGAATGCTAACCATTGTCAGAATATCAGTTTGCAAACCAGTGGCGTCGAAGTTATGGGGCTTACGACACGGGCTTTGGCGTGAAACTTTAACCACTATGTGCTGCACCTCACTGCCAAAATAATTTTGAAAGGCACTGCGTTTGTAATCAATGTAGACTGGCTAACTCTTCAGTCTTGATATAACCACCAGACAAAATGGAAGAGGCCTGCTCACAAGAAGCATTGCTTATTTACACTGATCACGCCAAAAGTGACAAGCATCGTTGGTTTCACCGAAGTGGTAAACGTCTAAGACTTGCATCACTTGGGGCTTCCCCCCCCCACCGTGACTCTTTGTGTCGAATTTGACACAACTCCGATTATGGTTGACAATTTATGTTTTTCATATATCAAGGGATAGTTTCTGAGTGTAGTCAGTTGAAATCATTTCTGTTGCACTTTGTAGTGGTTTTGATCTGTAAGTAGCTAGACGTTATTACTGTCTCAAATAATCATTTTGTCACTTCTATTGATTCTGTTTGCAGTTTCACAATATCATCGCCAGACATTATTGTCCTTGTGCGGACAACAACGACCGTTATTTTAAGGCACGATGCTGTCTTTACGTTTTCACGCAGACGAGGCAAAGAACTTTCAAGGTTTCTAATGGTGTGTACTTACAAAGATGCATCAGAATGCTATTTCGGTTCAGGCACTCTGACATTCATGACACGTATTTCTCATGCCCATAGGATCTGGCTTAGTTTATTAAATGTACATGTTATCATACAAATGAGGCTAATGTTCATATAATTGGCTGCATATCTGATGCATTTAATTCTTCTTCACTTTAATATGTTTAAATCGTCATGATGATACTTTCAGTGTATTATGGATATTGATGAAGACAACTTTCACCTTATTACCTCAATTTCAAAGGGTCAATATTCCGATTAATATTAATCGGTGTGGATAACATGGATGTAAGAACTTTAGACGTCATGGTTATCTGTTTGCATAGTTTGCAATATGAACAGTGTTATGTTGCAGCGTTATGTATTGTTAAACAATGTTGTAATGGTATTACATTGTTCAAGTTCATAGCATTGTGATTTGACAGTGGTTAGTTGTCAGGAATGCATTACTATCTAATGTAAGTAGTGGTGTGGAAGTTACTGTATTTAGATGCTTTTGGAGTCAAGTGTAACCTGGAATTATCCAGAACAGCTAGTCCAATCCAGCACTGTATACGACCCTCTACATGGTTTCTTAACTATATAAGGGGTGGTCGGGTAGCCTAGTGGTTAAAGCGTTCGCTCGTCACGCCGAAGACCCGGGTTCGATTCCCGACATGGGTACAATGTGTGAAGCCCATTTCTGGTGTCCCCCGCCGTGATATTGCTGGAATATTGCTCATGGGAACAGGTGCGAGACTCTCTGATCTCATATTACACCAAGACCAGCGGTTGTGTGAAGTTCACGTTTTCAATCTGACTATTCACCAAGACTTATTTTGAAAGCTTGACCATTGTTGCTGATTGGTGAATATTATTATCACTGAATTTTGCTGTAGCAATAATGTGTATTGATTTCTAAACGTAGTTAATTGTATAAGACAATTGTTAATCGAATACCATTTCTACGTTGTTTTTTGTTTCAATGTAAACACTCTACTCACAAATTCAAATGGTTGTAACTCAAGCAAATAGCAAACGTCATACCATATTGCACCAACATAACTGCATGAGTCATAGAAGATATATAGATATTAGTGAGATCAGGTGGTGGGCGGTGAGATAGCCTAGTGATTGAAGCATTCCCTCGGGTTTGATTCCTGATATGGCCCTTGGGTTCAACGTGCAAAGTCCATATCTGGTGTCCTCCGTTTTGTTATTTCTGGAATATTGCTAAAAGCAGCAGGAAACATATCCGCTCTGTGATATCGGTTACTTTTGCGGTTCAGTATATTGTAATATGACCGGAAATTATTTGTTAACAATAACTTTCAGAGATTCTAATCAGGTCTAATCAGGTCCAGTTAACAGGCAGTGACTATTCAGTCAACTCTGCATGTTTCTTCTGCATTTCTTCTTCGATATAACTATGTAGTGTTCGAGTCAATTATGAATTGACAATACAAGGAGTGCACATGTTCTGTTTGACATTCTTCAGCTGATGATTAAATGTCCCTGGCTCACATATACCATGAATCGAAGTGCTTTGTTCCCGGGGAAATTTGCCCGTGTGTGCCTCCGCCTTTATGAGTTTATCAACGCTAATCACTTCTAAGAGTTCAGTTCAGTTTATTTCTCAGAAAGACCCACCAACGGTGGTACATGAGAAACATCATAATATAAATTCATAATATAATAAAATTATTTTTTTGATGTTTGATTGACGATCCCTTGGTTCTATTTAATTAATCAAATCAGTATTTACCATTCGTACATTAGTTAAAACTTTTGTGTGTGACAGAGTAACAAATACCCACACAATTAGTGCGTATGTTTATCGCGACATACTTTCATGGACACTAAAGTATCTCTTCAATATCTTATATACTTCTTGATAGAACTGTCTACGAAGTGACGAAGTGACGAAGGGACGAACGTGCCACAATACATGCCTTTCCCTCATCCCGGGGCTAAACAACTGAATGGCAATGTTTATAATCCGAAGCAGCCACCATATTCTTGGGTATTAAAAAATGTTTGACAAATTAGCAACGCCGAAAGGTAGCCCAGAAGTTGATATTTTCGAAATTTCTTTTTGTTTGGGTTTTAGCCAAATCGATTCGATGATGAATCTTTCTTTCCTTAAGTATGCAATTATTGGTGGAAAACGTTACTTTGAGTTCCTACTGTCGCTGTGAGTTATATGTGTTATCCTAGAAATACACCTGACGCACACCTTCGGGAAAAAAGGAAATATATTTTTAGGGCATGCGATAAATCTATCGGGAAAAGGATATTTACATTTATCTCTAACGCATGGTTATTAACTACTGTGGTTTTATAAGAGATAGACAGACAGATAAGGTCATGTATGTGTTTGTGTTTTAATGCATTTTTCAGAACCATGTACATGTCTCTCAAGAATGATGATTATTATTACGTAAGCCTGAATTTTTCGTCACTCGTCTTAAATAAAGCAAAACCAACATGATCAATTGCTCGTTCGGCACTTTATGGCTCCAGTCACATTTTCGACGTTTGGCAAAGACTTCGGAACAAAAAGACGCCAATCAGCCCTTTCTGAAACTTTGCAAGAATTATCAATGTAGATAGTTAGAACGAAACCGACATTGTCCTGGATAGGAACGTTTGTATTTGTTTATTTTGTATGTTTGTCAGCAATAATCCATCTTTGTGACAACCTCCTGTAAATATATTACTTCAACACAAGAGAATAATCAGTAATGATTATCTGTCGAAACATATCCAGTGGGCATAAAAGGCAAAATAGCATTGACAATTATATGAATGGATCAAACAAACAGGTCAGGAGCAGACAAACCAGTCATGATTGTTATTATGAGCAACGTTCGCCCCGTCGGGGAACCATGACACGCAGTCAACCACGTCACCGTGCCTCACCATCCGTAGTCTCCGCACACCCTTCTGACCCGGGATCCCCCCCCCCTCCCCGGACGGAGGATTTGTAGGTACCATTTGTCAATCCATACAACATGCTTGTCAGCGTCGTGAAAGGCAAAAATGTAGGTTCTTACCTAGGAGAACGTATGAGAAATGACTGAAATGATAAAAGAGCATTTTAGTTCCTATTGTATAAATCCCACACAGTATATAGGAATTCATCGGATGAAGAGTGACAACTATGATAACGTTGGGGTCCTCAAAATAAAGAAGTTGACATCCATAAATTCTGTGAATCTGAAAGTTCTCACACAACACAACATGGTTGCATTCGTGACGCTGTTCAAAGTGTTTCTTTCTGCCCTTCTTCTGTAAAGTTATGTCAACCATACTCATTTCGAAAATATTATATCCGCCTCTGCGGTCTAGTAGTAGAGTGGTAGAGCGTCCGCCCTGAGAACTGAAGGTCCGGGGTTCGATCCCCGGCCGCTTCATACCCAAAGAACCCGTGAAGATCTTCAGTCTTCAGCAACCCATGCTTGCCGTAAGAGGCGACTAACAGGATCGGGTGGTCAGACTCGCTGTTTTGGTTGATGCATGTTATCGATCCCAATTGCCAGGAACGATGTTCATGATGTCAATCACTGGATTGTCTTTCAGACCCCCGTCATAAACTGCAATATTGCTGATTTCGGCGATGTACAACGAACAAACAAACAGCGTACCAAAAGACGTTAAAGGACGGTACGTGTTGTCATGTGTATCTCACTGGGCTGGCAGTCCGGACAAATACAAGCAGCCACACACACACACGCACGCACGCACGCACGTACGCACGCACGCGAGCGCGACGTTAAACCCCATTTCACCTTTCAAGTTTGTGTGGCAGGAATTTGTGTGTAATAATTTCAGCACACGCATGGTTAAGTTGGAAAGCATTTTTTTTACATTTTTTACAGATTTGATGCATCTGGAGGACACCCATGTAAAGTGTCAGCTTCACAAGCCTAACCCGTTGACAGGAAATGTAAATGTATGTGTGGTACAAAATAGTTGACTTACGATAAGCAATATTGAAATCTGAAACTGTCACTTACACACCGGAAAAAGTCAAAACACCATCCACCATAGCCAGTGAGAAACGTGAAATAGGAAACATTCCTATGGAACAGAATATTTCCGTTGCCCCAATACCACGTGTGGTGAGGCAATTGATAGTCAATATGTGTCCGTCTGGGTCATGCCAAGCAAATGGTTCACTCTCAAGTAGTTTTGATAATTATGACATTTTCGAAGTGCGAAACTCCCTGAAGACTACTTGGCATTTATGGTACATTTTCAAATATTTCTGTCAAAATAATAAATTAATGACGAAGTGTTCTGGAACAAATATGTATGATATGTAGGATGTGACTTTTGAAAATAGTCTCCAATAGTTCAGGGACTCAGCCAAATGATGTATTGATTGTGTATCAAGTCTGTATTTCATTCTGTCAAGATTTCTTTCGAAATAACTTTCGGGAGATAAATACACTAGGGAGTTTTCAACTTATGTAGATCATGGTTTCCAGATTGAGTACATTTAAAGGCTCAATGTCGACGTTTTTTTAAATCTAACGCCTGCCATTGCTTTTACGTTAAATGTAGAATAAACCAGTAACTAAGTTTTACTTTATAAAAAAACACTCAGCCTATAGTATTTGATATCCATTGAATTTTAACTACAATCTAATCGAATAGTCATGAGCGGGAGATAAACGATACATTTACAAGCGTAACTTAACTTTATACAAATTATATGTTTACCTTACAGGACAAGGCCATTGAAAGCCAAGGGCATCATTGGTGTCGATATTGTTTCAGTGTGAAATCATTAGGTATATACAGGTTGGTAATTAACTGCTGAAACGTGTGGGATGTCGAATCTGATGTTCAATTTTCTTGACTCCAACAATAATGCCAATGAATGTATGGTCACTTAGTAATAACTAAACGCCTAGGTACATTTATACAATGCACGTGCATTTCGTTTTTTCTCTGTATAGTGGTCCCATCTCCGTGTGTTGATACATGTTTGAAAATTATATTTTCCACACGGATCAACGCAGAAATGAGATTCGAAAGATTCCTACTTTTTGGTTCGGATGTGCAAACTTCTGTTTTTACACGGAGACAAAGTATTGTGATTTGAAACCACAGGTAAAATGAAGTATATGTCGTATGAAGTCTTACACGCAATGAACCACTGAAATGTGTGATGATTACGGTGTAAACAAAGACATAGTGTGTCATTACATCTTCTACGTTCTGTAGGTTTTCACACATCAACGCAAGGGGTATCGTCCGATCAGTACTGTGTGGTCTTGATTCAATCGAAACACAAAACGTAACTCGATGTGTCTTTCGAACATGGGCGGCCCAGTCATCTCAGGCGCCGCAATTCTCTGTTGCGTCCCTTGGGCACACCAGAAGCCTATGATAGTGGGTTCGAATCTGGGTTCGCCCCGATTATGTTTCTTTGTTTGCCAGCACACTACCCGGGCATGCTCATGGGTTTCACGAAAGTGGTAAACGTCCAAGACCTGCGTCACTTGCCAATTGGGGCTTCGGAGTCCAAGAGTAAGCTGACACAGACGCGCCCTGATATAATAACTGGAATCGATAAACCCTAATATATAAGCTGCAATTCCCTATTTTCACTTGAGTGAGTGAGTGAGTTGGGTTTTACGCCGCTTTTATCAGTATTCCAGTTACATCACGGGGTGTCAGCTTAATCTGGGGCGAAAGCCCGAAGTGAAGCAGGTCTCAGACGTTTACCACTTCGGTGAAACCCACGTGCACGGGTATGGTGCTGACAAACCTAGAAACATAATCGGGGCGAACCGGGATTCGAACCCACAATCATAAGTTTCTGGCGTGCCCAAGGGACGCAACTCTGCACAGCAAATCGCGGCGCCTTAGACGACTGGGCCACCCGTGCCCCCTATTTTCACTTGAACCACATGTCCCCGTGTCACGATTTTTTATAGTGATTCATATACAATTGCTCATGAAATTGTCGGAATCATATAAGCGACTCTTATGGATATGGAAAGTACTGCTGTGGGGCTTCACTGATTTCACTGATTCATCCACATCATTTTCACCGCATACACCGCCAGTAGATAGATTCTGTTTCCGCGGATAATCGACACTGGTTATTCTCTGCGTTGACGTTTTATATTAAGTGAAAGCTGGATTTGATGGAGGCTCTAGACGGTAACCTCGTTGGTGAAACCGATGAGCAGTTTATAAAGCTGACTAACTTACAAAAAATAATTTGGGTGCATACGGTCGAGTCAAAAGGACGCAGACACTCGGCGCCTTGAACGACAGGCTTCTCGTGCCATGACATAACTGAGTCTAATTTAAATAGTACATGTAGCTGTATCTATATTCATATCTTTGTGATTACATGAATTCTAGAAAATTATTTATAAGTACTGTGATAACATGTATGGACAGGATTGGCGTTCAAGTATTCCCGTTGGCACCAATTAAGCTGTTGAACTAAGGACTAAGAGAATGCTTGAACGAATAATTTTGGCCACCCCTTCATAATGCCAATTACCTTCATCAGCGTCTGTGTCCCCGTGGCTGTTTAAACCCTTGCCAAATTTATAAGTAACCTATATTATCTACATCTAGATGGAAGTCTTCATATCACTTGGTCAGCTACGATGTAACGGTATCTACGACCAGGCGTTTACAGGACAATTAAGTGTATGACATAACGACAGATTATAACGTTCGCAAGTCATACAGAAGGCCAGGGTCCGATTCCACGGATGTGTAATATCTATGAAGCACGGTTCTGGTGTCTGCCGCCGTGACATTGCTGGAATATTGCTAAAATCAACGTAAAACCACACTCGTTGTAAGTCATGTGAATAATCAAATTAATGATAGGGTTATGCAGTGTACATGAATAATTTAGTTTTCGAAATAGCCGCACGTATTACTGTTTGTATATTATGTTCATAAGAATAGACAATATTTTCATGTTATTATGACGATTCGGAGTGATTCGTCACTGAGCAGTTGGCCGATGATTAAAACGTGATTATAAACATGTGTCGAATTTATTGATTCATGTAGAAGGATGTTGACTGTAACTATCAGTCAAGGAACGGATTACGTCGATAGTTTTGGCGTTTATGTCTTCTGCTCACTTGGATACGAGCGTTGATGGATAGGTTTTGAGTCTCACATAGAGAGTGAAACCGTTTGCTGTGGACATTACATGATGCCATAGAAGCATACCAACTAAGCAAAGTGTTTCGATTCGAGAAGTCAGTAAAATAAGGAGTGGGGTCTGTAACCTTTTGCAAATGTACAAACTTGAGGGATGTGCAATGACCAAGTACTAGTTCTTGGTGAAAAAGGGCTGAAATCCAAAAGCCCTCCCCGAAGATATGACTGCAACACAAGAGAAGTATGACCCTTCCTATGTCTCCACAATGAGGCTTAAGAGTGGCAGGGAAAGCCTTCAACGTAAATCATGTCCTGAAAGGTCTTTTGTCACCAGACATGATACAGAGAATCAACGATACGTTGAATGAATGAGCAAAATATTGCTTGTTCCCTGCAACGTTCCACGAGAGAGTACATTCCATTACCATTGAAACTTATCAGCTCGTCGGCTTCCAAACTTTCCAACATCTGATTACAAACGCACTGAGCACATGTGTCGTGATAATCTAGACCTGTTTTAAGCGTGTCCAGAAGGTTGTTGCAGTGATTTGTGATTATGGATAAACCCTTGGTTCGTAACTTCCAGCTTAAGTCCAAACGCCGTGTTCTGGCAATGCAAAGCAGAAGGTGTCATGATGGTGCAATATCCTCCAAAATGCCAGAAACTGCACATATCATGCTGAGTGTCCGTTTGAGGCAATTACGGGATGGAATTAACCCTGAGAGACCTGGGAAGCTAAGGAAAGATGGACTCTCCATAAGCGCATTGTTATGGTTACAGTCCATGAGTATGGCTTTGAACTCCTTCAGCATCCACCTTATTCTCCTGGGCTGAAGCATGAAAAAACCTCTCGCCAGAACCCTTTTCGATTCGAACGGTTTTCTAAACATCTAAAAGAAAATATCTAAAATTACTAGGTATATATTTCGTAAGAATAAACTATTGGGAATAGGTCGATTATCTTCTTTAGCTATGGGCGTTTTAATTTGCTTTATCACACAATGCCCTATCACACACTGCCCTTGCAATGCTGTGCCTTTTTGAAGCAGTGAGCTGCCGAGGGAATGGTGAGCTAGTGGTTTATGTTATACCCTTACCCAAATAGCTCTATTGCGCATTCCCTTTGCAATACATCGTATGTTATTCATGAAGCCAGCTGGTAAAATGCCGGGGAGGGATTCAGGTTAAACCTGTTATGCGCAATCCTTCTCTCCCTTCACACTGCTATTACAACAGTGAGTGACGAGTGGGTTAGGTTTACACAGCTTTGAACAGTATTCACATGTCACTGCGTGTGAGCTCAGTATTAGAGTCCGAAGTCCCTAGTTACGCAGGTCTGGGACGTTTACCTCTTTCGTGAAACCCATGAGAAAGCCCGGTCATGAGGCTGACAAACAAAGAAACATAATCAGGGCGAACCCAGGTTCGAACCCACGATCGTAGGTTTTTGGTGTGCCCAAGATCGCAACACTGCCCAGAGAATACCAGGCTTGTGTGAAGTATGATTTTGTTAAGTATATAACACATGTAAAACAACAGGTTAGCTATGAGAGCTTGGTAATTATGTGTCTTCATAGTCAGCTGTATGGTGCCAGTTTTGTGTACAAAATTTAAAACAGAATTGTTTCAAGTCATTCCCTATATGAAATGTAACATGTACCGTTTCATGTGCTGATTTACTGTTCTACATTTTCTTGCTTTGGTTTTTAATTTCCTGTAGAGACCATGTACCGCTTAATGATCTCTGCTTCCGGATACACAGAAAATCATCAGGTTGGTCTGTGTTTTGCCAAATCGTTCGTCTGCATATGGCATCGTTGTCTACTTGTGCCATTAGTGTTTGCCTTGATAGAGAAGTGCTGAATGTGGCGTAATACAACATTCACACATTCACTGACAGCGTCATATAGCCTGTATGAATCATTAACTTTGAGAATGTCACAAGAATAGCCTTACTGTAATGAAATAAACTGAACAAAATTAAAAACTTCACAATCCTAAAATTGTAACATTTTGACCAGTTACCATTGTGGGTCCTTATTGTGTATTTAAACAGTAATGGCCACGTATTGTCTTCAGATAACACCCGTTTTTGTGCAGGTGAATCGATCAAAATCATGTGCACAGCACTATAGTGGCAAAAAAGGTTTTACACGTGCAACTGGTCACGTGACCATAATACCGCACGTGTTTTCAGCAACTTGTTAGCAGTCATTAACAAAAAAAGAAAACACAAGAAAACAAAAGTCTTTACAGCCATTTGTCATGCCACGCCTTTCAAGTGTGCAACGTGAACGTGTCATCAGCATGTTGCAGACGGGAACCTCCGTAGCTGAAGTCGCAAGGACGATGGTTTGTAGTCGACGGGCTGTTTGTGATTTGCAGACGCGTCTACAGCAAACGGGTACCACCGCTGATCGCCCTCTGGCAGGTCGACCACGTGTGACGTCACATGCAGAGGATCGTCAGATTGTCTTACGTCACCTCCGTAACCGATTTGTGACGGCTACATCAACCAGAAATGAACTGTTTAGGGGGAGACTGAGTGCGCAAACTGTTCGAAACCGTCTGAGAACTGCTCACCTTCAAGCACGACGGCCATACTGCGGGCCGATTCAGACTCCATTACTCAGACGTCAACGTCAATTGTGGGCACAGCGACACTTACGATGGACTCAGAGGAATTGGAATCAAGTCGTCTTCAGTGATGAATCCCGATTTAATCTTCGATTTGCTGATTGTAGGGCGAGGGTGTGGAGGCGCCGTCATGAACGTTACGCCCAGTGTTGTGTACAGGAAGTTGACAGATTTCGAGGCGGAAGTGTAATGGTGTGGGGTGCTTTCTGTGGCAATGCACGTTCCAGGCTTCTTGTCATCCGTGCCAACCTCAACGCTGCTGCTTACCGCGACCAGGTACTGGCACCAGAACTTTAATTCTGCCTTTTATGGCAGCACATGGACCCGGCTTGATCTTCCAACACGACAATGCCAGACCCCACACAGCAATTTTGACAAGGAATTTCCTTCAGAATGCGGGAGTCAACGTCATGGTCTGGCCGTCAAGGTCTCCCGATCTCAAGCCCATCGAACACGTCTGGGATGCTCTTGGCAGAAGTCTGCGCACTCTCCAGAACCAACCACAGAATTTGCAAGATCTTGGCACCATTTTGCAGCAACAATGGCGTCGTCTTCCCAATCTTATGTGGCCATACACGCTACTGAACTTGTGTGGCATCAGATTCTCGTGCTTGGGACTTATGATTTAAACTGTTGATGTTATTACCGAATACCGTAGGTGCTTGGAAGAAATTATGGTTAACACCGTTAATTAAAATCCTTCTTTCGACATTGATGATTAAAAATTACCTTCTCTGATATATTTGTCTGTTGTATATCATATATGGGATTACTTTTAAAAATATGAAGTTTTTAATTTAAGTATAGTATGGAACCATTGAACAAGTTCAGAGGAACACCTTTTCTTGTGTTCGTTGTAAAGAAAAGCTATAAACCCGTGACATAATCATCCATGTCAAAAGTAAAGTCAGTTGTACGATACCGACCATATCATATGCATGTGTTAAGGAAGCCTTCTCAATCAATGATGATACCATGTGCTCGCGAGAAGGTGAGCATATCCTGCCAAACATATAGCACCACAAACACAAGCAAAGGCAAGTCACTGTTTAACTGAATACAAGTCAAAAGAGGGGATTCCATCACATGTTATGTTTGCCACACTGACTGATGCGTCAAATTTGGAAATTTCGTACACATACACTTTATAAAACGCTCAATTTTTCGCGAACACTTGGTATCGTCACCATTTGAAAGTGATTAATAAGGACATGATCATGATATAGTTAGAATCGTAAATCTTATGAATATGGAAAGGGTTGTGTCGCTTTTATTTGGAGTGAAAGTCAGATTGTTATTTTCAAGTATGACAAATTTGACAAGAATATATCAAGATATAAAATGCGTAACACGAAATTTCTTAGGAATATGGAAAGGGTTTTGTCGCTATTATTAGATTAAGTTTATTGACTTTCGGCAGTCGTATCTTTATGCCCAGAAAGGTTTACTTAGCAAAATCATGAATCTAGTGCAGTATCGGATTTCAAGATTTGTGCATTTTCCAGGATGAAAAGTGACAGGGGAAAGAGGCTTTGAGATACCTTAAGTAGCTACATAATATACTGAACAACAAAGTGAGTGAGTGAGTGGGTTAAATTTTAAGTCACATCGGCAATATTTCGGCCATATCGTGACTATCAATAGTTAAACATTATACATATATTGAAACTGATTTAAAAACCTGTCAACGAAGGACAGTAAAATCACCAGATTTATCACAGAAAAAAAAGATATAAAACTAGTAAGGAATTATAAAAGAGCATAGCACAATACATGACGATACAATATAAAAATGGGCTACAGATCGCCAGCAGCTGAAGGTACATGTAGATCACCATGCTAGGGTCCATGGGTACTTACAGTACTTTTGCTACCTGCATGGACCCAAGCCGGATTTACATCATCCCTTCAGCTGTTGGCGATTATTGACAAGTTTGGCCAAAGTTAAACGAACATATATACTACGAATAAAAACGTGGTTGAAATAAATATACTTTGAAAGACGTGGTCTTACATACCCTCTCAGGGGGACAATAATTTTACACTACATTAACCCCCTTCGAGGATATAGCCACTAACAATCTCAGTTATTGATTTATTTAACCAGTTATAAAATGAATGTATTTATTTACAATACATAACAATCAAAATTTATGAATTAATTCAATTTTCTTTAAAAAATCAAGAATAAAATGAGTACTTACTTGTGTAAAAAGGTCCTTCATAGTTGAAACTTTGAAATACTTATCCCTTGTGATGGAAAAATCAACACAGTCAAGCAGAACATGCTTGACCGTGATTCTTTCATCACAGGGGATGCAGAATGGAGGATCCTCACCTTTTAAAATATATTCATGAGTATACCGTGAATGGCCAATACGACATCGTCTTAAAATGACTTCTTCAAATCTGGACTAACAGCCCAAGTAAGTATAACCGATATTTGCTTTTATTGCATGTAATTTATTTATACCCACTTGGGTGTCCCACTTCTTCTGCATTAGATCTCTGATGAAACATCTAATAACAGGTTTAAAATCACTGTATGGTATAAGAAGTGGTGTCACAGATTTGTTGAGTGCTGCTTTTGCAGCAGCATCAGCCATTGTATTACCAACAATTCCAACATGGCTTGGTAACCAACAAAAGATGATGTCATATTGCCCAGTCGCAAGGTTATTATGTAGTTCTATGATGTCGAGTAAACTTGGATGCTGACACGAAGTATTTTTAATAGCCTGAAGACAGGATAAGGAGTCTGAAAAAATTATGAATTCTTTATGGTTAGATTGTTTATTAATATAGTCTAAAGCAGTTAAAATGGCCTTTGATTCTGCTGTAAAAATTGAAGAGTCATCCGGTAATCTAGTTGATATAGTTCTGGATCCAATGACGGTGGCGCGGGCAACAGCATCACCATCCTTTGATCCATCAGTAAAGATAGATTTATACGTATCATATTCACACCTTAATTTGTTGTATTCCTGTTGATATTGGAGTTGATTAGTGTCCGAGTTTTTTAGTTTAGATAATGTAAGATCCACCCGTGGCTTTACCAGTTGCCAAGGAGGTGAAGAAAGCAGGCGGAAAGGAGAGATATTTTCCAGTTTAATACCAGCAGCAGAAATTAAAGGTTTTATTCTTATTCCAAAAGGCAGAATAAGAGAGGACTTCTTGCTATACAGATCCGCGTAAAGAGGATTAAACACACAGTGGTGAGCAGGGTTAGATGGATTAGCATATAATTTTGTAATATACTGCAAAGATAATTTAGTTCGGCGTAGTTTAAGTGGTGGCTCATCGGCCTCAACGTACTGACTATCAATGGGAGAGGTTCTGAAAGATCCAAGACAAAGTCTTAGACCCTGGTGATGTATGGGATCGAGTAATTTAAGATTACTTTTACAGGCTCCATCATAAATGATGGAGCCATAGTCAAGTTTAGAACAGACAAGTGATCTATATAAGTGAAGGAGGGTCGTTTGATCTCCTCCCCACTTGGAATTAGAAACAACCTTTAATAAATCTAGTGCCTTCAGACAGTTAGCTTTTAAATATTTAATATGCGGTATGAAAGTAAGGTGATGATAAAAAATTACTCCTAAAAATTTAGCTTCTTTTACAACTTTAATTGGTGTTCCAGCTAGATGTAATTCTGGATCCCTATGCGGTTTATATTTTCGACAGAAATGTATGCAATTTGTTTTAGACTTAGAAAACTTGAATCCGTTCTGCTCTGCTCAAACATTGATTTTATTAAGACAAAGCTGCAGTTATTTCTCGATCGTGTGCATATTTTTACCTCGACATGATACATTAAAATCGTCAACAAACAAAGACCCGTCAACAGAGTCATTTAAAACCTTAGCTAAACTATTAATTTTTATGCTAAACAATGTTACCGATAATATGCTTCCTTGCGGGACACCTTGATCTTAATCGTAAAAATCAGATAAGGTGGATCCCACACGAACCTGGAAATTTCTATCTGTTACAAATTGAGATACAAAATTCGGCAAACGCCCTCTCAATCCCATTTCATAAAGATCTTTTAAAATTCCGTGTTTCCAGGTGGTATCGTATGCTTTTTCTACATCGAAAAATATTGATACCGCATGTTGTTTATTAATGACAGCATTTTTTACAAAAGTTTCCTGTCTAACCAAATGGTCAACTGTACTTCTATTTTTTCGAAAACCACATTGAATATTTGTTAAAAGATTTTTGGTTTCTAAATACCAAATAAGTCGGTTATTTACAATTCTTTCCATGGTCTTACATACACAGCTAGTGAGCGATATCGGCCTATAATTAGAAGGATCAGTATGATCACGGCCAGGTTTTGGAATTGGAATAACAACGGCATTTCGCCAAGATGAAGGGAAATTCCCAGTTGTCCAGATATGATCGAAAATAGTCAATAATGTTTCTAAGCATGACTCGGCTAAAAGCTTGAGTGACTGATAATGAATATTATCAGCACCCGTGGCAGTGTCATGAGCTTGCCCAAGGGCGGTATCCAGCTCATGGATGGAGAAAATTTCGTTATAATCCTCACCATTATCAGAATTAAAATTATTTTTTTCTTGTTGGTCTTTAAATTTCTGAAATTTTGGTGTATAATTTGATGAGGAAGAATGTTTAGCTAAAGTGTCTCCTAGTTTGTTTGCTATATCACATTTATCGGTTAAGAGTGTATCACCCTCCTTAAGATGGTGAACACTAGATTTGGATCCTTTACCCTTTATTCTTTGCACCATATTACAAACCTTAGATACTGGTGTGCGGGTATTTATTTTCGAGACATAGTTTTGCCATGATAAGCGTTTATTCTGTTTAAATGCTCGACGAGCTTTAGCATTTAATATTTTAAATTTATTTAAATTATGGACAGTTGGGTGGCGTCGAAAATATATCTCTGCCTTTTTCCTCACTTTTCTAGCCTGTTTACATTCGAGGTTAAACCATGGTTTACGTATATGTGGAATTGTAGAGGATTTAGGTATGCATTCGTCAGCAATTCTATTTAAAACATCAGAAAAATCCTGAATAGGATCGTCAGCATCAGTAAAACATTCGGGTTTTATTTCAGTTATGCACATTGTTTGAAACAAAGACCAGTTTGCCTTTGTAAAATTCCATCGTGTAGAAGGAGGAACATCGGACGGATTTACAGCCGATAGGATAGTTGGGAAATGGTCACTTCCACAAAGATCATTGTGGACTGACCATTCGAAATCGTTCAGTAAAGTAGAATCAGTTAGAGACGCATCCAAAGAAGAGTAAGTGCCAGTTGCAGGATGTAGATAAGTGTGTGTATCATCATTAAAGATACACAGATCATTATTAATTATAAAATCTTCAAGTACTTTACCTTTGGCATTTGTGTTTGTACCACCCCAGAGTGCATTGTGGCCATTCAAATCACCCATGATTTTGGGAGTGCATTGTGGCCATTCAAATCACCCATGATTTTGGGAGCTGATCGTAGAGATGTTGAAGGTCAGACTGCTGGAGAGCTGACGACGGAGGAATATAAAGAGAGCACAGTGTAAATGCAACGTGCAAAGTAAGTCGCACTGCAACGGCTTGCAGATTAGTATTAAGTACAACAGGACTGTGTATAACATTCTGTCGCACAATGATTGAAGATCCTCCAGAGGCCCTATCACCTAGAGGAGAAAACGAATGATATTATGATATTACCATTAAAATTAGTCTTTTTTCCTCTACAATTCCACTGTAGAATAGTATTTGAAGAAACTTTTGGGGGGATTTACAGGAGATCTACCCCTCACCTTCCTTGTTGGCGACAAACTATGTGCCCTTTGATGGCTGGAGTGGGACACATCCATGTCCTCAAGGGATCCATACTTATTGAAAAGTTGTCTGCCCCCTTTGATGATCTACCACTCTGATACCTTTTCGAAGATTCAGTTTTTGGTTTGGGCTTGTTCTTAACAATTTGTTTGACACATTTTTCTGAGTTAGATGATTGAGCTGATTTTGTTGGTGGCTGTTCCTGAGTTACTGCTGATTCCGTATCACAAGATGCCTTGGACTGAGTGAATTCCTGTGACGTATTGAGTGTTTGTGAACTGGAGTGCTACTGTGAAGGCCTCGCCTGAACTGCTGCAGACAATAACTTTGGAACAGATGTTTTAGTCCACGTGTAGTTAGTCTGGCAACCTGTAGAGTGACATGTAACATGTGTAGGCTTAGATACCTGAAGAGAAGCGGAAAGAGCGGACGAATAGGTTGGCCCTTGATTTTCCTGATCAAGAACAACCTTTTTTGCATCGAAAAACGAGATGTTGCGATCGTGCTTGATTCGTGAAATTTTGGATCGAAATTTCCAAGTTGGACACTCTTTAGAAGAAGGAGCATGGTTGCCAGAGCAGTTAACACAGAGTGGAGGTTTGTTACAGATGACACTGTTTTCACATGTTCCAGCACATCGATGAGATGCAGCTGGTTCATGGCATGACTTTGATCCGTGGCCGTACTTTTGGCAAGTGTAACACCTCAAGGGATTTGGAATGAATGTATCAATCCTTAAGCTGCAATAAGTGGGCGCACCGGAAGACAAAATGTGAATAGATACGTATTGGTTTTAGTGACTTCATTGTTCTTTTTTTGCTGTAAAGCGTATGACAGCAGTAACTCCTTGGGAGTGCAACTCTGTCACAATGTCACTTTCATTCATGTCTGAAAGGCAACGTCCGATATCACGGACAATGCCTTTACTGCTATTCAATGTCCTGTGAGGGGTAACCTGAACAGGAACATTGGCTAGAGATTTGATTGATAATAGTATCTGGGATTGTATTGGTTTTCTACATTCGATTAATAGAGAACCAGATCTTAGTCTCTTAACTTCCTTGACGTCGCCAGCCAAACCTTCAATTCCTTTTGCTATGGCAAACGGATTCAGTTTTAAAGGATCATCATTCGGAGCAGACATAACTAGAAAACGAGACCAGTAATCAGGATTGTTAAAAGGTGTAGTAGAATCTTCATCCTCAAAAGAATTCGAATCGTCAGATTCGTGGGAACGTTTTTTGAGTGGGGGTGCCATAGTAGTATGAATTGTGATTCGCCCTCCTAGCTCCCCACCCACCATGGAGTGTCTACATGGACGATGCCACTCATCTGTGGATCTCCAACAGACGGCACCAAGGATACTAGGAGGGTATACTCAAGCAGACGAACCAATCAAAAGATCAATATATCCACCGGATTGGCCCATGAGCCACCGCCTTCTGGCACAGGCATCTGGGGCAAATTTTGAATTTATAAAGTATTGCAAAATTCAATAAACATGTATATTCAATCATTTGTCATAAACTCAAACAATTTAATGATAGACATAAATTTCAATGCCGGAATAGTGAGAACAGTGAGCAAAAAGTAAGGTGCTCAGGGCTTGGCATGACCAGCCGATTGATAAGACCGGGCCCATCTTACCACCCGTCTAGGCGAAGTAAGGGTCGAAGTGGTGTATTGGGCAAAGGAACGCTATTCCTGGAACCAGTGCCCTCAACCACCAGACTCCCGTCCTCCGCCGACACAGGGACGCAACCCACGGCAAACGGGCTGCCCACTTTGGTCGCCTTTTACGACCAGCAATGGGGTGCTGTGGAAATATTCTACCCCTGTTCCACACGGGGGAAGAGCTATTAGTGCTACCCAGCACTCACCACGAGGAGGTTGCTCTTCACGAGTTCAACTGAACAACAAAAGTTCCTGTGACATTGAATAAGATTTAATGCATATTTATGTTTTTTACCAAATCTGAAACAATTTCGGTTTGCAACAGATAAAAAACAGACTCTGTAAGTGTTCAAATGGTTTAATTTGTCATACTGACTTCAGAAAATGCGTGATTTTTTCAGCCAAAACATTAACATGCCAAAATGTCATTTTACAAATCAATAGCGTGTGTATGTGATGCAAGCAATACCAGGCGTGTTGGAAAGTCCTGTAGGATATCTTTCCCTATCAGCTGGAGCATGTTTCGAAGTTCCTGGAGTGTCTGTGGAACACGTGGTTGACGTCGAAGGCGCCAATCCATCTCATCCCACATGTGCTCGATTGGTGAGAGATCATGGGGGCGAGTAGGCCAGGGGATGACATTCACGTTGTTTTGTTGAAGATAATCTTGAACAAGTCGAGCAATATAAGGCTGGGCGTTGTCATGTTGAAAGGTAATGCCTGGGCCATGACGACGCAAAAACGGTAGAACATCAGGGCCGATGATCTCGTCGCGGTAGCGCTGTCCATTGAGATTTCCCTCTACCACTATCAAACGGGTCCTCTGTCTTGGTGTAATCCTACCCCATTCAATAACGCTGCCGCCCCCGAACCGATCTTCTTCCATGACACAATGATTGACGTAACGTTCACCTCGACGTCGGTACCCGCGAATCCGTCCATCGCTGTGGCTGAGGTGAAAACGCGACTCGTCAGTGAATAGAACTTGTCCCCACTGCATGGCCGTCCAGCGTAGACGTTGTCTGCCCCACTGTAGACGTGCTTGACGGTGGTTTCCTGTCTTCTGGCAACAATCACTGCACATCTGAGGCGACGACGTACGGTTTGTGAAGATATTCTTCGGAGGCCAGGGATGCTTCTTGCTGTCACTGTTGCTGTCTGGAAAGGATTTCCTAGGTGTGTTGTTCGAATCCAGTTGTCTTGTCGATTATTGGTTACGCGTGGCCTGCCACTCCGTGGATGGTGTCTGACTGCATTCGTCTGTTGCCAACGTTGCCATAAACACCAAATGGTGTTTCTGTGGACGTGAAATTGTCTTGCAACATCCGGTTGACTCAATCCTGCTTCAGGCATACCAATGGCTCGCAGACGCTCATTTTCGAACAGACGTGGGATTTCGTAATGTTGAATAGTTGTGTAATTTTGTTGTTTTTCTGAGTGGTTGTTGTCAGCACGATGCTACACAATGCATATGGAATCCCGTTAACGGACATGTTTTTATACCCATTCTTGGGTAGTGAAGTGTATGGGGCTTGCATTAAAGTCCACTTTTGCATGGAATGCATGCTTTTCTGTAGCAGTTGCGTTTTTGTGACTTGATTCCATACATGTATTACAATATTGAAAACCAAACTTTACTTGTTTGAAAAATTCACTAAAATATTGATGTCACAGGAACTTTTGTTGTTAAGTATACATCATCCGATTTTAAAATTAATTTTCAAGCCAATTGAAAGGTAATAGCGAAAGATATGTGTTTTGGGTGAAATTCGTTTACTACTTGCTGGTCTATGCTGTTTTCTTTGACAGTATGCAATGATGAGTTACATTTGAGAAGTCAGATGTCTCAGTGGAACAAAGCCATTACAAGTCCATCCCTAACATCATTATGTCATCATTCTGAAAGATGTTAAGGCTGTTCAAATTACCAGAAAAAGGGTCTGGAGTGCTTGCAGAGACAGTTGCCAAACGTTGTTCGGTTGTTTGTTACTGATTAGTCAGACCGTGATTACGAGTCACAGGGGAGATAATAGGGGAAATTAGTCATTCAACTATCTCAAGAGAGGATTTTATTACCGCTACTTTGTCACAACTGTGCGGATCACACATTAAACACGACCACTCGCGTCATTCGATGGTCACCATAGCCTTCCTCGCTTCAAGAAGAATGTTTTGTGTCAGATTGCCATTTTGTGGGGCCTATAACGTGGGCGTTAAAGGCGCCACAAAATAGCTGTGCAGAATTGCGTTCGATCGGTGTGCCAGAAACCTATGATTGTGGGTTCAAATCCCAGATTCCATCTGAATATATATCTAGATTTATCAGTTTCATATCCACGCTCGTGGGTTTTAACAAAGTGGTACACGTTTAAAACTCTCACCACTTTGGGCTTTCCTCCCTCGTCGCGGCGTTTAAAGACACATACTACACATTGGACTCTGTACCCGTGAAGATCCTGGGTAGAATAGGTCTTCTTCAACCCATGCTTTCCGTAAAAGGCGACTATGCTTGTCGTAAGAGGCGACTAACGGGATAGGCTGGTCAAGCTCGCTGACTTGGTTGATGCATGTCATCGTATCCCAATTGCATGGATCGATGCTCAACATCCCACAGGGTGGGACACACATTGTGGCCTCCTTTTAGTGGTCTTGTACGACCAGGTTGTGTTGCTGGGAGTCCGAAATTCCGAAGTGGTAGTCCAATGGTAGACGATCCTGAATTTCTGAATATCAACAAGTTGATAAAAATATGTCTCCATTATGAATTTGTTTGTGTATTTATGATCAAACGTCTTGCAAAAGTACTTCCGCTGTACGGAAAACGGGCAATGCTCATATGGAAGCCATCTCCTATAAACGACCTGTGATGGTGTTTTTGCTATAAAAACCCAGAGGTGCTTTGTAGGCCTGTACACAAGCAATTGTACAAAGGCGTTAGCCTAAAGAAAGTACCCATATTGGATCATATATTTTCATCGCAACCAGCATCGTACACTGAACTATTCTGCAGTAATGTATTGAAGTTCCTTGAAAGCTTTTGAAAGAATCGATAAATGGTTCTCGGTGCCGTTAGGCCTTATGATTGAAATGACTTCTTTAATTCGCACCAAACATTTGTAATGAGATATTCAGTGGAAATATGTTTGCTCTTGTAATGATAAAATCGATATGTTTTACGGGATAGAATATCAACACATCTTAAGCATACATCATAACGTGTTTCCTAATTCCGATACTATCAAAAGCAGCGTGACGTCAACCGACAGAAAAAGCTTGACGAGGTGGCAAGATATGACATATTTTGCCCGCGGGAACAGTTGGATTTTCACTTTATTCGGTGTCCACATGGATTGCATACTAACATACGAAACAGCAATACTGTGCAATCCTCGCAATGCTTATATTCACAAGAAATAGGAATGTCCCACCAATGGTTTGATTCTGACATGTAATTGCAACATGAAAACATTACGTTACAGTTAGGAGGTCGATAGCATGGGGTCTCAGTTTCACACAAGTCGCTCTAGATCTAGACCCAAAATGGCCTCCCTATCATAGAACCTTTTTTACAAGTTACAAAGCAAATAATTAATAACATCACAGTATACATGATGTGTCTTGGTAGACAGTGACAAGGTTGCAAAATAATATAATAGGAAAATTCAATTCATATGATTAGTATCATACGCGTCTTTGATCGATACCAAAAGCATCTTCATGTACTCAAAATCAATTTCCTGAATAAGAATACAACACATTATGTGTAACTATATGTAGCGCTTTCTGATCCCACTGTCTGTAATTTTAGGCCATTTATAGACACGACTGACAATCATTTACCCACAAAGCCTAGACGAGAGTCATGGTTAATTAATGAAGTGTATTCCTGATCACATCGACAATCGATGGAACAAGCATTTAAACATTGAAAAGTACATTAGTGTGTGGCCTGGCATAATGTAATTGGCTCTCAATCCTTGTAAGTCATGTAATTATAGAATGGGTTCTGTCTCAACTTGTACAATTAGCTTATCCCAATACCTATTTCTGTGAATTCGAACAGGCACAGACGTATTCCAACTGCAGTGAAAAAGAAAGCGTTGTCTTAGTGTGGCTCTACATCCCAGTTGGACGTCACTAATATGAGAATGAATATTCCATTTGTCAATAGTTACATTTTCCCTCGTAAATCAAAGCGACAAATCCTTTCTATAATCGTAAGATGTCTTGGCTAAAACCGTTGCAAGATGCCGACTATTCCTACAACTAAAGGACGTGTTTTAACAATTGTTTTAATTATACCAAGAAGATAAAATTAAAAAAACCGTTTTATAAAGTAACATATATTTGGAAACAAACATGTCAGTACTTTCCATGCGTGTTCCAGAGACTAGCACTAAAAGACAGTAAAACATAGTTTACGTGCATGAAGCGGCGTCATGGAATGTCGAACAGGCATGATTGGAAGGAACGAACTCAGCGACGCCTCAATCAGCGTTGCGGGAACAAACGAGGATCGAATGCCTCGTCTGCGATTAACTGCAAATAAATCTAATCACGGAAAACGGATAAAGTCTCGGGAGACACATTGACGATTCTTGGAGGTGAAACACAACCAACGCGAAACCAGATAGATGCTGCTAAAGGGGCTCATTAAGTGTAGATAGCCTAAATGGGGAACTGCTGGGAAGGTATTTCTTTTTTCAAATCCCAAAGCGTTCTTTAGCCTCACAGGAATATTTTTGCTGCTGAATCATTTCCCTAATGGATATTCGCACATCATTTGCTGTGTATGTTTAATAAGCTTTGATCTAATTTGGCCTGCAATATAATTAGTTATCTCACGAAAGAAAAACCGTAGGATGATTAAAGTCCTTCTAAATATGGATATAAACCACACACAAGGGCGTAATGGTTATGTTGGATAATTATGTCATAGAATTTGGACAAGCATTACAACCTTCCACGTCATAGATACCAGCTGTCACGGAATGTGCCAAACAATTGCGAAACACTTTTCCCAAACACTGTAAATATCACAAATGGACATGCACATGTGCATGATGCTGAACTAATAATAATGCCTTTTTAAAGTCAAATGCCGCTTTTATAGGATGGATGCCGGGTTTTTTCATGCCGGCGCTTGTTGTTCAAAGGTAAACGTCAATGAAATACGCAAAGTGAAATGAAATAGCTTGACTCAATTTACAAAAAATATTGCCCTGTCCGTAGGCTTTAACGGAAACGATCGACATTGACATGCTGATCTGAACCTATTACCGTATGCATGATTGGCCTTGTTGTGGGCCTTCTGTCTTGTTGTTCCAGTGATATTCTTGAAAATATCTTGGACTGTCCTTGTGGTTACATCCCATTAGTAAGACATCCCATTAGTGAGACACCCATTGTAAGACAGTGGAGTAGGTGGGATTAATTAATCAAACACAGCCAGTCTACCCACTTAACAATAGTCACAGCCCATGATTAGCAGATTAATTAATATGAGTAGGCCAGTAATTCTGTTTGAATATTCTCAGGAAATAAATGAGTTTATCATGGCAGGTCTGCAGCAGGTTGAGTTCATTACCAGTCAAAGAGGTACTCTCCAGGTCCCCTTTCAGGGATATCTCCACTACAAGAACAAAGTAAGACAAACTGGTACTCACTGGCGATGTACCGTTAAGACCTGCATTGGCAAATGTACAACAGTTGGAAATTTTGTCAGAAATTTCACTGTACACAACCACCCACCAGAAGACACCAGCAGAATCCAGTTCCTTGGCAGCTTAAGGAAGAGAGCAAGAGAAGAACCGTTACAGCCCTCCGGACAGAGTTTCAAGGTTCAGACATCAAGGGGTGTTTCTTCCACTTTACCAAGGCGATTTGGCGGAAAACACAGGAGCTTGGTCTTGCTGTTGGATACAGAGATAACCCCCTTGTGGAACAGTGGATCCGACGAGCTGCTGCCTTGCCTCTGCTGCCTCTTCAACAGGTTCAGGATGCATGGATTAACTCTATGAAGCAGTCTCCTGATGTACCGAATGCTGACGAATTCAACGACTACATAGTCACAAACTGGGTGTATTATGAAGCCAGATTCCCTCTTTCACTGTGGAACCATCACCAGACATTCGGCCCCAGTACCAAAAACAACCTGGAGGGTTTCCACAGTCGCCCCAATGCATCACTGAATCATCGTCATCCTAATCTCTACAGGTTCATCGAGGTCATCAAGAATATTGAGAAATCTGAGAAGACCAAGCTATCTCAGTTAGACCTAGGTGCAGCTCCACCAGCAAGAAAGCGTGTGTACAAGGAGATTGCCTTTTCAGACTGAAGGATCAGCTATCCCATGGTGTCAAGACACCACTCAAGTTCTTGGATGCTGTTGGCAAACTTCTGAAGATGGATTAAGGTTGTGTCAGTGTGACAACCTCGATGTGAACTGTGATGTGAACTGTGAAATTAACTTTAACTGAACTCTTAAGTGGCGAATATTTTAAAACAATGGATTTAAGGGATGGATGAATTAAAATGTTGAATGAAATAAAGTAAAAGAGGGTATCAAGCATCTTGAGTCATTTCTTTTGTCTATAATGAGACAAGTCCATTTTCATGATAGGGGTTAATTACCTGATTAACATGTGCAACCAGGTATGACATTGTTGTTTTAAGGTGTCTCACAACTGGGCTGTCTTACTAATGGGAGGAGACCGTCCTTGTTGTGGGTCCTCTCTTTGATGCTGCGGTGATGCTGATTTTTTTAAAAAGAGAAATGTTTGGAAAAATCACCCTGGCAATTCAGCTACATGATCAATTGAGCACGCTTTTGAAAAAGATTGACATCGAAAAAAAGTGGAGGAGAATTACTTTGATATGGAGGGAGGGGTAAGATTCTGTTTGGCGAGTAGACATTTTTTTCAGCAATAGTTGCAAAACCATATATAAACATAAAGCACCTTGCAAGAATGTATTTTTTGTGTCCGAGAATTGTTTTCAGTAGTCTGAAGCATAATTATGTTTTTTAGGCATCCATTTTCAGCCACACAACTGATATCAACTGGTCGGTTCCTTATGTCTGATTCTGATCCTATTACGTTAAGACAGATCATGTCGCGTCGGAGAAAATGAGAAAAAGAAATATATTGTATGGAGACTGTAGGGACGAGACATGTCCTTATTTAATTCCCCTTACGAGTAAGCCAATGCTCAGTAATATGTCTACAGCATTACTTGGCATAACGTACACAGCAAGTCCACCACTGCCTTATACTATTATTGACTAAAATGTTGCTTATCAGATATATTGCGCCAGCTTCAAGTATATATCGACACTACAGTCCTATACGTACAGCGGTTGACTGAAAGGCCCCACGTATGAATTACATAATTTTGGTTTCGAAAGACCCGTATAGATATAGTCTCAGAAGAGTAATCCTCAGAAGAAAAAACATTAAAGGAATGAGAGTGTAGTGTTGTCATGCTGGGTCTACTCATAACTTACAGAAAATCTTTCAATAATTCATCTTTGAATTGTATTTAAGTCTTTTCTAAGAAGATATTTTACGTCAAAGTTTTAGATCCTCCTATACGTTAAAAGCCCCTCGCAGTGTTAACTATGTGCGTATAAGTGTTTCATGCAATGTACATTATTGCATTCAATTTCATATCACATCACGGGAAACTACTCACTTGGAGTTGTTTGTTCCAGTTTAGTCTTCAAATGAATTATATTTATTGACGAATGAATCCTAAACATGTGATACCATTATACGGTTTCCGCTAAAGAGGTGACGATGGTAGACACTGTTCATGAAACCGGCTCTGGACTGCAGTCACATTGAGGCACTGCACATGTATATGCCAGTCCGGCTCCAGTCCATGAGGCACTATACATGCATATGTCAGTCTGGCTCCAGTCGATAAGGCACTATACATGCCATCTGTCGGTCCGGCTCCAGTCGATAAGGCTCTATACATGCATATGTCAGTCCGGCCCCAGTCGATAAGGCACTATACATGTACAATGTATATGCCAGTCCAGATCCAGTCCATGAGGAACTATACATGTATATGTCAGTCCGGCTCCAGTCGATAAGGCACTATACATGCCATCTCTCGGTCCGGCTCCAGGTGATAAGGCACTTTATATGCCATATGTCAGTCAGGCTCCAGTCGATAAGGCAATATACATGCCATCTGTCGGTCCAGGTCCAGTCGATAAAGCACTATACATGCCATATGTCAGTCCGGCTCCAGTCGATGATGCACTATACATGCATATGTCAGTCCGGCTCCAGTCGATAAGGCATTTTACATGCCATAGGTCAGTCCGGCTTCAGTCGATGAGGCACTATACATGCATATGTCACTCCGGCTCCAGTCGATAAGGCACTATACATGCCATATGTCAGTCCGGCTCCAGTCGATGAGGCACTATACATGCATATGTCAGTCCGGCTCCAGTCGATGAGGCAGTGCACATGTATATGTCAGTCCGGCTCCTGTCGATAAGGCACTATACATGCCATCTGTCGGTCCGGCTCCAGTCGATAAGGCACTATACATGCCATCTGTCGGTCCGGCTCCAGTCGATAAGGCACTATACATGCCATATGTCAGTCCGGCTCCAGTCGTTGAGGCACTATACATGCATATATCACTCCGGCTCCAGTCGATAAGGCAATATACATGCCATATGTCGGTCCGGCTCCAGTCGATGAGGCACTATACATGCCATATGTCAGTCCGGCTCCAGTCGATAAGGCAATATGCATGCCAACTGTCGGTCCGGCTCCAGTCGATAAGGCACTATACATGCCATCTGTCGGTCTAGCTCCAGTCGATAAGGCACTATACATATGGAGGTTAGACAATCTCCAGTCAAACTGACAGCCAGAAACACGATACATGTAGCAGCCTGCATGGGTATAGTCGTAGACTAACACTTAGTCAATGAAAACATGTCTCTAAAATAATTAAAAAACAACAATTTTTAAAAGAAGATTTAGTCTTATGCTGTGGAAACAAGCAAAGTAAACTTGGTTAGTTTGATTTAGACTTGTCTAGGCTTTTAGTAAAGAAATTCCTAGAACATATAAATTCCACAGTCATGGTACAGGACTAGTGTAGTCGTAATGGAGATGAGACGATATACGTGTAGCTGTTAGTCAATCCCCAGTCAGTGAGGCACTACATGTAGCTGTCAGATAGGAAACGTCGTGGTGCAGATGATACACTGTTCGTCAATCCACGTGACAATCATCAGTTATTAGGTGAGGTGAGGTGAAATGGGGTTTAACGTCGCGTCCAAGATTATTGCACTTATATAGCGACGTGCATGCACGTGTATGTGCTGCTTGTACTAGTCCGGACTGATGCCGATTTATAGTGCTAGCACACTGGGATACCATGCCGTAGTTTAACATGAATACCCCACTCAGACACAGTATACTGACTCCGAGCCGACCAGTCTTTGTTTTAGGCCCTTAATGCCGAGCGCCAGACAGGGTAACAACAAGTACCATCTTTTAACGTCTTTTTGTATGACGCGGCTGGGGATCGAACCCCGGACCTTCCGCTCTCCGGGCGGACGCTCTACCATTAGACGGAGGCGGTCCATCAGATATTAAGGCAATATACGTGACGCTGCCAGGAAGCAATTGTTACGTAACACTATACGTGTAGCTGCCAGGAAACAGTTGTTACGTTACACTATACATGTAGCTGCAAGCCAAGAAACAGTTGACACGTAACACTATACATGTAGCTGCCAACATGGAAAGAGTTGACACGTGACAATATACATGTAGCTGCCGACCGGGAAACAGTTGTTACGTAACACTATACATGTAGCTGCCGGCCAGGATACAGTTGTTACGTAACACTATACATGTAGCTGCCAGCATGGAAACAGTTGTTACGTAACACTATACATGTAGCTGCCAGCCAGGAAACAGTTGTTACGTAACACTATACATGTAGCTGCCAGCCAGGAAACAGTTGTTACGTAACACTATACATGTAGCTGCCAGCCAGGAAACAGTTGTTACGTGACACTATACATGTAGCTGCCTGCCAGGATACAGTTGACACATGACACTATACATGTAGCTGCCTGCCAGGATACAGTTGACACGTGACACTATACAAGTAGCTGCCAGCATGGAAACAGTTGACACGTGACACTATACATGTATCTGCCGGCCAGGAAACAGTTGTTACGTAACACTTTACATGTAGCTGCCGGTCAGGATACAGTTGACACGTGACACTATATATGTAGCTGCCTGCCAGGATACAGTTGACACATGACACTATACATGTAGCTGCCAGCCAGGAAACAGTTGTTGCGTAACACTATACATGTAGCTGTCAGGTAGGCTACAGTTGACACGTGACACTTTACACGTAGCTGCCAGCCAGGAAACAGTTGACACGTGACACTATACATGTAGCTGCCAGTCAGGAAACAGTTGACACGTGACACTATACATGTAGCTGTCAGGTAGGCTACAGTTGACACGTGACATTTTACACGTAGCTGCCGGCCAGGAAACAGTTGACACGTGACACTATACATGTAGCTGCCAGTCAGGAAACAGTTGACACGTGACACTATACATGTAGCTGTCAGGTGGGCTACAGTTGACACGTGACACTATACATGTAGCTGCCAGCCAGGAAACAGTTGACACGTGACGCTATACATGTAGCTGCCAGGCAGACTACAGTTGACACGTGACGCTATACATGTAGCTGTCAGGTGGGCTACAGTTGACACGTGACACTATGCATGTAGCTGCCAGCCAGGAAACAGTTGACACGTGACACTATACATGTAGCTGCCAGCCAGGATACAGTTGACATGTGAAGCTATACATGTAGCTGCCAGGCAGACTACAGTTGACGCGTGATACATGTAGCAGCCAGCTTTCTTACAGCAGACAGTAACTACTGCCTCCCAATATAGCTGCAAGGCGGAAGACTGTAAAATAGTATAGATAGAACACTATAAGATAATTATGTACACGGCGCTTTAAGACCAAAATTAGAGACTAGTTGTGCCTCGATAGAGCGCGGGATTTGTAGGCTTTCTGTTAACTTCGTATTGCATGCAAGATCGATTATCCACAGGGGAGCTGCTTCCATAAATCACCAGCAAGTCAACAGAGCACATCTCTCATTAAGACGTCTATAGCGGAACCTCTTTACAATCAGCATCCGGTCGCGTGTGCGACACGGGCCCGGTGACCTGCTGCAGAATCTTCTCTTTGTCGAACAACTCTTTTTACAATCGATTGTCTTGACGTAACGTTGACAATAACATGATTTTACGTGAACATCTCTAGTAGTGCCTAAAGCTCCCATAAAATATTTCCCGTTACAACCGTTTGTGCCACAAGAAGAGGCACCTACCCGATTATATTTCAGTTTGTACTTTGTCAGGTATTTATATATATCTACGTGATCATTGTGTATGCATGGTGGCAAGAAATCAAATTAAATAATAAGCGCCCCGTTTTAGGCAAATACCAACACTGTATCGGCACGGAGCACTAGGCAGTACAGTACATAAGTCGACCCTGGGAAAGAAGTACTGGCTTCATCGGGTTTCAACACAGCAAATTGTACTCTTTCAATTCTGGGTGTCCTGATAAAACTTGTGTATATATATATGGCGTCACTTGTCAGAGGTATCCTGACTGGCAGCTACATACCTGACTCGTCCCTTACAAGCGATATATTAGCATTATTGTTTCTATTTTTACATGGGAATTCATACATTTTGCGTTTGTTGACAGTGTACGCATCTGTACGTCATCCGTATTATTTTATGTGTTGTCCATCTCCATCCTTAGGTTCAAAGAGGTCGGACTGTTGAGACGAAATAAAAAACTAAACTAAGAACTGATGTGTTTCGATCTTGGTGAGGTGAGATGAATTTGGGTTTAATGCCGTGTTAAGATTATTGTACTTCTTTAGCAAATTCACGTGCAGGCACACCAATGTTGAGTGTGTGTGTGTGTGTGAGAGAGAGAGAGAGAGAGAGAGAGAGAGAGAGAGAGAGAGAGAGAGAGAGAGAGAGAGAGTGAGAGAGTATGTATATGTATTTGTTAATCTCATTTGTTGATCGGACATAATAAGCGCCCAGGGAAATAGGGGGCTCTAATTAGAATATTTTTTAGGTGAAAAACAACAGAGTTAAAAGATCGTAAATTTCCTGGTTGATGCTGACATTCCAGAATTTAATTTTCCATAATTAAAGATGCATATAACACATGTATTATACACGAATAAATATTAAGTCTCGTGTACATTGATCAGTCAGAAGGGGTGCTAATTGGGATAGTTCACTAGCCAATATATTAGCAAATATCGCCGTTGGTACTTATTAGAGAGGGACGCTTATTACGTCGAATACGGAACATAAAACAGACAGTCCAACAAAACACTCCTACACACATAATTCCAGTATCAGTGCACAGATTATATAGTTAAAAACAGATAGGGACACTATGAACCTCAGAAGAGTATGCTGTCCGCGATACACACGTGTACGAGTGTTTGTCTAGACGAGGATAAATTGTATCTTGATAAGTTTATGCTCCCGGTATGATTAAAAACCCGCTACTTGCTGACTAACTTTTCATTGATGTACACCCTCATACACACATTAATATCAACGGCGGTCAATAATTTCAACATTTGTCAGGACCAAGCATTAGTGGCAAAGTATGTCTGAAGATCCCGATCTTTAGCACAGGCGAAAGCGCCTTGAACCCTGTCGTCCCATATCGTGTGCTTAATACATATACTGCTCATCCTGAAGACGCAGTGGCTCGGATAAAATTACTGTAATCATCAGATCTGCCATTCACCTTTAGCATCATGGCTGTTTTAACGTGTTTTAATCATCCGTGTATCAGAAGACATGCCCCACACGTGTAATTAATCAAGTTTAATTAGTAACGGTTGATGGTAAATAGGCTGTGCTTCATTTGTGTGATCAACGAATGTCATGTGTTAAAAAGGTGTAATCACTCTACATCTAGTTGTATCACAGCAAGCCGTGATACTGTAATGGGCAACGTGAAGAATTTGGTTGAAGTTTCGTTTGTCTGTTTGTTTTTAACAGTCGAAATCAGCATTATTCCAGCAAATGTGAAGGCGGCCTGTAAATAATTTAGCCTGGACCAGACACTGGGGTTGACTTAATTTGCGTGAAGTGATTTTGTTTGCTTGTTTGTTGCTTAACGCCACACTCACCAATATTACAGCTATATGACGGCGGTCTGAACATAAGAGAGTCTGGACCTGTCAAACCAGTGACTGATACCATGAGCATCGATCCACGCAATTGGGATACGATGACATGAACCTTTCAAGTCAGCGAGCCTGACCGCCCGATCCCGTTAGCCGCCTCTTATGACAAGCATAGTCGCCTTTTACGGCAAGCGTGGGTTGCTGAAGACCCATTCTAAAGCGGGTCTTCAATGGATTGTTGCTTGAAGGAAAACTACATGTATGCAGCGTCATTTTTTTTGTAGATATCATATATTATATTCTGAACAAAATATTCTCCTCGACGGAATCACTTCCAAATTCGTAAAACATATTGTTTTTTTTAAATTTAGATTTGTCATACGAACTTCTCAATTGACACACAAACATGTAAAGGTGTATGAAAAGAATGTGCAATGGAACAGCTCCCACCGTTTAACACGTATAGACGTTTTGGTTTTCATGTATCATAAAGGTTTCGGTACACACATACATTGTACTATGTGAATACTTTACTATCAAGAAGGAGAAGGGGAAACATATCGAATGTTAACATTGATTACAATTTATAACTAAGTAATTATAAAATCACGTTAGAGGAAAATATACAATCACTCAACAGTGAATAACGGTCACGACATGTTGTACTCTAGTGCAAGTTGAGAGTTTATCTATTCCAGTGCGTTTCACGACAATGACACTAATAGCTGGTCCTATTTACTTACCCCCCTGATAAACCCACTTCCCCTCCTCCCTGCCATATACCGACACAGATTAAAGTACAGCTCAAGGGAGACCAATGTCGTAACCCTTTCTTCAAACTCTGCTAATTCACTACTCCACCTTGCACATTTAAATGCGTTCTGCTCATGCTTATCGCGGTAGGTTTGCCAAGTTAGTGTCACTACGTACAGTTTCGCTCCAACATTTTTTAGCGGGATAAATTGACAAAAGAACATGATGGGATAGTTGTAACACCGCAACTGATATTTCGCATCGTGAAAAACTTTAAATCGGCCCTGAGGATTATGCGAAAAGAAAAAAGTGAGTTTTATATCCTTAATTAAAATCTGCAGATCTGTCTTGCTGTTTCTTTAAGAACGTGGTGCATTTACAGGTTACGCGGTAATTTCTTGGTTGCTATGGGGACGAGATGTTGTTATATTCTAAGAAAATATCAAATTGATGTATCGACTTGCATCACATCGCATTGCTGATCCCATGGCAACTGTTGTCATTAGGTTTTAGTTTCGAGCCAAAAGTTGATAATACTGATGTTTAGGCAGATTTCTTCCTCTGTTAATATGCAGGCCTTATATGTGGCGTTACTTGATATGTCACTCTTACCAAGTTCTTTAGTCAAACAATTAATGTAGAGAAGCTTAAGCATCATGGTTAATATATCAATTAAAGCCTTGTCAGTGGGCACAACTAGAGACGTTTCATGTTGGGCAGCCAGACGATGAATGACAACTGGCTGGGACAGAATGGGTTTATTCCATTTCTATTTCCTCTTTTTCAATGTGTGCATTCAAACAATGACAACATCGCGCACTGACGTAGCCTACTCTGAAAGACATTCTACAGGTTCATCTTCTCTTTGGTCCATTACTAACGTATGTTGCGACAGCATCCCGAATGATTTTAAAGATCACAATTTGGAGGAGGTCGCTCACGATAGTTTGGTGTATAACGAATGCTGTTATTATCAACAATAGAGAAGACACCTTTATGTAAAGGGCCTTCAGGTTGGAAGCAGTATGAGGAATCTTACACCATGAATTCCACGTTCTGCAACACGTTCCTTCAATGGAACGACCTGGATGAAATGATGTTCGTATTGGAAAATGAAATTGTTGGTGCTTCCTGAAATTTGAAATATTGCGTGAAACTGGCTTTTTGTCTGAGAATGTCCCTTGTTTCCAAATTTGAAATTCAAGAACATGCGGTCTTAATCACAACTAACCAACACTTAATAAAGGCGTTAACTGTGTTAATAACACAAACGGCGTTAAACAACAAACAAACAAACTACTACTACAACCACTACCACTACTTAAAAAACAATCAAACGGCGTTAAACAACAAAAAAAAATAAAAAAATACTACAACTACTACCACTACTTAAACAAACAAAGGGCGTTAAACAACCCCTAAAAGCCCCCTCTTGGGTTGCACACACCACTTTCACCCTTCTCGGAATACACTAAATGGTCCGGGCAGGCCCTTGTGCGAAATACGCTGTAGTCGGAAAGCGCACGTTAAATCTTCTATATCAGTCAGTCAGTCAGTTAAACAACAAACAAACTACTACTACTACTAAGAGAGAGAGAGAGAGAGAGAGAGAGAGAGAGAGAGAGAGAGAGAGAGAGAGAGAGAGATATTTTTAACTGCAGTTGTCTCTTGGTATACTGATCAAGGCTGCAATAAATAGTAACCCCTAGTGAACCTACTGTCAACTCCTACAGAAATACAGACAACACACACACACACACACACACACACACACACACACACACACACACACACACACCGGAAGCTAAGGTAAACAAACACATTCTGATGGTTATTTAAAAGGAAGCCAAATATTGACCAAATCATGAACAATGCTGCCATATTACTCCAGCCAGAGCATCCTAATGACCACATGTTGCCAAGAGCAAATTCCGATTGAAACAAATTATAACAGAGAACTTAGAGATCGAAAGCAAGCAGATGGGATACCGACATCAAATATACCGTGGAAATACAAGGATTTGCCCGGAGGTAACAGTCTTTTGCCTTTTCCAGCGCTAGGAGATCGAGGGTTCATCGATTGTACGCAATCGTGATTTTCCTCTGGAGTTGGGCACAAGGCAAACACGATGAACTGCAGCATATCTTTACACACACTCCTCCAGCTATTGCTCGGTAATTCAACTGCTCAAAACAGGTGTTGTTAGTAAGGCTTCTGTGATTCATAAATGATTTGGAGTGTCTCACTGGTCACCTCCCAAAGAATTTGCCCGTTGTCATGATAGAACAACACAAGATGATTAATTAGTATTAGCACAAGCCAGGACATGAATTAACTTGAATTAAGATCACACTTAGGGATTATATATGGGGGGCACCACAAATTGGCTCCATTCATCGTTGCCAGGTGGGGAATCAAACCCGGGTCTTCAGCGTGACGAGCGAACGCTTTTAACACAAGGTTACCCGACCGCCCCTCAATACAAGTAATAGTTATATGGTAACAAAGGTAATATTACTTAGATAAACAACTGTTATATTTCTTTATATAAAAGAAGAGACATAACCCACATTTTCACAAGAAGAATACTTGTCGCTAAGATTCACATTACCGTAAATTCCAACCAGGCACCCAATTGAGGCTTGTAAACACACAGGGAATATATCACCTTACATCACACTAGGCCCACTTGAATAATGTCACAACAGAAGCAATGTTACTGAGAAGAACAACAACAACAAACATAATAGAGTGAGTGAGTTAATTCTTTACGTCACATCGGCAATATTTCAGCCATATCGTGACGAGAAATTATACATTTTTCTAATACATATAGTTTTGCTAAATTAAAACCTGTCATCGATGGACAGTAAAATTACTAAAATTTCACAGATTTATATGTAAAACTAGCATACAACTATGCTAGGGTCCATGGGGACTTACAGTCCTTTTGCTACCTGCATGGACCCCAGCCGGATTTACATCATCCCTTCCGCTGTTGGCGATTAATGACAAATTTAGCCAGGTTAAATGAACATATATACCACGATTAAAATTGTGGTGAAAAAACAATACTTTGAATGACGTGGTCTGACATACCCTCTCAGGGGGACAATGATTTTACACTACTTCAACCCCCATCAAGGGTAAAGCCACGAACAATCTCAGTTAACAAGTTTTCCGCTACCAATACTAAAATATTTATTATTTACAGAACATATCATCAAAATTTATTTAACAATTCTATTTCTTTAAAAAAAACAATAATTAAATGACTACTTACGTGATTAAAAAGATCCTTTAGCGATGAAACTGTGAAATAGTTATCCCTTGTGATGGAAAAATCAATACAGTCAAGCAGGACATGCTTGACCGTGATTCTTTCATCACAAGGGATGCAAAATGGAGGATCCTCACCTTCTAAAATTTATTCATGATTGTACCGTGAATGGACAATACGACATCGTCTTAAAATGACGTCTTCAAATCCGGACTTACAACCCAAGTAGGTATAACCGATATTTGCTTTTATTGCATGTAATTTATTTATACCCACTTGGGTGTCCCACTTCTTCTGCACTAGATCTCTGATATAACATCTAATAACAGGTTTATAATCACTGTAGGGTAGAAGAAGTGGTGTCACAGAAACATAATAGAAAAGGGTAGTGTTACATACAATGTATGATATTTCAGTGAGCATGATTGAGGTTTTACAACCCATTACTGTAACCTCCTATCATATACCACACTCGTGCACGGTGTCCTTATAAACATGTGCGTGTTTTGTTTTGTACATTTGGTGTATTTACCAGAAAATTCCAATACATACTGAACAACAAAATTCCCTGTGACATTGAATAAGATTTAATTCAAAGTTATGTTTTTCACCAAATCTGAAACAATTTCGGTTTGCAACAGATAAAAGACTCCTGAAAGTGTTCAAATGGTTTAATGTGCCATACAGACTTGCGTGTTTTCATAAACAAAAAACCATGAACATGCCAATATGGCAATTTACAAATCAATAGCGCGTGTATGCGATGCAAGCAATACCAGGCGTGTTGGAAAGTCCTGTGGGATATCTGTCCCTATCAGCTGGAGCATGTTTCGAAGTTCCTGGAGTGTCTGTGGAACACGTGTTGACGTCGAAGGCGCCAATCCATCTCATCCCACATGTGCTCGATTGGTGAGAGATCATGGGAGCGTGCCGGCCAGGGGATGACATTCACGTTGTTTTGTTGAAGAGAATTCTGAACAAGTCGAGCAATATAAGGCTGGGCGTTGTCATGTTAAAAGGTAATGCCTGGGCCATGACGACGCAAAAACGGTAGAACATCAGGGCCGATGATCTCGTCGCGGTAGCGCTGTCCTTTGAGATTTCCCTCTACCACTATCAAACGGGTTCTCTGTCTTGCTGTAATCCCACCCCATACAATAACGCTGCCGCCCCCGAACCGATCTTCTTCCATGACACAATGATTGACGTAACGTTCACCTCGACGTCGGTACCCGCGAATCCGTCCATCGCTGTGGCTGAGGTGAAAACGAGACTCATCAGTGAATAGAACTTGTCCCCACTGCATGGCCGTCCAGCGTAAACGCTGTCTGCCCCACTGTAGACGTGCTTGACGGTGGTTTCCTGTCAAAATGGAACGTCTGGTGGGTCTTCTGGCGACAACCCCTGCACATCTGAGGAGACGACGTACGGTGTGTGAAGATATTCGTCGAAGGCCAGGGATGCTTCTTGCAGTCACTTTTGCTGGCTGGAATGGATTTCCTAGGTGTGTTGTTCGAATCCAGTTGTCTTGTCGATTATTGGTTACGCGTGGCCTGCCACTCCGAGGATGGTCTCTGATTGCATTCGTCTGTTACCATCGTTTCCATAAACACCAAATGGTGTTTCTGTGGACGTTAAGTTGTCTTGCAACATCACGTTGCCTCGATCCTGCTTCAAGCATACCAATCGCTCGCAGACGCTCATTTTCGGACAGGCGTGGCATCTCGTAATGTTGAATAATTGCGTAATTGTGTTGTTTTTCTGAGTGGTTGTTGTCCGCACGACGCTAAACAATGCATATGGAATCCCGTTAACGCACATGTTTTCATACCCATTTTTGGGTAGTGAAATGTATGGGGCTTGCATAAAAGTCAACTTTTGCATGGAATGCATGCTTTTCTGTAGCAGTTGCGTTTTTGTGACTTGATTCCATACATGTACTGTAATACTGAAAACCAAACTTTGCTTGTTTGAAAAATACACTAAAATATTGGTGTCACTTTTGTTGTTGAGTATAGTTGTCTCACGACTCTCAGTGTCAATGTTTGGAAAGACTGTTTAGCCCTTCTTTTGAACACTTACAGTCGCAGCAGTAACATCACTTATACCCTCTCGCGAAGTGAGTAGTCCGTCGTACTATGTAGACAATAAACTCTTCCTTCCTCATTATCGACATGTTCGAAACCAAGGAGGACTGAAGGAAAATGTGCCCATCCTGACACGTGGAGCTTTCATTGACAGTCTAAGTATGCATCTGCCAGGAAACACTTTGAAGTACACCCCATCCCCATACTTCCTTGACATTAACACTCAGTGAATTTTAAAAGGATCGTGATTTTGTGATTTTGAATAGGGTAAATGTCATATGACAGTGGTTCGAATATTCTCCTTGGATAATGACGTGTTTATTGGATGATGTCACAACGCCTTCTAGTTCAAGTTGGACCGCGTATGTCTTTCATCCTGGGTGAAATCATGAATATATGCCCTCAAACCATTGTTTCACATGTGCTAGTTATGTCGCGACATGAAGCCATGTTTGTCTTCATCATGAGGGCAAATACGTTGTCGAATTATTTGAGTCTTAAAGCTTTATTATTGTTGCTTTTATGTATTGGCATGGACATTCTTTGAAGCAACGAATGGCTCTACTTGAACGAAAAGACATTCAATAACCAAACTATATACTATAGTATTGATGTAGTTTCGTGGTACTGGAATCCCAGATACCTACATCATGTTTGTCTTTCGCATGGAATTAACCTCGCAAGTGCACCACATCATGATAGATGACAACAGCTATACTCAAAGGCAGATGTTATAGTGACATTCCAAAATTGTTATTCGAAATCGTTATATTACTTCCACCGATGGAATTCACATGGGCAGAACGAAGTCTAAAGTACTATAACAAGCGACAGTCCATATGAAGAGCGCACCTGCCACATGCAAATGACTGATCATGTCGCACGAGGGGGCTGCAGCATGTGTGTTTACCCTGTGCATTGATGCAAAGTTGACCCATTCGCCTCACGGAGGACACTAAACATTGAATGAAGGCCTGTGATTGGCATTTCCTACTATGTTGTAGGAGGATTGGAAAGTACGTCCATCGCGAACGTCGTTCCATTTCATCTCGGACCTGTTAGATTGGTAACAAACCAGGAAATCTTGCAAGCCAGGGTACACGACATTATCGTAAGACAGTAACGTTGTTCTGGGTCAGATACTGCTGCACAAATCTAGCAACATGTTGTCCACCACAAGTGTTGTCTGCACCACTGGAGACATTAATGCTCCACCACACTGATGGCCGGCATCTGGATTGGCCGTTTGGTTGGGCACCTCGCACGGATGCCGTAGATACGTAGACGTCGTAAGACTGTCCTCTGTTGCCAGAGAGATTAGGGGTGTGAGTGTTGCTGTCTGGAACCTGTGTCTAAGATGCGTGATTCGAACGGGTTGGCTGCCACTACAGGCACGGTCTCTTACGTGGTTGGTCTGCTCATAACATCGTGTGATGTTGTGGCTATTAAATAACGTGCGACGTCATGCTGCGATGTACCGTGTTCAAGTATTCCAATCGCTCGCCATCTGTCATTTTCACTTAGGCGTGACATGGTGAAATCGCATTAGAACGATGTGGTGTTTTGCTGAACTCTCCACTTCCGAAGATAGCTTCGCGTGGTAATGATATGGGATTGGATATCTGTCCTTTTATAGAGAAAATATATTTCCAGCAAACAAGACTGGCAATGCCAGCGATATTTCGATTGGTTGCATTTTTTAGTTTCTAATACAAGTTTGTGACTGAAGAAAGCACAAGTCCTATAAACTGTTGCGTACAATGGACTCTGCTTTTAGTAGAATTTTCTAATGTTTAAGGGTTTTTGTCGCTTTTATTTATTTTGTAGTGAAACCAAATGGTGCATGACAGCTGTAGCTATTAGCCTCATTGGCTAATTTGTGGAATAGGCAACAAACAAAGAAACAAGAAAATCTTATTGATATGTTAATTTAAGTCGACGAAGTTTTAAGCTTAAATTTTGACGAAGACTTTCTTCTGATGAAAGTAAATAAAGTCTCTGTTGACATCGAAATTGCGAGGTGTGACGAATTTATAAAATCCTGCTTAAACGTTGCAGAAGCGAAAAACGTCATTCAGGTGCAGTAGTAGTTTACATCACGCCGATACATAGAAATATAACGAAAGAGATTCGGATATAAATACGATTTCAAGAAGGATTATCTTCCAATGAAAGCGGGATGAGTAGCACATCAAGTCACTTTGCAATGGAGATTGCTCAGAATCAACGCTTTTTCTATCCAACATTAGATGACGTGTTTGCATAATACAATCAGTGATCCAGAGACACATGCTTTTGTAGTGAAGAAAAGTTCTAAATGTGGATAGGGAAACTTAAAGGGTCTGATGCCACCGTACGAACCTAAAATACAGCTAGGGTTCTTCCTCTGTAAGAGGTAAGAAGTATGGTGGTGCTTTCCATGCAATTGCAGAGTGCATCACGCCCGATATTTTCATGTTGGTAAAGGTATTGACGTAAAAAAGTAAGGTTAAACTCATACTCAGCAAACCTAACGAATAATAGAACATAAAATGTAAAAAAATAATACACCAACGAGGGTGGGATGCGAACTTCTTTGCCTGTCAGGGGTTACATGTAATCTCTGTATGAAAAATGAATTTATTTTGTTATGCAGATGTTGGCAACATGAAATGAGTAACATGTATAACATTCTCAAGAAGAAACAACCCCCAAGAGCTTACAATAAATGTAAAACGTTTCTACAAATACTCACACTGGCTCCAGCCCGACTCCACTTCAGGCGCTCAAACACACCGATCAAATTTACACCACAAAAGTAGGTTCACTTTAGCCCAAAACGTGTTTGCTCCACCAACACAAGTTGCTTTCAATATTGAAGCACACGAGTGTTATGAGAAGAAAACATTCATTTGTTGGAGCTGAGCGTAGTGTTTTCGTTCAATAATGACCCATTTTGTGAGAAATGATGTTCTTGAACAATGCTAATTGGCGTAATTGGTGTAATGTGATGTGACCAACAAATTGCTTCACTGTGACATAATGGCTATCATACACGTCGTTATGTAATTGTATGCGTGTATTTTCCAAGGTTAAAATAACCTATTGCGAACTCAATCAGATTTATATTACAGCGAGTGACCGATATATAAATATATTGCGGTTTTTTTGTTATGTAGATCAATGTAAAAACAATTACCATAACTTAAATTGAAACGAACACGTGAATGAACTGTTAGTGTAGGTTTATGCTGCAAGGGCTGACAGGATTGATTACAGCGTGCCTTGCAAACCTGTTAGATTGTATCTCACATGGCTTGCCCTCATTTCGCCTACACCTCATTTCGCCTACCATAATTCAAATGCTTAAATGCCTCACCCCTATTATATGAATGGGTATTGTCCATCTCAGGCTGTTAAATAATCCAAGCTCTAATCTAATAAAAGCGGCATAGAGGTTCAAAGTGAAGTTTTTACAACCTATGACAACTTCTCACAACTCTTGTTTGACTTGGTCATTCTGTTAATCCTTAGTTGTTTTGAATGTGCAAGTAAATCTTGTTTAGTAAATAAATCTTATTTAATAATTAAGGTGTAAAGAAGCCTATCATCGCACAGCTTCTTAGTGGAAGAAAAACTGTAATGCAATTTCTTGATGCCGTTGGATATGAACTAAAGCTACAGTAATCATGAGTCATTATTATTATTACTGCATAATGTAAATATTAGCTATTAAACAATGTATGAAGCTTTAAGATTGTCTTGTCTGTTTAACCTTCTTTTGGGTCAGTTCATTATTTTACAGGTAACAGAGCACATGACTTATGTGCAGTCAGCTGTAAATTTGTTTTGATAAGGGTGTAGGCGAAATGAGGTGTAGGCGAACTGAGGACATGCCTCTCACATGGCTAAGGTTGTCGTAAATCAGTCGCTATGACAGTAGTAACATTCTTCGGCATGCGTCACTTCCGCCTTTCTCTTTCAAACAAACATTTGACAAGTTTGTAATAATGTTTAATGCAGGTTTGATATCAAACACTTGCCTTTGCATGTGTTTGTGACGGGTGCCACCGATTGGGCAGGATACGCTCACCTTTTCGCGAACACCTGGTCTTATCGGTATTTGATAGTGTTTCATAAACACACATTCATGATACAGTCGGCATCGTTTAATGGACTCTGCTTTCAACAAAGATTTGTTATGATAATGGAAAAGAGTTTTTCGCATGTATCATTAAATTAAACTCACACATTAACATGGCAGCATTGTAAGAAATGAATGTTCCATGGTTGCGTCTTGAATATGACAGATCTTAAATCATGAAATATTGCATACTCTCTAAATGTTTCTATGCATGTACACTTAATATTTTTGCACTTTACATAATAAAAGTAGGGCACCATAATAATCATAGAATAGTCGTTCCTTAGGCTGGGCTTCTGTTTGACCGATGCTTTGGGGAACGTCATGTAAGCGTTGATTATCACAGTCATTTAGAAAGGGATCTAACGTTGTCAAATATATACCAACCCACCCCCACCCACCCACCCCCCTCCAAGTGTTGACGACTTTGCAATATAGTCATAATGACGTTGCCGAAGTTTTAAGCATGAACAGTTGACGTTGACTTACCTATATGACATTTTATTAGTTTTTTTTATCAACCGGGTTTGTGAACAACTCTGTCATTAGTGTATATAGGTGTACGTGTGTGACAGTGAATGCAAATGAGGTATGGAACTGGTCTAAACTTTTGTCATAAAAACTTCTCATTTCATTAGCATACGTGTACATGGCGATTCTTTACTCCAGAGATACAGAGGTATATAAAATATCTAATGAAAATAATGCAGCAATTATACACAAAACCTTCATAGCATCCTATATACAGTGTATACATTGAAACACCGTCACGCACATATTGCACATCAGTGCGCATTTACGTTTTTCACACAGCGCGGCCTGCCGACATCCAACTGACAAACCTACTACATCACCTTTGCTGGCAGATGCCGATACAGGCTAATCATAGCCAGTGTCGTAACCCCTTCTTCCGACTCTGCTTGTTTACTACTCCATGGCCGACTTCACATCTAAATGAGTTCTGCTGTTATCGCGGTAGATATGCCCTCTCACTGCCATTGGCGGTTTTGCGGTTAAATATTTTTCCGAAGTGCAGTATGACACTTTTTTTAGAAATCGCAACTGATATTACTAGCCATGCAAAACCTTAACTGCGCCCTAAAGATTCTGCGGACAGGAAATTGGGTTACTAGTATAGAGCCTAAACAAATTCAGATTTGTTGGGTTGTTTCTTTATTGATAACATATTAAACATTTGAATGTTGCGCGATAATGTATTTATTATTATTTCATTTACTCAATGACGGTAAATATGAGAAAATATAGAACTGATGTTTTGACCTGCATTACATTTTATTTTTCATCTTCTTGTTACTACTTGTTACTGTTGTTCTGACTGCAAACATCAGCATTGCCATTCAAATGGCTTAACTTACAATGAGACGGAGCGGAGGCGATTTTTTGCGTTGCATACAATGTTATTGCACTTAAATAGCGCTGTGCATGCACGTATCTCATGGATAACATGGATACCCCACTCAGAGACAATATACCGACTCCGAACTGACCAGGCCTTGTCTTATCTTCTTAACACCGAGCGCCAGGCAGGGTAACAACAACTACCACATTTTAACATTGTTCGGTATGGTGCGCCGGGGATCGAACCACCGACCTTCCGATCTCCGGGAAGAAGGCGGCGTGGAGCGTTCGAATTTGAACTTGAAGAAAGTAGCTAACATGTATCAGTATTCATTAAAATATAACTGTGTACATGCTGTATTTGCATACATACGTAAATGTATCATAAATGACATAAACTTTTCATATATACTTTTGGGGCGGTCGGGTAGCGTAGTGGTTAAAGCGTTCGCTCGTCACGCCGAAGACCCGGGCTCGATTCGCGACAAGGGTACAATGTGTAAAGCCCATGATACTGCTGGAATATTGCTAAAGAGCGGCGTAAAACCATACTCACTCTCTCATATATACCGTTACATTTATCTAGATATATGTAACTAAAATGTCATGTATATTCGCCTGCTCTCCGACCAATTGGAAAGGTGTAAGGTGTAAGGTGCCAAGAGTATTTTTTTTCTTGAGTTTGCGTTGCGTGTTGCTCATTTAATGTTCAACACGTCTATGTAAACGTTCCATCTCACAAACATAATTCATTTTGGATTCAGAGATGATAAGCCAAGAATTTTTTTAACTCAATTCCATTTAGTATTTTCATTCACTATATGTATTATTATTTTATTCTCAGAAAGCATTTTAAAATTTTTGAAAGCGACTCACCAAAATGTATACATTTTGCATACTGAGATTACGTGTAATCGTACCACCCCAATAAATAATTGACATAGAATCCAAATGCATCATTCAATTTCAAATTGTAAGAGCTGTGCAAAACTTAGTGTGTATTTAGGATACAAAATACCTATATCAGCCCCAAGTCAAACGTATGTTCCGAAAACACATTTAATCTACTAATATCTTCGCCCAATGTCAGTGTAATACATGTAATATAAATGCAATGTTGTACTTTATCTGGAAAACAATTCACTTTTTGTTTTAGCCATATGTATACAATGCATATGCGCATTTCTTCCATAATCAAGTCCAGTTAGGCATTAACACACTTAGTGGTAAAAATATTTATGGTGAGGTTTGAAAGGTTGACGGATGTTGACGCCAATCGTGAACAACACTGCTGTATTACTGAAGCCAAGGGTCGTAATGGCCACACGTTGCCAGTAGCAAGTTCCGATAGAAGCAAATCATCATTGAGAATGGGGAAATCACAAACAGGCAGGAAACTGACATCAACTACACCGTGAAGATACCAGGATTTGTCCGGAGGCAAAAGTAGCTTGCATTTGCCGGCGCTTGAAGATCGCGGGTTCATCCTTCATTTGTGATCCAGGATGGTTGTCCTTTTTATTTGGGCACAAATAAAACATGATGAGCTGCAGACTGTCCATACACACAGGTCGCCAGATATTGCTCAGCCATTTCAGTTAACGACAGCGATACTTTCCTTATTAATTGATGATTAGGTTTCGGGAGTAATGGACAATTCAGGTAAAAAAGGGGCTTTCGTTTTTATCAGTAGTACTGTCTGTTCATGCGACCTCATACAGTTGTGCAATAGACATGGTGTAACTCTGCAGTCATATGACATATTATGGAGACATAATGTGCAACCTCCTTGGAAGTGTCCTCACAGAAGTATTGTATCGGGATATTAGATCTGATTTGCATAAGGTTCACAATGTTGGAGCATGAGACTCACTATATATAACTGGATATACTATTTAAGACAACTGTAATCAACTCCAGTCACAGAAATAGAAAATTAAAATAAGTGATGTTTCGACTTTGTGGAGCCTATTGCCCCGGTGTAGGAATCTCAAATCAGTCTCCGGCTCAAATCACTCCAGAGTGACTTGGGCCCCGGCTCAAATCACTCCAGAGTGACTTGGGCCCCGGCTGAGATCTCTCTAGAGTGTCTATGGATCTGAGACTTGAGTGAGTGTTTAGGGCCTGAAAGCACTCGAGCGTGAATTTTTACGGGATTGATTTGAGTCTGCTATACCCGCAGTGCAAACGAGAATCTTGTGTATCATATCTTAACTTTATTGACAATAGACAGGAGTAAGATATAGGTATTAAATAGAATAGATGACTTGAATATGTCAAATCGATGAGATGAATACATTACAAACACGTTTTTGCCGACTATATATAGAAGTGTTGAATACTGTTTGTAATGAATCGGAATCTGAAACATTTAGATATTAAGAAATCAAGGAAATATTTAACATGCGAATATGCGGATATTGCAAAATAAAATGTTTCTCGAAGACAATAATTCATTAGTGGGTATGGGATTACTTGTTTTACAGTGACAGCCCATGTCGTTTTCTAGTTTGGGAGAGCATGTACACATCTATGTTAAAATACTGTCTGTTCCCACAGGACGTTCAAACTATGGCTCAGTGCAAATACTAGGCGTCTTTAGATCCTTAACTTACGAAGATGTTTCAACAGAATTTGACCACTTGTTGCGGTCTATGTGTATCATTGTTGACGAAATCTTCTATGAAATACATAACGTAATGTATATTACCAGATTGAAGACCATTCTTTGTCCAACACTTTCTAAATCCATCAACATAATTTTTGGGTATACCCTATGCTCTTATGTTTTGATTATCATGGATTTCACAGTTAATTAAAGTGACAAAAGTCATTCCATCATCATAAACATGTGTTTATGAATCACTTTCAAATTGTGATAATATCAGGTGTCTGCGAAAAGGTGATCATATCCTTCCCAAGGGGATCCCCTCACAAACACATGCAAGGGCAATTCAAATGTTATGACAGATGTTATAAGTCATATTTTTTGTCACTGATGCGTCAAAGTTCGCAATGTCCATAAGTGACAGTTCTCCAGTTTTCATCGAATATGGAGTAGCAACTTGAATTATGCCGATGCTCATAGGTTATGGGCAAAAACGTACATTTCTGTTTTGTGGGACTTGTTTTATCAAATCTTTCAGTGTAAACTGGAAATATGATGGGACAGAATTGGAAGTAAATAAGATTTCAAGCAGGGCTATATTCCAATGAAAGCCGGACGAGCAGCACATCAAGTCAATTTGCAGTGGAAATTGCTCAAAATCAACGCTTTCTATCCATAAATAGATGATGTATTTGCATAATGAAATCAATGATCGAGGATCACATACTTTTGTAGTGACGGGAACCTCAAATTGGGGATCGGAAACATTTCATTCGATACAATTATGTGTCTTAAGAAACAACTACTTTCCAAACATAAAACGAGAACTTAGACAGCTGTGTCTCCATGGATACACAGTAAATTATTCCGGAAAACAAAACAAAAACAAGTGTCCTTATTTCTTGCTAGTGTTTTCCCTAAATGTACGAGGGGTGATTTGCTAGTATTTATGCTGAGCCTCACGGATTTTTCACACACACACACACACACACACACACACACACACACACACACACACACACACACACACACTCAATGCTGAAGGATGGACTGTTGTCACAAATGGTTTACATTGCAGGATTTGAAAACTGAGCATGAATTCAAATGGAAGTTAATGAAGCTCAAACATACTGCACAAAACCTTTCGAAGGTCTCTCATGTCAACTATAAAACGTCGTCTATGGCGTTAAATTTGATTTGAGCATCGATTAATGTTGGAGAGACATAACATAAAATATTGACGCGAATCAGCAAACATAAATCGGGCATCAACAGACACATTTTCAATTGTGTCTACCAAACTTTTCATTTATGCATCCTTTACATATACGTCAGGATATTAGGGAACACATACCATTTATCAAATAGCCTTAAACCTTATAGAGAAAAGTATTGGATACGAATGTTGTGTACAACATTGCCATATAGATGAAATGACAAAAAGAAACACATTGAAAGTCCTTAATGCCAACGAACTGCCAACATCAATGTATTGTGTCTGTTTCCAGCATCACAACCAAATGCAAAGGCAAGACAATTTTCCCTTTAAAACCCGGGAAAAAGCTCAAGTTCATGTGAAAATGATCATTTTAATCACTGATGCGACACATTTTGAAAAGTCCTTCGCATGTCCACCACAAACATTTGGAAAGCCTAGTTTAGGCCTTGAAAGTTGAAACCCCCATCAAACAACGTTTGAGAAAGAGTCGTAAATATGATGCTCTTTGAGAAATGAAGACATAAAGGCTGGAGCTGCTGGAATATTGCTGGACATATAAGGAAAAGGTTTGACAATTGGAAAGTTGACGCCATTACTCTTGTCGTTTTTGGCACTAAATTGTTATGCATTCATCTAAATATGAAACAGATTAGGCAGTCTCACTGGCTCATGGCCTCCTTTATTTCAAGTTCAGGTCGGTAAATCAGTGGAAGCGAATATACCTGACGATTAAGTTAAATTGCTTGGCAACATTCCTCCAACATTATACTGTCATCCCGTGACATAACTTTATACTGTCCAAAGCGGGGTTGAACCCAACTCAGTCACTCAATCGTGGACGAATAGGACAGAGCTGCGTTCCTTGGGCACACCAGAAACATATGACCGTGGGTTTGAATCCCGCTTCACTCCGATTATGTTTCTTGGTTTGTTAGCACCATACCCGTGCTCGTGGGTTTCACCAAAGTGGTAAACGTCTAAGATCTAAATCACTTTGGAATTTCCTCCCATATCCTGACACGCTGTGATACAACTGGAATACAGTTTAAAGAGGCAATCCCAACAAAATCACTCACTCGTCAAGTTTTTCCATTTTCAAGACTTCACGGGCGCCTTTTCACTGAATTGTCACAACAAAACAATTTGCTCAAATATCGTTTTGTGGACAGACTTTTATGACAATATCTAATGTCCATGACAAAAGATTTCACTATTACGCAATTCTTTTCATGTGGGGTTCAGAACTTCTCTCGGTAAGAATATAGGTGGAAATGTCTAAATGCAAAATGCATCAGAGCCGATATTTTTCAGTTGACGTGAAAATGTAATTATGTTTCTTTGCTACATAATCATCATGAAACAATTCTGGAAATTGGAAATCAAATTAAGCATATTTTTCATATTGACGTATACTAACTACAAATTAATCTTATTTTTGTGATTCATTGCGATTGCACTGTTAGTCAAATGTATTACAGGCTCAATAAGAAATTATGTTTTGTCCTTTCATGAACGTTTGTGAAGCCTTTCCAAAAACGCTCACAGTGGTTTCAGCCACCTCGAACGAATTATCTCGACAAAAATTCACTTGTGGGAGCTCAGATTAGTGTTTTCTTTCAATAATGAAATACACACTTTTTTGCGAGAAGAGTAGTTCTTGAACAATGTTAGTTCTTGTAATGTCAGGTGACACATCTCTTCAATATGACCTAATTGCCATCACAGACGTTGTTATGTAATTATGGGCGCGTAGTTTTACTGCAAAATAGATCAAACTTATTAGATAGTTTCGTGAATGGAGAACGTGAATTGTATCAACATTCATGTCATGGCTGCTGATAACATAAAAGGACACGTGGTTAACAAATAATACACGTATGGATGTGTATTGGCACTTCAGCTCACCTGTTAAAAACTAAACCTGGAAACAAAGTCCGGAAGAATTGCACAGAGCTACATGTAGATGAGCTGTAATTTTATAAGTAATTTCACAATCACTATTATAATATAAAGGTGTACATGTAACAAAATGGACTTCGACTGCCTTTCAAAGATACTACCTGTTTCTTAGACCAATTCTTTGAGATATTAAGAGTTACCTAGATACCAAGCAAACGTCTTGTGAATGTTTCATAGCCGACATGCATGTTACATACGATTATTTCACATATATTCATACCAAGTGATGCATATGGTATATCAATTAGAAGTTAAAAATTCTATGAAATATCCCAAGTACCAGATGTCTCTTCAACAGTACGAAATAAAGACACGACGAAGAAATCATACTCAGTCGCCACTGTGTCCTAATCTGTGTCTGCACAGACATTCAAAAGGATGACAGCCTGAAGTATGATTACGATTTTTAGATAGTGAGTGTCCTTTTCATGTCAAGTAATATACCATAAGGTAAAGATTATGACGTCATTTCTCTTAGGTACATTATATTCATATACATGAAGAGTACATTATATTCAAATACGTGAAGAGACACACTTTGCTTACAACTAACCTTTTCAATCGATGTTTCACATAAAAGTCCAGATTCTGTTGAGAAATGAAAATAATGAGAATCTTGAAGTTGTATGACCAAAATTGAAATGTTGGGTACCCATGCACGTTAGAGTGTAAATCATCGATAGAAAATCACTTCATATTCCATAAATTTCACTTTTTTCGCAATAAATGTGAATAGATTGAAATGTATTGATCAGTATGAAATAAACATAAACCTTTACTAAAATATTCTTTTCCTATTTTAATAGGATTGTAAGAATTTTAAAAAAAATGTCTTTTCTTTTCAAGTTTTCATATTAATCAAAATATTTCGTTTTACTCAGGACAGATAGTTTAGACCATTCAGACCACTAAACAATTGTTTAGGGGTCACCAGCCACCAATATAGCCGTTGGATTCTTTGCAATCCTGCGTTCAGGATGTTAGATATCTGAAATCATACCGGTTTAACAGCGCTACATTTAAAATTACAAAACGGACAAGCATAGCTGTATGTTCATGTAAACTGGCGGCGTGTTAGATGATGGACTACACAACTTGACCTCCCTTTAATCAAGCATACAACTCTTGCTCAGCAGTTGTTTGATCAAGGTGAAATCATTCAAGGCCTCAGTAAATTCTTATGAGTACGGAAAGGGTTGTGTCGCTTTTTTGGGGGATCGAAAGTCAGATTGTTTCTTTTAGTTTGACAAATTTGACAAGAACATATCAAAGTATAAAACACGTAATGTTGTAAATACAAACAGCTTGACATTTTATTCATAAAGTATACTGAAAATAACAAAGAGCATCATGTACATGTAAACTTAATAAATTTGACATTTTGACACACCCATGCTACAATGTTGGCTTTGTGTTCTCAGAAGTACTTATTACGTAAGCAAAGTCTTATCAAACCGAGCCTGTATATATATATATATAAGACCGTAACGCGTATCGTTATTGCTGAATGTCATTAGAATAACGTCGCTTACTTTCGTCATTGTTGAACACGATGTGTTGACACGACATCGATTTCTTGAGAGGGCGGTTTGAAGAGTAGTGAAAAGTATCTCTGCTCACATTATTTCAAATCTCTGCTTTTGGCAGACATTTGTTATGACTACGGAAAGGGTTTTGTCGCATTGATTTATACTTATAGTATGACAACACGTCACTGATCATAACATTTCTGTGTTTTGAAAAAATATTTTACATGACCACATTACAAAGAGAAATATCAACAAGAACCAATGTGAAATTATTGTCCCCTGAAAACGTTATACGTACACTAGTTCACTCAAACGTGCCTGTGGCTGTGACATACAAGCGTATACTACTTCAAAAGGAAAAGTCACACTCGTGAATATAATATGCAAGCGTAGACTACTTCAAAGAGACGTAATATGCGTGACTATAAGATGCAAGCGTAGACTTCTTCAAGCACACGTCAAAAATGTAACCGTAACATCTACACATTGAAAATTGTCATGCATCTAGCTGATATGTATTAGCTTGCATGGATTTTACAGTGGATGCACAATGGTGTCAAATGAAGTAGTGAGGTAGCACACTTCTGATCCATTTGTTATGATATTCCACAGGTCGGCACAGACATGGGCAAATGCTCGAGATCCGAATGTCTTTATTTTGTTTTCGGGCACATTCCCTTTGATTAAGAGTTAGATCTGAGAGAACACGAATACTGAGTTTCAGTCATCCATTTACACAATTGTCAACTCTATTTTGCCGTTTATGATCTGTAAAATATATTTTGGTAGAGATTCGAGCTACCTTTGTGGTCACTGCTTTGAGGCATACACTTCGTTCCTGTGTGAGTAGAAGCCAAACATCACCAGGGGCCCGATAAGACCTCCTTCTTGTGGTGTGCAACCAGGGGCAAAGGTATTTTTTACAGTATATTTCCAAGCACCCTCATCAAATAGTCCTTCAGTCGGGATGTTCTTTAAATCGCACGATGCGTATTTGTACGAAATTGTGAATATACTTAGACAGAGCATTGATTCATAAAAGTCAACATACAGTATAATAGTAATAGTATAACATACACTTATATGTTAAATTAGAGACTTATATAAAACATCTTTCCTAATTTATTCAATTTAATTTACTGCCACAATGTGGTCAAGTCCAGTTTATTCCCATGAGTAAGGACAGGTCACACTTCAATATTGGAAATGTGAAATGCACTAAATGACATAACTCTGAGTCGGAAAAACAATTTTGTGCTTTTTGTAAGCTTTGAGTGAGTGAATGAGTTGGATTTAACGCCGCTTTTAACAGTATTCCAGTTATATCGCGGCGTGTCAGCTTAATGTGGGAGGAAAGCTCGAAGTGATGCAGGTCTCAGACGTTTACCACTTCGGTGAAACCCACGAGCACGGGTATAGTGCTGACAAACCTAGAAACATAACGGGGCGAACCGGAATTCGAACCCACAATCATAGGTTTCTGGCGTGCCCAAGGGACGCAACTCTGCACAGCGAATCGCGGCGCCTAAGACGACTGGGCCAACCGTGCCCCCTTGTAAGCTTTGAAAGCAACCCTTGAATTGAAGCTATTATGACAGGTAGCTCACGAAAGCTTTATCGGGGTTTTATTTTCATGTGGAAAGTTGAAAAGGGTCCATTTGGAGAACCCTTATAACAGCTCAGCGAATGTGTATTTCCCATGAATTGATTCCCCACAATGTTTGAAATGGCTAAGTGAATGCATGATGTCAGTTTGCATAAATTCTGAAATTTGTCCCGTTCGTATAACTGTAAAAGTCAAATAACAGGTGAGGTGCGTGTTATTTGAATTTGAAGTGTGAACTCGTAAGTTTGGTTTAGCTGGGCAAGATTGGATTTGGCTACCCTGACATTCCTATTTATTCCTTTTCTGTCATAATTAATTTATGTTTACCATCATCAATTGGTTAATGTGATTCCAAAATTAATGTAAGTTACAGGTTATATTTGTTATGAATCTACAATTTGATGAAAAATGCTCTCACAATGATTAAAACATTCGTCAAAATATTATACTGCAAACAAAGCGGAAGGATTTCAACAAAACATACGGTCATCATTCAAAGGAACGCGCATGCCAAACGACAGTAGTTCAAAGGAGTATATGCCTTTTGGGAGAATTTAAGGGTGTGCGGAAAAGTCAATTAAGAACTGAACGTCAGTTTGGATGGGTTCATTGAAGTTTGAACGATTAAAGCGCTGGTTAAACACGAAAATTCACACTTCAATCGTTCACACTTAAATGAACCCATCCAAACTGAATTACTTTGTAGTTTACTGGTCTCTCCGAATAATATCGTAACAATGTTTGCTTAATTTGAAGTCCTCTGGTTTCGCCGAAGAACATTGCAACAATGTTATTTAGTTAGTATTTGCCGGCTCTTGGTCACATACGTTTCCCCACTCAGACTCAGTTACGCAAAGAAAAATATTTCTTTGAATATTTACAACATAATCTGACATATGTTAGCATAATTTCTTTCTCTGAACAAATTTACAAACAATATTTGGTATTAATCAAATCTTAAAAATAGGTCACAGAAAGGTGAACCAAAATTTAAACATGACCTCGTGCACCGAGGCGAGGTCAGCCTTCAAGCGCAGATTTATATGTGACGTCACATAAGTTTGAAAAGAGGTGCATTTCGAGCATGAGGATGAAATTTTTAAGTTTACTGCTGTTGAAAATGACGTATATGGAGCAGTTATGGAAACACCCGGAGCAGTTATGGAAGCGTGAACCCTCTCATGGTACTAGGAAATTGGGAATATCACCGATTTATGAAAGTGTTGCTTGTGTCTGGATAATCGCAAACCAATTCGGACGATGCGGAATCGAGTGGTGGGGATTGAACCGCGTGCTCTGACTCTTGTGTGTTTTGTGTTACTTTTCAACGTCTGGGCGTGTCATATTTGGAGTTTGTCGCGTGTGCTGTAATACTTTGCTAAGCTGGTGTTTCTTGTCACCTGAGATGGACCTACTGCATGACCTGATGCCAGCTTCATTTCTGTGCCCCGTCACTCATGTGCCGCCGCTTCTCGGTCTCGAATGCATGGAGAAGGTCGGACAACTCAGATGTCTAATTCCGTCTGCGGATATTTTCTCGTCTCCGATGACCAATCGGTAAAACAGGTAGGCAATTTTGTTGTTGTTGTTGTTTATATAATTTGTTTCTTTTCTTACCTTTTTATGTTTAATGGTTTCTCAAAATCATAGTTTTATATTTTCATACGATAGTGAATCGGGTTTTAGTTTGGGATTGATCAGAAGCAGTCGCATTTGCTCCGTCAGCGGCCACATTTCAGCAGGGTACGACATAGTTTTCATTGTTGCTAGATTACCTGTCATTACCGAAAACAAGGCATCCAAGTCAATGTTGCTCAATAAATCAATTTCGTTCACCTCAGTAATTTTACAGAACTAATTTTCTTTACTTGCGTTATTAGTATTGAAAGATAGCGATTCCATATCCAAATCACCGTAAGGACAATCCATTTTGTTTCATGTAGCAGCTAGACGACATCAAACACCAGAACCATTTATTTATTTATAAGTCAGATGAAATGTTACAAGACCAGGCAAAAATTCTAAATTAGATATATTGCTGATAAATGTAGGGGTTAAAAAGAAAATAGAAAAAAACGAGTTGATTGTAAACACCGATCGAGAATTCGGGGAAACTCCGGAAGGTAGTTCCGGCAAAAGTTCACACAATCAGTTTCACAAAACATTGTTCACATCGTGTGAACTATTTTTGTCCATCAACGGGTATGTGAACTCAAAAAATCAGATCACGTGACTACCCCTTCAGCCAATCAGCATGAAAGAAACAGCGTAAACTTCAAATTATGAAATTATTAAAGGTAAAATGTCATGCCATCGCAAACAACGGGGTTACTACTACTACTTACTATGCTTATATACAACCTCAATACAATTTGAAGAAAGATGGCAGAATAATGACCAATAATGGGGCTTTCAAAATGGCTGCAGTGTTTTCTAGGGATTAGATGTTTACAGAAACCGAACAGCCGACGACCACAGGCAACATTTCAGTACATGGTCGCAACATACGGTCACGAAAATGTTGCATGTGTATCTGCACAGCTCAGCTTGCTCACGAATCCACCTGAAAAATACCACGCCACAAGCTACTGACGGAGGTAAATTATCATAGTGAAAGGTGAGACCAATGTTGATTACTAGTCCACCTTCCCCATCAATTCTGATGCTGGTTATCACGGTCGGTATACCAAATCATTGTGATAATATAGCGTTTACCAGTTAACTGTTTTCGTAAAGTAAAGTGCAATACATAATTACGATATGTTATGTATGCCAATGAAAACGCAATTCAATGTTCAGATGGTGTGTATTTTATTACAGTGAAAGAAAACCAAATGAAACCAACACTATTGACAAACATAACCATCACATGAAATATCAACAATAAGGTCCGTAGGAAACACGTGGATGACGTCACAGAAGCTCAGAACGAAACAGGGGTCACCAAGGATCAGTAGCGGGTATGTCCACCTTGTGCTCTGTCGAATACCTGTATCGCCGGGGCATGGACCAATACAGACGCATCAGAAACGTTGGGGATGTTCTGCCAGTGATGTTGTAGCTGGGGACTCTGACAACTCTGCGGTGGCTGCTGTTGAATTCGAACCCTCCGTCCAAGCTCGTCCCACAAGTGTTCATTTGGGTTCATTTCAGATGTTGTTCCTGGTCAGAAGGTCTCCAGTGAGCCTTGTCTTCAAGCATGACAATGCACGTCCACAAGTTGATGTTGGGCGCCATGTTGAGAAAGTAATGGCAATAGTGCTATGGGAAGGACACTGTTCACATAACCTCGAGCATTGAGATTGCCTTGGATGACCACTGACTGTTACCGGAAACGAGCATTGATGACAGCCCATACATTAGACAGCCTCCTCCAAAGTGATCCCTTTTCAGAACACAGTTCTCCCCTATGTCGATAGATACTGCGACGTCCATCCGGAAAATTGAGTTTGTAACGGGACTCGTCAGAGAAGACGACATTTTCCCATGGTGTATTCTGAAGATAGCCCTATTAGCTGCCCATCGTTGTCTGACAAGTCTGTGTCTGTGTAGCAGGACCTGGCCTTGATAAGGTCGACGGCACTGTATGCCAAACGCAGCCAGGCTTCTTCTAACGGTTTGGGGGCTGATGTGGCGTTGACGGGTACCAAAAGTCATTCTGGCTGTCTGTATCTATAGCTGTTTGGAATCTGTTCCAAAGGTGCAAAAGACGGACGTGACTGTCTTGGCGAGACACGATCAGCTGTTGTCCCTGTTGTATTGAAACGATACCACACTCGAGTTATCGTGCATGGGTGGACGTTAAAACGTCTGGCGACGATCACTTTAGTGGCCCCTTCTTGCAGCGCGTTCCAATCGCTTGGTTCCTGCTGGATTAGTGGAGTCTTTGGCATATTAAACAAGTGACCGATGACCATTTTCGTGAGTGCGTTTCAAGGACCTGGGATCTGGCTTTTTACGCGTAGTATATGGCCAGCAATAGTGATAGTGTTTCTGTACAGTGTTCACAGAGGCGTTTTTCACTTTTAAACTGATTGCTCCAAGATGGTCTGAGGTTCGAACCCGAACTGTCACAGGGGACACGTATCCCTCACAGCACTATCATGATATGATGGCCAATCTGCCCAAAGGTCAAACCAATGGCTTCACCTGTCCCATCCTATTACGGTCCTGATATTAGAACTACTACTTTTATTCAAATTCCACACATCAACACTACCATTAATACGACAAACGTTACACAGCAGGACGTGAATCGTGAGAATTGAATCAAACGGTTTAGGACGTCAGTCAGCACATCCACATGCACACAGCACTACACTACCGTCATATATCAAATTTATTTTTCAATCTTAGTTCATGCAAGACTGTTAAAGTAACTAACAACTCACTTTGTAATTTTGTGTCTACCAACTCAAATTTGATTATGTATATCCTACTTGAATTCAATGCCTACCCTAGTTATCTAGTTATAATTACACAGGGACAAAGCAATTGATTCACACATGACACTAACAGATACACCTAGACAGGAAAAATGCGAAATGTCTGGACAACTGAATATAACCTCGATGACACAGATATCGCCATTTCGTGCAAACTGAAAAAAGCTTTAACTTACGATTAAACATTCGATTTTGCATTCACATTAAATTAAACGTCGTGCGATTAATCATAACATAACTCGGCATCTGTTGCTGACACACAATGAATCCCACATATTTAAAATGAAAAGCCCAAAGCATGAAACACATTAATGGAAGAACACATACGTATTAGCCTTCCATGCACAGTCAATGCTCTAACATGGTGTTTGAAAATTTATCAATAACACCTACTCATGATAATTAAAAATGATGAATTCCGTCACATATGCAATTGGGCCCCGCGAGCTATTTACAAAGTAAATTCTGACGTAAATATTGTCTACATGTCACAGGACGATAACCATACAAATCATGAACAATACTGTTGTATAACTCAGCCAAGGATCCTAATGACCACAAGTCGCCAAGAGCAAAGTTCCGATTGAAAGAAATTGTCGAACAGATCTCGGAGATCACAAAGCAAGCAGACAGGAAACCGACATCAAATACACCATGAAAATACTTGGATTTGTCCGGAGGTAACAGTCTTTTGCCTTTTCCAGCGCTTGCAGATCGAGGGCTCATCGATTGTACACAAGGATGGTTTTCCTCTCAGGTTGGGCACAAAGCAAGCAGGGCGAGCTGTAGGATGTCTATACATACATTCCACCAGCTAAAGCTGTGGTATTTCAGGGTCTCACTACAGGTGTTTTCGGTAAGGCTTCAACCATTTATTAATGATTCGGTTTGTCTGGTGGTTATGGACCATCAACGGTAATATAAATTGGTTGGGTGCCCTGGTCGAGGATCGTATACTAAGTCGGTACGTAGGTGTATGGGGTCTTACAAGCGGGATGGGCTTGTTCTTAGCATAACCGAAAATCGAGAGGCGCTACACAAACGTTCAGCCCAAAATAACAAAGAAGACGAAAACTAAATTTTGGATGAAAATACTGGTAATCTGTGTTACTGTCTTGAAAAGACAGATGACATGCAAAAAACTGCTACGTCACGATACAGATCTAGCTAACATACACGAGTAAATACGATTGCATTAATTGTTGTTTGTTTGTTGTTTAATGCCGCCCCACTCAGCATTATTCCAGCTTTATGGTGGTGGTTTGTTAATAACCGGGTCTAGACCAGACAATCCAGCGATTGACATCATGAACATCGACCCACGCAATTGGGAAACGATGACATACATCAACCAATTTAGCGAGCCTGACCATCCGATACCGGTAGTCGCCTCTTGCGACAAGCATACGGATTATCATGAAGTAATTTGTTGTTACAACTTTACAATATCTATCATATATACTTCTACATAGTTTTGTTAAAGGGCGTGTGTGTGCAGGTGTGGTTGGGTGGTTTGAGGGGGGATGTGAAAAAAAAAATCACCTTATATTTAGTTGTTTTCCTGTGTTTGTATTGTATGAAACATGCGCCCTCGTGAGTTTAATGACGCTTTATTTGCAAGGTGGTCATAACGCTGTGTCTCGGTTTGAGTTATTTTGACGTTGTTGTGTCCTCTAGCATCTTTCGGATTTTTAAATCCGAAGCAAGGGCGTTAACTGACTATAGTTTAAAGTTTCCACTCATCCCGACCTGGGCTTGAATTTCGTGGCTCGATCGTAGCCACCTTGTCCCTCCCATTGATCAATCTGATTCCACGTCTCACATTACTTGCATTCGCTTCAAACGAAAACGATCTGATCGATAAAAAAGATCTATATTGTAATAGATATTCACTAAGAGCATCAAATCACTTGAGCCATTTGATTAAAAACATATAAAAATTTGGAAAATATCTGTCGACAACCAGTTGACGGTGCACATGCTTTGCAAATACGGCATTCGACCGAAATCGGCAAGGTGCTCGCAATGTTTTTTTATGAACCGGATGTCGACTTTTGTAACACCAAAAATATAACTTAGAAATTCCAGCCTAGCGTACGGCATTTAGAAATATACAGGAGCAAAAACTGCCGCTGTTGCTTTTCCTCAGCCATGTTAGTCAACTGCAACGCCATGCCGTGCCCCAGGACGTCGGTTATGGTATCATGTGGCGCAACCAACTAGGTAAGCACACTATTTCATGGCTTGCAGAAGCTGCATTAGTGGTGTAAACAAGTTAAGACGTGTACGACATAAAGACTCTCAACTCACAATGACCAGCGACACCGAACCTCTGTCTATATTAAGATTGGCCCCACGCTTATGTAATATTCAGAGTCATGTGATTAAATTAAAATCCTACTGATCGCTGCTTGTGATTATAGAGAATCGCACAATGAACAGTTAAAGACCTTTTCAACTTATACACTACCCATTTTAGTAGTGTGTTATATAACGCTTAATACGTAAATATGTCTTAGCGTAAGGGTGCGGGCAATTAGGTGGAAGACCCCGTCAGCCCTCACGAAGGATTTTCAATTTACGTGACATATTATACAGATTTGATTATAAACCCAGCGCCAATAAAACACAACGTTAGTCTTAATTTCGACATCTTAGAAAGGTAATAAAGTTTGCTCTACCCCCATGTGTTTCACCCTGAACAATAATAACACCAGTGGAAAAGACTTTACTTATCAAAGGCGACAACAAACATATATATGTTAAAACATGAGTAACATAAATATGCAATAAAAGCGACAAAGCCCTTTACACATTCATGACAAATGTCTGCCAAAAGCAGGGGTCATTGTATGATTTCGACTATATAATGAGCATGTGTTTATGCACCACTATCTGATAGTGATGATACAAGGTGTTCGCGACAAGGTGACACTCGTCACAAACACATGCAAAGGCAATGCCATTACTCACCTGAAAAAAACGTAGAAAGAGCATGCTCGATTGTATCTCAAAAGTTGCGAAAATTGGTCGACAGAAAGTGCTCTATTGGAAAGTTGAAGTCATCCCTCTTGTCATTTAGTCTTGTGGAGAGTGTTGTGTGATGCATAGATCTTAATTTGAAACAGATGAGGCGGTCTCACTGGTCTCACTTATCTGGGATCAGTTGAAGGGAATTGGTTATTTGATGGTTATCAGATCATCGAAATACCTGAAACAAAACGTCTTATATATATGCATAAAGAAACAGATCAGAAAGACGGGGAGCGCAGTTGGTGCTCATGGAGATGCCTACTTCTTGCCTAAATGTCTTACCCCATATTTGACATAGATGTGATCAATTAGGAAGTCCACCTGTACACATATTGTTTTCTCAGTAAACCTCAGATAGCCCGGAGACATGAATTTGTAACAAAACCCACGCGACTGCACTTCTTCCATAATTATACTGAAAACAGAGTCTACTGTACACCATTTCGACACGTTTCACTGTTTACTAGTACAGCTTCAGCTGAAATGACACATGGTTATTATAATATATATATATATATATATATATATATATATATATATATAGAGAGAGAGAGAGAGAGAGAGAGAGAGAGAGAGAGAGAGAGAGAGAGAGTTAACCCGAAATTCGTATATTATATATGTATGAGCATGTTTATGAATCACTGTCAAATAGTGATGATACCAGTTGTTCGCAAAAGCAAAAAGCGGTATACAAATAAACAGGGTCTCGTGGGCTCTGTGTTCCAATAAAACCTATACTGGCCGGGGGGGGGGGGGGGGGGGGGGGGGGGGGGGGGGATACTTTATGAATTGGGGGGTCTGGATCGGTGACTTGGTTGATGGCGTGTCATTGTACCCTGCGGTGTTAAACAACAAACAAAACCACAATTTCTGAAATGTTGACACCAACGGCTGGGGCTCCTGGAATATTGCTCGACATAAAGGGAAATTTGACTATTGGAAAGTTGAAATCAGCCCTCTTGTCATATAGTATTGTGGATATTTTTTGTCTCTCTGATTGGTGTAAAACCCAATCGTGAACGACAGCTCTCGTTTGGTTTGCGTTACACTTTGGAATAGGAAAAACATTAAAAAAAAGAAATCTAATTATGTTAAGTCAGCTTTATTTCCGCTATAATTAAGAGGCAAAAAGGCATTCTAACGATAAAAATGAAATAAAGTGACAGGTCTTTCGTTTACATCGAATTGTTCATACGGCTTTCTATTCCATTAACACTCCATTAATTCTTGTTTAGACATTGCAGAAGTTATAAAGACATGTTTTCAGTGAAAGCCGTATGAGCTGCACATAAAGTCAATTTGAATGGAAATTGCCCAACATCAACGCCTTCAACCCAACGTTACATGATGATGTGTATAATACAATCAGTGATCGAGGGGCACATGCCTTTGTAGTGAGAGAAATCACTGAATGTGGATTGGAAATTTTTTCATTCAGTATGTTCTTATGTAAGTCAACGCAAATAGAAACTGAGAAAAACATTAACAGCTGTGTTTTCATAGATGCATACTGATTCTTTCTTGTTGCCACTCTTTCCCTAAAAATAAGTTTTTGTTCTGTCTCGGTAACAATTTAGATGATGGCATCATCATGCAAAATTGGTTAAAACAAATTGTAGTTGGATACGTCATACTGTTACACGTAATGTCAGTATTCAAAATGATTTAATTTTGTTGAGCAGACATGTCCATGTGTAGAACATTAGGTGAGTAACACGTATAACAGATTCAAGAAGAAATTACTCATGGTCGCTGTCAAAAGCTTTTGCAAAACCTTTCTAAACATTCTCACATCGGCTCCAGCCTGACTCAACACACACAATCTTTAACACACCAATCAAATTAGCTCCACAAAAGTCGTTCACTTTGGGAGCTTAACATGTGTTTGCCCGCCCAACACAAGCTGCTTTTAATATTGAGGCACACACATTTTGCGAGAAGAGTAGTACTTGAACAATGTTAATTGGCTCACTGTGTTGTGACCAATAATTTGCTTCAGTGTGACTTAATGACGTTGTGTATGTAATTATGGGTCCGTAACTTCCCCGCACGCTTGAATTTATTTTACAAAATTGAGCTTTAATAGATTCCTTATCCAATTACGTGACAAGATGGCCCTTGCAGGATTGGAGAAGGTGACCTGTTATCCACATTCATAGCAGGCGTGCCAGTGAAGGTGACCTATTGTCGACGCACGCTCCATGACTGCTGATCGCAGCAAGACAAATGTGGTTCATATAAAATACATGTACGGATGTGGGTTTGTACATGTCGCTCAATACCACCTACGTTGTCTAGTGGATAGAGGAAGGTCGGTTGTTCCAAGCCCTGGAAGCTTCATCGTAGAATTCTCATTTGGATTCAATTATTATTTTTAACTGCAAATAATACGCATTTAGAATGGTTCAGTGAATGCTTGCTCACACGATAATGAAAAAAATCGTTATTTGTAAAAACAAATATTAGACGTGGTTGATAGAAAAGAGTCGAATAGTTATCAATTATTAGTAGAAATTCTTTGAAAAGGAATCCACTGTTCAACTCATGTGTACGTGTATGACATGGAAGCCAGAACAGATAGCAACATGTATGTTTACTTGGAACCAGCATACGAAATAAGAACCACACGACAAATATATATACTGAACTGCAAAAGAAACGTCACCATGGATAGATATACGAGAAACCTTATTTGTCCAAACACTGTAAACATACTTTGAGACATATTAAAAAGATGAAACTTGGCAAAACTGATCATCAAGGTTGAAAAGTGACAAATGTTCTTAAAGTGAAACACAACACTAGTCTCACAAGTCAGTATCTCGTGTGTCCGCCATGTGCATTGATGACTGCCGTGCAACGTCGATATATGTGGCACTTAAGCCCACACTCTGAGGAACGCTGACGCAGTTCAGCTGCAATTGTCGGCCTTGGTCAGACGTCATTCAGCCGTCTTTGAATCTCGTCCCACAGGTTCTCAATGAGTTTAAATCGGGACTGAGGGCAGGCCTTTGCACGGTTCTGATGCCATTCTGCTGGAGGAAGTCTCTTGTTGCTCTCGCAGTGTGGGCACGGGCGTTATCATTCTGAAACTCGTGGTTGCGACGACGTACCAAATGAGGTATTGTGTGTGGTCTCAAGACATGATCAATGTACCGAGCTGCTGTGACACCATCGCCGCTACCTGGACTGATGTTCTGGAAGACCACAGGGCCGACCCTCTGTGCAAGACCAATACCACCCCACACCATGATCCTCGGACCACCCAACGAGTCTCTCTAAACAACACAAGCATCCGAATAACGTTCCCCACGACTCTACGAGGTAGAATAGGTCTTCAGAAACCCATACTTGCCGTAAAAGGCGACTATGCTTTTCGTAAAAGGCGACTAACGGGATCGGGTGGTCAGGCTCGCTGACTTGGTTGATACATGTCATCGATCCCAATTGCTTGGATCGATGCTCATGCTGTCAATCACTGTATTGTCTGGTCCAGACTCGATTATTTACAGACCGCCGTCATATATCTGGAACATTGCTGAGTGCGGCGATAAACAATAAACCAACCAACCAACCAATCCCCACGACTCTCTCTCTCACGTGGTGTCAGAATGGGTCCTCGGTGTGGCCTGTGACAGTGGAGGTGTCTGCTCGTCAATCATCGACGCATGGTGTCCGCACTAAGGTGTCGCTGGTGTGTCCCCATGGTCTGTCGAGCAGTTTCCGCAGCAGTAACAAAGCGATCTTGAAGATGCTGTCGCACAATCTGACGATCCTGACGTCGTGTGGTGATCCTTGGTCTTCGACTACGTGGTCGGTCATCTGTTGTGTTGGCGGTCTGGTAACAATGCAGGAGCCTGTGTATGGTCCTTACATGGACTTAAAAGGTAATGGCGACTTGCCGGGCGGTTTGTCCAGCTTGCAATCGTCCAAGGGCTGGGTGTCGCTGATTTCTTTTCAATCTTGGCATGTGGTAGCAATTCAATAACGAATGAATGTTATCCGACCTGGGTGGATTTTTATAGGGCAAGAAATGGGGGAACTCATCTGCATTTCAATGTGCACGGAACTCACGTTCTGCTATTGTCACCTGCATTCTTCCGGACAAGGTAATGTTAAACTTTAGAAACTTTGACAAAAATTACCCGTATATTTAAATGATAAATTTTTATGCAATGTTACTTGGGGTCACGTTTCTTTTGCGGTTCAGTATACATTGACATATTATGAAGGAACGAATCTGAACAAGAAAATCCCTGAATTGCTGGTTTTTGGACTGGTGGTATCGATTACGACACGGCTTTGGAAACAGTATGAAAGAATATACGTCCAGTGGCTCATATCACAAGATGTCAGTTTATCAAGACTATTGTAAATGATAATTTTATTTCTTTTATATCTTGTCTCTCATCTGTCTTTGTTTCATTGTTTTAACGTTCATATAACAGGATTCACATGGGTTTCACCTAAGAGGTATACGTAAATTCCGCTTCTCTCTGCAAGTGACATATCAATAAATAAAAGCGTCAAAACCCTTTCCATATTAATAAGATTCAAATGATCATTGAAATATTCCCCAAGGCGGCCTGACCTAACAGCATGGGTATGTCAAATGAAACTCGGTCATGCATGAAGCTGAATTACGTATCACGACGATACAAGGCTTGGCTTGCTGTGTTTACTACTGATAAACCAACATGTGCTCTCTCTCTATCGTTGCCAGATACAGACACAGGTTAATCATAGTGAAAGGGGACGCCAATGTCGTAACCCCTTCTTCAAACTCTGCTGGATTTCTACTCCACCTTCCACAATAAAGTGAGTTTGCTGTTGGTTATCGCGGTAGGTATGCCAAGTTAGTGTCACTTCGTACAGTTTTGGTCTCACATTTTTCGTCAAGTAAAGAATTGAAACTGATACTTCACATCGTAACTTCATCGCTGGAGACTAGTCAAAACGAAATTGATTTTTTTCCCGAATGATAATATATCGATCTGTTTGCTGTTTCTTTATTGGTAACATAGCCCTTATATGTGAGGCGATATTTTGTTTACTGGTTGCGATAGTGATAGATGTTGGTTTAATCTGCGAAAATATCAAATTGATGTATCGTCACATCACATGGCATCTTGCATGGCAGCTCTAGTCACCATCAAATCCATGCGTCTCAGGAACTAGGCTTAAACTGGCAGTCCTGGTAAGTTTGATTCCAATCATTTACCAACTTAAACTGTATAATATAAATGAATCTTCTCGAATTCCATGTTTACCTGAAGTATTTAGTGACAATGTCTCTGTTTCATATGGGGCATTAACGTAGCTATCTAGACCACATTTAGCTCTCATTTAACGTCAGTGTAATCGAAATCCGACATTTTACTCCGATACGATACCTCTCTGCATCATGGACAGCCATCGTGGTCAAGTGGTAGAGCTTCAGGGCGGGGGTTCGATCCCCGGCCGCGTCATACCAAAAGACGTTAAAAGATGGTACTTGTTCTTAGCTGTCTGGCGCTCGGCATTAAGGGGCCAAAACGAGGACTGGTCGGCGCCGTGTCAGTATACTGTGTCTGAGTGTGGAATTCATGTGAAACTCCTCATGATAAACACGTACAGGTGACGTTAAACCCCATTTCACCTCACCTCTGCTGCATGTCATCTTATACACCGGAAAGGTATTACAGTTGTACCATCTAATGAATATTTGTGTTCTGTGCAGGATTTCAAATGTACAAGTCGAAATTTACGTATCGAGGTGATAAAAAATGAAGCCGAATCGTTATAGAAAGATGAATTTCTGATTGGCTTAATTATAAGAACCCATGCATCCTTCATTAGTTCGCAAATGATTCACCTGATGCAGCCTTTACATACACCATTTTCATAGAAATGAGAAAACTTATAAATCTTCAAGTATAAACAAACGAATATAATGTTGTTCTGATGTGTGTAATTATCTACGTAAAATGTATATTACTAAGAAGTAATGTACACCCAAACCCCCCTTCGAAAAAAAAATATAAAACAAATAAATAAATAAAAATAAAAATAAAATAAATAAATAAAAAATATGATAAATTGATCTACCAATGTCGTCTCCAAGTACCAGCATAATTATGACCTTGGTATACACATATACAAAGCAATAATGTTTAGAAATAATTTATCTTGAAAACAACCTATTTGAACATATTTCTTTTAAACCAAATGTACACATTGTACGAGGGCAGGTGTTCTCAATACAGAGGAAGTTAACTTTTTCGTCAATAATCAAAGTCTATTGAGGCGTTTTCAAATTAATGGTAAAACCTAATTCCGATGTCTTTTGAAAGGTTGGCAAATATTGACGTAAATGGAGCAAGTCATGAACAATACTGTTGTATTTCTTTAGCCAAGGTGTGTGATGATCACATTTTGCCCTGAGCTAGTTCCTACAGAAGCACTAATTAAAGAGAACTGGGAGATCACAAAGCAGGCAGACACGAAACTGACATCAACTACACCGTGAATACACAAGAGTTTCTCCAGGCATAAACACATCTTGCCTTTTCCAGCGTTTGCAGACCGAGTGTACATTGATTTTTCATTAGGGTTAGTTAAATTTCCTTCTGGAGTTGGGCACAGATCAAGCATGATGAGCTGCATGGTGTCCATACACGCACTCAAGGTATGGCTTAGTTAATTCAATTGCTCATAACATGTGTTTTCAATGAGGCTACTCATTTCCTAAATCATTAGGTTTGGCTATAATTATTTTCGAAGAAATATCTGTGTGTGACAACTAGATCTAGTTTACCCTCGCGCATGGGAATCTGGGTATGATACCTCGAAGTTCGATCGGCGTCATTTGTGGCGTCACAAACACATTCTGTGCCAGTATACATAATTACGCCATTAATCCGTGCAGTCGCATATCTATATTCTTTAAAGAGAGTGAGTGAGTGCTTGCCTTATGTTTAACGCCGCTTTGAACACATTAGAGTAACCCCCTTGCAGGTTCCCATTTAATTATTCTAAACATTCCTATGTTTCATTATTTACTGACTAGTCAGTGCACGCAGTGTCTCTCTAACTAGGGCCACTTTAATCATTCCCCCAACTGCTCTTGTGGTCCAGCGGATGGCCCGATGAGCGGAAGGTCGTTGGATCGATCCTCGGCCGCGTTATTAAAAATATAGTCGAACCTCGTTGTACCGAACTCGTGGGTACCTGGGAAAAAGCGGGGTTCGAGACATCAGGGGATTTTATGCTTGATTTGGATACTTTGGACCCCCGAATGAGTCCGGGACAACCGGGAATTCGACATACACAAGTTCGTATCTCATTAGCACGATAATACTGCAATCAGTCCGGACTGGTACGATGGCTGGTCCAAAAGTTCCAAGCCTAACAAACAATACCAACAATTGTGGAAGTGTTTTTAATTGTATTTTTCAACATAATTGCCCTGCTTTTCAATACACTTCTCATATCGATACATACGTTTTCCAATTCCAGTCAGGAAAATGCTTTCTGAAGCCATCCTGAAAAACCCATTCACGACAGCTTTGAGGTCATCGTTGTCGTCATAGCGCTTTCCACGAAGGTGTTCTTTCAGTTTACAGGTGGAAATCACTTGGTGCCAGGTCTGGCGAGTATGGAGGGTGAGGAAGCTCTTCGAACCGCATCCTCAGGTGTGAGAAGAGGCATTGTCATGAAATAGGGGATGAAGTAGCATAGTAGGCACCGGTAATCGTCGTTTGACTTTCTGTGTAATCAACAAGGATCACACCCTTTGCATCTCAGAATACAGTGGTCATAGCTTTCTTCACTGATATTGAAGACTTGAATTTCTCTGGTTCCGGATAGGTGGAATGGTGCCATTCCATTGATTGAAGTTTTGACTCGGGGTCATAGTGGTAGACCAATGTTTCATCACCCGTTACTAATCTCTTTTTGAATTTGACGAAATCCTCCTCAATTAGCTCTGAATTTTCTCTGGCAGTGTCAGTTCATTTTCCTAAAGATCAAAATTTAGAAACTTTGGTACCCAAAGAGCAGACCTCTTATTCATTTGTATATGTTTATGAATAATAGTTTCTTCCGCAAGTACTCTAATGGCAATACGTCTATCTTTGTTTTATTTGATCGATGGAAGTTGAGGGACGTCCAGACATAGGGTCATCATCAAGGCTTATTCTCCCAGCCTTTAACATAGCTGCCCAACGTTTAACAATGGAATAGCTTGGACACTTAACCCAATACACTTGTAACATGCGGTCATGAATTTCTTAGTGAGTATTTTTCTCAAAGTCTAAAACTTGATGACTGCTCGGTCTTTTTGCTTTTTCTGTCAATTTGGGCCCCTATCACATTCAACTGGTTGTCACTACTATACAAACAGTATCAACAGACCAAATGCACTTGCAAAAAAAAATACTCAAACAATATACTACATTGACTAGTTCACTTTGTCATGGCCAATAGTTGTAAGGTAGTCAGGCTTAGAACCTTTTGACCAGCCCTCGTGTACAAGCAGCCACAAACACGTGCATGCACGTGGTTATAAGTGCAATATCATTGAACGGTACGTTAAACCCCATTTCACCTCACCTTAATCACAGCAACATCTTCCGATGTAGCGGGTAGTCCGCCGTCCTCCACAGACTGTAAACACACGTGACAAAAAATCTTTCCATATTCATAACAAATCTTTCGAAAATGAGAGTCGAGTGGAACATTATTCCGACTATATCATCACTATATCAAAAAGTGATGATGCCAGATGTTCGCGAAAAGGTCAGCTTGTTCCGCCCCACCGATGGCACCCGTCACAAGCACATGCAAAAGCAAGTCAATTGATCACCTGAAAAAAACATGGGAACATAATTTTTGTCACTGATACGTCAAATTTGGAAATGTCCTCCAATGTTGTTACTTTGATCAAACTTTTAAGCAAGACTTGTATGGCGCTCTATGAAATCTTCGTAGAAAGATCATGCTCGATTGTACCTCAGACGTTGTGAAACGTAAACTTCAAAGGCTGGAGCTGTTGGCATATTGTCTGACATAAAAGGGCACGTTTACTATTGGAAAGTCATCCCTCTTGTCATACTGTCCTGTGGACAGGTTTTTGTCGCTCTGAATAGTTAAGCATAGATCTAAATACGAATTAGTGGAGGCGGTCTTATCTGGTCGCCTTTATTTCTAGTTCAGGGGGGCACGGGTGGCCCAGTCGTCTAAGGCGCCGCGATTCGCTGTGGAGAGTTGCGTCCCTTGGGCACGCCAGAAACCTATGATTGTGGATTCGAATACCGGTTCGCCCCGATTATGTTTCTAGGTTTGTCAGCACCATACCCGTGCTCGGGGGTTTCTGCGAAGTGATAAACGCCTGAGGCCTGCATCACTTGACAAATAAAATGTTTTAGTTTATTTCTCCAAATTTAGTATCAGAATATCTGAAGAATGTATAGCTACTCATAATGTCTAGAGTCTAGACATATTTCGTTTCAGTCGTGATTGGTAGGAAAGAAACTCGTACACAACAGAAAATTTGATCTCTCATATGGTTTGCGTTATAGGCACTAGTCAAAACTCAATGAATCAAGTCTACCGTTTACATCGAAATAATTTTTTAATTAATTTAATTTGAAGTTTACACGATATACGGCTTTTCCATTGGACGAGAGGTCGGTCAGATGACCGCAAAATTGACGTTCATAAGTGTATGAACGATACCATCTGACGTTCATACGTTTTTCACGAGATCGTGTTCTTGAATGACGTAAACACTGACGGACTACTTCCACATTCCTGGGGAAATCCCTGGGAATTCCCTAGCACGAAAACATACATAAGCGTTCTTTCTGATCATTTAGAACCTTTATTCTTGGTCTCAGCGTTTCAGTATACATTGAGAAATGTCAGAGAGCGTGACTGCATGATTGTTCACGAATATCCTCGCTGCGGCCCATCCTAATGAACAAACGAAGAAATGCACATCTAAACTATCGTTGTATCGACTCGATTCGTGTCTAGGCTGACACTGACCGTTTTCAGAAATCTATGAATTTACCTTAGTGTCTGTTTGACGCATCTTTATTCACCTTTCAATGATCGGCCAGTTGATCTATGATGACTAACACATGTAACCGCCACAGGTTCATAAGAAACTTAGGAAATCTCCCCCGTCACGATTATCGTGTCGGCCGTTTTGGCGTCTTGTACTTGATGTAAATGTATTACGACGCGCTGTCATTGTGACTGACTTACTGTGGTAGTTCTTTACAGACCTTTCTCAACTAATGAGGATATGATTTAAATACATGTGCTGCGTAAGATGTTTCTGAAGAGCAAGTTGTGCATCCATACGCCCATGTCACCTCTCTTTTTGAGGAACTATTTTACTCCGCGATATAGCTGGTTGTTGTATGGCTGTCAGTGTAAACATGAAGTCACACGTACTAAATAAAATTGTGTTTAGATCTTGGCCTACATCCTTTGAGGTAAGAAATTGTGATAAAAAATTATAAGAATTGACTTTCACTATGTGTGAGTTCATTGGAGTATGAACCTTCATAGAGTGAGGGCCAAACTTGTGACTACGTGTTCAGATGGCTTTGTGTTCCATTAACATTCCTCTGTATTCTTGTTTAGCCATTGCTGAAATATGTTTCAGGTGGAGAAGCAGTTTACATTACGTACCCTACTCCCAGGCACTGAGGTTGATGATCACAAATCTACAGTTCTCTTAGATACATCGTAATATCTTTTGTGTATGCCATAGTGCAAACTGGAAATATGATGGAACAACTTATTTAATCACTCCAATCAATGCTGGATGAGAGGAACATCACGTCATTTTGCATTGGAAATTGCTCAACAAAAAGGTATTCTGTCCGAAATTAGATGACGTGTATGTATAATAAACTCAATGATCGATGACACATGCTTCAGTATAAAATAAAGTTTTAATTGTTACTTTCAAATGTTCTTTGAAAAACCGAGTTGAAACAGCATCAAAAGAGAAAATATATAGTTGTTTCTCGATATAGTCACAGTGAAGCATTCTCGACATTACGACAAGGGCCCTTACTTGTTGTCACTGTTCCACTTGAATGTGTATATTGATTCTTTCTCGACACGAATTAGAGTGGTGGTATGGAATGTACAGATATTTCTAATTTGGGTTCCTATATCCACGTAAATGCATAGGGTTTTTTTTAATTCTAGCAGCATTATAAACATAGAACAGTTCTTGGAGATGGAATAATCTTTGTCATATTATCTTATAATGTAAATTGCAGTTTGCTTCGAGCTACTCTGTTTATGACTCACTGGGGCTGTAGTGGCACATGTAATCTCAGTATGGTCAAGGAAATAATGTCAGTGAGTGCCATGTCTACAACATTATATGAGTAATGCGTATCACAAACTCCAAAAGAAATTCTTCTTGGTCATCGCCAAGACGTTTTTGTAAAACGTTTCTAAAAATTCGTACAGTGGCTCAACACACACTTTAACTCACCGATCAAATTAGCTCGACAAAAGTAGGTTCGTGGTCACTTAAGGAGCTTAGCATGTTTGCCCGTCCAACATCAGTTGGCTTCAGTGAGGCACACGCGTAGTACTTAATGTTATTTGCTGTCATATGATGTGACCAACACATTGCTTCAATGCCACTTAATGGCCACCACATACGTTATCTATGTCTACGTTACAATTATGGGCCCCTAGCCCCTATATGTTTCACAATAAGCGTTAAGATAAATTATGTAAGCATCTACATGTACGTGATGAGATGCAACTACATTAAGTATTTTTTGGAAGTCGATATTAGTGTAGCTGAACGTAAAAGACCAAAAACGTGTTCGATAATATGGATACACTGTACAGCGTTCGTGTTTTGGCATGAGGCGATAAGCTGTAACAGATTTAAATAAATATATTTAGTATGACAAGGATCATGCATTCTTTGAATGAGCGAGACTATTACATGAAATCGTTTCGTTTTGCACTTTGCCTTTTCTTTGATGTTTTATACTTTTACTGTGTACATCTTTTGATTATGAGATCGAATCCCCGATTCACTCCGATTTTGCTTCTCTGTTAGCACCAAAACATAGCTAATAGTTGTCTCCAACTTGCGTCGCGTCCGCGTCCATACCGCCAACAAACACGTGTCCAATAAATAGAACACTCCTTGTATCCCTGTTCTGAGAATAATACCTAAAGGATGAAATAACACTTTAGTGGTCACTAGAAGGAACCACGGTCCGAAATGATATAAATGAATACGTCATGCCTTGACCTTGAATCAGACAAGTTTTGAATTATGTATTCACTCCATTGAAATATATTATGTACACCATGATATCAATAGCGCAACCTTTCCCTGGTTTAGTAGGCCTCTGTTGGAATTGTGCTCTTGGGAACGCCATGCTGGCATTATCTATTACTGTCATTCAGAATCTGATCCTTTATTCAAACCACGTCTTGATTATTTCCCTTGATACGTGTTGACGCCTTTTTATAAATAGTTACGATCACAAGCCATTGTAGCTGACCTTGACCCACTTCATATTATGCAGTGGTGTCTTTGATCGTCTCTGTTAAGACTTCCAAATAACAATTCCATTTGTACGTCCGAATTCCATGCTATAAAGGATCTTTTTAATGTTAATCATCATCATGTTATTCTTGGATTTTTAAAAGAGATGGAGGGTTTACGTAAGTCCCATATCACTCGAAGTATTTAAAATGTGTGATTTTAATCGTGGTATTTTTTAAAACTGATTTGCCAACTATCTGGCAAGCGCCAGTTACAAAAGGGATAGTGTAAATCATGCTGGTGTACCATGTAGATAGCAGAAGTACCGTAAGTCCCCATGGTCCCAAGTATGGTGGCCTCATGTAGGTTGCTGGTGATCTATAGCCCATGTTTATATATATTGTGTTGTTGCATAATGATTTCTTCTTTTAAATGTTCTCAACTTGTTTTAAATTGAAACTGTGATACTCTAGTTATTATACTGTCTATCACTGAAAGGTTTTTATTCAATTTGAATATACATATTATAAACGTTCTTGTCACGATATGGCTGAAATATTGCCGATGTGACTTAAAAGTTGAACTCATTCACTCACTCGTCTCTGTTAACATCTCAATTTACAGCCAAATGGAAGTACACGTATGTTGTGTATGTTAAGAGCATATTGAACTGGTCTTAACTCAGTACATGGCCCGCATAATACACTGCCCATAACCCGTATAAGGTCAAATTCATTAAGTGAATTGAAAGGTGATAATGTTGAGGTGCTAGTTCATCCAAAACTTTGATCTTAGAAGCATATACTCGTATGGTAACAATTAAAGGCACGTTAAATATAAGAAAACGTCAGCTGAATCTTATATTTGTTGGAAAGAACTTCTTTCCGGAGGGCGATTTCAAAAAACGATGTAATCGAAAAAGTAGGTTCAAAACATTCGAATGTTCAAGGTTTGCGTGACAATTCATTTATCGAGATTTTTAAATGTCATGAAAACCGGAAGGCTTGACTTGTGGTACTTCTGCATATCACAGACAGTGACGTAATATTTATTCCAAGTAAACAGCTAACGCTCATAAGTGGGGTATGCCGTTTTGACCTTTCTCTTACATGATCGATTTATCTATTTCTTACAAGCTCGCATGCATATAATGCTCTCGCCTGTTACTAAATTATATTGGCATATAACTTAGTCATGGTAGAATGGAGTTAAACAAGTCGCACTTCAATGTACAATCTAGAGACATGTTGCGTTTTGATTTGATGGCACCAACTAAATATAGCGCGATAAATACTGGTACACAGAAAACAAAGTAAATGAAAGAGACAAAACCCTTTCCATAGCCGCACGAAATCTACACTAAGAGCAGTCGATTGTACGATTCATACTGTATCATGAGCAAAGTTTATGAAACACTATCAAATAGCTGTAGTAATGATACCAGGTGTTCACGAAAAGGTATCACAAACGCATGCAAAGGCAAGTCATATGTCCACAACAAGCATATTCATATTGCAGGCAGATATATAACGAGGAACGTATCGACAAAGGGTTAATGGGAGAGGCATAAAACGTGTCATATATATATATATATATATATATACACACACACAATAAACAATATAAAAAAACACATCCCGGCCCACTCAAGCTTTTAATACATCTTTGAAACTGTTTGTAAATAGCCACTTAAGATTTCCAATGTCACCGTTACATATGCTTCCTGAAGACATACACCAAGTTCCCCTGCATTTACTGAAACAATAAATCATTCAGCCGCACATTCAACTTTAGAACTGGTAAGTTTATTATGGCAGGTCGACCAGGCACCTGACTCGTCTCTGTCTCTCGGCCAGACATCAGGTGTTGATGTACGTAGACTGTTCAAAGCCAGAACTTTCCTTCCAAGAGAATCAAATCATCACCTACCGGAAACTGGCTATTTCTGTGAGAGACGCATATCCAGTAGCGGGCGGGATAAATTCATATCTTTTATTGACAGAACCGTATGTCACCAGTACTTTCTACAGCTTTCAAAGGCTCGTATTAGATGACAAACAATAGAAAATCGTGACTGGGCATAGCATTTTTACAATCTCTCATTCTATGAATCGACATGACTCTTTAAACGCCAGAAATCAATCTTTCTTCAAAGCACATGAGTTCTGACAAGTTTGCAGCAAACCATTTCCCTCGGGTCCCTAATGCTTTTAAAAAACAGCTCTTTCTTATATTTAGCTCAGCCGATGCGGTTCAGTTTAAACGGTAATCCCATCTCAGTGCGGTTTATACATTTTTGCGAAACAAATAAAGGGAAGAATTTAAAGGTGCCCGATGTGTTAAATGGTGAAATAGTAACTGGATGTTGAATGTGTGGCGTACATGTACCACTGTACTCACAAGAAATTCCATTTGGTCAATCACAATGTAATGATTCAAGGCATCTCCGGATTAGGCGCATCTTTATTTCTATGTTCGATTAAGACATACAGAACTTATCGGGACATTTGAAATAAAATGCATAAAACTGAGCAACAATCATTATTTGAATAAAGGTAAATCTTTGTGTAACAAACTACATAAATGTGTAACATAGCGAAGAAGCAGTCGTTAAGATTTTGTATAGAGTGTAAGAATGCTTGAAGTAATATGAAGCAGTCCCTCCTCGCCCCTTAAAGATATCTCATTTCAAAAACAACGTTCATTTTGGGAAGATGATCGTGTACAGTAAAAGTGAATGATAACCACTCTTTGAGTTGGTAATTTGGTGATATATTTTCAACCAGATTACAAGAATACTTAATTTCCAATCCCAAAATACATCACTCTTCTTCCAAAAAGCCCTGCTTGCACTTGTTTGTATTTAGGTCAGTGCACATGATTAACAACTTCGTCTAATGCCCATTAGCTTCGACCAGCGGATCAGAAATACGATTGTACGCGAGCTTTGGCGTAAGTGCCAGGAAGCGGTGTCACGTCATGACTTTCATCGTGACGTCCGACAGAAAGGGTGTCGCTTCATATGATCTATGAACTGAATGGCACAGTGACAATCATCTTCCACGTTATTTTAGCTTGATGTGTTTATCTTGGCAATTTTTAGAAGTACATAATTTTACCTAATGTGCATTAATTTCGATCGAATTGAACCTAATTATCCTCATTCCTCATAAAGGATACAACGCGACGTCTTACATGACGTAACGACTCCAGTCTTATGGTTTTGATGAAGTGCAATAGCGTGAACAATCGAAATACTTCTCGGAATGAATATATCGTGATCATACTTTGCGTTCGCACAACGTTTACAAAACAATCAAAGACTATAGCTAGCCGTTAATTTGTTAAATGCGGAAGGTTATTGCTGAAAATTGAACTATTTTGTCTTACAATCTGATTGCCTGTCAGTGATAATAAAGTATGAACTAAAATACGTTTTTGTACAAAAAAGAACTTTGTGCATTTCATTTTTATGTTAATTGCAAAGATGTCACAGAAATATAAAACATGCAAGTGAGTGTGTATGTTTTTACGTCGCTTTTAGCAATATTCCAGCAATATCAAGGGACACAGTACACCAAAATGGGCTTCATCCATTGTACGTTTGAGGGGATTCGAGCCAGGAGCTTCGGCGTGACGAGCGAGTGACTTTACCACTAAGATCCACACCGCCATCATGTGCATGTTGACCTTTTTGTCGACTTAGACGCCGCAAAACTGTTTGCAGAAATGCGCCCGTTGGGCGTGCGAGGAATCTTTAACCTAGGGCTCGAATCTTGGTTCGCCCTGATAATTTGTAGACGTTTATCAGCTACATGCCATGACAGTCAATATTCACAAAATTTATGTGTCAGTTTGGACCTCATTAATTATATTGTTCGAGTGGTTACAAAACAACCCATCCTTGGGAAATGATAGATAGGTATGATATTATTTGTCTGTTTGACATAATTTTGTGTCAGAGCAAGGAATGTCGTCAAAGTTTGAAGTTTGCATTTCAAACGAATGTCGTCAAAGTTTGAAGTTTGCATTTCAAACGACAAGCGTAATATAATAACATCTTCGAATGAGAAAAAGGAAGCACAGCTCCTTAGATATCATACAGCTATATATGAAGAACTGTCTTATTTTGTATGATTGATAGTAAACTTCAAAAAGAGTTCAGCTTCAACTATTTTTTATATGTTTAGAAAAGGGCAAATAGTGCCATAATGCATTACACATGTGTTTTTATTTTTATTTTTTTTTCACACTATTCTCTGCATCGTAGCATGTACAAATTGGATATTAGTGTCTTATAAACCTTATTTTGCATGTATATTTTGTGTATATGTGTGACATTTGTACGTGTGACACTTTACAAAACAATCTAGATCTATTATACAAACATGTTCATCAACAAACACCTGAGAGAGTAACCATAATTTTTGTTCAAGCTCAAATCGGGATGAATCATTTTATTCTGTAAGTAATGTTTATCTGTTCATACTCTTCATGTAATGTTTGAACTGATCCTTATTGATTGTAATGTAGAAACGTAGCCCATTAAATCGCCTCTTCAGTCAAATTATAATTATCCTCACTTAGTAGAATCTCTTTTTACCATATGAGGGAATGGACTATTTAATGGGTGAGCAGACAGGAAGGAGACCGTTATCTGTTAAACAGACATTTTAAAGTACAGAAGCTTATTGATATTGACGCAATGATATAGTACCGTTTAAAAGGAGTGGGTATGTGAGTAAGTTGGGTTTAGCGCCGCTTTTAACAGTATTCCAGTTATATCACGCCGTGTCAGGTTAATGGGGGAGGAAAGCCCGAAGTGATGCAGGTCTTAGACGTTTACCACTTCGGTGAAACCCACGATCGCAGGTATGGTGCTGACAAACCTAGAAACGTTATTGGGGCGAACCGGGATTCGAACCAACAATCATAGATTTCTGGCGTGCCCAAGGGACGCAACTCTGCACAGCGAATCGCGGCGCCTTAGACGACTGGGCCAACCGTGCCCCCCTGTAAGCGTTGAAAGCAACTCTTGAATTGAAGCTATTATGGCAGGAAGCTCAAAAAAGCTTTATCAGCGTTTTATTTTCATGTGGAAATGCATCTTGCAATATTTTTAAAGCAATTTGTCTTATCTGGTGTAAAGTTTACTGTCTTGTCAGAACACAATGCATTGATACTTTTCACAATCGGAAGCAGCCTTGGGTTCTATATTCTATGCCAACAAAGCAAGGCTTATCACTGGTAGACTCCTTCCTTCCGGTGGTGCCGTCACTGTGGCCTGTGCAGCTTGACGCCCATACACCCCCCCCCACCCCCCCACCCCCCCTCCAGCCAGCCAGGTTGACGAGACCCCTTTGTCACCACAGATTTAACAGAATTGGTCAGGTCACAGTTTGATAAAATGAAGTTGCGATTTAATATTTAACTTTCTAAATATTTAAACACACACTGATTGAAAGAAAGGATACATTATTTTATTTCCTTAACAGTGATATGAGGTGTTTCTTACATATTCACCCACTGTGGTACACACACCTTTGCATTGTTTAATTACACATTTCCAGTGCACAGCTTCTCCTCTCACTACATAACAATAACCATCAAGAAGACCTTGTGGCTTTCCCTTTTGCAACGTGACAAATTCTATTTCCGAGGTCCAGCCATACTGAGAACCATATCTGATTGAACCGGCTAAGGCATTACATACTAAGGTCCAACTCTCAGCAAAAATGTTAATCCAAACTATCTAATTAAGCACGGCAATGTATTTTGCATTGGTAACTGGTCGCATGGAATTGGCTTTTCACCAATCAATGGCCATCTACTTCTCAGCAGTCACTGGTAATCACTTTCAGAGTAGGAATGCAATGACAGCAATCATTGGTAACTGGCTGTATGGAACTGGCTTCGCACCAATCAATGGGAATCAGGCACTGGTTTCTACAGGTTTATTATAACTTACCTTGAACTAATTGTAATCTGTTCATGAGCATAATACAGTTTAAAAGATATGTTTTTTATGACATGACAGAGTGGTTAAAATCAATATCAATGTAAATAAAACATAAAATAAAATGTCTATGATTAAACATCGGACGCGTATAATCGTATTATGTTCGAAATGGTGTTGTCGCTTTTATTGCAGTACCAGTACCCTATGGAGATTCCGTACAAGGAAATACCCAAAGCTTCCCACAACAGCCAAATTCGGGATCGGGCCGTGAGACTTTGTGAGGTTGCTGATGAGGAATATGTCTGCCTATGTCGTAAAACTAGATGTACTCGCAGAATAATTATGATATGAGTACACGAGAAGCTTGCTACCCAGACCGTGAATTGGGGAATTGTCCCACACAGCCATTCCGGAATGGGAAATCCCAAGACGAATTCATTTGCTTGTATTCCATTCAGATTTGTCCTTGTACAAATCTGTGTAATTTGTCGGTCGGTAAGCCTGGTGATCGCTTTTATTTCCTGACTAGGAAATCATCATCAATGCTGTGAGGTTTCTCAAGGAGGGATGATACAGCAATCTGAGCGCAACGGGATTTGAAACTGCAATGCATATTGTAATTGTAATACAGAAGTATGATTTCACACACACACACACATATATATATATATGAAAACATAAACATGAGTATCTAGATTATGTGTTTTCATAGCTAAAATATTAATGTAGGCAAAACAGTAGGACATGTCTAATGACAAATATATATCATTGTTTCGTCAGGAAAATGTCATGAAAATTTGATGTGTTGTCATGTTTAATAGAGTGTGGGATACGGATGTTAGATTCAGATATATATTTAATTATGATTTAGATTAGCTTCTGCAAATGACATAGCGGTATCGCACATCACATCTTATACATCGATCGACTGGGGAATCCCTTATTTCCATGTGCTTGATACATATATCACAAGTACAATCATATAACATAATAGCTTCTCCATAAAAGAGGATTCACGGGTGTCTCATTCGTCTAAATTCAACACGTCAACGCCAGAGAATATCAGACTCAAATATCTGCGGCAACCGATTCCATAGGGCGTTAAAGTCAATGGTGACTGTAATATGAGGCTGCAAGTCGCTGTTCAGAGTTGAGACTCTCATACGTACCAGAAACCTACAATCGTGTTTCACTAAAATGTGTACAAACGACTAAAATATTACACAAAGCGGTCGCCAACCAAACTAACTCTTTGATTTTATTTCATTTTTAGTTTGTAATGTAACAAATATGTCTGTATTATTGTAGGTCCAGGTTTGATGAACGCATCTTGTTGCAAGACTTTGATTACACAGTGTAACTGTGTGCTCTCCACAAAACAAATGTTTGCTGCTCAGACCCCTTTTCAGGTGTATATTGATCGATAATGAGGCAGCGGGTAGCAGCTACTGTAGTCTTGTGAAGGCTGCTTGAGAAGCGAGAAGGGTTGTATCTCGTAATATCTGGAACCTCGGATAATTAGAGGATCATTGTGCACGTTATAAGGTTTATGATGGATACACTATATGCTAGAAGAAGACAATAATGATGCAATGGTATCCTTACAATGACGAACACATCATGTATCATTGCTTGAATGAAGCGATCCGGGGGAGTACAAGTAAAGCAGTCTGTTAATCATGTGTTGACGACACATTTTGATATAATTGTAATATCAGTGAAAGACAAATAGAAAGTATCAATGAATATAATGAAGATGTTTCGTCCCCACATGTCTCGTCAAATATGATAAATAACTTTGTGAGTACATGTGTATACATAATGAGATCGTATCATAGTGTGACATTATTGGATATTAATAACACAGTAATACGCTGGCCTATAGTTTATATCATATGTTTTAATCTCAGGAATTGCATAGGATTAATGTCATAGATCCATAAGAATGGAACACTTAACGATGGCAATCGAAGAATCTGCTGTGTTTACCAATCCCAATGTGATAAACGGAAGTGCGCTAAACATTTACCTGTTTACGTTACTTTAAGAGTATTTTTACACATGTGTCTAATCTCTATGACAAAGTTCTTGGAAATCTTTTGTGCATAACAAATAATTTTGGTCAAATGAAGGAAACCTTTTGTGCATAACAAATCATTTTGGTCAAATGAAGGAAATATTATGTTGTGGCATCAGTGATATCGTTGAAACATTTGTCACTGAGTAGATTTCGTCCACGTCATACTTCCTGACAAATACTTGGGATGTACATATATCATAATTGCTTTTGGTTGACCTAGCCAAAATGTTAAAGTAGTACTTGATGAATCCTTTCCAAGAATTAAATTTGGGGATTTCGACAAATCAGTTAACTGAAGCAGAGTTAAGCCTTCTATCACGCATTTAATGCATAATATTATGAAGAACATAATATATCTACTACAAAACGGGGCGGTGGGGTTGCCTCGTGCTTACAACGTTAGCTCGTCACGCCGAAGACCTGAGTTAGATTCCACACATGGTGACAATGTGTGAAGCCCATTTCTGGTGTCCTCACCCACTCACTATCCTACAAAACTATCTTGTAAGTGACGCCACAGTATGGTATCCAGGGGCTTATAACGAAAAGGTTATTGTAGGCCTGAGTTATGGGTATGAGGCCAAACACGTTTAAAGAAAATAATTAAGTGTGACTGAGAGTACATTCTTTTCGTATCGATGATAAATGAATGAAGTGAAAAAATCACGAGAAAAGCAAACAGACGAGCTAAACTAACGTGCCACGACACATATGTAGTGTAGTTAGTAACTAAGGGACGAGAACGGCAATGTTGTCGTTCGCAATTTTGACATTCCTCTGTGCACATTTGCGTGTCCTCGGTGTCCCAGAAACCCATGTTTGTAGGTTCGAAGTGATACACGTCTACGTCATGGAATAAAATGGGCTTTTCAACCTCATCAAGGTAATACACTGTGGTATAACTGGACACTATCCAAACGGCGGTAAAACCAACCTCACTCACTGATTGTATTTCAGTTCCTTTGCTTGACTCACCACCTTCACCCCAAAAGAAACATTTGATGGGTTTCTAAAATGCTGTAGGATAAAATGAAGACTACGCTTGTCACCACCTCTAAATCACTGTTAATCAGATATTATCCCAACCCTCAAGATGTTTGTTTCAGGCTTGTGACAGGTGTTGAGACCTGGATCCGTAACTATGATCCCGGGAGCAAACAAAGAATCTATAGAGTGGAAAAATGACGAATATCCCCAAAGAAAAGCTCCCAGGTCAACTAAGAAAATTATGACCACCTTCTTTTGGATCAGCAAACACACATCGATCATTTACCACGAGGACCAGCTATGTTTGGTGAGTATTATGCCAACATATTGAAAAAAATGCATGAGTCTATCAGAGAGAAGCGTCGCGACAAACTCCGACGTGGTGTTCTCCTCCATCAGAAAAGGCTCCAGTGAACACACGTCATGTTGCACTGGCTGATGTACGGGAATGTGTATACGAGCTTCCAGCCCACCTTATTCATCAGATCTGCCCTCTAGTGACGACCACATGTTTCAGATTTGCGTGTTCAGAGATATAACAACGGATGGCTTGTTGACAGACTTGGATTTGGCCTCCTACAAAACACGAATAACTGACCTGGAGAAAATATGGAACAAGTGTACTGAATTGCAACGGGGCTACGTTCAAAATAGTTAAAGCTTACGATAATTTGTCGGGTCGCTGTATTCTTGGCTTAAAACATGTTGGTACCGTTCACAGAATATTATGAAAAGAATTTTCTGAAATCCTAAAATTCACATAGTCATACATATACATGTGCTCACATTTGTTAAAACAAATGTCTTGGCGTACGTCATATTAAATCATCCAAAATAAACATTTTGTCCTTAAATTTTGCTATTTTAGTGGGGCAAAAGTTCCAGAGGACCTCAACCTTTAAACTCTGTGCTTCTACACCCTTAACGAAGTCTCATGAACAAGTCATATGTCCTACTTATATGCACTTTATATATGTACCTGGAATAGGAATTTGTCGCCTTTGCGTGCATATGTAAGTGTATACAAATATACATAGACACTTCTTACATGAGTGAGTTTGTCATACTGATTTTTGCGAAAAAGAATGACTGAGTTTATGTATTTCCAGAGCGAGGATATAACAATCTCCTCATTCCATAATCAATAAACAGCTGTATAGACGGAAAATATAGTGAATCTAAAAGTACCCAACAATGGTAGGACGTGACGTCTATACTACAATGACATCACAAAGGTTTACCTTATGAAGGTCTTCAAAACCCTTGACTGCATAACCGGGAACTCGCTAGGTGTTGGCACGTGGTTCTGTGGATTGATCACAGTTAATAAATCAGGGACCTCGCTAGGTGGTGGCACGTGGTTTAGTTGATAGATCACAGGTTATAAATCAAGGACCTCGTTAGGTGTTGGCACGTGGTTCTGTGGATAGATAACAGTTCGCACATCAAGGACCTCGCTAGGTTGCGGTACGTGGTTCTGTGAATAGATCACAGTTTACACACCAAAGACATCGTTAGGTGTTGGAACCTGGTTCTGTGGATAGATCAGAGTTAATAAATCAGGGACCTCGCTATGTGATGGCACCTGGTTCTGTGGGTTCTATACACAGTTAATAAATCAGGTAAAGTTAAGCAACGATGGTCATGGAGGGTAGATGGATGGGTGATCGTGTTCGACAGCGTAACACCTGAGCGTATATAAAGCTTAGGCAATTGCCTTTGTTCGAATTATGCCCCTGTTCACCCAGGAGTAAATTAGTTTTCGTTAGTATGAGATTGTGACTGTTAACCTTCAAAACCTTATTTTCATACATATAAAATCCGAGCCCCACATAAACTTCGAATTTATTATACCAAACAGTACGTCACAATCTCAAAGGACTTGTGGATTAGGGTTGCTATTAATTCTACATTAATCTCTGAGCGTACTTTCATGGCCCCTTAAATGCAAGGAAGGAGTCTGTAAACGGCGTTTCAATAGCTCATGAACTGTATGTGATCCGTAATGTCAAGGGAATTGAACAAGTCTGACGGTACATAGTAAACAGTGTCTAATCGACTTCGTTGAATTAATTGTTTCGTACAACATCGTTAGTAAGCATTGTCAGTCTACATGTAATTTATCTTCGTATGTGAGACAGAATGTACACTACCATCAAGCATATAAAGACAAACTCTTTGTGTAGCATTGTGTTCGAATGAGAATGACATAACAGGAATCGGGTGCAGATGAAACGCTGAAGTTGTATAACTTTCCATGTATGTATAGTTTGTAAATGACTGAATACAGACCCTTATATCGAGCCACGATAGAGATTTAACGACGGATGGCTGGTTGACAGGTTTGATTTAGCCTCCTAGAAAACAGGGATAACTGACCCGGAGAAAATATGGAAGAAGTGTATTGAACTGCAAGGGGGATATGTTAAAATATACGACAATGTTTCACTTTTTGACTGGCTAAAAACATGTTGGTACCCATCCTAAAAGTCACATTGTCATACATATACACGTGCTCGCAGATGATATCCGCAGATGTATGTTATTTCCATTTTGCCATGTTACTATATGACATTTGTGGCAGGTTTGCAGTTAATACTGTGAAGGGTAGCCATAGACAAATATATTACACACAATAGATACACTCTTTGAAATTTGCGATGTGTGTGGTTTCACTGGTTTGTGTTAGGTCCGAGATCACTTCCACATGGTGTACTTCAAACGACCATGCTACGTTCGAAAGGATTTTGAGGTTTACTCTTCCTTAATGGTGTTTAACTTAGTTTTGACGGAGATAATACGGACCACCGATCTGGTATGGTCTATTTTCGAGTACAATTTAAATATTACAGGAGCCCAGGCAACAATTCCAGCAATTACTGATAACCCCAAAGTCAAACAGCATGTTTATTGTGTCTGTGACATTTCCTACTGTGCAGTTTGTTTCCTCAAGGAAACGTAACATGTGGCCTATTTTCACGCCACATAACACTTACAGAAAGCGACGTGTGATAACAAACATGGACGTAAGTGAATGGCCAACATATTACAGCGTGTACACTTTCGTTGTACATGACTTTCGTCTTGGCAGTAATGCCAGTTTATCTGACATGAAAGGGGTTGATGCACGTCACCTTTCTTCAAAGGGTTAGGTTTGCAGCCAGTTCTTTATTGCGTATTCATGTTTGAGCATTGACATCGGCTGGTGGAACATGGACTAACAAGTAGGAATGTGTGCAAAAACGTCTTATCAAAAAAGTCTTGTGCGAGGTGTGAAATTTGAGAAATTCTTATAACACTTTTACCTTCCGGACAATTAATATCCTACTGACATCTTGCTTTTTTGGATGTCATTGGTTTTTGTAACTTGAAGAATGACGTTAGTTCGTGTGTTTTTTATCGCTGCATTCAACAATATTCCAACTACACGATAGCGGCCTGTAAATAACCAAGTCTGGAACAGATAATTGAGTGATCGATATTGTGAACAACGACCTATGCCACCATGGTACGTTGACGTGCAATTAACGAAGTCACCAAACCTGACCAGCTGATCCATACAGTCGCTTTTTACACCAGCGGAGGATTCTGTGGATGAAGGAGCAGAATGTCACCATGTATGTGTATGTAGCAATTTGGATGGCTGTTATTAGGATTTGCGAACACGTTCATCCAGTGAAACTGACAGACATAAAACCGTGACTGTTTCTATGGAATGTGCTAGCACTAACGTTGAGGATTTGATTCATACTTAACCCAACGACTTTGACTAAAATACCTTGTCGACATATCTGGAATCTGTTCACCGGCAATCAGAACGAATTCAATGTACAATATCCATCATTATTAGCCAAAGTAACAAAGTCCCGGTTTCCCCACATGTCCACCCCGTGCTTGATCATGATGACGCAACATGTTCTCGCCACAAATAACACTTACCGCTGGGAATCTGATCTTCCAATACTCGCCGTTTTGTATTACCCTTCTTTTGATTTCTTTTGTTCCAATATGCATGGAGATTCCAAAGTAGAATTGGTCCCCAGTAACCAATGATTGTCGTAAGAACCGACATAATGGCTCACGTGTTCAGGTAGATACTTCGACTACGAGAGACATTGCTCAGAATATTTATCAGTGGTTTCTACGGTTCAGACTCGATTATTTACAGTTAGTTTTAAACCTGTGACTGCAACGTTAAAAAAACATTCACTATCTCACTCACTCAATTCAAGTATCGCAATGTGTTTGGCAATCGAAACATACCACTTTGGTTTCCGGAAAGTCGTAATCGGTGAGTAGTTTATCTGTGGTAATCGCTAGTCCTTCCTTTCAATTGTTCAATAAACAAACCCATCCTGATAATAAGAAGAATCTCAATTTTGCAACACATCTGATATCATTGATACATTGAGATTTTACCGAAACCGATCGATATTATATTCACCATGGGTGGATAGATTTCATCAAAACCCTTTTCCTTGTCACATTTTGTTTATTCTTCAGCAACTACGTGTATTCTGTTGCAATTGCAGGGTAATGTATACCATAGCCCACCTTAAAACCCACCTTTTTAACAAACGCTATCACTGCTAAGCGCCCGGAACACAAAGCTGTGTGCCCTTTATGCACAAAATAAATACAAGCATTATCAATATTATATTTACAGATTGCAATACAAAATACAGCAAGGAGAGTTTGGGTGATCCTGGCACAGTCAAGATGGTTAGGCTCATTATCAGCTCAGGGCCCTTGCCAGTAAGCAGCCCAGACAGCGAATGGGACTTCTCCCAGGATACGCAGCCTAGTCGAACCCACCCAAAACTTTTAGGAGACTCCCCAACACAACAACCTTCTGCATTACCCAGATTGTAAGAAGGACTGAATTCCTGGCAGCAAACCCGGGGACTCTCCCAATGTCAGTCAACAGATTGGGAGGTACCAAACCACCGAGAACAATGGGGAGTCGGACAATTTGGTGCTTGGGATGCAAACGTGACATTTCGAAAGCGATGTCCGCATATTTGTCATGTCTGTCCTTAATCTTGTCAATCACTGTAGTGCCAAAAGGACAGGAAATTCAATGATATAAGTAATTCCATTGGATTTACTGAAAAGGACAAGACCAGGTTTGTTGGCCTGGATAGGTATGAGGCTGTAAATGGGCGTATTCCCCCAAAAAATTGTATTTATCATTTTCCATGGCGCCCTCTACATAGTATGGGTCGTACCTTGATGGACCTCTGTATCAAAACCACATGCTCGGCAAAGGCGGTAATAAAATGATCGAGCCACTCCATCCTGTCGCTTAAGATACTGTGTTTTCCTCAAGCCGGACATCCACTTACACAATGTGTTGGACAGTCTCATTAAATTCATTGCATAATCTACATTTCATATTTACATTTCAATGCAAAATCACACACTGATAGTTTCGAATGGGAAGTGACTGGTCTTGAGCAGCAAACAGAAAGCCTTCTGTTTCACTTTAAAGGCCAACCGACTACATCCAAGCGAAGGCCACCTCAGGGTTGCTGAACCTCTCAACACACTGCACATAAACTCGATGCAGTGGTCGTTCAGATAGCCTCTCCTTGGGCCGATTTGATAGGGCACATCGCTTGGTTGACACTCATTTCTGCACCATCAATGATTATGTTTATTATTAGTATTATAGCAGTTATATTAATATATCTCAGTTTCGTACTTGTGGCGTTTGACCCGTCAATCAGATGAAAATGTTTCTGGCACTCCGGCCCGAAAGAAGTTATCCTCACGGCACTCGACAATTCAGATTTCTAAGTGCTAAAAGACTGCGTCACACGCGATTTAAGGACTTGTGCTTTATTAATCTGTGTCTCCTTTACTGCATATAGTCCTTATCTTTGCAAGTCAACATTTGGTCCTTGTTCTGTTCTATTCTTGCTGCATGTAATCTCATTTGCTGAATTGCATCCAATTATAGAGGAGAAGCCTCTATTACAAGGTATGCTGAGATACATTGATGCATTTTAAATGCTCTGATTAGGATCGCAACGAAAAACATTAATTTTGGAGTCCAGTATTTCTGTATATCACATCATGACAGCGTTGTGTGGACTGCTCGCCGCCAAAATGTTGTCCGTAGACGTTCAACACTTTGGTAAAACCCACAATCAACTCTAAGTTGAAAAGCAAAGGAGCACACCCGTGGCGAAATCAGGAGCAGTGGTTACAGACATCTCGATTTGCACACTTAGATTCGTTGCCGTAGACCACTCAGACGACACTCATGTAATGGTGCAACGTTGTTGTATGAGATATATCCAGTTGCAAGGCTGGGTACATGTCTTACTTGTCCTTGCAATGATCTGACGATAATCCATCAACTTTAACAGTGTAAAAAGGTAAAAAGCCCTCAGTTCGCCCCGGGCTTGTTATTTCAAACTCTTCCAGGGGCATGCTTCCAAAGAGATCACGCATGCGCTTTTCACACAACTTATATGACTTGAAAACCAAATTCTTCGGTACAGAGCTATTCTTACCTATATGCACACCACATACATGTACATCACAAACCCCACGATTGTGATACAATAAAGAAATATCCTCGAACAGTGCATATTTATTTGGGAAGTATTAGAAATTACACTGTCCATTTTCATTGTTCTAACAATGAACAGACCGCCTCCGTGGTCCAATGGTAGAGCGTCCGCCCGGAGAGCGGAAGGTCCGGGGTTCGATCCCCGGCCGCGTCATACCAAAATACATTAAAAGTTGGTACTTGTTGTTACCCTGTCTGGCGCTCGGCATTAAGGGGCTAAAACAAGGACTAGTCGGCTCGGAGTCAGTATACTGTGTCTGAGTGGGATATTCATGTTAAACTGCGGCATGGTGTCTCAGTGGGCTAGCACTATAAATCGGCATCAGTCCGGACTAGTACAAGCAGCCACACAAACACACACACGTTCAGACACGTCGCTATATAAGTGCAATAATCTTGGACGCGACGTAAAATACCATTTCACCTCACCTCATCTCTAACAATAAACGGGCGGTTGGGGTAGGTTAAAAGCGTTCACCCATCGAAGGCCCGGGTTCGACTACCCAAATGGGTACAATGTGTGAAGCCCATTTCTCGTGTCCTCCGCCGTGATATTGCTGGAATATTGCTAAAAGCGGCGTAAAATCATACTCACCTACTCTAACAATAAAACCATGTAAACCGAATCTTCCTCATTACGTTTGATTGTTTTTGATTACAATATTTCAGAAACATTAGCAGTTGGTAATTCGGTATATCTAACAATACATACCGCATGAATCATTTTATGTAACACAATTATAATGATAATTTAGAAATAAGTATCATGGTTGAGTTGATCTGCGAATTTAAAATGTTAAAGCATTAGCTCCGTGTGTTATTTGAAGCCAATGTCTATTTCATAAACCTGCTTCATTTTTACGCTGTCAGATACCAACGAGGAACCTATGACACCACTTCGATATCACCTAATTGAAAAGATTTGTTAAATGTCTACACGCCTCTTAGCTCAGCAGTTTTTTCTTGACGCTATCGTTTCGTGAATTGGTTTTCTTTTTTTACTGGACAGAATATGAAGTGTCCCACTCGAAGGTTCATGTACAACTTGCACAAATCAAAATAGGTTTTACCTTAGTATGAGAAATACAAAATTAATACGATACGAATAGATGCATCTGCGGCTGTGGTGTTGCACATTGCAATATCATTATAAAAGCGACAAAGCCCTTTCCATATTCATAAGAAAACTCAAATACATTCAGAGTCGATTGTACGAATTCGTCTTATCATTAGCATGTGTTTATGAATCACTATCCCGTAGTCATGAGGGTGTTTGCGAAAAGATGAGCGTATCCTGCCCCAATGGATGTGAACAATGAAGCGTTGCTATGCCTCAGTAGGAGTTATTATACTGTTTGAACATACAACAATACGATAAACCATACGTGCCTTTGAGAGGTCTCAATCAGTTCCACCAAGCCTACGTAGATGTGCCACGTTTGGCTTGACCTCAAGTATGAAGAATGGATATTTGTTCAGCTACTATACAGCTGCAAAACCAGATCTCTTTTAAATTGTAACAATGAACTTTCTTGTTAAAACCTTGCAAAGATGTATATCTTATAACACTCTGAAGCATAATCGATTGTAGTTTGCTCACACACAGCAACAGTGTTTACTTTTACCCTAAACGGGTCCACATGATGCCACATGATGCCTAATCCACGTAGATGTAAGAAAATCACCTTAACCTTGTATTCAGGGCTCAAGTGGCGTCTAATAATTTTACCAAGATACTGTAACCGCCTCAAGAGATTTGTGTCTGTCAAAGGTCATAAACTGCTGGCTTTCTTCTAAAGGAAGAACAAACGTTGACGACAATGAAAGAAAAGCAATACTGCACAATAGACGTAATGACTTTGTGTTGCCAGAAGCAAGTTTCAACTGAAGCAAATAATCACAGAGAACTTAGAGATCACAAAGCAAGCAGACAAAACTGTGGCTGCCACTGACACTGACACCAAACATACTGTGAAGATACAGGAATTGGTCCGGAGGTAAAAGTCTCCTGTCTTTTCTGGCGTTTATAATTACAGATCGAGAGTTCCTCCATTTGCCTACGAGAGTAGTTCCCCCCTTCGGATGCATAGAAGGCAGGACGTCTACACTCCTCAATCAATTTTGAAAATTATGAAGAGCTTTAGTACGATTTCCTGCCGCCATATATGATTATGTTTTTTTGGGTATATTCAGCACAATCGAGATCGGCGGTCGATGGGATTGTGGACTGGGCACCCATTGAAAATAACGCACACTTCTGACCACTTTCATAAGATAAATATGAAACATACTTGAAATTTACAGGCGGGTGTAGAATTGATCATGACGAAATTGAATTTCCATATTGTGTGTTAAACACAGATTGCATGTCCGTGTATTTCAGCAGAACATTGCAAAATGATGACTAAATGTCTGTTGTCGTTTTGATAAATCAAAAAGCCATTTATGAAAACAAATCTTAATCTGTTTATTCACTCTGAAACTCACCAAAAAAATAGAAATATAATTCAGCTTGAATTCACCATGTATCAAAGGTTCTCTCATCTCAAATTCATTTTACAGAACACGACACTGCACAGGATATGAGAGAGAATGAGTGAGTTGGGCCTAACGCCGCTTGGAACAATATTCCAGTTATATCACAGCGTGTCAGCTTGATGATGGGGGAGGAAAGTCCGAAGTGATGCAGGTCTTCGATGGTAACCACGGGTATACTTGACACACCTTGGAACATTATCGGCGAACCGGGATTCGAACCCACGATCATAGGTTTCTTGAGTGCCCAAGGCATGCACATCTTGCAATAAGCACTACGAAGTTCGGAGATTCGATCACCGACAGCGTCATACATACATTAAAAGATGGTATTGTTATTACCCTGCCTGGCGCTGGGCATTAAGGGCCTAAAACAAGCATACCGATGACTTGGACCATATGTTCCCGTGTTTTATCAGGTGAACAATTACTGTTCTTTGCATGTGTTTATGACGGGTGCCGCCGGTTGGGCAGGGTACGCTCACATTTTCGCGAACACATGGTATCATCACTATTTCATAATGATTCATAAACACATGCTTTTGATGTAGTCGGAATCGTACAATGTACTCTGCTTTATGCAGAGATTTTTATTTGGAAAGGGTTTTGTCGCTTCATTTATGAATGAACATGATTGCACGAACAAGTAACACCACAAGAATTGTCCGGATATAACTCATCCGAAAAACGTGTCTGATGTATCAGAAATAGGAACGACAGTTTTTATGGTATGATCTCCTATCTAAAGAACTCCGTGTGTTCAGCAAGTTTACCTGTTTTTATTCTGATGGTGACCTTGGCCTCCTTTCGAAGCCATAACACACTTTCTGAGCAAACTCGATTCTGTTCACTCTCCCTTCTTCAAAATAAGGAGGTGCAATAAACAGTAACTTCCTTGGTGGTAACACAGCGTTATATGTTTGCCGAAACGGTACAACCAGGATGTAAACTCAGCTGATGCATCCAGCAAACATTGTTGATTGATCAGCGTGGTAATTGGCGATGTGATTGGACAGCTGTTCGTGGAATTATATATTCTGCATTGAAACACATAATTCATGTTGATTGTGGCTGTCATTTTTGCCCACACATCGTATTTTGTGTGTGCATTTTAATACCCACACACAACCGAATTCATCTGTGCAACAAATGGCAATTGTCCTATAATTAAATTTTAATACATACTTCGTGTGATAAATAAATAACACATCGCATTCGAGAAAGTCCAGGCTATATCGTTAGCTTTATTTTACAAAATCCATATATCAATCCATCGTAGACACTGATGTAGTGTAAAATAAAAACATTTCGACGTCTTCTTTTCTATATACGTAATACATAAGAAAATTACTTTTCACACGAACCGGAAATTGGTAAAAGTTACAGTCAGAAAAAAATCAATATAAACATTTGTCTAGCAGGGAAGTGAAGATAAACAAGCTCAGCTTGCAACATTTCCCAGAGGAACACAAATCATTTTATCGTGGTTTTAAATACAATCAAACAATATGTGAATCTGCTCCTGTTTTGGAACACCGATAACATCAAAGTCGAAATAGATTTGGCAGTAACACACAGATTGAAATGTTGATAAGTCTCGGATATGAACACAGTCAATTACCTAAAGACATAAAAAAGGAAAGGCAGTTGTTTATACAGTACGAATTGAGGGGATCGGTCACAGGAAATGTTAAAAGGACGCTAAACTCTCCTGTGTAGCAGTGTGACTGACATAAAAACCGAATCGGATGCTGCAGGTAAGGATGAACCACTGTGCATGTAAAATGTATAAAGGGCTGAATGTTGACATAGACTGATATTGAGCCATGTCTTCTTCAACATATCTGTTCTTTCCATTTTTTTCTGTAGATACATATATGACATTTAACGTAGACTTTACATTAATCGGAATCGAAGACACAGACACTAATATAATATTGATACAATAGGAGTATGTCTGTAGGACGCTTTGGACTACCGATTTCAGTGGTTTGGTTAAGTAATTTGGCTTAAATGTCTCTGGAATGGTTTTGTGATCAATTTCATATTCTTGATAAAGGTTTTAGAATACTTATACAAGTTAAAGACTATGTGCACAGTACAAACCAGCTGGCATTTGACGAAATAAGTTCTAATAAACTGCGGTGGATTGTAAAAACACTGTGGTACAATATAATACTACGGTACAATTCGATGTAGAATTGTCACCACACTGTGACAAAATGTAATACTGCGGTCAATTGAAATATCTGCCGTGGGATGGATTATAATAATAGCTGCGTCTAGAAAGAAAATCTCACTTATCAAACAAAGGCCCAATTTTCTGACAGATTAATGTGAATATTTCTTCGAGTGTTACCTCGACTTAAACATGGTTCATTTTCTGCCTCGATCTTTTATGTAATATGAATGAAACTGACTCATTTCCTCCATTGATCTCATTCATATTGATAGCAGGTGCGGTAAATCCTAATGAACTGCAGAGAACAACTTCTAACTAAAATTGTAACAACATCTCCCAATTTGTTCAGACAACACAGAACTTCGATTTCCAGTGGATGTACTTAAACAACCCATTTCCATCACCATTGTGTTGAAAGAAACGAACGAGACGTTTCTTCCGGAATTGCTCTCATTCATTTATAATTCCAGTGAAATGGTATAACGTCTGACGTATATTCTTCATCCGTAAGACTTCTCTCATTAATTATTGAACAGGGCTTTGGCTAAAATGGATCCACAGCAATCCACAGCAATGACAACTCTATATCAAGTGGGAAGACAATGCTTTGTTGAGGTGGGTACAAAACATATGTCATCAGTGACTCGTGTCAAAATATGAGGGGTTGATGTTTTGTCATTAAGATTTGTTGTTGTTGTGGAAAATATGCATCAATGTACAATTGTCATAAGCCATAGACGAATTTCCTTTCCTGTGGATATATATCCAATTTACCATGTATTTATAACATGAAAATATACAGTGTCACTAAAAATCCTAATGTACGCAGTCGATAAAGACGAACGCAACGTGTATGCCCATTCCTTGTCATGATACATGTAGCTGCAGATTTGTGGTTATGCATAAATTAGAGTTGGATTAGTTTCGAGAGCTAATTTTTATTCAAAGTGAACGACTCATAATAAGCATATAAATCCGTCAAATTTAATCCTTTATAAAAACAGTTAGGAAATGTTTAAAAATATGCTGTAATGTATATACATCATAATCAATTCGGCAATGTTTTCACTGAAGGTAAATCTGCTGCCAAATAGTATATACTCAACAACAAAAGTTCCTGTGACACCAATATTTTAGTGTATATTTCAAACAAGTAAAGTTTGGTTGCGATGCAAGCAACACATCTTCGTCTCATGGAATCGACCAGGCGTCGCACAAAGTCCTGTGGGATATCTGTCCATATCTGCTGGAGCATGTTTCGAAGTTCCTGAAGTGTCTGTGGAACGCGTGGTTGAAAAGTAATGCCTGGGCCACGACGACGCAAAAACGGTAGAACAACAGGGCCGTCGCCGTAGCGCTGTCAATTTGGATTTCCCTCTACCACTATCGAACGGGTCCTCTGTCTTACTTTAATCCCACCACATACAATAACGCTGCCGGCCCCGAACCGATCTTCTTCCATGACACAATGATTGACGTAACGTTCACCTCGACGTCGGTACACTCGAATCCGTCCATCGCTGTGGCTGAGGTGAAAACGAGACTCGTCAGTGAATAGAACTTGTCCCCACTGCATGGCCGTCCAGCGTATCCAGTTGTCCTGTCGATTATTGGTTACGCGTGGCCTGCCACTTTGAGGATGGTCTCTGATTGCATTCGTCTGTTGCCAACGTTGCCATAAACACTAAATGGTGTTTCTGTTGATGTTAAATTGCCTTGCAACATCACGTTGACTCGATCCTGCTTCAAGCATACCAATGGCTCGCATACGCTCATTTTCGGATAGGCGTTGCATTTCGTAATGTTGAATAATTGCGTAATTTTGTTGTTTTTCTGAGTGGTTGTTGTCAGCACGATGCTAAACAATGCATAAGGAATCCCGTTAACGCACATGTATTTATACCTATTCTTGGGTAGTGAAATGCATAGGGCTTTCATAAAAGTCAACTTTTGCCAATGAATGGCCCCCTTGGAAGCTGGATTGACACCTCTACTTTAAGTTGTTCGTATGAAAATAAGTATACAAGTATTTAAATACAGTTTTGACTATGGTTTTCGAACATTGTAGACACTAAGTATTGAAATGTATATTCTGCCCATAAAGAAAATAACTTCTAACACGACTAACCAAGTCATCGCTCGCTCGCCAGTTATTGTAATACAATGCATATTACGAGACATCGTACATCTGGGCCTGAAGAATGCAAATGACAAACAATGCCAATGAGTTCAGAATGTATTGTCTTTTGATAAGAAAGACAAATATGTAAGTTCGAGTCTTTCCCCATCCCAGTCTTTAAGATAAATTTCGCCATCACAACACAGTTGCCTTCGACTTATTCACAGTGATACTGTAAACCAGAATCTAGAAAGTACCGATTAAGAATAGGAATCAAAATTAGTATTTCATTTAGTCCATAGCGTGAAAGCGTAATGTGTCAGCAGCGCCCTCAAAGGCGTCCTATCGGGGACGTTTACCCCTTTGGCCAAACCCACGAGCACTTTATTTGAACCAATGACCGTCGGATCCTGGAACTGCTTCGAGCCACAACTCTGCACAAAGAATTGCAGCAACTTAGACGACTGAACGAATGCTACTCTAGCTTTCAACGTCGCTTAGAACAGTATTTCAGTGTTAAAACGGTTCCATATTATTCCAAGAGTTATATACACTTCACTGTAGTTTCTTTTCTGCATAAATCGTAATAAGAGCAAGAGTCGTTGTTGACAGTTTGAAATGCTTGTAGAATATGTATATATCAAGCGGCAATCATGGAGAGAACCGGTTTTAGGGGATGTCGAAGTTAGTACAATTCACAGCAGCAGTTTACAACAATTTACGGCACCTGATATTAATATAAATGGAGGAAATGATTCAGTCGATCTTTTAACATAATGGTAGTCTAAATGGGCCATGTTTAAGTCGACAACACAGTCGAAGTTCGTTTGAGTCTGAGCGAATAATAGAAGTTAGTAAATCAAAAGCTATTACAAGTTACCACCGTACCTGTTCTCAGAGACAATGGAGGCAAACCCTCTTTTCAAAGTCGGACCATATTCAGAGAGTAGATATGAAAGTACTTATCTTACCTATTTTTCATTAAGAACATATTTATTTCAACGGATTCAATTAACATTTTCTTTGAGTAGTATAATTAGTCTTATGTTTGATAAATGAGATTGTCTCTCTAGAAGACGTCTCAACTAACGTAACATAATGATGATTAAATGGGACAAAAAATAATGAACGACTTGCATTTTGAAATGTTTTAGATTTCTGGACTTCTATTTCCAATTAGTTTACTTCCTAAGCCCATAAAGACATCCTGTATACCGTCAAATGTAAACTAGAATTTTATTACAAAGTACAATGTATGTCAGAGGCTAGTACATGGATGAAATTGGGTTGGGTTTAACGCTGCTTTTAACAGTATTCCAGTTATATCGCGGCGTGTCAGCTTAATGTGTGAGGAAAGCCCGAAGTGATGCAGGTCTCAGCCGTTTACCACTTTGGTGAAACCCACGTGCACGAGCATGGTGCTGACGAACCTGGAAACATAGTCGGGGCGAACCGGGATTCGAACCCACAATCATAAGTTTCTGGCGTGCTCAAGGGACGCAATTCTGAACAGCGAATCGCGGCGCCTTAGACGACTCGGCCACCCGTGCACATGGATGAAGTAATACAATTATGATTAAAAGTGACAATATGTAATCAACGACTTCATTTTAAAATGTTTTAGATATCTAGATTTTCATTTCCAATTAGCATACTGTCTAATCACATGCAGATATCTTTGTATACCGACAAATCAAAATTAACTTTTTATAACAAAATATAATGTACGGCTCGTATACGTATGTCAGAGGTTAATACAGTTTACATGAGTTTGCCGTAATTCGTATTACAATTCACCGTAATGCATTTACAATTCATTACACTTTGTATTACCACACCTGCTATTACTAAAGATGAAGGGAACGACTTAGTATTATTCATATCTTAACATGATAGTGGTTTAAATGGGATGTGTCCAAGTCGAAAAGCAGTCGAAATAGAACTTCTGTGGACTCTTTGGGAAAAAAGTAAATGAACTTAATATATACTTTAGGTCAGACATTTTTACATGTCACTGCAGTTTAGAATTTACGTCAAAGTTATTTTGTATAATCTACCGCACCTGACTCAGTTTCGGTCATTCATAAATTAAAATCACTATGGATGTTGTCGATGGACCAAAAGAGAAGATGAACCTGTTCAATGTCTTCCACCTCGAGTGGGTTACGTCAGGGATCTCGTCATTGACAGACACCTGCCATCGAGCATAGACGTGCATAACACATAAAGAAGAGAAAACACGGAAAAACCTGTTCTTTTTCAAGGTGTCATTCGAAAACAACGCCAAAACCCGGAACAACAAAGAGGGGGTATACAGAAGTCATGTTTGTTCGAGAAAAGTTACGAAAATTAGGTAAACTTTGAAAGTTACAATTGCAGTCACAGTGTTGGAATGAATGACGAATGGTTGTTGATAGACTGGAAGTTCTTATGAACTGAAACTTGCATAATCTGATGCTCTGGGACACCATTGTCGGATCAAGTTTCGATCATTCCTTTTTCCAGCGCTATGGTTCTTCAACCATTTGTCCGTAGATAGTCCAGCACTGGATGCCATGGTCCTTATAGGGAAGCCGATCTTGTTTCTGCAAACATGTTTGCGTTTAAAACCACGCGTTGAAAGGTTTTACCCCGAACTGTGAGTTGAGTGCAAGATGAAATGGACTGTCATCATTAGAAAAGTCTAGCGGGTGAACATTCCGATTCAATATATAAGCGGCCACCGGAGAACATTAACTGGGGCCAATTTCTCCAACATTCTTGTTTTGTCATTTGAGCTATCTTGTACAAATTTGTGACCTACATTTATGTCAAGTCTAGTCTTATTTATTGTGTTTTCGTTTTCAGTGGCAGTTAAAAACTTATCGATGTCGCCATCGTTCACAAAGGCAAGCCTGTCTTCAATAAGTCGGGTGTTTGGATTCGGGATGTCGACAAATCGTCAAACAGCAAGTCCTCTAGCACAGACGCTGGCAAACCCGGACTTGGTGGTGTCGATTTTGGCGCACTAAAGACAGTTTCTGGCAACACTCGCAATATGGTTCTTGCAACTTCAATCTAGCCATATACCGTTTTAACAACAAAGACATTAAATGTTTTCAGACGTTGAATTATAACTCTTCCTGTCAGACCTTTAACGAGGTAATTTACTTTAACAGGTTTCAAATTGTCAGCCATGTTTGTTCACAAACAATGCACACGTAGTTGTTGTTTTTAAATTTTTGTTATTGTAATCTAAAAATCACAGGAAATAAATACTCTGTTGATTATAACGTGAAATCATGTCGTTGATATGAAACTATGCTTCTTGTCTTAAAATTCTGATTGTAGCACGTAAATGAATTAATGCCATGGATTTGTGAATGAACTAAAAAAATAGTCCCGTCGACCCAATGAAATTGATCTTTGTTAAACTGACCAATCAGCTTCGAGACTCACTAATTGCACACTGTGCAAATATACAAAAAAAGATATTACATTGCATATGTATCCCGTATATGTAATAATACACTTTACTGCAGTGATTTCGCAATTCACCGCAGTTATTTACATTTTACAGGGCACTTTTAAATGATGTGATGTATACATTGTACATGCAGCTTCCATTTTGTAATGTTTATCTCTCTTATGGCAGCCTATAATTGCTTCAAGAAGCATTAATCTCATGCGAACAACATCCAGTTGATGCAATGTGTGTGGTTTGTATAAGGTTCAAGATCACTTCTGGATGAGACTTCTAACGACCATGCTACCGACGAAAAGACTTTGCCTCCATGGTATCGTAACGGTTTACTTTTCCTTAATCGTGTTTAACTTAGTTTTGACGAAGAAAATAAGGACCACCGACCTAGCCATGGTCTATTTTCGAGTACCGTTTTGACACTACCGGAGCACGGGCACCAGTTCCAGCAATTACCGATAACTCCAAAGTCAAACAGCATGTTTATTGTTTCCGTGACATTTCCTACTGAGCAGCATGTTTCCTCAAGGAAAAGTAACATATGGCCTTTTTCACGCCAAAGGTCACTTACAAAAAGTAACGTGTGATAATAAACATGGACGAATGTGAATGGCTAACAGATTGCAGCATCTAAGTCCGCATGAAGGTTGTACATTCGTCTTGTCACTAATGCCAGTTTATCTGACATGAAAGGGATAGAAACACAACACCTGTCGTGAAAGGGCTATGCTTGCAGAATCAACGTCATGAATTATTAACGTTTGAATAGTTACACTGCATCACTGAACGTGGTGGCCTTAGATGTAGCATGGTTTGTATAAAAATATTCATTTGCGAGATGTGCCATGTGAAAGCTCAGACAGAAATCTTAATGACACTAATACCTTCCGAACAATGAATATTCTATTGACCTTAATCCTATGCCTGTTTGTAAGCCCTTACTTGCAGGATGACGTTTGTTCGTTTGTTGTTTAACGCCGCAATCAACTATATTCCACTTATATGACGGCGGCCTGTATCTTATCGAATCTGGATTAGTCAGAATCACATCATAAACTATGATCCACGCGCTAGGGGTACGATGACATGGAAACAACCCAGTCTCCAAGTCTGAAATCAATTTATGCTTAGTTGCATTCCATGAGCAGCGTCGGTTTCCGGGGACTTTTTCTATACCGGACTCCTTATGCCGATGCAAAATGTCACCATTTACACGCATATGGTAATGTGAGTGTATGCCATTATGTAACTGTACAAACATAACTGATAGATACAAACTCTTGACCATCTCTATGGAATAATACTTGCACTACTCTTGAGGATCTGCCTGAAAGTTAACCGAGCAATTTGGAAATTGTTCATCAACACTGGAGGACAGTGACCTCACAAAATATACTAGTATATAGGAATACAACTCTAATTCCTGGTACGTGTACCTGTCAAACAAGGTTTTAGTGCAATCAAAATACAAATAACATCACACGCAAATCACCCTCTTTGAGTGACTAGGACTATCCCTCCAAATCATCCCCTTGCTCGTGCCATGGTGAAGCATTTCCGAAAAGTCGGTGCCAGAGTTTTGAATATCTGCCGAAACAGATTCCACGGGGCTTAAAAGGCAAAATAATGATCAAATGTAAAACCAGGATATCTGAAAATCAGTGATGTCACCACTGTGTCCTCACAGGGTGTCTCACATGTCAGTCCACTACGTGAGCATGATGACACAAGAGTCTCACGTATCATCTAATAAAGTACTGTCTGAAATGCTAGAAGAAAGCTTTTCCGGCTTCATTTAATAGATACACGTCATAGGGCTATGAAAATAGCATATTAAAAAGTAACGCAAATTGACCTAATCTAGCCTATACTAACTGCTCATGAATTTTCTCCATGTGATTGTTTTTGTGTCAATAAGATGTTTTCGGAAGACTACATTGTATATCATTATAACGGAGTCACGTGCGCATATTTCTATAGTCCGTTTTAGACCGCCATCATTGGACTTAAATCCGAACTTACTGTTTTCGTTCGTTTTTGTCTCCTGTAAAATTGTCGATAGGACTCCTTGTCCTTGTCCGAAATTGGTTGGTTTGTTGTTTAACGTCGCACTCAGCAATATTACAGCTGTATGACGGCGGTGTGTAAATATTCGATTCTGGACCAGACAATCCAGTGATTAATATCATGAGCATCGATCCACGCAATTGGGATCGATGACATGTATCAACCAAGTCAGCGAGTCTGACCACCCGATCCCGTTAGTCGCCTTTTACGACAAGCATAGTCGCCTTTTACGGCAAGCATGGGTTCTATCCCGGATCGTCTCGGGTTTTGTCTGAAATACTTCAAACCACAGGTTGGTCGATCGGTAGTTATTCGATATTTCAGTAGTAACAGTCTTTTTTTAAAGGGCAAAACGCATTTTTCTTGCATTTCCGACAGTACTTTAACTGCTTGACCAAGGTGTCACAAGGTTTCCCAACATACCGTCAAACTGCGTGACTGTGGTGAGGCTCTCGTTATCCGCGACAATGGAGACAGTTATCGCTGGCGAAATGATGCTCCAATACACGTCCAGTTTCATGTCCATGTTCTGCATGGAGATGCCACTGTAAAATCAAGCAGGAGCAACAGTCGCTCTAGTTATCCGCGACAATGGAGACAGTTATCGTTGGCGACATGATGCTCCTATACACGTCCATTTTCATGGTCATATTATACATGGAGGTTCCACTGTAGAATCAAGCAGGAGCAACAGTCGCTCTCGTTATCCGCGACAATGGAGACGGTTATCGCTGGCGACATGATGCTCCTATACACGTCCAGTTTCATGGTCATATTATACATAGAATGTATGGTGTCATACATAGTTCACTCACTCACCAAAACACCCAACCACCCACTCACCCAAACACCCACCCACCCACTCACTCACTCACTCACTCACGTAGTTATAATTTAGATACACGGATTGGAAGCGCAACCAAAACCACATTGATTCCACATTGAGAAGTATCACAGCATGTCAGTTTGATGTTGCTAGAAGGCCCCAAAACCGCTGTCCGTTGACGTTCTTCACGTTGGTTAATGCACAATCAAGCCAAGCAAAGGCTCATACTCGTGGCAAAACCAGAAGCAGTAATTCCCGGCATCCAAGGGACTCAAAGTGAGATGAGTTGTCTTAGACACGTTAGATATCAGACACGTTTTTCGGATGATTTCTATTCGGACGTTTCTTGTGGTGTTACTTGTTCGTGCAGTCATGTTCATTCAAAGGTAAAGCGACCAAACTCTTTCCAAATAGATATCTGCATACACCAGTCCATTGTAGGATTCCGACTATATGATGAAATAGTGATGATAGCAGGTGTCCGCGGAAAGATGAACGTATGTCACCTCACTAATGTCACCCGTCACAAAAGCAAGAAGAGGCAAGTCAATTTTCACGCGAAATTGACATCTTAACATGTCTACCATAAAACCTATTGAAAGCTTTACTAAGGCCTTTAATGTTGTAAACCTAATCAAACAACAGCAAGAGTCGTTTGAGAATACGTTTATATCAAGCTGCAATCATGGAGAGAACTTGTTTTGAGTATCTGTGTGGTGGTTTGGCGATGTTCCAGTAAAGACAACCTGAACAGAGTACATGTGGGGTAAAAAGCAAATAAAAGCCCTTTGTTTGCTACATGTTTCTTATTACATACTTATTCACATAAACATGTATATGATCAAAGAGATCACACCAGCACTGTTCATACACCTTATATGACAAGAAAACTAAATTCTTTGGTGCAGAGCTTATTCATATCGCGACGCACATATTAAAGATATATAAAAGATAGCTATTCGATAAACCGCAAAGAACAATGAAGAACGAAGAGAGTTTTATTTCACGATTAAATAATGTTCTATCTTGACGTCATGTCTGGAGATTTAAACATACGCTCGCAACGTGATACCGTCGTAAATTAGACGACGTTATTTTTTAGAGGGAAGTGTCTAGTGAATTGTTCCCCACGGATGTAGCTGGACATCGCAGATGAACGCAATGGCCGAACGATCGCATCCACAGCTGGCAGAGATATGACAATCGGTATTGGGAGAAAATGTGCAGATAATCGACGTGAAAATTGCAGCGCCCCTCTTGGTTTATTCAACTGCAGCGGTTTAGGGTACGATGAACAACGACCACGAGTCGTACATGTTTTAAATACATCACAGACATTACGGTGACGGTAACGTAGACATTGCACTGTCTATTTCATGACCCTTTAGCTTACTGTTGGAGGAACGCTGAGAAACCAAGAGTGACGCAGATGTTTACCACTCTGGTGAAACGAATATTGTGCTCCCAGGACAGCAAGCAGGGGGGTGTTTACAGTTGTATTCCCGGTCATAACTGGTATGCGATAATTTCGAAACGGCAATCCTCGATTTCTATGCATGTGTAAATACATAATAAATATAGAATACCAAACGAACTCCCGTGTAATACCAATTTTATGAAACGAGTGAATAGTTGTGGTATCTGACGAGCGAAAGCAAGTCAGACACCACAACTATTCACGAGTTTCATAAAATTGGTTTTACACGGGAGTGAGTTTAGTATTTTATTTATTACTTGCCATTTATAACGTTTTTAGAATTATACTGTCGAGTGTGAATAGGCCGACACCTACAAGATCCACGGCATAATACAATCGAGTTTAACAGAATAATACTTCAAAAACGACAAAAGTTGAAACGTATGAATTTAATACCATACAACGGTCCACCTTTAGAATTCAGGCGTCCGTTCCACAAAATTATCGTTGCGTTAAGGTTATCGCAACTCACATACTTTCACTTAGACCAACGACTGTCGTTGCGCTACAATACGATCGCCTTGTGGAACGGGGCCTTGCATCTCAAAGTTTACAATCACGTCACAATACCCGATGACGTAATTTGTGGAATTTTGATGCAAGATCCTTCTGCGAAACAATGCCATGTGACGTCAGCCTAGCAACAAGGTTGCTGGGGTCATCGAGTGTGCATAAGCTCCTCTCAGTGATCTATCAACTCTACACACAATGTCGTTGAATAAGCCAAGGGAGGTTGAGAGCTTTCAATATTTTTCGTGAAACGTGTTCCGAGAGTACATAAGAACGCGTTTTGGTATTACACAATGTGTAATACAGCTGTATGTTTATTAAACGGGTGATCTCTTCACAGGCAAGTAATAATTGACATTACTACACACAACACTGACATTTGAGAGGTTCGTGAATTAGAGTTAGTTGAAATTAGCAACTCTAAGAAAAACATATTGCTTCAACAGTATCTTTATCGGTAACTTGCAAGATGTCATTAGTGGGCAAAACAGGAAATGTATGTCCATGTATGTAAGAGTATTTTTATGACATGCAAATTTTACATAATGAGTATTTTGTATATTATGACGAACATATAGACATTCCACCGAGCAGTAGAAAATGCGAACGGTACAGACACCCTACAACGTAGAAGTTAGAGCACGAGGACCTGTTGCCTACTGAAGTAAATGCTTGCTTTATGAGATTTAGGAAATATTGTATGTTGCTCTTATCGATCAGTTCTAGCCATATATACCAAATCAATCCTGTTTCGAAACACAACCATCATGGTAATCTTGACATGCATTACAGTTTGATGATGGAGTTGATCTGCAAATATAAAATGCCACAACATCAGCTCTGCGTGTTAATGTGATGCACATGCTAAACATCCTTTTCAAAACCTCCTTCATCTTTTCGCTGTCAAATACCGAAGTAGGTTCGTTACCGCGCAATGAGGAACCTATGTTACTATCTCCTGTTTCGATCCCAACTGATTGAATAACTAGCCTCTCACGTTTAAAGGATTTTTACCCGCTGCTTAGCTTGGCAGTTTTGTCTGAATGCTGCCATCACGTGAATTGACTTTCGTTTCACTTTTTTACCCGACAGAATATCAAGTGTGCCACGAAAGTTCCTGTACTACTTGTGTGCGAAACCTTAACTCTCCCCGCCCGATGGATTTGTCAAAAAAGGAAATTGGAATTACATCTTCAAATTCAAGTTGAAATAGGTTTTTTGTTTGTGTTCGAAATTAGGAAAGGCAATGGGGTCATTTTGACCAGTTGCTTCTGTGAGTGATTTCTTCCATAAGTATTTTTTTAATTTAATACACATAATATACTATGAACATCTGACATCTGAGGCAGGCCCAGTTTAATACCAGTATGCATGTAGATCTATGCTATCAATTATTTAATCATTGAAAGTCCAGTCATTGTTAGTAATACTAATCGTGATCATCTACCTGACAATGTTCTGTTAATATTAGTATGTACATATTAAAATATAAAATGCAGAAAAGATGTTTTGGGTGATCCTGACACAATCAGCCTTGTTTGGCTCATCAGCTCAGGGCCCTTGCCAAAAAGATACTGCATTTGTCCCAAAGCTAGGCTTCCACTGACAATGTGTTGGACAGTCTCATTAATTTCATTGCAAATTCTTCATTTCATAGTTATTATTATTGGTGACATACATGTACTCGTATAAGGCGCCGCAATTCACCGTGAGGGAGAGAATTTTTTTCTCAACACCACACCCTCCCTCATGAAATTCACCATCATGTGGGAAATGTCTAAGTCCAGTCACGAACACATATTAAAATGACCAAAACACCTTAGCTGGTCATACTAGAGCTTAAATATAGTTAATACACTAATACGCGTACGTGTTATTATATCTTCCGACATACTGTTGGCCGACGCAATTTGCTGTTAGGAGTTGCGTCCCTTTGGCAGGGCAGAAATCTTTGACCGTGAGTTGGAATCCAGGTTCGCCCCGATTATGGATTTAGGTTTGTCAGCGCCATTCCCGTGCCCTTGGGTTTCACCAAAGTGATAAACGTCTAAGACCTGCACCACTCTGGCCACCCCCCCCCCCCCCCCCCCCCACCCACCCCACCCCACCCCCAACCCCCCACCCAAATGTCATGATATGCCTGAACTATTGTTACGTGGGTAACCAAGATCACACTCATTTGGCAACTGAAACAAATAGATTCATATGGGTCTCTGATATTGTACTCGTAGTATCATATACAATGTGAAAAAATGAGGGTTTGTTCTGACCTGAGTATGAGCTATCATACTGTGGACAGTTTGAACGTCAAGATGTAACTGAAAAAGGTTTCGTTAAACCAAACTCTCTTTGAACAGCTTCAATATGTTCCATACCTGTAGGTGTAGATGGTACCATGTTAGCAGTACCTAACGCAATAGTAGCTCATGTATAATACGCAAATATATACTCTAAATTAATAAGATGCAACTCTGGATGATTGTATATAGTTGTGGACATTATATTTTAACTTTTGGTTTCCAGATTTAATTTACTCAATAGATGAGAATACGATGAGCAGAGAACACACATATTTCCATATTTTGTTCGATTGCCAAATGGATAACATAAACAACTCTGGATGATTGTATATAGTTGTGGACATTATATTTTAACTTTTGGTTTCCAGATTTAATTTACTCAATAGATGAGAATACGATGAGCAGAGAACACACATATTTCCATATTTTGTTCGATTGCCAAATGGATAACATAAACAGTATGCTGGTATCTGTGCCTTATTATTATGTTCATAATTAGGTGGCAACAACATTTTGAGGCACATAAATGCTTGGAATGTCTGATAATAATGCCGACATTAATTCAAATATCCAAATGCCAACATCAATCCAAATATCGAATCGACACTTTTTCTCCGCACTACTTTACCATGTGGTTACACGAGTTTTCACCCTTGCAGCAAACATGTCCGTCTACCTGATACCTGAATACCAGAGCCACGCATATATAAGAAAATAACACTAAACTCGCATTCGGTGTTAAAGTGGCGCTTAGCACTGTTACAGATACCGTCACCGCCTCAGGAGATTTGTCTCTGTCAAAGGTCCATAACTGATGGCTTGCATCTGAAGAGAGAACAAATGTTGACTGAAATGAAGGAAAAGGTAATACTGCAGTATAAACGTAATGACAATGTGTTGCCGGGAGCAAGTTTCAACTGAAGCAAATAATCACAGAGAACTTAGAGATCACAAAGCAATCGGACAGGACACAACGCGCTGTGTAGAATGTAGGTATTGGTCTGAGAGTAAATGCCTCGTGTAATTTCTAGTTTCTTCAGATAGAGGGTTCATAAATTGTAGGCGATGTGGTTTCCTTATTCGCTTGTGAGGAAAGCAGGACGTCAACACTCAATCAATCCGCCAGTGAATATGTTGGTCGATGCTCAACAGACTTTGCAAACATTCTTCAGAAAACACGTGTATCCAGTAAGATAACATTAATATGTAACGCGTTTGCAATTTCTTTAACAATAGCCATTTGTTGAAATAACCGGAAACGTCTCGCTGCCCAATATGAAGCTTTTGTCATGGTTTTCACTGACAACGCTTATCCACTCATCTTGCGGTGCCTGGCCCAGTTCGGCTAAAATAGCGGGTGGCCTTTGATGTGCTACAAGTAGATGGGGAAAGGTCAGGACTTATAGCTGGTCATTGCATTCTGGTAATTACTGTGGTGCTGCATGTGGTAGTCAGCATGGGGTAGTTCACAAACGTTATCATCTTGAAAGACAAAGCGCGTAAACGGCACATCTATTGGTCTGTTGTGTCGGTAGTACTTTGTAGTAACCTTCCCATGGACAATAGGGAGTGGCGTTATAGCAATCACAGCATAGCAAACCCACCTCCAAAATGCACTGTTACTTCCCGTTGCCTTTCGCATGACGTTCGTTTGCAACCTTCCAGACACGTTCACGCCTATCCAAGTAGTCCAGAGTGAATCTGGAGTCAACTGAAAACACTACACGAGACCATCGGTTATTCCCGAAGTTTCTACGTTCTAAACATCATTAGCGTCTGGCTGGAATGTGCCAATTTCCTATCGGTGGAACAACACATGGTTGCTGAGAATGCAGATTAGCTGCATGCAGACGGTTTCTAATCATCAGATCAGTCATTGAACTGCGGTGGTCTTGCTGAAGTGAACAGCGATTTGTTTGGCTGTTTCGGCTCGATTTCTTAAAACCTGGTTTCGAATTAATCGACCCTGGATTTTTTATGTTGTCCTTGGACGTCCTGTGTGGGCCTATCATTTAACATTCTGCGTCTGCAGAAACCTGTTCCAAAGCCTGCATATAACAGATTAAGACACACTGAACATAGTGAGTACCTCTCGCTGAGTTCACCAGTTTGAAATATGCCAATAGACCTTAGGCGTTCATCACGATATTGATGACGCATTCATAATCTGATCACAAATACTGCATTAAAGCAGGATTAGAGAGCTTACGTGTTACTGTTGTTAAATCAACAATACTACAATGGCTGAGAGCAATTTGACGTCCTTTCATTGAAGTGTCAAATCAAGACAGCCACTGAGGAATGTCATGGTCCAGGCACAATGCTTTGGGTGTTTCGGGGTGTCAGGTTTCACTTCCGATGCCGTCCCCTCTGTGGCATTCCTTTTTTCGAAGCTGATCTTTCTTCTGACGACCAATGATAACACTTATATTTCACGAGCCTCTGTTTTATTAGGAGGGTATAATTATAGAAATGGTTTTGACGCTTTTGTTCAGATATTTAACTTCCATATTATGTGTTTATGAGAGATTTATTATATTCATTTCACTCGGTGTCAGGCTGCAAAATATCAACGTAATGCGCAATGTACAGTCGTGAGTTGTCATAGAATTAGCAAGACATTAATGAAAAAAATCTTTAAATGTTTCTATGAAAATCATCAAACAGTCGAAAATGGAATTGATCATTTGTCACAAAGGTTGTAAAAGGTAGCAAACTCAGAAGATATAAATACTCATACGCAAAAGAAACGCAAGTCGAGTATGCAGTATACATGTTATTTATTTTCAACAGTAAAGACAAGTAAATATTTATAGGGCAAGATTGACAAAAAATTGACTGAAGACAGTTTCATGGATTAAAAGGCAGATGACATAATTGTTTTTTTCAAATGTTAAGGGCTTACACAATTTCGGGTCAATACCCAAAATGTCAGTCAATACCTGGTGTGACCACCATTAGCATTGATCACTGCCACACATCGCCTGTACATTGAGTGGATTAGACGATTTGTGAAGGCCCTAGGGATCCTCCTGCACACACCCAGAGCAGCTGTGCGTAGTTCATCGGCAGTTATAGGGACTTGGCGCATGCTGCGCAGACGCCTTTGAACCTCATCCCACAAGTGTTCGATGGGGTTCAGATCAGGGATGAGGGCTGGCCACGGTAGAACACTGTTGTTGCAGAAAGGCCATGGTAGCTCTGGCAATATGGGGACGAGCGTTGTCCTGCTGGAAAATGTGTTGTTGATGTTGTGCAAAAAATGGAACATACCGGAAAATGGAAAATGGATATACCGCTGAGCAGTGACGCCGTGTCCCCGACCTTGACCAACATTCAGAAAGCACATGGGTCCAAGTCTCGTATTAAATCCAATCCCTGCCCATTTCATGACGCTAGGTCCACCCCATGGATCCCTTTCCACAACGTTTCTGTCTGCGAAACGATCACCTCGACACCGCCAAATTCTGACTCTTCCATCTGCAAGGGAGACACAAAAGCGACTTTCATCAGAGAAGATGACACGACTCCACTTACGATGACGCCAATTGTGATGACCCTGTGCCCACTGAAGTCGTGCTTTTCGATGCCGTGGTTGGAGAACAGGACGACGTGCTGGTCGGAGACATCTGAGATTGTTGGAACGGAGGCGTCGGATCACAGTGTCCCGGCTAAAGTGTCGATTATGTGTTCCTATGGTCTGTCGAGCACTTTCACTTGCAGTTAGGAACGGATGTTGCTGGTGTTGACAGGTAATCTGCCGATCTTGTCGATGTGTGGTGACGCTAGGACGACCGCTCCGAGGAAGGTCATCTGTGGTCTGTGTAGCATTGTATCGATGCAGGAGACGGTAAATTGTGGTTATGTTAACGTTGAAATGACGGGCAACATCTCCAGCTTCCAAACGTCCGATAGCCTGGTTTCTCTGGCATTGTTGACCAAGGAGTGGTAGGTCCAAGAATCGGTCACAGTTTATACCCACTACAGTTCGTGACAGTTCGTGCATTTTCGATTTCGCAGGAAATGGGTGCATGGTACCCACATATTCATTGAAATGGTGCGCTTTGGTGATGCGTTTTTTATGTTGCGTTTTTACTCGGGGCTTCCAAAATGCAACCAAAATTATTGATAACACCACCAGGCTTCACTACATGCTAAAACTCGTATCAATTTATGGTTCCGTGTTTGTTACCTATTTGCTTAAAACCACTTGCATTTCTTTTGCGTGTGAGTATAGGATGACACTGTATAAACCACACTCAACCTTCGTCATGCTTATAGTAAGCCCTTTCTTCATGATCAGTCTAATATGTGTTCGTGATTGAAAAACGTAAGATGTCAAAATAAAACTACAAGGCCCTTAGTCTGGGTCGACTCCATTACACGTCGAGCAAGCAAATGAATAAAAGAAACGCCCGTACTCAAAATAAACTTTAAACACACGAGGAATCATGTTAGAATAAAGATTTCGAAGAGTTTAGACTAATTTGTATTCCGATGACACTCATCTTCCCGAGGTAAGAGCGTTATTGACTAATAAAAGTCCAGTTTGCACACTTGCAGAACTAGGCTTGAATTCCGGAGATACAATTTGGCTTGACTAACGAGTTTATGCATAGTCCAATCAAAATCGCGTAACGAACTAGTTATCCGGTCCGTAAACAACATGGATTTAAACGTGCAGATTTCGGTTGACTGCAGGATTTGCAAAATCTTATCATGTTTGTTATCAAACGCTCAGGTGTAAGACCCGATTTATTACAACATAGATCTTGATCATCGATCAGATTCTCTTGACTGGGCGCCGTCATTTTGTTTGAATCAAATTATATGAGACATAATTCGTGATAGCCAATGGTGGGGCTACGATCGAAATCCATTCTGGTTCAGCAAGGTTGGAAACTCAGTTAAATTTACGCCCCTTGCCTTGGGAAGATGGATAACACTCGAATGAATGCTTGCATCAACGCTGAAAAATAGTCATCTTTCAATCACAGACCTCTAAAAAAACGTGACAAACACACCAATAAAAAATAGGACCCGGTTTCATGGAAGCATAAAAAAAGAATAAGTGTAAATCATTTTGTGATAAGTTTAATCATTTACTTCACTAGGGACACATAATAAAGTCGTAAGTGAAGTCTCCAACTGATATTTATGAACAGTGAGAGAAACATCGTCGAATAATACACATTTCTATCTTTTTGTCACGAAAGGCGTTTTTATTTAAACTTAGATTACTGTTACTAATCTCTCTAGCTTTCATGTACAGGATTATGAGCAATACTGTTGAGCAATAACCTGCAATAATTACAATAATGAGACATTTTGATTCCGCAAAAGAATAATGAAGTCAGCTAGTTTCCATCAACTAGTTTCCGTCATAAAAAAACCAATTTATCAGCCACAGTTTTGCAAGCACATATGGATAGCGATGTTAGAAGAAGAGCAAATTGTGTTAAAAGCTTCACACTTTGACATCCTTCTGTGGAACTTGTGATGGGCATAATATTAATGTTTTTCAGTGTTAACTGGAATTACGATAGAACACGATCCTAGCAAATAGGATTTCAGCATACAAATTCCCCAGTGAATGTTATACGACTGCACATGAAGTTATTTTGTGTAGCAAATTGTTGTAATTCTGCACTATTTCCATCCAAAATCAGATGACATCTTTGCATATTACCGTAAATGTTCAAGTCACAGATGCTGAAGGTTTGGGGCATTTTTCTTTTTTTTCTTTCAATATTTCAATATTGCCCCAGAAAAAAAAATCAATTTCAAGCAGAAATACGAATCAGCTTTCTGTTCTTTCCATGAATGAGAAAAATATTGACTGATGTGAAAGGCACTTGCATTTCTATCAATAATACCTTAATCTTGATCATGATCAAGATAATTAATATAATTGTCATCATAAATGCCTTCCAACCTCTGAAATGTCTGTTCCCTTGTACTAATGACACCTTAAATCCGTTAGTGGTTAGTCTGCTAGAGTTTACACCAAACCAACACATATGTTTATGATTGCATAAAATGTTCCGATACCATATGATGTTATGATATGTTTTTTTAAGGATTCAAAGATCCTATTTTGTTACAATACCATTACGAATAGTTCATTTATAAAGGTAAGAGTTTGTAGTGACACTATATATATAGTTCACGTTAGTTTAGACCTGTCGCCATTCCAGGAGTTTTAACACGCTGATCAATTTACCTCGACATGTTCATGGCGGTTCACATTCGGAGCTTAGTATGTTTCTTCATCTGATTGTGTTTTGAATGTTGAAAAAAGCGCCAAAAACGGTTCCTTAATAGAAAGAAACCTTCTAAAAGCAAGTTTACTGAGAAGAAGATTGACGTGATAGGAAATAGTACTACATACATGTATGTATTACAAAATGGTCACCAACATTGCTATTGATTGATATTGTTGTGAGCAGGCGTATAGGAAAAATAGTTCATATCTGAACGGACTACAATTGGATATTCACAGCAGCTTCCCATTTGATTTGTCAACATTTACCGAATTCTGCACACTATTATTTTCATTGAGTTGCTGTACTGTTTTGTTTGTTTCTTGTTCAACGCCGCGATATTCAAGCTATATAACGGCGATCAGTACATAATCAAGTCTGGACCAGACCATCTAATGATTAACATCATGAGCATCGATCTACGCTATTTGGATACGATGGCATTCTTCAACAAAGGGAGAGAGCCTAACCATTCGACCCCGTTTGCCGCCTATCACAAGACCAATCTAACGTCACGGGCAGACAAGGATCTTATTGTCTGTTTTGAACGGCTAGACGTCTCCATCATTTTACTCTGGGAAAAAGAAATATTTCTATTAGTAACCTTTTTCATTAAATCGTATTCTGTATTAACTTTCAGATGAAAAACATTTGAATTTGTTAACAAAGTGAAACGCGGATATTTAAAATAGGGATGTCTAAATATATTATCTGATGACATGTTTTGTATCTGTACAGTCTCACATCACATGACCATCAAGATCGTTCTTATGTCATTTTTCAGATTAAAGGTGTTGCTGGTAGGAACTATAACAATGCCATGTAGATATTTCAAAATGATATATGTACGTGCTAGAGATGTGACATTTAAGACAGTTTGCTGATGAGATTTTTGCAAGGTATGAGTAAGTGAGTTTGGATTTACGCCGCTTTTATCAATATTCCAGCAATATCAAGGCGGGGGACACCAGAAATGGGCTTCACACATTGTACCCATGTCGGGAATCGAACCCGGGTCTTCGGCGTGACGAGCGAACGCTTTCACCACTAGGCTACCCGACCGCCCCTTGCAAGGTATGAAGCAGTAAAGTACATAAATATGTAGTTAAATCCTGGACGCAATAGTAAACACAGCACCGTTCAGACATACCACAAACATCAGCAGCCAAATGCAATTACAAAGCTATTCCCGATGTTAGACAATTTTACAATAGAATTATATTGTCCAATTGTTATTTTCCTTTGGCTGCCACCGTTACTGAGATCTCATTATATCAATGCGGTGACTCAAGATAACATGAAACTCAATTTGTCGTTTCATCTGACTTTCTGTGAAGATATTGTGTGACGGCAAGTTCCGCCGTTCATACAGGTCACTCAATAACGGTTCATGTAACAATTGAAACGTTTATGGACGTAAAACCGATGTGCACACTGTGATAATACAATTCGTTTAATATTTTTTCAGTATAATTTGCGTCCTGTGGATTTCTTCACCATTCATTAAGTACGTGTGAAAATGAAATATTATTACAGGAGGAGATGCATGGCATATTTTTCATCTTAGCCGGATTGGCCGATCCTGTTAAACTGATAATACAGATGAGCCGGACAGTTGCTGAAACAAGGCCACAGCTGGCTCTGTTGACTGTCACTGTCACCATATGAACGGTGTGGATAGCTGTAGCGGATGCCACGGGCACGACAGGGTTTACAGGGTTTGTTGAAACAAAAACGATATGCTAACTGAAAAAAATACTTCTGTAGCGGACAAGTGTAGAGATTTTGCTGCTTGCAAGTAAAAAGAGACACTTAGACAAACTTTCGTTTTGCAACACAGACACAGTGATGGGGGGGGGGGGGGGGGGGGGGGGTAGTGTTTATGTATCGCCCGCCCATATATTTCTTTAGTGGCTACTGGGCTTATGCTGAAAATCCGGGACTACAGTCCACCAGAAACACCAGTACTAGTAATTATGAAACGTCAACGACAGCTAAAAGTGATTTCATTGGGCTTAACAGACAAAAAGGTGGTGACAATTACATAAATGGATCGCTGAAAACCAGCGATGACACCAAGTTTTTGCGAAAAAGGGTACACACGGTTCTGTATTTATTCATGCAAAGGACATCGTTCGTACGTTTATGAACATGAAATGACGGATATCTGAACGACCTCCAGTCCAAAGAAAGTCGGATAACAAGAAAGATTCACAATAAGTTTGATTGATCATACAAAAAGACGTTAAAAGATGGTGTTTGCTGCTACCCAGCCTGGCGCTCACTATTAAGAGAATACACAAAATAAGGAATGGTCGGCATGGAGCCAGAATACTGTGTCCATGTTATCAATGTATCCATATTAAACTTTGGCATGGCATCTCAAAATGAAGGCACTTTAAAACTAACATTAGTCCTGTCTAGTGCAAGCAGCCACACATACTCACGGACGTAGTCACCTACGCGCGCACGCACGCACGTACGCACGCACACACACACACACAAACACACACACACACAAACACACACTCGTCAACAATACGGGCGCGCAAACTATGATGGTAAGAAGAATCAAGAATAAATTTGCCCCTGGTATAAATTATTTAGAGATACGTCGGTGCTAAAAAGAAATACAAAATGATTGACATAATATTAAATAACGCCTATGCTACATGACTATCGACAATGTTATCCCGGGGGTTAGGAAGAGGGCAGTTCTGGAAACAGTTATACATTTTTAACAGTATCTGGTCAATGTTTCTTTTTTCATTTTTTGTCAGGCTACGAGAGACTGTCACAGACACATTGACAATGGATATCTCGTAGCAGCTCATGCTCCACATCTGTGTACACCAAGATATTCATACCACAACTCGCTCGATTTTCTGAATTGACCCCTGCCTATCAGAACTTTGCTCCTTGGAACGTCCTGCTAGCACTGTTTATCACTGTCATTAAGAAACTGATGTTATATTCAAACCGCGTGTGCTTTATATCTCTGGACCTTCAATGATATGCTTTGATATCACATCCAAATTTGTGTAGCTGTGAGGTGAAATAGGGTTAACGCGTCGCGTTAATGAGTATTGCTATTATATCGTGGCGTACATGTCAGTGTGTACATGTATGTTGCTGCTTGAACTTGCCCGGATTGATGAAGGTTTAAACAAATATATTGCTATACCACTGTCATACATATATCATGCCACATTTCAACATGGATATCCCACTCAGGCTCCGAGCCAATGTATACTCCGAGCCAATCAACCTTTGTTGAAACTCCTTAATGCCGTGCACCAGACAGGTAAACAACAAGTAACATCTGTTACACTCTTGTGCTCTGGCGCAGCCATGGGATCGAACCACGGACCTGCAAATCTACGGGAAGAAGCCATGTGCCAAATTTGTGTTTGGTTGTTGTTTAGCGCCGCGGTATGTCAATAATCGAGCTGTGACCTGGACGATCTACGTATGCATCAACCAAGTCACCATACCTGATCACCCGATCCCGTTAGTGGCCTCTTACGACAAGCATTGGCTGCTGAAGGTTCAATGTTAACCCCAATCTCCAACTTTGTGTAGGGGAGTGCGCTGCCTACAGCTATCTTGGGTCATAGTAGTTGAATGTACACGCGTACGAGGAATATTTAACAGTGCTACATTATTGCAGCCCGCGGTATATCTTAATACCAGTGTTAATTACGCCTTTTCAGGAGAGGAAATATATCTTTCTTTTATACCAGAAGGACTATCACTCAGTTTAAAACCAGTAAGGGAGGTCCTCGCCTGTATTCAAACAAGAAGAAGTTTAACAATCCTCTATTTTAAACCAACTGCCACTTTTGCCTATCGCATCGTAGGTATCCCACTATCTCGCCACACGAAGGGTTTACTTTTTCCCAGTAAGACCCCATCCCTGGACTGGGATCTTACTTTTTAGAAGTAAGACCCGATGAGCTGGGGTAGCAGATGAAATATGGACTTCAAACGTCCAGTGTTATCGAAGAAAGAAACATTTCATTATGAGCACACAGGAATCGAACCTCCAACCTCACATAGCGTGTTATTGGTTTCCCACTGAGCCACAAGGGCAAGAGATGAAAGGTTGTTCAATGCTACCTGTTATGCTTTACGTATTCTCTCACGCCTTGGTCGATTTTTTATACTGCGACACACTGTATTGTTTCACTATAAGATATAACGATGGGGGGGAGGGGGGGGGGGGGGGGGGGGGGGGGAGGTTAGGGGGAAAGACTCCTCTAGGCTTTGGTTGAAAATGTAAAGACCTCGGGTTTTTCCCTCGCTCACGGTTTTACATTTGCAACCAAAACCAAGGAGGGGTGATTAATCCTCAACTTATAAGCCCTGTAGAAGCGTCCCTCCCATGAAAACCAGCAGCGGTGTCTCACACTTGAATTGCAATATACCAAATATACCATCGACAAAATATATGGGATCTATGATTTAATTGTGTAAGTTCTCGATTGTGGGACAAGGTGGGGTTGCAATAAGACCATGGCATGGCTGGCCTAAAAGACGACACCCGGAAAAGATCGTTTTATTACATTACTTGTACTAATCAATAGATTCCCATCTGCTCCTGTTATTAATAGAGAATTCCGTGGAATAATAGGAACTCGAATTTTAAAGTCTGCCGTTAAAACGTGTAGCCAGCCTGAAAGTAAGGCGTCCTGTAAAGGGTGTGGCCTTAACAACTTACCACAGGCGGTACAGATTGGGGTGGAAAATGAGATATAGGTTGTGCGCCAATGTCGTTACACTATGTTACAGGCGAATGAAGGTTTTGCCTCTGATTTACAAATGGAAGAAAACGTGGCGGCGAGCGGTGTGCCAGGGCAACAATGCTTGACCATGATCGGTTAACTGTCGTTGTTCCTCTCACTAGAATTGTCGACCGATATTTTGAAATGCAAGGTTGCAAGGTCAGATGGTGACAAACGTTTCCGACGAGAAGGCATACGGACATTGGACCGGCCCGCTACGTTTTCAGACATGTCCCCAACACCTGTGGGATGTTCCCGGGCGGAGAGAGTACACCAGAAACCCAACACCCGCCAACGTGGCCCAGCTCAGGATAGTTCTTAGGGCGGAATGTCGGGCAGTACCAATGGCAACCATTAGCAAATTAATCAACAGTATGCCATGAAGGTGTCGTGCATGTATTGCCCAACATGAGAAATACCCCAGACTTTTGTCTACAAGCCCGAAATTAATTTAAAGACATTTATCGTCAAGACACCTTCACTTTCAATTCATCAGTTGCCTTATTCTTGTCGGAAGTATAGTAGTCCAGTAGAAGCATCCTTTATTTCTCAGCCAGTTGGATCATCTTTCATTTTAACCCATTAGGGGCATCACTCACTTCAATACACGTACGAGCAAATTCCTTTTAAAACTACTCTCACTTTTAAGCCAGCAGGACCATCCCTTATATTAAAACAAATAGAGGCGGCCCTCATTTGAAAATCAATATGGACGACCGTCAAGTTAAAAACAGTAGCATAGGAGGATATTCATTACAAAAGCAGTTACTTTTTCTGCGCCCTTGCTTAAACCAGAAGGAGCGTCCTTCACAAAGTAGCGTCTCTTATATTCCGAGTGATGAGTGTTGATTGATATACTTAGCAATCGGCAACAATACTCCACCTACATGTATATCACGGATGCGGTACGTCGTCTTTTTGGGATGGATCAGATATAGAACATTCAGTAATTGATAGCATTTCAAAACAAGTTTGTGACATATTCGTAAAATCCATACATCACGCATGTCTGGTCAAACACGTCAGATCGAAAGTCCGAACAACGAACGAAAAATGAGTACGTATACACAGTGTCCCAGTGAAATTAATATAATTATAACTTGGCTTTCTTGTGGCACTACTAGTGAGATACATCGAACTCATTCTGCATAAAGTTCACGTATTTTACCCAAGAATGAATTAAAAAATATATGGGCGAGAGAGTAAGTTGGCTTTAACGCCGATTTGAAACAGTATTCTAGTTATATCACGGCGCGTAAGCTTAATGTGGGAGGAAGGACAGAGCACGGGTATGGTGCTCTAAAAACTAGAAACATAATCAGGACGAACCGGGACTGGACAACGAATTGTCGGCGCCTTAGACGACTGGGCGACCCATGCCCCATAAACCTATTTGTAAGTATCTAATTGTGTCCAGTGTTACAGTCACTTATGGGCCGTAAGTTGGAGTGCCCTCGGTTTCTGGCAATACTGGAACAACAAATCACCCAGTCGCTACTGAGACAGATATCCTTGGAACAGGGAAGTTTATTTTGACAGGATTACCAGGCACTTCTGACTAGTCTCCGTTTCACAGACAAACATCGGATGTTGATGGACGTATACTGTCCAAGCCAAGAACTCTTCAAAGAGAAGAAGATCATTATAAACGGAGAGAACCAGAAATTGACCATTTCCTGAGAGTGGAAACGCTCGCTGTCTTGCAGTAAAATTTCGTTTCTTTTATTGACAAGCCCTTTTGTCACCAAAAGTAGTATAAATGTTCGGTTCAACAAGACCGCGTGACCGATCAGAAATATTTCCAGTCGTCGTATTTTCTAAAAATAGACGTTATGTCCTGTTTCCGTTGATACCAACGATTGATTAATATTGCCGAACTCTTGATTGTCCTTGTGAGTGAATTTGGAAAAAAATGTAAATTCTCAGTGTTTTCCTTCATTCCTTATTCGTTATAATTTATGGTTAAGTGGTTTATTGTTATGTCATTTGCATCATGATAATGTATGCTACAGGTAAATGTAGAATACTAAGACAAAACGTCACAAGATGAGTTATTTTCATAATCAATTTTATTTATATTGGAATAGCAGTCATGTGTTTTTGAAATTACTTGTTTATTACATGACATGTTACATGTTACGCTGATTCGAAAAATATTATCAATAGTTTAGAACAACACGAGTGAGTGAGTGAGTGAGTGGGTGAGTACGGTTTTACACCGCTTTTAGCAATATTCCAACAATATCACGGCGGGGGACACCAGAAATGGGCTTCACTCATTGTACCCATGTCGGGATTCGAACCCGGGTCTTCGGCGTGACGTACAACAACACGAACATCTCAGGAAGGACATCTTTCAGGTCAGAAATACATCGTAAAAAAGTATAACAGTGCCACTTTCCAAAACTGACTAATTCATTAACACCATCTAAATACTCTTGGCATTATATCTTAAAGAATCGCTTTCCATCTGGGACCACCAAATGCAAACATTAAATCAATCCCAACACGAAACTAAATATACAATCCGGATCCTGTGAAATAACTTGCTTTAATTACGGGCAAATGCTTATTCTGCATTTCGAGACACATGTTTGGAATAGCTTCACGTGCCTTACCAGGAGTAATTCTGCCCATGGCATGTCCATGGACGTGATTGTAATAATCGTTGATGTCCTCTGTGTGTCGCAGAAGTTGCATGGATTGTTAGGTCCAACGTATTTCCTGGAGTTCAGCAATCCGATTAATCCTGAGTGAAGAATAGCATGCCGATAACGTCATCCCTTGGGCTGAGCGATATGGAAGAAGCATCGACTGTTTAAACACACCCGAGGTGCATCTCAATGGGAATATGGCATTTGGAACTAGGATTCGTTAAGCGTTGATTACAAAACTATTGAAGAACCTTGTTTCTCTCGACGCTGTTGCTATCATTGGATGTTGGTAGTCCTAACCCAAAGATTATACTGTGAAGATAAATTGATGAGTTAACAAATTGTATGAAAATCTGATAACGTTTACGATCAACTTGTGATTTTTATAAAGTGCTTTCTCTGTTTCCCAAACGTATTGTGTAAATATTCCTTTATTCCATACAGGAAGCTTGTAAACACGGTGTCGTGCATGTAGCTTGATAGTACATGCAGCTGCAATTATTGTATCTTCTCTTTCGCTGCTCTTTAAGAATTGTTGCTCAAATATACATGTATGTCACTGAGACGATACCTTTACTCAGTATACAATGTGTAGAAGTCTTTACATACATGCGTATAACAAAAGTATCTTCAGTTGACTAACTGTAATAATTATCTTGGATTATTTGTGTCTCAGGTTGTACACTGATTGAACAAGACCAATTCTATTAATTATTGAATTTGGCTTTTTCGTCAAATATTGCTTAAAGAGAAATTGCTTGTTAAATGTCACATAACATTCTATGTTGTAGATTTATCTACATTTCCAAACCATATGCTATATAGTAGAATAAAAAGACTCTTCCGTTTGCTTATATTTTGTCTCAATTTCAAATTATTCTTTAAATTTTGTACTAATGCCAAGATTCGGAAAAAAACACACCCAGTGCATTAACAAAAGGGCCATGGATCGGAGCTGTGCGGACTGCACCCGCAGCAGCACTATGAACGGTATTAAAGTTCAGGGTTTTTGATTGCCTGGCATCTGCGTCAATCGAACGATGACAGTTCAACAAGATTAACAGAAGTGCAAAGAAACAACGTCATAGGCCGCTTGCAGATCAGCCGTAGCCAGGGTTTTAAAATGTAGTGGCCAGCAACATCACAGGGCTGTGGGATCGGTTTCATGGGTGAACACGTAATCGGCGAAGGTCGGGACGATCAAGAGTACCCCCCCCCCCCCCCCCCCCCCCAGCACAAGATAGCAACATCCGACTGCGCAACCTACGTTAAAGGACGACCACAGCCACCCCAACCGCATCCCAAATACCCGGACTGCGCAGAATCTCCGACCAGACCGTACGAAACCGTTTAAGAGCAGCAGGTCTACGAGCAGGAAGTTCGACGCGTCATATTGAGTCCACAACATCGTCAACAACGACTGCATTGGTGTCGTCAACACATGGTATGTCTTCAACTGCGTTGGAGAAATTTCTGGTTCGGCGACGAATCAAGATTTCTATTCCGTCGAGGGGATGGAAGAGCGCGGGTCTACAGACGTCTGGGAGAACGTTACGACGGAAACTACGTACAGGAAGTGGACAGGTTTGATGGGAGTAGCGTTATGATGTGGGCGGATATCACTCATCATGACAGGTTTGGTCCATATCCAAGACAATCTTACGGCTCAACAATACATCAACGAATCTCTACTACCACTCATCCTCCCAATTGCTACGCCGACGTCAACCACAACCCCAGACGTTGCAGAAGTTGTTTTTTGCGTTGCAGGTCGAGTGGGCTACCATTCCCCAGGATGTGATTCGCATACTCTTCCATAGGCAGGATATGTCAGGCCGCTATCGATTCAAACGGGGGACGTACGCGTTATTGATGGTAGCTGACCTTCACCTTGGACCTTTCCTATGTACCGATAACTGAGATGACTACAATCACCAAGGGTTCTCTCCACAACATGTTGGCTCAATACCTTGTACGGTTCCTCGTATAAATGAATTTTCCTACCTCACACAAATCTTGCTGTGCGTTTCTTGTTTTGAAAAGAATACATTTCGGATGCTAGTCGTGTCACTGATTGGTGTTTGATTGTTCAGGTTTACCCAGGTATTTATTATCTTCTTCCTGTATACTTTCAGTACATATAATGGTGTCTTCTGAGAACTGCTAATACACGATACACGGTACACGATATTGACCATTCTTCAAAGAAATGTAAGTAATTGCTTTGATATTTTGGTACATTAAGCTCATCTCCAGGCCAGTCTCTTTGACTGTCGGTGTCGAGTATATATCAGATATATTCTCAATGTTTTAAAGGTTATCCGACAACAAGCGGATGAAGAGGAGGAAGGTTATGATTTGTGCATCATGCAGGGCCAGATAGATAGATAGATAGATAGATAGATAGATAGATAGATAGATAGATAGATAGATTCCTTTGGTTTTTTCTGGGCTACAAAAACAAAATCCCCGATATGTATTTTTGTACAAAAATCAAAGTCACATTCTCGTTTCATAACATTGAATCTATTTGTTTAATGCCTTCATTTACCGTCCTAGGATGTAGTCTTGAACCACGGAAAACGCATTAGCGATTATTTTTTATGTCTATTTAGAGTCCATCAAGTAGCCATTCAGTGCACATAAGCCATACTGTTTAGATTATAGTTCAATTACTGTCATAAATCCAATCGTTTTGTATAATGTTATTAACTTTAAAAACATCATCTTCATGTTTGAGCTCATTATTTTACGTTTGAGACCAGATTAATAGTGATTGTGCATGTATCGCTGATAGTGAGTGAGTGACTATTGTTTAACGCCGCATCAGCAATTTTGCAGCTATTCGCGGCGACTATCGCTGATAGAAAAGATTGTGTTTAAATGTTTAATTCCATCTCATGATCACTCTCAAAAGTTTACCTGACTGTAAAAGGAATTCATGTCTGATTGAGCTAAAGGATCCCAATGTTTACCTGACATCAAATAGTACACAACTTGTTTTGTGGTTAGGGAGCCTTTTTGTCTCCATATATGGATCCTCACTGACAAACGAATATTTTGTACGTGTGTGGCAATGTCCCGATTGGACACTGATACACGCAGCAGCCCTATCCTTTATCAGTTCATCCAGAATTGGAGGGATTATCTAAAGATCTTTACGCCCTACATGAAGGCATTGTACTAAGCGGCTTAATATTTAATGTCGATAAGGGAGTTAATAAATCTCGAGACGAATTAATTTACTTGAATTCCAAAAAGAATGAATATCGAATATAGTTCTGTCGTTTCTATGTCTGTGCTAAGCTAGCATGACCGTATTGACTGCTTCAGGTGTTTAACAACACTGCAGTGCTTGAATAGGCAGTAGTTCACTGTGACCTATTCACCTATTCGCTGGGCCCCGCCTTGGGAGAATATTTAATTGGAAAAACATCCAGCTGGCGCATTTCTGTGTCAATCGGGTAGCTTAAATATCCTGAAGAATGAATGATATTGATAGTGAAGAATTAACGTCCTGAATCAAGAACCTAGGGTAAACAAATGTTAGTTCAAACCAAACTAGACCCTATTTCACAAAGAAATTTCTGTTAAACCTACAGATAAACATGTACAACCACGGAGGGCAGATGTTCAAATAAGGTATAATCAATTGTGTGGCTCAAAACAAAACAAGAGTTCGTTGAGCAATCATCTAATACTTCAGGCGGCTGAAGTGATCATCACAGTCAAGCTATTAGTTTTTCGCTGTGCAGAGTTTCGTCTCCAGGAACCTCCCACGCCGGGATTATGTTTCTCTGTTTGTTCGCATCATACCAGTTCTCGTGGGTTTCACCAAAGTGGTAAAGGTCTGAGATCATTTCGGACTTCTCCAGCAAGCTCATTCGCCATGGTATAGCCTGAAATAAGGGTTCAAAGTAGCGTTATACTAAATTCCCTCACTCTTGGCTTTCATCTGTTGTCATATTCAGTAAATCACCAACGACGACAGGAGACTCCTGACAAATTTAACTTGTGGCCAGTTAAACACATTGAACATTGTCATTTTGTCATGTTACAATTCTTGAAACGGATAGACGACGAAATTTCAACAGGGGCCTTTTGCATGGGAGGACCTTTGTGGGAGGACATGTTTTAGAGTATTCTTTGTAGCACTGATTCATGTGTCTAGGTTTATTTTGACCCCTTGCTACAACTTTGTACCACCCTGTTTCTGTTATATTTAACCCAGATATGAGAACACCTTTTGCTTTATCCCGTTGATGTTGTTTATTCATTGAGACATAAATTGGAGAAACACCAAGTGGGATAATCCTTTTCGTAATGGTAATCGTTATTTGGAATGTTTCGTTTCACGCTTAATATTCAAATCGGTGTTATAGCTTTTAATGAAATTATGTTTGATATTTCACCTGGGCCAAATTCCGATTTCTAGTGTTGATGTCTACCTTGAATAAGAGGACTATAAAATTGAAGCATCGTCTGTGACATAATAATTAGTTAATGCTAGTTAGATTAAGATCATAAGGCTTACAATGACCTGCACCAGCTAGGACTATCATAATGCTCACGTATGGATTCTATTTCACGTGATATGAGTCAAGTGAAGAATAATGTTTATCCTCAGTGTACCCCTCACGAGAGCCTTAACGAAAGCTTCATTCCTTGACTCATGGTACATTTGTCACTAAACGTGCTGACCATAGATATAGTTGCATCTCTTCAAAGGTTCAGGTGCAGTCGGGTAGCCTAGTGGTTTAAGTGTTTGCTCGTCACGCCGAAGACCCGGGTTCGATTCCCGACATGGGTAAAATGTGTGAAGCCCATTTCTTGTGTCCCCCTGCCATGATATTGCTGGAATATTGCTAAATGCGGCGTAAAACCGTACTCACTCACTCACTCATTCAAAGGTTCAGACAGATATAAGAAATGAAAGTAAATGTCATTTGAAGATTACTGAGGAAACAGTATGGGATGATGATGATGATGATGATGATGATGATGATGATGATGGGATATCCTTCAGCAATAGTCATGTAGCTAGAAATAAAAGAAACATAATATGTTCCCATGACTGTTTAGGTGAACATTTGACTTGTCGTGTTTGTGACGGTTGCCACCAGTGGGGCTCACCTTTTCGCGAACGCCTGGTCCTGCTATCAGCACTAATTGATTGTGACATACACACATGCTTATGATGCATCGGACTCTGCTTTTAGCAACGATTTCTTATAATTATGGAATTTGTTTGTTGCCTTTTTAGCCATTAGGACCTGAGACTCCGTTGCTGACGGATATGTCACCACAATGATAAGGTACATGGGTCATTATTTTCATATTTAGATGCATTATGCATAAAAACTAGGTTCGAGGCTCAAGGTAATTTGGGGATTCCAGGTCAGAACAAAAAACATCACATGCTTGATGTTAACGCCCACTTCAAGGTGACCTTGCTGATCGTGTCATATGTATAAACTACCTTGACGGCAGAGAGCGTTTCTCTTGCTACACCAACCACTATTTAATCATGTCCGAAAATGAATTTTTATAGGCTGTAATATTGCTGACTGCGGTCTACAATTCTATATTTGCAGTATTAACGAATACTATCATGAATAACTTTTGATAAACCATCTGTGTATCACGAGGTGAGAATGTACATGCCAAATAATATTGTCACAACCTAAAGCTTACTCTGTAATGTAGTATAGAGTACTGTCCTCCGACATGATGCAAATTATTTTCACTTTATACTTTTTAGACTTTTCACGTTTGGGTTTGCAGTTTTGTAATATAAGCCATTCGGCTTAATAACACTTATTTGCATGCTGGTACAAGTATCAAAAGGAAATGGCGTTCATAAAAATATAAAGGGTACCATATACTATATCATAAGAGGATACAAAAAGTATCGTAAAGAAAAGTTAACTGTTGTCTTGTCATTTAATTAGTGATACAAAATAATAGCTATTATGAAAAATGATCCTCAATGAACATGAGGAGACTTCGTTACACTTGTCTTTGTAGATGAAAGTGCATACACTTGATTACGATACAGCTATGACCTACGTCCCTTTGGGCTTATTAAGCTATATATCGTAAACCTGAAATACTGTTCAAAGCACCGTTAAGACCAAACCCACTCTCTAATCGATGAATCCATTGTCGTCAACGGTGTAGTTTTTAGCCAGTTGTTGAAGCAATTCTGGCTTTGTCGATTGTTATTCATTTCTTGCAAAAGCATCCAACGTACAGAATTGTATTGTCCAACAAACAACGCTGTATCCGACTTAACGATTATTTAGCCCGCGGGCGCTCGTCAAATCGTATTTATGCCCAACTGCGGATAAAGACACCGTTATTAGAAACAATACACTGAAATGGACACTGACACTGATATTTTCCAGTTGGATGTTCATACTCCCCCATCCCCAACCTCCGTCATAATGCCATAATGGATATGGAATAAATGTTTGAAATGTTTATGTGGTAATATTTTTACACGTTGTTGTCGAGGTACTGTTGGTGCAGATCATGCGTGTATATTGTTCAGTTAGCAGGTATTCATGCAAATAGACATGTAATAAAATGTAATGAATGCATCACAGCTTGTTTCCTCATTTCGTGTAATCTTGCCCGGTAGCGTGGACCGTTGTTATTGTTTTGGTCCATTATTTTCATGCCGTCCTGATACTTCTGAAATAATCTGACAGCGGCAACATGCACTTGCTCACTCGCTACAATTGTTTTATCAGAGGTCCCAGCAGATGAAACTATGTTCACTTCTGATGTGCGATTAGAGATTCTACCATTCCGATTTCAAAATCCTGCTCTTTCATCAGTTCGCCGAGTGTTTAAAATTCACCATTGAACAGAAAATGTTTATTTGTAAATCTACCACTTCAGGTTAAGAGCACACATATGTCAAACAAAGAACATAATCAGAGCTAATATAGTATTCGAATCCACGTTCAAAGGATTCTGGCTCAGCGGCTAATTGGACGACTTGACCATGCGTATCCCGTCTGGAAACTTCGGTTTGACAAAACAATTTCCTCCTCAGTGTATTCAATATGTTTGACATACTGTATTGAACCAGAATCAGTTGTTGTATGTCTGCAGTTTCGGTTGCATCAGCGTGAGAAGCAACAGTTTCCGTGATCAATTTCCCCTCAGAGTAGTCTGCACTCAGATAAATAGCTTCAATTTCATTTCATGGTTATTAGTTTTATTAACAGTACGTTTACAGTGTTATGCACATACAGAGTATCGCATTCCGAGTGGTATAAAAGCATTGTAATGACCTCACAACTTACCAGAGCACTTCTTTACGAACATATCATTTTCCTCTTTATTAGATTTAATCAGTCATTCAGATGCCCTCACGGGTTTGGACAGCACCAATGGTATTACCAAATGTCCATTGGTAAGAACATGTGCATTTGTATACTTATACACTTATGTTCATATGCTTGCCATTTTCCCCGGTCACATGAGGGGCGGTGAAGTAGCCTAGTGGTTAAAGCGTTCGCTTGTCACGCAGAAGACCCGTGTTCGATTCCCCTCATGGGTACAATGTGTGAAGCCCATTTCTGGTTGTCCCCCGTCGTGATATTACTGGAATGTTGCTACAAGCGGCGTAAAACAACACTCACTCACTCACTCCCCGGTCACATGAAGGCTGCGTATGACATGAGATGCAATATTTACGTTCACACTGTCCACGATGCAATAAATCCTACCCAGGCTCTGGTAAAGTTTTCTTTCTAACATGCTATAGAATATGGAAATTGGCATATGCATATTTATTGCCAGCTAAGAATTAGTTTGGATGTCTCAGCATGGAACATTACTGTTATTTATACCACAACGTGTCAGCTTAAGTGTTTCAGGTCGTCGACGTTTACCCCTTTAAGAGTGTATATATTAATGTTAGCAGGCTGAGATCACTTACAATCAGTAAAGACGACACATTTTCACTCTATATGAGAACATCATTCAGCATACCATATATGCCAGTCATGATATACGTTTATGATCACCGCGGTAGTATTAAAAACACGATACCTTCAACATCAAGATAGAACTGGCCTCATAAAGGATAGTGTAGACACTAATTGTTCACAGGGCTTGGGTTTTTTCACTAATTGGTGCTTGCTCCTTTTTAATTATCGTTGTCATAAAATAACTATTATTATTATTATTATCCGATAAACATTACATGCATGTGCCTTGACCTAGTAACAAAGGGGATCAACTGAAATAGCTTATAGCGTTGTTTGAAAGGTGCACAGCCTTATATTTCTGCTTTCCAGAATAGCGGTATTGCTACGTCAAAATGATTGTTCGAACTTAAAGATATCATAACTATATGTACATGTATGCATATAAGACAAAGCTAACATGAATATACTTGGCCATCATTTCCAGATAAAACGGTATATGGAAGAAGAAGATTAACATCTACGACAAACTACGGATAATCGAGACTGGTTATTTTCTGGAGAAAGAATATACGCTCGTCAAGTAACAAAAATGGCGCTTTGCGAAACGAACAGTCTCGATTGACGAGTTAAATGAGAGATTTACAGTTTGTAAGGAAACATTTTAGAGAGAATAACAAACAGCAAGAAGTGATATTAACTCCATAAATGACCATCTGTCATTAGTTTGCCTTGTCAAAGTGGAACGAACGTAAAAGGAACATTAGTCAACAGTTTGTGTACGGGCTAGTCACTTAATATTCCAGCAATATCGCGGCGGAGGACACCAGAAATTGGCTTCATACATTTTGTCCATGTGGGGAATCTAACCCGAGTCTTCAGCGTGACGAGCGAACTCTTTATCCACTAGGCTAACCCTCTTAAATATTGCTAAAAGCGGCGTAAAACCATTCTCACTCGCTCCAAGAAGTACTCTCAGGAGATATATTGTTTGTTAAATGTCACAAAGACGTTGGAAAAGAAAATTTAAAAAACAACGTTTTTCAATTTTGTGAATACCCTTGACCGAGCCCGGTCATCGGAACATGTTACACGTGGTTGTTACAGGTTACTTCCTAAATGTTCTTTCATTGTGCATTATTGACGAATCCGTCGTTGTCAATCTCACGAAGAAAATACAGAAACTAGTCAATGTTGTTATTTTTTCAAACCAATTAGCATTTGTCATTCTCAAAACAGTTGTGGATCAATAAATTCTGCCTTTTTGTAGACTTTACATGATTTTGGTTTTATAGACGTTGAACTGTATTTCAGTTACACCACGACATGTCAGCGTAATGTAGAATGAGAGTAAGTTTCTAGTTCAGGTGGGTAAATGAATGGACAGGAATTGTCTATTGATCATTTTGAACCATGTATGATCATTGATATACCTGAAGCTTAAGTTCAGTAAACCAGCAAGGCGGAATGGCTGATAAAAGGAACGGCCGGAAAAGCTATATGTCTTGTTATGTTTCTGACTGAACTAGTTCTTCTGAATTTCCAAAAGTAAGATCTGACTGGAATAAAGTAATCAGAAACTGTCGGCCTGCACAGAAAGCCATCGTGCCAGATGGTTAGCCATTCAAGCAGAAAATAAGGCGACCTCGACCTGTCAAATCTCGGCATCAGCTGGTATTCATTAAGATGCGTCTTTCTCACCACATATTGCGTAGCATATGATCAGCCAAAATACTTACATCGATCTTTTAAAATTAAATGTTGCTATTAAGAAAATTAGAATTAGTATTAATATATACCCAAATATAAAAAGGCACGTACGAAGCACGTACATGTAGCTGAACTATAATATATATAACTAACTAGTTCAGTTTGTTTCAAGAATATGAAAAACGCACATCCGTCGTCATCACTTCGATGACAATTTCGTCCTGCCTGCTTTTAGAGATCGCACGTAATGAAAATTAAATCTGATTTTTCAGGTTTGCAACACCTCTGATCAGACACTTTAAAACCGTTAATTGAATTTTGTGTGAGGACTGATTTCATCCTCGCCATGGAAGGAAGCATTCCATCTAAAATATAATCCAGAACCCTTTTACACGTCACTTATTTTTTAAATAATCTTCCACAACTACTAAGTTTTTAATGCGCGCAATTTGAAGGAAGGCAGTTCTTTTTTTAATTGTTCGTATCGGACTACCGGCGTTTGACCCGTCAGTGAAATGAAAATGTGTCTTCCACTCCGGAGAGCAGTTATCCTCACCTCACGCCACTCGACCATTCTGGGTTCTAATTGCCAGAGAATCTGCGTCACATGCGACGTATCGGATTAATCAAGCGATTGATTGAAGGAACTTGCGGTACATTAATTTTCGTCTCGCCTTTTCTGCATATCACGTATCGTCATAAGGGGAAGACCCAAACCCTTGTTCATGTCTAGCCTTGGCTGCACAGGGTGTTCTCTAATCGAACGGATAACTTACGGATTAGTTCTTTGCTCAATTGCGTCCAATTTAGAAGTTTTAGACCTCTACCAGAGAGAACTCTAGGAAAAAATGAATGTATTTTAAGATATTATCGATGGATTATTAACTAATCGATGAACTCATTCAACGGAAGTAAGTAATGTCCAGTTATACAATGATATACTCAGCCAAGCGGAAATGTCTGTGAATTATTATTATCATCAACAACAAAAATATACTCCCAAGATCAGCAGTGCTGTCCAGCACCCATACCTACTGGCCGAGCAGCTATCGAAGGTGGATGTAAGGGGCTTTTTAAATCATTACTATTTGAATAAACAGATTAAAACAATTAATGCAGCAAAGAGGATTTGGGTGCCTGATCATTGCACAGTCAGGCTCATCATCAGCTTAGGGCCCTTGCCCCCTCTACACGCAGCCCTGACAGCGAATGGGATTTCTCCCAGGACGCGCTCCTAAGTCGAATCCAACGAGAACGTTTCGGAGAATATGGAGACTCCCCAACACTGCAGCCTACTGCATTACCCAGATTGTCGGAAGGGATGTATTCCTGGCAGCAAATCCCGGGTACTCTCCCAATGTTGGACATCAGATTGAGAGGTACTACACCTAAGGCACCGAGAACAATGGGGAGTCGAACAACATGGCACTTGGGATGCAAGCGAGACATTTCGAAAGCGAGGTCCGCATTTGTGCCATGTTTTTCCAAAATCTTGTCAATGACATCAGTGTCAAAAGGGACAGACAATTCAATGATATAAATTTTATTATTATATGGTATTTATAAAAAAGGACAAGATCAGGTTTTTCTTGGCCTGGATAGGTCTGAGGCTGTACACGGGCCTGTTCCAAAGAATTTGTATTTATCATTTTCCATGACGCCATCTACATGTTTTGGGTCGTATGATGAATATACCTCTGTCAAAACCACAATCATGGCGAAGACGGTAATAAAAGGATCGAGCCACGCCATCATGTCGCTTAAAATCTGTGTTTGTGCAAAAGCTGGGCATCACTGACAATGTGTTGTCATCCAAGCCAAGGACTCTGCTGGGTTCCTAATCCTCTCAACACACTGCACATAAACTCGATGCAGTGGTCATTTGGGCCAATTTGATTTACCACTTCGCTTGGTTGACACTTATTTCTGTACCATTCAGCAGTACAGAACCATCAAGAAAAGCAACATTGACATTGAGATTATGTCCCACATCCTAGGCCCGTTTCAGAAAACTGTGGAATGGCTTGTTTTCATCATGGATCTTGACGTGCTTCACAAGAGGATCATCAGACAAATAAATCATGGAACGCCCCCACCACGTTAATCAAACCACACCCTCCCATTGTGATTGGTAAACATAAGCGACTGAGGGAAGAGATAGGATGGCGGAATCTATTGTCGGACATATTTTCGTGTGAGCGTGTGAATGCCCTGAATTTCTCGTTTCGTCCAATCAACAACACCAAAAGAATATGAAATGACGGGTACAGTTTTTGTGGCTTTAATTTTATTGCAAGCGTTCTGCTCTGAACTTTTCGCTTTAGTCTACATTTGAACTCTGCCCGAGGTGTTCCTTTATGGGCATTCTGGAGTTTGTCCATAACCTACATCCCTAAGTACGTATAGGACTTACCTTCCACTTGATGGTCAATAACTACCCCCCAAAATAAACTGACTGAACCTCCCTCTTCTACCTTCCCACATTTAAGATGAAGATTATTGTATTTGTCGAGTCCAAAAGGACATGCCGATATCATTAGAAAAGGACCAATAAAGACCGCCTCCGTGGTCTAGTGGTAGAGCGTCCGTCCAGCGGAATATCCGGGGTTCGATCCCCGGCCGCGTCATACCAAAAGACGTTAAAAGATGGTACTTGTTGTTAACCTGTCGGGCGCTCGGCATTAAGGGGCTAAAACAAGGACTGGTCGGGTCGGAGTCAGTATACTGTGTCTGAGTTGGGTATTCATGTTAAACTGCGGCATGGTATCTCAGTGAGCTAGCACTATAAATTGGCATCAGTCCGGACTAGTACAAGCAGCGACACAAACACACACACACATACATGCACGTCGCTATATAAGTGCAATAATCTTGGACGTGACGTTAAACCCCATTTCACCTCACCTCACCCCTGTTAATAAGTTCAAGTTCATCCGTGTAAAGGGAGTGAGTAAGGGTTGTTGAGGATCTGTGCTGAGGGGGTACAGGATAATGATTATCATTATTACTTTACGAGGGTCAGTCAAAGGAAAAATAGCATCTGAAGGATTGTTTTCTGTGAAGGTCACTGTACTGCTGTTAGATTACTAAACTGACTGACATGCCCTCATACGAACCCGTGGCTGAATAAAATACATTTTGAAATTGATCCGTCAATGTGTGTGTAAAGTTATTTTGCACTATACAATGATAGGTTTTCTGTAAACAGACATGTAAAGTCTTGTAATTTACTGCATATAAAATCCATGTACATTTATCCACAAAGCTATATAGCAAGTTATTCAAAAATGTAAACATGGATCCATTTACATTGTTAGGTTATCTGTCGAGCTTTTCCTATTACTCGTGGATACCACAGAGTGATTTCACATTATGTGGCTGTCACTGATCTAGTAAGGCATCATTATCCTTACATACGCAAAGTGTTACAAGACCACATGCATTTGAGAATCCCAACAACTCATGCAGGTACGACTCAAAGATATCGGCTCTGAATTCCGAGAGATGTGACAAGTAAGGTTTAAACACCAATTAATTTGGGAAGAAGAACATCCGCACCAACCCAGAATACAAATGGTAGTGTTATACCGCTTTGAACATTTGATACATTCGGCTACATGCAGTCGACATTTTGTATGTTGTCCGGTTGTAGTCATCATGTTCACATGGACGACTGTTCACACCAACGTCTTCTAAAAAGGGAAATATTGGTTTATTTTGTATCCACCTTAATGTATATTTGCTACATTAATGAAAACTATCTTAATGCTTCTTAGCGAAAAGTCACATTTAGGACATACATTTGAAAACTAAATACCAAGATTTTATAGGTGACAATAATTTCACAACAAAGAATCTTGTCGTTTATACCATGCTTTGTACATTTGCCATGTAAAACATAATTTCAAAAATAAGATATCGTATGATCAATAGATCAAATGTGCAGTGTTTCCACATTATGTTTATCAGAATTCAAATAATATGATTTTTTTTCCAGAGAACGCAGTGTTGTGTAAGCATATCGGGTACAAAGTCTAGTACGAAAGTCAGGGACGTTATTCTAAATGACAATGATGATATGATACCTTTGAGAGATCTTAAGCATTCAAGATACGTGTTCAAGTAAGATATATACTATGTTATTTTGACTTGACTACTTATTTATATCTAAATAGTTGCTGGTGATAACAATGTACAGGAAAGATTAACACATGAATGTATCACAATGTCAAGCATACATGTTATTGTATTTTGTGGGGGGAGTGAGGTAGGCTAGTGGTTAAAGCGTCGTCTCGTCACGCCGAACACCCAGGTTGGATTCCCCACATGGATTGTGGATTTGTTAATATGTCGTATTAGGATTAAACGTTGCATTAAGCGACCCTTGGTGAGCTAAATACTGCGTTTATTCTTAATAAAGGATATTTACCTTCCTTAAAACACTCACCTGATAACCTATTTATCTTATTTAAAAAATTTAAATTTTTTCGTCGAAAAACTTGTTCTCATCTCTCTCCTAGAATGTGCGCACGAATATATATTACGTCAGAAGGTCAGTCGGACAGTGACAACAGTCAATATAGTTCCAACTGAAACCTGTTTCTCAGATAGTAGCGTAACTACAGATAATCAAAATAACAATATACACATATATATTGGTCCATCGGTCCACCCGTGAGAGTAACTGCCCTTTATCAAAGCCCTTTATCCGCGTGGTTTGTCATCGGATGGTCATAACGTTACAAAGTGAGTCAGATGTACACACAACAACAAAATGAAACCAGGTTGCAATTCGGACATATTTCTGATAAATCCAACTGTTTTGAAAGGCCCCAAGTTGCAGAGGTCTACACGTGCAGACATAGAAACTGATGTCCTCGCCTTATTGCTTCGTAATTTATATTTCCAAAGTTGCCCAAACTGGTAAACTGTCGCAGCTATGTTCCAGTTAGACACTGATTTTCGGTATCTTTGACTTTTGTTTTACAATTAATAATGGGAACAGTTTTACCAGCAGTTTGACCATATTTCCGATGTTTAATTCTGACTCGATCGCCGATGACCTTTCATATTTTCATCTGTATCCGTATATGAGCCCAACGGATACCGTTACTATCCCTTGGCTTTATCCTCCTGAGAAATCTAATCAAATAAACATCTGTTGCCGAATCCATTGGTGATTATTGAATCCTTCAACCAAGCACAGACGAGGTGAAAAACTTAGCTACGTTTTATTAGCTGTACGAGGGTTGGTTAAAAATTCTAAGCCTATCAAACAAAACCAACAATTGCGAAAGTGTTTTTGGTTTTTTTTTCAACATGATCTCAATGCTTTTCAATACACTTCTCATATCGATGGTGAAGCATTTTAATTCCAGCTGGGATGAAGTTTTCTGAAGCCACCCTGAAAAACCCATTCACGGCAGCTTTGAGGTGTTCGTTGTCGTCATAGCGCTTTCCACGATGGTGTTCTTTCAGTTAAGGAAACAGGTCGAAATCATGATCACTTGGTGCCAGGTCTTGCGAGTATGGAGGATGAGGAAACTCTTCGAACCCATATTGTTACACAGCAGCCTTTGCAAGTTGAGAAGTGTGAGAAGAGGCACTGTCATGAAGTAGTAGAACTCCAGCAGTCAGAATTCCTCGCCGCTTTTATTTGACAGAATCTCTCAGGCGATGAAGAAAATAAGCATAGTAGGCACCAGCTGCAGTATTCGTCTTTTGACTTTCTAAGTAATCAACAAGGATCACACCCTTTGCTTCCCAGAATACAGTGGTCATAATTTGTTTACTCAACTTGAAGACCGGAGTTACGTACCTACGGAGAACACATCAATATCCTGTAGTCTCCGAGAATTTGCTTTAAATATCAAAATCAAAGAAACCTGGCAATCTCAAAGGGGCATTTGGTAATTTGTGAAAACTCTGTGGATACGTCAAGAACAAACCATGGAGGAACTATAGCTAGCAGCATACAGAGCTAGAATCGGAACCTTTTGTCATCCATCCGGGACCCGCCAAGTCGGCCACGTTGACAGGTACACGCCATACTTAGATATGCCGTATCGCTTTATTATATGCACCTTACTGCTGACCGTCACCTTTCGCTTCTCAGTTATCGATATGTACTTTTGAATCTGATATTTGCTCACTTTACACCGAAAGAAACTACTTTCTTTTGTTTCTCATGTGACGTCACCAATCCGAGTTGTGACCTAGTTTTGTCACCGAATCTTGTCTCACTTGAACGTGAAAAGTTTCCTTGGGGGTGACGCGATTCGAAGTCCTGTGGGAGTCATAACACGGCTCCTACTATTCTCTAACGACGAATAGACAAACCCAGGCCCAATAACTCTCCAAGAAATACACGAGAAAATACTTGCAGAAATAGAGTGCATGAAATCTGAGATACGTAACGCCAAAGCAGATTTAAGCACACAAATTTCAGAATTAAAGAACGACATCCACACTATCTGTTCCAGATGTGAACAAGGAGGATTCTGTTACAGAATTACATTGTGATATAAACACCACGAAACAGAACCATGATATAATGTATGACGGCATTGATGCACTTTCAGGCAAGGTGGATACTGTTTTTGATCAGATGTCAAAAATTGATAACGAACTAGATACTTGAGTCCTATAACAGGCGTAATAATATTCTCATCCACGGAATTCAGGCGATGGAAATTCATTGTAAAGCTACTGTGTTATCTGTCCTCAATGAACATGCTCAATACAAAACGTGGCAACCATAGGACATAATACGTGCGCACAGACTTGGCGTTAAACGTATAAGTTCAAATAGACCTCACCCAATGAATACTAAGCTACATTCGTCTGACGACAAAGTTCGTACCTTGAAAGCGAGACCCATGTTCAAGGAAGCTGGACTTGGAATTTCTATGAAAGCGAGACCCATGTTCAAGGAAGCTGGACTTGGAATTTCTAGTAACCTAACATCACGTCAACGTCAGCAGGTTCAGGCACTTAAGAGAACCAACACTTTGGGGTATTTCAAAGATGGATGATTGGTGACAAAACCCCGTACCATGGAAACAACATCAACAACGTTTAGCATTGCAGACACGACGCGAGACAGCCGATCTTTTCATAGAAGACCGGATGGAAAAACAGTGTCACACGCTTTTATCAGCTCAGATGTTGGCCGAGACCCGGATAGTTTTTTACAAGATCCTAAAACAATCAACACCGAAAACAAAGGTGTTCTCCCGGTTTCTTTCATTATATTAACATGTTGAATGTTAGCGATCGTCTAGAATCTTATTGTTTACCTTCGGAATTGACTTGTAAGTTCCCTCATATGAATCAAATACATAACAAATGAATACATGAGGGTGTCACTAAGAAGAAACTAACATGGAATGACGAACTTTCAAGCTACACGAAAGTATAACATATGTAAACAGTTACTTCTAGATAAACTTGATAATAATATTGATGATTTAGTTATCGAAATTTTGAAGTGTCCTAAATTTGTAGTTATGGCTTTTCTTTGCAAATGTTTCAACAAGTTTTTTGAAAATGGAGTTTTCCCTAGCAATTATTCATGTTCTATAATAATCCCCCTGCATAAAAAAAGGAGACAGGGGTGGCCTAGATAACTACAGAAGTATTTCATTAATGAGCAATTTAGGAAAAGTATTTACAACAATATGAAACAATAGAATTTCTAAATAGGCGAACATGCGTAATAAGATACATACGGAAGCATAGTGGGGCCACAGTGAATTTTTTTTGTCTGAGTATCTCCTACGTAGGAATTACTATCTCCTACGTGGGACTTAGTATGGCCTAGAATCACTTTCTACGTAGGAGATAGTAAGTCCAACGTAAGAGATAGTAAGTCCTACGTAAGATATAGTAAGTCCTACGTAGGAGTTATAAGTCCTAAGTGGGAGATAGTAAGCCCTACGTAGGAGATACTTAGATAAAAAAAATTGTCACCGTTGCCCATACCTGAATTTCAAGCTGGCTTCAGAAAAAGTTATTCTACCTCGGATCATATACTTACTCTTTATGCACTTATTCAAAAAACCTTGTAACGGCGGAAGCATAATTGTATGTAGCATTTCTAGATTTCAAAAAGGCTTTTGATTCTGTTAATCGCTTTAAATTATGGACATGTTTACGAAAAGCTGGTTTACGCGGGAAAATGTTTACTATTCTAAAATCAATGTATTCTATTGTGAGATCATGTGTTTGTTGTAGGGATGATGTAACAGATCTCTTTGATTGTCCTTTGGGCCTAAGACAAGGCTGTATTTTGAGTCCGATCTTATTTTCACTTTTTATTAATGGATTATATTACGCAATATCTGCCAAGATAAGCATGGTGTCCTAATGTTTGCAGATTTGATAGAAATATCTATGCTTCTTTTCGCAGACGATGTCACTTTAGTGTAAGATACTGGTGTTGGTCTACAAAGGCAATCAAATATTCTATTAACATACACGAAAGAATGGAAATTATCAGTAAAATTACTTAAATTGTGATCTTTAGAAAAAGAAAAATGGTCATTCGGTGGTCAGTCAGTCAATATAGTCGATCACCATTCATATTTAGGAATCAGGTTCTTACACCCAATGGATTGGAAAAAAATGTGCCCTTGACTTGTCCTTGCGTGCAAAGAAAGCTTTAATAGTCTAACGATGTCTGTTAATATCTTCTTTAAGATGTTTGATACCCAAATACAACCAATTTTATTGTATGGTTCTGAAGTATGTGGATTTCAACGTTATGACTGTTTAGAGAAGGAACACTTATTAGCATGTAAAACGTTTCTTTGCTTTGAATCTTCTACACCAAATTGCATGGTTAATGGTGAATGTGGTAGATACCCATTATATATTAACTCTCAGATTAGATGTTTAAAATACTGATTTAAAATCCTTCACATGCATGAACAACGTCTCCCTAAAAAATATTTGGACATCGCATACAAGAAAATGTTTTTTTCGCATGGTTTTGGTTTTATATGTCTTTGTCAGTAAGTCAGTAAGTTGGAAATGTAAATATGTTTCTTAACGAATTTCGAAATCCTCCTATAAATATGCTTTACCAAGAATGGCATATCACTTCAAAGGATAGCTCACGTTATGAATATTACAAAACTGTCAAGACTTTACTTCAACAAGAAATATATTTACTCACTTCGGAAAACTTAAGAAAACATTTAATTAAATATCGACTTGGTTTACAAGACCTATTGTAAACGAAGGAAGAAAACTGTCCACTGAAAAACTGAAAATAATTTGTCCATTATGTAATCTAGAGTTTGAAAATGAAATTCATTTTGTGTTTGTCTGTCCATTTTACAATGATCTTCGAAAGAAATACACAAAAGATTATTTAATAGCAATGTCACCGATGAACGCCTTTGTAGTTATTCTGACGACAGAGAACGCATCTAACATATTGAATCTTTCTCTATATATTAAGCATGCATTAGCCAAAAGAAATGAATTAATCAAAGAACGTGCATATCCCAAAAGGTAGCATTTATGGGCCGGATGCCTTTCGTACAATAAACTTCTTTTGACTTTGACTTGGATTTCTTTGCTGTCGAGAAGTGGAATGGTGCCATTTAAAAGGTTGACGTTTTGACTCGGGATCATAGTGGTAAACCCATGTTTCATCACCCGTTACTAATATCTTTTTTAATCTGACGAAATCCTCCTCAGTTAGCTCTAAAATGTCTCTGGCAAGGCCAGTTCTTGCTGACTGCCCGGTACTCGATCTTTTAATTTCTATGTCCATTTGGACCCCTATCACGTTCAACTGGTTGTCACTAATATACAAACGGACTCAACAGATCAAATACACTTGCGATTAACATCTCAAACGATGTACTACATTGACAAGTTCACTTTGATTTTGCCCATAGCCTGAAAGTTAGTCAGGCTTAGAACTGTGTGACCCTCCCTCGTATTTACGAAAAGTGATCACTCACTTGCTTTTCCGATGATAATACATGTACACCATGCAGTTACATTTATACAGCAGTACATGAATTATGAAAAGCGTCCGATGCAATTCCCTATTTTGACTATTTTGTGTCATTGAGTTAGCGTGTTTTTCAGTGTGAAAAAATGACTTGCATTTTGCACCTGTTTGTGGCAGGTGACCCTGGTGGGGCAGAATACGCTCACCATTTTGCGAACACCTCCTTTTATCACTATTTGATATTGATTCATAAGCACATACGTCTGATGTACAGAGAAACGTACAAGGTACTATGCTTCACGTAGATATTTTGATGATTATGGAATTGGTTTTGTTCGTTTTACTTAGAAGGGCACCGGTAATGGAATTTAGGAATATGAACAACAATGTTCATTTCATCTTTATGTTTTCAGACCCAATGAATCAAGGGTATATTCATATGAAACGTTTTATGCAAATATAATATTTGTTAAAAAAAGATGCAAGTACTTTAAATTAGAGAAACGTTCAACATACATTGTACATGTACACACATATGTGCCAGTTTTTTAATAGTTTTTGCAATAAGTGTTGCCTTTGCAAAGCCGCCATATGCCAGCGAGATGTATCTTAGGAACCTAAAGTAGAAGTCAATAGTTATTCAGGCTTATGATTCATCCACGGACGCAAATACCGGCTCATGAAAGAAACTTCGTTAACTAGCTCAGTTTTATGGCAATACTCGCGGCCTAAATCCTTCAACATCAACACATTGATTAGTTTTGGTCATGTAACGAAGTGTGTTTTTTCCTTACATATATGTGCAAAGTCTCTTTTATGTAAATGTTTACCAACTGGTAATGTAATTAACATTATTGACTGCAGAGATAATAACAAGCTCCAGCCAATTAACACATTTTCATCTATACACAGTTCCTTTAAAGAACTATTAGATGAGAAGTACCTTTGCAACTTCAAAGCTTATATCCTTAGGATAAGTTAATGTCAATTTGTGTGCGGTAATTGCAGCGAAACTAAAAAGATATATTTGATTTTTGAAAAAGAATACTTGGTTTAATAAGTATAACATAATTAGAAAAATAATGTTATCATCTACATATATTTCTTGCACCGTAACTAATCAATATCATCGTAGTCAATTGCCGTTATGCCTTCGCTTTAGGTATTTGATAACAAAACACAATACATATTCAAACTTCCATAACTGTAAGACCAACGATTTTGTCTGGATATATGTGTCTGGATGTATTGACATAAATGTCACGCATTAAAGTGCCATTGGTTGCTCTCACAAGGATAGATAAATTTAACCCTCGACGATGGGCGAAGCTGGGCATCCTACAAAGACGATGAGTAAACTCTTACTTGTTATGTTTAACCTCTACGGACACTACTGCCTATGAAGAGGTCTCTCCAAACGGCACAATTCCTTTTATGAGACCCAAATCATTATCTACCGGATATTGCCTGCTCCTTTGAGCCCTCCATGTGAGAGGACAGGCTGTTTGCACACAACTTTACTATCGACAAGCTCCCAAACGTATTTGTTTTGGTGGTAGGCTTGTGATTCAGGTAACGTTCCTGGTGATGAAGAAGAATATATGGTTCACCCCATCAATAACACCCAAAACACCATAATTGTACAACAAATTGCTCCGTGTATATGTGCAGTGTAACTTGTATCGCGCTTGTTAGACTTTTTTCTAAACTGTTATTTGTTTGTTACTTATGTATCGTACCAACACGACATGGATATCACCTTTCATTATGGATTTCCATGTACAATAAGCAAAGAGTTTCCAAATCTCATTGTGAATAATCACGAGAAATCCTTCACTCGGATTAAACCACAAATCAAAGTTATGAATGCTGTTTGCTTAAGGGTCACATAAAATAGTGATAGGAATTCCATTTTAACGTAGTTAAACATGTTTACATTCTTTCAAATTAATATTTTTGCAAACCAGTCACTGTATCTTCAGGTCTGTGCTTGGCAACACAAATGCGAATTACACAAATGTATTTTAGTATGAATTCCCAGAATTGGAAATTGTTTTTATTGGCGTCGTGGACTGAGGAGCTAAATTAAACCCTTTTTTGTTTGATTTGAAGAAAGCTACTGAAATACGGTTTGCTTGCACAAACAAAATCTCATTCGTGGATTCTGAATCATCACCGATCAGAGAACGCCCACGGCTAACTGAATTTATGACGGAAAACGACCCTCTTCACACAAGTAAATCCCTTATAAAGGAAACATTCGTTTCGATGAGACGTTATTCAGACACAAGGTGTATACTTATCATGCGCCCTCAAGATTTCATCGTAGTTTGGAAAGCAGTAACACCACAAAAAAGGCTATACTAAGAAAGAAGTTGGCCTAATTGAAGATTATTGGTCCAATGAGTAAGGGTAATATGCCTCTTCAAACCTAGAAGTCAGGTATTCTCATGTCCTGCCGAGGCCTTTCACAGTTCGATTTAAGAGGGACACGGCATCACATGCGACTTAACGAATCAATTGAGCGGTAGAGTAAAGGAAATTGTGCTATATTGAGCCTTGCCCCTTTTCCTCTCACGGGTCCTGGCTATTCCACGAAGACAAGAGGGTCATGATCGATGTTGTAGCGAAGCCTGACAACAAGAGACATTACCTTATCAGACAGATAACATGGAGCATCTCCGTGTTCTTCTGCTCTGTTGATTCAATAAGCAAAAAGCATTACATCTCACTGACATTTGGGTGAGTCAAATAGGAAAAGGATTCTTGTAGATTTTAAAAACACATTTAAATTTCGAAAATAGTATGGTGTAATATATACCTGTCATACGCGTAGGCTGATTTTCAGGTATCAAGCGCTTAGATACTCCCCGTTGGGATTCCAGGTTAGAACATATAGGTCCCGCAACCCATGCTGATCATAAGATGCGACTAATGGGTCGGGTGATCGGTCGAGATGACATGGTTGATAGTGTGTCTTTATACCCGACTGCGGGGCTCATAATATCAATCACTGAAATGTCTTCTTGTTGTCGGGTGATTTATAGGTCGCCTCCAATAAACACGGATTTCTTTGCATAATACTTCATGTATTTCCTATAGACGAACGTGTACTTGAGGGAGTAAACTGATCTGTGTTGTTCTTAAGACATGCCCCTGAAAGGAAAAAAAATCTAATTACATTATAGCTTTAAGCAGGTATTCTACGAGATAAAAAGGCCAGTATCTATACAAACCTGTTGCCATACATCTAGCGCTGGTGACTATTCATATCGTCAACGCTCCTTGACTATATCAAATTCAGCTCATTAATTAAATAAAGGAGTACAGATAGTCCTTGCGTCTAGCCATAGTTAAAAGACAGAGCCAAGTCGAAATAAGAAACATATCTGACTAAAATCCTCAGGAATTAATTCGTCTTCGAATCCCACAACGGCTTTAAGTAGTAGTGTTGTGCGGTGTCTTCATGACCTACAGCAATAGTTCCAAAGACGGGGATTACTATTACAGAAAGATAGATTGCTGTCTCCCATCAGGGGACAATACGTAATCTTTGGCTAGCCACGCAAGGGTATATTACATTTTTTTTGCATTGCAGATTTAATTTCATGTGGATGTACACCTATTCTGACTTAGGATGTCTTGGCACAATGCAATCAAAGTCCAGTTCCTTTTAGATGCGAATATAGATTTCGTTGTGATTATAAATTGATGAATTTGACCGAATCATTAACGGATTCAGAATTCTGAGTCAGGTAATGACTAATGCATGTTAAATATTTGCTCCATCAAACCTTCACTCGCAGGTCGCGAGTTTATTTTCAAAACATAACATCAGAATGTAAATACGTTACAAATTAATTATTAATTATTTGATGAATTACTTTTAAAACGGACATCAAATAAAAGTGAGATTTCAGAAGCATCCTTTTCTATCTACGACTTCTTATGTATGTAAAACATCGACCTGTTATGAATGGATATTCCTTCGAACGACCTCTCCACTCAGACATTAAGTTTGACAACGTCACACTATACATAGTAACGGTGAAGTTTATGATTACACTGTGGCGATGTATAAACAACTGAATACATATGATACCGAAACCGTCAAGGATACCACGTTGGGGTATACATCTGAAAATGAACAATCCTCAAAACAAAAATATTTAGGAAGTAATCAAGGCACAACTCTAAACATGGTGAATCACGTGTTAAAATACGGAACATAGAGTGTAAATGATGTCAGCAAATCTTGGGGCATGTTTCGACCGTGGCAATTTCTAAATTTCCCGAAGCGTCATTTCAAGTGTTAATACACATTACCACCAAACTAAATGTACGAAATGTACGTTTCTTCGTGAGTCCGAAAGAGGATCACAACTTCTCCCCTGGAGAAAAAGGTTCACCACGGCAAGATGTCCCAAACATAATCTTCAAAGAGTAACAATTTCTACACAGACAATTCGAAATAGAAAAAGGTCGGTGGTCCCGAAAGGCGGTACAACGCATCCACATGTCTGTACGCCTTCCCGTCAAAAGTACGCTTTGGGCAAATCAATACTCTAACTGGAGGATCAGCCAATGGTGCCATGTGCTCTTTAAGGTATTTCTAGACTTCAAGAATAGCAGGGCAAGTATCAACAACAATACAAACCAAAACATGCCATTGTACAACATGATCGTTTTGGAGGTGGATGATGTGGGGTGGCTTTCAGGCTTAACACGTCTTCCTCGCCTCGGATAACTACGCCAGACCACATCGAGCACCTGTAATGACACATATGGACCGGGCAATTGAACATGCTTTGGCATCTCGGGGAGATATGTTCAGTCCACGATTGTTGTTAATCTTAAAGGTAGAATGTCAGAACATTCTCCAGCAGTAACTTGATCCACTCATTTGGTCGGTACGACGACGGCGGCGAGCAAACGCTTTACTCAGTCTTGTAAGGCCATCCCAGCATGACGCATTGTTGTCTTGATTGAGTTCATGAGCATTTTAGGACAGCGATTGATGATTGTGAGTGATTCTGACTTGAACAGTAGTTCAGTTATATTGTTGCGTCAGCTTGATTAGGCAGAAAAGCCTACATAGATGGACGTCTTGGGCCTTTACTTTGGATATTATGCTGACAAACCCAAGAGGAATTTGGGATTCGAAACTATAGCTAATATTTAACTATGACCATAAAATTTTGATATGAGAAGATGTTAAGATAGCAATCTATGCTACCACTACAATTAACTCAAACCTGATTGTCACGCGATATCTCCGGTCGAACGAGCAATTTCTTTTTATGGAATAGATCAAATTGATCAACTTAAGTCCGATAATGGACTTTGATATAAATAGCAGTAATAACATATCTCCGAGTACAAGTATATGTATGCATAGGTAATGCAACACACGTGTGTATCTAATTATCTGAATATCACCTTTCTAAAAGCAGAAAGCTAAAGTACATTAAAATATTTATTTCCAATATCAGCCGAACGAATACGTCACTATAAGCCAAAGGTAGTTAACAATTTGGCATGCATTCAACTTTCAAAGCACACTGTGTAAGCAACTGCGAGTCATTTTAGTATCATATGTGTCATAAACATGGCCTGTAAAACAGACATAAACATGTGTAATTGCGCCTTGGAACATAAGTGTCGAGTACATGATATCCAAAGTAATGCACAGTGACAGTTTGACGTGATTTGAAACCATCCGTTATTTGGAAAGAAAAGGCGAGATGTTGTTTAAATCATATCGTCTGGTATTTTCTAGAGGAAGATATTAAGATCATATTGTGGTGGACAAGACCAATCAATATTGTTTCCTTCGAAAGTTTCATCTACGAGACAAGTTAATGTCAAATACGGTATTGCGTTAACAAAAAGAACCCGCGTAGCAAGTGTTTGTGTTTCCGAAAACTACTTCTTAAACCTCTTTATGAATTTACGTATTGGTTTCTCGAGGCGAACAAAATAAACTAGGTCCGTTCCGATCATGATGTGATTCAATTTGGAAGGAACAAAGCAATGATATATAGATCGTAAAAAGTCGAACTGTTTGACAACACAATAACTGTTTGATTGGCATTCTAGAAGTTGTGGAGGAAATAAGAAAAGGTGCAACTTTATGGATAACAAATCCTGGTTTATTGCATACTGCGACGTTACGTTGCACATTTTACACCGTTACCAAGCTGGAGTGACAACGGTGTAAAAATCTACAATGAAACGTCACTATACGTAATAAACCAGCAGTTGCTATCAATAAGGTTGTAGGTTTTCTTGATGACAGCACAATTAAACTTTTCTTATTATATTTGTATTATGTAGTACAGCTTCTACTTACATGTAATAACCGTTGATAAACGTTAAAACAGATGACAAGGCGATACACTGAGGTATCAAGCATGCCATTGTATATTCTATATGTAGTTCCGCAGGATATCCAGACTGTGCTCATATAGATTATTCTATGTACATTTCAAGATATTGCCCGCGTAGAAGCACGTCATGATCATATATATTACTCAGTCTCATTGTTTCGGTTTTAGGCAACCGGTCATTCTAACACACCATGAACACACACAAACATTGTGTGCCTTCACGAGAGCCATAGTTGCCTGCCAACAGCGTAATAACTTGTGTCGGTGCCTTAGACTGGCACTATATCTACCAGTGTACTGTTGACAGTGCTCGGACAGTTCTGTCATACTGAAACCAACTACTCCCTCTGAGACGTGTGATTGGCTGGAGCCAGCTATATGAAATACAACACGCGGAAGTTATTGAGCGATGGTGAACAAACTACACTGAAAGGCTAAACCGAGTTTCGTTGGCCACAACTGACTTCAAGTAGGCTGAAATGTCGATCAGCCAGCTTACCGAACATTGAGCCGTGATGACGCAAAGATGACGGACTGTTAGCTTCATCTCCATTCCAGTCATCTGTAAGGTAAGTCTTCATAGTAATATTTCAATATATCTATCTACGTAAACATTTGGAAAATCAATTCCGACACTGCGGTGGGGGTCCATTTGAGCCCATTCAATTATATCAAATCAAATAATGTTTCCTGTATAGTCTGCGGAGGAACTATTTATACCATCTATGTACAGCGTAGATATGCTGATAAATGATTTACTTCGAATATCTTTGATTTCACTTCTATGTAGGTGGCTCAGACAACTCAATCACGTACATGTTTATGTGAATACGTGAGTCACAAAAACATACAGAAATGGCACTACACCATATGAACATACGTCGTAGTAATTGCCAATATATGTTCACTTTTAGACACTTGGGCTAATCTACAAGTATGTAATATCATCATTCACCATTACATGCAGTATTAGTTAATATGTTATTGGAAGCGTAGTTAGAAAAAAAATCCCTTAATCTATTTAAAACAAATGTATGAGCAAAATAACGATGAAATCTCGATTTGCCTATGAGGAAAGAAATCTAAGTGGCAGCACGTAACAGGATCCAACTGACGATGGGGATCAATACCTCTCAGTAATAATGAAAGTGATGAAAGGTGGTGTTTTCAATAGCTTCGTTAACTAATTTAACACTTTAAATCAAACGACGTGCAAACGACATGCATTTGTACCATGGGATCAATGGCATGATATTGACGAAGGAGAAATGCCAATTTCCTATGATGTACAAAGAATTTAATTTGGCTCAATCTTATCCTTTTTTCGGATGGAACATGTTATAATTCGTATTTCATCATCTTTTGACGGAGATCGATGACACGATAAAAAAAGACTTTTGATCCTCGAGGTCAGATGTGTCTCGCAGAGGGAGTAAATTACTTGCAGGAATAGACCATGATGCTTTCATCATGGGCGTGCTGCTTCATGAAATATATTGACCAGGTATTGAAACACACACTTGAAGTGTTTGTTATGTGCGGTATGTATTGGCATATTCCTATAACGTTTTGCATGGATCAAACACATACCTATTATTCTTTCCTAAAACATACCAATGTTATTGAACAATACGGTCCTCTCAACTTAGCACACCACCTCATTTTAAATATAAGCGATCAAACCCTTTTCATAATCATAAGACATATCTGCTAAAAGCAGAGTCCATTGTACAATTTATTTGGCCACTGATGAATGAGTGAGTTTGCCTTAATACCGCTTTGAACAATATTCCAGCTATTGCACTGCGTGTTAGCTTAATGTTGGAGGACGTCCGGAAGATATACTGGTCGTTTACTTCCGTGGTGCTGACAAACCTAGAACTGTAATCGGGGCGAACCGGGATTCGAACCCACCGTCATGAGTCTCGCGTGCCCAAGGGGCGAATTGTTGCGCCTTAGACGATATCTCACATACAGAGACACACCAGCTGATATCTATGACTGAAGCTTAATCTTAGCATTTGAATGCTCTTTCCATTACAATTCAGACTATATATCCGACACCACAATTGTAAAATTATACATTCTGCGTTATTGTTCGAAATACGATAGAAATAATCAGGAACAGTTTCCAATGAAACAAGACAGCGAATGACGTTACAGCTGATATTTACTGGTTTAACAGTGAGTCTCGCCATTCAATTTCGTAGACTAACGGAAGAATGAAGGGATAAAGCACGAGAGCTGATGTGACCAAACATTATAAGAAAATATTTATCGGAGAGGTCTATCTCCCACACTGATCTGGTTGTGTCTGGCTTATCTATTTCAGAGGTGTTAACAACTTTAACGAAATCAAATTCGGATGTCTGTATATCTGGTCAGACAAGACAGTAATGTAGTGTCTGCGTATCATATGATAAATTATTGCAATGATTGGTTGGTTATTGCGCACTGAAGTTAACTAGACGGTGGTATTAGTATCTAACAAATATTTTTCTGTATTTTCATTTTCTTTATACTTCTATTAATTTTATATCACGTGTGTATAATGTGATACTGTATTTAATGCAACTATTGCAGCATAACAACCAGCTGTAATGTCCAATGTAAATGATTAATTATTGATGGCCACCATGTACTATTTCATGAGTTTCAACTATTTGGTAAATAAAGCAACAAAACCATTTCCTCAACCGTAAGAAATCCCTCCTCAAACTAGAGTCCATTGAACGATCCCGATTATATATTGAGCTTGACAGGTGTTTATGACTTTTATGAATCAGTATGAAAATTAATAGTGATAATACCAGGGGTTTGCGAAAAGATGAGCGTATCCTGAGCGAGCCTGGAGCTCGGCAATAAGGGCCTAAAACAAGGACTGGTCGGCTCGGAGTCAGTATACTGTGTCTGGATGGAGAATTCATGTTACAAGGCGGCGTGATGTCTCAGTGGGCTAGCACTGAAAGATCGGCATTAGTCCGGACTAACACAAGCAGCAACACGCGTTGTAAGCAGCAAGTACACGTGTACGCTAGTCGCTATATATGCGTAATGATCTTGAACGCAACGTTAAACCCATCACCTGAACCAGATCTAGACAAACCAGAGGCTGATCGTCGTCGGGGTACACTGCAATATAAGCAGCCAGGTAACACATTGTTGGCACCCAATCCCCGTTTTGCTCTGGTCCGGCCAAATATATGGGTTACTTTAGACCACTACTTCGTTTATTCCCACATGGATGACCCACAGGTGCAATTGTTATTGTCTGTTGAGGACCTCACTTGATGGTAATGGAAAGAAATGTCCCCAAACGTATTATGTCGTGTGGCCTGTCTGTTCATATTATGTAAAAACAAATTGAGTTGTGAAGACGAAAAGGAATTTACATGCCCCAGTTCAAAAGGAACTATTGTTGACATCAATGTGTAGTTTATTGTATATTTAAATAATTATTAATATATACATTCGATACTTGTTTCTGTAGAATGATGACATGACAATGTTTGTCAGAAATATGATTTGAATGAATATACACTAGAGTATATTTGTTCAATTTGATAAATGTCCATACAATACAGCAGACGCCATATACAGCTGAGACTCCCAAATCAAATTACAGACCATCGGTTTAAAATTACGTATCATCGCCTGGATAAATTCATTGATTTGTGAGTTAAGTCCCAAAGGGCAATCCCTTGCACGTCACTGCGAAAAATTCGAAGCAGGCAAAACAAACATGGCGGATGATGCAGCGCGGAGCTTGCCATGTGTAACATATCTATTATCCGATGTGTGTGAATAGACTAGCTTATTAGTCGGGTGTTTGTGGTAGTGGACGAATAATGTAAATAATTGATCAGATGCGTTGTAAATGTTTGTGTATGCCCGAAAGGACGACGGTAATTGCTAGTCAATCTGTTCATCGCCGCATCAAAGCATGACATTTGCGTAAATAATACATTGATTTCAGGAACTGAATTAGAGTTAAACCGAACCGAAATCGTCAGCGTCAAAATGCAAATTATCTGAAACATGCACACTTAGTGTTTGATTTATTGGGTTTAAGGAATGGTACAGACTAAAAGATTCTATTTTAATGTCAAACAAACACATACTCCTTCTGGGAATTACATAATCACGTTGTAGTTTCTATTGCGGGAGAATTGTTGACTTTTGTCGTGTCGACTTTACGCAGAGCCACACCTTCATTGGCACGGCGTTATACCATCGGCAATACCAACGGTGGTGTAGATATGTCTGTACATGTACTCGCGTATATATACACTATCATCATTAGCGATGACGTTACAGGTCACTGTAATGTGGGACACCGTTGTCTAATGTCCAGACTGCACGCGTACCAACAGTTATCAATACTTCTTTATTGACAGGAAAGGTTTCGTTTCTCTTTGCGATTCTCTGACTGTTCCATTATTTCATTAAGTAGATCTAAGGTATTTTAAAGGTTACCGAAATTCCTTGAAAGATGTTGGAATTTTGTTTCTGGTACAAACCGTATTCGACACAACGACTCAGGCACAAGATTTAAAGTATGCAATACATCACATAATAGTATTATGGCGATTCTATCAGAGATCAATGCTTCAACTGAAGACTGTGTACTCGGTCCCTCAGCAAATACATTTGAAGCTATCATGATATCAATCTAGGCAAATATTTTTACTCAAAATGAAAAAGGTTTCTTGCAGATAAGGTACGTAGCATTTTAGTTCAATTGTTCGTATGTTTTCTCTACAAAAGTGATTTATTACTCTTGATTCAAACCAAATGATAACAGCGAGAAAACACAACACATTCCCAAGGTTGTGTTCTTTGGATTAGAAAAAGGAAACTTTTTGTCTGCATCGGTAACTTGTCCCCCCCCCCCCCCCCCCCCCCCCATTACTCCGGGGGTCAAGCAGTTGTATGTGGTAAATCATAACATGGGGTTGATCATAGGTGATGTTCGTGTGGTCTTCAACACCCCATACCTGTCGTAAGAGGCGACTAAAGGGATGAGGTGGTCAGACTCACAGACTTAGTTGATGTACGTCATCGTATCCCAATTGCGTAGGACGATGTTCATGATGCCAATCATTGAATTGCCTGGTCCAGACTCAATTATATTTATACAGGCCGCTTTCATGTAGCTGACATATTGCTGGCTTTGGGCTTAAACAACAAGCAAACTGTAGTGTATGATATTTGGTACAGATGTGATGCAACGTGCTTCTGAACGTGTTTGTTATCAAGTACGAGTTAAACACAGGTTAAATGATGAAATGGTCACGTTCAAGAAGAGAAAAGCTATTATATAGCGACGTGTGTGTGTGTGTGTGTGTGTGTGTGTGTGTGTACAATTATTTGTAAAACCTTAGGCCAAATGGTTTTCAAGGATTTGGAGGAATTTTTCGCAACCCGATCCCAATAGCCTTTACACATATCAGGTGTTTAACCAAAGAATGTGTCTTTGATTGTATGGGCTGTTCATATCCTAAAACTGTAAGGATCAGCTGACGGCTTTACTGCCCTACTTCTGACAGAAGCAACTGTTCTCACAAATTGATATAATTTGATATGTTCTTATTTGTATCTATCGATTGCTAAAGATGAGTAGGAACGATAACAGCTTCAGAATAGGGATTGTCCGTGACGACAAAAGGAATCGTGCTCATCACGTCTTCTTGTTAATCAATCTACGAAGTCACTGGGGCATTAATGTGGATACACTCACCATTTGGTTGTACCATACGAGGATACCAAATGATAGCAAGGAAATGTAGGTGATCACTAGGCTTATATGACGGTGCATATGAAAGGATCTACAAGCAATTTCTGCAAAGGGCCATTCAACGCACGATGTTTAAACTACACTGAAAGATAGCGTTACATTTACTTCTCGGTAATCACTGTATTACCTTTTGCGGGAAGTGGGGTATCGCTTTCTTCACTCTATAATAACGTTTTAAAGTTTCTTTACATACATTTCATCAAAAGTAAGGTGGCTCCCAACAAAAGACAAATAGCCTGGAATGTTATGCCATTACGAGATTGATGTTGAAAACAGGCCTAATATCGAGCATGACAAAGCATAACAATCAAATCATTCGGTGCCTTCTTAAGGATTGACGTCAAACCACCAAACGCAGTGACATTGAAACAAATAGTGACTTTCAGTGCCCCGTAAATATCATCGAGCTCGGCTTTACATCAAGCCAGACACAACAAGGATTCGGTTACCCGATTTCAATACATTATCTCACCTTGCAAGAGATGCACACATTTAGCTGATACGAGATAACTATCACTGATCCACGGATGATGTGGAGTCGCTACTCCATTAGATGTAGTGTCATATTTCATGTTGTTTAATGATACTCGTGGCATTTAAATGAAAGAAATAGATATTATAGATGTAACTATATTTTACCTATCAACAGTGTCTAGTTTTTACCTACAAACACTATGAAGAGTAAAATATGAATCAGTTCAGGTTGTTGCTCCTGGTGCCTGTTAACGAGTTGTGATCTTACCTATTCTTTCTCCCATCAAAAGGAAGTATTCTCAATCGCTAAGCACCAGAATGTTCTTGGCAACGTCCTTAAAAGAATTATGATGTTCAACGGGAAATGAAACACCGTACTAAAATCGCATTAGCGCATTGTGTTAAGCATTGTAGTCTACAAGGTGTTATCATGGGCCCTTGTGCATTATGAAAAACGTCATTATACAGTTTACTTTAGACATTTACAAGTGCAAATCTTTTGATTGTTGGTATATGCAAATACCATGTTCATATTTCCGTAACCTTATTGGTTTTGTCACTACAGCTTGAAAGGGAGAAGTTCTCGTTTTGAATTTTAAGAATATCAGACCGAAGTTGTATGCACTGTGCGTATGTAAATCTACCTTCAGACACAGTAGGACTATATCTCTCATTGGAAAGCTCTCGGGGCTCATTTTATGAACACAAAGCAATTCTTACTCATAGTCTTATAACTGGAATACTGTTAAAAGCGGCGTTACACCCAACTCACTCATGACTTGCTTTTATTTTTACGGACCAATATTTCAAAGCTTTGTAATACATATTTCTCTGACACACTGATGTTCACATGTATAGTCATTATGTAGTCAAGTTCTGCCGTACATATAGCTTAGCAGAGCGTGTGAAGCAACTTCCAGCATCGTTTAAGTGAATACAAGCGACGCCCATATTTACATAATCATAATAACAATTTGCTAATAGCAGTGTCAATTGTACAATTCCGGCTATATCATGTGCAGGTGTTATGAAACACTATCAAATACTGATGATACCAGGTGAGCGTATCCCTCACCACCGGTGGCACCCATCACAAACACATGTTAAGGCAAGTCAACTGTTTACCTGAAGGAATATATGGAGCTGTACTGGGTTAAATCATAGTGGTATCATAATGTCAAACAACGTGTAAATGGGAGTTGGTCTGTGCATTTCAGTGTGAACCATAGTCAGTAATCAGCGGATTCGTGCCAGGAGGAAGGTCCATGATTAATAACTCAGCAGACATTGTGGAAATGCGCTTCACATTCTATTCCATTCAACGGGAATAGGCTTAATTTGTAACTATTCATTCCTGAAGTATTACGGAATATATTTTGCTTTAAACATATAATAGTAATCGCTTTATACAGGTTTAACGTTGTGGCAGGTTAAGTCAAACGTGTACTTTAATCATGGAAACAAGTTACAGGTAGGATGAATTCAGTAAGGATGTTGGAATTCAAGGAATTCTTTTTTCACTGCGTATGAATAATAAATCAATAACCAATTTATTGAATGAAAAAAGTCTCACCAATATTACAACTAGCTAGTTAGAGATCACTTTCATTTCTGAAATGCCTTTTTAATGTGAACATGTATTTCTTCAGTGAACACGTTTCATAGGCCTGGGTGCGTCTTATGGCTGACATTTTCGATGCTGCTTCTCAATGAAGACAGCTTTGAAACCCACGTTCAACCGAGAAATTGTGGAAGTCACATGCTCCCTGGTGTAATTTCTATCCCCAAAATAATGATAGGAGCAGCTGTATTCACTTATAATTTCACGTCAATTTCCGAAACATGTCACACTTCCATATTTTTCAGGATTGTAATTTTAAGTGGAAACAGATATTAACAGACTTTTTTTTCAAGTAATGATATCCATGTCGTTTTTACGAATATAGCATGGAAACCCTTGAGGTTGTCTGTCCCTTGTGATTACAATCGCAATATACCAACCACGTTGTCACGCAATAACATGGACTCAGTTCTCATTAGGACACATAAAGATCGAGACCATCAGTACATGTACAGTTTACATTATGACCGCCTGTTGCAAATCACCGGAGTATGACACGATGCAGAAGTTACTTCAACAAAAATGTATGGTCCCCCACTCTTGCGTTTCTCCATAGACAGGGTATATTTCTGACTATCCCTCCACCTCCTCCATAATTCGCGTTTTTTCATCCTGCCCAAAGGCCCGGCTTCTGTTCAGTGATTACTCAAGGTATTAGATCCAACGTCACTGTTACATCGCACAATCCTTGCTCGCAGAAACAGATTTTAGAGTGATCTGTATCAATTTACAGTATAATAATCCCATTAACGCTGAGATCGTGTATGGAATGGGATTTGTCTGAGGCACTGCTGATTTCCAACATAGTTTCATCTAGTTCATCATAATGTAATATACGTCTATCAAACTACTTAGTGCTCCCATAAGATTAGTGTTGTTTTGTAAAATAGGCCTTGGTACTTTTCAGCTGTGTTAACGTGTGTGAGATCGTTGGACATCATAAGGGCGAAAAAGCGGTAACAGAATGTTGTCGTTCTGAAAGTGAACTTTTGCCATTCAAGTCACGTTCTGTGTCACAATTGCACTTTTATATTCACCATAAAAGGGTTACTTGCCTATGATACTTCGATACATCTTCGTACCTACATGTACATGTACAACAGTTATATACATTTGTTGTTGATAACTCAGGAATGAATGTATGTGATGTACTCGTGCATTTCATCACTCGGCAGTCCACTGAAACGGGACTGCTCTAAGGTTTTGTCGGAATTTCACCGTCGCCGTTGTCGTCGGGGCCTTTTGCGAAGTGATATTTCTTCCGAGCGCAATGATCGTTGACATTATAGGACATTCTATCATGGGTATCGTCCACATGGCCTTGGGGAATTCGTTTGGCACATATCGCTACAAGGTCAAAATCTCCAAATTAACATAAAGATCAAGGTCATGAAATAGATGTAGATTTGCCGGTTCGTGTTCTATAGAGTTTATTTTGGATTTTTCATTTGCATTTAATATGTAATGATTATGAGCTGTACCTAATTGGATATAACTTAAGAATGACAAGAGATGATGGTGTTCTTAAACCAGAAGTAGGTCACTCTGACCATCAAGTACCAGGTGTTCGCCTTAAAGGTTAGCTTATCCTGACTTTCTGGTGGCACTCGGGGAAGCAAATGAGGCGATTTAATTGACTGGTCTCTTTTATTGCTGGTTCAACTGGGTAAATGATTGGAAGGAAATTGGTTATCAATGAGGGAGTGAAGCATTTCACATATTGTTTTACTTCAGATGACATTTGCTTTCACTTTTTATAACTTTTCCTGAACCTTTGAAGATAGAGATGTAACAATACCCATGATATCCACGTTTTCGTTACATATGCCCAATGGATTCAGGAATGCAGCTGATCCTTGAGTTTGTCGTGTTAGATAGTTGAAGTTGAAAAATCAAATGTTTTTATAGAACTGAACTTCTTTCTTTTCTGGTTGAGCAAATCTTTTGATGTTTGAAGTATCCACTAGTCTCAAACAATATTCCACTTGACTCAGAATATATATCAAGTTTGTCTTTTAAGCATTATGGTCAATCAATGCGATTGGTATTTGGTGGTACAGTTGCTGGACAATGTAATGGTTTTCTTGTACGGGTTTTGGGTAACTTCGATTCCATTACAAAAGTCGACCCGTGTAGATTCCGGGATAGAATAGGTCTTCAGCAACCCATACTTGCCGTAAAAGGTGACTATGCTTGTCGTAAAAGGCGACTAACGGGATCGGGGGGCCAGGCTCGCTGACTTGGTTGATACATGTCATCGATCCCAATTGCGTGGATCGATGCTCATGATATTAATCACTGATTTGTCTGGTCCAGACTCGATTATTTACAGAGAGCCGTCATATAGATGGAATATTGCTGAGTGCGGCGTTAAACAACAAACCAACCAACCAACCATTACAAAAGCCAAATGGATTGTCTTCAGGTTTTAAAGTCATGACAAATTTTCATAAACTGATGCTTGGTTTGGGCAAATTTCTTCCTCAGCATAATTTTGACATGCCTCTTTGGTCAATTTCTTTGCTCAAACAATGATGCTTACACATAATGGTCTTGTTGATTGAAGCTTTGTCAGCGGGAACAACTACAACTGTTCACGTACACTCTTGAATGCAGCCAGACTTCGAATGACAGCTGGCTGGGACAGCACGGGTTAATTCCAATTCTTTTTCTGCATTTTGGGCATTCTACCAATGACTACATCGCGCACTGACCTAACCCACCCCGAGAGGCATTCATCAGATCCATCGTCTCTTCTAGCCTATCTTTCAGCATGCAATTTTAGGCGCGTGACGTCTGAATAATTTAATTCATCATCTCAAGTTGCACATTGTGTCAACTATAAAAAGTGGCATGTTGTTTTTTGTTTGATGCTTACTATTCTGTCAAACACAGTAGTGACTTAACCTCTAATGAAATATCTCCAAACCAACCAAAATAATATTTTATAACTCTACGAATAATGCCTCTGACGAAGTCATACAAAAGGAGTACAGGAGTATATGTGCAGATTTATAGTTTGTCAGTAAAAGTTTCAGTTGAACATTTTTTTACTACCTTTCTCCGAGAAAGTAAAGAGCATTCGCATGAGGCTCAACATATACCAGTTAACAAAGTCATTAACGTATATAGCTTCCATATAAAAAATCCTAATCATCTTCCATTCAAATTCGCCCAAATCCTTGAAATCTTATTTACCCTATGTAGCCCCCCTGAAGCCTCTAATCGACTTAAATTGGCGAGTACACAGAATGAGTTGGTATGTCGGATCACTGATGCCAACGTCATAATCGCTATTACATTATTGGTTTCACTACTGTGTAAATCTAACTAATTATTCTTCATGGTTCGTCTTAATATGATAAAAAAAAATTCGTAACCTAGGTTACACACTTATCTTATCAAATATATGTGCATTGTTGGAGGTATTGTTTTGTCACAGACAAACATAGCTGCGCATTTTTCTATAGATATTTATCCGGATCCATAAAACATGTTCGATACATAATATGTATGGCATGTCAGCTAGACGCTCCTCATTGATTCAGAGTAAGTACTCGTTCATATCAAGTGGCTGTATCATCTTTTCAATGAATCGCTGCATTCAGGGCAACTCGATGGTTCTGAAAATATGTCACAAAGGCGCCCCGAATGGCTGCTGAACATGTGTAATGTTTGATAAGACGCCAGCGACTATATGTGTCTTGCGAATCGTTTGTTACGTCTTCTCCCTATACATGTTTAAAAGCCAGTGTCAATATGCATAGTCGGCTCCGACTGTGCCTGGTCTCGAACAATTACACATTTAATTCTAAAATAGACCATTTCTTTAGCCGTCGTCACTATTAGTTTGGTAACAGAAGAATAGTTGGAGAGGTGATGTAGCATATGGTTACGCGTATGCTCGTCACACACTATGAGAAGCCCATTCTTTAGTTACACTTTCTGGAACATTGCTGCAATTGGGGTAGTAATAATAATACTACGACTAATAATGGTAACAATAGATCCAACCACCCTCGCCCTTCCCTGAATCGCTTATATTTACCAATTATGATGGGAGGGTGTGGATTGATTAATGAGGAGGCTCTTCATGAAAGAATTTTCTTGTGCACTTTTGCACACATTTATTTGACTGATGATTCTCTTGTGAAGCATGTCAAGACTCATGATGAAACAAGGCATTCCACAGTTTTCTGAAACGAGCCAAGGACGTGGGGCATAATTTCATTGTCAGTGTTGATTTTGTTGATGGTTCTGTACTGCTGGACGGTACAGAAATGAGTGTCAACCAAGCGAAGTGCCATGTCAAATCGGCCCAGACTCAGCAACCCTGCAGTGTCCTTCACTTGGATGAACTCGGCTGGCCTGAAAAGTGAAACAGAAGGCTTTCTGCTTGCTGCTCAGGACCAGTCACTTCCCACTCGAAAGCATCAATGTGTGATTTTGCTTGAAAATGTACAATTATGCAATGAATTTAATAAGACAGTTCAACACATTGTCAGTGGATGCCCATCTTTGGCACAAACACAGTATCTTAAGCGACATGATGGTGTAGCGCGATCCTTTTATTACCGTCTTTGCCATGCTTGTGCTTTTGACACAGAGGACCATCCGTGGTACGCCCCGGAATATGTAGAGGGTGTCATGGAAAATGATAAATACAAAATTCTTTGGAATAGGCCCGTTTACAGCCTCAGACGTATCCAGGCCAACAAACCTTATCTTGTCCTTTTTGATAAATCCATTGAAATCATTTACATCATTGAATTTTCTGTCCCTTCTGACACTTATGTTATTGACAAGATTCAGGAAAATCATGGCAAATATGCGGACCTCGCCTTGGAAATGTCACGCTTGCATCCCAAGTACCAAGTTGTCCTACTCCCTATTGTTCTAACTGCCTAAGGGATTGGTAACTCTCAATCTACTGACTGACATTGGGAGAGTATCCGGGTTTGCTACTAGGAATACGTTCCTTCTGACAACCTGGGTAATGCAGAAGGTTGCAGTGTTTGGAGTCTTCACACTCTCCGAAAAGTTCTGGGTCGGTTTGACTAAGCAGCGCTTCCTGGGACAAGTCCCATTCGCTGTCTGGGCTGTGTGTAGAGGGGACAAGGGCCCTGAGCGGATGATGAGCCTAACCAGCCTGACTGTGCCAGGATCACCCAAATCCTCTTTGCTGCATTTTTTTTATTTGAATCTGTAAATAATAATTATAATAATAACAACAATATGATAGTGAGTAAGTGAGTGAGTATGGTTTTACGCCGCTTTTAGCAACATTCCAGCAAAATCACGGCGGGGGACACCAGAAATGGGCTTCACACATTGTACCCATGTCGGGAATCGAACCCGGGTGACGAGCGAACGCTTTAACCACTAGGCTACCCGACCGCCCCATCAATATGATAGAGATGTACATGTACCTCATAGTCATCGTTTGCCAGTACATAACTTCATGAACATATTTATAATGCGCCACACTAAAGCATTGCTAAACGTCGCGTGATTTGTAACGTGTGCTGAACACTGGACCAGTCGCAGCAACGTGTTTATCAGTTTACAAAATGAAGCATCGCAATTGTATCTTAAATACTAAAGGACCTGTAAAGATCCGGGGTAGAATAGGTCTTCAGCCACCAACGCCTGTCCTAAGAAGCGACTTTCGGGATGGTGTGTTCAGGCTCGCTGACTTGGTTGATGCATGTCATCGTATCCCAATTGCGTGGATCGATACTCATGATGTTAATCACTGGATTGTCAGGTTCAGACTCGATTATATGCAGACCGTCGTCATATAGCTGGTTTAGTGTTGAGTGCGGCGATAAACAACAAAGAAACTTTAATACTGAAGCCGAGTTGTGTATAAAACTCATAAAAATAACCTTATAATAATAAATAATAATAAACCTGACAAAAACATTTCCATCATTATAAGACGATACCATTGTCCGATTCCGATAATATCATATACAGTATGCTGTTTCATTTTACTCTCCTATTTCTAGCTCAGGCGGGCAAATCAGTGGAAAGGAATTGTCTGTTGCATCATTATTCAACGATATCAGATCATCGACAGGCCAATGTTTTTTATTGCTTCATTAAAACAAGGATGTAATGCATGTTGAGGTCTACAGCAGTAATGCATCAGTGACTCGTGTACCAGCCCTACACAACGTGACAGAGGGCGGTTTATCGTCCATTACTTATAAGCCAATACTATTAAAACTGGCAAGTTACATAAGATCATGTATGGAAATGTTCCACTGAGATGGTTTCTTCATTGTATTTAATTCCTGTGTCAAATCACATCTCTGTATCACTGCCGTGATTTACGAGAATAAACATCATTCAGTCACCCCAGATTATCAGCGAGGAGAGGGATCTCCCTATCAGTCCGACTCCTCAATGTTTTTCTTCTTCTTGAAGGATCAGCTTCTGTTAAGCGATTAACCAAGCGATTAGCACTAATGTCACTGATACTCCGTAAAATCCTGGCTCGAAGAGTGAGATTTTGCAGTGCTTCGGATCAATTTCTAACATAGCAACATTAACACGGCGAAGGCGTAATGTGAGGGATTTTGTGTAGTCATGTGGATTTCCAACATATACTACTCCACTTTTCATTGATATATGCTTTATATTTTTCCATTGAAACAAAGTTACGTGTACGTTAATGACAGTTTGAGAGATGCAATCATTTTGCTAACACTTCAATAGTTTGAGTATGGGTACTAAATCGTCCCATAGTTTTCCTTGAAAGGTTACCCTCACAACAAGAGCTGTGACCCTCCCACAGCACAGGATGATTTTTGCAAAATATATTTTGTGAAACATTCTCGGGAGATGATATAGGAAATGTGTCCTATAATCTTAACTAACTTCTGCAAAATATAACAAGATTATATAACTGCTGGCCCAAAGTTTATTCTCAGAATGTTAGATACAAAACAACGCCATTCCTTAGAACCAATTTAAGATCGCGTTCATTCCTCGAAGTTGTAATTTTGTTGTGATGAGACAATTTCATGAAGAGTATTTCCGATATATTCTTCGCCCTTCTGATTTCTGACCTCAATCATAGTAAAACACCGATGTTTTATTCAATTCCCTTTCCTCCTTAGCCAGTGACACAATGTCAGGGTTCAGTACCATATCCTTTGTTCTGCTCCTCTTACGCCGTTCCTTCACCCACTCTTGATACAAGCGAACTGCGCATATACTCTTGTTTTCAGTATTCGATGAGTATGCTGAATCACACAATTTTATTAATGTCAATATCAGATGCTGGCCGCCCAAACCTTGCTGAACCTGAATCTATGCTTTGTTCAGAAGCGTCAAGTGATTGGGGTATTTCTGATGACGTTAATGACAAGCGAGGGTTACAAGGTAGCAAATTGTCAAGTTCAGATTCAATTGCTTGGCTTGCTCTTTGCAGATCAGGATCAGAACCTGAGTAAGACTCTTCGAGATCAATCAACTCACATTTTCCAACATCAAAGTTTGGATGTTCATTTAAATCAAATTTTGGTAAAGTTTCAAAATCTGAATTAACGTCCACTTTAAAAGTGCTCATGAAACTTTTTTTGGTGACAAATACATCGTTGTCGGAATCATTCGCAGTCATACTTACAGCCCAGCGTTCACCGAAAAATATGATGATGCAGGCGCAGATACACACACCACCCTCCCACAGTTTTGCACGTTTATTGGTGAGTTATAACGACATACTTTGTCATGGCTATGTACAGCTAGAACGCAACTCCCTTTGTTTTTCTTGCAGATAACTTGCAGATTAGTTTGAGATATTCACTTGATCGAACTTTGTTTCAAGTTGGGGCAAGTCCGAAATCTCGGGATTATTTTCGCACGTGAAAAGTCTTCCCGGCCTAAAATAATCGCGTGATTTCGGACATTCTCCTATACAGAGACACACAACTGATGCTCATGTTATGTCAAGTGTGTATTTAAACATATTGACATATCCGATTATCCCTATCAAAAATTTAGTAATATATTTTCGTGACAAACATTTTATCATACTATAAAACGCCACAGAATAGTAAAACAACACAATAAAAACAATCTGAAACTGAAATCATTGAAATGAAATTTAAACATAATGAATGCACCATAAATAGCATTGCACCATACATTGTACCTATTATGTTTGCTTTCATTAGTCATCGTGGCGTCACTCCTACTCTATACCTAGGAATGCACGACACACACAAAAAAATCGTGACATGAAATTAACATTAAAACGTAGACACGTTGCGAGGTGCATGGAGTGCATCGATGTTGTACTGGAATTTGTCGACATAATTCGATATCTCCATGTGTCAGATGTTACTATTTGCGTGCTGCATATTGTGTCCTGGAGACCAATAGTGTCCACAATCGATAAAATATGACGTCTGATTAATAGCCATTTCGTGTTAATAAGCTAGTATATAGCACTTATAGATATATTTTCGGCACGGGTTGCTAAAAGGTATACTTATTTCTTTGATCGCAGACACCTGATCTCAGTTTTAGATACCGCTGTACACGTATTTTCATTTAATAACTACTCATTGTCATTACATCATAAGAAATCACCCGACCTGTGTAGGGTAGTACATCTCTTAAGTGAATCGTGTTTAATGCCGCTTTGTAATGCTTTAGGTGATATCACAGCATACAAGGTTCTGCTTTATGGGAGGAGAGTCGAAAGTCACGGAGGTTGTATTTGTTTAGCGCGTCGGGGAAAACTAACACCATGAAAAGGCAAGGATCATAGTCAGAGCAAATCAGACGATCGATCTCACAACCTGGATCAGCATAGCGAATTGCGATGTCTCAGACAATTCGTAGAGTGAGTCACCCCTTTTGGTATTCCGGGTCAGCGCATGATAGTAGTTCTTGTTTGTTACGAGAGTGAATGAGTATGGTTTTACACCGCTGTTAGCACTTTTTTTTCAAGAACACGGCGAGGAACACCGTAAATGGGCTTCACACATTGCACCCATGTGGGGAATCGAACCCGGGCCTTCGGCGTGAGGAATGAACGCTTTAACTACTAGTTCCAGTCCCAAATGGCGATCGTGTGGTCGCACTGCCTGTCGAAAGTTAATGGAATGGTGTGGATCACATCTCATGCTATAGCGAACCAAACTCGATTATTTATATGCCGCTGTGATAGAGATGGCAATTGCTGATTGCAGCATGAAGCAACCTTCATTCACTAATTCAAGCAGGAAGCACGATAGTACATTCTTAAGAAAGAATGTGACCGTGTCTTGATTGACAGAGTTAAAGATTCAATGATTTTATACGATCAAGTTCTGTGTCGCTGCAATACACCTTACATTACCTGAGCAGTTCATTAATGTACATGTCACTGCCCTGAAAGGTACACAATGATGGAGTCATTTCTACGGTCACAACCATATCACTAAATGTACATGTATGCCATTAACATCAGATTACACTGTCAAGGTATATCACGGTCGAGGCGTACACTAGCAGTATTTACATTACTAAATAGATTACTACATGCTGTCATTAACAATCGATTTACTCCCCACAGCTTTGGGTCTCTTTCAACAAAGATAGCTGGGCTTGTCCGATTATCTGAGCACAGTCAACCCTCGTTCAGGCTTATCTCACATAAATTGCGCCGTATTGTAGATAGTGTGAATCAACTGATCATAAGAAATCAACTGCTATAAGACGCATTTGTCCTGTAATACAATGTCAAGCAACAGGACTGTACTTAATTATGTTATGTATTGAACGCCACGACGAACAAGCATAATGAGTAAGAATGTCGAATATATACCAATATTGGAACTTGTCCAATGCTGGGGGAAGAATGAATGTCATATCTGATCCGTTACATCAAGTCATTGAACGAACATCACACACATCAGTAAGTCTAGAAAGCCAAGGAATCACAAATACCTCATACTTTGGAGATGACTGCGTAAATCCCCACACTTCAAACGCTAAGCTACACAAGATTTTACATTAATGAACGCTGTCGGTTAAAAACTTACATGGGGTGGAATAAGTGCAGACTGTAATATCATTTTGTATTATGATATACCCAGGTGATCACAGAATTCACTGGATAAAGGACAACGATGGTAATAGGAAGAGAGTTCTGACAAAACAATAACCCCAAAATCGTTTATATGATAAGAAATGTTCCCTTGAGAACAGATTGGAGGTTCCAGCACTCCCACCAGGCGTATAATGAATCAAAAAGCTGTATCAGTCAATTGATCTACTTTGAGATTTGAAATAGAGACCCTAGATTGCTTTGTGCCCATTTAATCAGGCCGACGAACTAAGGCACTGAGTTCATCTCAAGCCACATATGCCATTCCTTATATATGTGGCTTCAGAAGAACATGATTCAAACATACCTGAAAATAATGTAAAAGGCGTTGAAGTTATTGATGAATTAATTTCGTAAATTTTGTTGCATTTCCAACCAAAATAACTTCTGATAGTCAGCTGCATACGAAATTTACAGATACATCCTCTTTCTTTGTGGCCTCATTGATGTTCTGGTCAGGTAGAACATCGAAGAGCAATCTCGATTTCCTTTTGACTATAGATTTTATGGATGTTGATGGCATGGATAAAGATGCAGCCCATCATTACCGTACAATGAGTCCACAAGCACATGCTCCGGGCTCTGCGTAGTGAGCTGTTAATGGGAACAATATTTCACTGAAATAATACAATTTGACACTAGATGGATCCAAGCCATAGAGTGTTCGCCATTCAACCCCCCTCCTTCACGCTGCGATGCCTTATCGATGAGGTTTGATCACTGAATCGCGATCGATCACCAAGGCCAGGGCAACTACGATAGGAAAGTAATTTGTTTCCTCCATGAGTAGAAGGGCTTGCTCGACTTCTCTTGTCAGCGGGACCATTAAATAGAAATGACTTACTCTAACAGTCAAATAGGAGCAAATCTTCCGTGATTGTGGCGATCAGCAGAGACTTGGCGCAACAGTTGTGTCGGTGGTTCGTAGCTCCAGATTAAGGTTAGTATGGATTCTTAGATTTTACTAGGTGTGGAATGAACAGTTTACTACAGAGCAGTGTAAACGTTACATTACAACGAATATACTGTTCATCAGTAATGTGTTTAAGACATGCATTACTCCGCATGTATTCCAGGCAGTATCATTGGATTCATTATTCCACGTTATACCCAATGTCAAATGCATGCCTAAAGCAGGGATGTATTGCGTATTAGCTCATGTCCCATATGTTCCATATTTATTAGTATTTCGTTTACGGTAGCTAATTAAATGTTATTTCACGCTGTTTATTAACTCACAATCACAAGTAAGAACCAAAACAGACAAAACATTATTCTCTATTTGTGTCCAGGAGACGTGTTTTTCCAACCCTTATTATTACCGGTTCGTCTATTCAATGCATGGCAAATATATCCGTCTGTGGTTGCTATAGTTCTAGTTCCTGAAGGCATTTTACGTAATGATCCAGCAAAGTAAATTCGGTTTTGTGTAAACATTGATCTGTTTTGAAAAACTGCGCCAGGTGCATTATCCAATTACTTTCACGTTCATGGATCTCATATTCATGCATCAGATTTTCATGACTCTTCCGCCTGGTTTGATGGTGTTTAGTCTGTGGGGCTAGGATGCGATAATGATAGGCGATTTGATGACAACATTTTGCACGAGCGAAGCAATGAATCAAGGATTAATTGGAAATTGATATAGTTTAGTGTTGAACTTGATATTCATACTATCGTGTGACGTCTACATTGCACACTGATGGTGTGTTGACTCTGCCATCGAAGAAGCCTCTCTATCGGATGATGTGGTAGGGAATGATGTTATTGTCTGTGCGTTCAGAAAGTCACCGCTACATTGCTATCATATAAGGGAGTACGCAATAGTGTATCATGTTATCAACTCGACCACCTTGTATGGAAACATATGCTAATCACTGGAATCAACATAAGCATTTCAGGCACTTATTATTATGCATACATTTGTGAGATGTTTGCCAAGAACTCTGAGATCATCGCGAATAAATCAACCCCTCCCTACTAGTTTTCTACGAAACAGAATATATAACGAAATTTAATGAGGGATACATAGATGAAATACTGTTAATATTATGATTAAATTGTAAGTTGCGGAATGAATTCCCAGAAATATGGTTTAAATGCCCCGATGGTTATGCAGGTACTCGTCATATAAATGGCCGGGATTCAAATTTTGTTAACGTGCTTATTGGTTTCATTCCATCAAAGTTGTAAGCCCATCTTCGGATTATTTTTTGTTACCAATAGTTGTAAATTAGATGCACATATGCCTTATTTATTTCGTCAAAGCATCATTATTCGCTTGACATACGCCACTTTGCATATTTTTCAGCCGCATTTACATTATCACTCCTTGCAATGATGTAATCAACTCCAAACGTAGGCTTCGTTTTATTGGGGTGGGTGCTTCTGACACAGCTTGCTAGCGTTCACGATAAAAGTGTTTAACCAGGCCAACATGTATGTGTAATACACTTTACCTCCACATCAACATATATTGTTAGTTTTTCAGCATACCGTTCAAGTATTTAACTGTCCCCTGTCTCTGTGTCAGGTACAAATGTACCAGTCATTGGCATATTTGTTTCAACGATCGACACACATAGGGAATTGTCACTTTGGTAATTCCAAACAAATGACAATTGTGTTTTACATCGACCATGCAACAACTCCGATCCATTTAAGTAGAATATTTTTTTCTTTTTTGTCCATGATTGAATTGTGGGACGTGTGTTGTTGAAGTGGACTCACAGAAAGAAATTGTGCGACTGAAGCATCTGTTTGTCCCTTTAACTATTATGAATAGGGCTTTATTCAATAGATCATTTTATTTCATGTATTGCCAAGCGCCCACGTACCAAATATATAAGGCAGAGTTGCAATAATAAACGTATTACACCTACAAAGAGGGTAATTCCAATGCATTTACTTGTATTGTTGAATAGAGCTTCATTCGTTTATTGGAAATATACGGGGTGAAATTGGAATGACTTAATGGAAAACGTGGTTCACTTTACAATCCAATCGTGTTAATTACAAACATGCGCGGTCTTAAGTAAATTGCAATCCCATAAATTGAAAAAGGATCCGTGAGTGGTAAACAAGTGATGCAGCATTGAAAACTAATCCCAGGCGCGGATTGAATGAGTATTTGTAGATTACACAACATCATTCCCGTGATTGCTTTATTTGTTACACCAACGTCAGATAGCATGACACAACTGTACATTTTCAACATTGCCTTCCTCATGTTAACAATGTGTGTGTGTGCTCATTACGTTTTCTGTATTACTTATAATAGCCAACTAAAATAATACTTGGGTGGTCAAACGTCTGACCCAATCTGAATAATTTCATTCAGTGTGCTTGTAAGCGTGTTAGATAGGATTGATATGCTCTGTCAGGTTTGATTAGTAACGTTGTGAAATATATCTGTGATAGATTTGTGGATACCCATATACCAATAAAGGTAATACAATCAAGTTGTTAAAAAATTGATTTTATCTTAATTTCTGCGTATTTCAGAGGTCAAAACCATTGGCTTAGACGCAGTGAAAAACATCAATACGGCACACTACATTATGCTGTTAAAAATGTATTTATTCTGACACTTCCACCTTAACGCTGAATGTGTTTTTTTAAAATAACATGAATGAACCTTCGTAAACAAATATGTTTCTATAATTTAATTTGAACATTGTTCTTTTCGTTTTTCTGTCAGATATTGCATCGTAATGAAAAGTCTGGGAAATTGAAAATTCAGATGTGACATTCACTCGTGGCCTAGCTGTATCCATCTGAATACGTTTTCACGAACTTAAGGTCATGTAAAGGCAGTTGCTGATGTCTGATCATCAGAAGTATAATCAGAGTATGTCAAGTTGAAATGAATGGTGATTAAGTGGAAAATGACTGTTTGCCGCGACAAATATTAAGTTATAGAAGAACATTATCATTACGACATTAATGGAAACAGTTTGTGAAAATAATGATTTAGTTTTCGTACGCATTGATGGGAACAGGTCGCAATTTTATTCCTACAAGAAGCAAATGGTTTTGAATAATTCATTAGAGTTCAGTGTTTAACAGCTAATATACAATGAGTGACATTAGAATGTTCGGGTAACTTAATACGTGCTCAAAAAAGAACCCTTGAGATCTGCAAATGTAAACACACACAAACACACACACACACACACACACACACACACACGCACACGTGATGAAACATGGTTTGCGGGGCTGTTTGTACGGCATCTACTAGGAAGTGGTCATGTTTAATCTAAACAGTTTTACTTTCTAAATAAACGTAAGCTGCCTTGGACTATAAGCTACAGTAGGTTTATGTCATAGCTCGATTCTTCTTCGTCCATTGTGGAGACCTGCAAACAAATTTCAGACTTCTTGACCTATTAAGATAAAACTTCTCATTGTAGTTCCAACCTGTGAGTCAAATATCTGATCTTGTTTGCTTCATTGAATATATATTTAAACACTTGAGTGTGATATATTGGCATCATGGACTCTTATGGTTATAGAAAAGGTTTTGTCGACAAGAGATACATATTTTAGGTTAATCGATATAAAAATTGATTAAGAGCAATTTCGTCTTCAACAAGACTTAAAAAGATTGATAGCTCATGCATGATATGTTTGTTGAAATTTATGCATTGTGATCGGCATGCTATTTCTCGGCTATTGTAGACGATGTTGAATAGTAAACATTTCCAAATAAGTCTTTTTTTCGCAACGCAAAACAGAAATGATTTAAACATCCAAACTAACTTTTGTCAAAAAACCGCAAAGGCCAGGGAGTTGAATTGTTGCGTGACCGATAATGGCAATATGTGTTTTTTTCTCAGCCAATGTGACAGGCATATCAATTTTGGTCGTTGTAAACGGTGATGAAAAAAACCAACATTTATCCTATTTTTCTAAATACTACATGTATTGGTCTATGCTTTCTTAAACTCAAAACGAATGCATGTTTTTTAAAGAAATAATAAAAGCTAAAAGCTTTCTGATAAAAACAGAAACCATCATATTTGATAAACAGTTTTGTGTATTCCTTAGAATCAATACCATAAAGTTTGCGTTAAGGAAAGTGACAGCTTAGAGTATCAGGTATTCATTTTCCGTTGGAACCGTTTTAAACACTTTAACACTTTGAGAGTATTCACATATTTTCCCCAATGCATCTTCGAATGTTCAGTGCATTATATCACCACTCAGGTATGATAAATACCATGGACTCAGTCGCAACTTACCGATAGCTTCGATGTGAGCCCGATTCGAATGATGTCCCGATGACGCTATAAATCGCCGTCCAATAGGGGGTAATGTCTTTTGCTAAGTTAGCGATAAAACGCAAAGACATTGCGACGTTACTTTGTTTTCCAATGGGTCCAGGGTATGTAACATAATAAAATGTAAATACAACAGACTGGACACACGAGGATGGCCATCTTTAGGGTATGTAAAGGGTAAAATATTACAACATCCGCGTGTTTGCACATAAGGCAGACTGGAACTTCTTTGGATATCGGTTGTAACCATCACCGTAAAAAAAACTGCAACACTGTTGCATGCGGCGTTGACCAAAGAAGGAAAGTTACCATCATACACGTATGATAACACTTTGTAAGAATGGGTCAAGCGTGGGGATCAATAGACACGGCTCAAATGGCTCGCTGACTTGGTTGATGCATGTCATCGTATCCCAACTTCGTAGATTAATACTCATGATGTCAATCACTGGAAAGTCTGGTCCAGACTCTACTATGTACAGAACGCCGTCATGTAGCTGGAATATTGCTGAGTGCGGCGTTAAACACCAATCAACATCACCAACATCATTTGCGAAAACCTTTTTTTTCACATGACTGTTTTAATACAAATCCAAGAACCATGAGGTATAAAATGACTTTCTTCCGCCACGATCAACACGGAGTTGGTGTGGATGCTGCTTCTGGCAGTATTGTAGTGCTGAACATTTAACCGAAGTGCTCTCTATAATGTTAAACGCGTCATCCCTAAGACCATGACAGCCAGTATATTCTAACAAGAACCTCACCCTAGGTTGAGGTTAGATTATCTAAATGTAGGCTTTAACCGTTATTTAACTTTTATTCAATGACCATGACGGACAGTTTGAAAAGAGCCTATTGACAGGAACGGTTTATAGGTATTCTCACATTTGCTAATAATACATGCCAGCACCACACGGGTCTCATAAACAAGGCCGTGAGTGTTGCCATGGGATACTCAAACACTTGTCACGATTGATTTAATGAGCCCTTGCGAAATAATGGTTACGAACATATGTGGTTGGCACCTTTCTTCATTTACTACCATGGTCACAGAGGATGTGTTTCCACATCAAGTATTTTCCATTAAGCCCACATTTAAACACGATCTCGAGGCTTTTTTTGTGCTGGCCAGTATATTCATTGTCACTGGATACCAAAGTATTTCCAAAGTATTAGTACCAAACCAAATGAAAACATATATCGGCGTAGTATTGCACCAGTTGCTCTCTTTCTATTCTGTTATTATGCTCAAAGAGTGAGTTATGTCCATTGATTCGGTGGGTTTTTATTCTTCGAAACGATACTATACGTGAAACGTGCCCAGTTTGGACGATTGGTTTACGTTGTCGCGTAAAGCGCAGCGCGTTCGTGGCACATGTTGTATAATTTTGAAGGCACCCACACTCTCGCCACCCACACCCTCTGCGGGTGATATAGATTTCAACGATGTCAACTGACGCCTCGGCCGCTGACGTTCCATATTACCCTTGAGGATGGCTCTAACCTATACATATCGTGTCGAATATGTATTTATATTCGTCTCTATCATAATACAACTACAATGTGTGTAAACATTATTGGAGCTAAGATGAACACATTTTCTTCCTTAAGTCACAATGACACATCTACTCTGGAGAAACACTAACCCACGAAATCATTTACGCTCATTGCGCGTATTGTTGTTTGTAATCTCCGACTGGTGACGTAATTATACATAATAGTTATTACGGTGTGTGCCGTCGAATAATAGCTAGACACTTAATACACTATGAAAACACATTCGTTATAAATGCTGTACTGTACAATCACGGATACAATGGGAACCTCGCGTTTAAATCGGACCCTGCTAATGGTGTTTTGATAATCATATGGCTTCTTGTGTCAATATTTTGAAAGCATTTTAGTCTTCCATTGAATCTCCCCAATGTTGAAATTATGATTGTCAAACTTATTTGATTAAACATTTTGTGAGGCCAGATACGTCGTGTGGACGTAAGATAATCATTAAGCTAGTTCTAGGGATAAAGATGAAACGACTTCATTCCCAAAAGATAACATATCTTCATGGGTAACATGTCCCCAAGTGTTGGAACGAAAAACGATGTCATATTTGGAAAAGGACTTTGATCTTTTTACAGATTTTAGAAAGTGATAAAACTTGTCAATTCTTTACCAACGTTGAAGCTAGTGTCTGTAGTTTCCCTGATCCAAAGTATTTTTCTTTATATCACTATGCCTTCAAGTTGGAAAAACATTATCTAAATCAGCTAACTTAAGCCAAAACCATAGGTTTCAATCTACATGATTCAAGTCCTAAAGGAAACAAATCACTTGGTTTGATTTCCCTTGATTCATACTTACATTACTTTGAGGTGGACTTCCATTTGGAAGTAGATATTTCAAATTAGTATCTGCTAATATATCAACAGGTTCCCCAATAGTAGATTTCTCCAAGGTACAATGTACAGCAGTCCATTCAAATTCGGACGGCCAGAAAACTGCACGATGGTCTTAAGCTAACAGGATCACGAGGAGCAAGAAGATTAACAGGAGACTTTTATGTCAGTTTTATTGTAAGAAACAGCGGAGCAGGCATGCTTAAGAGGTGAATAGCGAGGACACTTGATGAACATGTTCTTCATTGCCTCGTTCAAATCTGACAGTAGAACATAGAGGCTGATATAAGGCTTGATCACAGAAATGATCCCTGGGTTTGAATCACACTGTATTGCATTTGAATACATGTACATGTACTCCAACATCTTGGTTCTTTCTCGTACAATCGTGTAAAATTCCTGGTGTCCCCCGCCGTGATATTGCTGGAATATTGCTAAAAGCGGCGTAAAACCATACTCACTCACTTATATGTTGAGTCAATTTCATAGATTTTGAAAACAATAATTAAACTTACTTGTACCTGCTGGTGTGAAAAAAGTACAAATCGTAAAATACCAGGCAGCCTTTTCATGCTTTGCATTATTGCAGATTAAAATGTGTTCTTTACAGTAACGTTAACACTGATGTCTTGGCCAAGTATTCAGTTTTTCACCAATTTAAAGATATAGTGTCTACGTACGGGCTCCCAGACATGGCTCATCTTGTCTCTGAGGCTCACAGTCAAGGCGTCAAGACAGTTTAATCATTCTGGGATTTTTCTTTTCTCAAACCTTTAATCATGTTGTCAGGTGATGGAGTATTTCTGAGCTCATTCAGTCTACAGTCATGTCTGGCTATCTTTTGCGTCGAACAGACAAATTCGTTATTTCACCAAATCAGATCTATTCTAGTATCCGTTGCACACTTTCCACTTTTTAAAGTGGAATTTGGACCTGCTTACACAGGAGCTCGCTGTATGGGTAGTGTACCAGCTAATGAATCAAACTGTGTTCACAATACACCCAGAGGACACCAAATAACAAATACAAAGAAAGATCACCTGCAGCAAATTCATAGAGCACTATTAATATATACTAAGTTAATTTCAGATAACGAAAATAGCTTTGGTGGCACCGACAGCCTGAGAGCTAATTCCCTCGTTAAGAAAATATATCGCCCCAAAAAACAATACAAATAGTCACGAAGGATCATGGTGAGCTTGAAATTCATTACAGCTCCGCGAATCAGCCACAAAGAGCCGTTAGCGGTGCCTGATATTGTGTTTTTAGGAGGCGTGCGTCACCAAAACATGCAAGTATTAAGGACATACAGTGATGAGTTGTCTTCACCGACGGTGTTATGACATAATGCACACAGGCATCCCTGTAATTGCCATGGTATAAGGCGCAGTGAAGATTAGTCAAGGACCCAATAGCCTTTAAGGGCGATACTCAATCACACTTAGGACTGTTGGACTTCAAATGCGAATTCCTTTCATGTTACACTTACGTCTTTAATGTGATCACTGGCTTCGGGTGTTACAAGTAGGAAGGTGGTTGTGGGGTATTGTAAATATATATCCTACATATCATGTGAATAGGTACTCATATTAATATCATTGTGCGATCAAAGAGAATGTCAGACAGTTTTGGTGATATACTTTACTGAATGATCACTTTCCCCTCAGTCTGTATACAGAAGTTGCCACTGATGTTCGTCCGGATACATCAGTATTTTGAACTGTGTATGATGCCAGTTATCGTCTCTGCTAAGATTAAAGCGACTGAAGCGACTGATTTTTTAAAATTATTATTATTCCAATGTTTGTATAAGGATTTTCAATGTTGTTTTTCCAATTTCCTTTAACACATCGTATCCTTAATATATTAGTTTTTTTTTAAACTATCCCCATCCTCCCATAAAAGATCGACCTGTTCTTTTACTTAACTGTTGCAACATTATCTTACGTATTTTAATTTCTTACAAAGATTAGGACAAAGATGAAGACAAGAAAATCCCCCTCTTATTACTGACGGATATCACAAGAAAACGAACTGGAGTAACTACTTTCGAAAATACGAGATTATTCTGTGTCGCATTGCCTCCTTTCTCCTTCAATAATAAATCCTTTGGAATAGGAAGAGGGAGGGTAAATTACCTAGATTAATGGTCCATGCGTTCCACAAATCTGTGATAAGGCATAGACATGCACAAGCCGGAAGCCTCAATCATAGTACTGCTTGTTCTGTGATTCAATAACTAGTCAATATTAGCCTTAAGGGGAAACCCCTCTTCGCAACGACATTTTGCACCTGCAATGTAATTCGATTCTGAGAAGTAAACCAAACTGAGTGCCTTTTAATCGCTTGGACCCTGACAGCGCAAAATCGTTTGTGCCCGGCGGAAAATGTGTGAATGGTGTTATGGTGACCACAATTTCATAGAACGGACTGTAATGTCCATTGCTTGTCTTGGTGTGGTTTCTCTGTGGATTGATACAGTGCGATGGACTGGTCAATATATCTCTCAAACAGGATTATGCCAGGAACCAAAACCTGCTGTATTAATACTTCACAAGGTAGGTACACGAAGGTAGGTATTCATTCCAGCATGAAAACTCTTTTACATTGTGTAACACTTGTTCGGAAATTGAACAATGTGTCATGGATACCTGTTCGGAAATTCCATGCCGGAGTCAATCCGAAATCAACCATTCTTGTCATAGAAGATACCTAAAATAAGATCGGGGTAAATTGTTTTGACTCACAGATTATCAATGTGGAATGGATTATGTTAGCTCTGGTTTAACTGGTGGAGACCTGAATATAATATGTTTGGAGTAATGGTTTCATACGACTTTAATTGGCTTTGAATCCCATAATGATCTTTATCATATTCAAAGCGTGTATGTGTGAACATGTTCCTACACATTGGTCTCAACTAAATACTCACTCATGAAGTGAACATCGTGTTTATTTGTTATAGTTATTATTACTTATACGGGAGTATGTTCTTTACATTGACTATCCGCATAGCAAGTTTGTATTATTATCATTATAGAAGATGTCATCACCACTGTTTGCTTTGCCGCACTCAGCAATATTCCAGCTATATGAATGCGGTCTGTAAATTATCGAATCTGGACCAGACAACCAAGTCTGAGAGCTTGACCACCTGATCCCGTTGTCGCCTCTTACAGCAAGCATAGTCGCCTCTTACGACAAGCATGGGTGGCTGAAGACCTATTTCGAACGGGATCTTTCTTCACGGGGCAATTGAATGGTACAAGGAACGTTCACGTGTATACTGTTCTGAGCTTCCTCTGTATGAGAATAATGTAATCCTGGTATAGACATCCTTAGTTTTATTCGTAAGGAGATAATGAACATCGGAGCCGATTATAATCCTTGGTTTGACAGGATGTATGATGGCAATACTACTTTATAATACTATAATATAATTAAAGTCATATGAAACCATTACTCCAAACATATATATATATAGTGAGACAGAGACAGAGAACTTTCTGACATAGCCTATGCCTTTTGATAATGTTATAAATTGAGTTATTATGAAGTTAATTATAATAAAGTTTACCAGTCATTCAAATACTTAATCACGCAGAGGTTAGAATATGAGCTTTCACAAACACAGCAAATGAATGACGTCGCTCTCACGAACGTACGATGACTCTTTCAACACAATATTGTTAATTCGCGGCCCGTGGTCAATATTTGGACACAGTACATTACCGCAGTTATCTAGCGGTGAATATTGACCTGCGCGATTCCAGACAAGCTGGGGAAATGATCGTTTATACACTGGGGATACCCACATAATAGACATCTAATTGGAGTAAGTTAATCCCCGTGTCTCAGATACCGAATACATCACTGATATATGGTGTTGTCGACAATGAAGAATTTGATTAAATATCAGTTTGTCACGGTATCATTATTAAGACATAGTTAGACCTAAGACTGCTCATATTATTCGTGCAAAATGACCACTCCTGTCTAACAGTATATTACCAGACCAGGAACATTACAGAATACTGGAATTATGCTGTTTTTGACTCTTTGTAAAAGTCGATGAAGCAAACTTACTCATCACTTTAAAGGAAAGAATTAGAGATTATTAATCGGCTGTGTTTCCACATTGTAAATATCATATGTTAAGGACAAAAAAATATTATGCAAGTCTATGGCGAGCATTATACATATTTTGTATTTCCGACATGTGATATTTGTTATACGGAAACACATGAGGGTAATAAGCTCTTCATCAAATAATGTCATTCTTAAACTGATCCATGTTTGAGACTTACTTTCCCTCAACTTTGAAGCCGCTTATGGATACTGAGTGAATCGCTCCCCATTTTTCGTATCAGGCAAATGACTTGCAGTCACACTTCCCTGTCTAAACTTATTTTTGGGGAACGTTTGTTTGTTTGTTTGTTGTTTAACGCCGCACTCGGCATTATTCCAGCCTCATGACGGCGGTCTGTAAATAATCGAGTCTGGACCAGACAATCCAGTGATTTACATCATGAATATCAATCTACGAAATGGGATACGAAGATTTGCATCAACCAAGTCCACCCGATGCCGGTCTTACGACAAGCATAGACTTGCAAATTTGTCTGATCGTGACCTCAAGGTTATCGGGCTTCCACAACAGACCTCAAACTTTTGATGAGCCTCTCGTCTTACGAGCATGTTATCTGTTTTAGTATCGTAATTAAGGCCCCGTCGTCTAGGACAAAATTTAATTGACTTGAAAATTCATCACGCTGAAGTTATGCATCGCTTTCAGATCAGCAGCTTCATCCTTAATTACGGTGAGAAAATACTCAATCAATCCCCCGTTCACGTGTGAACCCCACAGACCATTAGCTCACTCATACACAAACATTGGTTATCAGCATGTGACCATACTAAGCATGAGAAAGTTTCCGTTCCTTGAGTGTGTAAGCAGTCATGTTATTTCTTGGGAGAGTTATTGTTTGCTTATTGCCTCTTTAAACGCTTTATAGGAGTTGTACCTTACTGCCGCCGCGGGAAGGACGTGATCATGGCTTCTACCGCATTTATGAGCTTATGGCATTTTGCAATGGCATTAATCCCGACAGGAGTGTGTGAAACTTTCTTCCACATGGTATTATGTGTTGCTACACATGATTTCCAGGTCGTTAAAGCTGTCCATAATCATCGATTGGCAATATTTAAGTATTTAAGCCAGTAATAGTTGATCGATGGAACTTTGCTCAGATTAAGTGTCAATTCGTCCTCAGTAATGTTGGTAATGAGAAAGTGAGCAGGAACTTGGCTACTACTCAGAGAAACCGGAACAGGCTTCATACTTTCTGACCAAGTCATGCATTGAAGTGTCGTTGCAACAACAGGTCGTACTCTTAAAACGACCACGGCAGGAAGATAGCCAATAGTTCATGTTTTGTTCATCACATGGAAGACGTGTTTTGATTCTTGTCGAGGACACAAATGTGAAACTCAATCCCTGCCGTTTTCATATTCAAGAACAGGAACGACGTCACACTCCGGCACTGTGGTGACGCAGCATAACACAACTACTACAGGTTAATTTGCATATAACGTGACCAGACTTTTCTCTTGCTTGTAAACAATCTGAAATCAGAACAGATTAGCCAGATTTCCATATTTTTTGCATAATCATATAGATATGCTACTGCGACTGCGTCAGTGAGGTGCATGACAATATATATTTATACAGTACCATTTCGCTAGCTCTCCGTCAGGTTTTGATGACCACACGTGGAACCGTACAACCAATGTAAACAAAAAATAACAACGCAAATGGAAATAGTTTTGCAGATTTAGGAAAGTTCTATGACATTTGTTTATCTATATGTATAGACTTGTGAAACAAAATATATGAAAAACATATGCAATGTCTTGAATATCTGTGTAAGATGTGATGAATCGTCACAAGGCGATGGCCAGTGGCAGAGGTCGCATGGAACTCTGGGAAGGAGAGTGGAAGGACGTGCAATGCGACCCTGAGCGTCTCGGAAGTGGCACTGGAAATATCAGTCTGCGTAAATGTTGACGTTCAGATATACATTGAAATGTCATTAATGCAACTCGTTTTATTACGTTGAGTTACCTTCATATCAATAAATTAGAACCAGTCAGAATAGTTCTTTCAAGTTACATCTTCTCCTCGTGATGTTACAATTCCTGTTGTTGATGATAGAAAACTGTACTGACGCTTATGTGGCGGGTCTGTATCCAAATGCATGAATGGTTTAGGAAACAAGGAGATTTTGTGTATGATGAGTGGAGTGGGCACTGGTTTTGACAAGAACATAACTTCGTACTTTCCGTCTATTTCTCGACATGAAAATCACGTTAGTGCCGAGCCTCCACCATTATGTGTAGCGGAACAAGGACTTCAGCTGCGTATCCCAGCTGAACCCGTGTCCCCAAGACAGGGACTTCTGAACCGGTGGCTAGACAGACACGCGTTCCAAATGGCCGGATATTTGTAGTAATCATTTCACTAACGTATAATCAAGTAGATGGTCCTCGCCGTTATGGTAGCAAATCGCGTCTGTATAGTAAAGCACGAACAACGTCTCACTTAAGAAAATAAAATTCATTTATGATTAAATGCTTGTAAGATGCTTTCCAGACGGAAACGTTCATATTGCTGAGGCTGTAATGAAATACAAGAACGGTGATGTGAGTGAGATATAGTCTTCAATCGAATTCATATTCCAAAGAATATCAGATAATTAACTAATGAAAAGAAATGGTTTGAGAGAGTGGCGAATTACGAACTTGTTATATGGCAATTTGTGTGGCACATAACGACTGACTGCTCCGTATGAACGGTTGAGTGAGTGAGTGAGTGAATCATCCTTACGTCTCAGTCAGTACCGATTTGACTGCACCAAGTATGTATGCAGTCATGTGCGTAATAGGGTCGGGGGCGGATCAACTGTGGTTACAGCGTTTGGGTTGGTAGTCCCAGATGATCGCCTATCAAGGCCTTATCCACGGTCAGTTATTTTAAGACATGGGGAACTAGTAATCATTTCCATTACTGAATCCCTGCAGAGTATCAGCTTGGACAGCATGAAACAGTTGTGGTCGGTTCATTAGCAGGTTTAATTGTGTTTTCAGGAGCAGCCGGACTTTGCTAATATAGGGACTGATATGGCGTTACCCTTATCTGTAGAAAGAATTTTATCAATGGTAGGTCTTGAAGACACAAAAGGATCTAATTAGTTCTACACGAGAACTCCGAATCTGACTATCAGTTAAAGTAATCCATTGTAGCCACAGTCAACCAAATTTCATTTCCAAACTAGAAATGGTTGCATACGTAACCGAATCAATTTGGCAGTCCTAGCCTAAGTGACTGGGATTACTCCATTTTTAAGTATTGGCGGATCGGAGGTGGTGCTGCTGACAGTTACTGGAAGAGGAACGAGGGCTGGATTCAGTTCACACCAGAAAATACAGGACTCAATTGAGCATTAGTCTACTCGGTACATCAGCGATTAAGCAAAATCGAAGTCTGCACTCCATGATCTATATTGTCACTGTTTCGCTAACAATGTCCAGGAGAAAAATTATTTCAACTCAATCACTTTTTACTGATATTAACGATGTTTCATTACTTAGATAGTTTGATACTCCCTCATAATAACATTATCCTGCAAACATTTGCAACATGGTCATACAACTATCATACGCAAAACACATGTTCATTGTCAAATATTTCTGTATAGATATTCTATCGCCATTAGATCGAACAAGTGTGTCAGGTGCGAATTATGTCATGTAAATCGTCCATTCATGTCTATGAAAACACAACATAATAATTAATAGGCTCAGGCTCTATCAATTCGGATGTGGTGGGGTATGCGGAGAAATGTTTTGTGTATCCTGCTTTTAGACATGATAGAAACACTTCATCATCTGCGATATCAAAATGAAAGGAAAATATTGCCCATCAGTTCCCGCGCCGTCTGTTATTGGGTCTTGTCTATTTCACTGTCTGACAAGTAATTACCGTGATCTATTTTCATTCCATAGTTTTATTAACTCCAAACATTCAGCGGCGCTTTTCACGACGATGAAGCGCCTTTTTCTCTCAAGGAGCGACGAGAAATGCCATGTGGTTCATTTTCCATCACAATCTTCCATATGTATTGGCCAATTTAATGATATAGTACTCTCGGCGCCGTGCGATAAATTATTTCCCTGACTACACGTCATGTCAAAGTGGTGTTCATGTCACATCCAGAAGAAGAAACAGTGTTCGTGAAAGTTCTATTTGCATTTCAATGTTTTGGATTGACATATCGCTGTTAAATAAGTGTGTAGGATGTCGAATATACGTAACCTATTAAAGTCACTCATGTATCTTGGTTATGTAAATCTTGTTTGATGGGAAACGAAAAATTTACATTTCTTCAACAGAGTTGAGCTTAGAAATACAGCAGGGCCAGTTGTTTTTGTGTTTCCTCGTTATGCGTGAAGGAGTCAGTGAGTATTATTTTACGCCGCTTGTAGGAACATGACGACAAAGCTACGGCGGATGCTGCAATAGAGAGGTTAGAGCCTCTCCTGTCGTCCTTTTCTGTGGGAAATGTATTGTCGGAGAACTCCCTGGTGTTTCAAACATCTCATGGATCCCATTTCACAAACACTATGACCGGCCTAAATATATATGGACATAGTGGGTGAATATGGTTTTAAGCAATATTACATCACACATTGTGCCCATGTGGGGAATCGAACCCCGGTATTCAGCATGACGAGCGATTGCTTTAACCACGAGGCTAACCCACCGCCCCTGTGGAACAGAAAGTGACTGACATGTAAACCCCAAATACCTAGAACATGCTTATTTGAGTCGGTATAGCCATATCCACATTTTGCACGATCAGTGCACATTTGGAAGTTTTCTCTTGTCCTTAGTCATGGTCCTTGGTCTATATCTATCGTATAATGTTGTCCCCTTATAAAATGATATTTCTAAGTAGCTGTCCGTGCTACAAAGTCACGCATCCAGATTAACTTTTCATTTTCACAAACAGACCATTCAATCGCTTGTTTAGTATCTCTTATTCCAGAATTGATTTTCTTCTGAAATGGATGCTGGAACGACAATCCAAAGCCAACTGACATCACAGCTCTTCGCACACATAACATTCTGTTCTTGGAACACTTATACCGAACTATGGAAGATACAAATCATGTATGTGCTTCCCACAAGTAATGCAGGGCTCTAATGTGGTAAACTTTTAAAGTATTGATTTAATTCCCGAACCAGAGAAAATGTGACTTAATTTGTTCTCATGGGCATGTGTAAAGCTTGCTGAGAGGAACACAAATCATTGTGGGTGTGATGGAGACAGCAGTAAAACAGTTCAACAATATTCCCTCTCCCTCGTTAAAATGGCAGAGATGGATTTTGTCGATTGCAGAAGCAAATGATGTGCAATAATTTAGGGAAACCAGGACTTTCATTTTTCAACGTGCTATAAACGTGTTGACAAACCTGTCAAAGGAAAATTACTCCCAAGGCGAATTATCCTCTTCCTGAAGATGAATTCTTTGCATTTATTCAAAGGTATTCTGGGGACAGTCATCTATTCAGGGCCGAAATTGTAATTAATATAACGTTGCTACTGGGCAATGATATATGTGCCACTTTTGTTGTAGAGATTCAAGTTTCTTTTAAGAGATATGCAAATCGCTAGGACTAAGGTAAGGTATGATAAATGGGAAATATTCATATGAAGCTTTACGTAAATGGTTTAAATATAAATGTTAACAAACACATTTTTCTGACTACTGAAAAAGAACTAAAGATTTTTTTGTGAAGCGTATATTGTGTTTATTTAACACGCGATCAATACCTACAGCTTGAACTGGGGAGGGTCAGAACGGTCATAATTCAACATATCAACATTATAATTGAACCACATTAATGGCTAGTCTCTACTTTCTGTTTTAAACAGTTTTGCTGCCGGAAACGTCCCAAACAACTCTATGTGTAACCCCTGTACATTCAACAAAAGAAGGACATTTGATATACAAAGATGATGTGTGGTAATATTAGCCATTTACACGTCATTGAGATACCTTACTGTTTGGCGGTATTAGCCGTTTTGAAGCCACAGAGTAAAGTAGTAAAATCACCACGATGTCAACTTGTTTTGTAGTATTAGCAATTAATAAAGTCACAAAGATGCCCGATGTCTGAAACGAAAGAGATTGATTTGTATCAAGGGGAAAGCACAATAATTATCATGAACATCATTTCTACCCATGTTGATTTTGTTACACTGACAAATAAATTGCACACACTCCATAATAGGTAACTTGGAAATTCTGATTAATCCTTTTAGCTTATGATAAATGTAACGCATTTCCGTGGATCGCCATGCGTCCGTCTTTAGGGTAAAACAATTTCCTAAATATATAAATTGGTAGGCACATCGCAATGAACTGTCGCTACGCTAAGAGAAACCAAATGCTTTTAGGTCAAGAGAAGGCTGCTGGGATTTAGGAAATCGTCTGTGCTTCAGTTGTCCATAATGATCCCATCGAGAGAGATGCTTCTGAAACCCACTGGATCCTACCTTCACCCAAAACCCTTTCTCCCACTTCTAAAATGCAGCAATATACTCAGTAGCAAGAGTAATGAGATAGTGTCACTGGAGTGATCCTGTCATTCAGGAACAGGTCATTGAGGAGACCTAGTGGACGCCCTGGCTGGACCATCTGAAACGTATAATTGTTTCCAGGGATGGCTGTTCTCTCCTACAATGTTTATTGGGACAGTAACAGCACGACACTCGGGTCTTTCGTTGGGAATGGTTTATGGGAACGGACCATTTCGTTTTTATTGGTTTGGTCGGGATTTTCTTTCCAGACAAATCATGTTTCAGTCGGAAATAGTTCTACACATGCATATTCATAACATTCATGCACAGCTTATATCTGAGCGATTATTTGTTTTATATCTATAAATCGAGTCAAAGGTACAACATTAAACAATTACGATGTATACGTGAAATAATAAATGTCTACCAGGCGTCATGAGACATCTTCGTCTCTCATGAAACATCTCCCTCTCTCCCTGTATGTCTACCTCTATGTGTCCGTCTGTCTGTCTGTCTGTCTCTCTCTCTCTCTCTCTACCTATCAGTTTTTCTACTTGTCTACCTGTTAACATCTATGTTTCGCTCTCTATTTCCTCTTTATTCATCCTTCCTACCCCCGCACCCCCCTCTCACTCTCTCTGTGTCTCTCTCTCTCTCTCTCTCTCTCTCGCTCGCTCTCTCTCCCTCGGCGGAACCAATTTGAAGTTAAAAGGTTTTCCTATGCAATCAGTCTGTCCGTTTCACTGGAATATCTTTGACAGTGTAATATTGTGACATGAAACAGATAAATTACTTTTGAGTAGGTCTCTATTACATATTCATCTTTTATCGTTCTTTACCGACTTGAAATCTTAATACATATGTATAATATATATAAGAAATCCCATTGGCAAGGTTTTATCCGGCAAGAACGCAGATACGTTTTCAGCTGAATCTCATGGGTGGTCTAACGAGATATCTGGCATCTGGTAGATGTACAGAGAAAGTGGGCTGTATTATTCATTGCTAAGTAATGTCTTATACCAGTGTAATGCAACACAATTGCCATGTAACGAGCGTATTTGAAACTTGTATCGTCATGAATCCTGGCCTATAATAGTCACAATGTAGTACAATCAAAGCAGTGGGTGTATGTAAACCTGTGTGGGTATATGTATTTTATAGAACAACAACTTAGGGATTTTTACATCAGTGAAAACATAGAAATGGCCTTCAAATTCGGAAATACAATCATGTACATGTTTAATTAACTTTGCTTCATTTTTATTTATCACAATATTTTCATAACCTAAAGGTTTACGGAGGTTTTTTTTTGTAAAATGGGTGTCTGATTAATTGTGTCCTTGCAGCCTCGTTTACCTTCCAAATACTTTATGTTTGTTTTTGAAATTGAATAAAATAGAAACGCATTGCTGCACTCGATCACATGAAGTAGGTAAGTAACATGTAATAAGCCTTAATCAGGAAGTCTTATATAGATTCCCAGATTCAGTGATTAGGTTATGAATATTATTAATTATATTAACCTTCCGATCGTGAACCGATATAGGAAGTTAACGGTCTCATGCCCAACAATTTCGGTATGCATCTACCGAATATAAGGAACCCATGCATAATTCATTAAAACCTTTCGTACACGTTGGGCCTGAGGTGAATATCCTACATTTCCATAAGCCGTGGTGGTTTTAGAAACTTATGCGTCAGACATGCTCAGCACGGTGAAACAATGATCGGCTTCATCCACAGATTGACCGGGATTGTGCTTGTGTTGTCCAACTGACTGACCAACATGATATCGGGGCTCTCATGCAGGTCTAATCGCTACCCGAGGGTCTTAACAGGTCATTCTCATTATCCTGAAACTCTAGCCTATCCCGGCCCACACAAGTGTATATACAAGAGTTACCTGTCATACTTCTACCATCTTAATTTATACCTCAAGGCTATATATCTCTTTCTTTCTTCTTGTAACGGGTTTTATGACTGGCAAGTTAATAAATTTATTGGGCGTGATATACCTGTCATATATGATTTAGCAAATGTCTAGGCTCGGTGGGTGGTAATTGGTCAAATGGCCCAGAATACAATGTTTTTACATCATAGTGACAGGAATATGTAATCCTTTATTTCCATTTATACCCAGTAACATTCTGAGGCATGTATAGCGCATATAATCTAGCTGTAGCGTCAGGCGAGCGTAGAATTATTATCACATCCTTCAAGTGGTTGTTGATTGAAATTAGCAACAAGTGAGAACCACGGCATGCTATTTTATTTATCTACACATGAACGCATTAACTATGAACGTGAACTTTGCAGTGAAGCTATTCAACCCATAGCCCACATATTCACCCGTCTATTATGGCGGCGATCAGACAATTGCACGTGTCTCAATCAATGATCACAGCTGGACATTGTCCAGATCTCTACCCGCTGTGTTTTAGAATGAACTTGTCAGTGAAATCATATACTCCTTGTCCAGTGGCTACTCCACCTTATAGGATGGTATAATTTAGGAACATTCCTGATCATTTACGCTGGGGTGATGCTGTGTGCGCGTGACGTTCGTTGGACTTTCGCCAAGTGGTCGTTTACCTCGTGAAAATCCACAAAGGACACCACAAGAACTTAATACAACAAGTGCTCGAAGGACGTGCCAAGACAGTTGCTGGTTCTTTGTCAGACTTCGTGATTTCTGCTATTGTTGCTGGACTGAATAGAGAGCCTTTATTACAAATCTGATTTGTGAAACAAGATGACAGTGTGATATTTTCAAACTTATTGCTTTCCGTTAATTTCCAGATGGTTGATGATTATTCAAGTCTGTCCGTAGGATATGTAGCCAATTGAAGCATACATCTACTCATTTCCGCTTGAGGTAAGTTGGAATATCTCGTATATATCTGGTTACTATTGTGTGTTAAATAATGATTGTTATGCATATACATGGATGTATTTGATAGAATTGATATACTTGTGTATGTTAGAAATAAGAGCGTGCCGTTTCAGTGTATGTAGTTGTCTCTTCACACCAAGTTATGACATCGTACTGTAATGTAAAAAAGTTATTTGTGTATTTTACTTAAAGGTTAACTTTATATTATGTCTTTGTATGTTTTCCTCCAAAGTATGCGCAGTTGTCACATAAAGGCTGCAAGTATACGATCGGTATACGGATGTATATGTTTTGAACTCAATGGCCTAAAATAGTAAAACCTTAATGTAGTAATAATCATTTTTCTCAATACTCCCCTAGTCATTGCCAAATACTACGTTACCTTCACGTTTTAAACAAGAATAATAACAATGCTTTATGCGTAAGTGATACACATGCAAAAAAACGTATTTGAAGGTTATAGATTACCATTTATCAAAGAAGTTAACAAACAGGGAAAATGTGTTATTGAACGCCGTTTCAACAATTCGGTCATATCACTGTTGTCAGTGTCTGTTCAGAATAAATTTAAAGAATATTAAAAGTTATGTCGACAGTAGGCGTTCGTTACAAATACAAGTAAAGATGATCTGATATTGTTTTATATCTCTTGCAAAGTTCACTGCTGTGTAAAGAGGTGATGACATCTTGACCAAAACTTAGTAAGGTGATTCTTATACCCATCACATATTTGATGTGTACTTGGACGTAAAGTAGTAGCTTGCTAGCTCCTTCTGTATGACATCGTTTTCAAGCGTTATTTCTGACTGTTCTGTGTCTGAATATATTTGATATAATTTACACTTTTGCAAGAAAATAATGACAGGCTAACAGCTTCTGAATTTGCTATTGTGGAAACCTTTGAGTACACTCTGTTCAGCTGGTAGAACTGTAATTTGGGCTTTAGGTTGTAACGACTTTTAGAACCACAGTGATTGATATCAAGAGTTTCGATCTACGAAATTGGGATACGATGATGTGCAAATTGTATTAGCATATAATAGATAGTGATATCGAAAAGTAAAACCGATGAACATGGTATCACGATCGGACAAATTTGTGCAAATCTATGCTTGTCGTAAGAGGCGACTAACGGGATCGGCTGGTCAAGCTCTTCGTATCTTCATATCCCATTTTCGTAGATTGATATTCATGATATCAATCACTGGATCGTCTGGTCCAGCCTCGATTATTTACAGACCGCCGTCATGAGGCTGGAATAATGTCGAGTGCGGCGTTAAACAACAAACAAACAAACAAACGTTCCCCCAAAATAAGTTTAGACAGGGTTTTCCCGATGTAACAGTGTTGCTGCAGAGAAGTGAGACTGCAAATCATTTGCCTTATACGAAAAATAGGGAGCGATTCATTCAAACAGTATCCATAAGGGGCTTGATTGCTGAAACACTGCACCTAATTCCAACATTGTTGTCCTACTGTAAGAGATCAAGTTATTTACCTCAACTTCATATAAAACGCAAGTTTTAACCCATGAGGAATAAGTGTTTGACAACCGGAAGTAATGGTGAGTTCAGTCCAAGCAGTGATCAGGCGGTGTTAGGTAAGTACAATGGGTATAGGAAAGCAGGCTTACGTTAATCAGCTGTGACTCACCCTTCACACACACTCATACACACAGCGACTAACTGGATCAGTTGGTCAGGCTCGCTGACTTGGTTAAAGCAAGTCATCGATCCCAATTGTGTGGATCGATGCTCATGATATTAATCACTGGATTGTCTGGTCCAGACTCGATTATTTACAGACCGCCGTCATATAGCTGGAATACTGCTGAGTGCGGCGTTAAACAACGAACCACCAATCAATCATACACACGTCCTCACACACACACCAACAACACTCACAACACACCTACTACCAACACTACACACGCATTCACACACATGCTCAAACATACACGCAAACACCACCAACGACACACACACACACACACACACACACACCAAAACCAACCCCTCTGAAGCAGCATTTTACAAGTCTACAAATCGTTTAAGACAATCGTCTGAGCGTCACCGTTAAATGTTATGATCTTAAAAAGACAAATGTCACTCAGAAAAAAAGCACCAGAGCGTCAAAGAATTATCTAGCGTCTGATCTCTTTATTTGACTTTATCACATTAGGACCAGTCTGACGCAAAGGTTAGTCCTCATTTATCAACCGTGGTTGTGAGCGATGCACTCTGTCTCTGGCTCTCCGTTCTCCTAAACCAGCTTCCCAAAGATTGTCTGGTGTTCCCAGTATCTGCTGGTGACAGGGGGTGGATGGGAGATTACTGGTGATATGATAGGATCAGCATCGCGTGTGGTGGACTCTCTCCTGAAAAGTGTTGAGATAGCTAAGCTGCATCTTTTTGGTGCATTTGCTATCGCTAGCCGACACACTGATGAGGTGAGGTCTCAGCTAAAAATGTTGATTTTCCACCTGCGCAGTGTCCTGGTAGGAAAACGCGTTTGGGGGAATGTTGAAATCATCACACGACGTACGTCGAACCTGCAACAGGAACATCAGGCATTTCTCGGAACAGTTTAGATCACATTAAAATATACAGTCGTCAAAAGTGATGTCAGTTTCTGTGATAGCATCTTTCGGGCAATGAGTAAACAGCCCAGATTTTCACCACAGATCTTTGACGTAATAGAAATTATTGTTATAAATATCAACATCACTGACAGACTATTAAGCCACTAATATGGCCGCCGTTGACTCGTTTCATTAAAAAATGGACATTGTAAACCACTTGATTGCCTGTGACAGGTGTACCACTCTGTATGATTTAGACATATTATAACTGGTATAACAGTGCATGCCTCTCAACTTCAGTACATAAATATCAATAAAAACAGAGTGCACATCTCGATGATTCACATTAAGTTAAGTTTAGTTTTGTTTCTTTTTCTCCGGTAACAACTGCATGCCAACATTTAATTGACAATAGCATGAAGTTAACGAATATTTGTTGTTATTTTCACTTGTTGAACCAACAGTCTGTGCATGAATTGAAATCATATTAGGTTGCAATGTGTAGCCCTCTTAATCCTCCACGGCGCTACACAAACACTGTCAACGATATTGATTTAGCTGTGGCCAGACTCTCCCTGGGGACGTATACGTTTCACACACTACATTAGCAAGTAATATGCACATTATCACAGTTGGAGTGACTTGACTAGGCTGATGCATGCGGAACTAAAATTATCACTGGTGACAAAATGAGCGGTTCAAAGAATCAATCAAAGGGACTTTCGACGCAAGCTTCATATGATAATATTTTATTCAATATCTAAGTATTCTCGCCTATCGAGTAACATGTTCAGCAAACCATATTGATTTAATTGGCTTTATCCTGCCACCTGCTAAACCATGGACGAAACTAAACTTAAATTAATCCGTAAAGATCAGTTTGCACAATGTATAGTTCTTCCACCATTGCTGTTTAACACGATTTCACGTTTCACTGTTTTCAAGGTGAGGTCAAGTGAAATGGGGCTTAACGTCTCGTCAAAGATCATTGCACTTATATAGCGACGTTCATGCAACTTGAAGTGTGTGTGTGTGTGTGTGTGTGTGTGTGTGTGTGTGTGTGTGTGTGTGTGTGTGTGTGTGTGTGTGTGTGTGTGTAACCTGAGATACCATGCCTCATTTTAACATAATACCCAATTCAGACACAGTATATTGACTCCGAACTGACCAGTCCTTGTTTTAGCCCCTACTGCCGAGCACCAGGCAGGGTAACATCAAGTACCATCTTGTAACGTCTTTTGGTATGACGCGACGGGATCGCTCTTCGGACGGACGCTCTACCACTAGACCACGGATGCGGTCTTCTTTTGAGTTTGAATCCTAATGTTGTATTATCATAAAATACCATGATCACTGAATCACGCAAATTTATTTAATTTATGCCAAAGCCATATAAATAAGTATACCTGTTATCTCTTTCTTTGTGAAAACGCCAATGGATCAGCCTCCAAGTATTCATGACAGAAGGAGTCAATATATCTATAATATGATCACTAGTGAGGGAAGAAAAGTATTTAATTAGTGTGTGACATGACAATTAAATTTTATTTGATACGGTTGTTAAAATACAGGTTTATGTAAATGACTGGGGTTCTTCAAGGTAGACACGACATCAAGACTGCATCAATATTCTTAAATTGATGGCATGGAAAATGTATATGGATAGATATCGTGTAATTACACTACTGTCAGTTGTGGGGGCACGGGCATACATATCGTTTATGGCGCTGAAATTCGCTGTGCCCCGTGGGCACGCTAGAAACCTATGATTGTGGGTTCGAATCTTGGTTCGTCACGATTATGTTTCTAGGTATGTCAGCACCCTACCCTTGCTCTTGGGTTTCAGCAAAGTGGTAAACGTCTAAGACCTGCATCACGTCGGGCTTCCTCTCACATTAAGCTGACACGCAGCGACACAACTGGACTATCGAGGAAAGCTGCAATATAACTCACTTAGTCTCTATCAGTTGTCGTTTGTGAGTTCAAATAAAGAATATGGTGATCAAGGAAAGTGTATGCTTTGAGAAACTGCTGCCTTTATGTACATCAACATACACTGGGCAAACAAGTTAAAAGTGAAGACTTTATATCTCTTCAACTACAGCTGCCAAAAATGTGTTTACTTTAAACTATGATCCTGAATTGTGCATTCATATGGTCCTAGACTTTTATAAAATAACATCATGCAACAATATGTGACTAAAACCTAATTTTTTGTCCAGCATTTCCTCGAACAATCATGGGATATAATGTCAATCATTGGACTGTCTTGTCTGGACTCGATTATTTACACACCGCCATCATATAGCTGGAATATTGCTGATTGCAGCGATCATTCCTCGTCGGTACCCGTAAGATGTATAAAGTGAAAAGTTGCAATTACCTTTTTCGCCAATGCTGTTCTGTAAAACTAAACAAAGGTCGTGTGAACAGACTTTGTGCTACACATATAGCTAATTGATGACGATATAATGTGCAAACCGCATGTTAAATATAATTTACAACTGCTGTGAAAAGCGTGGTACAACAATAATTAACTTATAAGAGCCATTATCATATGTTCTGATGTTATAGTTACTTGCAAAACAATCATCTGCGTTTGTAGCAGCCATAAAACAAAGTAACCCGATGTAAGCATTAATCAATCGTTGTTATTAACGCCGACGTGTACCTTTAACTCCACCTGCTTTATGTCTCCTTCGGGATACATTTAATAACATACAACGATTGGAACTACAACCAAACATGCCCACCGTCATATGATTTACCATACCTCAAGATAAATAATTGCCTAATTACATTGTCAAACCCAAATGGATCGGGGAGCATTGACTCTCAACATTAAAACATCAGTTTACTTTCAGGTTTGACTCGTATTCCGTGTATCTTGTTACGGGGACGGTGATGTGTAATATATCTCTACACCAAACGTATAGACATTTAATGAAATAAGAGATACTTTTAAAGCAAGTGTGATCTGTTTAGCCCATCGTCGATAGTTGTGCACGTACTCATCACTGAACGCTGAAGTTAGTATCCCTTCATCGTTTGCCAATCGTCGATAGTTGTGCACGTAATCATCATTGAACGCTGAAGTTAGTATCCCTTCATCGGTAACACGTCGACAATTGCAAAGGTTTAATCAAACTTTAATTCAATAAAATTTGGAAATGATTAGATAAATAAATTTAGACCCCCCAGAGGCCTATCGTGGGTCCAACACCGTTACATTTTAAATCTTTAAAGCAAAAACGAGGAGCCTTCGGTTATATGAATTTAAAATCACTAGATGATCGACGAATGAGAGTGTTTAATGCCATTTTGAACAGTACCTCAATTACATCACTGCATGTCAGCATGATAGAGAAGGAAGTGATACAGGGTTTTGACATGCCAAAGGGACGCAACTCTGCACGGCGCATTGCATCGCTTTAGACCACCGAAATATGATGAATCAGCATGTAGGTACATGTAATATCTGTGTGGTTTGATGTATTTATAGATTGATATACCACTATATTCCCTTCAGAGATGGGACATGGCAAGACGTATTCAATATATGAACGTTATGGTTTATTAATATATTATGTTTGGTTTGTTCTCGTAAAACGTTTAGTCATTATTTTGTATTCAATCATGTAATTAATTTCAGAAACAATATTTAGGTTTCATGTAACTGTGAATAATTTAAAGTTCTGATTCACAGTGAACCACATTCTCACGTCGATGATATTTTTCTTCACTGTGATATTTGTTCTTACAAAGAATGTTTATCTCGTATTTGCGCCGTAGGTATTTAATTGAAATGTATTATTGGCTCTACTCTTTATCAATTACTTATACAATATTACGGGAGGATATTCTTCGCAATAACGCCTCACTCCAAAGTGCCTACAGTAGAGTACACAGTATTGTTATGGCTGTGCATAGTGAATGTGGCTAGTCAATATTGTTGTTATTCGTGACCAACATACGACATTGGACTGAGCTGGTTGGGCCAATCACAATAACTGTCTATGCTTCAAGCTGTTGCTCTGTTACAATAATGCCTGGCCTCATCAGAGAACTACAGTTATGTTTATGAGGTTTCTGCGTCTTTAAACTACACCATAGGAGAATCGACAGTGAAATTACAATACTCTGTCATGGATGTACTATCAGGAAATGTGAGGAAGATTCGCTTTAGCTAAATGGTATGTAGTACACGAATGTAAAATGTAACATGATATCTATAATTTATAAAGCTATGACACTGGAAACATATATTCTGAAATTACATGTTAGATTTATTTGGAAACGTGGAGTAATCTGCAAACGAACATATGCTTAAGAATTTGACATAATTGAAATTGCTCGGATTCATTCATGGTCTATCAAATACTGCCTTTTATAGTTAAGGACCATCTGCCACCTTCCTACCATATTATGCGTTGTGATTTGGTGTTACCGACTGACAGAGTTATATGTTTCATGCAGATAAATCAAAGTCACATTAGCCAAACTGAATGCTTCTGGAAAACACATTATTCTATAAGCATTGATTAGCATCATTGGGTCTTTTTTATATATGATAAATGTCAATACATTCTGACATTACGACAAATACGTTTCTGTACACTGAGGTAATTAAATATGCCACTCAATAATGCAATATACAAAAATAAATATCCCTGCAGACTACTGCTTGTGCTGATGTCTGTCACTTAGTAATACGTTATCAAAGAATAAGTACTCCTGCACAATATCTTGTTTAGATTCTTTGCGTCATATGTGACAGGAATTGCAGATAACGTTAAAGTAAACAGTATGGCGATATCCCCAAACAGCACTAAATTGCAACGCATTAATATTATTACAGTGGGCGAAATCAAATTACTCATAATCTATGTACAATATATGTCATCACAATGTGTTTGTTCTAACGTACAAACACAATAACAATATAACACCGAGACATTTCATGCTGTTATGTTGCAAAGCTTGCCCGTTGAATACGCACAAGTCCTTACTTTCTTGAGGTTGCATCCATTAAGGAATGTCAAATAGTCAACGATTAACTCTATATGAGAAACATCAGTGTAGTTGTCTAATATAATATGTACACATCACTTTCATGTGCAATAGAAATGAAAATGCTGCATGGTCTTGACCGTTTTCACGCACCTGAACACCACCTAAATCCGTTAAATCGTTACAGTTCATTGTGTGTTTTGCGCGAATTAGTCAAGCTAATAAATCCGGTATGTTCTTGACGTTGTTGAGGGCTGTCCGCAGAGATTCTACCATGTTACAGGCAGTTAACACAATAGGTCTTGGTCATAAGAATTAGGGCCGTTAGTTTGTGGAATACTTGTCTCTGACAAACACGTATAATTGTGTTTACAAGAGGTTTTACTATTTACTTACATGAAAACGTGAAGCCTGAGGGCCTACTTACAGAATTGTGATCCTCGCAAGTTAGCGCCTTGTAACGTCTCTCGCAGGATTAAGAACTTAGAGCCCCGAGTCGTTTGTCAGTCAACAGTCTGCAGTCAAGACATAATTTATACATGATCACCAAGGATATAGCATGCGATGAAACTGTACTAGCAGCAGCATACATGTACGTAGGTATCTCAACATTTTAAGTTTCATTGTTTTGTAATTATAAGTTATTTATTTACCTTTAAGAATTTTTCTTTTTGAACTACATTATTCGTTTGCCTTGTTCCTCGATGAATTAGAACGGTGAAATAGAAGGCATTCCTGACATATGACTGATAAGTACACGTAAATGTAATTGTCGCGATTATGTCGATTTGTTGATCTTTTAAAATTATTGAAGACTAACTTTATTCTATTTTGTTATATATCAGAACATGTATTTCAATATACATATAATAATCCTTCGAAGAAGACGCCAAGCCTTCCGAGAATAGTGTAACCTTTAGTTATCAGGTCTGTATAATGTTTCCATTCAATTCGTCTCTCTAATTAGTTTTATATAACCACCATACCACCGACATTCTACTTCAGGGACGGATTACTATTGTAACGCGCAGAAGAACACGTGTCTGTTTACATGCATGTTGATATTTTGCCCAGTACCTGTGATGCTAGAGTAATACGTCAGTATTGGTAATTAGATGGTGTACTGATACACCATGATGACATGTTACCTATCCGCATGAAAAAACTATCCGTCGAGAGAGACCAGGAGAATATATTCCAATCATATTGTGATATGTGAATCCACAAATTAGATAACAAAACATAAGCTCGTGTAAAACCACCCCAACGAGAGTCTAAAACTCAAATAGCATCATGCAATAGTATCTGCGTGTTGTATGTCCTTGTCTTGTTTCGCCAATATAGCCAGACAGTCTGGATGAGTCAGCTATTTCTGTCTTCATGCAGCGTCAACTTGATACCTCAAGATTATTATACATCCCGACTGTCACGATACAGAGCTTAAAGAACATTTTCAAATCCAGAAACGTCAATCATTACCACAATGGAACTAATTGTGTGTGTATGCTTTATTCATTCGGCGATACGAACCCAGAGCTTAATTAAACAGCGGATAAAGTAAGTTTCATTCATGAATTACCTGCATTGTTACAGAAACAGCTACGGTTAATTGTTGTGAGTTGAAGGTTTCTCGCCGCTTTTAGCAGTAATTTAGTTGTCAGAAGGCCTGCCTGTTAGCTTAATGTAAGAGGAAAGCTCAAACTGATGCAGGTCTCATACCTTTATCATTTCGGTGAAACCCACGAGTGCTGTGACACCAAGGTACATATGAGGGTGAATCTGGGAACATCGCTCATCTGATAGATGTTATTGATGTGCAGCGTTAGGCAACACACAAATACTTACCCTTTCCGCAAACGCTTGCTTTCAGTGACTCTTTCATGTAATTTTCACCACAAATTTGTCTTGTACGCCCAGGCTGATTAGTCTCTGGCGTTGGCGTGGTGTAATGGATGAACTTCCGACTTCCGATTTGGCCTCTCATATTCTCTCTATCACAAGAAAACTGTCAGATGCTTTGTTTAAAATATTAAACGTATTTAATAAACGAAACACATGATTACATACTGTATTAGAGTCCATCCATTAGGTTTTCATCCTTTGCTACTGCAACAGCGTCGTTGTAAGAGGTAGTTCTTGTGGATGTTTCTGTTTTGGTAATACTATTATCATCTCATAATTGCGGTATGTTGCAACGATAGTAACACAGAGTCTTACCGTAGTTGGGTTAATAATGACTCGATGCATCGTATGACCAGGATGTCGCCCTGTCTAGTTGAACAGAGAAGGCAATAAATGTTACTTTGCGTCGTCTCAGAGTTAATGCATTGCAACCATGGCAAGGGTGGATTGTGATGCCATGTGTTCAAGTGCATTGTCCACTTTCATCCATTTCCACTTTTCTCTGTTAAATGTATTAACGAATGTGCCTTAAACTGTGACGTTTACATACATAATATTCCATCTAAATGCAATGACTTCAAACAAAGAATGCCTTATTCTGATATGTACATGTGGAATAAATTATGCAACAGTCTCTGACGATTACCCCATAACATTGTAACTAGTTAAGGTGGGTGAGACGACATGTGGTTTAACGTCGGGTTTAAGATGATTGCACTTAAATAGCTAAGTGCAGGCATGCATGTGTGCGTGTGTGTGTGTGCATTCGTGCGCGCGTGTGTGTGTGTGTGTGGTTGTTTATACTAGTCCGGTCTAAACCAGATTTTACATTACATTTGTCACACACCTTGTTGCAAAATGAACATATTTCTTAAACGTATTTCCCTTACTTAAAGGCAGCAGAATATGTTAATTCTCTACACAGCTGACGCAATTCAAAATGAACTTTCATGTTCAGTGTCAACACATGAGAACATACGCTATCGTGTGACGTTTCTGGTCCATATCACTTGATTGTCTGGTTTGTTTATAGACCTCTTTCGCTTGGCAGGAGTACTGCTGTGTGGTGCCAGGCAACAAACACATACCTATTTTATTCCTGTTATTCACTTCGGTTGATGTGACGAAACCGGGGACAGACGATCTATCCACTGGACCACGGAGGCGGTGTCACTTGTTAAGCACTTACTGATACATCACTGAACATTGTTGCATTTTGTTAGCCGAGAGAAATATTACATTACAGCATCAATATTGTGCAAATTATGTCCCTTGTTTGCAGTATGATTAAAACGCTGTCTGATAGTAAAACATTAATGTTGACAGGTGAATAATTATGGTTGATGACAAGTTGTAATGACACTCCTTGGAGAATATTTACTGAAAAAATGAAAACATAATCAAGCCTAGTTAGAATGTTCAACAGCATCTCTTTATATGATTTTTTAAATAAATATTACTGGTAATATTGGATATTGTAAAACAGGAGCAATTATAGCAAGCAGTGCCGGTTAGCATAGCATGCTTTCTCTTTTCACAAAACAAGACTATTTTCAAAATGACGCTATTATATGGAAGAGAAACCTTTTCAAAAGGGACGTTTTTGTGCATTCGACATTCATTATTAAGAGCTTGCTTCCAGCTGTCCCTCATCATATGCATTGTTGCATCCCAGCTCAGTTATAACGGCGATTCAGAAAAAAGCATGAACATCTACGCCATCCACACAAATATTATCAATACAGCTTAGCACCATCTCGCCCAACCTCTTACAGACTGGGCAGGAGGTATTCCGCTAAATTCCGTCTGCCTTTGAGGTCGTCAGAAGGCATTTATGTGAAAGGACCTTGGGCATATCTCTCCCGCAGATGTCAAATTAGTTAACGAGTTGTGGTTATTTATGACATGACGTTAGCGGTTCTTGGTTCCCCAGTTGGTGCGAAAGTCATATTCACCAATCAGGTTGGTTCATCATTATTTCTGCAGCTACTCATGGGAAAGCTGTGGTTCAAACCATTGTGTCTTAATGGAAACACGTTACAGGGTAAGTTCCAACACCGGTGAACACGATGTCAGCAATATACCGATCGGAATTTATTAGTGGTTAGTTTGTTCAATGGCTACGTTTGTTCAATGTTGGAGGGGCTACGTACATACACTGTTGATCTCGGATTGTTTGTGATTGACTGATATTAATGATATATCTATAGGTGTACGTATATTGCTTCAGAAGCCCGAGGAGGTGCATAGTGCTATCATGTTGACATGCCCAATCAGTCGCAGTGGAGTTTAGTGTGAGTGGAGGGGTTTTATCAGAGGATAAACGAAGGTGATTTCTGCGCAGCAGGTGAGTGATGCCATAAGCGAGAGAAACGCGAAACGATTCAGCTCCTTTCTTATTTCCTCGAGATCAGCAGAAACTTTTAGAATTATCTTGAATTTGTTTTACCGTCTATCGTGAAAGACAGTCAGCGAATGCATAGAGCCTAACCTGGATGTATAATTCTTAATATTTTTTATTATTGTTTTCAATTTCTTCTACATTGTATCATGGAACGTAATTGTAACATAGCATGTCTAAGATATCCCTTGTCACAGGTGTACCAAAGGACAGAACTCAGATGTGTCCACACAGATAGAAATGTGTATGTTATTACTTGTCGAATGTGACACCAGAAGAGCAAACAGCTGCCACACAGCAGTTAGCGCAGTAGAGCTGCTTGTTGTGTCTCTTATGAGAAGACACGCACTTTCGAGGTTTCCCGAGTGTGTGGTCGTCAAATAACGCAGCAAATAGTATTCAAGTATTAGTGCGGGGACTGTATGCATGTATCAGCTTTGTTCCTATCTCTTTGGACACATCTTAATTATATACCAATGGTACGGCTGTGTTCGATGAGACGAGTAAACCGTGACTTACTAATTCACGAATCACTGAAACCAAACCGTGGCCTTACCTGTCGATATGAGTTGAGGTGTTGTCGTGAAATGGGGTTTAACGTCAATTAAAACATATTGTAATATATATAGCGATGTGTGTGTGTGTGTGTGTGTGTGTGTGTGTGTGTGTGTGTGTGTGTGTGTGTGTGCTAGTACCTGTCTGGATTATGCCGTTTGTATAGTGCTAGTCCACTGAGATACCATGTCGTAGTTTAACATGGATACCCCTTTAAGACAAGTGTACCAGTCATTGTTTTATCCCCTCTATGTCAGGCGCCAGGCAGGGTAACAAGCACCCTTTTAACGAATTTTGGCAGAAAAGCGACCGGGGATCGAATCTTGAATATTGCTAACTGCAGGGTAAAACAACCTTTTTTACGTTTTAACGAAGCCCATACTTTAACTTACTGGTTACGTTAAATGAATATTCTGTGGCCCAGTCGTCCAGAGCAATGCAATTTGCTGTACATGGTTGCGTCCCTTAGGCTTGCCTGAAACATGTGATCGTGGGTTTGAATCCCGGTTCGCTGTGATTATGTTTCTGAGTTTGTCAGCACCATCCACGTGTTTGTGTGTTACACTAAAATGGTACATGTCAGAGCCCTGGATCATATTCTAATTATCACAATGACAGGCAGCTAAGAACGACTGTCATGTCTATCCTAAACAATAAAACTGGTGTGATTATTTCTTCCCCTGATAGCAACATGACTTAAATGAGGTAACTGGCTCATCTACATGTAAATTCAATATTAATAAATAAATGGTGTTCTCAATTGAAACATCTTACACAAGATGAAATGAAACATGATATTCCACTTGATACATGGAATGTCCTCTTCATTATATTATACTTTTTGTGTATTTGTCTACCGGACATTTCATTATTCTACATACAAATGTAAAAACCTTGAAACTTAAATTCTCCCTAAATAACATGCGGGAACGTTTCATCGCCGCTTGTAATTGCGACTTAAAAATAGTTACGAGTTTGCAAAACCTTGAAATATGTATAACAGAAGTGAACAAAAATATATTTGATGTCAATAAAATTCCTTATCACACATTTTGATATGATGATATACAAAATCAACTTCAATAAATCTACAAGACCGCTGTTGGAAGCGAAAAAATACACGCTGGTCAAGTAAAAAATATGGCGTTTTGTGAAACGAACAGTCTCGATTGACGAGTTAAATGAGAAATTTACAGTTTACAGCAAAACATTTTCAAGAAACTAACAAACGGCCTGAAGCTATATTTACTCCATGAATGACTATCTGTCATAGTTTTTCTTTATCAATGTGGAAATAACGTTAAAAGGAAGTCAACAGTTTGTGTACGGGCCAGGTACTTGCGATGAAGGGGAGACAATGTGCGGGGAGCTAACTCTTGTTAGACAATAGTTCCGCCAAAGTACTATGCTTACTGCAGTGAAATATCATTGTCATGTTCACTGCAATGACATTATCATTATTCTCAACTTCAGAAAACTCAGTCTTTCACACTAAAGTACATAATAAAAGATGATATACACAAGATGACGTAACACAATAATGAAAAAGACAAAAAAGCAACGATAATATTATACACAAGATGATATGATACATAATAGTGGGGTTTTACAAGATGATATTAGTTAAAACTTTTAAAAATGTCAAACAAGTCAACCAATTTACCATACTCCCCTCTATTGAGTTATTAACATTTTTTTCTAAAGGACAAGTTACTATTTCAAACGTGTATCACTTAGCTGCAGCTTTGTTGAAAACTTGTATCGAGGTTCCTGGCTATATTATCAGAGTTACAAAGTACTGGTCGATGTAGCCTTTCCCTAGTTACAATCGGATGATTTTTTCGTGAGCTCCAATTGCATGTCCTCAATAAAAAATAACTTTCTGGAAACCCAGCCGTAACAATCTAAATTAAAAATCTTTTATCCCCAATAGACCTTTCCGGACACCGGCTTCTCAGTCCCTGCACACAATCAGATCGGTTTTAACTCTTAACATCGAAGAAGACTCATTATCCAAGGCTTTTGTGAAACAGGGAATATATACAGTATTCTTAAATGTTATTGTCACTGTAATTGCATTGTGCCTTTGACTTTTCAGATCATTATTGTGGGTTTGAACAGAATGGTTTGGGTTAAAGTAGCTTTATTCTTCTTTGTAAGGAGTACATCGATACTGGTCGAAGGAATCCTCTTTCTTTTCATCCCACAGCATGTCATTCAAGTACAGAATCAACCGGTTTATTATCCGCTCAATTGGTATCATTTGGGAACTTCGTTCACGCGAAAATCTAAAATTTACACATGTCTTCTCATTATACGTGGTCACATGTTCGGTTTACATGTCATGTTACGTTTTTCTTTCCCTGAAGTTGAATTAAGATTTTTCATATCAAACAAGCTCATATCATGTTACCGGAAGGTGTTTGTACTGAAACGTTGATTAACTTGAACCTCCTTTCCTGACGTATTCTAGCTGGGGATAACGTGCATAACGGACAGACTGATGTAGATAACTGCCAGTTTATTCAAAGATAAATTCTCTGCTCTTGAAGGATACCTCATTTGTGTCCGACACGTACGTAATATACTGCGAAAAGTGACGGTTTTATGATCTCCTGGACATAGATGTCATATCAGTATGCATGTATGCATACATATTTAAGGCATATGTGTTAAGGGATGCGTAACAATAGATGAAAAAAAGACCTCCAGTGTGTCCAAGATTCAGTGTTTCCAAGGTAAGGTTGATTTCCCACGTGTCTCGTAAACTTAGATGACAGACTCAACTGATTTATGTACAACGGTGCTGACGTAGATCTCGGCTCTTAAGATATATATAAGTCAGTCATTTGTTTTTTTCTATAGACCGAATAACAACATTGCGTCTACTGATGAAAGAGCTTTATTTTGTCCTAATACGCTATATTGAATTGACGAGATTAAATACATGCATGCATCCACGCCTGCACATATGACTTGGAAATGAAACCTTTGTGCTATGTATCTACTTGATGTCTCTACAAATACCAAGACCTTACATCGATGACACTGTGCCAAAGATGTACGTATTCCAAGGCTGAGCGTATCTCCATCACGCGATACCTGTTGCAGATCAGTGAAGCTTTCAATCGCGAGAATATAGTAGTCAGCATGCCCAACGCGATTGAATATAACAGGGTGGCCAGGATATTTAAATGATTTTTGACTGGTTGACTGTGTTACAGTGCCCAACAGAACGTATTTTCATTTTGTTTGTTTGTATTTTAACGTCGCACAATATACCAGATATATGACAGCGGCCTGAACATCATGGAGTCTGGACTGACTATCCATTGATCGATATTGTGAGCAACGGTCCACTGCGTCGGGGTACAGTGACAAACCATCTACAAAGTTCACAGAGCCTGACCACCAAGTCATTATGTCGTCCTTAACGACAAGCGTAGCTTGCTGTGAACTTGCTCTAACCTGGGTCCCAACGAGGACGTATCTTTACTTGTTAATTGTTCTGCCCTACACTCTATGACTTACATATAATAGTTCTATTTGTGATGTAAAAGACTATTTCCGCACCAACTCGTTCTAACTGTTGTCGGTTACCTCTCGTTATTAACACTCACTGGAACAAAGTAAATAAGTTGTACTTGTAACTTTGCATTTTTATCATTTTTATTCAATATGTGCATACAACAAAGCACTTACATTGTACATGTCAAACAGCGGAATGAATGCACATTAGCGCAAACGAAAGTCACACCGTAAATATTATGTTCTGTTCAAACTACTGTTAAGCCCTCATCATAAATTGTAAACAGAACACAGGAACAGAAATTAAATTTTGTTAGTTTCAGAATCTTTAGAAAGCCCCGATCTATCTTCAGCCCAAATAAAACTTAAAATCTTCAAAGTGAAACTGTTTTCAGTAAATTTGTTTCTAAAACAATGTCACAGTGACAAATGGGAACACGATTGTTATTACTTTTGCCTGTGTATGCACATGTGAACACGCGTACTTAACCTGTGTGGTTTGCATGCATATAGATGTGTATACCGCTATATATAGATGTGTATACCGCTATTCATCCTCAGATCTAGATGCGTTTCAAGAAAACTATGCATCTTTAGGAAGTATTTTAGGCCCTCAGCTCACCAAAAGAAACACCCTCACACTTCAAAGAAGTAGAGAGGAGATTTGAGTGATCTTTCCCTTTGGGGAACGAGTTTGAATACATCCGTGGAACTCTTTTTGTAGACCGTCTCTGCGGTCTACTGGCAGAGCGTCTTGCCGAAAGACGGTAATTTACATAAGTACTTGTTTTTACCCAGCTTGGCGCTCGGCATCAATGGGCAAAACAATGACTGGTCGGCGCGGAGTCAGTATACTGGGTCTGAGTGGGGAGTTCATGTTAAACTGCGTCATGGTATCTCAGTGGGCTGACACTATATGATCGGTATTAGTCTGGATTAGTACAAGGAGCCACACACACACGCGCGCGCGTCGCTATATTAGTGCAAAATAGTTAACTTGACGTTAAACCCCATTTCTTCTCACCGCCTGTTTTTGTACGAGGTCACATGAATGATTGCGAACCATTGTATCGCGGACAGGAAGGAATGTTGCTTATAATGTCAACTGGCCTCGATTACTTACAGAACGCCGCGATTGAGCCGAAAATTCCAGACTGCGTGGTAAGACATTAAGTAAAACACTACCATTTGATTTTTTTTATTGACTTCGGAAAAATAAAAGTGTAATGTAAAAAGAATATGATAACATTCATTTCGCTTTTATATGAAAAGTCTGATCTGCAATCGTAACACATTGCAAGTGGAATTGCTTCCAGTGAGGTTTGTTCACCTAAATATTACTTCCAGGCGCCATGCAAGCTACAGAAATTCAAATGATATATTTCACTTTTTACGATTTACACAATAAACCAGTTCAGAGAAACTTCATGTTGTGGTATGTGTACCGGAGACTGCTAATCCGACTTTGGCGTCACGCTGACAAGTAACACGATTCATCATGTGGGACTTTCGTCGCCGAGTCTGGGCTTGTTGACAGATACGAATACATCTTTGGTTATGTATACTCCCAAGAGGACTGTAAGTCTCGTTTCCTGCTCAATATATAGTTGTGCATAGTCGTGTCCCCGTACCAGCCATAGGGTGACGTGCATCGTGTCAATGCCTGTCTTATTAATAACGATTCCTTGCGATGTTACATTTGGTATGATCTATCCATCCAATTCATCCTTGTCCTTTATGACTACTGCTATTTCCACATTGATATTGGAATAATGTTCAGTATTCCTAATGATCTTTTGTTTTCAGTAGTTTTAACTCTGATAAAGTGCAAAGTGTTGAGGACGTGTTGTACAACTGAAACTGAAGCTTATTCCTGCAACTATCAGAGATTACTGAAGATAGTATTCTGTATTTGTGAATTTACCTATTATTCAAATGAGCTATTTTCTAACAGATTCATACTCACATATGTGTTCGTCACGGCAATGTTTCTGCCAATGTTATCATAACTTGCTCATTCTGTGCAGGTTGTAGTCGACAATCAATCATATATCAGTTTTGTTTTTATTTAAACGTGTGCGTCATGCTAGCTCACCCGCAATTTAGGTCCACGTAAAATAGTCTGAACTTTTCGCCTGTAAATACCCACCTCTCTAAAACGGTTGGGTCGATGAATCGGCTGCGGATATGATACTGCCAGTCATTACACCTATCAGTGCGCAAAATGGTTTTATCAGATTATTATTACCAGCCGCACCACAGCTATTTGATCATGAGAGACCAATTGTTTGCCTATTAAAGTGTGTTTGTTTGTTGTTTTACGTCACAATCAGCAAGATTCATTGTACATCCCATTGTACACGCATAAAAGCAGAAAATATGTAAGCGATATCCGGCCATACAGGCATTAAAATGGCGAAGCATTAAGATATATCATATTGAACATATAGCGCTCGCCCATAGTTATGTTATGATATACAGTATATACATATATACACATACATACACACATATACATATACATATAAATGAGCAACGCACAAAGCGCGCAATTAGCCATGCCATAGAACCTGATCACCCATTTTGCTGATTAATGATTTATGAAAGCAGATAGTTCAATTTCATATTTGGGTAGTACGTAGTGATGTTGAACACACATGTTGTTTGTTTGACCTTAATCTGACATTTGTACCTTTACCATGTAATATTCGTATGTACTTTTCACCTGCTCCGAAACTGCAGTTTGTGATGAGGATGTGGACTGTTGGATTCTTCCCGTTTCCTATGACATCAAGCATCTGAAGATCAAATGTTAAACTATACATTTGATCATTCGTGAGTCATTTTTGCAGATAATGAATGAGCATGCAGTTACTGTAGTTAGGAGAGTATTTATTCCCCTGTTGAGAACAGTGAAATATTGCGATACCTTGGTCCCTGACAGAGATTGGTTCTATGTACAAAATACAATAATTCATATTAGCAGTGACAATTTACATCTGTTATTTGCCATCTATAGGAATGGGTTTGTTTATTGTTTTATAACTATAATATACTTGAAGTCTTTTTTATTGCATGTTTAATGGCATACATTGCTCATATTTTAAAGCTATGGATGTATTCTACGGAAATGATTTGGTGTGTTTATTGCCGACTTTTTGCACTGATGCAAAATCGTACATTTTAATCCTTTGTACAAACCACAATTCTCTTTAAGGCCTTATGCAAGTATGATAATTACCCCGAGGGTTTGTCCTTTGTACCAGATGTGCTGCAGTTCGGTTGACCTGCTTTGTGAGTAACAAACTCTTCTGTTATTAAAATAGGACTGACACAATGGCACTTCATTGATGATAATTACTGTGAAATGTACTTGTTATGGCTGCATACCTAAGCATTGCCCAATGGACGATATAATTTGTAGCATATACACATCACAGATCTTTAACAATGATCTTGAATAATACATAAATCTTCACCAGGAAAGATTGTAGTATGTGACTGGCGACATTGATTAATTCTGCCATAACTATCTCCTGTGGCACTTTCATTCTGATAGACACTTTCAGTAAGATACCGACATGAATTATGTGGCACAAAGATGGAAGAAGAAAAAGGAATACTTGTGACTGGTTCTAGGGCCATTCAAAGAAATGTCCTTTCTGTGTACATTTACTCACAACCTCAGTTATAATTCTAATCTCTTGTCAGTAAAATAGACGAAATCACTTGAAAATTATTTACCGTTTTACTTGAACTGAAGTTTCAAAGTACACGTCCATATCTGTCTAAAACACAACATTCTGTCTGATAATGATCATCGACTATTCGAAATTACTTGCAAAAGGGATACAGGTTCAGTTTGCCCCGTCACTGTATGTTTGATGCACTGCCATGTTTGTCAATGAGAAACAATGCCTTCATGTCAGAGCTCAGCGTCGCCTTGATCTCAAAGAGACCCATCGTCTCTACAGTGGATTTGTCTTGTTTGATTTACTGAAACATCATTAAAATCGATCATCTCCCCTTTGACTGGGAACAAAGAACGCAAGACAGAGTACATGCCTCAGTGATTTAAGGGGAAAAACTAGCTCTGTCAAGTGATCATCTATCGTCGGAGTTGTTCAAGCGTCAGGAACGCATCTTGGGTGCAGAATCTCACAGTGACATGCAACAAAACATGTCGATATAGACTCAGTTCATTACCTTTGACAGCATCGATGAAATCGTTCTCAAACATCTGAGCCGGTCGTTAAAGTTCTGAATGATGTGACGTAGTAAAGCGAAACTATTGTTACTTTAATTTCATTAATCAATTTGTTTCTGAGGAATCGAAACAATAATTCATTCCAAACAGCTGGGTAGAAATATGTGTCAGTAAATTGTCATCTGATGGACCTTTTGGAAATCATTTCTACATGTTGTATTTATCGTTGTCCGGATCATTTTCGTAAGTACGGGTAAACCGGGAACATCATATTAACTATGATTAAAAAACTATTCATACATATACATAATGTAATCTAAACTGAATAATTTAGTGTGTCCTTAAAGTTGAAAATGGCCTTGTCTGCAATGTGGCTATTTATAATATTTACACCGTTATCACTCAATGCCTGCGTTAAATATCGTCTGGAACCAGATCTATCGTAAGTGCTAAGCCATTGAGACTATTCCGAACCCTCTGAAAGCAATGTCACTGGACAGATGCTGACATTGCAAACAACAACTGTGGCAAGGGGATGCACGAAGGTATTTGAAATACCATTGCCACGGGCCACAAGAAGATTCATCCCCGGAGATGAATCAACACGTTCAAGAGCACAAAGACAAAATGCTGAAGGAAATATTAGCACAGAGACCGAAACGTTGATAGATGTCAGATTAATGTGCAATGCAGCAAGACTGAAGGATATCATATTGATATTGTTTCCTCTTACACAAGCTGTTTCGTGGCTTCCTTTGTACTTCGATCAATGCTTCTTTGATAGCTCTGTGACGGTACTTGCATTTCTGTTCAAGTCGAGAGGGCTTTGTGTCTGCACAAAATTGAATAAATGATGGCAGTGAATGCGTCTGGAGATGAATGTTATTCATAAAATAATTATGGAGAAGAAAAGGGTCTTATAAAAATTTAAATAATGGAAATCTTACACTAGCACGATTTCAAATAGATAACACATCAAAGTATATTGTGTGGTACGTTAAATTATGAGGAGGGACATATATAATCACCTGATCAATATTAAAGAGTAATATTCAAAAAAAGATTTGCAAAGTTTCAAAAACGTGTGGCATTGTCTCTGATGCAATCGTCTCGCGTCTTCAGAGTTTCAGTAAAATTCTTTATCCCTTGATTTCTACTAATAGTCACACTTATTGATTAATACAATGTGATGGAGGTATTGACATACATGTAGAGTCCCTCTATCGCCATGGTAGAACATGTATGAGTGCATTTATTCATGCAGATACTCATACAACTATGAATATGACGTAGCAATAACTATCTGCAAACACGTGTCCCGGGACTATCAGCACTTTCAAATTCTTTAAAATGTTCTTTTGAGCATTTATAACTATTGAGCAGTTTATGACAATACTGATAAGAACGAGGTCTAACAAACAATGTTGACACGAAGAACAGACCAGTGTAAATCGAATCCTTTTTTTCACTGTGATAGATAATATTTCTATTATTTTTGCAGAACAATGACGTCCAACGGCTCCGATGTCCCGACAGCGGGGAACAACATGACTGAGAGCATCTTCTTCTCTTATAATATGATGACATTTCATGAGGAGTTTGCGCCGGCCTCGGTGATGATCGACCGCAGTATTTCCCCTATCTTTTACATCATTGGCGTCTTCTGCAATCCACTTTCTGCTTACATTTGGCTCAACAAGAAGACACGAAGAAACAACTCTTCAGCAATCTATCTGGGAACTTTGTCCATCTCTCATTTTGTGTTCCTCATTCTACATATTTTTGTTGAGCTCAACTATGCCTGGGGTATAAAGACTTACAATGGCCCCATATCGTGTGAAATCTTTAACGTTATATACTATATACCACAGTACATGGCTCCATTGTTGGTGTTGAGTTTCACAGTCGAGAGATATATCGCAGTATGCCATCCCTTCAGTAAAGAGAAATTCTGCACAGTTCGTAGAGCTATAATAGCGGTGGTGATTCTTTACATATCTTCAATGCTCCTCTCAGTGATTCAGGGATACTTCTGGACGTACAATCCAAGTCTTGGGGATTGTGATCATAGAGTTGAAGCTAGACTTGGAGGTCAAACTAGTATTATCAATGTGTGGACATGGATTTCTGAACTGTTGATATTTGCCATTGTACCACTTGCCGCTCTTGTGTTCAACATATTTGTTATCAATGAGATTAAATCACTGACAAAAAGGGGTCCTGCCTACCAGCAACCCGGAAGTGGAAGTCCAACAGCTTCAACCGTTACCCTTCTAACTGTTTCATTTTACCTAATTTGCACGTGGTTGCCAGCTACGCTTGTGTACTCCCTGCAGAATCTGTTCATGGCTAATGATAGGATGACGGCTGAAGAGATCCGAGCGGACCCAGAATGGAGAAGTTATTTCATCTATATTACGATCAGAAAAGCAATCGAAGAAATCACACTGTCAAACTCGGCGTGTTATTTTTTCATCTACTGCATAACGGGGAAACACTTCCGTGATCAAGTCTGTGCATTATTCGGTCTGGAAAAGTGTGTTAGGTCCGAGGAAGTACCACCACCTGCATACAAGCAATACATGGCTGTTGCTAAAATAGACCATGTTACCAATGGCCACACGTCTATTACAAGTGTCTGAAGCTTTGGTTGAGTCGGGGTTCAGCTTTGTGCATTCGATAGCGGAATTGTAACGTGACACGGCATACGAAAGCCATTATTGGATGTCTATGTACTGATATAAAGTGCTTGGCGGTATGTCAATGACGTCTTCTGACAACCTTGGGATCTGCGTAGTCAAGACAGCATGTAGGGAAACATGCAGATGCTTCTCCCCGTGATTGCATAATAAATGTACATCACCCGCTGTGTTGATCTTTAGATGGTACGTTCAACTAGACTGTCGTTCATTGGGAGCATCACTTGATGATTCTACATCTCAGACGTGCTGTGAATAGATATATTCTATAATTAACACACGGTGCTGAGAGTGGACTCATGGATTGGGGATTACAACCCGAATACCATGAATTAACCATTCATACGAGCAGACACCATGTATAGAGTCATGAAGTGTTATTGCATGTCAATTGCTACTGGTGTCGATTTATTCAAGGATGCACGTACACAAATGAATGTGATGCTCTCAGCTAAATATATAATGATTCGTATTAACACTATGTCGATATATCTATATGTTAAAGACATACTTTCATGGTGTGCGTTGTTCATAGTTTTCATGTAAAGAATTTTGTTCGGAGAAGGAATTTGTTGTACAACGACGTAAAGCTCACTGATATTTACTTTATCATATATAGTGTTAAAATATGGATGCGTATACTGTGAGCCAGAAACGATATATCGCTAAAATGTCGCCTACATCGCTTTCGACAGATAAACTGAATTTAAGACAATATCATCACACGCTCCGACAGACCAAACATGAGAACTGGAAATGGAACTTCGGAACGTCATTGCATATACCAAATCCATGATCTTGAGAAAGTAGACATTTTTTCAACATAGCTGTTTCAACATAATTCAAGTGGGAATTTTTTGTTGTTGGTTTGAATATTTCACGGTGTTTTGCCATATATCGTTGAATAGTAAGACTTGAAGTAAAGCTTCAGGATATGGTGCTGGGTTGAACCAGAGCGAGTGTTTGTATTATTACAAATTGTAGGATTGTTGAATCCTACCCGTACTACAGAAGTCGAAGGTACACACAAGAGACATCAATGGTGCATTAAGTTGTCTATTTAACACTGTAGGCATTACAGGACTCTGCCAGGATATCAGACCCGCCTCAGTCACTCATCTAATTGTATACTAGTATTGTATCACGATAACACTCATACATCTAGATCTCGATGACTCTCAAATAAACAGTGGAACCGGGTTAGCGCGGACCAAACTACTGCGGCGTTACAATTCACAAGAGAACCATGACATGAACATTAATCCGAAGTGTCAAAATATAAAGACTTTGGATCTTTTGGATTATCGACGTTCCGCTTTTGTTTAATTATCAATTATTTGCTCTGAGACTTTGTTTTATAAACACTTTGCAAGGGTTTCAATGTGTATTGCCCAAGACAATCTGTTGAAATTATGAGTCTTCCCACGTGTTACAGTGAATATGAGACCGTAAGCTATGTATTACAAGCTAACAATATATGAATACCCATGTAAGGTGCTAAGTTTGATATGGGAAACCCCATTGTATATTTTGATTAGCATCAAACAGAATTGCAATTGACATCAAAGTCATGAAAATCCTTCCTGTCCGTTGCTAGAAATTGGTAGATTTTCCGCAGGCACTTATATTGTTCATTGACGTAAATGTAGATAGTAATACATTAGCATAATTTCAGGATTTGTCTAGTTAATGTGAAAGATACGAAGTATATTGTCATAGAATTCGCTCAGTATGAATACCTACAATGTAAGCTGGTTGTTGAGATATACTTATTCTTGTATATGTTGCCTACATGTACCTGTATATGTCATTTAAGACCGTTGTGAGCTCGCACTTTGCATTATGTTAAAGATATCCGTGGTAGGTATGGTATGTTATGGGATGAGACATATCTAAGAGTTTATTAACACTATTTATTTAATGGAGGGAAGGTTTCCCCGAAAATATTATACAAGGAAAGGTACCTCTCGCATACTACTTCTACAAAGATTTCAAAGAGCATTCTACAACCCTTGCCCAAAAGTTGTTTGATCAGTGTTCTAATATACAAGGCCTTAGAAAAGGGTTTTATGGTAGACATGTGCAAAACATTTCAAAATGAGGCGCATCAGTTACAAAAATGCCTGATGCGGTTCCCTATTTTGACTTGTACCATGTTTTCCGGTGTTTTATAGGTGAACGATTGACTTGCCTTGGCATGTGTTTGTGACGGGTGCTCCCTCTGTGGCTGGGTACGCTCATCTTTTCGCTAACATCTGGTATCATCACTATTTCATAGTGATTCATAAACACATGATAAAGATATGGTCGGAATCTTAGTAACAGTGGAAATAAGTTATGATTATTGAAAAAAGTTAGTGACTTTTATTCACATACTGGTGAGAATATCTTGTCTCATATATGCATGACAAAAGGTCAGTGCAATCCTAATGATGTTTTAAACAATAACAATTTGTGACATTTGTGATGAACGTTATTCTCGATGGGGGCTGGTAAATGAGACAGCACAGCCCTAATTGTGGATTTCGTCCATCATATTGAAGATCGTAGTACTGTTTGAGATCGAATTGCGAATATGACTTATCTATCCGCTGCAATTGTATAACATGATTAGTATGTGTCCGGTTGAACGTTTCCGTTTCACTTTGTTGCAATCAGTTGCAATGGTTATCTGATCTGGTCAGTAGTGAAACCACTGTGGTGCATATGCCGTCATATATACAAGTCGTTTATTCATTATTTTGATTTGTTGTATTTAGGATAATCAGATTAAGCATGAAAAGTGCATGTTTAAAACATCATGTTATCATCATTTACTGTTATATAGTATACACATATATATAATATATATATTTGTTAAACTGTCTGTTCATTCTTATTTATGCTAATTATTATGATCAGCTCATGAAATTAAAGTATTGTTAACTCATTTAGCGTTTGCCTTGTCAGTGTATGGCCGTCGACTGCAATTGTTTGCATTATTTGTGTGTGTGTGTGTGTGTGTGTGTGTGTGTGTGTGTGTGTGTGTGAAATAACGAATTTTCAGAATTGTGTAGTGTTGCCAAGGAAACAAGGAAAAGGTACTATACAACTATATTTGTATTTCATATTACCTATGGCCCTCGAGATTTGGGTTAGGAATTACTATGTGCCGTACTGTGTTGTTTATTGTTTTCCTCATAGAAGTGGGGCTGGTGCTGCATTGGACATTGTCACTTAAATGTCATCTTAATGTGGAAGGTAAGCATATGTGCTGCAGACCATCACGTTTACCAGTTTTGTGAAACCCACGAGCACGGTGTAGTGCGGACAAAGTAGTGACGTCATGCATCACTTCATGGAACTACAATTGAAATTGGTAAACCATCACTGAACACTTACATGTATTTGTATTGGGTGCTACAAGTTACGAGTCAAAAGTAAATTCATCTTATGTAGGTTGTCGTCATAATCCTTTGTACAATGTCAAGTTCCTTTTTGTACATTTTACTGTCATCATATTATGTTATTTATTAATGTTATGTTAGAGGAACGTGCGTATAATCGGTAAATAGATTTCCAATTTTGTATATGTTCTTTAGACGCCATGTGCGATTTTTGCTCCCTGAATAGCACCTTAAACGCTGTCAATATCTGGTGCAATGGGTTATTGCATCACTACATGTACATTAACACCAGAATACATGAATAAGAAATACCAGCAGAGAGTATTAATAAAGAAACACGACGATGTATCAACATCCTTCACATAAGATTTGAAGCATAAATTTCCTAAGGACTAGGTTAGTCCAAGACATATATATCAGACAGGGCGAACAGATTTAATATTGTATGAAGTGATCCTTCTCTTTGAGCCTTGAATGTTGGATAAGAGCGTTAATGGACGATGACTTGTAAGCTTGGGACAATGAGCGTTTTTATCAAATTTACTGACTTCAATGAGGAACTTTTCGAGTCCCAGACAGTTGCAAATTGATTCCCAACATCTCGAGTATAGGAGAGAGGGATTGTGGGGCTTAGTGTTGGCAAGTCTGTCTGTTTCAGACACAAGTAATTGCACTTTCGTGTCCAGTCCTGCTCTCTCCACGTCCGCCTGACAGCTAATTTTGTCAGTGGTATTACTTGCATTTTCCAGCTGAAATTAGTCTCTCTCATATCATTCTAGAAGCATACATCGTAATTGTTATATAATGTGAATGTGAGTTGGAATACCATGGGTGTATCTTTATTCGATAGGTGTATGTCTGACTTTTGTAATTTCTAGTCTTCCATCCCTCGAGTGAAATTTAGCACATGCGCTTTCATGTTTCATTCCACCAACATAAAGGTCACCTGACATATGGTGATTACAATTGTGTATCATGTTATACAATAGGTATGAATACAGTATTGACGTCCATAATCCCATTGATCAAGTTACTGCGATGAAGCGTATTAACATATATGCACTTGGCAATATTTAGTCCATGTACATGTGCCGTACAATACTTCAGCGAACTATGCACTTATACGGTATACCTATTTATTATACATTTAGTGATCAATTACTATATGTATTTCTAAGTTTAAAATCAATATTTCACGCAAGTGAAGTATCAGTTTACATCGGAACTGCTTTCAGTCTGCCTCAATGACACTATGGCTTTTAGAGTAAGAATATGTAAGAAAAAGGAAAATGGATAGGACACCTTTCTATCCATGCTAATGACGTTTATCTCGAATCTTGGTCTCCAGAGAATAATAGGGGCGGTGGATTGCCGTGTGTTATAAGCGTCACGCCGAAAACGCGGGTTCGATGTGCAACATGGTTGCAATGGGGGAAGCCAGTTCTAGTGTCCCCCGCCGTGATATTGCAGGAATATTGCTAAAAGCGGCATAAAACCATACTCACCCACTCACTCACTGTTCATGGTTTCATATTGTAGGTCGTATTTTTTTATATATGTATCTGTACTGCATACCGTGTTCTTCACCTAGAATTTTTATTATCAACATACATCCTTGATGTTGTTGATTTAAGTACAGGGCGAGTGTCAACGTGGAGATTAAATAGCACAGTATTATGTATCGCCGATTTGGAATGTCATATACTGTCAGACATCCCTGGTTCCCAAATAGAAACATCATGCTCCAATAATTTTACAGTGAGCAAACTGTGCCATCATGACTACCATCCATATACGGATACATGTAATGTATATTGTGTTAATATTTACGATAGAACATACATCACGCCACGTGTCACAACCTGTGCGATAGCGGATATGTCGCCTACAGAAATTCAACGATTGCTTTACGACAACGTGAGTAACTCGTGGATCATAGAAACACTGAAGGTTATAAACGAGCTTATTTGGGACGTAATTGCATCGTTCTCCCATAGCTGTTCCATTCGATATGAAAAAGAACGTCAACAATTGTATGTAAACTTAAATTTAGCATTTATCCATCAGACACCCGTAGTGCCCATTGTTTCAAACATATCACATTGTAACAAATTTCATAAGAGCTTAATAACCTGAAAACAATTATAATTTTCATTACACATTGTATGGTATACAATAAATCACATTTCAAATACATTATATCAACATTTTCGTTAGGATATTACACAGAACACATGGCCATCACAATCTAGACTGTAGTCCTTAACAAAAAAGAAATTATCCCTCATATATTCACTGATTCAACGTGTTTCATGCGACAGGCTGCTGTACATTAATCATCAAATATTTGCTCTGGAAGTGACTCGCAAGGTACAGCTGTTGCGAGGCGGTATACTGTGACCACAGCACTGAAGCGTGTTACATCAAGGCTTTAGCTTGACAATACCTGTCAAGACGGTTATCGCCTAGTGATCCCGAATCGCCATTTTAATCACGCGATGGATAAGATAGTTTAGTGCATGGCGCTCCACGTCCAGTATTCTCGTATAAAATGAGATTCATCTGATTATGAATCCTATCATCGGATCAACTAGAACAGACTACGTGGTCCAAACAACATACAATGTACCCATGAAGTGAGGATTCAGCGCTGTAGACTATCTATTATGATAGCATTTACTAAATAAGACAATGCTGAAAGCATTTCTTTATTATAAAAAAGATGATGTAGTAAGTGAATCCTTGAAAGTGCATGATTAGTACCATGTTTCGCATCATTTGTGCAATGCTTAACACATGGACATGATAACACAAAAACAGACATGCTACTCCATATAAGAATAGTAACATACATGCTACTCAGTATAGGAATATTCAATTAACAATTCCTATTATCATTCGTACACACTGGCTTCGTCCATACGGACGTCATTGGATAAGAATGGCTTCCATATCTATAAACTGGACACTGTTGTGTCAAACTAGAAGGGAATCGTTTGACTTGAGCGTTTCGACAATTCCGAAAACGCCTCAGCAGTTCTCAACTCTATTCGCGACAGCAAAATAATGGTATAAGCACCGGCAATACAGAGAAATATATTGTTTATGTTAAATTAGCAATGAGATGTTTCGATTTGTTTTAAGGGTAAGTAACGAAATATCGAATTGGAGACGTTTACATCGATTGAGATGCACAAAAGGTTCACATTTTTCAGTTCAACTTAATCGGGCACATGTACATTTGTTCATGCGTTTCTCAATTTTGAAATAGTTTTGAAACAGTCGAATCCTTGGCACCTGATTCGACTTAGCAGAGATGAAGTAATGATAAATGAATAAGGCATTATCCGGGACAGAACAATCAGATCGAAATACACGAGAATTCGACAAATCTGAGTTCGACACTATGATATTCAACTGAGTATTTTGATCTGCAGAAAAATAGTAATACACATGTACTTCTCAACATTGGAAAATTCCTGATATGGATTTTGGATTTTATTGGTTAAGATAGGCTTCCATAATAATCACATTACAATAAAACACAATCCCAAAGGGCAACCATTAACTCATTATTTGACAGTGCCACGATTACGGTGGTCCTAAGCTGCCATGTTATAAGTACGCGAACAAAGACTGGTCACTCACACTACAGCAATATGCCTTAGTTGTTAACCCTTGTAAGTAACTTGAAGACATGTTACTCACTTCAGCTGTAACACCTACACCTTAACCTGCGTGCAATCACTACAAAGAAACACACTTACGCGTATAATACACTAATCTAGGTCGATTTACAAAATCCAGCAATGACTAACTCTATTTGACCTGGCTTTTCGAGCACGCCCAGAGCAATTTCTATTCGTGAATTCAGTTATTTCTTCGTTGTTTGCACACCTATTGACCTGGTGTCAATGTTATAGATCCGGCACAAATTTTAATATCCTGAGCGAACCTTGTAGAGTAAAACAAACACATCGAATCCATATAATGCTTTGACACATTTGAACATCGGCTATATGGTATTAGTGATATTTATTTTCACTAATCTTTCATTATGCGAGTTGTCAAAATTGTTTACTGAAGTGCCAAATATGGACCATCGATTCGTGAATTCACACATATGCCATGCTATATGGTCCAAGATTTTCAATGAAAGTAAAGGTCTCAGTCATGGCAGGGTTTCATACTGATAAAGTTATATTAATTGATAAATAGGCTCAACAATATTCTTACACATGCATGTGAATGGAGGCACGCGTGCGTAATTGGTACGTAACTTGTCATTACCAGTAACATTATATAATCTATGTAATTCGATGTACCGAAAATGAACTTTCTGTTAAACTACTTTGTGGAGCCACATGCAAACATTAATACATTAATCACTGAATTCATTATTTACTCATTATTCTCACTGGGAATTGATTTTGCATAAATTTATTTAAATGCAAATGCTTAAAGAATTTTTAACTATATTGGTGTTGGAAATAGTAGCAAAATTGTTTCACCCTTAATACTGTGCATGGGGTGACATGTATATGTCAGTTCACTCCATAGCTCAGAAACCTTCTCTTATTCATCATTATGTCCCTATGTAATCTGAAGTGTGTTTATGACATATATCATTAACTTCTTTACAAGTGAGTGAGTATGGCTTTACGCCGCTTTTAGCAATATTCCTGCAATATCACGGCGGGGGACACCAGAAATGGGCTTCACACATTGTACCCATGTCGGAATTCGAACCTGGGTCTTCGGCGTGACGAGCGAACGCTTTAACCATTAGGCTACCCGACCGCCCCAACTTCTTTACAAAACAAGTGTGATGTAACAAATGGACTACATAATAACCACGATCACTACCCCCTAGTACCATTCCTGGTGTAGGGATAGAGTGCCAACCGCACTACTTGTATCACCACCTTGACCAGTAAACTATGTACCTCGCGCATGCTCTCCAGTCGTTTATTGCATGAGTTGGAAACAGTCTCAGTCATAAAGTATCAGTGCGTCAAGAATGATTACACGAATTATATCCGGTCTTCTAACGTTACAGATGGAAAATTACTACATCTCTAATCAGTGCTATAATTACTGCTTATAGTCTTATTTTCCGACAAACCTTCTCTTATAAGTAATTAGAAAAATGTATATGGGCTGCAGGCTGTATATAATCGAGGCAAACCAGACAAGCCTTTGAGTGATGACATGAGCAACGATCCACGCCTTCAAGGTTCGTTGAGGCATAACCACCCGATCCATTTAATCGAACTATGAGCGAAGATAGCTTGGCATTAATTCTATTCAGCTACTCCCACGACAACATATAATTATTATTGTGTGCGTGTGTGTGTCGGGGAAGGGGGGGGGGGGGTGGATTTCTAAAACATTCTATATATATTCTACGTATCGTGTGGTTTTAATTGGTCTTGATTCCAGTGCGCGACACATTTTCATCCGGTAGTGGTTGGGATAACGAAACGCATTGAGACGTCTGCAGCGACCCTGCTGACCGGTATATGTACAGACTGTGATAGATTTTCCTTTTGTAAACATCTGAAAGCCTTTCTCACGAAAAGCAAATTGAGTTATATACGTGCCGCGCGTTATGTTTACATTGTTGCCTTTTAAACTAATTTATTATGGGGTATTTACAAAGACCATTATCTATGTGACATGTAACCACATCAGAATCCCACTTACGATTTACTTAATTCACAATATCCACTGCCTACGGCAAATCCATGAAACCATTCCAAAACATTTGTAAATAACCAAACACCAGTACTTCATTTCCGTCTTATCAGCAACGCGACAGTCGTATATGATATTTCCTTCACACCTACTGCGAGTTGTTCAACTCAGATACACGTTAACAGAAACTTTGCAAAGGGCATTCGTCTGGAAGCAAACTGTGCGTCCCTATCGTACCCTAGGGCCAGCAGTATTACGTCAACCGTCGTGGCTGGCACCAGTGATTGAAGCATTGGAGACCAATGTGCAGTAACGTCAACGCTCCGAAGGCGCTCGGGCCATCTTTCATCGTTAACTCGATACCAACTGCAGTGACCGGGAGGAGAAACGGCAATATACATCGTCCTCACAGCATGGTAAAGTGCCCGCCAGGCGTGTAATGGAAGTTACAATACATTCTTGTCCTGGCCTTGTGGTATATATGTCTGTGGTATTGTGATATTGTTTACTTTAAGGTTGGTTAACATACAGTACAACGTATCAATATCGTGCATTAATCCCCTGAGGTCAAAAACAACGTTCTTTTATTCGAAAAGGTGTGTGGGTATTGTTTTTTACCGCTGTCATCATAAATTCGGCAATATCAGGGACTTCAGATAAGAATATCCCACCTTTTATCTATGTATGAAATCGAACACGGACCTTCAGCCAAACGAACGAACGCTTAACCACAAAGCTAGCTGACCACCCCTTTTTCTGGGAAGAATTCATTCACAAATAATATATATGTGCGAGACAGTGAAACCCTTAGCATTACCAATAACTCATGCTAACTTAATTATACTATACATATTTAATGGGATTATCAAATCTATCTTTCTTGCTTTGTCTGTAATCAAAGTGAGTTAGAGTTCAGGAACTACATATGTTGCTTCGAATCTCATGAAGATCGACTGAAAATGAAGATTCTACTCTTTCTAACATAAGAACTTTTGATACAAAACAAAGGAGACACGGCTGACCTGTCGCCTAAGGCGCCGTAATTCACTGTGGAGAGTTTCGTTCCTTAGGCGTTCCTGAAACATGTCGGGCTTACCTCTCACATAAAGCTGACACATCGTATTATAACTGAAAAACTTTTCAAAGCGATGCCTAACCGAACCTCACTCACTCACTTTAAAAAAATACACTTGCCAAACGTTGAATGGTGCCACTGTGCGTGACGAAATGGTGGAGGGGGGACAGTAAATATTCTTCACACACGTCAAAGACTTTCCTGAAGCAGTGTGTCAAGATAAACCTGCCCGAAAGGCTGTCATATCCTCGGGGATATCACTGTGAATAGGTCTACCACGCCCAAATTTCCTGCCCGTATGCGCTTATCGTAGAGTACAGTTCTAGATCTCTCCTAATTAGTTTTGTTCCGTGGTCCGTCAGTCACCAGGTAAAGTGAGAAAACAACCGACTTAATAGAGGAAACTCGTCTGAGGGTATTGAACATAATTGGTAAATGTGTTTTTAGTTTGGTGCTGCTTTAGATGTATTTGGCGTTTCCCCATCATCCAGTCGTGATACACGTTAAGCACTGCCATAAGGTGGTACAACTCAAATCTTGTTTAGAGCAGCATGAGCCAAGTAAACATTACTCACCAACCTCAGATATGTCAGGCACATGCAGCTGACATGCTTCGATATAACCGAAATACTGTAAGAAACTGCGTTCAGCCCTCCCCACTCACTCTAGAAACTTAATGCTCATGTAAACTTATTCCTGTATTATCCTCCCAGTAAGACGCTAGCACCGCTCATCAGAAATGCATGGTTGTAATTGCAATGTGCCAAGGCAACAAAATTCATCTAAAACTTGCACCACAGGAAAATGTGTTCCTTGTGGGCTGTTTTGCGCTGGTCGATTCAATAATTTCAACAACATGGTCATTGTTCTTCACGTGTTTTCGTTCACCTGTGATCGTCTCATTTAGGAAAGACATATTTCAAATAATATGCTTGGGAACTTAAGTACACTAAATAACTCCCGATTAGTGGAATTATTCATGATATTTACGTTAAAGCTGTATCCTCATGATATCCACGCTGAGGGAAGAGAGACACAATTGCAAAGGTTACATCAGTTGAAACTGAGATCAAGTGTGATACAGTCAGGCCGACAACGATTACAAGTGAGATCTCAAACACGTCGACCTGGTGGCATCCCCTCCGAGCACGCCGAGCTAACACTATAGCACCCCTCACTCCATTACCCCAAGGACAAAAGACGTAAGATACTGAAATGCTTTCAGGCGAAGTGGAAGTCGTTCACAGAAACTTCATTATTGATAAGTGGTACTACTTACGTTTCGACCTTTCAAGACACGATTTACTTCGTGCCAAATAAGCCGGTTACATAATGTAGACTTACTGTCGGTGATTGTTTGATCTGATGTAATAGTACTTTCTAGTGCAATAGACAGAATGGCTTCCATTGTAATTCTGAAGGTCATTCATATATGGCCATTTACAGTGATATACCTGTAATAGTTTCTGGTTGGCGGCCCGGCGTTTCATTCGAAAAGCTGTGTTGGTATTGTTTTTCACCGATGTCACCACAAATTCAGCAATATCAGGGACTTCAGATTATACTAAACACATTTAACGGGATTATCAAATCTATTCGAAAAACGTAGTTTCTTGCTTTGTCTGTAATAACAGTGAGGTAGAGTTCGGGAACCACATATTTTGCTTCGAATCTCATGAAGATCGACTGCAAATGAAGATTCTACTCTTTCTATCATAAGAACTTTTGATACAAAACAAAGGAGATACGGGTGACCTGTCGTCTAAGGCGCCGCAATTCACTGCGAAGAGTTTCGTCCCTTTCAGAGTTTTAGAGTTACAACCCTAAGACTTGCCAAGATCCATTGGTCGTGGGTCGTGCTTTTGCTTTGTTAGCACTAGGCCCGAGCTCGAAGGTTTCAACCAGACAGGTTATAATTAACGCCTGATGTCCACCCTTATGAAGCAGGTCACCCATCATATAACCATAGGACAAATCCAAGCAGGGTCCAAGAAAATCCAAGCAATCAGTCAAATAACGAAGTGTAAGCCTAACGCGACTGGGGAACTCGAAGTCAGCAGTTCTCAGAAGTTCACGGCATTCGGCAGGACGAATCTCGGTTCGAACCCACGGCCATAGGAGACATACCCTAGGGGCCAAACTCTGCATGTCGAATTGTGCCCATGTAGAAGACTCACTCATGTCCCTTTTTGGAATATTAAACAGGTCGTGAGTACATTCCTCGTTTACAATGAGACTATGATAGAAAGATTCAGCATTTACGTTCATCGTTGACATGGGTGAGGACGACAGTTATCACTTAAAAGGTATCATGATCATGCCATTGAATTCACTGTTCAAGCACAAGAGTGCCCATATCCATAGTGTCGGTAGATTAAACAAACGGAGCCAGAATCACAACGTAATCTAGAAACACAGGAAGTGCCCTATTATCTCCAATATTTCGATTTTACTGCCGTTACTTGAGTTGATGTTTATAATTGACTGCACACTTTAACCTTCATCTCAATGCTTTGCGCTAACATCCTTGTTGATTTATAGTCAGCATATAGTAGCACCACTGACTTTCCATGATACGAAATTACAATATCCCGAAGAGCATGATAAAGTAGGCATTACATTTCCGATTTCAAGTGCAAACAAACCTATTTTCTAATTAACATATATGTCCTTCCATCAATCATCATGGTTTATCGCAACCATTCTTCAACGTGCGAACCCCTCTAACTTTGTAGGTCTTGTTGCTATTTATCATAACTCATATGTCAGTTCTTATATTATCAACTTGACAGTTAATCTTTGCAAGGGTAGAAGTAATCTTGTGAATCTTTTACAACTATCGCTATCTAGATATCAGTATTGGAAAATATGTCTCAGAGGAAACAGTGTCCACACTCGTTTTGTCTGGAAAGTTGACGTATATCGTGTGGTGGCTACAGACGCTCGACCTCCTTTGATATATTTAGATGCGGTCTACAAAGATCTTTACGAATCTGATGCAATTTATTCACCCCATCGAGATTAAGACCAGACATCGTGCACGAGAAGCCTATCACACGTCCATAGGAAAGTAACAGACCATACGTAAATGGGGTGAGGATAGTTAACGACGTTGAATGGAAACGAATCCCAAAAGAATGGGGAATGCTTAGAATGCCATAGAAACGACAGGTAAGTTATTCGCTAGATAGCATGTGAAAAGAACATTTAAGTTAATATGTGTTGAAACAAACCTGTAATACAAGATAACGTTATGGTGAATAATTCGAATTGTCAGCTTCATGTTATCTGGAAATTGTTCTTTCTGACAGTGGTACGAGTATGAATACTCAACGTGTGGTGTGATTGGACACAATATATCGTTAGTGTCTGGATACAGTGTAACTTCATTTTCAATAAAAAACTATTGGGCGGAAGTAAATGCTGATATGAATACAGGTGGATTTACACTGGGCACATGATTATTGGATATATTAAAAAACTGTCACAGTCATATTTGGGTAATAATTACGTTTCATTGAAATGAACCAATCAGGACAAAAATGTGTTTGGAAAATGGAATTTGAAGAGTTTGAAGATTGTTTGAATAAAGGCCTCGGAATAAACTGTAGTTTAGTTTTTGTATTGCGTTGGATGTTTTTTGTTCACGCTCTCCAGACCACCTTTGATGTCCTTCTTCTCCTATGTCTTTTGTCCTACGCTGCTAAAGCTTGTGTAGAGCGTGCTTGTTTTAGACTGTTTACGGTACCAAACAGACATCATCACACAGTGTAACATCTCCGCACTAAACCTTTGTGACCTCCTCCTTTCACTTACTTGTTTTGTTACATCCCCTATGAACAACCACCCACTCATTTGCTTCTGTGAATGGATATGAAATTCGTACACAAGATCTTAGGATTCTGCCACACCTAAGGTATAGGTTATTTAAACTTTTCTTTTATGTGACAGATATACTAGTCAGGCTTTGATGTTCTTTTTGCAAAGAAAACAAAGTAGGTGCCCCGTAACCTTTTGTTTCGTCTACATAGAGGACTTTATGACAGAAGATAGGGATATATTTCTAATCCATGTTGGAATGGCTAACTGTTGATACCTTTGATGTGACGACTTTTTTGTATGTATTTTAGTAACATTGACAAGTTTTCTGCGTTTTGTTAGAGGTCATCTAAATCATCTTTAATGAAATATATAGAAGTCCTTTTCCATTATTGTCATTTATTTCTTCGTTGCACCAATACAAACCTTCACACTCATATTTAGGTAAGATTGGTGGAGCGAGTGGGTGAGACTGAACACCGATTAGAACACTAATTAAGTTTTATCACGGCGTGTCACCTTAACGTGTGAGAAACCAATCACGAGTGTGATGCTGATAAATGTAAAATTAATGCATAATCAGAGCATTCTCTCAGCCAGTCATAAAATGTTTTAAATAATATTTCTAAATATGTTCGCCTGTATCTTGTAACTCAACTGGTATAACACATCTTGTTCTTATTCCGGAAACCCATTGTGTTTACATAATTCAATATATTCGTCATTAATTGCAACTCCACTGGGTATTTTTATATGCGAATGGTGTTGAAATAATTTTATTATATCCGACGCCAACACACAGCTCCTATCAATCAATATGTGCCGGACATTCTTACTTCATGTAAGCTACATATGTACAAATCATCACTGACAGTTTCTTTAATGCTGCGAAATAACATGTCGACAGGTGCGTGACAGCGTGTGGCATGGCGCCCTTGGTACATTTCCAAATCTGTCTCTAAGCGCATGACATTTTACTTCTTTGAAATTCAGTGGCGCCACTGATGTAAAAATAACTGACGTGGAACATGGGATATTTATGGTCGAGATTCAGTTCATATTAAATATGGAAAGAGTTTTATAGCTTTATTGTAACGTTATAGCGTGTGAGTGAATCCTTTTCACGCCGTTTCGAACTTACAGTATTCCCGTTACATCACGGCATCAACTTAATGTGGAAAGCTAAAAGTGAAGAAAGTTTTGGACGTGTACCACATTGGTAAAACCGACCAGCACGGGTACGTTGCAGATAAACCAAGCTTAATAATCAAAACGAATCTTGGATTCGTACGCATGATCATAGGATTCTGGAACACCTAAGGAACACAACTCTGCACAGTGAATTACGGGGCATTAGACGACTGGGCCACATCACTGACTCACTCTCAGTAACATACCCCTATGTTGCATGTGATAAGAAACATATACCCTTCACAAAAAAGAAACGCGAAACGGATATTTTTGGCCATAACGGCAAAATTAGGGGTGCAAAAGGGAAAGATTTAATGTCTTATAGTGTCAGTGACAAATTTCCCGGATCACATTGATCACAACTAGGGCAGGAGATGTCAGGCTGCTGTGGGTTCCAACGGGGCACATGCGCATCGTTGATGATATCTGACCATCAACTTGGACTTTTCCTGTGTACCGATAACTGAGATTAACACAATCACCAAGTGTTCTTGCCACAGCCTTCTACGGTTCCTCGTATAAATGTATGATCCTACCGCAAACAAATCTGGCTTTGCGTTCCGTTTTTGAAGAGTATATTTGTAATAAATTAACAAAAAGCACACTTAAGCGTTGTTAGATATATGTATGCGTTGTTGACCCATTGCATATACAGCGGAATGAAAGGTGTGCTATTGTGGTAAGTACCACACATATATACTTACATATTACATATTTTACCTGGAAGTTCATAAATCAGGTATCATTCCTGCGTCTATTGCATGTTTCCCTTCACACCAAAAATAAACGTACGTGTATGTTCTGTGTACACCATTTTGTGCTACAAATATGTATAGGTTTTCAATTTGGGCTGATTTGCAACTAAACTGTTTTGTCCACGCCGAAGACACGGGTTTGATTCCCAAAAGGGGTACACTGTGTGAATCCCATTTCTGGTGTCCACCGCCGTGATATTGGTGGTATATTGCTGATGGCGGCGTTAACCCATACTCACTCACTCACTCATTCTCCAACAATGTACATGCAGGGATCAGCTGAATAGTTACCCCGACCTTCCTGTACGGCAGACGCTCTTGTAGGTCAGGAGATGCTCAGACTTCGCGAACACATGATGCCACTTTTATTATGTTCCAGTGATTTTTACGAATAGGTGTGATCAAGTACTGAAATTAGTCTATTCTATATGATTGTTACCATAGCATTTTTAACGAGATATCACGCAAATTCAAAGCTTGATGATGAAATGTTAGTCTGAAAATACCAAATGAATAGAATACATTGACGTTTTTTCTGTTTCATGGAAGCCACCACCCCACTTATCAAATTCGTAATACCAAATGTGTCAATGATATGATTAAGAGAATTCCCATGGTGAATGTAATGATATTTCACTGGGAATAAAATCCCAAGAAAGGCGGAACGTCAACGTAAGTACTGAATCCAGGCTTAAAAAAACTAAGTGATATCATTTGAGCGTAAAACTGAATCTAATTAACGAGGGGCAGTATTTCAAATGGCTTATCATTTCGTCTACATCACATCTTACAAGATATACATCTTATATTGTGTCACACATTTCTTCTCCAGTGGACCCAGTCAAGGCATTTAGATACAAAAACAGAACTTGAGCAGCAAACAATACCACTAGATCCACGCCTTACCCGAGTGAGCGCAGGTAATTGCTTTATGGTTATTTGCAATGGGGAATCAAACCCGGGTTTCGTCTTTTAAAGCTAGGATAACACCCAGTCCTCAAAATGAACCAGAAACATTCATAAATTCACTGTGTACAGCAATCACACTGTTTGTATTACACACTAAGTACCCGTTATTGTTATCTGATAGTGCAGTGTATATCTGGTGTATACTATTATCATATCTTCCCTTCTTAAAAAGGAGGGACGTTGGCGAAGACTAGTGGTTAAAGCGTTCGTTCGTCATGCCTAAGACCCGGGTTCGATTCCCCACATGGGTACAATATGTGAAGCACATTTCTGGTGTCCGCGGCCGTGATATTGCTGGAATATTGCTAAAAGTGGCGTAAAACCATATACTCACTCACTCACTTAAATACCCCTGCTCTGAATTGATTGACAAAGCCTCAAATCGGTTTCATTCATGTTTGTTTTGTAAACGTCGATATTCTGTTTCCCATCCCGTGCAGCACATGAATGCGTGTTTCTACCGAGTCAACCCAGTAGCATTTTCACAGACTGGTGCAGTAGATCACTAGCTTAGTGTGTTAAGTACGAACCGGACTAACTGATACCGTGCATCATACAGTGGCGATTTATATATACCAATGTCCGTCGTCATTGACGCTTTAGTAAACATTGTGAGTTATAAACATGATCAAGATAAATTATCTGTAAATACGTGTAACATAATCATAGCATTCACCAACAGCTCAAACCGTAGTTATCATCCGTGTTGATTGGGTATTTGCACGCCAACTAGCCATTATCTTGCTGACTGCTTCCTCTTCATCAGATGGGAAGATCGATGTTTGTGAAGTATAATACTAGTCTGAATTTACCCATGGTAAATACTAATTAGCTGCTTAAATACAACCTTACACCAGCTTAATCACGGCGGCTCCCATAGGAGTAACCAGATTGTTGATTTCCAGACAGGTGTGGTTTTAGTGTGGATTTCTACCAAAGAATGCAAATAGTCTAGACTTCCACATTGTGTGTGAGCACCAAGTGACTGCAAATGGGATAAAATCACAACGATTCGTTTTGTTTCTGCTAGAACATGGTATACGTTTGCTATACAATTGTTGAGGTTTATGGAATCACAACCGCGATGTCTGATCAACATCCTGCCGACAATTCTAGGGACCTACAAATGTTTTGCTTGTTTGTTCTTTGACGCCGCATACTACAACATTACAGCTGTATGCCGGCTAACATTCTCAACACATTGTACAATGCAGTTATCGGATGTTCGCGTTCCTAAATCTAGTTTATTTGAAATTTCGACATGAAATTTCAAATTTCCTATGACACTGTCAAAAAGCCCGTCCTTTCTCAAATGCTCCCAACCTGTTGACCAGTGTCCGAATTGATGACGTCCGGTCTTTGGGATTCAGGACAGAGCGACAATCAAGCAGAATACAGGGCTAAATGCACAAGCGGATTTCAATGCGGGTGGATTTTGAAAATACAGATTATAAGCAGCGGGGAACACAGCGCTGACTTGCGTCTTCTACAAGAAACCTAAAATAACAAAAACATACTCAGTGTTAGTTTCATATTACATCCCTAAACTGAAGTCTTGTCTGAATGTATCACACCTTGTATCCGCGCAAGTGTTTCTTAATCAAATTATAGTTATTTTTCCCCAAGAAGGCGTTCAAAGGTTGTAAAGGGGTTGAACGGAATAACCTTCTTGTCAAGATATCTCATTCAGATGTGTTCTGGCCACAAAACCGAATTACTGTCTCGCATCGCTGCGCGTCCGTATAACTATTTTGGCATCCATCAAGGCTCCATTGTGTGAACCAACCACGCACCAAGCAATAACGCTGCCTGTGGGTCTTTCCACAATAAAATTCAGCCGACAATGGATGAATAGGGTTACACTAGCGTCAAATTTTACCATCCACCCCAAATTCACACATGTAGTAGATTAGGTTGTCGGTGTGTTAAAGGCTTTTGGGGGGGTATTTTTCAGAAGAAGTCGGATTTTCATTTGCATTAGTTCGTGTCACGATATAGGTAGAAGACCTCTGCCATTATACTAACGGAAAGGGTAACTATTCTTCATATAACGTCCAACAAAAATAAATTTTATTTATTTATTCTGAAGTTGAATGATGCATTATTCTTTCAATACATATTCATGAAGAAAGACATCGCTTCAACTTTAAGATCATGATTACCATGTTAATCGACGGCGTACAATTTGCAGGTTTTCGTGTATGTTGGTAGCATGATACACACACACGTGGTTTCTAAATGTGAACAGCACACAGTGAATATTCAGCTATCAGGTGCTCATAAAAAAAACTTTTGTTAAACCCGTAATTAACGCTTATCCAATGCGCCGGCCTGCTTAAAATCATTGTCTGCTCGCCACGGGTAACAGGAATGGAGCAAAAGAAAACTGCCAGGCATTTATAATGTTCATCGAAACACAATATTATCCATATTGCCGTCCACGTTTGACTTCACGTCAACAAAAGAAACATATTCGGTTGGTATATGTACACCTACGGAAATGATACCAAACTGCCATATCAACAGTTCGGACAATTCCTGGTTTCAGACCAATTAGCGGCAGAACCTACGCCACCGGTTGAGGGAGCACAACATACTGCCCCTACGTCTAGAGATACCAATTGTGCTTCCAAGTCACCGTCAGGCACGCCATACACATTGTAGACAGCATCCGACGTCTGGAAGACCAAACTGGAACAGTATTCTGTTGAGATGAGTCTCTGACGATCGTACAAGGTGTCCAGGAGAACGTCATAGCGACGCTTGCGTTGCTCAAGGTCGTCAGTTCAGGGGTGGAAGTGTAATGATATAGGGTGGCAACACAACTCATCATTGTTAATGGCACTTTGACTGTCTTATGCTACCGGCACGATACCATATTCTACCTTGGGTGCAAATGCAGGGACGTAACGTCACGTTGCAGCAGCATAAAGCCCGCCAACACGTAGCATGTCTTGTAACGGAATGTTTGAGGCAGCATCCCATTACTGTACTGTCACCGCTGGATGTTTCACCAAACCACCCCGCTATAGAACTGAGTCTGGGATGAGATCGACGACGCCTCCTAGAGGACCAGAACCAGTCGGTCACGCTAACTCAGCTGGGCCAATATTTGGACATTTGAGATAACACCCCCAAGGCTTTTTTCCATCATCTGGTGTCTTCATTACACCGCCGCTGCCTCGCCTATGTCAACGCAAATGATGGTCATAACCAATATTGAAATTGAGTTGTCTCATGTTACCAGGTATGGGTTTTGTGATTGTATTTGCCATGATTAAACCGCGACCAGACGAAGGACATAACATAACATAACATTAAATTTTACACCACTTTATATGAAGCTTTATATGTTACTTTTTTAGGATTGAATCAACTGCTCGTGTCATTCAAATATCAGACTAGATATTTACCAACCATACGTTGTACTTGTATATGTTCAGAACTGTAATGTTGTCAACCCCGTAATATTAAATCAGATGTATAGAATTGTATATGTTATGGAAATGCGGACCGATACATCAAAACGCCAAGCGGCCAGCGGAAGTAATAAGTCCTCGAATTCACTAGACATAAATTAAGCACAATCCCTTATAGCGGGAACTTATCGATCTTTACAATGATAGCCTTAGATATTCATATTGACCTTCTGAAAACCGACGCTGCCTTCTATGACGTATCGTCAATCATTTTAGGCTGTTGGTGTGGGAAAGATCGATACCAAACTTTCATAACAACAACCCAAATCACAGTTCAATAAGTATTTGCTTGCCATATATCCTGCGGGGATGACATTCAAAACGTACAAACACTCCATTGCCGATATATTCAATAAATATTTACCTGGCGTAGATCCTTAGAGTATTACATTAGAAGATTGTAAAAAAGACTGGCATGTTGCAGCTCACAGTTGCGTGAACGCCTTTTGTTCTGTACATTCCTAGCCTTTCGTACAGTTTGACAAACTTGTCATCCAGTGAGTGCTCAAATTAGAGACCATCGATCGAATTCTTCGATAATGTGGCTCATGATACAGAAGCGGTTTCGTAGGCTCGAGGCAACGCAACCTACACTCAGAGTGTGAAATATTCTCAAACGTTATCCTTTAATGAAAGGATGTATACTGTCAGGGTACTAGAATGGTTTCCTAATGTATGACCAAGCAAGATTATTGATAACCTTAGGTTCCTCCTGTGAATTGGAACCAAGCAGTAATCAATATATCTACTGTCACAGACACAATATTCATCCTTCACATAGGTTGGTGGAAAGATGCTTCACAAGGTTAACGCTATGTGTTTTGGGGACGCGAGACGACAAATGAGAGCGATCGTACTTTGCCAAAAGTTTCCTTCCCAGTTTAGATTTTTTTCTTCTTTATTTATCTATTCGAAAAGGCCACGCCGAGCTATAATAGCAAAATATGTCATTCAGCATCTATCAGACATTTTTAGGTGTGAATTAACAGAATTCTGCCGACTCGGATATTCCCGAACACCGTTATGTCGAACTATTATTCAAAATATGTTACTCGTGGTCCTAACGTCTCCGTACTGTTTACCTGCATCTCGAAACCCAGCAAATCCCGAAGGTACTTTTCGTTCATTTTACTTTGATAGTTGTTGAACGGCGCACACAGCAATATTACAGCATTTGACGATGGCGTAAAATTAATCGAACCTGGACCAGGAAATCCAGTGAATCCTATTATCACTATCCACGCCGTGGCCGTGTGATGACGCGCAATCAACTAAGTCCCCGTGACTCACCACCTGATCTTCTGATGACAAGCATGGGTTGCTGGGAACACACTCGAACCCGAAATATCCGCTGGTCACGTCTAAATTTTGCGTATTGGACATGACTGCGTGCGTATTGTTATAACACAAATGCGCAGAGGCAGAATCCAATGATTAATGCATCAAATAATCATTTATGTATATGTTGCTCCTATTTAACTATAAAATTGACGGTAATGATTTTATTATCAAATCACAATGCTGTTTTGGCGAATGACCTACAACCTTCAGGCAATGTCAATCCTAATAATAGATTTCATCATGACGTCAAAAAAATGTACACTCATCAACAGAAATTAAGCATCTACGGCTAATGCAAGGGAACCTCTAGTTCCTAAGACCAGATTCTTGGCGTCGAAGCGAGAAATTAAAGAAAGGATGGACAAAGCGGTTAAGCAAATGTAGTACTTAGTGACCTACTGGAACTACCTCTGTCAGGTGCCAATGTCATTTTACTTGCCACGACCTGGTTACCTCGGTCTGTTGCAGAACACCGCATGCGTGGCTGGACTCTCCTCTCCCAGTGTCACTCACATGCCCTATTGCGTACTTGCAGAATCCCGGGGTAAAGGTTTTAAGCGGATTTTGACGATAAAAAACTCCATTTGATGCTTAAGGTCAATCAAAATGACGGTTCCCCACAGGCCAGCTAATGGTCAATCCAATGTCTTATGGTCGTCTGGAACACGACTCTCTATCATGCAACTACATTCATAACCTTGACACCATGCGGTATTTCTTCTAGAAGAGAGGAAGCTCGACAAAGACAGTGACATTATTCTTGGAACCTGCTGTGCGTACGTCATTGACATGTATGTTTGAGCGGAAACGTCCTAGAATTAACCAGACCCCTTGTAGAGCAAAGACGCACCCCGCAAGCCATTACGGTACAATATAGTTGACCCTTTAATGGTACATTTGCCTCCAGCGTCGTCATATATTTGCCCCCAGCATCGACAAGAATGTATCCCTTGGGGCACCATCATATGGTATTTAAATTCGCATTAGACGAGAGAGACTTAAGACTGAGATGAGTCAAACTGTAAACATAATTTTGATGTAAGACAACCAAGATTTGCCAAAAATACATGTAAACTCTTACAATTTGCAGATACGAATATATAATTTTATGTCAGTGTTCACGATTTCTAGGCTATCATCTTCAGTGTGTAACATTCACGACATGTTGTGATCGAAAAAACATATTTGCAAAGAGATAGTTTGATGATTAGAAAACTTGTGATTTGTGTTCAACATCGACTTTTGCATGTCAATATGACATACAATCTGATCGATATTGCAATGGGAACTAGGAAAATCATATTTATTAGCAATACCACTTTGATCGGGAAGAATATTCTATTGAGATTACTCCTGATTGAATGCAACTCAACAGCAGTCACAAGTCACAGTTACAGGAGTTGCACATTGCAAATCACAATCTGCAGTCTATAGTGACAGTCCGGTCGCATCGATCACTCTCATTCCACGTTGAAGTCCTGGAAAACGATTTTATGACGGTTTTGTAGGTTTGTGTTTTATGTGGTCTTCAAAATCATACATTGAGGTATTGAAATACTCTGAAACCACCATAAAAGTGGGAACGGATTTTCCAAACTACTGACTACGTGTACGCATTCATGTCGTTAGAAAACATGTGAAATAATAAGTCCCATCACTTGAAGGAAAGTATTATCGATAAATGTAAGCGTACAAAGATAATACTGTTTGAACATAGCTCTTTTTGTCATTTTTGCTAGAAGATATATTGCAATGAATTAATCACCGACTTGATTTGAACCATTGATCACACTCAACACACACGAGACTTCAACTCGATCAACGTTCCAAGGCGCACTCAAGGCTACATAAGTTAGTTCCCTTGAAACATTGACGCTATTGGTTTCCTCGCGGAGCTCCATGACAGGAAGGGTTAGCACACCATGGCATCAATATGAAGTTTATCTAAAAAATGAGAAATACATTCAAAGTTTGGACAAGTTGCAATTTTTAAATAAAGCGTCCATTTTAACCAAACGTATATCTTATCATGTTCTTAATAATGCGTTTGGCTGGGAAATATCCCTATCCAAGTACTTTTTATACGAATACAGGATGCTCACATAACTTCCAAGAGCAACACAATCTCATGATCATAAATGTCATTAAGGAACAATATATGGGGATCAGAAGGGGCACTTGATGCCTTGATGCCATTAGAAATATGCGGGTCTGGATAAGTCACAATAATTTGGGAGGCAAGTCCGATCTGATGCAAGTTTTAGATGTTTACCACTTTGGTGAAACCCACAAGCAAGGTTATGGTGGTGCAAAATAAAACCTAGATAGATAAGCAGGGCAAACCTGGGGGTTCGAATCCACGATCATTGTTTTCTGTCATGTTTTCTGTTTTTTCTGAGACGCAGCTCTGCGGAGCGAATTACAACGTCTATGCTATCCTACGAATTGTGACTACACCGTTGCATTCTCGATCTCATCGTAGACTTGCATTGTCACTGAGTGACTATAAATATAGCTGCAAAACATACCAGACATAGTTTTGACGTTGGGCGTAATATCTTAGCTGATAGTGACGTCACAGCATTGGTTACTATTATGACAATGGCACCTTCTCAATATCGATGACACCCCTTTTTGACTACAGCAAATCCTAAATTGCAGAAATAATTTATGAGTGAGTGAGTTTGGTTTGAGGGTGCTTTGAACAATATTTGAATCAAATCACGGCGTGTAAATATTCATTTCCTGTGGAAAGAAAGCTCGCCGTTGACCTATACGCTGAGAAACTACAGGTAATCTCGATTTATTATAAAGTCGTGTACTGAGACAGTCAGGATAGCATGAGTCAGCTCATCATATCCGAAATAAAGTTCACAACAATACATATTTTTAATGTATATTTGCATTTATAGTATCCTGCCTGGATCTCACTGGTTTAGACCGTTTCCTCCACGTGCTGTATACAGTCCTCCACAATTGAAATAACGTCATTTGCCTAATGCTTGCAAGGCAACTGTTTCTTCAAGATTGGGAAATCTGACGGTGCCAAACCTGGCGAATACCGAGGACGGCCAATGAGTCCAACGCCACAGTCAGGCATTGTACTCATGGCGACAACACACCTTCAGTGAGCTTTCAAAGACAATCAGCCTTGATAATCTCACACAGTTTCATAGCATATTGACATAATATTGGCCACTAATGGTCTAACCTTTCGGGAGATAGTCCACCAGTATGATGGAGAGTGGTCGATAGTCCTTAATAACATTTGGTGTATTTTAGCAACATTTTCCTGGGTGGTAGCAGTTAAGGGTCTTTCCGAGTTTGGATCATTTTCCAGGCTCTCTCTTCCCGTCTTGAACTCCGCTGACCGCTTCTTAACAGTGGCAAAGGAATACGCATCATCCCTTGAAGTTGACACTATATTCTCATCGATCGCTGTTGGAGTTAACCCTTTCAGTTTGAGATACATGATGAAAGCGAGGTAGCCAATTTTGTTCATTTTGCAGGCAATGATACCCAGTCGCTTTGATGCCTGCATAAATATGCTGCAAGACTGAGTATATGGTCCAAATGCAGATTGAAAGGAACGAATTGTATTTAACACGTGCATGATGTGTGTGGGTGTCGTATACATCCTTTGAAGTGAGGCTCAGAACTTGTCAGTCACCCCTCGTATGTGTGACTGGAATGTTTTGTTTGCTTGTTGTTTAACACCGCACTCAGCAATATTCCAGCTATGTGACGGCGATCTAGAAAATAATCGAGTCTGGGCCAGACAATCAAATGATTGACATCATGAGCATCGATCCACGCAATTGGGATTGATAACATGTAACAACCAAGTCAGCGAGCTTGACCATGCGATCCCGTTAGTCGCCTTTTACGACAAGCATGGTCGCCTTTTACGGTAAGTATGGGTTGCTGAAGATCTAATCTACCCTGGATCTTCACGGGTCGGTATGTTATCCCATGTTACATCCTAACGGAGAAACAGCATCCTCAGCTGTTATAATATTCGAATGATTCATGTGTAGTCAAGTTAAATATATTACATGACATGTGACCCAAACACTATTTTGAACTGATCGTATCTTGAAAATAGGTCTGACACCCACCATGATATTTGAAACTAAGGAGTTAGCAGCACATAAAAAATACATACGTAAAAGGCAATTATTCTTATTGCTTTCTAAAGGAAGACGCAGATAAACCTGTCCAATATCATCATGTTACGTATCGTTAAACCTTTGGCGTCTTGTATCTCATTTTTTCGTAATCAATGAATATTACTGTCTACTACGCGTTTTCGCCTATCTTGTCTGAGTTTGAACAACTAGCGTCGTCTCCCTGCTCAGACTTCTAGATCTTCGGTGAACACAATGAATCACTCATAAATCCTTCAAAATACTCTCAAATCATAGCCTAACGCTGTAAATCCCTATATATAATTAATCAGTCAATGATATTAATAAATCATTCTGTCTGCCTCTGTAGCCGGTGATTGTGATGTATGGCAAAGTCCACGACAGTTTTTCTTTGGCTTTGATAGTCAGTGTTATTTCAAGCATCAGCGGTCACAATGTCAGTTCGTACTAGGACACAAAATAGAAGTGTAAATTAAATAAATTACGGATATTGGAAGCGTAGATTGGATAGAGAGACCGATGCAGGGGCCTTGATCGATTAAATGGAGAATCACCACAACGAACATAGAATTGGGCGTTTTATTTATCCTTGTCGTGTACTAAACAACTTGTTTGTTAACTGCAGAATAAAGAACTTGCTGTAAAGGCAACAATAAAGTAGCGATAGCAGTGATGTACGATGGTGTGCGTATTGACTCAACTGCCAGAATGAGGCCTATTCCGGACTAAGTGTATAAAATAAATCTTCTTACGACTACGTGTATACTTGAGTGAACACATGAAAAGGATTGGCCTGAGACATGTTTGGTGCAGTGTCATGACCATGAAATCAATTGCGAGAAGGCGAGTTCAGTTCAGCCGCAGCAGATGACTATGATGTGCAGATTATATTGCACCAGACTGCCAATAAGTATGATGTGTCGAATATACTGCAGCAGACTGCTAATAAGTATGACGTGTAGATTATGCTGCGGACGACTGCTAATAAATCTGATGTGTGGATTATGCTGCAGCAGACTGCTAATTAGTTTGTTGTGTCGATTATACTGCAGTAGACTGCTAATAAGTATGATGTGTCGATTATACTGCAGCAGACTGCTAATAAGTATGACGTGTAGATTATGCTGCAGAAAACAGCTAATTAGTCTGTTGTGTCGATTATACTGCAGCAGACTGCTAATTAGTCTGATATATAGATTTTGCTGCAGCAGACAGCTTTTAGTTTGATGCATCGATTATACTGCAACAGACTGCTAATTAGTCTGATGTGTGGATTATACTGCAGCAGACTGCTAATTAGTCTGATGTGTAGATTATGCTGCAGCAGACTGCTAATTAGTCTGATGTGTAGATATGCTGCAGCAGACTGTTATTAGTCTGATGTGTGGATTATACTGCAGCAGACTGCTAATTAGTCTGATGTGTCGATTATGCTGCAGCAGACTGCTAATTAGTCTGATGTGTAGATTATGCTGCAGCAGACTGCTAATTAGTCTGATGTGTAGATTATGCTGCAGCAAACTGCTAATTAGTCTGGTGTGTAGATATGCTGCAGCAGACTGCTAATTAGTCTGGTGTGTAGATATGCTGCAGCAGACTGCTAATTAGTCTGATGTGTAGATATGCTGCAGCAGACTGTTAATTAGTTTGATGTGTAGATTATAATGCAGAAGACTGCTAATTAGTCTGATGTGTAGATTATGCTGCAGCAGACTGCTAATTAGTTTGATGTGTAGATATGCGGCAGCAGACTGCTAATTAGTCTGTTGTGTAGATTATGCTGCAGCAGACTGCTAATTAGTCTGATGTGTAGATATGCTGCAGCGGACTGCTAATTAGTTTGATGTGTAGATTATGCTACAGCAGACTGCTAATTAGTCTGATATAAAGATTATGCTGCTGTTACCAAGGACAATGTGATATTCGTAGCGATTTATCAACTTTGAATAGAGATAGGGGATAGATATAGTGATAGCTGAGTCATAGCGACAAAAAAAAACGACAGAGGTTATGAAATGGAGTGATATTATAGATACTACAGACAGGGGAAAGATAAAGTGATAGATACAGTGTATATAGACAGAGGAAAGATAAAGTGATAGAGATAATGCAGACGAATGAGAGATGAAGCAATAGATATGATACAGAAAGATGGTAGACAAAGTGATAGAGATACATCTACTAGAGACAAATGAGAGATGAAGCGATATAGATAATAGAGACAGATGACAGATAAAGTGATAGAGATAATACAGACATTTATACATTTAGAGATAAAAGGAAACAGAAAGACAATCATATTCAGGGATGGATATAAATAGGATAAATTAAAGTTGATTTTCTGTTGTGGCTCGGCTACATTGATAATACTCTTTTTAATTTCTTGTAAAACTGGTTCGCCGGATTCAGATGCGTTCCACAAATTACAAGCTGTAATACAACTTACGAAACAGCAAGACGTTAGCTCCGTTTCACCCACGATCCAATAATATAGATGAAAGATTGCTGCCTAGAGGACCTTAAACCTCACTCTCTGTACACACGTTGGACCCATTCTCGACCCACTGGCTAATCTCTCGTCACAAGACACGAGACATTGACATAGACCATTACTTCATCACATCTCCTACGTTCTCTGCGACTAAAGTAACTCATTTCATCTTTGATAAGGGGGACGTAACTCTCATCGATCGACTAAGGGCTCAATTATAGGACCATTCATTATTTGCCCGGTCATACAAGGAGGCAATTAGATTGCAGTGGAAGCACAAATGTTTGCACACATTCCGATTACTCAAAACGTCAACATTGTGGCGACCGTCTCCGTACTCACTACTGTACACAGAGAATCAGTGTAAATCAGGACCATTGATCGAAATTGATTTCACTTATTTGCTTCAAGGTCCTCGTAACTTAAGTCACATAACGACATATGTTTGCGAAATTTGACAATGGATTAAGTGGCGGTAAGTATTGGTGCTGATGCACAAAGTGGGTATTTTGGGATACTTTTGAGTAATAAAAATGCATGCATTTGAAGATGAAGAGACCACTTAGAAAATATTATCACATTGGTCTCTTTGCGGTGGATTCGTACTCATGTAGGTGTAAGTGCACCGTATTGTTGAATCATTTTGACCGACGGTAAATTAAAAAAATCTGGGCTAGTTCAGTGTGTTCAATATTGCTTTCTTACACGTAGGTGTGTTGCATTATTTTTGTCATCACATAGCGTACATTCAGTCTAGATTTGGAGAAGTGACATTTAGGCTCATGATTTTGTCGGAATTGCAAAATGGTCCCTGCTTTGGGTTTTGTCGCTTCTGTTGACTGACTAGAAGTATGTTTTTATCACATGAATTAACACTGACAGTGCACAACTGTAACAAGTTGCACGAAGCCTAATACACAACTAAGTTACATCGTAAAGAAAGTATTAACTTTTTATCTTTCGAAGTCGTCTGTTTACTCGCATGTTTTTTTACAGGTGGTACTATGTTTAAATGTGCAGGTTCTAGTGATATGTGCACCTACAGTGCAACATGAATAGAGCTGATATGAGAAGAAGATGACAACTGAATGTTAATGGAACGCTAGAGCTGATATGAGAAGGATATGACAACTGGATGTAAAATGGGACGCTAGAGCTGGTATGAGAAGGGGATGGCAACTGGATGTTAGTGGAACGCTAGAGCTAGTTTGAGAAGGGAGTAGCAACTGGATGTTAATGGAACGCTAGAACTGATATGAGAAGGGAGTAGCAACTGGATGTTAGTGAAACGCTAGAGCTGGTTTGAGAAGGGAGTAGCAACTGGATGTTAGTGGAACGCTGGAGCTGGTTTGAGAAGGGAGTAGCCACTTGATGTTAATGGAACGCTAGAGCTGATATGAGAAGGGTATGACAACTGGATGTTAATGGAACGCTAGACCTGGTATGAGAAGGGGATGACAACTGGATGTTAATGGAACGCTAGAGTTCACCTGAGAAGGGGATGGCAGCTGGGTGTTAATGGAACGCTAGAGTTGACATGAGAAGGGGATGGCATCTGGGTGTTAATGGAACGCTAGAGTTGACATGAGAAGGGAGTAGCAATTGGATGTTAGTGGAACGCTGGAGCTGCTTTTAGAAGGAAGTAGCAACTGGATGTTAATGGAACGCTGGAGCTGGTTTGAGAAGGGAGTAGCAGCTGGATGTTTATGGAACGCTAGAGCTGGTATGAGAAGGGGTTGGCAACTGGATGTTAATGGAACGCTAGAGCTGGTTTGAGAAGGGAGTAGCAACTAGATGTTAGTGAAACACTGGAGCTGGTATGAGAAGGGAGTAGCAACTGGATGTTAGTGGAACGCTAGAGCTGGTTTGAGAAGGGAGTAGCAACTGGATGTTAATGGAACGCTAGAGCTGGTGTTAGAAGGGAGTAGCAACTGGATGTTAATAGAACGCTGGAGCTGGTTTGAGAAGGGAGTAGCAACTGGATGTTTATGGAACGCTAGAGCTGGTTTGAGAAGGGAGTAGCAGCTGGATGTTTATGGAACGCTAGAGCTGGTATGAGAAGGGGTTGGCAACTGGATGTTAATGGAACGCTAGAGCTGGTTTGAGAAGGGAGTAGCAACTAGATGTTAGTGAAACACTGGAGCTGGTATGAGAAGGGTGTAGCAGCTGGATGTTAGTGGAACGCTAGAGCTGGTATGAGCAGGGAGTAGTAACTGGATGTTAGTGAAACGCTAGAGCTGGTGTTAGAAGGGAGTAGCAACTGGATGTTAATAGAACGCTGGAGCTGGTTTGAGAAGGGAGTAGCAACTGGATGTTTATGGAACGCTAGAGCTGGTGTTAGAAGGGAGTAGCAACTGGATGTTAATGGAACGCTAGAGCTGGTTTGAGAAGGGAGTAGCAGCTGGATGTTAATGGAACGCCGGAGCTGGTGTTAGAAGGAAGTAGCAACTGGATGTTAATGGAACGCTGGAGCTGGTTTGAGAAGGGAGTAGCAATTGGATGTTAGTGGAACGCTGGAGCTGGTTTGAGAAGGGAGTAGCAACTGGATGTTAATGGAACGCTAGAGCTGGTTTGAGAAGGGAGTAGCAGCTGGATGTTAATGGAACGCCGGAGCTGGTGTTAGAAGGGAGTAGCAATTGGATGTTAATGGAACGCTGGAGCTGGTTTGAGAAGGGAGTAGCAACTTGATGTTAATGGAACGCTAGAGCTGATATGAGAAGGGGATGACAACTGGATGTTAATGGAACGCTAGAGTTGACATTAGAAGGGAGTAGCAACTAGATGTTAGTGGAACGCTGGAGCTGGTTTGAGAAGGGAGTAGCAATTGGATGTTAGTGGAACGCTAGAGCTGCTTTTAGAAGGAAGTAGCAACTGCATGTTAATGGAACGCTAAAGCTGGTTTGAGAATGGAGTTGCAGCTAGATGTTTATGGAACGCTAGAGCTGGTATGAGAAGGGGTTGGCAACTGGATGTTAATGGAACGCTAGAGCTGGTTTGAGAAGGGAGTAGCAACTAGATGTTAGTGGAACGCTAGAGCTGGTTTGAGAAGGGAGTAGCAACTGGATGCAAGTGGAACGCTAGAGCTGGTATGAGAAGGGAGTAGCAACTGGATGTTAGTGGAACGCTAGAGCTGGTATGAGAAGGGAGTAGCAACTGGATGTTAATGGAACGCTAGAGCTGGTTTGAGAAGGGAGTAGCAACTGGATGTTAGTGAAACACTAGAGCTGGTGTTAGAAGGGAGTAGCAACTGGATGTTAATGGAACGCTAGAGCTGGTTTGAGAAGGGAGTAGCAGCTGGATGTTAGTGGAACGCTAGAGCTGGTTTGAGAAGGGAGTAGCAACTGGATGTTAGTGAAACACTAGAGCTGGTGTTAGAAGGGAGTAGCAACTGGATGTTAATGGAACGCTAGAGCTGGTTTTAGAAGGGAGTAGCAGCTGGATGTTAGTGGAACGCTAGAGCTGGTATGAGCAGGGAGTAGCAACTGGATGTTAGTGGAACGCTAGAGCTGGTTTGAGAAGGGAGTAGCAACTGGATGTTAGTGAAACACTAGAGCTGGTGTTAGAAGGGAGTAGCAACTGGATGTTAATGGAACGCTAGAGCTGGTTTGAGAAGGGAGTAGCAGCTGGATGTTAGTGGAACGCTAGAGCTGGTTTGAGAAGGGAGTAGCAGCTGGATGTTTATGGAACGCTAGAGCTGGTATGAGAAGGGGTTGGCAACTGGATGTTAATGGAACGCTAGAGCTGGTTTGAGAAGGGAGTAGCAACTGGATGTTAATGGAACGCTGGAGCTGGTATGAGAAGGGAGTAGCAACTGGATGTTAGTGGAACGCTAGAGCTGGTATGAGAAGGGGTTGACAACTGGATGTTATTGGAACGCTGGAGCTGGTGTTAGAAGGGAGTAGCAACTGGATGTTAATGGAACGCCAGAGTTGACATGAGAATGGGATGACAACTGGATGTTAATTGAACGCTAGGGCTGATATGAGAAGGGGTTGACCATGGAAAGCTCAAGCTGAGTAGGTGATGGCCCTGGGTATTAATGGAACGCTTAAGCTGATGAGAGGGTTGCAAGTCGATGTTAATGGAATGCTAGAGCTGAGAGAGAGGTGGGAATGGCATGGGGAAGTAGATGTGATAGTAGTTTGCACTACATACACCTTGATTTGTATCAGTCGTTATTATTACAGCAGTAAACTTTGATCAGAGGCTTGTCACATTTTGAGAACTAACATGCAAATGTTACACCATATCGATCTAGGTCCGAGGTCGGATTGTATTCAGGGAGTTCTCATTATTTAAATATGGGTAAATATTATTAAAGCGTGTACATTTTACTAACATCCTTAAGGAGACATAATGTTGAAATCTCATATTAGTAACAAACGACTCGTGGTCGTTGTGTATCGAACAATAAAACACTGCAGGGAGAATAGATCCCTCGGTACTGAGCCTCTTCTGGTTTATTCTTCCTGCAGTGTTCTATTGTGCGATGAACAACTCCCGCTCATCGTTTATTTCTTAAAAAGTGGATTCCACATGACATCACTTCTATCACTCTTGTGCCTTAGTCATACTTAAACACGTCATTGCTAACTGACTCTTTGCATATTCCTTTCGTTTTGCGTAATAGCCTACGTCCACACAGCAGTACGTTCAGTTTCAATATCATTTGTTATCAACCAAACCTCACGACCCATGTTGGTGCTGACACTTTAAATTATTTTGAACATGCTTCAGCATTTTTTTATGTTTTAAATGTAATTTATTGTTTTCTTACTCCATCATGGACGAATTAAAACGACTTAAGGTCTTTCCAGTCAGCTCACTCATTTGGGATATTTAACGTGCTCCTTCCGCGTCTGAAGGAATACAGAAAAAGCCAATGAAACAACCCAGTAGGCCATTACGCTAACGGTTCTGCAGCATTCTCCCACACACGACTGCCTCTTTTCAATAAGAGTTTTGAAATAAAAACATCTTTCAATCACACCGTCTTCTGATTGCTGAACACGGATATATATAATTCTAACCAAAAAGGAGTTATATGCAGTTAATAATCCAATAGTGCTTTGATATATATGTATATTGTGATGGTGTTCACGCGTGGTTAATTTTGGTTCGGGATTCTTTCAACCTGAATACGTCCATTTCGGATCATCAGGTTTGACATGATGAGGAAGAAGTTACATTAGTTCATGAATGTTTTTGAAGTAGGAGAGAAAAAGTTTCATATCGTAGCAGGGTGAAATGATATTTTTATTCGGGATGCAAATTGCCCTGGGTATTGCAACTTTTTTACATTAAAAACGTATTGTTGTAATGTGCAATGTCTTTCAATTGTGCGATGTCCTTTGTAATTCAATATTTAACCTACTTTTAGTCGCGTGTTCCTTGACAGCGAAATAATGTACATGTACAAGGACCGTCAGCATCGACTATTAAATAGAAACGCATATTTCTTTGTAAGTTAATTAAAGAAGTTAATTGACCAGGTTCCATACCAAACTTTTCAATTGAAACAAGCACGAGGTCATTAGAAAGTGTTCCTGAGTCAACAGAAGCCGTTGTTTAACAAATCTGACCCGACAATTAAACTTCATACAAAGTGTCAATTATCTGAATCAATTGAAACGACTACAACTATACAAATGACAGACCAATTGCTTTTGATCCTCAATAGTCGATAATGGACGTTATGAATTATGACCAAAGTTCAAATTAACCTTTGTCATGTATATGAATAAATGGACGAAATGGCATTTACCACCTAATGTCACCCTACCCGTGACAAATGCGTGATGTCTTGAACAGCTGAGTCCATTTTCGCGAAATCTACTCCCATTGCCTTTTCTGTCCACTATGTGCACATGTAGATTTTGGGCGGTCGGGTAGCCTACTGGTTAAAGCGTTAGCTCGTCACACCGAAGACCCGGGTCCGATTCCCAACATGGGTACCATGTGTGACACCGAGTTCTGGTGTCCCCCGCCGTGATATTGCTGGAATATTGCTAAAAGCGACGTAAAACCATACTCACTGACTGACATGTAGATTTAGTTTAGTGAAAACTTCAGATGTTCTTTCGAGATTGTATAACACGAACGCCATGTGCGGGTCTGAAACATGGCGTGAACCGCATCCACAATGCACTGTTCATGTGGCTCAGCTTCAAGTAATACCGTGTTCTTTAACTCCATAATGAACCATACTCGAACCAGTATTTGTCATTCTTGGAGCTGGTAATTGAAACACAAAACAGTCAAAGTAAGCAGAGTCTGAGGCCTTAATTTGCAAGCTGTACAGGACGAAGTGAACTCCTTCAGTGCCCATTTCAATGTCTAATCACACCATTTAAGAAGTGTTTTCCCCCACTCTAATCAAGCATAGCTGCTACCGCGTCTTCGCGAGAAGAAACAAGGGAGGTAACAAATAACCTCCAGAGTTTGTATTTATAGGTTTATCAATTACTCTACAGCCAATGTTTTTTTTATGCATTAGTTTTTTTTATGGAAAACCCAGATGAGTGTTCTGACATTGTGCTTTGCTGCCTAATGAATGTCATTCACCAACATTCTTTTTTTTAAAAAATTGGGGTCACCAGCAGTTTCCTTTTGAACACATAACATATTCGGTATGAGGCCCTTGAAACGAAGTTAAGTCAGAACTGGTGTTATGCTTCCCTTGATCTATCCCCGTCTCTCACTGTATAACTCCATCATTATCTTGATCTCCTACTCTCTCTCTCTCTCTCTCTCTCTCTCTCTCTCTCTCTCTCTCTCTCTCTCTCTCTCTCTCTCCCACTCCATATATATATACTGAACCGCAAAAGAAACGTTACCATGGATAGATATATGAGAAACCTTATTTGCCCTGACACCGTAAACATACTTTGAAACATATTAAAAATGAAACTTGGCAAAGCTGATCATCAAGGTTGGAATTAAAGTGTAAAATATTCGGAAAGTGAAACACAACACTAGTCTCTGAGAAAATGGCATCACTTGAGCCCACACTCTGAGGAACGCCTGACGCTGTTCAGCTGCAGTTGTCGGCCTTGGTCGGACGTCATTCAGCCGCCTTTGAATCTCGTCCCACAGGTGCTCAATGGGATTTAAATCGGGAATGAAGGCAGGCCATTGCTTGGTTTCAATGCCATTCTGCTGGAGGAAGTCTCTTGTTGCTCTCGCAGTGGGGGCACGAGCGTTATCATGCTGAAACTCGTGGTTGCGGTGACGTGCCAAATGAGGTATGACATGTGGTCTCAAGACTTGATCAATTATTGTCCCCCTAAAAGGGTATGTAAGTCCCAAATCATTCGTAGTATTTTTATGCACACCAGACTTTTAAATCGTAGTATTTTTGTTAGTTTTATTCAATGGCTAAACTTGCATACAATCGCCAGCGACTGAAGGGATGGTGTAAATCCTGCTGGGGTCCATTCAGGAAGCAAAGGCACTGCAAGTCCCCGTGGTCCCTAGTATGGTGATCTCCCTTTAGTTACTGACGATCCCTAGCCCATTTTTATATTGTGTTGTTCACTGATATTTATGGTTTTTATATATTCTCAGCTAGTTTTAAATCGAATATGTGATATCCTAGTTATTATACTGTCCTTCGTTGACAGCTTTTTATTTAGTCTAAATCTATACATTATTAATGACTTATCGTCACGATATGGTTGAAATACTGCCGATGTGAGGCTAAATCTTAACTTACTCACTCACTTACTCACTCAAGACTTGATCAATGTACTGAGCTGCTGTGACACCATTGCCTTTCCGTGGACCGATGTTCTGGAAGGGCTGACCCTCTGTGCAAGACCAATTCCGCCCACACCATGATGCTCGGACCACCCCACGAGTCTCTCTCAACAACACAAGCATCCGAAAAACATTCCCCACGGCGTCGCCAGACTCTCTCTCTCTCTCTCTGCCATCTGCTGTTGAGATACAGTAACGGCTCTCATCTGAGAAGAGGACTCAATGCTGGTGTTGTGTGGCCGGCCCACTGAAGACGGTTCCGGCGATGACATGGTGTCAGAATGGGTCCTCGGTGTGGCCTGTGACAGTGGAGGTTTCTGCTCGTCTATCGTCGACGTACGGTGTCCACACTAATGTGTAGCTGGTGTGTCCCCATGGTCTGTCGAGCAGTTTCGGCAGCAGTAACCAAGCGATCTTGAAGATGCTGTCGCACAATCAGACGATCTCGACGTCGGGTGGTGACCCTTGGTCGTCCACTACGTGGTCGGTCATCTGTTGTGTTGGTGGCCTGGTACCGTTGCTGGAGCTTGTATATTGTCTTTACGTGGACTTGAAATGCATTGGCTACCTGCCGGGCGGTTTGTCCAGCTTGCAATCGCCCAAGGGCTTGGTGTCACCGATTTCTTGTCAATCTTGGCATGTGGTAGCCATTCAACAACGAATGAATGTTATCCGATTCGGATGGATTGTTATTGGGCAATAAATGGGGGGACGCATGTGCATTTCGATTTGCACGGAACTCACGTGCATCGGGTTACCATGATCGTTGCCGTGAATGCGTTTGGGCGATCAGTTTTATTGTCATCTACTTTGTTTTTTTATGATCAAATTTCATTTTTCCGGACAAGGTAATATTAGATTTTAGAACTTTTTACGAAAATTACCCAGATATTTAAATGACAACTTTTTATTTAATGTTACTTGGGGTGACGTTTCTTTTGCGGTTCAGTATATAATTTCTTTCTCTTCCTCTGTGTCTTGCTTCATTGCTGTCTCCTCTCTCCATGTCTCCAATTTACCCCTTCTTTCTCTTTATCTCTCGATAACTTTCTCTCTCTCTCTCTCTCTCTCTCTCTTGCTTCCTCTCTCTTGCAATATCAGAAATAACATCCGTATTTAAATTACTCTCATTCCAAATGTCTTTTATCTGTGTTTTGGAAGTAAATTATATTGTACGGTGTCAAATATGATCGATTACAAACATGCAGCTTGAGACAAACCATAATAGTGATCGTAACTACAAACACACTGACAGTGTCTATATTTTAAAAATAACTTTCTTCCTTTAATCATCAGTCAAAATGTTATGAGATCCCAAGTAGCGTTACCAGGTTATAGTTAACTCAGGCTAAATCAGCATTAGAAGTTGGCGGCCTTTGGACACATGAACTTCATCGAGTTACAAATTTCTTAAACTTAAAAGCAGCGATTCAGATTTGATATTGATATTTTCCCACACCATTACCCTCGTATTTTAAATTAGTTTAATTATACTTTTCCGAAGTTGAGTAATCTGCAACACAGCTTTTCGTTTAAAGCTGTCAAGTCAGTGACGAGCTAAAAGTCTCAGCAATGGACTGACTAATATTAGAACATCCGCTTCTATTGACAGCTGGTGATTAGACATACTCTTGTTACATGAACGTGATGTAAGTCGTGTTTAACGTCAGCATAATGTTGACTGATCTGGGAATACGGACTGTTTTAGACCTTAGTGCTTTACTTGTAGAGATCATTTATCTTCATGAGGTTTTGATCCAATTTGGTCTCTTCTGTCTTACCGATACTAGTATATATACTAATTACAAATACAGATAATGTTGGTTGCCCTATGGATAATAGAACGTGTTCATCTTACTTTCTAGCGTGTAGCAACAAAACCAGACTACCATAGGAAATTCAAGATTAACTGATAGCGATTGATAGCTTGAAAGAATTCAGATGCAATCCCATTTTTTATTTGTACCATGTGTTTTTCATGTGAGCATTTGACTTGCCTTTGACGGGTACTACCGGTGGGGCAGGATACACTCGACTTTTGTATCATCATCGACTGTTTGATAGCGAGTCATAAAAATATGCTCATGATATTGTCGGAATCGTACTTAGTCTATCAACTTTGATTTTGATTTCTTTGTTTAGTAGACAGCCTTTATCATAGCGTTTTTACTTTGTCTAACTCTTGCATATATTGAATGAATAACGTTTATCTTCGTCTTCAGTTAATTAACCAAATTGTTTGCTGTAGTACCAAAGTACCAAAGTCTTGAGGGGACCTCATGCTCCATGCTTGACTTACCTTCCCATGTGTTTGTGCATGTTTGTGTGTACCCTGCATGGGACAGGATACGCTTCTTCTTTTGTCGAACACCTGGCATCATCACCAGTTTCATGTATATGCACTCTTCCGTTTACATTAATTAGTATTCAGCTTATTGCAGAATTATGTTCTCTGTTACTGATTTGGATTATGATTTGATTCAATGATTAACGATTTGGGAAGGGCGAGTGTCGGTGTCGGCAAACATGACCTTCGTTCGCTTGCATTCTCTTCTAGAGGTAACCATACATGTACATATACACGTGCTATGGTAGTCTTGAAAATGTCACCTGCAGCAAAGAACTTGCGTCATAAAACGTGTGTTCAATTAGTGCTATGGAATACCATAATGAAATCTGAGAGTAAAGCAGATGTATTGCGGGATTCATTGCCGCTTTATATTAAATATTCAGATATAATACATTATGAATGCCGATCCTTGCTGATCGGCCTCCTGCCTGGACCGTCGTGCGCCTTGTGTTCGCATGCTCCCTCCCACACAAGACTTGGATATGTGTCTATTCTCAGGTTGTCAGATCTCCTTTTGGAACCATTCAGCAGAACGAAGCCCTTTCATGTCTGACTGGCAGGAACACTGAACATTTGTTGCATTAGACATTACAACGGACGTTTTTTTTCAGATTTATCGACAGCAGAATATCTGTTTTCCTACGACTCAAGTGTTGGTTCATTAATCTTACAAAACAACTCCAGTAAATCGTATCTTTGATCTTGATGCTTGCGTAAATGTATGACGTTAAACAGCCGCACAACACCGCTCTGTCTCGGCAAGGTCTCCACGATGGACATAACGTGTTCCCCTAGAGGAAGGGTTATTGGATTAGGAGAATTTTGTATCGCTAATCAGGATAGTGCCTTTTATGGTCACGGATTAAGCGCGTTTTGTTTGCATTAGAGACCGATCGAAGTACTTAGAGAAATATGAAGACTAAGTGTGTTACCCGTTATTTATGTGATCGATAGAGTTCTTCTAGAACATGAGTTTTAACTATCAATAAATAATCATCTCAGAAGGGGATTTGTTTGAGTGTCATATAATAGTAAAAGTGAATTACAAAGGGCCTATAGGTCGCCTTTGAGTCACATGTACTCAGGGTGGTATAGAATTACAGATATAATGCAGTCTTAACGACTTTTTACCACAGCAACTAAATGTGGTGGTCTTCATTTTGTTTAGCCGTAACGTAATGAATGAGTAAGATCCGTTGGTCCACCCCAGTTAGTGCACCTGTGTGGGCTTTATATTATAAGCTTAGGGTTTATTATGTATCAGCGGATTTGAATGGGCCAGCTTAATTGTAAAACGTAATGGGAATATGATGTTCTTTACTCTGTTAGTTGTACTGGCCTGTTTGACCCACTCAAAGTTGTCAAATGAAATAATGCTTTTTAATGACTTCATTGCTTTCCCTTCCGTAACTGTTAAATCTAGATGTTGCTGGTGTACCTGTTCTTGTTCATTGAATGATGTTTTAATGATGCATCTATACAATCCAGATGTTGCGGATGCACCGGTTCAATCGAGATGTTGCGGATGTACCTGTTCACTCCAGATGTTGTTGACGTATCTGTTTACTCGAGATGTTGTTGAGGTACTAGTATCTGTTCACTCCAGATGTTGTTGACGTATCTGTTCACTCCAGATGTTGTCGATGTATCAGTTCACTCCAGATGTTGTTGACGTATCTGTTCACTCCAGATGTTGTTGACGTACTAGTATCTGTTCACTCCGGACGTTGTTGACGTATCTGTTCACTCCAGATGTTGTTGACGTATCTGTTCACTCCAGATGTTGTCGATGTATCTGTTCACTCCAGATGTTGTTGACGTATCTGTTCACTTCAGATGTTGTTGACGTACTAGTATCTGTTCACTCCAGATGTTGTTGACGTATCTGTTCACTCTAGATGTTGTTGACGTATCTGTTCACTCCAGATGTTGTCGATGTATCTGTTCACTCCAGATGTTGTTGACGTATCTGTTCACTTCAGATGTTGTTGACGCATCTGTTCACTCCAGATGTTGTTGACGTATCTGTTCACTCCAGATGTTGTCGATGTATCGATGATGTTGAGGTAATTGTTCATTCCATATGTTGTTGATGTACCAGCTTAATCAAGACGTCGCAGAGGTATATGTTCACTCCAGACGTTGCTGGTGTAACTGTTTATTCCATATGTTGTTGATGTACATTTCACTCGAGATGTTGTTGTTGTAATTGTTCACTGAAGATGTTGGTCATGTACCTGTTCACTCCAGACGTTCCGTCAAATATTGCTGAATTATATAGTATGGGTACAGCTAACTGTATCAATAGACGACAATATAAAATATATATAAAAAACGATGTACACTGAAAATGATCACGAAATATAAAAGCCAAGCCAATACGTTTTAGTTCAATACCACCAGAGGAAGTCAGTACCAGAGGGTAAATTGACCCATAACCACTTACTCACGAAACCTAAGTTTCGACCTGACCAAACAAGTAGCAAGACGACCCGTAAACGGTCTAGCGTTGCCTGACCGTAAAGACACATAGATTCGTCAAGTGTTTCATACAAACACCAGACCTCGTTGAAACAATATTGCAAACATATATGAGAGAATATATATCAAATACATACATGATAAAAGTATGCGATTAAACCGCTAGAGAAAAATATTTATGGGTCAATCATTCTGTAACGATGAACGTGAAGACACCTGAGTTCGGAGACCGTCGGAGCTTGCCAAATGGTGACGACGCCGGATAATTAATTATAAGAGTGAGGGAAGCAGCGCGGTTCTTCTAGCACTGTGACTAGACTGGTTTTATGATCCGATGACACCAGTTTTGTATCATAGTTTAATACATCCAAGACAAACCAGAATTTATTAAAATGATTCAAGTTACGCTCAGCAAGAAACATTAAACAGAATGGTGGTAGCTTCGAAACAAGCACATGTTATGGGGTGATTGTTATCAGAAAGAGAAGGGTTTAAGATATTATATCAGCCAGTTAGTGTCTTGTTCATAGAGACACATCATGTTAGGTTTTGAAGTTTTGCAGTCCTAAACTGAAACCCGTATGTGACTGGTACGCAATGTGGGTGCAGTGTCAAAATGGTGAAAAATGAATGAAGTAAATTTGTACTTTGGGTTGGGGGTTAGGCGACGATTAAGGAGAAGTGTCATCAATTTAGCGGTAAATTGGCTAGGACACATTAAAAAAACTACATTCCCGTTGTCAGCTCTTGGTAATTACATGCTGATTATATAGGTTCTCAAATCCAGCAACCATTATGAACAATGCCACTGGGTTTTCTAAATAAATGTAACATGAAACTGTTAAGCGCCGATAACAACTACCCCAGTCATCTTTCCGACTGTTGAAGACATTGTGTTCTCTGGCATCTTTTCTGTGAATTCGAAATTGTATCTCTTTTGTTGGTATTCTTGGAGTTTTAATGTTATAATTTTAGGAATGATTTGAAATTCTTGTCTTGGTCTTTGATCATTCATGTCCTATTACCAGATATATCACAAAATCTACATTGGTATCAGCGTAAAAATGTAATGACTTGTCATGAGAATGACAATCACTAATGTGTAGAAATAATAAAAACGGTTAAAAACAGAACATGTCCTCCTGCTTTTAACTTTGGTTTGACAGTAATGTCAAGCAATCATCTTGTGCAAACCTACATCTTCTGGCAACGACTCTGGGTTGCGATTGAGTCGATACAATTTTAAAAGGACTGTCTTGATTGATCTTCCTATTACGCTGTGTGTGAAGTGTTTCCTCTCCTCAGTAATCAAGCATAGCCGTACACATTTTCGTCGTGGGGCAGGACACAGCGGCCATCAAATCCTTCTCTGAAGATGCCCAAACTGCCATCTCAATTACCATGCATCTCGTGTCCACATCTTTTTACAATTCATTTTTTACAAAACAGTTCTCTGACCTCTTTGATTGAGTGCCAGGATTTCAGTTTGGACAGTGATTTACTATCTCATGTGTTTCATTTGAGAGAAAAACACTCTGTGAATTCAAGGTTGCAAATGTTTTGCTGTGTATTTGATATTTTAAATGCCCGGGATGCACACGACCTGGAGTAGCGGCTAGTAGTAGATCAGCATATCATTTAGATGTCTTAGTACGAATGTACGAAAAGGTCGCTCGGTGCACATTTTACCCGTTTTTCTAATGGATAGCTGATTTTATATAATTGCCACGCAATCTGTGCTCTGGTTTGAGCACTGAGTAATTCTTAAGAAAGTGCGTTCATAGAATATCATTTTCAGTGGACCTAAGTCGTCGTTCCGATGCTCCAAAGCCATCAGCATGTTTCCAGGTCTGTTTGTCAACTATCCGTTTGACATCGTGTTCTCAAACCTGCACAAAAGTAAATGCACCCATATTTTAAAAAGCAGAAATAAGATTAAAAGGACCAGAACGGATGGAATATAGAACGTACAATTATCATTCAAGACTCTGGTCACGTTAACGAGCGCATACGTGTAACTACTGATTCCTGCATAAGATTCGCCGAGTGAGTGAGTGAGTGAGTATGATTTTACACCGATTTTAGCAATATTCCAGCAATATCACGGCGGGGGACACCTAAGATTCGCCGAACCACGTAGAGGCGAGAAGATTCCTTTCAGCGAAACTACCACCATGTCCTCTAACTTTAAACACATTACAACTTTCTCAAACTTAAAAATTACATCTCTACTTCTAGAGTTTGACAATTATTATTTTGTGGCAAATATTTGAAAAAATATCAGACTTGTGGATCGTATTTATACTGTGTGAGTCGCCCCTGCGTGATGTACGTGAAATGTGTTCTCTGCTATTAATACATACGTTCTTAGCTCCGTCGCGAGTTTATTTGCACAATACACGGTACTAATGCTCTTCACAATATCGTGGGGTCTAATTATAAAATAATTATTTTATCAATCGCCTGTGAACATGATGACGGGAATTATAGAAAATGTTAGAGCTTGGAAAAAGGATTATATACTGTTTCACTTTTATATTATTTTTGCATATCTTTTGCGTTATAGTGTACATGATCATCGTTGTAGGTTACACAATGCAACTCAGCATTGTCTCAGCCGTCATGAATTATGGAAGTATTAGAAAATATTTAACAGACTAATTTCACACCGCTTTGTCATGTGCCACCGTCGCCGTGATCGACTATTATATCATTTGATGTGGGTTCTAGTCCCGCTGTTGACGTTTTTCGACAAAATTTTAAGCTGCTCACTCTCAGGATGAATACATTTCGTTTATTCCCAGTTACTTTAATTGATATTCAGGTTAATGTGTTTTAATCAACGATCCTTACAGTAAAATAATATGTTATTCCGATAGAATTTGTTAATCCGCAAATGTGTGCATGTATAGCCGGAACGTTACATTACGGATTAAAGGAGTAGGGATTACGCCCAGTGGGATCTGTTTCGGCAGGCATTCGATATAGATTATCGTCCACCCGAAACATTTACGATTCATTTACATATTGCTGAGTGTTCAATTTTAGTCAAACTCCGTGTGACTTTGTGGCGATTTAGCTGAACCGTCACAATATTTGACCTCAGAAGCACATGTGTCCCTAGATAAAACAGAATGTGGAATGATGATGTTCCATGTCATGTGATATCTACATGTATGCCAACTATATGAAATCATACAAGGTACATATCGTAAACTAATATTTCATACTGTTATGCGGCAGTGAAAGTTATTGTTAAACAATGATTGTAACTACTAAATTGTTTCTGTGGAGATTAAGTAGAAGTTCATTGCATTGTATTTGGACGATGATTAGTTGTCAGGAATGACGTACTATTTAATGCAAGCAGTGGTGGGGAAGTTGATATACTTAGATGCTCGAATCATCTGTAAACTTCCGGAATAGCATGGATGTATGTCAAAGAGTTATAGACACGTGGAATATTTTGTCATGTTCTCGTGACTCTAAACTGGTCAATCGCTCTTTTGAAGGTGATTGAAGCGAGTTAGACTATGCGTCCCTGTCTCATCTCACATTTCATCTCACATAACATGAAGACTAGCTTTCGTGTAAAGAGCACTTTTCACTCTGGTGTTAAACCCGGGCCTATCTCGGAAGCTTGACCACTGTTATTAATATTCCTGTCATTGTCATTTCCACTGCTCTCACATTAGATACTGCCATTGAATATTGTACTACCACTGTATTGTGTACTGCCATTTAAAATTGTTTTGCAGTAATTTGTATTGCTTTGTAAACCTAGTTAATTCTGTAAAAATCTTGTTTATTGTATACCACTCATGGTTGTGTGTTACTTTCAAACTAAATTCTTTTACATACAGATTCAGTTTGGGAGTCGACACGTAACAATACCTTAACCTTAAAAATGTATTCAAGTTAACTTCGCACAAGCATTAGAAGTACGTGAAGTTTTGTAAAATGGAAATGTAAAAATCCGAAATGACACGCTAAATCTCTTCACACTAATAATCATTACATAACCGATTAGTTCCTTGATGTTTTTTTCATTCGGAAAATAATAACAAGTTGTAGCAGGATCACTAGGACTACAACGAGGGACGCATGGACCCCATGTACGCCGAGTGATCCTGCTACAACGAATTTATCTTACCGACATGTTTGAATATGACATTGTAAAATAATTCAAACAAATTCAAAATTGATAGAAAACAGCTGTTCCAGTGACCTCAGCTATGTCACGTGACTCGGAGAAAGCGTGGGGCATTTTACTTGGAAGCTGGGTATACTAGACATGATTTACCTGTTTCACGCCGCAGTCAGTAATATTCCAGCTATGTGATGATGGTTTGTAAAAAATCGATTCGGGACCAGACAATACAGTGACTAATATCATGATCATCGACCCACGCAATTTGGATATGATGTCATGCATCAACCAAGTCAGCGATCCTGACCACCCGATCCCATTGTCGCCCCTTTGGACACGCATAGTCACATCTTTCGACAAGCATGCGTTGCTGAAGACATAGCGTAACCCGTATTTCACGGGTTTCAAATATACATGAATATGTATGCATCTCGTCATACTGATTTTATGTAACGAATGTGACACTTTCATCCTCAAGTGTAAGGTGTGGTAAACTGGGGTTTTAATATTATTGCAATCACATAACGGCATGTATGCGTGCGCGGTAGTGTGCGTGTGTGCGTGTTCGCGTGTGTGTGTGAGTGTGTGCATGCGTCAGAGTGTGTGCATGCGTGCTCGTGTGTGTATGCGTGTGGTTGTACTGCTTCATAGTTTCATAGTTAATAGTACCCGGAGCCGACCAGTCCTTGTTTTATCCCCCTAATGCCGAGCGCAATTCAGGGTAACAACAAGTACCATAATCTCTTTATGTCTTTTGGTATGACGCAGAAGACGCTCTGTCCCCTAGACCACGGATGCGGTCTATGCCGAAGTGACGATGCTGTCAAAATGATATTAATGACGTAGGGCGTTGGACATCATTTCTACACGTTCCGTTTTGACACTGTTTTGACTCTACTATCTTTTACCACATAGTTAAGATAATATATAATTATGCTCTACATATGTTACGGATGGCCTCCGTGGTCTTGGTGTAGAGCGTCGGCCCGGAGAGGGGAAGGTCCGGGATTGGATCCTCGGCCGCGTCATAACAAAATACTAGTTGTTACGATGCCTGGCGCTCGGCAGAAAGGGGCTAAAACAAGGACTGGTCGGCTATATTGGGTCTGAGTGGACTGTTAATGTTAAACTGCGGCAAAGAATCTCAGTTGGCTTGCACTATGATATCAGTATTATAATGACTATGACTAGTACAAGCAGCCACACACACACACGCACATACACACACACACTCTCTCTCTATCACACACACGTGCATGCACGTCGCTATATATGTACGTAAATGCAATAACCTTTGACGCAACGTTAAACCCAACCTCACCTCACCTTCACATGTTCAAATGTTCAAATGTTACAATATTATTGTTTCAGTTACAGGCCCTGAAGTCGTCACCTAATCAAATATAACCATATTATGAAACCAACATCATCTCATGTTTTGTCTATTAGATTACATATGTGCTCATACTGAAAACGCTTAAACTTGCAATCAAATTACCGCTGTGTCACAAAGTTATTTTAGACGTTTTACACGATTTGTAAAAATTAACCACAAGTCAATTTGTTCGAGTTACAGCTCTGTAAATGTTCTTTGGATGTTCGAATAGGCCCACGTGTTGAGCTTATTTGATTAAGGTGAAGCTTCAAGCATAATCACTGCGGTGCCTTAATCTGCCGATTAGGAGCATTTTGTCAGAATTACAAGCCGATCGATGACATAGTGATGTGACCAATGACACATGACGAATGTGTTCAGTCCGTTTTGGTGTCTACACGGTCGATTCCTTCTTGACTGGAACATTTATCTTCCATTAATAATTAATCATATGATGGCAACGAGCTAACGTCACACTACATTACGTCCACAATTGAATCAAGATGTATAATCACTTTGTTTTTTGGTTGCTATTTGTTTTGACCAGATTGATACGAGTTCTTGATCGCGGCCTTAACAGATTCATTTTGCAAAGCATGCTGCAAATCTCTAGGGCATTAGCGACAGATGATACTACCATTGTCAGAAAGTACATATACTTGCTAACACTCTGTTTATACAAAGTCTGAACAGAGATTCCACATGAAACCAAACATAACTATTAAAATAGCTAGCTTTATTGAAGCACCAATGTCTTCAAAGATTATTGGTTATACTAGTATCTCCACCACACAACTCGAGGCCAAACCCATTAGTACCAATCAAATCCTGGAAACGTATATCTACATGTAAAATAAGTGTAATGTATCAACAAATCAAGAGGGCACATTCGAATATAAATATTCACTGTTAGAAACTTGAAAGTTAGTGAGTTTGGTTTAACGTCGCTTTAACCAGCAATTCAGTGCCACCTTGCAGTGGGATGAAACGCGGAAGTGATGCAGTCTGTTTGCTGGTGGTTCATGAACACAAGGGTATAATATAATCGGAATTGTAAGTCTAATCTGCTTTTAGCAGAGACTTCTTATGAATATGGAAAGGGTTTTGTCGCTTGTATTTACGCTTTTTTGCCTTTTACACCCAATGGAAACTGTTTCGTAGGATAATAGAGACAGGATATTCTCTGGCGTTCATGTCTTATGTGTTAAGTTGGTGAAACCCATAGGTACGGGTATTGTGTTCACAAAGAAACATAATCAGCTTGATCAGGGATTCAAACCCTTCACATTAGGATCCTGGCACGCTTAAGTGACGCAGCTCTACATGGCGAATTTCGCCGCCTTGGACGACCGGTCCACCCGTGTTCCGTGACTAAAATGTAGATAAAGAATGGCGTATACAGTTACAGCGTTGTTCTCGTGCATTATATCTTCGCATCCCAGATACAGATTTATATCAATTTGACTTGAAGCGTTGGTATAATCACATCTCCATATTTTAATAAAGACTGGGATCATTCTTCAGCTCACGTCATTCTTGTTATAAACGTGACACTAACTGACAAATTAATCAGGGAATTACGTGAAACTACTGAGTGAAAAGTCACCTTACACAAGTGGCATTTGCACCCTTCTTGATTCGTTTCCACAAAAACTGTAGCTCGCCTTTTTGCGAACATGTAGTTCCATCGCTAAATTCATAAACACATACTTATGACATTATCGGAATCTTGCAATGGAGGAGATATATCTTCTGATTATGGATGGTTTTGTTCGCCCCTATTTACACCAATATCTTAGTTGGATTCGTATATGTTTTCTTCATTCATTCATTTAAAATAAATATCATCAAATCATTGAAAGGCATTTAGAAGTCATACACATGAGGAGGAGAATTTATGAATGTCAACTTCTCTTTCATGAGGAACACAACTTTTCGGAGTTATGCTTACCCCTTCACCATTCAACCTTCCGCTTCATGGCCTCAAAGTAGATCCACTCTTTAACTGATATCTGACTGAAGCAAAGGTGAGGACATAAACCAAACGTTACTTGATGGTTTTCAACATAAGAAGGTCGATGTTAAGTGGTATGTTTGACCATATCAATCATATCCCATCGTTTTCGAAATAATGATATCTTATTGTAAAACGTGCCCATCTACACATTTACATGTATGCGCCAAATGACTTTTAAATCTGTCGTTTATATGTTGTATTTGTTCTATTCATACAATATTAAAACGGGACTGACCTTTAAGACCGTCTGCTTATACAGGTTTAGGCATTTGAGTTAAAAAACGAAAAAGGGAAAATGACATTATTGCAAATCATGTCTGAGCAGGTTTATATAAGTAATGTTTGCAGCTATTACGAAGATAGAGTTGAGAACAGTTGATATATTATTTATGTACCCTTTCAATAAGGAAACGCAAATGAATATCAAACAACACAAATGTGTGGAATCCATGTGTACATAACATTTGATCTACGTTTTATGAAAGGGTAACTGAAGTTAGAAAACTGTTAATCACCCAAACGCTATAACGACTAGTCTGTAATGGAGTTTATATGACGGATATGCCTAAAGCGAACACAGCATGTCCAATAGAATCTGTCATGTTTCATCAAACTTGCTTTCCTTTGATGTTACATATTGTCATATATGTACCGGAATACCTCTCCAATTGCCAAATATTAAAGGTCATGTTCCACTCGCAGTTGATGATTAAAATATGTTATCAGATTAAGTGCAGTCTGAAGAGAGGGACAAACTTTTAACCCGTGTCAAAGAGTTCTCTTTTAATCCCAGACAAAGTTGCAATATGGCGTTCCATCAAGAGACTTTGCCAATAATTGCGTGATGCTTACTTAACGGACATTGCAATTAAACCGCTGTCACACCAAAGAGGAGATGCAAATTTGATATTGATATACAACTCTCAAACGGGTCGAATGTTTGAGCATAACGACATCTTTCCCATGTTGCATAATCATGAACACGGTTTGGCGTTTAGTCCCGACACCATGAGAATACATCCATGATATGTCAGACCATTGAATAAACAGATTGTTCGAATGAGCTTAATATGCTATCAGGTCATTTAATCTTTCGTTTGGCCTGTAGTCGTGATGCTGATGTACATTACGTTCTGAAGTTTCGAGTTTCTGAAACTACGATTTTACTTTTCTAAATAGATTTTCCATATTCTGTCAAATGGAAATAGATATGTATTTATACATAGCACATACATATAGGCTTTTAGTCATATTTGTCTGGTGTTCTGTGTTTTTGAATATATTGTTGAAGCATCATTTGAGCAATAATTTACTGATTTAGCACGTGAAAAGAGTGCGAGTGAGTTTCACGCCGCTATTAGCAATACTCCAGCAGTATCACAGCGGGGGATACCAGAAACGGACCTCACACATTACACCCCTGTGGGAAACAAACCGAGATCTTTGGCATGGCGAGCGAACGCTTTAACCACAAGGACAACACGTCCCCAAATGTAGACTGACGATGCAAATGTCCTCCATATTTGCATCAACAAATACATGTGACACATTCCAAAAGTCAAAATTTCCCATTTTGCTCAAGGTTCACACTCTTCATAAAGACATAATGAAAATGTCCTATGTCGCAGGGTAGTTCCTCAGAGACTTATTTTAAGAAAAATGACCAGAGGAGATGTTTATGAAGCAGTGAAATGGCAAGAATGTTCATATAAGATTTACGATTTGTTCGTGTTAATTAAAGTAGGGTTGATGAATTTGTAGGCACGGTTTGACATCCTTCAAGTTGGTCAGAAAGACAATAACAATACCTCGTTCAATCTTCATCTTTTATTCCAATTGGACAACATTGTTCCTTCCTTAAAACAGACAACGTTAACAGAAACAAAACACGATTCAAGTAATCTTAAATGTGATAGTTAAACAAGAAATAACTCTTAAGATTAACAAAACAATTCACAGATCCATCAATCAACGCCATTTTCAGTGAAACAAATAACATTTTGAAAACAATTTCGTTTATTACCTGAAAAAAACTAACAATCGTAATATAATAGAAGACGAATCGATACTTGTTAATAACATACACCTTGTAAAGTGTATCTGATCTTATCACATTGATGTCCATGTACTTAGACAGCTTGGCAATCATTATTACGTTGCTGGCGGTTGAATTACCAGAGCAGTGGGTATTTGTAGAATTAATAACGCTCTAATATGTTGTATTAGCTATTATTGTCGATTGGTTTCTTCATTATAGTTTTGAGTGTTTCTGCAGATTACCTTATGTAGGTGTAACTTACTTCTCGACGCCAACCTCGATGTTTCAGGGGTGGGAGTATACTTAGAAAAAAACCACATGTGCTTCTCAAGACTGAAGAAGCTTGCTTTATATGGTTCTCATTTCCTTTTGTAACACAAATCTATTGTAAGGGGATATGTATTTGCCTTACTGTACAGGGCAAATTACACAGATCAGTGGTACCGACTTATATTTAGTAGTTTAAGTGTTATCATATCGTTGTAGGAATAAGATATACTTGTGCCAGCAGACAAAGAACGTGTATGACAAGTAGGAGACGTGAAGCTTTACACGTTCCCTTCAGGGTAAAAACATGTCCAAGTATGTGTCCACATCAACGTGTGTCTACATCAAGGTTACGCAATATAACTATGTATGAGCAAGTGTGACATGATAGAAATCCAATCAAGGTTATGTCAATTGGAAAATCTTTCAAACATGCACCGGTATACCTCACCCTCAATTTTAATAGGGAAACGCTTGGAAATACTTGTATCTGGTAAGCTGTGTGAGATGGCAGGTTGGATTCCAGGAGGAATACGAAGCCTAGGGGACACAGGAGGAAGAAGGGGATTGTGATTGGATTGGACTCCGATGTTACCATTATGCCATAGTAACATCACGGCCTGGCAGCTTAATGCCGAAGGGAAGCACAATGCGATACAGCTCGTAGACGTTTACCACTTGGGTGAAACCCACAAGCCTGGGTGTGGTGCTATTAAACAGACAAGGGTTATAGTCCAGGCGAATCTAGTCCAGGCACGACTGGGGACGCGTAACAGCACACTCAAAAACACATGCCCCTTGCCAACGAAGAAGTAGAGGATGGCTTGAGGGACAAAGTCAAGACAAAGAGGAGTTGGTAAGAGATGACATGAGGAAAGAGGCTTATAGGAGAGCATGTGTGTATGGATGAATAATGGATAAAGGTCGAGATATATGAATCATTATAACCTTGTACTTTTGTAGGACACTCTATATTACATAATATAGTATTTTCAAATATCATACAGAAAAGAATGGGATTTTGTATGTACAGGTTGAGCATGCCAGATTACAATATGACGGGTTCACATTTTTATATATCTCATGGGGCATAGCAAAATATAGTGTCTTACTCATCAATACGACATCATGCAGGTATGAAAATAATTACAGCTATACATGATTGTAGAACACTGAAATATACATATTTAATGACACGCAATAACACATTTGGTAAGCCGTTGTGAAAATGATAGAAATGTAATATATGTACATGTGAGCGACTGCACGTTGACACATACATTAATATATACGTAGGTATATATTATGATATCTGGAACACAACGATAATTGTCTAATTATCAATACACATCAATGTTAGATAGTTACATGATCAGATGATGGCTTCAATACATACAATGTATCACAGGTGTCAGGGCATTGTCATTTTGTACCGTGGGAAGGGCTGTGTGTAAAACAACAAGAAAGGTTTATTCATAGGATTACTGGTATTGTATGAACGCACTACTTTGATCACACAGTGAACGGGAGGTTTCGCAGTCGATATTGACGAATATTAAGCGACAACTGCAACATATGTCATCTCTGTCGTACAGTCATGGAGGAACAGCTTCTCCTCTCCGTGTAATAGACAACGAATGACATAGCCATGACGTATATGAATACTACTAATTTAACCGACCTTTCTGGTTTAGGTACTAGGTAAGGGTGAGTGAGTGAGTTTATTCACTTACGTCACATCGGCAATATTTCAGCCATATCGTGACGATACTAGGTAAGAGGTAACGTTACAATTTAAGAAACTGACTTGGGGTCGCAAGAACATTGTCACAGAAAATACACATCAGTGATTCGCGATTTCATGTGAAATTAAAGAAGTGTTGAAAAGACATTTTAACCATGTGCAAAGTGAATGCTCATAGCATTTGTTCACTATTACAGTATATTACCCACAGATTCACTGATACAGTTGAAATTATTGACTACTTGTTAATCATCATAACTGAGCATTTTGTATTTCGATTAGTCTTTCTCCCCTTTAACCAAGTTCGACGATCAATTTGCACGGCATAATCTCAACGGACCTTAATGATGACTGGCTATTTTTGTTCCACTTCTTCAATTGGTTCCATTGTTTGCGGAGAGGCCCATAGCTCTCTCCACTTGAGATCAGGAAATATACACGTTTCTACAATTTCACAGAAACATACAATGGATAATAAAAGGAATGACTGAACCAAGGGGAATTACAGATTATCTGTCTGTAGTGAATTACTGCTGAACATGGCCACCAAAGCTTGGAACTTAATTCACTCGAGACAGATAATGAGTAATTCCTCGTAGCTTTCAATTAACTAACTATTAATTAATTTTTTTATTGAATGTTCAATTTCTTCGTATGGTGAAGTATATACATAAGATGATGCATTCTGTGCTGTATATGGAACATAGTGCAGTGTGCAACCATATCACCATCATACACCGCGGTAACATATACACTAAATTCATACAGAAATATCAACGATATTGAATTGATGAGTTGAAGAAATACGTAAGATGATTTTAAATCAGTACCCTTTCCGATTGTGTGGAAAATGAATTTTGTAAAAGGTTTTAGTCATATTCAACATCCTTCCGAAGTTATCACCTTCACCTCATATCCACCTTCTATTTAATATTGTGTCAGGGATTTCTGGCTGTGTTTTATGTATATAGTGACAATTGTCAGTACTATGGGAACATCACAGTCACAGTAACAATAGAAGACCAACGTGAAACAACCGCACTTGATTTAAAAGTCATGGTATTGCATGGTACGTTTCAATCTTCTTGAACGTAACTGTGTGTCTTAACAATGCACGTTCTCGGTCAAGCATATGTAGCGACAAATCATACATCAGATAAACAATTATTTATCAGTCAGTCTATTTTCAATGTTGAATTTATGAAAATTCTTATTTCGATTATTGCATTGGCAATGTTGCCGTAACTTGTGACATATACATGAACCGAGTACACGTGTACATTAAACACTAACTGTTAACGCGACTGTGATTAATTGCAATCTGATTTTCAGATTTGTTCAAAGAGTTACAAAATCTGATTATTTCATTCTTTCGACATCAGAAATCACGATAAAATTTAGTATCAGATTAACCATAAAAACACATTCATCATTCCAGTATGAGGACTCCGACCAGCGGTAAAACACTTACATATCGTTTACACATGTTCCAATATATAATATGTTCTTCAGTACATATGTTTGTACATATGACGTCCTCTTATCGACACTGTCGAGGATATTGGTATCTACTTAAATTTCGTTGTTGAGATAACGCATACTTTTCTCGTGTGTACCCCTTTGGCAATTCAAGAAGATTATGCAGTGAAAAGTAATTGCCGCGGACATCATGCGAGTTAAACCGAAACTACATAATACAAGATAGCCAGTATCCTTTCAGTACATCCACGACAAGCGTCGCCAAACGTCGTCAGATTCAAAATATAATTGTACAGTATCATTGAACTCTCTGTGATAGAAACAGGGGTGACGTTCTGTTCTGTCAAACACTTGATTCAAAGCCTCTCCTACATTCAACAACAAGCACTGGTTTTCTTGCATTTGGACATCTCTGTATCCGACGCTATGTCTTTTAATTGTATGGCGAACATGGGTGTATGCTTTTCTTTTGTCTGGCAGTCCAAAAAATGTTGAAGTAAAGTACATAAATATATACCAATTTAGATAATCACATTGAATACAGGAATATACAGGAACACCTCGTCAACTCGAACGTCTTTATTTCGAAATATCATGGAAGACCATGCATCCTTTCGGTTCTCGCAGAAACATCGAATTATCGAACACCATCACTCCGCTTGTCTCGAATAATGAATAACTCAGTCGATATATTTCTTCGATGATTCAAAAGATTTCCGTGTTAACGAGGTTTACTGTGGTGCCATCAAATCCACCTTCAGTTTATGTCCACGTCACCATCAAGGTTCCACAAACGAATACAAATATTTTGAAGCATCTGATGGATGTTATTACTTCAATCTTCAAGTTTAGGTTTGTTCAGGGTCTAAACTGACCATCTCAAAACATTTAAAATAAGTGTCCTCAGGATTGTCAGTGACCCATGGACGCTCAAAAGTTAGTTGTGAACGTGGTCGTACACGTTTCGGACATGAGGTGGCCATTACTGGATACCATGGAATATTTCTCGCCATTGTGCTTTCTTGAAAATGAATCCTGAAAGGAACGAAAACGCCCGCAACACGTTAACATGTATAACACCTCTTTCCTGAAATGTTTTCCGGTGAGACAGTATATAGCAAAATACAGGGCGAAATGCGACAGACACAGACACTCGATTATTTTCCGACTTTCAAGATAGCTAAACATTTTACTCCACGTTGGGTCTTCTCGAATTTCTTCGTCAGTCATCATGATATCGCCGTGCGGGAAGAGCGTTTCCATGCAGAACACCACGGTGGCAGTAAGCTGGGTAATGATCAAGAAGAAGGACACCGAGAGAAGAGTCACAGTTGAAGCTGTTGTGCTCGCACTTCCACTTTGACGAGAAACGACACCATTTTTAGCTAATTTACAAATTTCTTTTAAAACAAGGGCGTTAAAGCACAACACAATCAGTGGAATTGCTCCAAATATCAGCAAATCGGAAACCCAACTCCAGATGTTTACAAAACTGGCGGCATCCCCTTCTGTAGCCGCTTGTCTGTAGTGACAAGCGCCATGATCGGGAGTGTATGTCCAAAAGTATATCTGAGCCGACGCAACAGCCGCGGAAAAAAACAGCAGAACACAAACGATGACACAGGCACGTCTGACAGTGCACCACTTCTCCTTTTGAAAAGGATGACACACGGCCACATACCTTTCTACTGTAAATCCAAGAACCAATAGAGTGCTCAGGTACTGTGGTGTGTAATAAAAGAACATGAAGGTCGCGCATGAGGCTGCTGATGTGTTATACGTCCGATAGCCCCATGCTCCATGAAGGGTGTACAACAGATGCAGGAACAGAAATATAAGGTCGGAGATGGATAGAGCTCCAAGGTAGATGGCGGATGAGTTGTTTCGCCTCATACGACGTCCGAGCCATATTACCGCGGAGGCTGGATTACATACAAAGCCAACAGCGTACCACAAAGGGGGGATAAACTTTTCTGAATATGGCCCAAGGGGGGCGAATGTTTCCAGTAGTTCAGCTGTGCTGTATCTGTGGAATACAATGCTTCCGAACTCCGCCGGAGAGGCTGTCGTGTTGTTACTCATCTCCTGAAATGAATTATTAATACATTATTATGAATTAATGTAGTACAATTTGTTACAGTGAGTGATTAGGGTTTTACGCCGCTTTTAGCAATATTCCAGCAATATCGCGGCGTTGGACACCAGAAATGCGCTTCACACATTACACCCATGTCGGGAATCGAACCCGGGTCTTCGGCGTAACCACTAGGGTACCCGACCGCCCCACAATTCGTTACAACACATCAATACGTATTCCATGTTTTATGGTAATCTGGAAAAAACGACATGTTTATATCTTTGACACACATATCTACCCATCAGATAACATGAGAAAATAACTCTTTTTTTCAGATTTGCATGTGTTGCTGATGCCAGGAGATTCCACATTCCTAAATATCAATGTTATCAGTACTTCTAACACGATGTTTTAGAATCCTGCATTCCGTTTGGCCCTTCAGAGCTATAACGTAGAAATTTCCAGGTTTTACATTCTAAACCTTTTAATTGAAAACACACAATATTATTTTTATCCATAGCGCCCACTTTCCACGTGTACCCAATAGTCTGTGAGACAGTCTTGACGTCACTCTAAAAAACAAAGATGAGTTTCTGCAAAAATAGACATTTTATTCAAGTTGAGAAATACATTAAATTCACCCTTTGAAAGGGATATTTGTGAAGTAGGATTTTGCTCTTTGCAAATTGAAACACTATCTTTATTATTCCCATACATATATACTTCACTCGTACAACAGGTACGTGTTCGATCGAGAAGTGGAACTGGCATAGGATGAAACTGACCGGGCCGGTCTGGGTAAGGTATCCACACAGACTGAACACAGAGTCAAGACGACTCCAGACAACAAATCTGATACTGGCAAGACAACTAATTAGACGGCTTTGATAAATATACGAGTTGTAGATGCACAATTGGCTTTTAGAATAACCCAAGGCTGTAAAATGTCTTTCATTCCTAAAAGGTCGTGTATAGAAATGTTAAAAGCTGCTTCTGATGATAACGCGGAAGAGTAGTTAATTATATCTTAGTCAAGATATATTGTGTACGATCCATTATTATGCAGTGGATTAATCGGATATGGTATTATATCAGATATCATATATTGCGACTGGAGTATTTATACTTTGTTTTTTAAACGCCACAGTAAGCAATATTCCGGCAAAATGACGGTAGCCTGTGCATAATCGAGCCTGTAAATAAACTATTGATTGATACAGTGAGCGACGATCCACGCCAACAGGGTATGTTGAAAGACAATCAACCAAGACACCAAGCATAACGGCCCGCGTCTTGCGACAAGAAAAAACTGATGGACCAATTCTAACCCTGAAACACACAATCTCAGAAACATACAGGGGTAACATGCGGTGAACTTCCATAATCTGGAAGACTTAGGAGGAAATTGATACCTGACGTTTAGCATGAATTAGAAAGTCTTGTGCAATTCCAGAGCAATCCGTTATTTGTTTTAGCCCAAACCAATACAAGGTGATTTCGCCAAGAAGTTTAAGCTTCAGGTATATCGATGATCTGATATCGTCGTTCAATAACGGTCAACTTACCATTTCCCAGCAATATAACATCAGCTCCAACATTTCACAACTTGTGTTTATTTCACAACTTCTGAGGTACAATAGAGCATGCTCTTTCTAAAACGATATCAAAGAGTGCCATACCACTCTTGCTCAAGGGTACAATATTCAATGACTAATCGCACCGTTGATGCTGATGCTGAGTGAGTGAGTGAGTGAGTGAGCAAGCGAGCGAGTATAGTTTATATCTGCTCTAAGGATTATGCATGGAAATCGCGAAGACGTCAGAATTGGGGTATAACGTGTGATTGAACTCAAATGGGGAATCGACCCACAGTTCTCGGCGAGCGACAGTTTTAACCACTACGCTACCGCTATGGAGTATAACAAATAATTCAAGTTTAAACAGCCAAACAGAGTAATAGTTTATCATTAAACCAAATACTCGTGTGACAATAACCAGTAGTGACTTGACCAGTAACTATTTTCAGAAGATTTAAAAGGTTAAAATTAATTCAATCCAATCTAATTTCTACATTTATGGTAGATGATATTTCCAAATTGCATTTCCTCAATATGACCATTTCCATGAACATTAAATTTGGCACAGGAAAAAACCCTGGCAATATGCCAAAGAAGCGTTTTTGGTTTAATATAATATATATCCAGATTATTCAACTAGAACATACTGGCGGATAGATTTCAGCTAACAGTCTCATTGTCCTCTAAGCTCTGATACACGAATATGCTTGATATACGATTATGCTGGGTCCCTGCGCGACTCGGATTTCGTTCCACAAGGTAACCGGCGGTCAGACAGACAGTGCTTTCAGACAGAGAGCATGTGACGCGTGGCCCTGACGGACATACTGCTGCCCACTTAATGCCAAAGGAAAGGTCGTATGAAAAACCCTGAGGTCGAGAGTTGTGACGGGAAGTCTATTCTAGAACTCGCTGTCCCCTAGGGTACGTCTTCGTCAAATTTCACACAATACCACAGTGAATATGATGACGTCCTTTCTTTCATCAAATAATACAGAAAGCAAAGGCTTGCATGGATCCAAAATGTTGGACAATGCGTAAATGTAATTTTGCTTCTAGGTTATCTTGCTTTTCTTGCAAATGAATATAAAGTTGGATTTACCTTTACCCAAGGGTAATGTGTAACCATTAAATTTACGATATCTACTGATGTGATGTATAAATGATGATAGGATGTCTAAATCCATTTTGTCGCAGTCCTGCGTTATCGATATATAAATTTAATCAAGGATATGTATATATGTCGTCGCTGAAACGGCATTTAATTATAACTTCCAGTATCAACATTTTCTGTCTAGAGAAGGGAATATTGATGGAACTATGTTAAGTGCACGCTTAGCAGTGAGATTTGCTCGTCCAAAGTGCTGCATTACACAGTCGGTGAGGATGTAAATTGGGTTTAACGCTTCTTTGAACAATATTCAGTTATATTACAATGTGTCAGCTTACGTAATGTGGGAGGATAGCCCTACGTGACGCAGATCCTGGACTATGGGCATGCTACATGCAAGGGATCAATATAAACCCTTTAAACTACATCACATTTAGTTAAAACGTAATTGTCGCTTGCATTATAATTCTACTTTTGTTTATCCTCACTATGCGATTATGCCTGTAGCCTACATGAGTGGTAGTCTTCAGAGGCGACTTAAATTGATCGCTGACCACCAACGGCGTGGATCGTTGCTCATAATATCAATCACTGGTTTCTCTGGGCCATGCTTAATGATGTATACCTTGCCTTGATATAGGCGTTATATTGTTGTGAAGTACAACCATATTCATTCATTCATTCATTCACTGTCTTAAAGTACACTTGACGATTGTGGATACAACGGATAACATGTGTTGTCATCACCATTTGCTAGTGATTCATAAACATATGCTTGTTATACAGTCCGAATCGTACAATCGAGATTTATTATGACTTTGGAAAGGGTTTTGTCGCTTTAATTATTTTGTAACAGTTTCAAATTGAATAAATATTTGTATGCATTTATGTTGTTCAGATGTATTGCTTACACATCATAGTCCCCAAACAATCAGCTCTTAATATTCGTTGGTAATTGAGAAATGTTTATTGCCAACTTCATAGTCCGGTTAGTTAGTTCCCCAATATTCATCTACACCGTTTAGGAGCTGATATACTACTCTGAGGAAGAAGTGTCTGACTAACAGAAGACGTAACACAATTCTGGAGCAAGGATATGCCAGGCGTATGGACGACTTTGACTTCGAAGAACTTTTGGCCTGTGGCTTTGCTTCACCTAATGCTGCATATTTTTAAGAAAAGTCGTATATATATATACCGACTTTTGTTGAAAACCGCAAACACATCTAACAATTAAAATATCACAATGAGGGCGTTTCTTGGATCGAACCCATAACAAGCGAATCCTGCCAAGGCTAAGGGATGCGACTCAACTGTACCCGACCGCCCTGCTTTACAAAACAAGGTTTACAAATTACAGAATCCTGAAATTGCGCTTTTGTTGTGAGAGAAGGAATATCTGCATATTTTCCAGCTTGTTAATCAGTAAAGATCAAAGCCGTTTAAGCACGATGACACACTATCATCCAGATCACACATTGCAACCAACCGATCTTCTTTGGTCGTCCTTTAAGACAAAAATCGGGTGCTGGAGATCGCGTTTACACTGGTATCCACAACGGGGTTGTGTTTATAACAAAGGTACAGTACGGAAATAAATATTGGATCTGATTTGTGTTCTGTTATTTTCTGTATGGGAATTTGACAACTACAGTAAATTTCCAATATTTTGTCAATTCCAGAGTCATGTTTTGACACATCCCTTCAAAGGACTAATGGCCGGAAACTGTACGAACCATTAACACCCACGCAAGCGTCATATAAACGGCTTGCAAAAACGATCAAGTAGCAGCAAGTGGGAATTAAAATGAAAGATAGTTTAAAAACGTTAGGAGCCACAGAGTAATAAGACATTACGATGATGACGATTACGAATATCAAAGTATTAAATACGATAGTAGATTTCAGTTTCCAAATGAATACACCATTTACAAATATATCGTGGAAGTGCACACACTTTTAAGCTATCAATTAGTACCTCAACGGATAGACAAAAATACCCTATGGACTCCTTGTGTCCTGTTTTTGTGATATGTGTGGTTTCGTAACGGATCTTGCTCGTGGTAAAATAAATATTATTTGCTTCTTTGACGATGGGGCGGATAGGATGTTGAAACCTTGCCGGAAGAAACAAAACATTGGGAAGGTTTACCATTTCGGACAAACACCATGAGCACAGGCTAACCTTTCAAACCAACAGCTTAACGCAGCATTGTCAGAACATTTGTATGACGAAAAGTTAGCCGAGGGGTTTTACTACTCCACACAAGTAATGGTTCTAGAAAACAATGATAAAACATAACATTTTATGTAACCGGGTATAGGATTATCAATTATATGATGGAGTGACTTTGTGCAGCTTACAAACACTAAAAGGCTGGAGGACCTAGAGTAACACCTGGCCTAAATACATTATTCACGTGAACAGCACACCATGTCAATAAATACGTATCCCACAAAACAAACCATTAATTACATAAATAGTACTTACAGTGTCCTGTGTTTTTGTTATAAACCGTTTGAGAAATGACTACTCGACCGATTCCTTTAAGTTCATGAGCGTGAACCACCCAAATAAGATGTTTGTTTTCATTTTCATTTTCCAAATGAGTCAATGAATGTCGTTGACAGATACAGTCAGCAATATTTCAGTCGTACATCACATTAGTAGAACTTCAGGCAAACCAGTGACTCACGCGACAAGTATGGAAACTGCGGACATATTCCTCTCCAGGATCTCCGCAGTGTAGTCACACTGCTGCATATTCTGACAGGACACTGTAACTAACTGTCAGTTCATATTATGCATGAACCCATTGAACGGTGTTATTTGTAAAAACACCACAGAGCACTGACCTCACATACATGCAAATATTTGTATTGCCAGCTGCAGCGCCTGGTGTGACCAGTGACCTACATCAACGAGTGGCTCAATGTGATCCGAGAATACTTGACCTCATTAACAAATAATGCGATAGTATGGGGATGTGAGGTCGGCAAATATATGATTACATTGAGTCAAGTGCACTTGGGCTGTTTTTCTTCAAAATAGTATATGTCCACAAGTAAAGACAACATACGAAAGACGATAATTGACTGCATAATACTGTATAGGCATAAACATAAACTCTCGTTAATTAGTATCATGGGCATTCTGGGTTTTAATAGGCCCCATCATATTGTTCTGGGCGACGTAATGGATCGGGTGATCTGGCTCGGTGACCTGGTTGATTGTGTGTTTTCGTACCCCGACTGCGTGGATCCTTGGTCACAGTGTCAATCACAGGATAGTCTGGTCTAGACTTGATTCGATTATTTATGTAATATAACTGGAACATTGATGAGTCCGCGTCAAACAACAAACAAAACGTGTTTTGATAAACAGGGTGGTGATATTGAAAGTGTTTACAGGATGGACATGCAATGGGTTAAGTTGTATAACATGTCACGTCGTACAGGAAACTGATGTAGTTCGGCCATATACAGTTCATAGACTAGCGGCATCACAATGCCACATGTGACATATGCCACAAACAAGTGAACACACGATACAAACTAGTTCATGTGTATTGAACTCTGTGTGCCAAATACAATGAATTCACGAATCAAGCTGTGCCTTTTCAAGATGGCCATTTTGACGCCCAAACCAATAAAACAATCTTATCCGATATATCGACCATCTTCATAGATGGGTCAATACAAGTAATGGAACGTAAAGAATCTTTCAAGCGAGACTATACAGATACATAATTATGTTCGAACACTATCGTTGTCTTAGCGTCGCCTTCATTAGAAACATGAACGAGTTGGTCGGAATCTTGACGAACAGACTACTTCACCAACGGATGTCAAAGCCTTACTTAAGGTGTATAATCCCCGTGGCTTACTACGCGCTAATTCAACTTGGTTTTACACAAGAACATTTATATAAATACATAACAACTTACATTGTGTTTATAAAGTGTATATAAACTGCCGGGTATGTATGAAACGCACACGGAATGGGTATTCGATGATGACGTATATGATGCAGGCGATATTACATGCATTCGGTCAGTGAGTAGATCATACCAGGCCACTGCGTCCAGCCTAAAGTTTATATTTTTTCACTCAAATCCAGTTTTCAAGAGTATACTTTCTTTTGCCCGTTTTCATGTTAACTGTATGTGGCATTACCTTGAGATCGAGTTTTATTGGTGTTCACAGAACAGATATTCATATCATGAACAGCAAAGTGAGGACAATTATGAAGTTATTTATTAGTAAGCGAACTATTACGCCATTATAATAGTCATTATAAGGTTTGAAAATGTGTTTGACACATACCGTCACCATTAACAGTGTACCTCCACATCAACATGTGTAATTCAGTAAGAACCAAATGAAAATAATACAAATAAGCGAACATAACATATCATATCATGTATTTGCCCTGTCTAGGAGAGCATATTTAGTTCAAGATTTCAGTGTTAAAGATAGATCAGGACTAAACTTAAAAGCGAGAAAACATAAATATATTCAAAATTTGCAATACAAGCTTAATGCATCATGGTTGCCTGTACAAATGCACTGGTTTAAATTTTATCCGTTGTATATATACTTAAAGGATGTTTACCTGACATACGTTGTGATGATAGCATTTTGAATTAGATGTTATTTCAATGGACCAGAACATATGGACTTCCAATAGTTGGGTAATGGGATCGTTTGGCCAACCCTGTTTATAGTTATTACACCCATTACGTTTGTTGACATTCATTCGGGAGTCGACGAAGGGCACGATGGGTAAACATGGCTTCCACTTTCACTCCATAGGGGGATCCCTATTTTGGTGTTTGCTGCCATACACAACGGGAAGGGTAGGGTTCTTAACTGGCGTTTCATTCAAAGATTATTAACTTGATAAGATGTACTTTAAAACCTGGAGGCTCATGTGTAATTGCTTGCTGAAAGAGTTGACCTCCCACCAAGTGCCGTGTGGTACAAGTACATGAAACTCACTGAATACACCTCAACTGATGTGACCTTAATTCGTATTTGTTGAATATATTAACGAACGCGGTGTTCTAAGTAAACTGAGGCCGTGACAGATGGATTCCTGTTCAAGTAGATGCTAACATAAGGTGTTTATAAAGCCACATTACTGTCCCGAAAATATGTAGTAGTAGTAGTAGTAGTAGTAGTAGTAGTAGTAGTAGTAGTAGTGTGGACATTTGAACGAAACATACCTCCTTCATTCCAGACAGTTAAGAGAGTGAGTGTGTATGGTTTTTAACGCCGCTTTTAGCAATATTCCAGCAATATCACGGCGGGGGACACCAGAAATGGGCTTGACACATTGAGGGGAATCGAACCTGGGTCTTCAGCGTGACGAGCGAACGCTTTAACCCCGCCACCCCTCCAGACAGTTGACCAGACAATCAAGTTGTGGACCATGATTGCTATTATGTATAACAGACATAATAATTGTGTAACTCAGATAAAAAAAAACAAATATAAAAAACCGTTTGTCCCTTTCCGCCTTCAGAGACGCAAACATATTGTTCAAATGACAATTGATTTGTGACGTCATATCGTAGCGATCTCAACAGTATTGAAATATGACGACATATAGCTTCATCTGACGTATCCGTATTGTGTAATCGACATGATGTTATTTTGAAAAGAGACAAGACTTAATTGGCAGTGTTTCAGTGAAGTCGTTTAAGACTACATTGTGGGAGGACCCAAATCATTTGATGTAGATTAACCTAGACGTTTAACATCGACAATGTACAGAATTTCACAAAAGTCACTAATTACAACGTCTAGACACAGACTGGAAATAGACACCACGTCGTATAGAATGCTCACTCTTGTTACAATCTACAGTTCTTTTCACTGGAACTAACCACGTTGATGTGTATGAGGCTGCATTAAATTGGCATAGAAACATCTTTGATTTTGGAAGGTGTACAACTTAGGATTAAAAAATATTTCTACCCCTAACAAAAGAAGTCTTTATGTCTAACAACATCTTTAAGTGGCATCCAAAGAATCTGGAGTATTGATGAGGTGCTTAATGAAACATAGGTACTAGTCTCTACCGTAACATCGCTTCGAAAGAATAACGAAATTGATCATGAAATCCCTAAACCAATTCTGTCACTATACATGTACGTCTAACACTAATAATCATACTGCCTGTTGACTGTGTAGAGGTAAAAGGCTGATCAAAGGACTGGGCTTCTCGAATTGTGAATTTCACACGTGGAATATCGTGATGAAAGAAGTGAATCTGAAGTTCTAGGCGGTTTTACATAAAAAAAATACATGCTCCGTTGATTGATGCCGGGTTCTAGTAATTTGAATCCTCTTGTCGCGTAAGGCAATTGAGTTTAATCGGCCAGGACAGTACTGTCTTATTTCTTTTGAACCCTCTGATGAAACTGCTCCAAGATTTGTTAGTGCTTGAGATGAGGCATTGACATTCCTCAAGTTCACATCTTCCAGACAGGGCAACTAGAAATCTGTGATATGTTTTTTTCTTGTCAGTAGAAATAAAAGTATTAATTATAATGAGGAGTGAGAGAGAATTAATTGAAGGCAGATCTGATTGAACAGACATCTTCGATATGGGATTCAAATTTTGATTTGGCGCTTGAATATCATGTGCTGTTTTTTTTATCGTAATACATCATTTCTATCATCTTTCGTCTTTGTCGTTACCAATCATCCTTCGTTTTTTACAGACATCATTCTGTCAAAATGGAAATAAATAATTTGAAAAAATACAATTAATCAAAGCAAGATCACCCGCCTTCTCAAATGTATTCATCCTGCATATTATAACGTATTTAAAGATTAAAACATCTTAAATTTAACTTTAAGATGATGCATGGATTGTCAAAGTCTTTTCAAGAATAAAAATGTATCCACGATATTTAAAGGTAGTTGACATATTGGAAAAAGATCCATCTAGCTTGAGATCGCGTTCAAATTTACTCTGACATGTTTACGATAATCGTAATACCTCAACAGTGTATCAGTAAATATTGATGGTCGATATAAGGTTTTGGATTCAAAGCAAATATATAAAATTAGAACCAGAGGAAAATTTATATTATGATAAACTCATTTATCCTGCTTATTTAAGCAAATGAAAAATATATATCGGTTTACCAACCTTAACGCTTTGGTCGAAACTATTTGAAATGTATTTTAAACTTATCTGACTGAACCTGTACGATATGTACTGTAAAACAACAAGGAAGTATGGAAACGGTGTTTAAAAGTTTCAAATCAGTATCGTCTTGGCGTTTTGAACTCTTGAAGATGTAATCAGTCTAAATGCGTTGTAGCACAACTATTGAGTTTTGTATTTCCACGAAATAGTCAATATATTATCACTTCAAAACGTACATCAAAGCCAATATATAATATAGGCAGTTGGGCTATCACAGCAATCTGTGAAGTGTACATACCTTACAACTTGTCAAAACAACCAATCACAAGTGTCGGGCATCACCAGTGCAATTGCTTCAGATCTTTCTCAGTATAGCAGACTAAAGCAAGTTGATCATTCTAAATCAGTTGTGCGAGTAAATGCCAGGCACTGGAATAAATACATCACAAGAGACCATCTGAGTCCTCCGGCGATGGGAAAGAGGTACCGACTGTCCAGCTTACCAACGTCCACCGCCAACCTGACTGGGAGAATCAATACAGCGCCCGAGTAGTTACTGAAGGGTTAGCAGCCAACCCATACCTTTCGTTACACGAGACCAGGAGCTTACTGGTTAGATGGGGTGGTCTGACGAAATAAACGTTACAATTCCAAAACTAACTTTCAATATTGAATTGAATACTTACTGAATTCAAACTAATCACATCTCCTCATTCTTGTGGCATACTGAAGGCTAAAAGCCATGCTGTATATTTACGGATCCCGCGGACATGTACATTCAAATGGATTCGTCCTTAATAAAAGCGAAAAAAAACCATTTTCATCATTATTATTAATATCTGCTTTTGCTTTTGCTTTGCCACTTCGTCGAAATTAAAGCATTTCAAGAACAGTTAACTTTGTTCCATTCATGAAGCTAAACATAACTTTAGTAATAAAGCTGGGTTTATAAAAAAAATTATTAAATGCGTTAAATACACGTGACATCGCTGATGCAATTCGACCAAACGATGGACCATCGAAAATGTATCGAGTTATCGATAGTTCGAGACAAGCAAAGTGCTAAGATAGAAAATATTGCCATACATGAAAGGCTGATCACACTAGCGCCTAGGCTGTACAGTTCCAACGATGAATGGAGTGAGGGAGGTGCTTAGGAACTTTGACAGTCCGTAACTAAGTTAATAAGACAGGAGTCAGACTTTAGTGACACTCTTCGAATGACGAAGATATTAGTTCAGAGGTACCTTTGACATTGACATTGACCAGAATTAGTAATTAAATCTCCCAGACAATCAATCCAAACTAAAAGAAGAAAAATATCCATTCTCAAAATCGATGTTAATTTTAGACGTTTCATGACAACTTCTTGAGGTTTAGACTTTTTACCGTTTCCAACTTCGATATTACCGTAGTCAAATGAAGAAATATGACCACTAATAAAATCTGATAAGAGCGTCTATCGCTTTGCGGACACGTTCATACTCGGAGGTTGGGGCCATTCAAGAGCACATGATACGAAATAAATCCCGAAACTGAAATTACTGTCGCCTGGCAATATAGGAATGATCTTTCTGTTTCATTTATGCATTCATACTTGTATGCATTCGCGGGTTATCAAAATATCACAAAACCCCATTTCACAAATTATGTACTACACGTTTCCTAGCACTGAAATACCACGTTACACCCCTGTGGTTGTCGATGTTTGCCATTTACATGATAATGAGCGGAAAAAGTCGAAGGTCTTGTAAAACGTTCCTAGGTGAGACATATATTGCATCCAACATGAATACTTTTGATTATATTTACTGACCGCTGAAAGCTAAAATATTGCTGAGTGCGGCATTAAACAACAAAATACACACATGCATGTAGATCACGCCATAAAAGCTTAATAAGTGAGGAAAGCCTAAAGTGATACAGGACATATATGACAAAAAAATTCACAAGACTGTATGACAACAGATATGACTTAAATTTTCTAATAGTCAACTTTCCCGTTATGAAGAACAATATTCCAGAAGCTCCAGCCTTTGGTGTCTACATTTCACAACTACTGAAGTACGAAATTCAACGCATCAGTAATGAATATTTGCACCATTATGTTCTCGTTCTTAGCAGAACAAGGTACTTGCCTTTGCATGTGTTGTGATGGGTTCCACCAATGGTGCCGGATATACTCACTATATCGCGAATTTGATTGTAATCCATAGCCACATACACATGATATAGGTTGAATCGTACAATCGACTCTGCTTTTCGATCGATTTCTTTTGAATAAGGAAAAGGGATGGTGAAACTTACAAATACGGATATGACACTTACAACCCATGGATCCTTATTTGGGCCAATTTGTGATTCGAACCCACGATGGATGAATCCTGGCCATGGGTCCAAGGGTAAATAGAACCCTGAACATAGATTTGCGGCGCCAGTCCACTGGCAATGGGTGACCATTCCATGACAGACGAGGACATACATGTGTTAGGACTCCCATCTATGTAGACATTTTGTTCGCCTAGCTGATAAACAGTAGCGTATATTTTCAATGATCATTCAACTATGGTTATTCATTTGAATCGTACATACAAACTTGACACAGCAACGCTGAACTGTCATGGTGGGGTAGGGTAACCTAGTGGTTAAAGCTTTTGCTTGTCACGCCATAGACACGGTTTCGATTCCTCACATGGGTACAATGTGTGAAGCCCATCTCTAAAGTCCTATATTGCTGGAAATATTTCTAAAAACGGCCTGAAACCATATTCACTCACTCACTCACTCTTTGACGGAGTGATATTTAACGAATGGCAAAGTGACCATGTCGTTTAAGATTTGATTTGATTTGTCAACCTTGAAGCAATTGAAAGTAGCCCTGGATTAGAGATTTGTAGTGACTTTGCCATACCCGTACTCGCGAAAACTAAAAATGATGTGTTCGGATGTCTTGTCCTCCCACTTTACGCTTTGAAGCCTTATGATAAGACATAAATTGTGTTCAAAGCAGCGTTTAACCAACCCCCACTCATTAACAGCATGCGTATATGAATGCTGATGCACTGCTCCCTCTACATGCAACTTACACGCACGCTCCTATTTTAATCAGAAGACATCATTTATGATCAGAAATAGGGAGTTAAATGTACACAGCAAAAGCATTTCAGATAATTCAGTTTAAAGAAAACCATCACGGACGAAACATTATCTGAAACTAAATTTGTAATTTCATGACATTCAGTAACAATATTCCGGAAATAACCGACATTTAAGTGAAAGTTTCATTAGAAATTATTTGAAGTATATCTCTCTGATATATTATTCATGTGACCATATTTCGTAATGAAACTAATATCTGTCAACCCGATTAATTTCGGATTTTCAAACTAGAAGGCAAATGTCAATAAGCAGGTGGTGAATGTGATAATTTCGTGATTATTAATGTGCCTTGTATGTTACAGCATCGACAGAAACATTGGGGAGATACGTCAATTGGAACGTTTATCTGTATAAACGATCGGATGTCACACTTGCTTGTCATTAAAGCACATATAGAAGCCGATCATTATTCCTTTCACCTCGATAACTGAGGTGATCAATGCGTTCCGAATATCTCTTTTGTTTATCATGACATTTTCGAAAGTCAACATGGCCATTATCAGATTCCATGTCTTGCCAAACGAACGATAAGCGTTAAAACTTTGAATCCAGGTATTTTGTAAAATCGACATATCCCTTGATGTAGTTGCTATACATGCGGACATGTCTTTTATAATTATGCCCGCAATAATCCCCACAAAACACACGAGAGTACAATATATCTCTCTGTCTTAACGCAGGTTCTTTTATCCTTTAATGTTTTATCCTGTGGCATATAACGTGCAGAAAGCGAACAAACTGGTCGAACTGTGAAATTACAATATATAATTTATATATTGACGATATATATTCGGGAACTGCATTGATAACATATTGATAAGGAAGTAGTCTTTACATACAAAATACTCAGTAAACAGTGTTATGATTCTATTGAAAAAACATCGTGTGTTTGTGACAGGTGCCACAGATGGGCCTTGATACTTTCTCCTTTTTGCGAAGATCTGGTTTCACCACTATTCGACAGTAATTCATAAACACATGCTCGGAATCGTAAATCGACCTTTTCTTATGAATATGGACATGGTTTTCTCGCTTTTATGCAAATGTTAATCGGTGAAATCACTCATTCTAGAACACAAGTAAAACACACGTGGAGCCTTATGATAACCTCAACGAAAACATGAAAGTGGAAATACGAGACATTCTTTTAAAATTTATAATCTGAAGAGAAAGAGGTTTACAAAAAAGTCTTGTGCCGTTTTATTTTATTTTGTATCTCAGGGGATGTGAATTTACATGATAATGAGTGATTTACCTACAAATTAAAAGACAATCCTTCAAATTATATCAGCGATTCAACACACATACATGTACACTTTTGTCGAAGCAATTCAAAACACATCTACTGCAGAACTGCTTTATATTGAAGTATTTTCCCTGTCTCTGGTGGTGAGACAATTGAAATCAGTACTGAGCAAACGGCCACTCGTTAATAACGCAATTGAATGTGCACTGCGGCTGGAAGCGAGAGTCGACTTCATAAACAGCTCTTCGGCCCACACACGGCTGCAGTGATTACATCTCAACCGCAAGTACATATATACGTACAGGCTTTCACGTCCACTTGAATACCAGGTAACGTAATACCTCTTTCGCTCTCAGCACTTTCGCTACTTGCCTTGTACATGTTAGACGCAAAGCATACAGACAATGACACCGATGTTACTTTTCTCGTTTTCCAACATATTACTTGCACTCTGAAGTGCTCCTTCAAGTGAAAATAATGATACTTGTTTAAAGATTCAAGAGTCGCTGTGTGGCTATATATTTTTATCTGCACAAAACATAGCTGAAATAACCATGGTGACGGTATGCGTACTAGTATGGTAAAACACGTCATGGAATTGAACATGCTTTGCTGTTCGTTCTCTTGACAAATATTGAGTCGTGTTTAGAGTTAGTGAATATGGTTTTACGCCGCTTTTAGCAATATTTTAGCAATAACAGGGCGGGGACACCAGAAATGTACCAATGTCGGGCATCGAACCTTGGTCTTCGGCGTGACGAGCGAAGGCTTTAAAAACTAGGCTACCCACCCATGTCATTTTTAGAAGATGAACTGAGTTTATGGCATCACAGATGATATCATAGTTAATGCTCATGACCAGTACGGGCTGACCAGTTCTAGCCTTGGAGTAATGACTGTACCATGGTATGGGGGTCATGGAGGCCATGTACAATGAGCTCAAACGCTGTTTGAATGTTTTAGCATTCAAGGCCTCACTCTTTCAAATTTCAAGCAACAGTGAAATAAATTATGTCCGATGCAATTTCCTTTTTTGACTAGTAACTGATGTTTCCTTTGTTTTTGTCTCCATTGTGAACAATTTACTTGCCTTGCATGTGTTAGTAACGCGTTCCACTCATGGGACAGGATACGCTCTTATTTTCGCAAACACCTGGTATCATCACTATTTGTAGTGATTCATAAACACATGTGCATGTTCATTATACAGTCGGAATCGTACAATCTAGATTTATAATAATGGGGAAAGGGTTTTGTCGCTGTTACGTAAAGATGAATTTATGTTCTGTTTTTGTTTTTACTTACGTTTCTTGTTTCTTTGAGATAGTGTTCTCAAAATTCGCAGTACAAAGTTCCAGATGTGGTTTCTAGGCTTGTCAGCATCATACCCGTGGTTCCGGGTTTCAACAAAGTGGTAATAGTCTAGACCCGTTCCACTTCGGGGGTTTACTCCTACTTTAAGGTGACACGTCATGATCAAAGCTGCATGGCGTTAAACTAACCTCAGTCACTCCTCAAACAAATCGCAGGACAGGCTAATCCGTCTTACCTCATGTGAAGTACCTAGATTTATCTCGAAGAACTCAATCCTCCTTAATAAGTATGGATCGGGTCGATTCAGATTGCACAATGTTATTTACAAAGGAAACTGCGATTAGGATAGTATACAATGTTCGTTAGCGAATATACGGTTCATATGATAATGTCAAACACTAACGAGTGTTCTCGTGGATGCATAATCTTCACACAAAAGACGGCGTGACAATAACTTCGTCAACACCACCAAGAGCTTGAGGTATTATTCCAGCAAACATTGGTGCGACAGGGGATATGACGCTTCTTGCAACTGTCACATTATTATTAAGTTCAGAGGGAGCAATTTATCATCTTGTCACTTCCGATTGACGTAAGTATAATTACTTCAAACAAAAATAACAGTTCGTCGTTTACAATCATGGACCAAATGCCATCTTAATCTTCTTTTTGTCACAAGAGTGCATCTAAAAGGCTGATATATTCTGACTTATGTCATGAAAGTACATGTAAAGTATATTTCATGCCGTCGTGTGAGATTAAACGGTTCTCGTTGAATAAAACGCCTTACAGCGCAGCTTGTAGCTTAAAATGACCGACTGTAATCGCCCGCCTCAATCCAAAACTTGTAGGAGGTGTATTTCAAAGATCCCAAAGGTGCTTTCCAAGTTCTAATGGACACTCATATATGTCAAGTCTGGCCAGCTTTGATTTCAGAAATATTGCTAAATAACTTCATAACATCATTATTCGATGAGACCAATTTTGGACGGTACATCAATAACTTGGCGATAATTGCGTTTGATATAAAATTTTATGAACTTTCAAGCTATTTAGGCCAAAATTAAGACCTTTGTCGGCATTGCCGAGGGTTAAAAAAACATGCTGCTCATTCTGGATTTTTGCACGACGTTGGAACGAATGTCTGTGGTAAGTGGTAAACGTACACCTGCATCACTTCGGTCTTTCTTCCCACATAAAGCTGACACGCCGCGATATAGCTGGAATACTGGTAAAAGCGGCGTTAAACCCAACTCACTCACTCACTCAAAGATCAGCATCCAGAATGAAGGTCGTGCTTTTATCAACATTACAAAGAAGATGTTGCTGAGCAATAACATAATATATGAAACATGCGTCTACCCATTTGTCAAACAACAGCGACCACATACGACGAAGCTTCAGGACCGCAGCAGGGTAAAGACAAAACATCACGCACATCCTGTTGGATTTGTGACCAGTATTTGACGAGAACTTCATACAGGGACGCTACAACAGCAGGCTAGAATTGGAAAACAAAAATTTACGAAAGTATAATGCGCATTGTTGAACATTCAACGTGTAAACGCACCTTATTTACCGTGTATACACAGGACTGCGCAGGTGACTGAAACCGTTAACAATGTATTCTACAGCATGATCGAAATTAATTTCCGCTGTCTCATATGTGCCTACATTGAACTGCACAGAAAACAAATTTCTCCTTGCAAAAGCACACACAACCCGTGCTCTGAATAAAATGAGAAACAACATGTAATATAACTTAGAAATTAAAGATAACATGCAAGTAAAACTCTGTACTCAAACAAAACTCAATAATTGTGTTTAACGAAAAGGTATTTGACTTGTATACGAGGGCTGGTCAAAACGTTTCAAGCCTTTCAACCATGGTCCATAACAAAGTGAACTTGTCAATGTAGTTCATTGTTTGAGTAGTTCATTCGAAGTGTATTTGGTCGGTTGAGGTCTTTTGTATATTAGTGACACCCAGTTAAACGTGATAGGGGTCCAAATGGACACAGAAATGAAGAAAAAACGAGTACCGAGAAGTCATCAAGTATTTGTTACTTTAGAGAAAAGTACTCCCCAGAAATTCATGACTGCATGTCACAAGTGTTTGGGGATAAGTCCCCTAGCTATTCCACGTTGGGCAGCTATGTTTAAGGTTGGGAGAACACGCCTTGATGATAACCCAAGGTCTGGAGGTCTCTCACCTTTCATCAATGAAGATCCAATCTAGGAGATAAAAGTACTTTTACTGTGAGGTAGACGTATTACCATTGCTGGATTTTGAGGAAGTCATGTTATGGATCTGCACGTTGGGTGCCAAAGTTTCTAAATTCTGATATTAAGGAAAAAAGAACCGACACTGCCTTCAGTGCTGATTTGCTTCATCGCCTGAGATTCTATCAAAGAAAAGCGGCGAGGAATGCTTACTGCTGGAGTTCCACTACTTCATGACAATGCCTCTTCTTACATCTCTCGACTGCTGTGCGACAATGTGGGTTCGAAGAATCACCCTCCATACTCGCGAGACTTGGCACGAAGTGATTACAACCTGTTTCCGAAATTGAAAGAGTACCTTTGCAGCAAATGCCAATCTTACGTCGAAATAATATTTGCAAATAGACCATTCCCTTAATCGCAAAGGCAAATGATGTCATCATGGTGTTGAATAAATTATATTTATTATATTATATTATATACAGAGATAACAAATTAACAATGCAGCAAGGAAAGTGGTTTGTGTGATCCTAGCACATCATTGGTCCAACACGCAGCCCAGAGAGTGAATGGGACTTCTCGCTGGAAGCACAAACAGATTGTCTTTTCGGAGAATGTGAAGACTCTCCCGACACTCCAGCCTTCGTCATTACACAGATTGCCAGAAGGGTTGTATTCCTGTGCAGCAAACCCGGTTACTCTCCAAATGTCAACAGACAACAGACTGGGAGGTACCAAACCCAAGGCACCGAGAACAATGGGGAGACGGACAACTTGGTACTTGGGATCCAAGCGTGACATTTCCAAAGCGAGGTCCGCATATTTCATCCAAGCAATGGACTCCGCAGGGTTGCTGATCCTCTCAACACACCTCACATATACGCGATGCAGTGGTCGTTCAGATAGCCTCTACTTGAAAAACTGAGTGTGGGCCGATTTGAAATGGCACTTCGCTTGGTTGACACTTATTTCTGTACCGCCCAGCAGGACAGAACCATCAACAAAATCAACATTGACATTGAGACTACATCCTTGGCTCGAAAAGGATTCGACAATGAGAATCTGTTTTTAGTATGGATTCTCATTTGGAAATACTTTCAAGGTCATCCATGTAAAGAAGTTGACTAAGGGGTGTTGGGGGTCTCTGCTGAGGAGGTCCATGATGATAACCTTCCTCTTGATAAGCTTAACGGATTTAGTGACAAACAGAAAAGCAAAGGATCATACATCTCAGTTGAGTTTAGCAGCAATTCATTAAGGATTATTATCATTATCATTATTATTGTTATTAATGTTGGTAGTTATGTATATACAGTTAAAATTGTTCTGTTACAGCTTGGTTCGGGTCATTTAGTTTGATAAAAAACATATTGTTATTGTCAGATCACTCAAAATTTATATACCTTTGGATAACGTGTTGACAAACGGATTTTTAAGGTTTCACGTGGAGAAAACAATACATTTGTTCATCCGATATTAGCAAATGTAGACTTCGTTTACTCCTACATGACGACATGCTGCTTCACATTTACTCAGCTTGATATATACAAAAACACATTTGGGATTTGTAAAATATGCACATCAAAACAAACATAAATGGGGTTAAATCTGGATCGGAAAGCTGATTGACACTTAGGCGTCCAGGATGTGCTGGAATCAACACGATCAGTAAGCTAGTGATGGACTTGGGATTAAAAACTAGGCCAGATCAAGAACACCATCCCAGCTTGCGAACTGTTTCCATTCAGAATGTTCTTTGAAGTTCAGATTGTATATCGTAACTGCTTATTGTCACTATTCACAGGTAGGAGTGGTGTGTGTAAGAGGTGCTGTAACTGACACGTGCGCCCTTGAGCTCTTGTTGATGTATTTCCGTCCATTGATTAGTTATAGCAAATATTTATTATGGCAGAAATGTTCCCCTGGTAGGTGGTCATCGCAGAAAAAGCGAACCTAATATGTTCACTTACTGAATGTAACCTTTGATGAATTCTCAACATCTGTTACATATCCTCGGTGGGGCGTCTGGTTCTCGATAAGACAATGACCTCCAGTACTCCATATTTGTCTACGTTTGTTTGTTTGTTGATTTAGTCCAAAGTCAGCAAGAACCACGACGGCATGTAAATAATTAAGTTATGGCCAGACAATCCGGTAGTTGACATAATGAGCAACATCATATGCCTTCCGGGTACGATGACACGCAGTCAGCTACGTCACCGAGTGTTACTAATTCAGACCCGAATTAGTCCCTTTACGACAAGCAATAGTGTGTTTGGACCTAGTGAGCCTGGTAAAAACTTGATATTCCGCGTTAGAAAAGGGCCCAGCTTTAGCAAACAGGCGATTTAATGGAGTGGTTGATTGATTGTCCGGCATGTATCGTTGCTCATAATATATCTCATTGGGTTGTCTGGTCCAGACTCGATTAATGACATGCCGCCGTCATAAAGCTGGCATATTGCTGAGTACATTGTGAAATAGGAACAAAGTAAGCAAACCCGGATACCCACTTGGGTTGACTAATGGGATACGTGCACTGTAAGCAGTGATCAGTTACTACTGCTGTGTATGTACATGCCTGACTAATAAGGCAATTCTCAGCTGTAATCACTCTAAGTGTCTGCCACCTTGGATTGTCATACTATCGACCACTGGTTTGCATGCTGTTTACTGTGCAGCATTACACTGTGCTATGCGTTTGATGTGAACGGTTTGGGTAATATCAATCCTGTTTGTCTACATATAATGATACTAAAGACCGAACACAAACGCATTTAGTTAGACATTTTATATATTGTGATCAGCAAGAGGAAGAACGACTCCAGTTATGGAGGTCGCGGAGGTCTGCCACTATGAGCACGGGTATGGAGCTGACAGAAAAGGATCATAGTCACAAAAAATCTAGAATTCGATCCCACGATCCGCGGATCGTGTCGCAGCAAACGGACGCAACACTGCACAGAGAATAGCTGCGCTTCTTGTACACAAATAAAAGTATCGTTCCTCAACGAAGCAAAATATTAATTTGTTAATATACATATCAGCAGGATACACCATCCTTGGTGTAATCATTTTATTTCACGCTCACGATATATTGTTTTTGTTTGAATAATCTCATAATGTCAAAAAAGCTTCACGTCAGTAAATCCCCAGCCTACATCTATTGACTAGCCAACCACAAGGTTATTTTGGCGACCGTTGTTCTATCAACACCTCTATTCGCACTACACTTTATAAGTGTCATTGAACTGTCCTCCAAAACGTGGTCGAAGATGCATTGGATACCTTTGTCATTCTGCAAATGAAACAGGCAGTTTCGTACCACACAAAAATCCATTTATGAGAACAAATATTGGACAGGATAGACAGATCTGTTAGAATGTACACACACTTCAGCTCAATTTACACGATATTAATTGTATCTCTAGAGGCAATCAGTCTTCGGCTCTCCCCGGGATCCGTCTACCAACTTCCTCGTTGTGGTGGACAATGTCATACAGTTAGCCGTCCCGGGATCATATTCAAATGCTAATTAAATACAGGACGTCAGCTTACCTTCTAATGGATATTCAAGTGTTAAACTCCTTGATCGATGTGTTAGAGACAAACGTCTGCGGATGCTCTCTGAATTTGCCACATTATTTATTTGAAGTGGTGGACAGAGATATACAAGCTTCAACTGTGTGCTTGAGGATAACATCCCCTTCTCTTTGCATGGCTTTAATGCTCTTGAGTTGGGTGATCCGCTGCCTAATCTGGTGTCATTTCAAGTCTAGATGTAGGCGTTGTACTTAGCTGCCCCCATGAAGTTGAGACACTGTGTTTGTGTCAAAAGAGCAATATAGTTGTTAGTTTAGTACCGAGTAGATACATGTAGTTTGAGTCAGCAGACAAACAGAAAATGACTCTGAATTACTGCCAGGATTGTCCTTGGACCTATTTAAGCAGAGCCTAGCTAGAAGACAGCATTGTGTTTTCAATGTAGAGTTACGTTACCTGTAGATGTAACCATGCCGAATTGACTTTGTAACCGAACCCGCACGGTGAAATTTCAAATGTCAAATTATATCTCCATTTTACCATGGCAAATTTAACCACGAACCCTTTGGTCTTCGCGAAGATATTGAGTGAAGAGGCACGGGTTGAGCCAATGCTTTGAGTGGTTGTCAAACTGAATGAATGAAACTGCCTTCAAAAATATCATGGCGTTGTATATGCTCAAGTATCTATTTTCACATCCTAATACTTTACACGCTAAAAAGGTTCATGGCAGGTATTGGAAGTGTGTAGCATAGCTACTTCATTCACCAACCAGAAGTGGGCAACCCTAAATAAAATGAAGCAGATAATGGAAGGTTTAGTTCTACACCGCACGTCACTTTGATGAGGTCACAGTAGTAAATCAATACACGCCAAATATCAAGCTCCCCGTGGTCCCTGAAACTCTCTTAAATCTATCATGTTTTTTCCTCTTATATATTGTCATATATACTTTGAATATTATAATGACCGCGATTTTTCATTTGTAACTTAAATTGTACATGATATTTCAATGTGAACTTTTCTATATGTATTTGCTTCCGATGTGATTCCGTCATAAATCAGCTGTTTCAATCAGAAGTGGTTATTGTGATTTGACCAGTCAGAATCGAGAATTTTCATAGAAGAATTCTCCTTTAACTATTCCCTCCTTGTCATATCGAGTGTCATGTCTGTCTGTGGCAGCAACGATATTGGTAATATTGTACAGCTTTATATTTCAAATGTTTCAAGTTGAGTGTAAATTATCCGCATGTATACTTCTTCGACCAAAAGGTCAGATCTTACTTTTGGACAGAATTATTTCTCAGACGTTCATCGTGATCACATTTTTACTATCTCTTTCATGTAGCCGTTTCAAAATTAACATTTAGAAATCCATCTGAGACTTAGTTAGCGAAACAATCATCAATACAATTGACTTTGATGAATTTGAGTACACATCGACTTAATATCCTACTGATTAATGGACACAATGAACAGAAACAATGATAATAAAAATAAATAAGTAATAAGATATATTTAAACGTTCTGTTGGGACCAGATACATCAAGAACAAAAATACATCTTATGAAATATAAAAAGTCAACGCCATAATTAACCAGCCTCGAGTATCCGCCGAAACAGATAACTCATTCCATTAGGCGTAAAAGTCAAAATAGCAGTGAAAATGATATGAATAAATCGCATAAAATCAGTGATGACATCGCGAAAAGGGAAAGCTTGTCCTGCCCTACCCGTAGCACCTGCCAAACACAATTTGCATAGTCAAGAAAGTGTGTGTTTCATGACGCCACACTGCAGTTCTCCTGTCAAGCGACCGCGATCTGTAAACAAACCACACAATCAAAAGATGTACCCGAAAGTCCAGTGACACGATAGTGCATGTACTGATTCTGTTGAAACTACAACCTTTATTTAATTTTGAATCACAGCTTCTGTGTACCAGTGCCAGTGTACAAGTGTGCCTCTGTCTGGACCAACACTCTCCATAAAAAAAATAATATGTCCATGTACAAAAACATATACATGATGTCACCTTGGCTTATGTTTTATGATTTCACGTCATGGAAAGTTCACTTACCATAGAATTTTCCAAAGTGAGCCAATATGTTTGACCACCATTTACAAACACAATCCTACACTTGTACGTACGTCTATGCGCATTACAAGAGTTTGCTGTCACAGCACCACCAACTGTAACAGTCGTGTCGGTTACCACAATGAATCAACAAGATCTGGTGAGTCGGCGACAAACTGTAGGCAAATTGACAAATATCGTCGTGTTACGACTTCACACAGAGAAGGGCACTTACAGCTTCATAATGAGTCTCTGCGAGCGATCATCTGTGTTGTGCTGAGTCCGAGGAACTAACACTTTAGTCGTCTCGGCTATTCGATCGTCCAGCTCCTGAAGTCTGGAGGGCGAACTGATACTGATAATGCTGCAATTCGCACTCCTACTGATGCAGTGGCATTTATGACTAAATTGCAGTGGAAGATATGTTAATTAACCTCTGGTGGGCAGTGTTAGAGTTTGTGTAGTTACTTGACTTTATTTTTTTATTGACCAAGTAACGATCCCAAAAATCATAACATATTCAGCTGCTGCATTATATATTCAATGTAGACACGATGCATGACGGAAGCTTAGTTTCTAATAATTAGGTAAGATACTTAGCTCCAAAGCCAGCAATATTGTGTAAATACATCTCGGAGCTTCACTTGGAATTCTAATTAATACTTTTACCCCGTTACATGGAGTTCATTCGGGACAGATAATCCCTAATTCCCTGCAACTGCCGACCTGTGAAGATAGAAGAGGTCTTCAGCAACCCGTGCTTGTCGTAAGAGGCGACTAACGGGATCGGGTTGTCAGGCTCGCTGACTTGGTTGATGGATGTCATCGTATCCCAATTGCGTGGATCGATGCTCATGATGTCAATCAATGAGATTGTCGGGTCCAAACTCGATTATTTACAGACCGCCGTCATATAGCTGGAATATTGCTGAGTGCGGCGTTAAACAACAAACAAACAAATCCTGCAGCTGCCGCAACCAAAAGGATTCTGGAGTTCTCACTGCGAATGATCATGAATACTTTTCTTTCTGAATACATTAGAGACATATTGTATATCGATGTTAATCATTCCATATTGTATTATTTTATATTTAGTTTGGTAAATGTTTGAGTAAGCCTCCGAAGTTATCAAACTGGCGTTGTGGTTTACGTACATGGAAGTCATCAGAGCTTTTTTAGGAAACAATATTGGCATCACTCGTTAAGATTCCATCAATCTGATTGGCCAGTAGCCGTCTTGTAAAATTCCACACAAGTTGATTGGCCGTACTGTCCAGGTATCATGACGTCATAACGTCACTCATTTGTTACGTCACAACTGATCCTGAGCGCTTTGAGTTTCGGTACTGAAAGTCAGGAGGTGGTCCCAAGATGGATCTACTTGTTACACACCGATTCCTCTGTAACTTCTGAACTGGCAATCCATGCCACTCTCTGTGTGTACGGGATCTTATGAACTGAGCGCTTTTGCACCATCGCCTCGTGGGTTACAAGCCAATTCAGCACGTGGCGTCCGAAAACCCAACTAGTGACACATGTTAGTCATAATACCATTAAAACACAATGCAAATCCGGTCAAGAGAACAGTGATATACATTTCCCCGATACATGTCCCAAGATCGGTAAACTGAAACATATTTCATAAAACACGACTACACAGTAGATATACAACCCTAACGCCCGAAAATAACCATTCTCGATTACCTAACGGACAGATTCAATCATATATGACAGTCGATTCGGATCGCATCGGATAAAATCGTATCGAATCTCATCAAATTCAAATGCATGTACGAACCGTACCATTCATTGCAATCACAACCATGATTCCAGGTGTTGCAAATCGAATAACAATGCTCTGCCCTGGTGGTAACACCGGTAGCGTATACGTTATTATTAACCAGAGAAATAATGATTATCAACAAAACAATATATCCGTGGGCATACAAGTACATTATGAAACCAACAATTACAATATACTGTAGCCGTTGGTTCTTTAGTTGGTTCTCTTTTCGCAAACAACTGCCCGTTAAATGTGCATGGAAATGTGTTGGTATCTATGTTCTGACTAGTGCAATCGATGTTCTCTGTATGATTTAGTGGTAACTTGACAACTTTAATCACGACATATGGTTATCCAACTTGTGAAGTGATAGCATTGTAACGGTCTACATACACTCGCGAACAGCCTGTACATTGTTCTTCATATCGATGTGTGAATATGTGCAGAATAACCCAACTGTGGTGTACAGTGAATATATTTCCTCTGAAGCCTGGATGTATTGAATTTCACAAAACCATGAATAATGGTATATCAAGGCGTTTTCATCTGCCAGCACTAGTTTTGTTACAGGTAACACTCGCAGATTACACAGAATAATTTAGATTTGATCAGTTAGATTTGATATAGATATAAGTAGGTTATTAATAATTATTCGTATATCGGCAGACATCCGTATTGTTGTGGCTTCATCTTATCAGGCGGTCATCACATAGCAAACTGATAGACACTGTTGATAATAATTGCCAGACACACTAATATGTATATACGGTTTCAAACAAGGATATTTGTTCAAATTCTTCTCCGGGCACTATCCAGAAGGGAGTTAATCGCGAAGTGTTGTGAATCAGTAATTGAAATGTTAAACCACTAACATTACACCCGTGAAGATCCCTGTTAGAATTGATCTTCAGCAAAACATGCTTGTCGTAAGAGGTGACTACTGGGAGCGGGTGGTCTGGCTCACTGACTTGTTTGATACATATAACCGTATCCTAATTGGTAGAGCGATGCTCATGATGACAGTGGCTATGTGTGGTCCAGACTCGAGTATTTACAGATCGCCGCCATATAGCTTGGACTATTGCTGAGTCCGTTGCTAAAGAACAAACACAATAATATCACTATTAACTGTCAGCTGCTAGTCGATGTCACTTGGATCATGTGCGTCTGAGGTTTAATCAAGCATAGGACGATTGTCGTTATTGCATACCTAACACAATAGTCACATCGACACGCGCATGCTTTGTGATGTATCAGTGCGTGTGCATGAATAAACTTCTCGTAAACAAACTTAATCCATAGGAGTAGAAAATTATAATGCGTGAAGTAATAAGGCTTTCTGATCATGATAGCTGATAACTCGCAACAGGAAAACGAATCTTGGGCGAAAGCATTAACTATTATCGACTTCAAACTAATCGGCCTGCAAACAAACCAAACACTTAACACCATTTACATAACATATAAAACAAATTTGCTTTCATAACAATCGTAAAACCGCCTCCCTTGGTAGATGATACCCGGTACAACATATATATGGTCATGGTCCTCCTATCCAATATGTATTTGAATTCAAGTAAATCCCTACTCCAAGTGAGTGTGTGAGTGAGTTGGGTTTAACGCCGCTTTTAACAATATTCCAGTTATATCATGGCGTGTCAGCTTAATGTGGGAGAAGAGCCCGAAGTGATGCAGATCTAAGACGTTTACCACTTCGGTGAAACCCACGAGCACGGGTATGGTACTGACAACCTTAAATATAATCGGTACGAACAGGGCTTCGAAACCACAATCATAGGTTTCTGGCAACTCTGCACAGCGAATCGCGGCGCCTTAGACGACTGGGTCACACGTGCCCCCTACTCCAAGAATCAGCTTGTGTATTTATTGACTTTGTATCAACACACGGTATTGTGTGCTCCGGAATTCAACTTTAAAGGAGATTCCCAGCTGTGCTCGCTTCTGTTGTGTCCTACACACGTGACTATAATTGGCTGTATGAAATAAACATAAACAGGTATTAACATGTCTACATCAATTCCTCCTGCACAAAGGAACCTCAAGGTGCGAGAAATGAATTCTTGTCAGGTGGTCTATATGATTTATGAAATATTATTCTCCATGATTGCTCTGGTATGGTGGTATGCGATAAACTTAAAAGACAACGAGACCTTGTAACGTACGCGTGTCTCTATTGGTTCCCGGGGCGGTCGGGTAGCCTAGTGGTTAAAGCGTTCGCTCGTCACGTCGAAGACCCGGGTTCGATTCCCGACATGTGAAGCCAATTTCTGGTTTCTCCGGCCCCGCCGTGATATTGCTGGAATATTGCTAAAAGCGGCGTAAAACCACACACACTCACTCACTCACTCAATTGATTCCAAAACAGTTGGGAAATAAACAGATACCACCTGTCTCTATATCTGTGGCACTGTTCACAACTACTGTCGGGATATAGAAGATAACATCTCGTGATATAGATACTGACACACCGTGATATAGATGCTAACACGTCATGATATAGACGTTAACACGCCGTGACATAGATGCTAACACGTAACGATTCCGACACGTCGTGATAGAGATGCTAACACGTTGTGATATAGATGGTCACATATCACGATGCTGACACGTCGTGAACAGATACCGACTGGCCCTATATCTGTGGCACTGCTCACAATTACTGTAACAGTATAACCGATCTTCCCATCCCACACAATGATGATTGTTTCCGTGGTCTAGTGGATGGAGCGCCTGCCCGGGGAACGGAATGTCGGTGGTTCGAACCCCGGTCGTGTCATACAAAAATCGTTAAAAGGCGGTATTTGGTATGGGGTATTCGCAGGACGACGACCCCTCGAATTTTTCCATTCGCAGGACGACGACCCACCGGTACGCCTTTGATGTGTGGTGTTGTTTTAGGAGGGGATTAACTCCTTGGTTAGTGTCAAAAACTGAAATATGTACACGAAAACTGAAATGTATTCACTACTGAATTGGTGAACTCTGTCGTCGTCCTGCGAATGAACCTTTGGTATTACCCTGCCTGCTTGGCGATCGGGAGGGAATAACACAAGGAGTGCTCAGCTTGGAGTCAGTATACTGTGTCTGAGTGGGATATCCATGTTTAACTCATGGAATCTCAGTGGAATATTTCTATAAAACCCGCATAAATCCATATTGGTACAAGCAGACACACACACGTGCATTAATCTCGAACGCGACGTTAAAACCAATTCCACCTCACCTCACATCGGATGACAATTACAGAGTCGCCAATGACCTGTTGGAGATGTTCGTTATGTTTACGCATGTGTGACTAATGGTAATGTAGCACCATATTGCTCGGAAACATTGACGTGGCATGAGTTTGTAGGGTAGGTGTCAGGTTGGTACATCTTGATGTTACGAAGTGTGGGTGTCGAGTGGGTGTTAGGCATGTGTGTTTAGTTGGTATTTTGATGGCGTTTCTGCGGGTGTTACATGGTGTCAGATGGGTGTTTGATGTGTTTGTTGTGGGTTCTACGTGGTCGATCGGTGTAAAGAACTTAGAAAGTGTTACGTGGTGTTAAGTGGGTGTTTCAGGGGATTTACATAAGTGTACATGTTACCTGGTGTTACGTGGATGGTACGTTAATATTACATGATGTTAGATGGGTGCTTCAAGCGTGTGACGTGATGTTGTGTGGTGTTATTACGACGTGCTATTTGGGAGTATGTGTGCGGTGTGAAATAGTAACTGAGTGGAAATAGTAATAAGAATATCGGCCTGAAAAAATGCTAACGTCATAATAGCTTTGCTTTTTGCTTTTTGGAGTCGTTAGTAGGACAACATTATATTTTATACATCATAAGAGGGCGAGTGATTAAGTGAGTTGGGTTTAACGCCGCTTTTCATGCGTGTCAGCTTGATGTGGGAGGAAAGCCCAAAGTGACGCAGTTATCAGACGTTTACCAGATTGTTGATATTCACGAGCACCGGCATGGTGATGACAAACCTAGAAACATATTCGGGGCGAATCGGGATTCGACCACATGATCAACGGTTTCTGGCTGGCCCAATGGATGCTCTACACAGCGAATTGCGTAGCCTTAGACGACTGGACAACCCGTGCCCCAACATCACAATAGACAAACAAAATGTTACCACATTATCAGAGAAGGCTTATTACATACTTCATACAGGTACGTATCTGATAATACCAATGACAATGCAAGAACAGATAAATTTAAATCCACAATATTCATATTCATTAGTTCACTGATCTATTCAAATGATAGATGCATTGTCGAATCCAGCACCTAGATTAAAATCTATTTTCGTGAAATCCAAAAATGTGTTCGATATATCTGACATCATAAGTCATGCATAAAGCTGCTAAATCAATTTGACCGCTCCGATAACATTTTGTATTAAAGGAACGGGTTGATTTACGTGAAGAACTATCTGCATCACGGTTTGGAGATCGAAGATCTTGATGCGTTATGAAAAATGTGAATAAGTGATCGTTAGGTAACCAGTTCAATCTTCGGAATTAATCCCGCATTTACTGATATCTTTTGCCTTTCACTGCAGTCAAACAGAATATGTTTTATAATCCAATTTTACAAATTGCAAGTCTTATATCAGCGGATGTCATTTAATTACACTGCTATCCCAAAAAGAAGTAAACCCCAAACTACAGCACTCGCTGACAATTTCCCAATCTGAATGGGATGGGCAGAGCTATTTCAAAGAAACACATTCCTGGAGTAGAATTGTCTGTGAGCGCATCACAGAGAACGTAGGGTCGTGATTGAATTGATTGAAATTCCGACCTCGTACCTTAAGATCGTAATTTGCTCAAGAAATTACAACGGAGCATGTCACAGAGGAATCTAAAATTTAAATTTGTACTCGTCCAAAGGGTTCCTTTGAAATTAGATTACAGTAGCTATGAAATTATCCAGTTGACAGTTTGATGTCAGTTCAGCCGATAACTGTGAAGACGAGTAAATCTTAGTTTCAGCTCAGTGTACAATGCTAATCAACTTTCCCCCGTCCCTAGTGTCGTTATGAAGACATTGAGCGTTTCGTGTATACACAGTAAGCTTTGGGATATCAAGGGACTTCTCTCCGGCGAGAGAGCAGTTGAGCTACTGTCAATACAAGGTAGTTTGATGTATGGCATTTGTATACACTAACATATGCAGCAAGTCCCACGATGGCTCGTGATGCAGACATTTCGATTGAGCACATTGGTCTTATTAGTTAATTTAAGTATCTTATTCCTTCAGCAAAAGTGCATATTCTTAATCGACTGATTAAATTGGCAAAGTGTTTTTCTCCCATAAACAAAATGCAAGAGATATTTTACCAAGAGAATTTGTTTTCTACAAATCATTCATATTCATCGATTTCTAATTTATAAAACATTAATTTGATTTATTAATGCTGTTTGACCATTGAGACCATTGGCAAATGCCGCCATTAATGTCAACGGCACATGCCTCCACATGTATTGATATGACAAATATACCCAGTATTTAATACAACGCTCTTTCATATGACACGGGTAGGCAGACATTGTACTTACGCAGTGCCGCGATGGAATCTAAAATAGATACACTATCACACTGTTAATAAACGTTATACCATAATTATAGGTTTATTTTACATAACTGTTTATCGTGACATTAAACGATAAACTAATTCAGTAATGGCAAGGGTGATCATAGATGCATAGATGCTAACATGTTGTGATATAGATGCTAACACGTTGTGATATAGATGCTCACACGTCGTTGACATAGATGATAACACGTCGTGGCATAGATACTGACACACCGTGATATAGATGCTAACACGTCACGATATAGACGTTAACACGCCGTGACATAGATCCTAACACGTAACGACCCTGACACATCGTGATAAAGATGCTAACACGTTGTGATATAGATGCTAACACGTCGTGATATTGATGCTGACACGTCACGATGCTGACACGTCGTGATATAGATGCCACCATGTCGAGATATAGAAGCTAACACGTCGTGATATAGATGCTAACACGTCGTGATATAGAAACTGACACGTCGTGATACGGATGCTCACACGTCGTTGATATAGATGCTGACACGTCGTGACATAGATGCTAATATTTCATGGTATAGACGTTAACACGTCATGATATAGATGCTAACACGTAACGATTCCGCCACGTCGTGATAAAGATGCTAACACGTTGTGATATAGATGCTAACATGTCGTGATATCGATGATAAGACGAAGTAATACAGATGCTGACACATCGTGATATAGATGCTAACATGTCGTGATATAGATGCCAACACGTAACGATTCCGACATGTCGTGATATAGATACTAACACGTCGAGATAAATCATAGATGCTGACACGTCGTGATGTAGATGCCAACACGTCATGATATAGATGCTAACACGTCATGATATAGATTCTAACACGTCGTGATATAGATGCTAACGCGTCGTGATATAGATACTAACACGTCGTGACATAGATGCAGTCACGTCATGATAAAGATGCTAACACGTCGTGATATAGATGCTAACATCTCGAAATAGATGCTGACACGTCATGATAAAGATGCTAACACGTCGTGATATAGATGCTAACATCTCGAAATAAATGCTAACACGTCATGATATAGATGCTAACACGTCATGATATAGACGTTAACACGCCGTGACATAGATGCTAACACGCCACGATGCTGACACGTCGTGATAAAGATGCTAACACGTCGTTATATAGATGCTAACACATCGTGATAAAGATGCTAACACGCCGCGATATAGATGCTAACACGTGGTGATATAGATGCTTACACGTCGTGATGCATATGCTAACACGCTGTGAAGTAGATGAACTACCGTTAATGTGGTGTTAATCCCCACTCATTGACTTCTTAAGAACTAGCCAGCGCGACAAAGCCTACTCGCAGTGCCCTCCTGTCCAGTTATCATGAATAAATGAATGTAATTCACTTCAACGCTGTAACGGTACGCTGCTATGAACGAGTTCATTCTGCACAGCACAAGCATTAACAAGAGGGTAGAACACACAGTAATATTTGCATTGGTATGAAATCTATTCTGGCAGAAGTTACATTATAACCATATATCAAATTCCACAATAACCGTGTCTATGAGTCTAACTACTTGTTAAGAACTCACTCAATACTCCTGTTCAATGACTTTGTGAAAGAATCTGGTTTATCAAAGAAGGGGTTGGCTTTTAAATCGGTAAATGTCAGGAGGGAGATATATGTAATGTTTCGGTCCGACATGGCTCACCGACTGTCAATATACACCACCTACACAATTACAGGTGCTGTTACTCTAATATCACTAACATGTACGCTTGTTTACGCATATCTTTGACTCAATGCATGAGAAATATAATAACGATGGTAATTTTATCCTCTTTGCATGTATACTGTTCAGAATATACTGTTCATTTTGTAACAAAAGGAATGGTCGATACTACAATATATCCAGCTGTTTCTGTAAGAAAAAGTAAAGTATATCCTAAGTCACTTATCACATGCACAAAATGGCTATTTAATTCTCTATGCATTTATGCTGTGTATATATAGTACATATTGAAGTTAAAAATAATTATTTGAATTTTAAAGGTTGATTCCAGTGAAATACAAAAACATGATTTACCAGATTGTTTTCTATCAATGAGGACTACGAATAAATTATAAGCACCTAAGCCAAAGCCGACATAGTTACCTGTGGTCAAAAAATCAATTTAACAAATGAATACACTCACCTGCATCTGTGTATCATTGACTGAGTTAGAGAAGAACTGCATGTCTGTTTCAAACCATCTGCAGTGTAGTCGCCCCGGATTCCAATAAACATCTCAGTGTCCCATAGCCCGTTCGTGCTCTGAAACAGGCCAATGAATGCAAGATGGGTGAATTGAAGCCCAGCTCAGATCGAATCTAATATGGCAACATATTGCGAACGATGAGAATAGGCTCCGTGATCGCTACCTCTATCAATACCGTGTTAGGACTGTATGAAAGGGCCGACAGGACTGTGAAATGTGTGGCCGTTAGCTGCAGCTTATTGCTGGTACAGGCGTTGATAGATGATGAGTGACGGGGATGCTGACATTCATTATTATGTCAACTGCATGATGTACGTATCACTTACAGTGTCAGTACCGGTAGTTTGATGTTTGATATGGACTTTAGTGTTATGGCATTGGGTTTCACAACTAATCATAAGTTTGTTTACGAAAGCGCTGAGGCATGGATGGTGATTTCAGACCATTAGACTGTTAACAATGACGGTGCAGACAAGACGTTAATGCTACATTAGGCCGAGGAAACAGATTACATCTGATCTTGGTGTCTAGGTCGGGTGTTGTCTTAACACGATCTCTAAGCATTTACGTGTTTCAATTACGAGGCGTACATTTGCTTAAGATGCTGTGAAGACTTCGGACTGAAGATTTGCAGCTCTTTTTGCATCAATACATTGTACTTATATGATATGTTTTGTTTAGCAAGTAACATATCCTTATTTTATATAGCCTGTCTTGATGTAGGACATGCCTAAACTGCTTCACGGGGGCGAAGGGGTAGCCTAGTGGTTAAAGCGTTCGCTCGTCACGCTGAATGCCCGGGTTCGATTCCGGATCCCATCAAGGTACAATGTGTGAAACCCATTTTTGGTGTTCCCCGCCGCGATATTGCTGGAATCTTGTTAATAACGGCGTAAAACTATATATGCGTATATTGTCACAATCTGACTAACTGGATCAATGCAATCATTCAATTAAGTAAATTGAAGTCATTATAATGTGCACTGCTGATATTACGCGGGTTATTTCCTTGAATTTGGCGGGCATTTAGAATTTGGAAGAACATGTTGGCATGCAAGTCTTAATGAAAAGAGCATCGAAAACCCTAAAACATCGAGACAAACAATAAAGAAATCCTTATCCATCAAAGATTCATGTCTTCACGTTTAGCTTACTTGGGAGAAACGACTGTATCGATGTTTACGTGAGCTCGTTGTCTCTTTTTGTGAAATATAGGACGTATTTTTCCACGAATTTAATTTTATGTTGGAGTAGCTCTTGTTAAAAAACATAAAATGCGATGTTTCCGAATGCATAAATGATTAAAAACTAAACCACCACTTCGTCGCCGCTCTGTCGTAATGAACTTGGTACTTAAGTGGTCTTTCCGTGCAGTAATAAATCTGTGATCGAAATGTTCACAACATTCCCAAGACATCGATCATAAAACAGAAATACGTTTCTGAAATAGTACCATATTCTGTTGTTGTTTTAATGATTGTTGTTTTCCTTTCGCCGCCCAGAGTTTGTTCTTCATTAGAAGATTGGTAGATTGTAGGCGTGAGGAGAGATGAGACGTAATCATTTCGAACACGCAACTGCTTGATTCGAAATCCTTAATGGTAATTTGTGACATAAGAACTTGAGTCAATTTCACGAATACATTCGTCTAAAATCAATTATAAGGGCGATGATTACACACAAGTGTGTTTTACGTGCATTAAAAGGACAATAACACTTAAAAGAAGAACGGATCGAAATGTTATTGTTATGTGGGCGCTAAAACTGTCCTTTTGATCTATTGGCAAAACATTAATGTGTGTGTGTGCGTGTGTGTCATTGTGTATTTAAAGCAAAGCGTGTGTGTACAGAGTGACATTTTATTTGATATGTTATTTTTAGTACTTCACTAATTTCAGTTTGAGTGTGTCTGTCTGTGTCTGTGTCTGTGTCTACGAATGTGCATGTGTCTGATTCTGTGTCCGCACTAATTCTAGTTATATATTGCTAGCCAACTGCGATACCGTCTCGGCTATGTCGCAGTTTACCATGGACAACAAACGCAATTGGGTTATTCGCAGGACGTCGACGTGTTGACAAAACTCCGCACGAAACATCAGTGAGCAATCAGTGAACAACAACAACATCTACTACACAACAAACTAACAATCACCAACCATGACAGCAACACGAACTACTACTACTATTACTACCACTACTACTACTACTACTACTACTATTACTACCACTACTACTACTACTACAACTACAGCTGCTACTACACAAATTACTACTAGTTAATATCTAGAACTACTACAACTAATAATCACCAACCATGACAGCAACACGAACTACTACTACTAGTACCACCACAACCACTACTACTACTACTACTACTACTACTACTACTACTACAGTTGCTACAACACAAATTACTATTTGTTGATGTCTAGACTAACGACTACTACAACTAATAATCACCAGCCATGACAGCAACACGAACTACTACTACTAGTACCACCACCACCACCACTACTGCTACTACTACTACTACAGTTGCTACAACACAAATAAGTACTACTCGTCAATGTCTAGAACTACGACTATTACAACTAATAATCACCAACCATGACAGCAACACGAACTACTACTAGTAGTACCACCACCACAACCACTACTACTACTACTACTACTACTACTACAGTTGCTACAACACAAATTACTACTAGTCAATGTCTAGAACTACGACTATTACAACTAATAATCACCAACCATGACAGCAACACGAATTACTACTAGTAGTACCACTACTACTACTACTACTACTACTACTACTACTACTACTACTACTACTACTACTACTACTACTACTACTACCACTACAGTTGCTACAACACAAATTACTACTAGTCAATGTCTAGAACTACGACTACTACAACTAATAATCACCAACCATGACAGCAACACGAACTACTACTAGTAGTACCACCACCACAACCACTACTACTACTACTACTACTACTACTACTACTACAGTTGCTACAACACAAATTACTACTAGTTAATGTCTAGAACTACGACTATTACAACTAATAATCACCAACCATGACAGCAACACGAACTACTACTAGTAGTACTACTACTACTACTACTACTACTACTACTACTACTACTACTACTGTTACTACTACAGCTGCTACTACACAAATTACTAGTAGTTAATGTCTAGAACTACGTAACTACCAATACTACAACTGTATAGAGTCGACTTGTCACGTCAGTATGGTTTTAGTCAATATCCAACACAACACAATAAAGGGCAGTAAGCGTTCGTATATTCAGAAGGTTTCTGGTCATATTCAAATATAACCCCGAAAGACAACATGCGAAAATTACACACAAATATAAGCACGCAAAAACACACACTTGTAGTAGGGTATGTTGTCATGTTTTGTTTGTTGTTTAACGCCGCACTCAGCAACATTACAGCAATATGACGGCGGTCTGCAAATAATCGGCTAGACCATCCATTGACATCATGTGAGTGAGTGAGTTTCATAACAATCGTAAAACCGTCTCCCTTGGTAGATTTTACCAAGTACAACATATATATGGTCTTGGTCCTCCTATCCAATATGTATTTTAATTGAAGTCCATCCCTACTCCAAGTGAGTGAGTGTTTGGGGGTTTAACGCCGCTTTTAACAGTATTCCAGTTATATCGATGCGTGTCAGCTTAATGTGGGAGGAAAGCCCGAAGTGATGCAGTTCTCAGGCGTTTACCACTTTGGTGAAACCTACGAGCACGGGTATGGTGCTGACAAACCTAGTAACATAATCGGGGCGAACCGGGATTCGAACCCACAATGATAGGTTTCTGGCGTGCCGAAGGGACGTAATTGATCCATGCTATTGGGATACGATGCCATTCATCAACCAAGTCAGCGAGCCTGACTATCAAATCCCTTAAATCACCTCGTGAGATGTTGACAACATATTCTAACTGAGATCTTCAAGGGTTCTGTTGTCATGTAATATAAGACTACCGTGTTTGAATTGGTTGGTGTTGTCACAGCACAACATGTAAACAGTGATCATCAACTCATGTGCTCTCTTTGTCAACACAAGCAATACAGGTGTTACGTTTCGACACGAACTGACTGACCAACAAATCAGCTCGGAATACCTTTTGCGTTTCAAAAGGTAGCGTTTTAATTATTATATACAATTTATATCTCACAGTGATGTCTCTTCAATTACACTTAAGACGGTTCGTCCAATGTGAATAGCCTATATTATCATCCAAAACTGGCTACCACAGGAGATATCGCTTGGGTGAGATCAAGCGATTTATTACTTATTTATTATCCGTGAAGTGATCACCCGTTTAATAAACATACAGCTGTATTACACATTGTGTAATACCAAAACGCGTGCTGATGTTCTCTCGGAACACGTTTCAGGAATTAATGTTGGAAGCTCTCGACATCCCTTTGCTTATTCAACGACATTGCGGGTGGAGATGATAGCACACTCGATGACCCCAGCAACCTTGTTGCTAGGCTGACGTCACATGGCACTGTTTCGCCGATGGATCTTGCAACAAAATTCCACAATTCATCGGGTACTGTGACGTGATTGTAAACTTTGAGGTGAAAGGCCCCGTTCCACAAGGCGATCGTACTGTAGACAGTCCGTTGTTCTAAGTTAAAGCATGTGAGTTGCGATAACCTTAGCGCTTCGATAACTTTGTGGAATAGACGCCTGCATTCTGAAGGTTGACTTGTATTGTATTAAATTCAGTATTATTATGTTGAACTCAATTGGATTATGCCGTGGGTCGTGTAGGTGTAAGCCTATTCACACTCAACAGTATAATTCTAAAAACGTTATAAATTGCAAGTAATAAATAAGATACTTAACTCGCTCCCGTGTAAAACAAATTTTATGAAATTCGTGAATTGCATCACAATGCTTTGCAGACCATTGTGACGTCATTGTTTAAGTGACGTCATAATCAAATGACATCACTGATGGCTCAGCTACTAAAGCTTATTAGTGTCCATAAAGTGAAAAAGTTGGAAGAACGACGTTGGATGATAAATAGAATCACACACTTGAGTCTTTTGATATGTTTTGAGAGTGTTATGTATGTTAATATTGTGAATAAAATAAAGAAGATAAACCGTGATATACATCAATGTATACGCTCATGCAGGCAATGTAATAAATCATCGAAATTGATTTACACAAAACTCTAACAAATGCTAGTATTGTTCAGTGGTGATATTAGTCCCTATTATAACACAATAATGGGTTGGCTTACTAAACACAATGAAAGCGCAATGCCTTCTCTTAAATTACAGGTTTGTGTTCAAGTACGTCTACATGTACGTCATTGAGAAGCGTATACACGTCGTAACATTACGACTAAACATGATTGTCAATTTGTGTGATATTGAAGATGATCAGCACTTGACACCTGTTTGTCCGTTAAAGGGCGGTCGGGTAGCCTAGTGGTTAAAGCGTTCGCTCTTCACGCCGACGACCCGGGTTCGATTCCCGACATGGGTACAATGTGTGACGCCGTGATATTGCTGGAATATTGCTAAAAGCGGCGTGAAACCATACTCACTCACTCATTGTCCGTTAAATGTTCATATTAGAAATCAATTTATCAATGAATACTATAGCCTTTATCCTGATATTCATTATTTCTACATGTTGATGACAACTATCGCAGTGTAATAATTATACAAACATCTATATGTACATGTTTCATGCCATGAATTGGAGGATATTGATGCGGTCTTGATAATATGTCAACGTCATGATCAAATGTACCCATAGAGAATATTACACCTATTCTCGTTAGATACCTTTTTTACGAAACTCGTGAACTTTCTATGGTATCTGACCGAGCGAAAGAGGTATTTTATTTATTACCCACGTTAAATATATATTTAAGTGTAATTACATAACAACTTTCGTTCGTTGACAGACCAAACTGGAAACGGTTTCAAAATCTGGTTGCGCATGAATATCGATATATGCCCAAATATGGGCATTGTTGAATTGTTGAAATTTCAATGCATACGCATTAACAACATGCGTCTGCAGTTATGTTTGCAAACATAACAGCAGCGACGCGCAAGATACTTTTGGAAGATTTTCTTCAACTTATGGTTATTCAAGCGCCATGTTGTTAGTACGCAGGACACGTATAAGAAAATCTTAAAAGTCACATCAGCGGCACGCTTTGAATATCGGACCAACAGTCGGTCACTCGCACTGCCGGGGTCCCGTCTGTGCATTCAAAATGGTTCGGTTTCCTTGGTCTATCATGATCAGTTGAATATATATCATGTCCGTGCCATTTTGCAGGAGGGAATCAGAGTGTTCGTCAAAGATATTCATGTTAACTGTACCACCCTATACTGTGATCGTGATCAACAAACTCATGTCAGTGACAGCTTCGAACGAAGGGCAAGGCCACCACCGGAATAAGAAAAGACAACCGTGATTTTCTCACAGCGTTTTACGCTAGAGATAGGGAATGTATTTGTTTACATTTGGGATATTTTGGGCCCCATAATGAGAAATCAGGCACACTTCTACCGAGTTTTCGAATGATTTGTATCGGAAATGTTCACTTTGAGTGGTCTGGTCGTACAGTCGTGAACAAACAACTCTCGAAACAGTGCTACAAAATACGCTTCGAAAGGGACACTGATGGCGCAACCAGATCATCCCATGTAAGTCTTGATATCTGACCAGCTAGTTTAAACTGACTTCATTTCACCGCGCTTATCCTTTTACGTTGAATCAAATTGAAAGTTGTGAAAGCGGTCTGGTGCTTAACGCTGATGTGGAGCCTCGATCTGTCTGTAGTCGCACTTGGTATATGGGTATAGCTCGATTATATAATGTCTGTAGAAACTCTATACATAACTTATATAGAGTGCAAACCGAATTTGATCCGCGTGACTATCTTGTTTGGTTTAACAAAGTGTTTGTAAATACCTCTTGCTCTCATGAGTTTGCTTCAGTTCTGCCTTGTAGTTGCAAAATGAATGATGTCTCGCGATTCTTTTAAGAATGAACATACAGATTTAGTATCTTACCAACTGTATCTTCACCACGTGGGTAATAAACAAGTATATCTCATGGATACCCTCTACTACGTGTAACTCGTGATTATACTATAGGCTTTGTGCATCCTGAAGCTTGATTGATCGACATTGTAACTGTGTGGATCCATAGTTACTCACATTTTGGTCTATACCTGAGCTCGTAAAATACTGTCTGATAAAGCCATAAAAGTATCCTGTGTGTTTGAGCTGTGGATTTTTAACTAAGGATGTATCAGAAGGCGGGATAACAGAAAGGTGAGATAACTCATTTTTAAAATGTTTTGAAATTGATAGGAAAGCCAATGCCGTAGCCGATAGTAAATGTGACAGGGTAATTCATTTTCATAGATAATATAATGTCCATAAATGTAGTTTTAAGTTGCTAAAAGTATGTTATCAAGTATTAAACTACTACAGGAGTGTTTTCTAATCTTACAAATGGATTTCGCAAATGTCTTACAAATGATGTTACATTTAGCAAATAATTGAGACCGGCGATGATATTGAATTTCAATACAATAAATGGTAATATCATGCCACCATCCTACTTACAAACAATATTTCCCAAAGAAGAAAAATCGAGAATAATGTAACTTTAAGTTGAAAATAATTTGATAAATTAATGCTTTGGGTCCGAGCGCCCGTCTGACTACAGTTCCCATCTGCCCACAATGACATCTTAACTCCTTCTGGCTTCACAACGCTCTTGTCAAAATCGTTCGACAACAGGAGACCAGCTATCCGTTTCCGCCAGACATAAAATAGTATGACGCCCGTCCAGTTGTTGCCCAACGGTATGTTCTTTTGTGACATCTCATTACTGTCACCAAAATAGGCTCCAGCCTAATTTAGTGAGAAAGGTGTGGTAATACAGTCCCTAAAAGCCAAACGTGTGTTATCTTTTTTTCTAAAACAAAGAGAGCCCGGCAGGTGTTCATTGAGTAATCATTGACGCAACTGATTAGATTTGCCTAAGAAGATTCATGACACCTGAGACCACCTTAAGCAATCAACGCTGATGGTTTAAGAAGTTGAGGCGTCTGTATAGGCACCTCATTTACACATTGTGTGGATGAAGACAATCGAGGCTGTTGCTTATATTGCACTTAACACTGTCCTTTGAAGATCTGAAATTATCTGAAATGGCACTATCACAAATCGAGACGATTTTAAATAAAACATATTCATTTATCCAGATTCGGATACATCTCCGTGGGTAACTGCTGTTCAGGTACCACTTAATTACTATATTGTTGTCACTTGAATCGACGAAGATAATTAAGCGCAAACGATTCTTCAGGCTAATTAGGTGTGATAACGGGGAAGTTTATTGATTCTCGGCATTGACAAACTTTAGACGGCTAAATATACAACGTCAACGCCAGAAAGTAATCCGAGGAGATAGAGTCCATTTGGACGTAATATGCAAATTAGTGGTGTCAAATATATGCATGGATCACCGGAAATTAATGATAAAGCCAGGTGTTTGCGAAAAGAGTAAGTATGTCCTGCGCTACCGGCCGACGCGCCACGAAAAAGTAAGTAGTTTGTTTTTTTGTTGCAAAAGAAACTATGCAACAATTCAGACCCGAATATGTACTTTTCCTTTGTGATTTCCCAGTTTATTTGAGTTGCTTGGAATAGGAACAGAAATTGAGAAATCTGAGTACTGATAGTTTTGGATTGGAAACTTCATCAAGTAGGTCAATGCTAACACTATGAGTCACCTGTCCTAGAAGGCGTCACTGATGCAGCTGATATCTTACTGATCTGACTACATAATAAACAACATTCACTCTACAGCGTCAGCGTTTCTTTCGCAAAGTCTCAGTAAGGTCCAAGCGTTCAAAGAAGCAAATGACATCAGACAATGTTTGCGTTTCTTCTATTCGAGTTCGGTGTGTACTTTTTTTTTGTGGTTTACAATAGCAAAACTGTTCTCAGTCCCAATGAGACTGTCAACAAAAGAAGCAATTCGAAATGATATATGGTGACCCTTTGAAAGGCAATCTGATTCTTATTCAAGAAAAGGGAATGTTCTCAACGAAGGCCACATGCAATATCACTTATATCTTGTAAGAGTGTCATCCCGAATCAATGAGGTGGAATACAGCATACGGAATGGACAGGATCATTCTGTTTCTGGAGACAACACGATGACTTCCTTGCTCCCAATGGCTTTTGACCTTCGTGTCTGCAGCCCCGTCCCTCCAAGGAACGCTCTGTGATGAATAGCCAGTCAGATTCACATGAGCAGCATTTATCAATATTTCCTAAACAAATACAAGTAATATCAAAGTTCCCAGTGCTTCTGCACGTACGATACATTAAGTTTAATACAGCCAATACGTCATGTCCTGAAGAGCTGTCGGTGTGAGACTTAAGTTTCTATGGCGTGTGAACGTTACAGAAACGTTAGCGTTGTTCCCACAAGAGAACTATTCAGCTCCTGGTTAACGAACACATTTACGAGTTAATGGGAGAGATTTAGGGAGCATGTCCTCCAAACGGGATATTGGCCAGCCATGCATCATAAGGGACCCCTTAATCATTAGAAACGGACTTAGAGAGATTCATCTTCCCTTGGCTATTCTGATAAATAATCCGTGGGATTTGGTTTGCAGTGTATTCTCGTCCAAACTGATTTCAATGAGGTCGTTGCAATTCCATTTACAAAAATATAAGGCGCCTTTCTCCAGTCTATGTTTCATCATGAGTTCTTCCTCGGAGGAATACTGTACACTATTGTAAGTTCATTGTTTAGTGCTGCCTGAGTTATAGTGACCTATTTCACTTTCAATTCTACACTGGTTTGTTGGCATGAGCAACACCTGAGGGAACCTGGGGAAATCTCAACAATGCTGGCGTATGTTCCTTTCTCTATAAAAAACATTTTGGCGTTACAGGCTTTCGTGCTTGTTCAATTATCAAAGTGAATACATGGATATACCCGTGTAGTGCTTGCTGTCAGCATCGTAAAAACAATTGAATTCTGAATAAAAAGCAGCAGAATGAACATGAGAGTTAAAAAGCATGTGTGGTGTATCGCTTAATGATCTTTTCGACCAAATTAAATAGGTTCATTGCCTTTAATGCATTGCTAATGTGGGAAACACTATGTCACACGTTACGGTATGCTCAATCTAGTTTAGTTTAACCACGGACAAACCATAGAAGGCAGATTAATTATCACATACGCCGAGAGAGTAATTAGAACTCCTCTGTAGAGTTGTCAGACACATTCCGTGGTAGACACCATGCTGCCCGTCTCCTGGGAGTCCTGAATGTCGGAGGGCATTGTCAAAAGTGGATTTATATGAATAACGCATGATTCAAGCAGTAAATGAGTCGTCTTGATTCCTCTCAGTTGCATCTCATCAATGTGCAGGCCGACGTGATTGATTCAAAACAACTAGAGAACCCGGAGAACCAATATGTGTAGTGGCATAGATTAATCATATTGTACTTTTTTCCATAAAATATAAGCGGCCAACCTTTCGTTACAAAGTCGATGGTCCATAGCACATGGAGTAAACAACTTTCCTGTCTGTAAACATGAGTGTGTCTTTTGCATATCTATTGAAGTTTCACTGATCATAATCTAAAGTGAGATGTGTGGATGATTCAACAAAAAAACATTTCCACAATAATATTAAGAAGAAGAAGAAATCTCTACTAAAGGCTTAGTCGATTGTACGATTCCGACCATATCCAACAATCACAAACACATGCAAAGGCAAGTCAACTGCAGCTGTTCGCTTGAAAAAAAAACTGGAATATAAGTTACAAGTCAAAATATGGAATTGCAACTACATCATTTTGGACACTGATGCGAAATTTCGAAATTCTCTCCGTCAAATGTCACATTACAAATATACCTGTCCGAATACTGGCGACAAAAGACTTCCTTCTCAAACAACAAAAGACACAGTTTCTAATGTCTGGTGTACCCACAGTCTGACTTCGTTACCTTTGGGAATGTCAGTGCCCGACTGTCTCGTCTCGTTAATACACATCTGGCAGACTATCGTCTGAACTGTCTTCCTGCACACTATGCCAATAGAAATACACTGTCTCCTGTCAAACCCCAGCTGTCATCTTTTTCAAACATCAAATAACCACTATTACATCAGACAGAAGTGCTACCCTTTACACTAAAACCACATTCCACAAACATTTTCAAGTACTTTCAAACGTTTGGGATTGCAAACGTATTACAAATTTCGGAAAGGAGCTGTATCTTCACAACAAACAAAAGTTAAAAAAGGGGATGTCACGATAAGAAAAAATGTAAATTTAACCTCCTCAAGGAGCAAAAAGACAAAATGGTCTGTACGAACAAAATTCATTTAAATGCAGCTTTAAAAACACAGCATGGCTTCCAGGGCTAGATGGTTCCAGGGAAGGCATGATATAATAAGATTACGTACCTCGTTACACTTGTTTGCCAAGTGAGTTAACTAATCAACGGGCCAGTGTATCCTGATGTTGAAGAAGGCCTTACCGCTACTGTCGGTATTGAACATAGTTATTTGTATCAGTCCTTCCAATGGGAATTTATATTCATTGGGAAGACCACGATACATGTTGCCATGTCTGCACATTTTACACAGCGAAGGAATAATTTCTTGAATATTTATTCAATCAGCTTTACCAAAGTGATAACGCCCAGGAACTGCACCACGTCGGCCTTCCCTCCCACATTCAGCCCACACGCCGTAATTCACCGAAATAATGTTTTCAGCGACGTTAAACCCAACTATATCGCCCACGACAAATCGTTTCTCAATAAAGTATGACAAAAGGAGTAGGTTGGTTTGGTTTAACGCTGATGGAGGCCTTACTTCAGTTCATATATGTGGGAGGAGGGTCTGTTGTGATAAAGGTCTCAGGCGTTTAAACCTTTGGTGGAACCCTCGAACACTGATGTAGACAAACCTAGAAATATTATCAGGGCGAGCCGGGATACGAACCCTCAGTCATTAATTTCAGGCATGTCTACAGAACACAGGTTCCTGAAACGACTGGGCCCCGGCGTTGCCTGGATATAACCTAACCAACGTAACAAGTTCAGTATATTTTACTACACACCAGGCATTGAAAGACGTAACATATGACATAAAAATTATGATGTTTAGATATGAGTGCCCTTCCCTAATGCAGGACAGGTTTAGTCACAATAGTAAGTTATGTTGAGAGGCCTGTCTAATCCAGGTTGTACTGTTTCCAGAACGGCTTTCACGTCTTCGTGATATTCGGAAACATTGATATTCCGATAGTAGAAATATTACATATTGTTCTATCAATAGGCCAATTTCACAATCTGTTTGATAGAATGTCTTACAATGTTATAAATTAAATCAAAGCAGCACAACAGTTATATTAAATTGTCAAAGGTCCAAGTAAATGTACTATGTTCGTCTTTCAGATTAGATTTAAGTCATAATACATAATGATCCAATTTCACCATTACCCATAACATTGTTGTATCTTGCAGCATTGTTTACAAATCAGTTTGGCATGCTAGTGCTCTGGAATACAAACGTCACATGGAAGATCTTATATGCTGTTATCTAGCTCCAATACAACACGCAGAGGAACAGGATATTGTGTTTGCCCTGAATGAGCATTAACATGTATTACCCATGGAACTAACGTCCCACCAAAGCGTGCACCGGTTAATTCATGTAAATGTTAATAAATAGCTTCCCTTTCAAACCATCCAAAACGTAAAGGGAATCAAGCATGTCAATATATAGTATCCGTACTCGTAGTAGAGGTAAAGGCAACGGCAGAAATCAAATATCCTTCTATTATGAGTCTCTGTCTGTTAATGTGTCTGTATTCATTGCCTGTCTGTCACGAAGGACAGAAATCTATTAACAGGAACACAGCCTCCAAGCATAGGGCAACCATTACAGTGCGACAATCAGGAACAATTGTGTCGGCAATCAATCGATAACACGTCGATAATTACACTCAATGTAAAGGTTTGTGGCCGATTGGTATATTGATAGACCCCGACCTGAATACACCCGCATTTTGGGGGCGATGCAGATCTCCTTTTCCTCGGTCAGCTATACTTTGTTGCAGCAGCAGGTATAAGTAGACTGTCTAGTTATCAAGCTGCTAATCACTCGTCGTACACCCAACACTCGTACTCACTACATATATGTATTGACTGATTAAGTCGTGCGTTTAATGCCCAACAACTGAAAGCATGTCCACACCCTGCTGCACTATGATTGTTTATGTTGATCTATCCTTCTCAACTCGAGTGCATTTCTTAAGTACAAGGTATTTTGGTTTCAGAAAAAACAGGCTGACTCAACGAACATAAATTGGTTCCTTCTGATGTTTTTACTTGTTCATGATCATTTTCATGTTTTAAAGTGGTATTTAATCAGTGTCATATACATTTACATCATAAACATATATCGGAAAGGTTCGCACATATTAACAAACTTAATTGTAAATGCATTAATAAAACTTGATAACACCATCGAATAATCTCTATTGGGAATTGAATGTTAAGATAAAATTAAAGAAAGTCAAATCAAATAAATAAATTAATATTTCTCCAATATTGAACGTCACAAGTAGACTAAGTGCAAACACATACGCTGTCCTCAACATGGAGATTGCACAATTATCAATTTCTCTATGTATTTAACTTATTTTTTCTGAAGTCGCATATATTATTTTTGTCTCAATAATAAACATTTATTGTCAAATTATGTAATGGTTGCATCAAATATCGATATATTCTATTAACTATATCTTCGATGAAGTTCTCTTTTTAAGTGAAACCATTTCAGGAAATGCAATATGTCCGTATATGTCGCGTCAACACATATGTACTAATAGGGGCCTGGGGTGACAGACTGCCGTCCTCATAGGGCATCTGATAACATAGGCTTGTGGACGAGAGCAGCTTAGCAGTCAGCAATAGGCATTGAGACTGAGGTGAGTTCACGTGGTGCTTCACCATAAAAGTAGATCCATAGATATCACAGATTTATTGCAATAATTCAATACCAAGTCAATGCCCTCACCATTAAGAAGCATACACATCTCGCTCTATCAGTGATGTAATTATATGGCTATCATCAATAAACTGGCAAATCCTCTTAGAAGATTTTATGACAGCACATAGCTGGTTTCCAACTAATGTTGTGCTCTTGGGTTTCACCAAAGTGGCAAACGTCTAAGACTTGCATCACTTTGGGCTTTTCCACAGCATCAAGGTTAGACGCCGTGATACAACTCAAATATTGTCCAAAGCGGCGTCAAAACCAACTGGCTCACTCACTCTAACTGATGTCAAACGGAACATGTTGTGCTTGGTCTGTAACTGTAGTTCTATACATCAAGAGACTCTATGGTACGTTAGACGGATGTTAAATCCTTCCCTTCCATCGCGATCACTTTAATCTCAACACTGTTGGTGCCATCTGGGGAATACTTCCAATCGCCATTTGGCATCCACTACCAACGATAGTTGATTGAATTTGGGATTGTTTTGTGTTTAAAGCTGAAAAGTGAAATTTTGATGTAAAGTACGTGTGAGGATTTTTTCATCGGTTGAAAACAGGACCCGAATAATGATGTGATGAGGCTGAGAGTTTCAATTACGCCATATGAATAAATTCAGTCCCGAAATTACATGTCCACTGGTCGTTGTAAACTGAACTGGTGACTAACCCCAACAAAGATTAAGCTCTTCCGATTTATGTATGTAGATCACGTGGGCCTCAGTCTTGCCATTGCCTGTTTGACAGTCGCCTGTAAATATTCCCTGAAAAAAACGGAAAAGTGTAAACTGGGCGTATTCCCATGAACAACGACAACACAGTTCTTTGAACTGCATCCACTCACTTCCTTTGATGCTGGTTTGTTTTGTTTTGTTTTGTTTTGTTTTGTGCGTGCGTGCGTGCGTGTGTGTGTGTGTGTGTGTGTGTTTCAGTACGGGTCCTGTACCTGGTACCTGACACAGATAACGCTTTCATTAAATCTTTCTTCCTGACGCCGTGCTGATTTCTCAATGCTAGGCTGCCCTCCAATATTAAACAGTTTACGTTTAGCGTTTAGCATTTAACGGCTATACGTACGTATAAATGCTAAACTGTTAAATGCTAAACGTTCAAAACGGTAAGACTAGCGTGACTTTTCTTACTCCATCGTGCGGAATATCTACTGAATATTGACTAAAGGACAAAAGAAACGAGACAGTATTTTGAATCACCTTGTTTCGATAACCTCCAAATGTTTTGACATAAAATATCCACATTTCATCAATTCACAAAACAATGTTGTGAGACATTAAGTCAACAGGAAGGTTCAAGATAATTATGACAGTTTGGTGTTATGCAGTCCTGAGGCAAGTGTAGGGGAGTCAATATCGACGGACTCCGCCATGAGAGTTCAAAACTGCGACTCGTCGTTTGTGAATAGGAATTCAAAAGACGGTTTATGGTGTTCCTAGTAATATGTCTATACCTATCTGGGCTAAGGCAAGTTCGATGTCGCTATTCCAGGCCTGGCACTAACAACATACAAGCGTTTTTACATTTCATCCAAGAAATACTTTATGGGGTTCACGTCTGGACAATGCGCGGAATTGTGACGATGCATTGTTGATGAAGACTGAGTCATCCTATCGGTCGAACATAATCATGATGAAATTGAATAATTGGATGTCTGGCAGAAGATGGTAAAACCTTCGTCCTCAAAACTTGAGCAATGCAGCGCTGCCGTTCCGCCTCTATAATGCCCCCACCCTGGTGAACAAATGGTCCTCCACAGCGTGCACCTCTCCTGCAAAATAGGTTCCTATCGTGTTCCGTACAGTTTCCGTATCCATTTGAACCGATCCTTGAAGTGGTTCTGGTGCATTGGAAGGTCTTGGTAGCCACATCATCATCACACCAATGGTAATATTTTATTTAAAAATACAGCTAGTGCACTTAGGGAAACAAATGACACATATCTTGAAGTGCCCTTTAAAGACATAATTGCTGGCACGGCCATGTTCACCTTGTTCACCTTGTGATACAACGAAGAAGAATACCAGTATAAACATTCGTAAACAGGAAAGAGGCTAAGTATTTAACAGAAGGTTGAGCATGTTCTGCAAGATCAGTAGCACTAGTATATACGACTTCCATGCAAACCTTACTGTTTGCAGATACTGGAATCTATAATTATTACTATAATGTGCATCATGTCTTTGACGGTTTCATTGACGTGTTCTTTGGGTCTGTTTTGAGGTCAGTCGCCTTCGTGTTCATGAGGTTAAAAGTAGTCGTTTATCGCTCTTCCCATGTACTGCTTATTCTCAGGACGAGACTAACATCATCGTGTTTTTAGCGTCACTGGTGTTTCGGCAAATACTGACCGGTAGTTATGATACAGGCGTCGTGTGCAGAAAGACAATTTTATTGTGAAGTATTTAACGTCTGAGTATCGCCCGTTGAACAAAACGTGCCGAATATTACTAAGGAGTATCCAAGTTAAAGACAAAAGAAATGTACATGTAATTGTAAAGGTTTATTACTACTTTGCATTGTCACGAAAGGGAAATCAGAATGAATGTCACAGGTACCGACATTACCAAGTTGAAACTTATATAAGTGGATGATGCCAAGATTATACAATAAAGGAGCAGAATTCAATCTTCAGTTGCTCTGAGATCGAATAGAATCATCAAACTTCAACACAGTTTGCAAAAAAGATGATCAAAAACATCAAATGATCGTTTTTTTCTCAGTCTGGCTACTGAGGCAACTTATCGATTTACCTTCTTAACAACTACATTGCTTATATTCTGGGTCATACACATGTAAATCTGATTCTACAGGGCATGGAAACCTTTGGCGTCATGCCTCTAGTGATATGATTCATATACACCTTCAAAGCATCACATAAAATAAGGTCAAGTTGGCAATGCCACTTATGTTCGTGCATTTTCAAACAAATGAAGAGCCCATTGAAACGTCAGAAAATGCAGGGACTGTGTTAATAAGATTCCAGAGGTCAGATGACAAGGAGGAGACTTGATGGATGTCAACTTATTTATTATAAGGAACACAACGTTTCAAAGTATATGCTTACTCCTTCATCAGGTGTAACCATGGTGATGAAGGAGTTCCCATATACTCCGAAACGTTGTGTTTCTCACAATACAAAAGCTGAAATCAAAGACTTGTCAGATGATAATATCTGCATTTTGGGATATGTTACCACAAGACATCCATTGCTTGATGTAATTGGACGCCTGACTCGGAGACATGCCCTCACATTAGATGAGAAATGTTGTGTTCAGTATTATACACGTCATGGCTTCAATTTATGGATTTCAAGAAAGCTAATAAACAAAAAGAACACCCATTGCCTTGAAATGTAACGCTAATCATGTGGCTCAGTGTGATGTACAAAAAATCATATCTACACCTTGCTGGTTAATTAAATTTAAGTCTACTGTGTCTGATTATTTTGAAGGGCTATAACTCAGGGGGTTTTCTGCAGTGACGATTATCCGAACACTGTGCATGTCCACGCCGTCACAATGAAATAAGATTAATAATTACCCTGAGGCAATACTGGAAATTCGCGATTCAAATCAATAACCCTGGCGACATAAGGGAATAATATAATGGGAAAATATCTCTCCATATGAAAAACCCAATGTGATCTTAAAATGTTTATCTCTTCAAACTGTGATCATTTTTCCGACAAGATGACATATCTGTAATGGATTTAGGAAATTGACAACCTTTCAGATCCTTTTAAAATACAATAGTAATTCAACATTTTTTATAATGAATCGTAGGCCAAAATATTTTTATACAAAGAAACATCGATCATATTCGCTGTTCGGATGCCAATAGTCATATTGTTGATAGCACGAACACTGTGAAGACACTTCAGGTAATTGGTCCCTTTTTTATAGTAGAGACATTTAAACACGTTTGTACATCAGCAAATGAACCGTTGGTGTCTACTTTTTATGCCGGAACAGGTAGTTAATCGAGCACCCTTTCGTATAATATCATGTTAACGAACCATGTTTTTCACCTATTTCTGATAAAATGTGGTTATGTTTTATTATTACATTTCACTTACAAGTAAAAGCATAATAAAAACAATTTTGGATATTAAGGAAATCATAACTATACCACATGCCTCTAAGAAAAATAATTAGGCCTCATCATTAATACATTAAAATTATTTCCTTTTTATCGGAATCGCTTCCATGTTTTTTAGGAAATTTGCATTTCATCACTTGGAGATATGCTACTCAATTACACATTTGAAGTTTTTCTATCCTTTAACTGGTATTTTCTTAGGTGAACAAGAGGAATTTTGCTTCTGTTTTTTTAAATCATTCAATAGATGTCTTTAAAAAAATATGTTGTAGGTAAAAAGTTGCTTGTCTTCTTTTTCAAAGTGAGGGAAAAAAACGTTTATAAAAAATCCTCTCAGCTTTTGAGTCAGGTTATCCGTTATTTTATGTTTGAAGATCGTGCCATCGTTTATTCCACCATGAATGTGGGTCCGTAGTATTCAGATACCAACACTGTGTATAAGCAGCCTTTGAAGTAGCTTACAAATTCTTACGAGCTGTGGCTATCTGTTATCACGTTTTTATCTCTTCAAGTTAATCCTCTCTTTATACCACTCTGGATAAAATATCACTTGCTTTACAACTTGTTCTTATTCCTGCAAGTAAAGTGTATTGGTGTATGTTTAATATGTACCGCAGCAAGCGTAAATTCAAACGGACAACCTACTCAAAACATCAGTCTCCACATCGACTCCTCTTTGAAGATATACATACTGTTTTTTCAACGTAGAGCTTGGTTACCTGTAGATTTAACGCGGTTTCATAAGTCTTCATATTTGATGGTAGAATATTGATAACGTTTCGGTTTAAATTAAAAAAATTAGCGCTGAAGAAACAGTATGTTTAGTTTAATCTACTAATAATTGTTGACATGACTTATGGAGATATACATGATTGTATATATGAGAGACTCTTATATTTACTTTTATTATCATACTTTATTATTATATTTTCACATCACATCGTCATATACCAGGAATGAGCGAAAGCATTTTTGCACCATAAATACATGAAGAACACAACTTAAAACGAGGAACCAATATTATTTGTTATCCTTTTCCAAAGTCAGACCGTATGTTAGGGGAATGACTCGTTTATTCGTTTTACATAGAAACATGTCGGTTGAGGGTGATGTTCCACACCCAAATGGTTAGTGACTACCTTCAATGAAATATTCAGTTTTCCAAAAGCGTATATGATAAAACTATAAAGTGATTTTTCAGAGCACCATGCACACATGAAGCTTTAGATATTACATGTGTATGTAAATTGTACAGTATTAGTCATGCTGAAAACACCTCGACTATAAAGGTTGGTAACCATCACAACTACAAGGTCAGATAACCATGGCTACAAGATAAAGACGTACCATCAGAAATGGGAAGATCAAGATGTGTTGGCTTTAGTTCTTGCAGCTATGTAAATATTGGCAATAATAGCCATTTCGCTACGGCAGAATTTCTCCTTCAGATCAATCTTTCTGTTTCCAATATTATAGCTTCACGAGAGCCTCCTCTAAAACCCTTTCAATTCGTTACCGTCCAATCGTGGGCGTGTCCCGATCTCTTCTCAGTAAACTTTAATACAGAGGCAAAACACTTGTTCCTCCAGCTGCGGTCATATGTCTACACAAACCCAGTTGACTTACTGAATGGAACAAATGTAAGATCTTAGTTATTAAACTAGGCTTGAGTGAAGGATGTCATAAATTGATTTAGGACTTTAAATGTGATTTGGAATGAATTGTTGAAGATAGTGTAAATATGATAACTCCTTGAAATTCATGGGAAAGGATCGACTGTTGGGTTATTTTTCATTCGGCGGCCTATTTAGTTACAAACACAAAATGCTGATTTATGATAAACATTGTTTGCATAACGTTTGAGTCTTGTATAGGCGCCTCATGTGTACATTTATCTGACATTGTGGGGATATATGCATCAATTTCTTACCAATCATTATGACCAGTGACGTGTATACTAAGTCTTCAAACCCGCCAATAATTTGTTGGTTTATATTTCAAAAATATTAATCTCACAACTGCTGTGTAAATATTTCCCGCGAACCCTGTACAAATATGTCTACATTTGCTCCGTTCAGTAAACATATTGTTCTTATATTCTCTCAACAACATACACAGTATGAACTTATGTTCCAATAAGCCTTACAATTTATTTGAGAGACGTCTGATCCGTTTGTATACAATAGACTGTATGGTGATTAGAATTCCCCTGGCAAGACTGAGAGCTAGAAATAACCATATATAGACGCTATAGACACTCAGTAAGTCACTAACGGTTTTTAGAGCTAAATCATTCACCACAATCATCTTGGATCAATCTGTCTATTGCTTGTGATGAGTGTTGAGGAGACTTTATTTAACTCATCCTCTCACATTGAACGCGATCACGTTACTTAAGAGGTTTTTCGGGATAAGAAAGGTCATGTTTTTCTTCCACATGCGTATACACGGTATAAGATTTCCGTCTTCTGAAGCATTTCTCATTCTAGGCACGAACGATTCATTTTTCCCATTGTCGAGTCGCCAAGATAAGTTGGTCCAATATTGAACCACCAAGATAGAGGAATTCAGGGTTTCAATGTAAGCCCTCTGTTTTTAAGGAGAAGGTTGTCTAACAACTGGATAGAGATAGCAAGTTTCTTAAACTTAATTCAAAATGCATGTGTTAAGATTGTGAAGTTATTGAGGTTCATTCGCTTGACACGTGTCAATCGGTAAATATCTTTAAGAATTGCTGCTGACTGAGTAATGAAAGGGGAAAGATTTGGAAGATGACATTTTGCCGCAGAGATGGTATGCGATGGTAATGTCTCTACAAAGTCAATATTGTTGGACGATGGGACAGGGAATATGCACACAAGGATATTTGCTCTCATTTTATCTCACATAATTAAATTTCCAAACCATTTGACAGTATATCTGAAATGATGTATTTTAAAAAAATACTTTTGCTTGTTTGATTTTGATCCACAACTACAAGAGCTTCGAATTCCAGTGGACCAATCAGATATAAATTATTAAAGCTGATCAGCATTAAATATACAAATGTTATATAGACGAAATCGGACAGAGGACTCTGCCTTTAGGTTTTGTCGCAAGTGAGCAAGGGCCCATTACACAATCCTTTACACGTCTTTCAAAACTCTCCAAATAAAGGTATGGTTGTAGTTCGACCTATTAAGGCTCATATGAAATAAAACAGTTCTATATATATAAAGTTCAATGCGACCATTTACTGCATTTGATGGTTTTATTCATCCAAAAGATCGATGTCATTCTACGTCTGTTTATTGTGTATGACTCCAAAACGTCGGGTCGTTGGTTTCTCCATCTAAATAGTGTCAATGGTTTCGAAACGTTTCATCGGTCTCGCGGAAATGACATTTGAGTTTATTTTGAGCTTATTTTAACGACATATATAGAACTTCGAATAAGAACAAATGAACCATATCGTGTTACGATAATAAAATGGAACATATAACAAATAAGACAAAGTCTCCAGGGAATAAAAGTGACAAAATTCATTCTATAATGATAAGAAGTACGATTTCGACCACATCATGAGCATGTTTGTACGAAACACTATCACATAGTGATGATACTGATGAGTCTGGTGAACTCACTCAAAATTAGGACGGACCTGCGTTCAAACAAACACTAGAAGTTTCAAAGTATTTCCTAATTTCATGTTTACGATCGCTATTTTTAAGTAAGTTGTTTGTTAAGTGTTACCGGCAGCCAGCTGGCAGGGGGCGCGCTGATGACCTGCGCGTAAGAATTCTTAGAATGCGTCTGAAAACGTAATTAAATGAACCGTGTTGTATGTCGCAGATGCAATCGACATGACATCTCAATGTTAATGTACATTTCGATCAAGACATACATCATCGGGACACGCAGGCACAACTGTCATCTGTAATCAATACGTCCAGTTTACTACAGGCTGGAAGTCTTCACAAATAGTGTGAGATTTATGTATGACATGAACTAAAGTCTATGAAATGTTCATTAATCTCTACGTCCTTAATGTATCGAATTCTATTCAGTCATTACTTATACGGAAACAGCTATGTTTCAACATATACCTGAATTGCAAACTGTGTTTCTATAGTTTTAGCGCTGTTCCTTTGTATTATCATAATTATATAATAATTACTTTACCTAGGACTGGAATTCTTGAAAGGGGAAATGCCTATTCGTAGCAACCACGATGCCTTTGGTTTGTGAGTGAGCAGGAGAACATATGATTGCTACGCCCATGTGAATATTAAAGTACATGACAGTATAGTCAATTGACCTACCTATTGACCGACCCGTGACGATTCGGGGTAGAATAGGTCTTCAGCAACCCATGCTTGACGGAAAAGGCGGTTATGCTTGTCGTAAGAGGCGACCAACAGGATTGGGTAGTCAGACTCACTGATACATGTCATCGTATCTCAATTGCGTGGATCGATGCTCATGTTGTCAATCACTTGATTGTCTGGTCCAGATTCGATTATTTTCAGGCCGCCGTCATATAGCTGGAATATTGCTGAGTGCGGCGTGAAACAACAAACGTATTTACCATATATTCATTATCTGTTCAGCTAAATGTAAGTGGATGTCCTACTTTATTGCGAAACCTTCTGGGTAATTAATATATTGTAATAGGGCAGTGTAATTGATTGTAACTGCATTCCTTTGTTCCTGTTCAGATTGCATTGTTTTTGGACAATGATTGATTGTCAGCAATGTAATGTTAACAGTTGTGAGGAAGTTGTTATATTTAGATGTTAATGAGATTTGTAAACCTCCGTGGCCGGATGTGGAGCGTTAGAGAGTTTTCTTGAAGGTGTATGTAAGGGGAGCGCTCCCTGCTGGGTGCATATATTAATATCAATAATGCTACCACCACTCTATATTTTTGCATTTGATACCGACCACTGCTATCATATAATATATTGCCATAGAGTATTGTACTAGCACTGTACTGCCTACTGTCGTGGTAATTGCTATGCAGTAATTTGTAATAATTTGAAGATATATATATATGTCTTTGTGTGTGTGTGTGTGTGTGTGTGTGTGTGTGTGTGTGTGTGTGTGTGTGTGTGTGTGTGTATTCCAGCACCCCCACCCCACCACCACCCCAAATCAACTGGTCGGTCCCCAATCATAAGAAATCTCATGTGTTATGAATCAGTTTCACACAGTGAAGATACCAAATGTTCGCGAAAAGGTTGGCGTATCATTTTGTCCAACTGGTGGCACCAGTCACCAACAAATACAAAATTTAATGCAAATGCAAGTCAATTGTTCACCTAAAAAAACAACTGGAGCATATGGTATCAAAATAGGAATTGCATCGGACAAAGAAAGTTTACAGCCAACCCCAAAAATATCATTTGTCGACAGTGTACATTTGTACATCAAGTGATGCAGTGGCGTCGTTTAATTTCGTTTGAAAGAATACGAGGATTCATTTCCAATTGCAATATCGTCCCAGATATGTCCACACACATACATATTGGACTCCTTTGTAAATATTGCACTCTCCTGTAATCAAGATCAGATTATAGAAAGAAGATAGAAGATCAAATTAAACTAATAGAGAGGTCGCCATCTAACAAAACTAATCATAGAACTTCAGTAAATGTGTATTAACTTTGTAAACTGGTGGTTACTTGGAAATCTTAATCTATATATGGAGTTTCAAATTATTCATGCATGATTTCGTTTAACGTTGCTTTATAATGCCTCTGATGTTAGCAAAGATTTCTTATGAATATGGAAAGGGTGTATCGCTTTTAGTAATTCGAACAATATCTTTCTAGATCGTCCCCTTGAACAACACCTCAGCAGCATAAGTAAATTTAAAAAACTGCAGTCAAGAAATATCATTCATTATTATGTGCGTATGGTGTTGTCCTAATGGCGACTTTTCTCTAATTAGACATTCCATTTCTTGCTGCCCTTACACAGAAATGATCCAATCTAACATTATTCTCCTTTGCAGCTACTTCAGTTACAAATACATGGAAAAAACATCATTACGCATTCTTGGCAATCGACATCATTGAATGTTTAGCAAATGTCAGTTCAAACAACAGGTCCTCATGGTCAGTTAATAGACACACTTTGTACGTTTGACAGAAGGTGATCCCCTTTCCGATCAGCCCTGGGTTTGAGAGTTTAATGGTACAAAATGAGCGGCACAAAGTAGCAACTAATAATGCTGGCAAGTTGATTCTCCGGGGAGCTTCATCTGATGTCTGACAGAAACGAACAATGAGACATCGATCTGCAGACAATGCCAGCACACGCAGTCACAGCTGATAAACAGGCGATGGTATGTGTGGACACGGCCATTGAGTCCCTTGTGACACGGTGCAGTTTTAAAATGAACATTGGTAAGATTGGGACTGGCTAGCCTGTGATCTTGCACCAAGCCTGAGAGGGTTAGGATTTGAAGGAGAGTAACATGAGTGACACTGATCAAAGGAATGAGGTCGTTAAAAAGTGTTTACTCAAACATCTTGGATAGCTCAGGCTATTTATTGAACTGTGTAATTATCAATCACAAGAGGATTCTTCAAATTACGTCGTTGTAGAGAAGTACACTTGGGTCAAATGATCAGTCTCCTGTCGTTTCCAATTACGTACCTTCACAGATGAAACTGTTTACATTTGAGCACCACAACTATACAGATTTATTTGAATGACACCACTGCCTGAGAAACGAGAAAACGTCTCGAAGATTTGTGTGTATATTGTCAAGACAGCATGACACAAACTTGACATTTTGGACTGAAATTGGTATCATCGGTTTTCAAAAAAGATGAATGGTGTCACCGAAACGCAACATATTCAAAATGAAATGATATGAATAATTCCTCATACATACGTAGTATAGAAAATATAACAGTGAGGGATGCAGTTGAGTTTAACGCCACTTTGAAAGTAAATATAATAATATCACGTTCTATTTACTTAATGTTTGATGAAAGTCCAAAGCAATGTACGTCCTTAACGTTTACCATAGTGGTGAAAAGACAAGGGTAAGGTGCTGACAAAACCAGGAATCATAATCGAAGAGAATCTGCTATTCGAACACTAGACCATATGGTTCCAGTGCGTCAAATGAGTTAAATCTGCACGACCAACCGCGGCGCCCTAGACGACTGGGCAACATTTGACCACTCTTTAGGTACAAAGCTCGAAAATCTCCAAGCACTTAGTTACACTCAGTCTGAAATTTAACCGGATATATTTTCACATTTTGAACACTATAAAAGCTTAAGATGCTATATCCACGAACACGAACATTTAAAAAAAAATATCAACAAGACATTGTAAAGAGAGTGTCACAGGAAACCCAAATTTAATCCACAATTTATCTCAAGTAAGTAGCGCTTGTCTTCATGGAAGTCTGCTAGTCCTTCATGCGTCATGGCCATCCGTCACCAGACCTAATGCTGGGGAAGATCCTCCCTGTACTCAGTCGATCTCACTCCAGGGTGGGTCAGCTTTATCTAGCTGTCGCCGAATTCACACGATTGGGTAACGGGGATCCCCTTAGTGTCAGTGCCAGACAAGCAAATGATGACAAATACCTACTCATTAGTTCTTATCTCCGGTAGATACTCAAGACAGAGGCGAGAATGCCAGATGTTGTTCCAATCAGCCAATCGCTTTGTTGGATTGACATATTCAGGCTTGTGTCAGGCCAAATACGTTTTACTGTTACTGAGTATCCTTTAACAAAGATAAAATTAAAAAGTAGTTGTGTTTCTTTTCTTTTACAAAGTTTTAACTGTGATCCTGTCAGAGCTTATTGCTGATCTTTATCGCGCCGGGCCGACTGCCAGTTAATATAACAGACTAAATGTTTCACTACAGAAGGGACTGTTTTCTGAATTCAGTATTATAGGGCTAATAGTATCAGGCTTTGTCACTCGAGCTATTGCTAGACTTTGTGCCACGACGACAGAAATATCCATGTCTGACGTATTGTCAGATTGTCCACATGGACCGAATAAATCCTGTGTGACATCAGTGCACTGCAAATGACGTCAAACGTCACAAGCCCCGTGGGGATTCTGGTGAGGAATAAGTCACCAATACGACTGAACAAGTTATCATTATCACAATTTAGATGTAGTGCACACAGATTAATTTTCTGAACTATAGGCACAATCATATAGCTACAAATCGGATATTGTGTACGCAATGTAATGTAAAATTCAATGGAGGACGAATATCATTTTTTATTAGCATGTACCAAAGGCAACTTAAGGGAAAACATACCTAAACCGTACTATTTTGTACATCTGAAAAATAGATAAATTTGTTTCTTTGATGAATTTAGTTAAATACAAATATTGTTCGTAACTTAACATGTCAATGGTTATGTGTCTACAACTTCTAAGCGTATATATTGTAATACACGCACTGAATGAATGAGTTTGGTTTTACGCCGCTTTTAGCAATATTCCAGCAACATCACGGCGGGGAACACCAGAAATGGGCTTCACACGTTGTACCCATGTCGGGAATCGAACCCGGGTCCTCGGCGTGATAAGCTAACGCTTTAATCACTAGGCTACCCGACCTCCCCAAAACACGCACTGAGATTATGTGGCATTTCTGTATTGTGAATATAAGACTACAGATACTGCCTGTCGTAAAATAAAAATGCAACATACAACATGTTACTGAATGAGCTACATGTTTCATAATACCTACCAAATATATATATATACATTTCATAATAGATCGTGAATGTGCAGTGTTGTATCCCTATGGTGTGCCAGAAACATATTGTTGTTTGTTAAAATCTAATATTCATAATTAGGTTCTTGGTGCTCGTGGATTTACAAAAATGGTAAATGTATAATAAATCCATCAGCTTTTTTACTCTCCCATCAAGCTGACACGCCGTGATATAAATGAAAGACGTTTAAAAGCGGCTTCAAACGACACTCGGAGGCACCGGTGGCCCAGTCGTCTCAGGCGCTGCATTTCGCTGTGCAGAGTTGCGTCCCTTGGGCACTCCAGAAACCTGTAACCGTAGATTTGAATCCCGGCTCGCCCCGATTATGTTTCTACGTTTGTCATCACCATACCCGCGCTCGTGGGTTCCACCAAAGTGGTAAACGTTTGAGATCTGCATTACTTTGGGCTTTCCTGACACATCAATCTGACACGCGGTGATATGAGGGGAATAATGTTCAAAGCGGCGTTAAACCCAATTCACTCACTCACTTATTTACTCAAGCCAGATTCACTCGCTCAATCCCCCAGTCCATTAGTGATGATAACTGTAGTTTGTGTGAACGGTGAATACTGTTCTCACAGAATAAATCGGGTAAAGTACAAATACACACGATCAATAGCTATTATCGCACAGCATATACAGCGTACATGTATATGATTATGAAAAAAAATGTTATGTGAACAATGGAACACTGTTTATGTATCCGACAAATCTATGGCCATAACTAAATGTTATAAGGATTAATTTTGAAAAGCAATGAAACATAACTTAATAAGAACGTATAGAATGCAAACGTGACATATTTATGATTATTAGTGCGGTTTATGCCATGTAAAAAAACTTGCCTACAATCATTATTTGTGAACGCAGTGGGGGGTTGGGGGCGAAATATCGATTCGGAGCGGATTTATTAAATTGCTAAAATGATATTGCGTAGTTATTTCACGAACTTGAACGGTATTTATGTTGGAACACATTCAGCTGAAAGCATTGAGCATTGATGAGTAAGACGTCAGTCAAGACACAAAAAATGTGGACATTTTCATAGTTCAATGTATACAATGACCAGAAATGTTTATGACTATGCTGTGGTCATCTCACTGTAAGATATTCATGACAGATTTGAAATATTGCAGAGGGTGACACTCGTCATTTTTCATATTTGCAAAAATACGATCGCCAAGAACATGGATTGTGTGATATGAATATTAAACATTATCGTGACAAGTGAAGAAGTTGAGGCGACTTTGTTGGGAAATGATGAGTGCTAATTACTCAATGATGTTCTTTCCTGTCACATAATTCAGAGTGTTCCAAGTGAGTGCGGTGTCGGTAGCATCCTAACTTTGTCACGTGGGACAGAAAATATCTTGGCTATTCACAAGGATTACAAAAAGGGTCTTTCGCTGAAATTGTTGTAATTTTGTTCTGATTCATATAACGATTTACTCCATGCTATAAATCTCAGCTAAAAGAATATTCACCTCAACGAATGATATACTGGAGCTTAAAAACTGCTATTTGTTGTTCTAAAGTTTAAAGATGGATTCGGAAATGGTATAAAGTTCATAACTGTCTGTATGGGCAGATGTCCTATTGTGATCGGATTTCAGTGCACGCACGCACGCATGCACGCATACATAACTGGACTTGTTCAATTTGGAGCGTTCAATGGTGTATGACAAAAGGACACCGCTTCAATGTATGGAGCTTATTTGAAGTAGGGTGGCCTAATTTGCATACTAGTATTTATTGGATCGCGATACAAAGTTTATCCAACTAGTTCATGAAACTGGTGTAAAACACTGGTTTATGAAACTGGTTATATAACACAATTTGATATTCATTATATGATATTGGACATTAAAGGTGTTTGTATATATCATATACTTGTACGTTATACTAAAACGAGCTGTCGAGACTCATGGCTCATTTGCACACTAAAACGGTAAAGATGGCCCACTAACTTATGCTTGTCTTCAGAAATCAAATTAGGATCGGATAGTCAGGCTCTGCGACTTGCAATTGGCTGATTATGTGCCATCGAACACCGATTGTGTGGGGGCGTATATCCTGCTTTTAGTCACGCGTATGCCTGGGGAAGAATCTATGGTATACATACCGCCTGTATATACACATGTAGATGTTGTTGTCGATGGAATCTTGCTGTTTGCGACATGAAACAACATTCACTCATTACCTGGTTATTTTCATATTGATTTAAGTTTACTCAAAGGTAATGGGATGGGTACTTCGGAGGGCCTGATGACGCTTTTGACGATTGATACAAAATCAGCATGAATCATGGGAACTTTACTGGATGGAGGACTCGTATCTTTGTTGCTGTGACCAGTAAATGCGGAGAGGGTGAGTGTGAACAGTAATTCAGTAAAATCAGTCACGCGTGCACTTGCTTGATGTCGAAGAAAGCACGAGGTGGTGCAGGTTTTAGAGTTTATAAACCACAGCGAAAATGGTGCTTACGCAACAAGAAACGTTTTCTATTCGAACCCACGATCAAAAGTTTTTGCCACCCCTAAGGGAAGCAACTCTGCACGGCGAATTGCTGCGCCTATGGGTGTATTTTTCATGAACGTAATTTATTCGAGATTGTATTTGCAATGCATCTGGTAGCAAACATTAATCATGTAGTGATCAATATTAGATGCAAGCATGACAAAAGACTAAGAACTCGCATCAATCGAACCATGAATATTTCATATACATGTATGCATGTATGCAGTTACATGGCATTACAAAAATCAATCAATTACAAAGAATATAATAACATTTAGTTATATTCTTTTTGTCATAATTTTTTTGCAGAGAATAAACAGGATTTTATTTCCACGTCAAAACGTATTCATTTCAATATTTGTGATGCACTATTTGTTTCATTGAACAGGGTCATGCGGTGGTAATGGTGATACCAGACACCGTTAACAACACATGAATTATCTTCACCAATGGATGAGTGACTATATGACGTTCTGCATCACACGCAGCAATACTACTGCAGTGTCCACATGTTGTCTAAACCAGACAGAAAAACTATTGATTGATGGCATGAATAACGGTCGCACCCACGAAAATTGGTTACTTGTTGTAAACATGAAGCTGGTCATCGAGCGCTCATTCCAAAGTCTGTTTATTCCACAAAATATCCACAAGACTGTATGACATTTTTTTATTAAACAACTTTTCCCTTACGTCAACATTCCAGCAATATTCCAGGACTTTGGTGTCCACGTGTAACGACTTTTGAGAAACAATCGAGTTTCGATTTGACAATGACTCATTAACACATGCTATTGCTACAGTCGGAATGGTGCGTTTTATTTACATTATCGAATAGGTTTTGTGGTAATAATACACCTGTGTCCAGTGCAGAGAGGGACATCCATCGTAACGTAGCAAGGTCACGTGTTATTTGAGGTCTTCCGGATTTTAGGTACCCCTCGATAGCTTCCTTGAAGACTGCTCAAAAGTTTCATCCGATTCTATTCATTCCGCATTTGGCTCATACATAAGGGCACAGGTGTACCTCTGTACTACATATTAACCATAGGGTTTCCGTGGACGGCTGTTGAAACATAACACGTTGCCGTTCAACGTGTCCGATGTCGAAATGATAATTATGCAGTAATGTAAGGACTGCTCCTGCTATTATATCACCGAGGCCACCAACAGCTTTGCTGACAATAACATAAATCGCAGTCTGACCTGCTGCGACAACACAGCTCATATGCTCGGAACCAGCATGAAACCACGTAGACATGTTGCTCGAATGGGGATTGTGCGTGCTTTGCGTTGATAACATAGCGGGAACGGGAATTTAGAACACATAATTCACAAGAGATTATGCTTGTTTTGTCCTTTGTGACTTTCGGATGCATATTTGGGGATTGGATTTGATGTTGAACAATAAACATGAACGGCAAGACTGGACTGTGGTTCATCGCAGATGTATGGATGGCAACGCTGCTTGAGGGATATGCATGTTCCATCTTTATAAGAAGTTAAGATATGTCATTAATGTCATTTCAATGAATTTGCATTACCGTAGGATTCATATTACGTATTACGTGTGTGTGTATCTGTGTGTGTGTGTATCTGTGTGTGTGTGTCTTTTGTGTGTGTGTGTCTTTTGTGTGTGTGTGTGTCTTTTGTGTGTGTGTGTGTGTGTGTGTGTGTGTGTGTGTGTGTGTGTGTGTGTGTGTGTGTGTGTGTGTGTGTGTGTGTGTGTGTGTGTGTGTGTGAACTTGTCCGGACTAATGCCGATTTATAGTGCTATCTATAGAGATACCATGCGGCAGTTTAACATGAATCCCCCACTCAGACACAGTTTACTGACTCCGAGTCGACCAGTCCTTGTTTTAGCCCCTTAATGCCAAGCGTCAGACAGGTAAGCACAAGTACCGAGCTCTAACGTCTTTTGGTATGTGTGTGTGCGTCTGTGCGTGCGTGCGTGCGTGGGTGCGTGCGTGCGTGCCTGTCTGCCTGCCTGCCTGCGTTTGCCTGTCTGATACTGGCGTTAAAAGCACAAAGGTGAAGTGCATTAGCCTTCCTTCAAGACAAGGTTCATGTCACTTTGACTAGCGATAAAGATTGAAAAGTACATCCAGAACCCCACAGCTGCTAACACAAGTTGAATTACATCCCACATGAATCAAAGCTGGCATTCGTATGTGCATAAAACAAAGAGGGATTAAGTAATACTATTAATTCACAGACCTCATAGAAATGTATAATGCATACATATAAAACGTCATCGCCAGAGAATCTCGATTATCCATCGAAACCGATGTCATTGGGCGTGAAAGGCAAAATAGCGGTGAAAATTATATGAATGGATCACTGACATTCAGCGATGACATCAGGTGTTCGCGGAGAGGGTAAGCGTGTCGTCCCCTACCGGTAGCCTCCACCACTCACACAGTATGCGTAAATAGATCCATGTGTCCACAGAAAAAGTTGGACACATGGACCCCACAAATCGTCACATTCTCATTAAAGGTACAAATATCCGACTATTTCAAATAATCACATAATGGTAATAATACTACAAAAACACAAAGCCTCAATACTCCAAGAAAGATTTGGTGAAAAGATTTTTGAGTCTTGATCTGAACAAAGTAGGACTGTCAATGAACTGAACCGAAGCCCGACATACATGTATATGCATTGAAATTGTACATGCATTGACCTCATTCTAGTCCTGATAATTAGCATTATTGTAAGTGTGAATAGCCAATTTCGGCTGTAAGAATAATATTGATGCAGGCCCATTTATTGCGTGAGATCTGACGGTGTATTTACACTGGATTGATTACCTTATGGACATATGGTAACAACAGAACCCATGACTTGAACCATTCTTTATGTGCTCCATGGCCTAAATTATCTGTGACATCACAATGAGGCCAATCTTTTATTCAATGAGTTACAACAATCAAGGTCTCAATAAAGCTTTCCAAACGTCTTACGGTAGACATGTGGTGGACACTACCAAATTTGACGCATCCGTGACAACTGAATGATGTCAGATACAATTCCCTATTTTGACTTGTATCATATATTCACGTATTTTTCAATTGACTTGCCTTTTACATGTGTGGGGCAGGATACGCTCACCTTTTCGCGAACGCCTGGTATCATCACTATTGGATAGTGAGTCATAAATACCTGCTCATGATGTTGTCATACAGCTACTTTTATGTGCATATATTCACAATGTGCATACAGATTTCCATAACTTATAAGCATAAAGAAATATAAAGTTAGAGGTTAAATCATTAAAGTAAAACATTGTCATCGAGCACAGTTGGTGCACTGACGTCACATAATAAAAGACTATTATATACTTAAGTATCACAGCTTGGTGTGTCCGTCCTTTATGACGGTGCCCGTTATTTGTAATTAAGGATGGCTGATTGACGCCCAAGGCGACAGGCCACCTGTCATGCAGAGCAAGTCTCCGCTTCATTATAGATTAGATAAGCATAAATGTCAACCAAGTCGATATATTCACGTTCATTCAAATGAATGTATATAATATTTATTGCATATATTATCACATGAGAACCCAGCACTTTAAGTTCTCATGATAGATAATGGCTATCGTACCTCTGTTGATGTAATCATTATCATGTTTATTAACAGAGTGTCGACCTGAATTAGTTGTCACACTGTTATAACACCCAGCAGTGTCCGTGTAATAAAACAATAAAAGTTATGTTTGATCCAATGTGGTCAGTCCCTGGCCTTATTTCGCCATTACTTCTTTAACTATACTAGTGTTGTTGTTGTTGCATTAGGTGTTTAAGAGGTCGCCTTCTGCCTAGGCAATTTCGGCTGACCTGTCCCTCTTTGGGACTCCTGTGTGTGAGAAGGGTTCACATATCTATTGTGATTTCGGTGTTCACATAATTTCTGTTTTTGCATTGATATGATTTCTATTTTCTTATATTGATATGATTTCATTTTTGTCCTTGGCTGCTCTGTTTATATACGTTCGAGCAGCTGTCCATCTCTCAGAAATAGAGTTAGTTTGGCCTTCGCTATTGCATCTCTTGGCTTTAGGAGATCTATGACAGATAGCGGATCTAACTGCAATTCTTGTTTTAACCTAGCCCGGGCTGGGGCATGGTCTTGACATTCTAGTAACAGGTGGTCAATGGTTTCAGCCTGATTGCAAGATGAGCAAACCTTGTCATAGTGCTTTTTGTGACCAAGTCTGAGGCGTGAGATAGCAGTTTCAATTTTCCTTTCATTTGAGTATGAGTTTGGCTTTTGTTGGACCTTGGGTTGAATTTTGTATAGCCATCTGCCGATCTTACTTGCGTCCCATTGGGCTTGCCATCTTTTTGCTATGGAGGCTTTGATTTTGCTTTTTATCTCTAGTTTACTAAAGGGAATAGGCTATACTAGTGATACGTACTTGACATAAGTAACAATATAGTAACAACATAGGAGTCATTGGCATCTGGAGACACAAGCCAGCCACGAAGCATGACCAGAGAACCTGTCTGCCCAGTGTTTGGGATCCGGAGTTATTGCTTTGATCTTTGTCGGGGCTAATTATCTACCTGGGTTCCATTTGTCCATTGTAATTTCAATTCTATTACCAACCAGTGCCAATTAACCCCGGCTTTCCGTTTGCCCATTGTCCAATGTCTGTTAGCAATCAGCGATAGGTTAAGTGTTGGCTTCCTCATGTCCATTGCTAATCTCCTATCAGCATCAATTTTCAATTTGGCTCGCCTTTTGTTGTTCTTAAAGGTACATATATATGTTCTCTGCCTCATCGCATCTATACACTTGATGAAGGAGTAAGTATATACTCTGAAACGTTGTGTTCCTCATAATAAAGAAAGTGGCATCCATAAATTGTCTTCGGTATGTGTATCACGTCTGAATGCCTTTCGGGGGCACGAGTGACCCAGTCGGCTGAGGCGCCGCGATTCGCTGTGCAGAGTTGCGTCCCCTGGACACGCCAGAAACCTATGATTGTGGGTTCGAATCCCGTTCGCCCCGATTATGTTTCTAGGCTTGTCAGTATCATACCCGTGCTCGTGGGTTTCACCGAAGTGGATAAAGTCTGAGACTTGCATCACTTCGATCTTTCCTCCCCTCATTAAGCAGACATGCCGTGAAATATACTCTTAAAAGCGACGTTAAACCCAACATCACTCACTCACTCACTCACTCACTCACTCTAAATGCCTTTCAAAGACATGAACAGCATCATAGGTAACATAACGTAACACAAACATATACCTAATAATTTCATTGAGATTAAGGATTATACACATATTTGAAAATATTTAATTGTTAACACCGTTCTATCACGTGTCGCCGTTGTGCCGATTCACTAGGACACGTCCACAAATCGTAAAAAAGAGGATTTTGAGCCCCGCTGGCGACACATGCTTTCAGACATAGAAAAACTTTCCTCAATTCCATGTGTACATTGATTGAAATTGAAATGTCGGTTTATTGTCGGCATGAATAACTCAAAACCAAATTATCCATCTGTGAAGAAAAATGGTTCGTTTAAAAACTAGAGTTTCGTCACAGATGTGTTTTAATATAAATTAGGATTGACAACATATAGAATAAAACACGGAAGAGGCAAAGAGGTTTAAAGTAGGGCTTGTTGTTACTGTTATAAATACGTTATTTTGCATGACGCATTATACCCGTCAATCAGATTGACCAATCAGAAAGTCCGAAGTAAGACATAATCTGCTATATGTCAACTTTAAAGTGGTCTGTCATTCAGGTCAAAATTCTGAGCAATGTATGTATTCATTTTCTTTTCTATACAGCGCAGTGTCCAATCATACATATTCATCTTATACGTTCGTGCAACACAAAACATTAGAAAGGTACCTTAATATTGTACAAAAATATCTACTCGTAGATTTATAATTGGTACACGAAATACGTGTAATGGGTGAAATACATTTGACGTGGTCCCGCATGGCGTGGAAACATCAATATCTCCGGAAACGTAACATGTCATGTTATCAGAAGCATACAGTTATACATGGATCACTCATTCTCCCTTGATTGTTGGGGGAGTGGGTTACTGTGTACACCTTTGATGAAATACCAGATTATCTGTCGTGTAAACATTAATACTGATAACTTTAACCTGGCTGTCATAGTGTTGCCTCTCACTGTGACTGTAGATTAACTACTATCAGCCACAATGGTTTACCTTCTCGAACATCTATAGTGTATACCACCGTTAATAGTAATACTTACCACTATGCCACTTGCGTGAACAAACCAAATTGCACTATCGCATGATCAAGATTATGAGTGAGTGAGTTGCGTTATTAACATCGCTTTTAACAGTATTCCAGTTATATCGCGACGTGTCAGCTTAATGTGGGAGGAAAGCCCGAAGTGATGCAGGTCTCAGACGTTTACCACTTCGGTGAAACCCACGAGCACGGGTATGGTGCTGCCAAACCTAGAAACATAATCGGGGCGAACTGGGATTCGAACCCACAATCATAGGTTTCCTGGGCCTCCCGTGCCCCCTCAAGAATATGAATTAATAACACTTACCCCTGGGGTCCAGTTATATAGGTGATCCACAAAGAGCACCTGCAAAGAGCACCTGCAAAGAGCACCTGCTTACAACCATTCACCAACTATCCATTCTCAATTTCCAGCAGTCATCGGTGTCACTACCATAATGAAATAAATCTGAAAACAAGAACAAAATTAATTAAAACTGACGGATTTGAATTAAATTTCTGAAACAACATTTGCCGAGGCTAATTAAATGTAACAGCATAAAATTCTAAACGGGTACTTCTTTTGTATTGATCCAATTTACGGCCAATTTAAACCTTGAGGAATAACAACTTGTCATACGAATTCCGCATATCGGTTTTTCATTTCTACGCTTTTCGCAATTGGATGGCTTTGAAACTTTAAATAAACCGTAATGTAGTTGTACGTCTTCTGCTGAGAACACTGCTGGAATTTATCAAGCTGAGGCAATATGTTGTCACTTCACTGGATCATGTTTGACTTGTTTGTGTCTATAAGGTATCCTGCCCAAAATTCTATGTAACATCACTTCTTCTAGAGACGAAAAGAGTATGCGCAACTAATCCGTTACCATGGCTTAAGAATGGTTTAGTCGAACAAGTTCCAGTTAACAAGATAACTTGCTTGTAGTAATGAGCATGTGACTTCCTATAATAATTTTGAGGTACACGTGTATGGAATACGGCTGAAAAGCAATTATAAGTGTTGAGTAAATGGCTGGGGAGAGAATTCATATCGCTATCGATTTGTATATAAAATAAGTCTGGTGCTTTAATTGAATTGCTTGTGTTTTCATCACATTTAGACAATGCTGGATTTGTGAATATGTCCTATAACATTATTGTTAGATAATTTGTAGTTTATCGTCTCCGAATGAACAATGTTGCTTTGTTGCCCCGACAAATATTAAACTGATGGTTTTTATTAATCTCCGACGTCATTCGTCACCACTCGCCCCTTTCCGTAACCTGAAAGCAACCCGTCCCCCTATCGATGAATATTATGTGCGAAAATACGACAAACCAATCAAAATGCGCGTATGACTTTAAAGTTTCGGTCAAAGAATCCCTCGGGAATAATTTTTGATTTTACATGTGTCTTGCATCTAACAATAAACACAAGATACATTTACGACATGTTTCCAATCATGCTGTATAATACCGCATGTCCCGATGCGCTTTAAATTGCATCCGAATAATATATAATATATGGTGGTATATGAATCATTACGCAACGAGTAGACAATTCGTTTAGCTATACCCCTTTGCGCTTAGACGGAAATTGGTCGCAAAAATGGCCACGAGAGGGGCACGAGTCGCTAAAACACAATTTGGTCACAAATGCTCCGACGTTCCTTTCTGTAACATAACAATCGCAACATATGTTACCCTAGTGTTCTGATCATGATTTAAGGACAAGGCATCAGTTATAATAATTATTACATTCTGTAATTCTAATTTCACATAGAGTGAGAACAAATATTTGATTTTGCATACATGTATCAGTATATACGTTTAATATCTTTGACATAACATAAATATGAAAGTGTTATTCGATTCATATGAAATTATATTGATCATTTAATTCATTAAGGGACATTGGGCTTTACGAAGCTTGAATTACGTATTACCGAAACTTAGCTTCCAATATAATAAGTTATAATATAGTATCTCTCTCTCTCTCTCTCTCTCTCTCTCTCTCTCTCTCTCTCTCTCTCTCTCTCTCTCTCTCTCTCTCTCTCTCTCTCTCTCTCTCTCTCTCTCTCTCTCTCTCTCTCTCTCTCTTATTGATTCTGAAATGCAATTTTAAACTTTACGTACATATCCTAAACCAGCTGACACCAAGAATCATTTTGATTTGCCATAATTGCTAGCCTGAGGGAAATCAAGGATAATTAATTTCCGCGACCGTTCAAAAGTTGACGGGCATCCGTCGATGGAATTAGGGACAAATTAAGGTAATTCGGAATAACCCCAGACTTTGTACATAAAATTCGCGTACAAGCGATCAATTATCGACCAGTGATGACTGGGTTTAGGATTTCCATTTCGGAAATTCTTTAAAGTCTATGATTATTCCCTCTCTGTGAGTCCTTATACCTGGTCAGTATCGCAGCATGGTCATTGGGATGGAGGCAGTGGTCAGAATGATATGCACGGAATGTGATACACGATAAGTATTCTACACGGAACGGAGTGATTAACGGGCGACAAAATTCATTATAGACATGTGCGATGGTTACATGCTTTTCCCACCAGAAGAGCGGTTTAAACCATTAGCTTTCTTATCACTGGATTCAGTTTGACATTTTACTATGGAGATCTCTTGAATGCATTTCAGCGTGATTGATGCAACTTTTATTGCAGATTATATACCATGATGTGCTGAAAAGTCAAAGCCATCCAGAAGCGATTCCTGGCACTGTGGCCTGCCAGACTTTCGCCATTACTGACGTTGAATTTCCTTGACGTTCATGCTCCAAAAATCAGTGCTTGGATATAAAGCCATGTAATGTGACTGTAAAATGTAGTCCTGCAATAGCTTATTGGAGTATCAGTCATCCCGACTAAGTAATAACAGTGTAACCAAATCTCAATTCGATAAAATCAATCTCAATTGGCTAATGTCTTCGATCTGTTATCTCACTGACGGTTCCAGCAGTCAGACAGGAACATGGGAAGAACGATTACATTGACCTCGATCCGAATCAGAGAATAGTTTGAAAAGAAACGATACGAGCGGTGGAAGAGGTGCTTGGTTGCCATAAGGAAATTACTCAGTATTAAAGTGCACTGTTTGGAAAGCTTGCCTGACATTCCCATTTGCTGTGTTGAATAGGTTACACATCATAAGCTTACATGGACATTTGTAAGCGCAGGACATGTATATAAATGCTTTCTGTATATTTTCTTATTTTTAAATACTGGATAATAAGATAGAGCAATTCATCTCCATTGTCTTTTTGACACGTGTGTATATGCTTGCGAGGGATGACTGAATGTTATGATGCACCGTACCTGAGCAATGATCAAGTTAAATGAAGGTACACACTCGACTGTTGGTCAGTAAAGGAATTGTTTATTGCATGAGCTGAGCAACGATCCATGCCGACACATTGTGATCCACGCCACACGTTAATTGCTACCTGATTCGCTTTATTCTGTTCTAACAACAAGCACCGAATCTTGGGGATATATCTATTCTGTCCTGGAAAGCCCATGATCAACCTCAGTCTCGATTATTCCTCGAAACAGATTTCAGTGGGCGCAAAAGGCAAATCAGCAGTGAAAAGATGAATGGATAATTGAAAAGAAGGACACCAGGTGTTCGTGGAAAGGATAAGCATGGTTTGTTTAAACACCACACTCAGCAATATTCCAGATATATAACGGCGGTCTGTAAATAATCGAGTGACGAAGGATCGATGACATGCACCAACCAAGTCAGCGATGACCACCTGATGCTGTTAGTCGCCTCTCACAACAAGCATAGTCGCCTTTTACGGCAAGCATGGATTGCTGAAGACCTATTCTATCCCGGATCTTCACGGGTCGGATATGTGTGCCCTTTCCTTTCGGTAGCACACCCACACGCACGCACGCACGCACGCACGCACGCACGCACGCACGCACGCACGCACGAACACACAAATCACATAAATTTGCATATGAAGTAAGTGTTTGTTGTAAGTTTTGATTTGGAACCTATTTGTCTACATCTAATTTCGCCAACATACCAATTCATCTTAGCTGAAAATGAAGACGAAATGTCACTAGGTTGCACACATCCATATAGAACACTGACTGCGTCAGCACGGGAAGAACATAATTTTTTTGGTCTGAAAGAAGAGTCTGACACTCCCCGTATGAATGGTACTTTCCGTGTGTGCCCAAGCTTGTTGCTTCAGTTGTATGTTTCCAGAAGTGTCATGTTGCCTACCGTCTTATTACCAACATATCCATAGCCACCTATGTGCTTCCGTTCCAGCTCTATGAACATTGTTTCCTGGCCCTGACATGTTGTGTTAAGACTGTTGGCGAAATGGGTTGTAGGCCGATAGGGAACACAGCGATAGTGTTAACGAATGTTATTTTACTCTGTATTCAGCAACATTTCAAACACTTCATGGCATAATATAGCCTGTGTCAGCAAATGACTGACTGATGTGAAGCGATTCACGCCGTTGGTGTACAATGACCCAAACCTACCGATCCACAAACACTGGGTACTGTTTACTACAAAAAAGCATTCCATGCAAAAGTTGACTTTTCTGCAAGCCCCATGCATTTCACTTCTCAATAAGGGGTATAAAAACATGTGCGTTTAAGGATTCCATATGCATTGTTCAACATCGTGCTGAATACAACCACTCGGAAAAACAACAAAATTACGCAATTATTCAACATTACGAAATGCCACGCCTGGCCAAAAATTAGCGTCTGCGAGCCATTGGTATGCTTGAAGCGGGGTCGTGCCAACGTGATGTTGCAAGAAAAATTTAACGTCCACAGAAACACAATTTTGTGTTTATGGCAACAATGACAACAGACGAATGCAGTCAGAGACCATCCTCGGAGTGGCAGGCCACCAATAATCGAGAAGACAACTGGATTCGAACAACACACTTACGAAATCGATTCCAGCCAGCAATGGCCTCCCTTGCCTTCGACGAATATCTTCACAAACTGTACGTCGTGTCGCCTCAAATGTGCAGGGATTGTCGCCAGAAGACCCGCCAGACGTCCCATTTTGACAGGAAACCACCTTCAAGCACGTCTACAGTGGTGCAGACAGCGTCTACGCTGGACGACCATGCAGTGGGGACAAGTTCTATTCACTGACGAGTCTCACCTCAGCCACAGCGATGGACGGATTCGAGTGTACCAACGTCGAGGTGAACTTTACGTCAATCATTGTGTCATGGAAGAAGATCGGTTTGGGGGCGGGAGCGTTATGTTATGTGGTGGGATTACAGCAAGACAGAGGACCCGTTTGACAGTGGTAGAGGGAAATCTCAATAGACAGCGCTACCGCGACGAGATCATCGGCCCTGTTGTTCTACCGTTTTTCGGTCGTCATGGCCCAGGCATTACCTTTCAACATGACAACGCCCGGGATCATATTGCTCGACTTGATCAGGATTCTCTTCAACAAAACAACGTGAATGTCATCCACTGGCCGGCTAGCTCCCCTGATCTCTCACCAATCGAGCACATGTGGGATGAGATGGATCGGCGCCTTCGACGTCAACCACGTGTTCCACAGACACTTCAGGAACTTCGAAACATGCTCCAGCAGATATGGATATATATCCCACAGGACTTTGTGCGACGCCTGGTCCATTCCATGAGACAAAGATGTGTTGCTTGCATCGCAACCAGAGGTGGACACACACGCTATTGATTTGTAAATTGACATTTTGGCATGTTCATGTTTTTTTATGAAATCACGCATTTTCTGAAGTCAGTATGGCAAATTAAACCATTTTAACACTTACGGGAGTCTTTTATCTGTTGCAAACCGATTTTCAGATTTGGTAAAAAACATAACTTTGCATTAAATCTTATTCAGTGTCACAGGAACTTTTGTTGGTCAGTTTAGTAAAATAAACAGTAGGCATAAGTTGTCAATTATGTTCAAATGTGTGGAAATGCTATCGAAAGACAGATGAAATATGGAAAGCTATGTTTACGACTCATGCCAGTCAATCCCTCAAACATGTGGTCCGTATTGTACGATCAGACACTATGTTCTTCCAAGGCGAACTTAACCGAGCATATCCGACTGTAAATTAAATGCAAAGACGATGTCTCAGGATGTATTTACGCCACCTACTCATTGTCAAGATGTCTGTGAACGTTCTCTGGCCATACTGATGAAGACAATTTAGATAAACGGACAAGTTAAGATAAGGTTGCAGCCAACCGGTCCCTCGGGGTATATGGTGTGATGTGCATGTACCCTGTGTGTGAATCTATATGTACACAGCTCGCACGCAGGACGTGGAGAAAGAAACACATCAGTGGAACCACGTCAGAGTTATACCAAAGCTCCTATCTCGCCCAATGAGAAAACCAGTTTTCTCAAGTAATGGACCAAGTGAGTGACTAAAGTGTTTTGAATAGGATACACGATTAATGTTATGAGTGGCTGATGTACCCAACCCTAAAACAAATGTCTCTTGTCTGTAGCCTATAGTCTGCATACAGGACAGTTCCATATACAAGTGCATTGTTCGTGCAAACTTGAGATTAGATTGCAAATGACGAAAATGGATTCAATTATTCTGAAGGAGACAACGCAGCGCTTCATTTCAAAACGGCGTTTAAACGTAAATATGCTTTTAGAAAGGATTCATTGCATTCACATCTTAAGCTAGCTATTTCAGCGCATAGTATATGACCATGTATATACCAAATGTGTTATACGATACTTAAAATAATGACAAGTATACGAGAGTACTTTAATGAACAATTCTGTTATGTCAGATACGCCTGAAGCTAAACAAGATTTTTTAAGACCATTAAGTTAATTGAAATTTGATGTAAGGCAATTGTTCGAAAATTAAAGTGGATATTTAATACGACTATATGTGATTATGGTTTTTACTGCTTCTTGTTAAATACCGTATCCGTACCACACGGTAATCCTGGTTCGATCATCCTGTAATCGCACTAAGTTTACGGTGGCATGCTCGCATGACGACAATATTTAGTAGCGAAACGGAGCCCATCAAGGTAATCCCTGAAAATGTGTTTATCGTTCTTTAACAAGTCGATATTTGTGGGCCATGAAACTGTCAAGGAGAAGTAATACAGATACACCGACGATCTATTCCTGCCGACCCATGTTAACCCGATCAGCAATGACGTTTGGATGATACCCAAGCAAGCATGCAGGACCAACGACGGGAACATGGCCACGTTGTTTTCACAGCATGTTCTCGTTTACCACACAAAAATGATTGTATCCCAGTTTTGTTAATGTCACTTTTGAATGAATAATCCACTCTAATTAAGTTGGGCACTGTTTTTTTTTCCTGCGACAGTTAATGGGTATAAATATTTTTGTTTTGACATCTCGACAGATACAATGGTGACACGATTGTAATTTATGACTGTTCCACGTTACAGTGGTTCTGTTTTGTTTTTCAATATTATGAATCTCCCGTTCACATCAGAATTAGAATTGGTCTTCAGCAGTACATGCTTGTCGTAAAAGGCGACTAACGGGATCGGGTGGTCAGGCTCGCTAACTTAGTTGATGTATGTCATTGTATCCAAATTGCGTAGATCGATGCTCATGATGTCAATCACTGGAATATTTGCAGACCGGCTGTCATTTAGCTGGAATATTTAAACAACAGACAAACAAATGATATTATGAATATATGATTTCTTTTTGAAAGATTATTTCGAGATCATTTAAATGATATCACCTTGTAAACCTATCCCGTTATTACATTCAATTTGAAACGCTTTTTTATGTATTCTTTTCAAGCTCTTTACACGCATATGTGGCTGGTGTGGCTTTGGACTAACCAGCGGAAAACAGCCTTTGTTCGATTATGATTTATGTATTGTAATAGATGTAAATGCATGATATAGAACTCGCTACATGATCACCACAGCTATTTCGAAACTTTGCAGTCTGTCATTCACTGGCAAGAAGCTTGAATCCGATGATCGCGGATTGGAATCCCACATTCGCCCAGATTCACACTCACAGTGATCGTGGGTTTCACCAAATGGGGCATAACTGAAGTAAAAATGAAATACTGTTCACAGCGGCGTAAAAACAAACTGGCTATAATACCTTCAACGTGGATCAATATAAATAACATTGACAAAACCCTTTCCAAATTCAAAAGAAATATCTGCTGAAAGCAAAGTTGATTGCACGATTCCGACCATATCACGAGAGGTGTTCATTAATCACTTTAAAATAGTGATGATACCTCGGGAAAAGGCGAGCGTTTCCTGCCCCACAGGGGCACCTGTCACAGATACATGCAAAGGCAAGTCATCAGTTCACCTGCAATAATACGGGAACATGACATGGTTCAAGTCAAAATAGGAAATTGCATCAAGCTATTATTACTGTTCAGCGACATCGTTTCTCGTTTGTTTTTAATAATTTAAATCTTTGGATAGTATTCCTTCAAACTTTAAACTAATCAGTTACAAATTTTGTCAAATTATACATTTTCAGCAAATGCTGATTTTAAAGACTGCAAAGGTGCTTAAGGTGCTTGACATTTTACCATCACAATATGTTAATTGTTATTTTCATTTTGTTTTTGATGTCGACATGGACACTTGGACAATATATTGACCCTTTATTAAGATACTATAAAGTAATCTTCAATAGCACATTGCCAAAGCTGATATCAAAGAAACTGACACCAGGACCGCTTGGGTCGAGGTTTTCTTTGATTGCATTCTAAGCGTAGTGGTATCGCACTGGTACAAGGAATAATCACGCATTTTCTACACATGATTTGCTTTGAAAACATTCGTTTGTACCTTTCCCTTAACATTCCCTTGTGTTTGCCAAAGGAGGAAGCTGGTTCATTCAAAATAAAAAGACTTGCAATATTGAAACTATTTTTCAGAAGGTTTTCTTGAAGTAAATATTGAGATTAATCGTGCCATCAAACCACCGCAGTATCGATCAGTATATGATTAAAAATTGACATTGCAACTTAAAAGGATCAATACGTTTAGAATGTGCTAATCAAATATAAAGCTGTAATGTTCGCCAATAATTTGATTAGGGAGGTTTAAGGTTTATTCGTGAATAGAAAAAGCACATTTCATCAAGCTCCCTGTGGTAAATATCACTATGCTCTAAGGATCAATGGATGCTTTTAAAATATTTCCTTGAATATGTAACTCAAAGCAAAGAGTCTCAAAATGGTGTCTGAACGAAAAGAATCCATGAGACTAGCCACGGGGAGTTGTTGACTCACTTGGCGATGTTTACACGTTTACTTCCATACAGGAATCCATGGATTTTCTATACATGTCACACAAATGCCATCACATTGAGCGCGTCCTGTTAAATCCACAGAGAAAATGTTATTTATAGACATCCGTAATTATCTCCCTTTATCACGTTAAGATTTTGAGAATGGGAATCTGACTTCGATTGGAAAATAGATTGTGAAAATAGTTCTACTGATCAGTATTAAATACACATTTTTGAAATTTATTTGAAAGATCCATCACTGATGTTTTGAAAAGTTGGTTTTCATACTGGTCGTGAAAGCGACATTTGAATAAATCACCATTACATTATTGGACGATGCCATACGGTTAAGTACAATTATTGTTGAAGATAATGCAAGATATGCGGCGTGGTTATCGGGAATTTGTTGTGGTACTTTAGCAATAAATGAGTATGAAGCCTTTCAAATATTTTTTTTCAAAATCTTAGTTTTCACAAGCATGCCATTAATGAGTGCATAAACGGAAATAACGTCATATATAACCCATAACGGCTCTTTAGCCATTGCACATTTTATACGTAACGGTTGATGAAAATCAATTAATGATAAATGAAAAAAAACAACGTTTTAAGCGTTTGCAATTTGGTCATTGTTTGAAATGATGACAGAACGGACACATGAATTCAAAGTATTTCGTAGAGGACTACCATTTTGTTGAATCAAAGTGAGTGAGTAGTGAGTTTGGTTTAACGCTGCTTTCAACAGTAATCTAGGGTAATCAAAGGGCAATAATGTTGACTAGTGTTGACAGTTATAGAAATAACATTATATGATTTGAACCCACGACAACTGGATCCTGGTACATGTACGGCACACAACTCCGTCGTTTGACCTTATGTATTTATAGATGTATTTTTGCATATAGATCGTACTACTGGTTTACTACTGTCAATAAACTCGCATCATATGTTGCATGTTTAGATTCAGCACAAAGATTTAGAGTGATAGTAACATTTCCACATAACTGCATAATTTTCCCTATATGTCGAGTAATATTCTAGCAGCACTAGCCTTTCACAACTTTTGAGGTACAATCGAACATGCTCCTTGTACGATTATTTCAAAGAGCATCATCCGACACTTGCTCAATAGTTGTTTGATCTCAGAGAGCAGCATTCAAGGCCTCAGTAAATATTTAAAAAAACGTTTATGGTAGACACGCGGAAGACCAAAATAATGTACAATACAATTCACTAGTTTCGCTAAAAGTGGGACAGGATACACTTACCTTCTCGCGAACACGTGGTTTCATTATTGTTTGATAGTGAATCATGAAGAATATAAACCATTCCAAAAAGCTTATGAAATCGCGATTCCGACAATAGCATATTAAGCATTTCTTTATGAATCACTATCAAATAGTGACGAAAGAAGGTGCTCGCAATCAGGTGAGCACATACCATTAACACGTACTTATTGACAGAGTCCGAATAGTACAACGGTCTGCTTGTAACAGAGATTATGGAAAAGGGTTTTGTCGCTTTGATTTGCATCTACTATCAATCAACTTGTTGCACTGAAACAAGCCAGTGCATAAGTAAAATTACTTTCTCATCGTTGTGACAGACACTGTAAGTAATCCAGTTTTGTTTCAACGTTAAGTGTCTGGAAATTGTAATGCTGTTTGATTTACGATTGAGTTTGGCACTTTTGGTAATCAGCGCAGGAACGAATCTGATTTGGTCCAAGACACTGCTTTCATTGAATCAGTGAATAAGTTTGGCGCCTGTAATCAAACAAGATATCGGTCTTCTTATTGCTCTGAAAATACATGACGGACAACCAAGACAGAGCTTTCCCGAAAGAAGAAGAGTGAAGTCTTACTATTGAAAAAAACTAATACGTCGTAGCTGAAGCCCTCTGGCAATTGTTCTTCAACGCGGAGTCTTCCCCAGAGCTCAAGATTCTGTGACTTGAAACTAAACTGTACAAGGAAGCATCCAGATGTAAGATGATGGTTAACGCAGCGACCAAACGCTATAACGCTATAGAAAAAAGCCCGGTAACTGGATATTAGCTGGCTAATACTAATTGGCGCATCGATCATTTCAATTTCGAACTTGAATACACATCGTGCCTTTACAGCATGAATTGGGGAATTTCATATTGTTTAGTTCTAAATAATCCGATAGTTCTGTGATAAATGGCCAATTCGCGTGACCTTAGCATGGAGTATCGGCATGTTAATCATGCGTGTTTGGTGACTGATAAAAACTCATGTCCCTTTAGGATAACACTGTGACTTTCCCTATCTGGTTTGAATACGTATGAATAGGTAACTGTGCTAGATGAGACATTGTGAGTTGAGTGCCAGGATCTCAATGTAATATGAAAAAGGTGTAAATCAGAATTCGTGGGAAGATAAACGTATACATTGTAAATAAAAATAACATCATGCGATTTGTGATGGTGTATCACGACGATGAAGAAGCTGATACACGTAGAGCTTCGATACACACAGCTCTCGGGTCTTATATAAATAGAAATAATTTAGCGCTTGAAGTAAATCTAATCCATTTCGTACAGTCAACTGTGCGTTCAACAGAGATTTCTTGTGGCTATAGAAAGAGTTTTGCCGCTTTTATTCGACTCAAACGAGTGAGTGGGTGAGTTGGATTTTACGCCGCATTTAGCAATATTCCAGCAATATCAGGCCGGAGGACACCGGAAATGGGCATCACACATTATACCCATGTGGGGAATCGAACGTGGGCATTGAGCGTGACGAGAGAACGTTTTAACCACTGGCAACCCCCGCGGTCTCAACTCAAACGATTTCTTCAAGCTGTACAATCCGTACGTCGTAAAGCACCGTGAAAACAGCAGCACAAAAACAATTGTGCATTTGATATCGGTCAATGTACACACATGAAATACAAACAAACTAGAACCTACACTTGTGAAACCAGCTAAGGGCAATATAATTATGTACCGTTTTCATCATGATCAGCCTTTCAACGCATATGTCGCTGTGATATCCGTTATTCCGAAACCATGTATTTCCGTACGATATACGATTGAGAACGTCTATATATATATATATATATATATATATATATATATATATATATATATATATATGTGTGTGTGTGTGTGTGTGTGTGTGTGTGTGTTTGTTTTCATCAACAAATATTTAACAATGTCACCTGCTGCAATTACCGGTACAGTCACGTAAAGTTGCGTATTCGACTCAATATGAGTATTTCTATGTAAAGTGTCCTGCACATCTGTCGGTTAACAATACCAATGCCAAGCACCATATATCTGCAGATAAGTATGTAGTAAGGTACCTACAGTTAACTAACTCGTCTCCATATATGCCCTTGAGCGCCCTCATCCACCGGTGCTTACATATTACCGCAATGTCAGCATTTTCTGTCAGGCTGAGAACATTTAAACACAAAATACATTATGCATTCTACTGACACGATATTCCCGAAGGTATGTATATCTGCGTACGGTATCAGCATCGGCAACAACAAACAGTAATTGGAACGTTATAAGATTCCAACAGCACCTTGAGATGGATCATTGTGTAAGAAATGGTCTACTAGCTTTGTTGTGCATGAATAATGTTTGCATATACGTAAATGCACATGGGGGCGATAAAAGGTTTCATGTATTAAATTATTCATGCGGAGATCTAAACAAATGCAGAGATGTGTGACTGGAAACGAGAAAAATGTGTTTTCTTGATGAACCCAGTATCCGGAACCAGTGAAGCATATACGTATAATCTTACCATTGAGTTTGTGTAAAGCAGATCAAGCCGGGACACCAGCAGTGTATGCAGTGTTCGAAATGACTCGTTACACGTATATAAAGAAATGAATTATGGACATGTATCAATTCCTGTTCATGAAGACAAGCCAATTCTCCAAATGAATTGAACCAGTGAGAAAAATATTGCATGAATCATTTCTTAATTATTTTTTATTTTCTTTAGATTTTATTTCATCAATACTTCTTTTGATGCAGTCCAATCGACTTTATAGTTAACGGGCAGAAAGACCGTATGAATTAATATCAATACCTAACTCCTTTTCATTGTTTATTCCATGTGTATTTGGAAGATGCGCTTCAGTGCATAATAGGATCTTATACATGTAAAGTCACTGAGTGTGCTAACTTCGACCATGGTTTATTACGTACTACATGTATACATCAATTATGATAGATGTACTTCTCCATACACAAATCATTATATGTATTCTTTAAGAAACAGGGGGCAGGGTGTTCCAGTTGGCCATGCAGATTTGCTTACCCTTGCTAGAAACCATCTTGGGTTCGAATCCTAGATTCCCCTAATTAAGTTTCTAGGTTTGTCAGTATTGTAACCGTTCCTGTGAATTTTACCAATGCACCAAGTGCAACTGCAGCACTTCGTATGTCTCCCTCATTAAGCTGATATGCCATGATATAACTGAAATACAGTTTTAAACATGGCATTACACTCACTCACTCACTCACACACTCACTCACTCTCACGTTTGGAAAATATTGCATTATTTTTAATAAACCCGAGGCCCATATATAATGTCAAAACATAATATACCTCTCACTTAAACTAAATTTCATTCAGATTTTGCAACATCGAAATCACGAATGCAGCATATTCATGGTGCCTCGTCGATAATAAGTGTGTTTGCGGTATTATATATATCAAACAGAGGTAGCAGAGTGCACCTATATATATGACTTGAGCCAGCGATATCAGAAACAAGTCGGGAACATCCTGACATGTCTGTCACCACAACGAGCATCTTATCAAGTCCACTGACCCGCTACTGCCTGACGGGGAACCGACTCAGATAGGACTGCAAACGGTACAGAGCGCGACCTTACGAGCTGAGTTGCTCGGTGCAATACAGATACATTACCGAGTAACATCACGTTAAAAACCGAAAGCTCCCTAACAGCGCCAGGCGTGAATTGAATTAGTATGATATCATGTTGCCTGTCAAAGACCTTGTCAAAAGGAAATGTTACAAAACGACATCACGTTTCCGTCTGGGAAATGTATATAATGTGGTACACATGAACACAAATGTCATTACACCGATTTTATAAATACACACAGAAGATGGCGATTTTTACATGTAATCGACATGTAAATGGCATACAAGACAGCAGAGTGACATATTCATCACAGTTGAATATTTATATAGCCTAACACCTTATGCAGCTCGACAACAACGTGATATATTTTTATTTCTGACACTTTTTATACACTATGTTATCCATAATGTACATATCCATGACATACGAACACATTTAAATTACACAATGAGATAATAATTTATTCAGTGTAAAAGTCCCCATGTCCATAGTAGATGGATGCATGTACAGTTTGCAATGCACAAAAATGACATTAACAAAAAGGCATTTTGAGTTTAACTGCTTATCGTGAGAAGATAAGATCCATTCGTACATGCCCAGTTATACCATACAACAACGAATACAGTTAATCTACCCAATTATACACGAAGAATGTCGTAACCGAGACAAGTACATCGGTTCCGGCTATCGTTTCCAAATTGGGAACAGACGTTCATTTACTGCTTCCTGGGTTCCGGAAAGGGCAGCCTGAGTTGACGATGTCTGAAGAACTGGCAGTGCATCCTTAAGTCTGCGAGTACTAAAGTGTTCTAACCACAATGGCAGGACGGCCAACATTGGTCTTGGAATGGAATGGATGGCGATTTTGTAAAAGAGCTAAAATACACTCATCGTGTTGAGATCATCAGTTCTGCGTTACTGTACGGTTCCCAGCTTCAAATGACACAGTTCTCTTTAAAACCCGAAAGCTGGGAGAATCTACATAATTGATAATTGAATAAAGGCCAACTTGCTGGGGTCACCTCACAATCCCGTTCAGTCAGGAAATACCATTTGAAAAGTTCAAAGAGTTCCGGAACCATTCGTAAACGTCTATCTCTCACCATCCTTATAGATGAAATTAGTCTGCCTAATTGAACACTTCTTGAAGGCTCTCAGACACTTTGGAATTATTAGCCGTCTCTTGTGTAAGTGCCACAATTGTTGACGTGGAAGGTAGTCCTGGGCAACCTCGAAACATCACACGTCAACCAGCTCGACAATCTTTAACTTTTCTGACGTAAGCTCTTTTTACATATGGCACATTTAACATTAAGCATACATTGTCCATAGCATCTTGATTTGTATATTACATCTGTACCTAAAGTGCTGGCTTCTATTCACTAGAATTTTGAAAAAAAATGTTTGAATACCCCACATACTGAACCGCAAAAGAAACGTCACTCCAAGTAACATTGCATGAAAAGTTGTCATTTAAATATCTGGGTAATCTTTGTCAAAGTTTCTTAAATGTAACATTACCTTGACCGGAAAAAATGAATGATGGTGATAAAAAATCAATGCAGATGACAGTAAAACCGATCGCCCAAATGTATCACGGCAGCGGATATGGTAACCCGATGCACGTGAGTTCTGCGCAAATTGAAATGCACATGCGTTCCCCCATTTCTTGCCTTTTAAAAATCCACCCAGATCGGATAACATTTATTCGTTATTGAATGCTACCACATGTCAAGATTGACAAGAAATCAGCGACATCAAGTCCTTAAACCATTGCAAGCTGGACAAACCGCCAGGCAAGTAGCCAAAATGCATTTCAAGTCCACGTAAGGACCATATACAGGCTCCAGAAACGGTACCAGACCACCAGCATTACAGATTACCGACCACGTAGTTGAAGACCAAGAGTCACCACCCGACGTCTGGATTGTAAGATTGTGCGACAGCATCTTCAAGATCGCTTTGTTACTGTTGCGGAAACTGCTCGACAGACCATGGGGACACACCAGCTACACACTAGTGCGGACACCGTGTGTCGACGATTGACGAGCAGACACCTCCACTGTCACAGGCCACACCGAGGACCTATTCTGACACCACGTCATCGCCAGGACCGTCTTCAGCGGGCAACACAGCACCAGCATTGGCGCCACCAGCAGTGGAGAAGAGTTCTCTTCTCAGACGAGAGCCGTTACTGTATCTCAACAGCAGAGGGAGAGAGAGTCTGGCGACGCCGTGGGTACCATTATTCGGATGCTTGTGTTGTTGAGAGAGACTCGTGGGGTGGTCCGAGCATCATGGTGTGGGGTGGAATTGGCCTTGCACAGAGGGTCGGCCCTGTGGTCTTCCAGAACATCGGTCAAGGGATTCAATGGTGTCACAGCAGCTCGGTACATTGATCAAGTCTTGTGACCACACGCCATACCTCATTTGGCACGTCGCCACAGCCACGTGTTTCAGCATGATAACGCCCGTGACCACACTGCGAGAGCCACAAGAGACTTCCTCCAGCAGAATGGCATCAGAACAATGCAGTGGCCTGCCCTTAGTCCCATTGAGCCCTTGTGGGACGAGGGGCGGTCGGGTAGCCTAGTGGTTAAAGCGTTCGCTCGTCAGGCCGAAGACCCGGGTTCGATTCCCGACATGGGTACAACGTGTGAAGCCCATTTCTTGTGTCCCCCGCCGTGATATTGCTGGAATATTGCTAAAAGCGGCGTAAAACCATACTCACTCACTCACTCACTCACCTTGTGGGACGACATTCAAAGACTGCTGGATGACGTCCGACCAAGGCCGACAACTGCAGCTGAACTGCGTCAGAGTGTGGGCTCAAGTGCCTATGGCCTTCATCAACCGTCTCATCCATTCCATGTATCGACGTTGCACGGCAGTCATCAATGCACATGGCGGACATACGAGATACTGTCTTGTGATGCCATTTTCTCAGGGATTTCGCTTTAAGAACATTTGACACTTTAATTTCAACCTTGATGACCAGTTTTGCCAAGTTTCATCTTTTTAATATGTCTCAAAGTATGTTTACAGTGTTTGGACAAATAAGGTTTTTCATCTCTCTCTCTCTCTCTCTCTCTCTCTCTCTATATATATATATATATATATATATATATATATATATATATATATATATATGTATCATGGTGACGTTTCTTTTGCAGTTCAGTCATACTTAATTACTTTCACTAGGCTTAACATAACGGACGTTGCTCATTCATCCAGTCACTGGTTTGCCTGGCTCAGACTGGAAAGTTTGATTCTCAATGGTGGTACAATGTCTATACTTTTTTTTTCCTCCGGGTAAAATTGATGGAATATTGCAAAAGCGCCCTTTTACCATTTTTTCCTATTTAAAAACTAAATGGATCTTTGAAAGTAAGATCAATTCTACATTTTGCGACATGCCTAATGGAGGTGTTGCAAATAGTGATTATCTTTCTGTTTTCATCTACAATTTTAAAACAATGAAATGAAAGAAACACCGTTGCAACATCGAAGCTTTTCTCAGTCAAGTGTGAAATGACAGAAGTCAAGCACTTCCTGAGAAGAAACGTCCGCCTGTCATCATCTTGGACCCCGTACTTGTCAGACTTATCTCCCCTTGGGTACGCCTCTAACCCTTATCCAGACGACGGCTCGACCTCTTCGTGATGTACGTCATTGTGTGACACAGATAACACCCAACTGAGGATCTTTGATCTGAAAACCTAACTCCAAATTTGCTGCAAATGACACCTTTTGCCAGATAACCAATTACTTGTCTCAAAAACTCTATCGCCAGAACGTGCGCCTGTCCTGTTTCATGACATGCCTTATCACACTTGCATCCAGTCAGTCACCACGGAGCCCATACTCCTGAAAGACGCATTTCACTCCACAATGATGAAAGGCCTAACCGAAAGGCAAAATGAGACATTTGATGTTTTCACATGCCTGAAGGGATAGAGTAATTTTTTGTTATCAATTCTTTAAAAGAAAACATTTGGCATGAAACAATTTAAAATGTTCACGTATTAGATATTATTATCAGCAGCAGAAATCCTAGTCTCTTGGCGACCTATTGAAAATATGTTACTCACGTTGAAAAAGAAGCATGGATAAATGTAATGTTTGTTATCGAATTAAAAACGCAAGGCCTTTTTGTCTACGTGCCCGTGTGTATGTAATTTTTTTGTTATGAAACCACATCTTAAAGAAAGTTAACCGATTTTCTTTTAGACTCTTTCGGAATAATCTTAATTCGAAGTAAGCAGCTTAACAAAGCCTTGTTTGTTTCACTATTTTCGTCGGAAAAGCAATTAATAGCGTTATTACGTCTCCATGAGGACATGAGTAAAGCTATAAATTGTGAGCGATTTCTTTTTTGTCTGCGGATTAAACAACGGATGAGATCACATGTGATGATCTACACTTAAACCACTTTGGGATGCGTCTTATGCACAAGTCCGGTCTAGAAGTTTTGACAATACATGAAGTTTTGTTGTTATGCTAATATTTAGACAGACAGGCCTTCCGCGATTGTCGTCAGCATATGTTTTGTTAAGAAACGTTCATCACTGACAAATAGAAGGACATTTCTTTCTTTAAAAAATCAGACAAACCGGCCTTCACCATTATAACCACTTGAATGTGTGAGTGAGTAGTTTTACATTGAGGGAATAAATATACTACAGGTACATAAGGTATTGTCTGTAATTATAATACGAAACCCAAACAGGCAGTGATCGATGTATGAGAATTTATCGTGACTATAGCTTTAATTTGCAATTGATCTTCCCAGCTGTGGTCACTCTCAGCAACCAGTTTAACCAAACTATTCGCTTTTCTATCCCCTGAGAGACAAGCAATACAAATGTATGCCCAGACGAGTGGTTTGGCATAAGAATCCCTGCGGAAACATGTCCGATGGAAATGTTTAAAAGTTTGTTTGCTACTTCGGAAAGGGTGTAAAGAAATGACATGGGGCTTATAACTTTAATTAAAAGAAATAAAGAGGATGGTTCAACGGTGCCATTCACCCCCATCTTTATTGTCACAATACACGATCAATCACATGCATACTGTTCTTCTAGTCTGTATGATCGTAGGAAACTGCCATTCCATTTATGAGTCTTTCCGCGGTACCGGACAGTGAATGTACCCTTGGGCCCCTTTTAGCAGGCTTCTGAGGCTGTTTGGGTATGACTAGGTCTGTTTAGACCATTGGAGTACTAAGACTTGAATGAACACGTGATCAGACCAGCATGACTCTAGGTGACGCTGACTGCAATAGATGGTCGTAAATGCATGATTAAATTGAAATGAAAAGGTAATATCCAATAAACCCTCTTCCTGCGTGACACAGGTAGTAGTCAGGGGAGTAGTATACGAGAGCATGAGTTAATGGTAGAACTCGTATTTCTCTTTGCGGAGAGTTCATGGTCTTGTAACCCGCGAAAAAAGTATAACTCATCTTGACGGATCAATATTGAAAACCGATAGAAGAGGATCTGTAAGAATTAAAGTCTTGAAAAGAAGAACAAACTGGAATAAAGGCCACAGTCAAAATCGAATAAAATGAGCTTAGGTTGCCGAACACTGAGTGCATTCCATTGGAGGTCGGTAAGCGCTGACTTGTAAAAAGCCCTTGTTGTGGAACATTCTTAAAGAAAAGCTGTTAATCGTTCGATAAACGTCATCACTTTGCCACAAGCGCAAATCGCCTTAGAATGATACGTCATTCTGGTGGACGTTAATAGCGAATTGTGAATGACGGTTGGGGATGTTCAATTCAATTCAATTCAATTCTTTATTGTATGAACGGCCACAGGCCCATATACAACGGAGTTACATAACATAAAAGATACAAAGTCAAGGTAACAATTAACTTCGTAACAAAAAACGCATGGTGATTGTACGGAGCCGGTTGATTCTTGCAGGATAGTAATGAAGACAATGTTATAGCATTAAATGAGATAATGACCACTGCGGATAGTACTAGTTTCTTAGATTTTCGTATATAGGGCAAATAAACATAAAATGGATTTCATCTTCGACAACAATGTCACAGATTGGGCACAACCTTAGGGATTTCTCAACAGATGAAAATCTCCCTGTGTTAATTTTTAGATCATTCAGGCCAAGTCTAAAACGAATGATGATGTTACGAAAATTCCTGTACCGTAATTATAAGTTTGATAAATAAGATTCTGGTTCATGCAATGACTTGAACTGGAGATAAGTATCATATCTTGAACTTTCCTAAATATCTGAATGCCATTTCTGATGAAACATATCAATGGCACGAATGCGAAAGTACTTAATGAAAACATTTGCGTTACCAATTGTCTTGGACAGCCAAAAGAAACCAAAGCCATATTATATAGCAATCTACGTATACAAGAAGCCCATGTGTTCTTTCCAAGACTATCGAGGTGTACAAGCATGTTGTAGGCTTTCTCAGGTAAATGGTGTTCAGGCATAATTATTATTTTACACCAATACTTCAAGCAACGATTGTAAGATATAGGAATCTCCTGCATTCTCCATGATATTACTTGGTGTTGACATACCAACATTCAAAAACTTTTTTACAAGCGAGGAGATGATCCTTTTCAATTGTATAGAATTCTTACAACCCCTTATCTCAGACCCAATATAGTAAAATAGGTTGTGTTTGAGAAGAAAATAATTTAAAATATATTTTCGGTAAAAAAACCTCCAAGCTTAGAGATAACAGAGTAGACTTGTAACATAGCTTTCTTTTCTCTGTTTTTGAGATTAATTACAGACTTCAGACAGATTCAGTGTAGGGGTAACCAATAGGCCAAGGTATTTGTATTCATACACAGCATTAATACATTTACCTTTAAAAACATTCTCTCTTGCGGACACTCGACTACCTCTACGAAATATAACAATATTTGTTTTATCAAGATTAACACTAAGTTTCCATTTATCTGAATATTGAGAAAGTATGTCAAACTGATTCAAAAGACCAATAATAGTAGTAGACATCAAAATCACATTTTCTGCAAAAAGTAGCATGAAAAGTTCTAATGTGTCAGCGAAGCGACTGCATGATATCAACATATAACTCATTTATTAAAAAAATGAGAATAGTATAGGACATAAAACACATCCTTGGCGTAAGCCTATCAGACAATAAAAAAGTCACTTTTATTATCACCTGTACACAACAACATTAAATGACATTTTAACTTAAACACAGATTTTGGAAATTTTAAACATATGAAGTTTTCTATATCGGAGCTAAGATGGATGCACTGGTTGACAACATCTTGCCTAACGTAGAGACACACACCACCAGAACATCTACCTGAAAACGATGTTTTAACTGCTGGGGCAAAGTACATTTGGTAACCAGGTAGCCAGTTTAAGTCTGGGAAATCTGATATAAATGTCTCCCAAAAACACAAAATATCAAACGATTGGAGGCAGGCAATAAAGTCACAATCATCAAACATTTTACGTAGGCCACAAATGTTCCAGGACAACAATGACAAATGATTATCGCTACCGGTGTTTGAGTTATTTCCATTCTGTGTCAAATGCTGGCCCTGGCCGGATTGTTATTTCCTATGGTAGCCACCACGCTGTAAGGTACTCATCAATTGTCGTTTGGAGCTCTCTGATTATTGTGTGTCATGATTTTGTTCATCATTACGTGGTTTAGTTAACAGCTTACCATTCTTGAAATATCCAATCAGCCCTCTATCTTTCACGGCTTTATGTTGTGCACGTTGGCGGACAGTTAAGTCACTTGTGACTCCATAACCGATATTCTTTAGTGTTGTTCGAACTTTCAATATTATTATCTTGTCATCAGATAGTCGTAATTTAGCAATGAGCGGTCTTGGTTTAGAGGTATCCTCACGTTTGGCGCCGAGTCGATGTGCACGGGTGACGTCATCACTAACCGATGTCTTGGTCTGAACATTGCTGTTCAAATCCCTAGTATTTTTTTTCCAGGGTGTATTTTGTTTGCTGTCGTTTTAGGCAATGTATCACAGAAAACATGCCAATTATCAATAGTGTAAGCAAAGATCAACAGCCAGATCACCTGGTACATTGCAGATGTAATTGGTCATCAGGTAGGGCACCCATACATGTACAACAAAAGTACCGAGTGCTCTGCAGACACAATGTTGTGTCCACGTAAATACTGGGGTGTATGTACTGCAATCTTATTGGTTGTAAACGTTGTTAAATTGGATTTGAAACCTGAAAATCTTAATGCTACGTGTGAATACGTTTTGGATATTATTTTTCTTTCCCGAATTTGCAAAATGTCTCATTCGGCTTTGCGACATAGATATCTGCATTCCTTATAAATTGTATGTTACTATTTTATTGTTTATAAACACATGCTTGCAATACAGTCGCCATCGTACAATGGACTCTGCTTTTAGTGGAGATTTCTTATGCTTATGGACATGTCTCAGGTTGCTTTTATTTAATCAACATGCCTTAAAACAACTTCGATCTAGTTTTCTTTGGGGCATTTAACATTTGAAATAAACGAAAAATCTGAAAACACATAGTGGTTGTCTACATAGCGGACATCAGCTTTGAACTGAATGTGCAAAATAGGCCTAATTTCTGTCTTTTAAATGTCCTCATTCCGTTATGTGTAGAGTGTTGAGTGTTATTCGGCATGTTTTACCCTTGAAGCTCCCTTTTCAACGTAATTAGCTCACGTTACACTTAATATCGTTACATATTCGGATCTCTTCTCTTATACCACATTTCCAGTCTTTACATTTTCTTAAAAGTATTCTTCAAAGACATTTTCGAAAGCGTTAGTCATCTCATGTGCGGATCTAAAGCAACTATCTACTGATTTCTATAACGATTAATCTGAAGTTGATAACACGACATGCACTCAAAATAGACGTCCCCTTTGTTCTATTCACTAACTGACTGACTGTCTCCAGAGCGCTAACGATATCCATTGAATCACTGTGTCTGGACGCTATACATCAGTGTCCCTTGCAAATCTCTAATTCTCTGGAAGTATTAACGTTATCTTCACGTTGTGTTGTGCCAAGACTGTGGTGAAGAAATCACAATGGTGTAAAAATATATTGCTTATGATAGTTAGACATCATTCTTGTCTTCAGTTGGACACCATTAGTACAATAGAAAACGGTCGTCTGACTGAAATCACAGAGGATAACTATCGTATAGAGGAAATTATTTTTTTTCAATAAAGTATATATACGACACATCAAAAGCCACTTTCTGTGGAATGTTCGATTGCCCTCTCCCTGGTATTTGCACATTCAACATTTTCCACAGTTTCACTTGTTTTCCTGAAATATATTAGGCACATAAAAGCAAAATTACAAATAGCTAGACAGTTAAATCAACATCGCCGTGCCTTTGAAGCTGTATGCCTTTTCATTGAACTCAAATACAGGAGAGGGTGACGCATAGGGTGAAAATGACGCCGGTAATTGGGAAACAAAGTACTTTTGACCATGTTTACCATGCTCCACCCCACGTCTAAGGGGTATATGTACGCGAACACACAATCAGCTGCCTCGCACAGCCTGTACACCCGATCATCATGCCAGGCATGGTGGACTGGGGGCGGATTTAGAACCCGAATTCCAATCGGGGTGAGTGGTTCTCCTGGCAACAGCATTGGATTTTACATGTAACTGGCAATGTACTTTACGAACAAACACATGTACAGCTGCTCCCTAAAACTGAAACTTCATTGTCATACATGTATTAATAGGAAATGATCATTATCTCAAGTGTGGATTATGAATTAATCTTTACTGGACTGCCTCAGTCGCGCCATCCAGGTTTGACCAGCATGCCTTACAAAATCAGTTGAGCCACTTTGATACCAGAGCTGGTTGTATTGACGTCGTTCTACCGTTGCTGTTTTTTCCACAGTCTCAGCTGTAAGACCTGCCTACTAGGCGCCCTTGTGAATTACATTCCACGCGTTCTCTCATTTGTACCAAAACTGAATTAGGTGGATGGTTTTGTAAGTAATAATCACCACTTGCTGACATTTTTTTTAAGAAGACACTGCCATGATGACTGCACGTTCTCTGGTGACACTATCATTACATTTCATTCTTCTCTTTAAACCAACGTTCAACATTTTCAAAGGATGATGCCATAGCATATGACAAAATATTACAATATCAAAATATTTTACAAGAGCGTTTTGCTTAATATTCTTTTCACCGACATTGAGACCCAGTGGGATCACAGGTTAGAATTAATTCCCAGCAAGCGTAAGAACGTTAGCGTTAATTAATTGATCGGAGATCAGACTCAGTGTTCACTTGGTTGACTTCGCGTCATAGTACCCCGACACCGTGGGTCGGTGCTCATAATAACCACAATCACTGGACTGCCTGGTCCAAATACGATTGTTTTTACAGGCAGCCATCATATAGCTGGAATATTGCGGCGATAAATAACATACAAACTGACACGGAAAGTCATTTTGGATGTATATGCTGTGTAGAAGTCAACAGAATATTACTCTATGAAAACATGCTACGTGCACTGTGTAAATATGCATAGTGGAGAACTGTTCTGCCTTTCTTAGATAAAGGGCATAGTTAGTATACTTGCATATGTATTCCTAAAACTATTCGTGTTATCGCACAGCATGCACCTCCGAAATCGACACGCAGCTTGTGTCGTACCCTAATAACTTGATAATAGTTTTGGTTACAGTTTTATGTACCAGTGTAACATCATAAATTTTCGACACATGTTGAGTTTTAAAAGGGTTTGTCATTATTAAGGTTGAATCGGAACATAGTCGTCGGTGAGCAAAATGAAATGCTTTAACTGGGTTATCCACAGGCTGCTACAACCATATAAAAGGTAGTGAGGTTAAATTTGGTTTAACGTCGCGTTCAAGATTATTGCGCTTATACATCGTGCATGCACGTGTATGTTTGTGCGTGTGCTAGTAATCGTCCGAACATATGTCTTTTTTGTTAGTACAAGCACAACGAGATGCCATGCTGCCGTTTCACATGGACACCCTAACCAGACACAGTCCGGGCTGACAAGTCCTTGTTTAATACACTTTTTGCAGAGCACAAGCCAAGGTAACAACAAATGCCATATTTAACGTATTTTAAGGTAATGAGCAGGATACGCTCACCTTTGAAATAGCACCTGGTATCGTCACTTTTTGGTAGCGATTCATAAACACATGCTTATGATGTAGTCGGAACTGTTCAATCGACTCTGCTTTTAGCAGTGTTTTTTTTCACTTTTATTTACATGTGTTTCGGATGGAGTTATTAATTTCATTGGTTTACTATAGTTACTCAACATCATATTATGTCCAAATAGACATGTATCCATATGGCATATGTCTAGAACAACATTACCTCTTTAACACAGGCCCCATGAACTCGATATATCGATTATGACTATATATCAGATAGCTATGCGATACTTCGCAAAGAACAATGAAGAACGAAGCGTGGTCTCTTTCATATTAAAACATTGTTCTATCATTTCTGGAGATTCGAACATGCGCTAACAACATGGTGACGTCGTAGATTGGACGACGTTATTTTCAAGACGGAAGTATATGGTCAGTTTTTCTCCATCGATGTAGCTGGGCAACACAGAAAAACGCCATGGCCTAATGATCGCATCCGAAAGTGGGCGATAAACAACTCCCACTCGTCGTTTCTTCTTAAATAACCTTATGATCCGGTCACGATTCCTTTCGGCAGAGTGGGCCAACATAAGTCATACGACACACGGATAAGGCAGTATACATTAGACATTCCAAAGGACTTAGAGCGAATCTAAATCCAACCCAGCGTAGTACACAAGCGCGGATTCTGTTTTTTTTTCGAAAAAGGAGCTGCGCTTTTTTGTGAACCGCAAAACAATTTGCATTTACCGGATTATATATACAACATACAAGAAAATATTTCAAATGGGGTGTTTGGGTCCGCAGCCCTGTACCCAACCCACCACACACACACACACACACACACACACACACACACACACACACTCACACACACCCACACACACACCGATGATAGCAAAATGTGTTGAAAAGACATCCTTATCGCCAGGCAGACCTTCCCAGCTGGATGTTGTGTTTATGAAGCTGGATAGGCAATGACGATAAGACACAGTGTCAGTTACTGCACATCAACTTGCCAAACGCCAGCCCATGCTGAGGTAAGGGCTCATAAAGACGGCCTTGCTAAGTAGCCTACCATGTCGATTTTCTTGTTTCAACGTTAATGATTCTTCAGTCGACACGATTCAACGCCCGCCCTTTGGAATATATAAGGAATATATTCGCACGTTAGTGTTACAGGTTACTATCAAATTTAAGTGCATATATATATATCCTTTGATGGCCTCAATTATCTCCTACAACAGTTGCATGTTTCCTTCAATTTCCTCCTTTTTATGGAGCTGTTTTCGCCACATTCCAACATGCCAGTTTCATTGAGAAGTCCGTACGTTATCACCTATCCCATTGGCGCTGAAGAGGTTACAGGAAAATGATATTACCTCAACCAAAGGATCACGTTGGTGAAGAGCATGTAACATCTAAGGTGCCATACAGTACAAGATGAAGGGTGCTGTTTTACAACATTCATCGAAAGTCAAGCATTTACCACACGATTAACTCGATGAGGATCTTTGAGGAATGTTGTAAAAATAACAGACTTGTTGAATGTCTTCAAAGAGCTAGAATTGTTTAAGGGTCTCAACTCTCTCTTTCATTGATCTGGTCTTGTTGTTGTGGTTTAACTTGTGGTATTACATCTATTAATGCAGTGATCATTTCGTGTATGTGCTTAGAGTTTGTACAGCATTGGGGAGCCTGTATGTTATCCATTTAAACCTTTCTCCATTCAAGTAGGACCATAATGTGTAGCCTAGAGATTAGAGTGTGGACTTGAACATTGTGACATACATTATAACCCTTGTACATCGTCTGTTTGTAATCTCACGACATGTGCACTGTCATGTGTATGAATCGCATCATGATCAGTTCAGCTTATTAATATAATCAGACACATATTCTCCCATGTCCGTGTTTCGTTGGAAGTCCCTACGTTTCCCGTTTTCACTTTATGCTAGAGAAACGGTGTTGACATCTTGACAGCGGTAACGGTAAACTTGTGTTTGGCTTCTGTATTCAACTTCATTGTGTCCTGCACGTAGGCGTATCCTGTTGAATATCTACCTCACCACAAGGAGTTGATCATTGGGTATACTTATCTACATCTATGTGTATGCATCATGTTTACTGTTGATAAACAATATGAATGAATATTAAACTGTATAATAACTCACCCTGTAGGATTCTGGGTTGAAACAGGTCCCCATGCTGAATACCAGAGACGACTACATTGATCAGGTGGTCAGGCTCGATGCCTTGGTTGATAGCATGTCATCTATCCCAATTACGTGGATCGATTCTCATGATGTCAATCACTTGTTAAAGTTTCAAGGATATACCATATCGGATTGTGCAAAAGGGAAAAAAACGACCACACCCTTTCCATAATCATAGCACATATCTGCTAAAATCAGAGACGTTTGTACGATTTCGAGTATATCATTACCATATGTATATGAATCACTATCAAATAGTGATGATTCCAGGTTTTTGCCAAAAGAAGAGCGTATCCTGCTCCAACGGTCATTTTATACACATTTCTATCGCTGAGCATTTTATGGTATTACGTTTTTAGAAATAAAATTGTAAATTACTTCAAATCACCAATTAACCAGCAATCCAATACAATAACCAATACAATGTTGTCCATGGTGTTGTTTCTATGCCAAGGGAGGTGCAACTCACTCAGAAAAAAACCAGCTCATAACAATGACGACATCAATGTCAGAATAGCTCCCACTCCCCGCTGTGAACTCGGATACTGGAATTAAGATATGATCACTTCTGTCGTGTTAGATGACCCGAAAAAACTCATCAGGTTATTCCATCTGCACAATCCTATGGCTCTACTTGTCCGTGAGGAATAACAAAACTACTGAGCATTAACTTAATGGATCCCTATTGCGGCAGTGCTATATTGTACGGCAATGCCTTAATTACTATGTTACCTGTACTCACCGAATCAGTTTTGGCACTGTGACTATCTTTGAAGTTAAAATACAACAGTACTGTGTAAATAGGGAGTAATCTGAAGAAACAGCGTGATTAATGACGACTTCAGCCACCAGAAACTGTTCTTTGTTACACTGATGAAAAGAGCGAATAAATTCCATTTGAAGTAGTTGTTAGTACTGAGGCCGGTGGTAAAGTCATAAAGAATGTCAGTTGGTTATTGTGTGCTGTGTTCAACACTTTGTCACGGTGCATTACACCATTTCGGTCTGTGTACAAAGGTGGACATTTCATTTGCCAACATTGATTGCAATTCAAAACAAATATTTCATCCTTCATACTAAAAGCATCACAATCAATAAAAAATACATTAAAAATCAAATATGAAGGTAAACGTCGTTTTCGAAATGACAGATCCTTCAATGTAGTTCAGATAAAAGAGTAAGTATGTATGGACATTGTAAGTATCGGTATAATATTGAAACACTATTATATATATGTATTAGATAATAAATATGTCTGATATTCTTTACAAATATACACTTTGTTGCGAGATCATACATTACTCCGTAAAAATCAACTACATTAAAACTTGACAACCGGAATTCCATTATCACGCCACATCTTTTATGATGATAATCCTTCATCGTCCAGACATAATCGCTATCAACACAATGTTCTAATCTCGAAATACGGCTACCTCGACACAAAGTCGATGGTCCACAAGACTTCTATTTAACGATGTTTCCCTGACTGCGAAAATATGTTCATCTTTGTGTATCTATTGACGTTTCACTGATGGAATCGCATTCACTATCAATCTGAAAGTAGATGTGTGGTTAATTCAATAAAAACAGCAATAGCTATTTCCCAAAAGAAATATCTACAAAAAGCAGAGACCATTGTACGATTCCTACTTTGTCATACGGCGGTGGGGTAGCCTAGTGGTTAAAGCGTTCGCTCGTCACGCCGAAGACCCGGGTTCGATTCTCCACATGGGTACAATGTGTGAAAAGTGAGCGTATCCTATCCCACTCACTCATCACAAGTACATGCAATGGCAAGTCATTGTTCAGCTGAAAAGCACGGGAACATAATTATGTTATACAAGTCAAAATAGGAAATTGCATCATTCTTGTCACTGAGGCGTCGAATATTGAATATGTTTAAAAGCTTTACTGAGGCCTTGAATGTTGTAACCATGATTAAATACATGCACATGATTTAATTAATAAAGCAAACAGTAAAACACGTACACACGATACTTGGCATGCACAGAAAGCTAGCCAAGGGACTGCGTGTGAACCACGACCAGTCTCGACATGATTCCTAAACGCCCATGTACAGCACACAGGCATGTTATACTCATTACTCTGTCACACTCTCAGGGGAAATAACTACGAATCTTAGCAGTAATGTGGAATCTGGCAATCTGGAGAAGAATTAAGTGTGGTTAGTGCACAAATGTTTGTTTATGCGTAGCGTCACATGCATTTCTTCAGCCGCCTGTTCTCCCTGGGAATGTGTTTTCTATCAAAGTAGATATGGGAAACCTTATGACGTCAGTTTAAACGAATGTATTCGAATTTCAGAGGTTGTTATTTGACGCCTGGATCTTTTTTGTACACTAGAAGAATAAGGTCCAGCGCCGAGTTAAATGTGTTAATGTAATTGAATATCTATTTTGGAATTCGCTAAAAAAGATCACATGAATCCCTTCTAGCAATATTGACTTACTGACTGGACGATTATTTTACATCACCTGAAGAGTGTTTTCTCATTCTCAAGGTGCTTGCTTTATAGATTGGGCAGTTGCCGTCTTCAAAATTAACATGCAAGTCGGCTTGACGTGACCTCTTCGAATATCGACATCATGACTTCCTAATGTTTGAAATTGAATCTTTGTAACTTGTGAATCTGTAAGGATACATCCGGTACAAGTGTCAGTAATGGGATGGTCAAGTTTTTTATGCGCCATTGTAATGGAAACCCGAGGTTAAACCTGATAATGTAATTAGATAACTGTGTTGGAATTGGTTATGAACGATCACAGAAACACACAGCCTTGCGGCAATATTGACTAACCTATTGGGCGATGGGTTTGTCTCACCTGTGAAGTGTTATCTGCGTGTTTCAGCGGGATGAAAGGAGGCATCTTTCCGATGTATCATATAATTTTATGTCCCCTTGGTCACGCGAGCGATACATGGAAGATGTGATCTTTGTGATCCGTGTGGTCTCTTCTACGCAAAATAGTTTCATCGTATTTGAAATGTTCAGCTTAAAGCTACAATTAAGCTTTGTTGGTCCGGCCTCTGTAAATCTGGAAAACTTAATTTTCTGTTTGAAACGGCCATGTACACGTAGATGGGTCTCTCATTAATCTGGAATTATATTAATCTGGATAGTTCACTGACATGGGCATCGTTTGGATTTCAAATTCCTGAAAAACGACTTTCATTGACTGTAATTACTATTCAGGTGTACACATGTAACAACAACATGTCGGCAGTTCTTTACATGTATCTGTGAGTAATGTATAGTTCAACTGTTTGTTATATTTGGCACATACTACGCAAAAAGAGTTAGGGACCATCTAATTCTTTCATATCCATATAGTTAATCTGTCATGCCAGAGTAGTATATCACGGGGGTCCCGACATGCGGATACTTGAAAACCATTCTGGCCATGGACCATTGAAAACTACGTATGCCCCAGGCTGTAGATGATATACTGTTGTTCATATACAAATATAAAGTAGTCTTCTGCACCTCCTGGTGGCCCTGTCGTCTAAGGTCTACATAGTCCATTGGATGTACCCCAATATTATTATGGTGGGCTCAAATCCCAGATTCGCTATGATTATGTTTGTATTTTCTGAGCACACATCCGTGCTTATGGGTTGCAGCAAAGTGGTCAACGCCAAAGACCTGCATCACTCCCACATCAAGCTGACACGCAGTGATTTAATGTAATTGAAATACCGTTCAAAGCCATGTTAAACAAATGTCAGTGTTCTGAGAGCAAATATGCCCGAATCGACCTCACGGAACGCACTCGGTGAAGCTTGCTTGTAGAAAACACAAACACGTCAAAAACTACGTGATCCCTTCAAACCAGAAGCAGTTGTGGTGCAAGAGGTATTGCATTGCAAGTCACATTCGCATAGTGCGAGAAGCCCGCTGGTGGCCCAAGTCGACCTGAATCTGCCTCTTACTTCCATTCACATCCGCGTTTCCATTCACATCGACTCCCACGATGTACTCAGCAGCCGCAAAATCCCAGTGTGCCATTTGATCTCAATTCCATACTTTGTATGCAGATCATTTTGTTGGCAGGATAATTCTGCTGCAAGCAATAATTCCATGATTTGTGGATTTCGCATGGCTGCTCTCTCCTAACCGACACACGCATTTATCAACAATAGAATTCCTTAAAACGTTTATATAAAAGAGAAGCTGTATTCGGCAATCATAAATCATGATCAACAGTTCATTGTTTACGCTGAACGTTTGGGTATGGTTTTTTTAGAACTCACACGTTTCTATGAGGTTGCGTATGTAATAAAGTTTCATAATGGGTATTTATGTAAAGCTCAAAGGTACTAGACAAGAGATGAGACTCAGAAATATGTTAACGAAAAATATTTTGAACATATTTTCATTTTGTCCTTCAGTTTTCCAACAGTTTCTCTGACGTTGTTTATGATTCTGACGTCATCGTGTTTACGACAGTTGTTTTTAACCCATTTTAATGGACCAACCAGTGTGAACAAATAGCGTTAGATTACCAAGCGCCTCTGAGGCATATTTTTTTTCTTATACTTTTCATGTCTTGCGGAACGCTCTCCCCTGATGTTTACATAAGCGATTGTTGCCGAAAAGAGAAAACTTATTTTGAATCATAAGTATTTTTATCTCCTAGATGATGAAAATTGGGTGTTAACAGAACGTTTTGCGTTATAACATTCAACAGCTACCAGATGAAGTTGGGGATGTGATTTAGTTTATCGCTCACATGAGATACGAAATTTCCTGGAAATTACTTTGCAGCCAGTGTGCTCTGATTTTACAGCATGAAACATCAACGGCAAACTTTTCTCAGATTGTAATATAGATGACTCCGACAATCCTCACTTACACCAATACAAAAATATTACTTTGCTTTCGTAGATTTTATTTCGCATCTATTGACATTTCAGTAGATTTATGTGCAGCTGATTATCTACTTATATAGAAAAAATGATGTACGTGTTCTTTATACTTTGGGGGGCTGTCGGGTAGCCTAGTGATTAAAGCGTTCGCTCGTCACGCCGAAGACCCGGCTTCGATTCCCGACATGGGTACAATGTGTGAAGCCCATTTCTTGTGTCCCCAGCCGTGATATTGCTGGAATATTGCTAAAAGCGGCGTAAACCCATACTCACTCACTCATTATACTTTGGGGGTGGTCGGGTAGCCTAGTGGTTAAAGCGTTCGCTCGTCACGCCGAAGACCCGGCTTCGATTCCCGACATTGGTACAATGTGTGAAGCCCATTTCTGGTGTCCCCGGCGTGATATTGCTGGAATATTGCTAAAAGCGGCGTAAAACCATATTCACTCACTCACTCTTTATACTTTGTTTTCTTGGGTGTTTAGCAGGTACTCTAGATATGAATATATATAGTAAAAAGTATATAACAAAGTATGTGAGGGCTTGGAAGTAGCCTTCAATTTCAATCCATCACATACGCTCATTGGACAGAGCCACATGCCACTGTATTAAGATACTAACCTATAATAATAATACAACACAACAATTATTGTTATTCCACTTATCAATATCAGCGCGAATAGAAAACAAGTTCCCATGTAGTTCCTATTAGAATATTATAGTATTGCATTCATTTCGTGTCACCAATCAGGAAGGTGATAAGATTCGACTATATCATGACACAAAGGAATACATCATGAATTATTATCATTTTATCAAACCATTATCATTTTATCAAACCATGCACTTTACAGAGGGCGTTCCACCAGTGTAGTTAAACTGAAGTACACTATATAAACATGAAAACAAATTGTTTGTGTCATCAAATATGCTTACCTAACCTTCCAAACAATAAATAAAAGTGCCTCGTTTATCACACCTCACCCGTCCCTCCAGTCAGAGAAGGGTCATTTTATTGTGCCATCTGGTACGGGCATTTAACAAGTAGATATTGTATTCGTGTTTATTTATAGTCTTACAAATGCACCTAAAATTACTGTTACTGTGATTGTGTACTGTATGTTCCCGTGTTGTTTTCAGTGAACAATTGACTAGCTGTTGATGCGTTTGTGACAGGTGCCACTGGTGTGGCAGGATACGCTAACCTTCCCGTGAACCTGGTATCCTCATTTTTTAAGGTGATTTATTAACAGTGACTTATTATGGAGTCGGAATAGTACAATGAACTCTGCTTTAAAGAATAGAAGGATAACTTGACTTTAAAGTGAGTGAGTGAGTGAGTTTGGTTATTCCAGCAGGAGGACACCAGAAATGGGCTTCACACATTGTACCCATATCGGGAATCGAACCCGGGTCTTCGGCGTTACGAGCAAACGCTTTAACCACTAGGCTACACGACCGCCCCTTGACTTTAAAGGATGGCTGATGTTCAAATGAGTGTTTCTTGACTAAGCGACCGATAATCTGTTTAGAGGAGGAAAGAAGTGCACATGGTATCAGAGACCTCATGGCCAAGACTACAAATGTATGTACCGTTATTTGTGCTTGGTCAAGCAATACAATATTATTATAATTGAAGAGTTTCAGTGTTGCAACAAATATATAACGACAACGTCGGAGAATAATCAGTTTCGATTATCGTCCGAAACAGATTCAATTGGGCGTAAAATGCAAAATACTGGTAAAAATTATGTGAATAGATAACTAAAATTAATCCTTATACAGGCAGATATATATTGCAATGCCCATTATGAAATTTACATTATGTGTTGCAGCGATGTGGATGGGAACGTATGAAAATAACTTGAAATGAGAAGTGTTCTTCCTCATGAATAACATGGACATATAGGAGAAAGTGATATGCAACTTCAACTAAATCATAATTACACATGTTGAGTGAGTGAGTGAGTGAGTTGGGTTTTGCGCCGCTTTTAACAGTGTTAAGCGTGTCAGCTTAATGTGGGAGGAAAGCCCAAAGTGATGCAGGTCTCAGACGTTTACCACTTCGGTGAAACCCACGAGCACGGGTATGGTGCTGACAAACCTAGAAACATAATCGGGGCGAACCGGGATTCGAAACCACAATCATAGATTTCTGGCGTGCCCAAGGGACGCAACTGTGCACAGCGAATCGCGGCGCCTTAGACGACTGGGCCACCCGTGCCCCCTACACATGTTGAACTTGAGTATGGCTGAATGTACATTTCCATAATAACGATGCTGTTGAATATTCAACTTATGGTGCAGGCTTCGGAATTTACACAATATGCGGACTAGATCTTGGTTTGGAGTTTAATCCAATGACTGTTTTTCTGGACAAAGTGTCGATCTTCATGTAAGAACAAAAGAAACTTTGAAGACTTAATTTTATCTTGCCAGTTTTGAAATTATATATCGTTACAACTTTGTTTGAAAACATTGTATAAAATAACATATATTTCCATAATCCTCGGTGTTTCACACGAATGAGAATCCTGCTTGTTGTGGCAGTAATACATCTTGCCATTTTCATCGCGTAACTTCAGCATTTTATAACAAGTGTCTGCCTAGTAACTTCATTACTGGATACATATTACCTACACATAGAAAATACACTCTCGACATGTGTAATCCCACAAAATATGTGATACTTTGACATTGTGAAAGCGGTTTACGGGTAATATAGATAATGAATGCACCGTTCTTAGCTTGTAGAGTTCACATGTCATGTTTATGTCTTAGATTTGCAGTGATCCATTCATTAACTTTTCATCACTATTTTACCTTTTACACATATAATAGTAGTCTGTTTCGGATGATAATCGAGACCGGTTAGTCTCTGGCGTTGACATTTTACTTTTTTGACCAGAAAATGACCATTCCTAAATATTTATAATATTTAGAAGAGCATATACTCTGTGACAGAAGCACTTAACATACATGTTTGTCATCTGTCCATAAAAATACGCTCTAATTTCAAAATAGAAACGTGTTAACCAATGTGCTTGTGTTTACTTCTTACTGGGTAGTTACATGCAAACGATTCAATTCCTTTTCCACGAATGATGTTGAGATCTCACGGAGCCCTTTTATCAATCATTTACTAAAAGCATCAATTCATGTCGGCTCACGATATGGACGTTAATTTCATACAAGGAAATGCATGAACAAATTGTTACATGACACCGGTGTGTTTTTAAATCATGACAAGTTCTACTGGTCGCTGTAGTCTTGATGGATTGAGAAACAATTTATGACCACTATTATCATCCGAATGTTCAATATTTTAAACCAGCTTGACAACATTACGAGCAAATTCCATTCTATAAGCGAGCACACAATGGGTCTGAAATGGATGACCAGATTCATTGATATAACTTTAATATCTGTGACTCCATCACTATAGAGATAACAAGGTCCGATATAATTATTTAAAACGTTCAATAAACTAACACCGCTTAACGAATTAACGACAAAAGACCATTACTCGCACTTGCACATGAGCACAGTCGATGTGACGGGAATGAATGACTTGATATGTTTTATAGCAAAAAAAATTGACACCTATAATTGTCGTTCCTGGTACCAACATAACACGTAAGTAGCATTATTCCTGTAACTACATAGGTCGAAGTAGGAGGCATGGTTGACCAGTTATATGTCCCCTGATAATAGCAGCTGTGGTGTTCCACGTATATCTAAAAAATGGAATGCCTATCTGACGCTATCATATCACGGCTTTCGTATAATTACAAGTTCAAATTACATAGGCCATACTTCTATAGAAATCTGTAATGAGACGGTGTCATGTGAGTTCCCGATGATTTCATTATCATTGCAAACTACTTTGTACATCAGCGCTGATTATGAATACATGTACGTATTCTGTCCTCAAAGAAAACACCTAGTCATCCCACCACCCCTACCTCCAGAATATTAAACCGTCCCAGAGCTTGGCAAGCTGATCGCTCTTGCACGCTCCATATTAATATTGCGTAGTGCTCTTTCGTGTTCACATAATCGACTTAATATCACGTCCAACAGGATGTTTCACGAGGTCAATGAACAACTCCAGCAGGGGTCCATCAACTTGGATATCATAAAACAATTCATTTCCTGGATTATCTGACCTACTTACACCAACCAATCTACACCCCAGAAAACCGCAGGGACATTTTAACCGAAAGCCATCATTCACATAGTCTGGGATCCATCTTGGATTTTTTTTAATGTGTTTGGCAAAACCGAAATAATTGACGGCTCACGTTTATATTCATAGACGATAAAAGGTATTTGTCAAATACGTTGGGTGACTGAGTGAGTGTGGTTTGCCGCTACTTACAGTATGTCAGTTATTAGACAACGTGCCATCTGGATGTGGAAGGAAGTGATGCAGGTGGGATTTAACATCCCGTCCAAGATTATTGGACTTATATAGCGACGGCTGCTTGTACTAAAGTACTCACGGAAATGAAAAAAAACTTTATTTCTCAATTTAAAAATCGACACAAAGTGTTACGTAGCTGTAAATACGAAATAACAAAACAACTCGAAAAGTACTAGTCTGGATTCGCTAGTTTGATCTCAGTGAACAATACAAAATGTACTTTACAGGAGGTAATTTGTCGGCACTTTCAACATTCAAATATAAAACTAAGTCCAAATTGACATAGCAGAAACAGACTATAGGCATTACGCACCTGTTCTCACCTGTCGTCCAGGTGTCATAGGTCACCTTGATCTACTTACACCTGGTTATGCCCTGTTTCACAATAGTCTGTTTTATTCACATTTTTACACACTTTTACGTGTAAAAAGGCATAAAAACATTTCATACGCTGTATTTGTGCCACGGCCCAATTAGTACTTAGTTGTTTGAATATTTACATATTTTGTATATTAACTGCTATAATTTAAGATCTGAGGTCGAAAAAACAGGTTTTTTTCATTTCCGTGAGTACTTTAGTCGCGACCGATTTAATAGTGCTAGCCCACTGAGATACCATGCCGCAGTTTAACATGAATACCCCACTCAGACACAGTATACTGACTCCGAGCCGACCAGTCCTTGTTTTAGTCCTTCAATGCAGAGCGCCAGACAGGGTAAAAACAAGTACCATCTTTAAACATCTTTTGGTATGACGCGGTCGGGATCGAAAGCCGGACCTTCCCCTCTTCGGGCGGACGCTCTACCACTAGACCACGGAGGCGGTCTCATATGTTTCTGAAACGCGAGTGACGCAACTCTGCCTTTTATATACAATGACTGATAATACATGGACTGATGTACATTATATGCTAATCTCTGCGTTTGTGTATGCCAAGGCTAACAGTTTCCGCAATCTAGTTTATATTTCCCTGTGAGCTTGCTGGAAGTATTGATCACAATGTTTTGTGATAATCTGACACGGTTTATTTTTAGCAGATACCACGAAATAGCATCACAATGTTGCAACATGTATATAAATTGACATGGAATTCAACGGGAAAATCGTATGTTTCTCATCACCATAAACGTGAACAGAATCTAAATTTTACAACTTGTCCCCAGGGCAAAATGTGCATTGAATATGATTTTACGTGGGGATATGTGTTATCAGTTCAATGCATGAAACTACATTGTGGTGAGATTGATTCACATACAACCCGCATATAGATCCGAGTAAGTGAGTGAGTTTGGTTTAACGCTGCTTTGAACAGTGTTCCAGTTATATCACAACGTGTCAGCTTAATGTACGAGAAAGGAACTTTGGTGAAACCCACGAGCTCGGGTTTGGTGCAGACAAACCTAGAAACATAATCGGGGCGAACCAGGATTCCAACCCACAATCATAGATTTCTGACGTGCCCAAGGGACGTAACTCTGCACAGCGAATCGCGGCGCTTTAGACGACTGGGCCACCCGTCAAACACACACACACACACACACACACACACACACACACACTCTCATAGATCCGAGCCAGGGTTACACTGGACATGAGTTGCGTATTATACCACTTGTATACAGATCAGAACTAATATGGCTGCACTGTATATGACTTGCATATACCACCTGTAAATAGATCCGTACTACCAGGGTTACACTGGACATGACTTGCATATACCACCTGTTTACAGATCAGAACTTACAGGGTAACACTGTACATGACTTGCATATACCACCTGTAAATAGATCCGTACTACCAGGGTTACACTGTACATGACTTGCATATACCACCTGTACACAGATCAGAACTAACAGGGTTACATTGTACATGACTTGCATATACCGCCTATATATAGATCCGTACTACCGGGGTTGCACAAGACAAAAGTTGCATATAACACCTGTACACAGATCAGAACTGTATTTTAACAACTTATAAAGATCCCATTTAACAGAGTGTATGTAGATCCGAACTAAGAGGTATACATTGAACATGAGCTTCACACACCATCTGTATATAGATCCGAACTAACAGTGTTACATGTGTACATAAAATACATATGCCACCTTTACATAGATCCGAGCCACCAGGGTTACATATGTGCATGAACTGCGCACACTACCTTGTGCAGTTACTGCTGCATTATCGTCATGACATGTAATCATTTAAAGGCAACGTAGCTGGACACACAGGGTAAGCCTAGTTTAAAGGATAAGAGATAACACATCTGATCACTATCTGAACACCTGCAAACAAGGTCGAGCATTACATCACAAACAAGTCGTACACTAACAAGTCTACTGTAACATTGAGACCAGGTTTAATGTATCATTTTCTGTAGACTGCTTTTTGAGAAGTACAATATGAATTATATGTGTAATAATAACACGGCCACCACCTGGAACACCGTCTATCGCTGACTGGTGACAAATCATTGCAGATAAATACGCATGTACACAAGGAAGCTGTTACACTTCTCCGATCGTACTGAAATAACACAAGTTGTTACGAGAAACTACATATAATGTTGACAGTGGACCTCATAGCGGACTGTCATTAAAGTATCGACGCTAAAAGCTTTGCTGTACAATAATTGCCCTCAAGGAGTATATGTATCACCTACCTCACATGACGTTCAGCGCACTTGTGTGAGTTGGAGATGAATGTTTTGATAGTCAGATGTAGACAGGCCAACCGCAACTTTCCTCAGTAGAGTTTGCCCAAGGCTGATGGTGTCACGTGACCGTCAGCTCCATTCCACCACTTCCATGGTTGGAGGAAATTGGTTCTACCTGAATAGAGTGTAATTCTACCCAACGATGCGGAAGACTGCCTTTCCGCATTTATATCATATTACGTCCAGCATGTGTGTTGAAAATACGTTGACACGGAACTCAAAATATTTTTCTCGACTGATGGAAAGCACAAATTTTAATGTGAACATATGGACCTCTGGGAATTCGGCTTCATATTCCGATAAAACAGACGCGGAAGTAGACCATGTTTACGGAGATGAAGCAATGATAGACGCGACACCACTGTAATGCAGAATGCATGCATTGTATTTATCAAATAAAATGAAATCATAAAATAACACATCACAAAATGAAATTGATTGCCAATACACACTTGGTTTGCATTAGCGGAAGGAGGGAAGGAGAGAGAATTGGAAAGAGAGAGAGACACAGAGAGAGAGAGAGAGAGAGAGAAAGATAGAGTGTTAGTTGCATTGTCAGAGAGCGAGAGAGAAGGACTGTGTGTTGCATTAGCAGAGAGAGCGATAGCTTGTAGCTTGTTACATTGTTAGATAGAGAGAGGGAGAGAGAGAGAGAGAGAGAGAGAGAGAGAGTGAGAGTGTTAGTTGCATTGTCAGAGAGCGAGAGAGAACTGTGTGTTGCATTAGCAGAGAGAGCGATAGCTTGTAGCTTGTTACATTGTTAGAGAGAGAGAGAGAGAAAGAGAGAGAGAGAGAGAGAGAGAGAGAGAGAGAGAGAGAGAGAGAGAGAGAGAGAGAGAGAGAGAGAGAGAGAGGTCATTAAAATACATGATCCGAGAAGTGTGGTACCAGGGATGCACCTCTATTCATCGACTTGCCGAACCAAGCCCCATTTGCTTCTTTGATACATTCCGTGTTCCCTACGGTTGAGCGTTTACACACAGCTGAGGACACTGTCATGTTTCGAAGCACAACGTATAATGCTTGTATTCTGTACTTTTCCAATTCCAAGAGGCTTGAATACAATACATTTATAATTAATCCTTTTGATCCTATGTATATACCTGTTCAATATCGTGTTACCGGGTCTGTCTGCTGTCTACGTGTATTCACTTGCCACCTGTGACTGTGATCGAAGTTTCATCCAGTTTAATGATAAAGAAATCTCGTAGTCTCAAATAGTATCTGCATACTTCTTCTAACAACGGTTTGTCACTTTGACCTTATCAAGACAACTGTATTTAGTTATTATGAAAGGACAGAGCGGCCATGTCAACCTGGCTCTCTGTTTACTTTTAATTCTATATATCTAAAAGTACAATGCCTTACGGACAAATACCGTATTCGACGTAATAAGCCCCCACGGCGATATTTGCTAATATATTGGCTGGTGAACAATCGCAATTAGCACACCTTCCGATTAATAAATGTACACAAGATTTATTGATTCGTGTATAATACGCACTCGTATGTTATATGCACCCATAATTATGGGCAATTAAATTCTGGAAAAATATATCTGTCGTATATAAACATTTCAGGCTGTCGGCACTCTGTTTTCTTTTCACCAAAATAATTTTCTAATAAGAACCCCCTATTTCTAATTTTGAGATCGCCCTGGGTGCTTATTACGTCGAATACGGTACTTCCAATTCACTGAAGACATTCCCAGCTATACTCAATACAGAATGACTTTATCTCCGGGGATCATCTCAGGAATTTTAAGAAACCTTCAGAAGAGGAATGAAGACGTTTTGTTACATGCACGAAGGACATTTACCATATGACTATACAAGAAGGGCACCTGGATATTTTGGATTGCGGGTTAATAGTTGGTATGTATGTTATCACGAACTGTGGATTAAACATTTACTGATATCCGTCTTCACACACTTGTGTTTTATAGTGTGCACCTCATTACACATCTCCTGCTACTTCAACAAGAATACTCTCCTCGGAACTCGAATTTTAAGCTCAGTTGTTTTTCGGGTCTTCCTTGACCATGTTTTCTCTCGGTACTGATGGACTTATGTTCGCTTTATATTGTTGGTTACGCTTTATGTGAACGCTCGGGGCTACGAACGCTGCCAGAAGAATGTCGAGACAACCTTCGTAGGACCACATTACGTCCATTAGTGCAAGCACAGAGAATCAGACACATTATTCATGCTATGCCATTTTTTCACACAAAGAAATCGCCAGACTTGATCGACCAACAACCCTTTGTGTTTCCTGCAGGTTTGTAATCCTTTCTTCTATGGTGGGACCAGATATGACTTGATGGGGTGTCCATCAGTGTCCATCAGACCATTAAATGTTGTAGATGTATGAGGCAGTGCGAGACCAAAACGTCATCAGACCTCGAATTAGAAAACCAAACACATGTGTGCAGACAGATCAACCGACACTAAAAGCTGCAGAGTCAGTATTTGGTTACCTCTTCCGTAGAATTCCAGTAATAAAACGACGGGGGACATGAAGACCCGACGCGTAGAGGACTAACATTTAGCTGTATGTCACTTCGTTAACATTTACGACCCCAAGTATGGGCAATCGGGAAAAGAAGAGTATATCAACAACCCAAATGCTTTAACAACCTGATGGTTTAAGCAGTTGAAAGTTAATACAAATTCGGTCTTCATGTACAGCCTTTTTTTCAAAACATTCGTGCCTACTTAAACATCTTTGAAGTTTCGTAGTTATGATGAACATTCATTACAATAATTTATCCAAATGCATTGCTTGCAAACGTTAGTCAGCACTATTGGGAACTTCTTCAACCCTAATACTTTTAATTGTCTTTTTTTCGGCAGACCCCCATGGGTTGTCATTGCATGACGTTTCGGTAAAGTTTATAACGCCGTGATCGGCATTTGCTAAAGCAATGTTGAGTCTAGAATATTCATGTCGCAAGACGGATTACGCAGATTTGAGAAAGCTTAATTGTAACAGCGTATCTATTCCGGGATTTCAGAACCAACAAGGACGTCATGTAGCAAATATATTTTACCGATTTGTTAAACATGAATGGTTCCATTTGGGAAATGGAGTCAATTTCATTTCCCCGAGATGTACCCGTTTAATTCAAATCGTGTTCATTGCACAAATCTGCATAACATTTTGTAAAGCCGCGCTGAATTTGTCATACCAGCAATGTGTAAATAGTAATCTTAATACCCTGAATTTCCCATTACCCACGCAAGCTGATTATAGTAGCAAACTCCGAAGCAGCATCTTCAGGAATAAATGGAACCGTTTAGGTTTTTATTTTTTATCATGATGTCAGCTTAATTTCCTTGTTCTTTGCTCTGCTTGTTCTTTTTGATAACCTATGTCGACATTATAGCACGCTTCATCTCAGGCCTTCACAAACGAACTCATGACAATGAACTCATGACAATGGTTCACCTTTCTTCGGCTATGAAGTTAGGACAATCAAGTGTGCCCATACCTTCTGAACTTGGTTCAGTTCGAAAGACAACATTCAATCAGAAATAAATGGAACACATTATCTGTTAAGGTAAACCTTTCTATGTGCTTGTCTAAATTTTGGGGCATCATCGAATCGGTTTAGCCTAGCAGATGCCTTGAAAAAAAATCTCAGCTTATATGATAGCTTAAATGCCAGAAGCACCTGATGCTAATATCTTAGCAAGCTGTTGAAGCGCCGGTTGAGTAACGTGTGAGTATTTATGTCCTTATTATGGTTTAATCTTACTTATTGCATCCCGCAGTTCATCTTCCCGGAATTAGTGAATATATGAGATCTTATAGTCGGCTATATATACATGTAATCAGTCAGTATCAGGCGTGAATATCTACTCAGCACTATTTTATGAAGGTGACTTTGTCTTTGGAACCATTTATCATACAGACACACTAGTGAACGAAAACGAAGAGATATGTTAATCTCATATACCATTCATATAGCATTAATTAGATAGCATTGCACTACCTGTCGTTCCTTGAAGGGATATATGTTCGACTCGGGGATGCTTTCATATAATTTTCACTGCTATTTTGCCTTTTGCACCCAATGGATTCTGTTAAGGCAAATTAATCACTGGCGTTGGCGTTTTATATTCATAATTATATTGATGCCGTTTTAGCACACACGTGTAACTCCCTAGAAACAGCGGTTTGAATCTGAACTCAAAGTCATTCGATCGCCTGGGGTGTCAATGCCATATGACTGCAATTTGGTAACTAAGATCCTACATATACAAAGTTTCATGGAGGTTATGTACGAGGGTATCAGGAACGCGTTTACAAGCGATAGCGAAACACGTAAACTTTAATATTACTGTCTACAAAGGGATAACGTCAAGCTATACATTACCACGAACAAAAACAAATTATGAATACAACATTAATCAACTCTCCGTCATACGGCCATATCGTCTCGAACCGTATATTTAGGAAAGAGGGCAAATACAAGCTTGAAGAGGGTCCATACAATTGTATGGGGGCCAATACGGGTGTGAAGAAGGCCAATGCGAGATTAGAGGGCCAATGCGGTTTGTAAAGGCCAACAGAATGTTTCCGGGTCAATACGGGTCTGAAGAAGGCCAATACGAGATTAGAGGGCCAATGCGGTTTGAAAAGGCCAGCAGGCTGTTTCCGGGCCAATGCGGGTCTGAAGAAGGCCAATACGAGATTAGACGGTAGTACGGTTTGAAGAGGGCCATTATGGGATGAAAAAGCCAAAAAAGTTGCAGTACAGATTTAAAGGGGACAATAGGTTCGAGGTTCGATCCCAGGCCGCGTCATACCAAAAGATGGTACTTGTTGTTACCCTGTCTGGCGCTCGGCATCAAGGGCCTAAAACAAGGACTGGTCGGCTTGGAGTCAGTTTAATGTGTCTGGATGGGGTATTTATGTTAAACTGCGGCATGGTATCTCGGTGAGCTAGCACTATAAATCGACATCAGCCCGGACTAGTACGTCGCTATATAAGTGCAATAATCTTGGAGGCGACGTTAAACCCAATTTCACCTCACCTCACCTTAGGGCAAAGGGGACAGACCTAGAACTTATATCCAGGTCAACAGGAAAGTGTCCATATAATAATATCGCATTGTCGGCATAGGTCGAGAAGTATTATCTCTAAGATAACGTCGTTCAGAAAACGACTATCGGTTCTCCATAAATGTTACCAATGACTTATGATTGACTATCTATGATATTGGAGAAAATCTATCTGTCGGTTTCCTGTCACAGAAAACTGTCACAAGACACATGCTGGATATATAACACATGCGTCTCAAAGCTTATCAAATGAAACACCACATTAATGTGTGCATAGCAGCAGTGATAAATAAACATTGACATGTCGTTACAATACAGTGTATATCGAACTTATAATTGTGTCGAAGGTTCATTTAAACAAAACGAGTAAGCTTATCAACATCATTTTTGTATGAATCAGCTTTGGAATTATGACTTTATTACAGATGAATGGACATCTGGTTTTGTGTAATAATAGTATGCTACCAGACATAGTTGTGTATCAATGCTAATACGCATCTGAAATTAACATATTCATATCCTTGCAATCAGCAAACGATAGTGAATTTTAAAAAGCTTCTCCTTGAAGATGCAGCGTTTTTGTTCTTCAATCGACGTATAAACGTGATGTGAATGAGCAATGCATAATCAGGCATTGGGCTATTTAAATCAGAATAAATGATTTCTGAATGAAATATATAGGCAAATGTGCCGTTGAGATATCCATTGAGTTTTGTCTCATAATACAGCGTGATCGTGATCCTCTCTCTCGCCTTTTGTTCTGGTGTTTCTGATTGTATATGTTTCTATTTTGGGGCATTGTGAAACTTCTATGCCACCGGTAAAACAAAATAAGCGTTTACCATCATTATATTCGATTATTAAGTCTGGATATTGATATGAGTGTTCATTGTTGTAAGATATGATGTCTCAACGGCGCTTCAAAATGTTTTATGGTAGACATATGGATAAAAGTGATAAAAAAGTGGCATGTACGATTCAATTCCTTTTTTTACTTGTTCCAGTGTTCCGGTGAACAAGTGACTTGGTAGGTGCTTGGAACGGATGCCCCCGTCGGAGCAGGATAGGTTCACCTTTTCGCGAACACATGTATCATCACGATTTGATCATAAACAAATGTTTATTTGATAGTCTGAATCGTATAGTGGGCTCTGCTTTTAGCACAGATTTTTGTTGATGATTACAGGGATATGTCGCTTTCATTTAAAGGGGGCGTTGCTACATGATCTAGAACCTCTTTTCGGTTTCGGCCTGGACGTTGTAAGTTAGTTAGTTGCATCAATATGAAACATTGTATATGTGTGTAATAAGAACATTCGTCAACTGCTAGCCAAATATACATCATCAAATATGAACAGACAAGAACTGGGGATTGACTGATCATGACTTGAATCTATTTTGTAATTGACCCGAGCTTAGTGATCAAGAACTCATTGTATACACGACAAGATATTGACAGGATCAGTTGTGAGAAGTAGCTTCTTTAAACAGAAGCTAATGTACAGCATACTAAGTAATTTCATACATACAAAACATGTAACAGCTGGGTAGATACAGATATATTAAAAAGAGGCCCTCTTGTACAATATCTTTTAAATGAGGAAGGTTGCTTTGGAAGATGAATAAACTCGCAATTCCAGCCTCTTACGTATGTATGGATTGTATGCACATGACATGAAAGATTCGATGGTCGCCTATTTGCTGGTGTAAAACTTATTGCAGATTACAGGCTGTTCAGAAAGGAGCGTCGAAGACGCTGAGGCGTTGAGAAGCTCAAACATATGGCGCCAAACTGTGTTTAGAGATTCAATCCTGACTGCCGACGGATGAATTCGTGGTTTGTAAATGGCTCGGTGGATATTTCAAGCCCTGTATGGACAAACACTATGATAGATGTGACAGTGGGTATGTGACGGAGTAGGGTGGAATTGCCGCTTGTCTGGCTTCATGTAATTCACCTCCTGGTCCCCATGTTACCATTTGTATTCAGTGGACACGGTGATCTATGACCATTCAGATTGTTCGTGTATATCGGATGCATAAGCACAATCCTGTATCATTCACCGCTGATCTCTAACATGACAAGCGAGTGAGTGAGTATGATTTGGCGCCTTCCTTCGCACCTTATTTTAAATATCATAGTCACTCTTTGTATCTATGTCAGAATAAATCTATTTCAATAAATAAAAGCGTCAAAGCCCTTTCCATATTCATAAGAAATCTCTGTCGAAAAAAGAGTCGAATTACGATTCCGACTATATCAGGACAATGTTTTATGAATCACTCTCAAATAGTGATGATACCAAGTGTTCGAGAAAAAGTGAACGTATACTGCCCGAACGGTGGCCCCCGCCACGAACACATGCAAAGGCAATTCAATATTTCCCCTGAACAAAATATGGTACAAGTCAAAATAGGGAATTGCACGGACATCATTTTTGTCACCGACGCGTCTAATTGGGAATTATCATCCACATATCCATACAAAAAAAATGAAAGCTCTACTGAGGCCTGGAATGGTGTTACCTTGATCAAACAACTCTGAGCAACAGTTGTATGTCGCTCTGTGAAATCTAGATAGAAAGAGTATGCTCGATGAAGGAAGTCAAACATTTCACATGTTGTTTTCTCAGTAGATGGCATTTGATTTGATGTTTGCCAAATTGACCTGAACCTCTGAAGATAGACATGTCACTATATCTGTGGTTACCACGTTTTGTAATAGCCTTATGGATCAAGGAATGATATTTTTCATGTGGGATAGTGGGGTGCAAAGTTGCAAATGAAACGTTTTGACACAATTGAACCTGGGTCTTTTTTGAGATTGTAAAAAAAGTCAAGCAAATCCCTTGATGATTTGAGAATCCACATGGTATTAATTCCACTTGTATCAAATATTTTCTATGAATATAAAGAAAGTCCTTCCTTGATTGTATTAAGGATAATGGTTGATCTTTGAGACAGGGATTTGGTGATACATCTGCTCGACACAACAATATCCAACTGTATATATATATATATATATATATATATATATATATATATATATATATATATATATATATATATATATATATTTATTTTTGTACAACTTTTTAATGGAGCTTGAAATTAAGTACCAAAGAGAAATGAAAATGTCTTCGAGTTTTATAGTCAAGACAAAAGTTGGTAGAGCTGATGCATGGTTTTGGCAGATTTCTTCCTCAGTGAACATACACATATGTGGCATTATTTGATATGTCACGTGTGCACAGTTCTTTGATCAGACAATTATTGTAGTGGTGCTTACACATTATGGTTATACAATTTGAGGAATTGTCAGAAGGAACCACTAGGAACTTTTCATGGCTGGTGCTACTGAAATATTGATCGAAGGTTGACGACTTGAAGTTGAGGTCATCCCTCTTGTCATACGGTCTTTTTGAGATTGTTTTGTAGCTCTGAATCTTTATACATAGACCTAAATATGAAACAGCTGAGGCGATTTCAATGATCTCATATTTCTAGTTCATAATAGATTTTAATAGATTGTTGGGAACATTTTTCCTAATATTACATTTATGTTAAAAAGGCTGATATATTGAACTCAGTCTCTTGCTTAACTGTCTTACAAGGAATGTAGAAACAGAATGACTTCAGTGACGGATGACATTTTCACGAACTATAAATGGCCACTCGAAAGTCCGGGCAGACAACGTGCGGACTTTTGCCGCGATGATCCAATCGTATCACTAATTTGACTATTATGACCTCAAGCTCATTTCCACCATTCTCCATCATTTTCACATCTTGCCGTCTATCTATCTCTGTGTGTCGTCCCAATCTATTTCTCAATACGTATCAGCGAAGGTATCTTGCTGTCCATGCAACAATTACGTGAAATAACACGCGTTAGGCCAGTACCCATGACTGTATCTCTGAGGACCGTCACGCCATTAACCGATATGTCAGAGACATTAAAGACTAATGCAAAAGTTAACCTTTGTGTTAGAATCTATTAGGAAGAGAGGACTCCGTCTCCACGTAGATATATGTATTAGAGCATGGTGTATAGTTGCAGCCATTGTAAGTCAACATGGTTAAAAGACACAATGACGAATGAAAAGGTATGATGTGTAAACTTGGTGCGGTAAGAAAGTAAGGGGGATTAGATCAGAAGACATGGCGAAGACTAAGCACTATGAGGAGACCCTGTGAGACATTATGGTGTGAAGACACTTAAAAGGAAATATATAGTGAGAAGGCATGGTGAGCGACATGTTGACGAGACCTGGGAGGAATACATGGTGAGCGCAAGAGCATTTTCGTAGTGATGAGACGTACCGAGCTGGTGATGACACATGGTCAGAAGATATGGTGAGAGGTGATGAGCAGAAGTGTTGGGGAGACGTGGCAAGAAGTGAGTGAATGAGTAAAAAACTATGCTCTTACATAGGAATAGTCCAGCACTATCACTGCGGGTACACCAGAAATGGGCTTCACACATTGTTCCTAAGTGGGGAATCGCTTTTACCCTATCATCCCTATAATACATGCGCCGACATGGTTAGGCGACATATTCCGAAGACATGACCAGATCTAGTGATGAGACATGACCAGATCTAGTGATGAGACATAATCCGAGGACATGGCGAGCAATTTGTTTGTTTTTTGTTTAACGCCGCACCGAGCACTGTTCCAGATGTACGACGCCGGTCTGTAAATAATCGAGTCTGGACCAGATAATTCAGTGTTTGACATCATGAGCATTGATCCCTGCAATCGGGATACGTTGACATGCTTCAACCAAGACAGCGAGCCTATTCCGATCCCGTTTGTCGCCTCTTACTATAAGCATAATCGCCTTTTACGGCAAGCATGGGTTGCTGAAGACCAATTCTACCCCGGTACTTCACGGGTAAGAAGTGAGGAGGAAAAAAAGGAGACAAGGTGATGAGAAATGGAGATGTGACATTACATTCACATACCGATCTTTTATGCAATGTACTCGATGGGGCTATATCGGGCATCCGGAGAGCAATCCCGAAATGACCCAAGTTAAATGATGCACTAGAAGATGTTGAAATCCAGTCTCAATTATCTAATGCCAGAGATACAGTTAACCTAAAAGCACGCTAATCGCAATTTTTATTTTTTGAATGTTCATAAGATCCATAACACCGCGTTTCAAATTCCTTTGAAGAGTATACCTACTTGACTTTTTCGTGTAAGAGTTCAGGGTTCCACAATCCCTGATTCATTGAATCTAACACAATTATAAACGTGCCCCCGTGACCATGTATCTGAATCAAGGTGCATTTTATTAACTCCTGCCAGCTATTCCAAATTGCTATTGTAATTGGATACATCAAACAATTCACGGACACTCCAGTAATGCCACTGATTGCAGGCTGCACATTTTCTTTCTTCAGTGTGGTTCAGCGAACAAAACTAGATCACAGAGGGGAGTGTATTTCAAGTGATTGACACATTCTATGAAGTCTTGAACGTTCATAAAGGTTTTACTATTTGCGAAAGGAAAGGGAGAAGGATCTATGCAAGGATGATAAGAGTACATGAAGCCCTGGGCAAGGCAAGGTGAGGATCTTTGAAACTAAGTGCGATACTCAGAACATCGGCAACTGCGGATATCTTGTTTCATGTTCAATTAGGAACTGCGTTTATTATTCCTCCGGTGGTGGCATATTAGGTTAACAGGTTAAGAGATAAAGTTAATATTGAAAACAACATCATTAGGAGATTTACGTTCCCAGTAGTCCCTATGGGGATTCCGGTTTAGAATTGGTCGACTGCAACCTGTACAGGACACAAGTGGGACGTATATAATAGATCCAATGGCCTGGCTCGGTAATTTGGCTGATTGCGTGTCATCGTACCCGACGACGCGCACCGTTGCCCATAATATCGATCGTTAGATTGTCTGGTCCTGACTTCATTATTTAGTGGCAACGGTAATATGGCGTGAATACTGCTCAGTACGGCTCTAAAGAAATCCCAGTAGAGATCCGTGACATAGTAGTTATTTGATTATGATACAGACATAGGTTGATAGATACATGTAAATGAATTGGTACTCCAGCAACACAACTTTATTACGGCTACTTGTAAGTAATCCAGTTGGACCGTCACACCAACTACAATCTACGCCATCGGTAAGATGACATACCATTAGCCAGGTCACAGATGAGATTATTCTTTGTGGACGGTTACACATAATTCATCATTCAGTCGTCATTGTGACCACGTGCTCTCATTTATAATGTCTCTAAATATAAAACGGTAACACCAGAGAATAATAAGCCTCGATCATGTTTCAAAACAGATTCAAAAGGGCTAAAAGGCAAAATAGCGGTGACAAATAAAACATTAAAAGACAAATATTTGTACCAACAATCTAAGACTAATTCCACTCACTTGCACTTTCACAGTGTCGAATAAATGATGCACATATTCATGCTTTAGTACACATTTTTTCTGTGTGTATGATGAAAACAACAAATTTGTAGAGAAACTGTCTTTCACCGGATCATCTATCATATTTGTCTGTCTCAGACAGAACTATCATACTGCATCCCTGGTCTCTTTACTTCTTCATATCAATTTAAAGGTTAGCAGAACTCATACTTTCCATTAACTTGTTGTTGTTGTACTAACTGAGGATCAATGTCAAGTTAATGCGTCTGGCTGATATGTGAATGAAAAATGCAATTTGGTCAAGACTCACAGAAGTCTAAAGTTACAATTACCATCGTCAGAGAGATGGATTTGACTCGAGATGCCAACTTGCTCTCACTACTATGTAGAGAGATTTGTAAGTGTAATAGTACACGAGAGTTTGCATATTATTTCCCCATCCACACTGCCATGTCCCCACCACATATTCACACTGCCATGTCCCCACCACATATTGATACACGCTGTAGAGGAATATTACACAGATGAATTGTTTCTCCTTACATGAAGGCATTCAAGGTGGGCATCTTCTCAAAATGTGACACATCAAGAGCGATTTACCTTCGTTTGATTTGATGGGGTCTTGCTCCTTGTTGTGATAAATTATGTCATGACAACCTCCTTTGTGATTTCTGGGGAGAAAGAAGCCAGACAGCTGAAAAGATGGAAAACGTCACATTGAAACTTATTAATAAGTATTGTACACGACGGCCAGACAACCTGGTGCCGACGGCAGTATGTATCAGATTATAAATTAAAGATTGTGTGTCACAATGTTCAGCTTGTTTTTCTTTGTTATTTCCCCAGTGATTGGTCTTCAGAAACAAATGCTTGTGATCTACCGGCTGACTTGGTTGATTCATGTCATCGTATCCTAATTGCTTAGATCGGTGCGCATAATGTGAATCACTGGATTGTCTACTCTTGATTCGAATACGAGGACTGGAAAAAATTCTAAGCTTAACAAACAAAACCAACAATTGTGAAAGTGGTTTAATTTTTTTTCCAACACAATATCCCTGCTTTTCAATACACTTCTCATATAGTTAGTGAAGCTTTTTAATTCCAGACAGGAAGAAGTTTTCTGAAGCCAAACTGACGAACCCATGCACGGCAGTTTTGACCTCATCGTTGTCGTCAAAGCGCTTTCCACGAAAGTGTTCCTTCAGTTTAGGAAGCAGGTGCAAATCACTTGGTGCCAGGTCTGTCTTGTATGGAGGGTGGGGAAGCTCTTCGAAACCACACTGTCGTACAGCAGCCTTTGTAAGTCGAGAGTTGTGAGAAATGGCATTGTCATGAAGTCGTAGAACTCCAGCAGTCAGCTTTGCTCGCTGCATTTCTTTGATAGAATATATCAGGCTATGAAGCTAACCAGCATAGTGGGCACCAGTAATCGTCTTTTGACTTTCTAAGTAATGAACAAGGATCACACGATTTGCATTCCAGAACTTTCTTCACTGATCTTGAAGAGTTGAATTTCTTTGGTGCCGCAGAAGTGGAATGGTGCCATTCCATGGATTGACGTTTTGACTCGGGATCATAGTGGTAGATCCATGTTTCATCAACCGTTACTAATCTCTTTTTGAATTTGACGTATTTATCCTCAATTAGCTCTAAATTGCAAATCAGTTGGTTTTCCCTTGAAATCAGAATTTAGAAACTTTGGCACCCAACGAGCAAATATCTTATTCATCTGTAAATGTTCATGACTAATAGTTCCAATTGATCCATGTCTAAAACCTGTGTCTTCCTCAAGTGAGGCTATGGAAAAACGTCGATCTGACAATATAAAATTTTCTATCTCCTTGATAGAGGTTGAGACCTAGTGTCATCGTCAATGCTTGTTCTCCCAGCCTTAAACATAGCTGCCCAACGTTTAACAGTGGAAAACCTGTGGAACTTACATGTATATCCATACACTTGTGATATGCGGTCATGATTTTTTTAGGGAGTACTTTCTCTTAAGTAAGAAACTTGATGACTCCTCGATACTCGTTCTTTTCATTTCTGTGTCCATGTGAACCCCTATCACGAACCCACTGGTTGAAAGTTAGTCAGGTTAAGAACATTTTGACCAGCCCTCGTATCTACACACCGCTGCAATATAACTGAATAATGTGTGTAACATGTGTCATGTGGTATGATGGGACACTTAAGACTATGTATTTTTGCTATTTTGTGATCTGACAGCACACGCTGGCAATGCATGTGTGATACCCTCGTGCAGAATGGTGGACAGTCAGACAATACATGTGCGATACGTTTGTGCGTGGCTTATTACGTATGTTAATTACCACATTGTATATGTACTGAACCCCTAAAGAAACGTCACCATGGATAGATATATGAGAAACCTTATTTGTCCAAACACTGTAAACATACTTTGAGACATATTAAAAAGATGAAACTTGGCGAAACTGATCATCAAGGTTGAAATTAAAGTGTCAAATGTTCTTAAAGTGAAACACAAAACTAGTCAGTATCTCTTGTGTCCGCCATGTGCATTGATGACTGCCGTGCAGCGTCGATACATGGAATGGCGGTTGATGAAGGCCATAGGCATTTGAGCCCACACTCTGAGGAACGCCTGACGCAGTTCAGCTGCAGTTGTCGGCCTTGGTCGGACGTCATTCAGCCGCCTTTGAATCTCGCCCCACAAGTTCACAATGGGATTTAAATCGGGACTGAGGGCAGGCCACTGCATGGTTCTGGTGCCATTCTGCTTGAGGAAGTATCTTATTGTCCTTGAAGTGTGGACACGGGCGTTATCATGCTGAAACTCGTTGTTTCGGCGACGTGACAAATGAGGTATGGTGTGTGGTCTCAAGACTTGATCAATGTACCGAGCTGCTGTGACACCATTGCCTCTCCCTGGACAGATGTCCTGGAAGACCACAGGGCCGACCCTCTGTGCAAGACCAATTTCACCCCACGCCATGATGCCCGGGCCACCCCACGAGTCTCTCTCAACAACACAAGCATCCGAATAACGTTTCCCACGGCGTTGCCAGACTCTCTCTCTCTCTGCCATCAGCTGTTGAGATACAGTAACGGCTCTCGTCTGAGAAAAGGACTCTTCTCCACTGATAGTGGCGCCAATGCTGGTGCTGTTGCCCGCCGAAGACGGTCCCGGCGATGACGTGGTGTCAGAATGGGTCCTCGGTGTGGCCTGTGATAATGGAGGTGTCTGCTCGTCAATCGTCGACACACGGTGTCCGCACTAATATGTCGCTGGTGTGTCCCCATGGTCTGTTGAGTCAGTTTCCGCAGCAGTAACAAAGCGATCTTGAAGATGCTGTCGCACAATCTGACGATCCTGACGTCAGGTGGTGACCCTTTGTCTTCCACTACGTGGTCGGTCATCTGTAGTGTTGGTGGTCTGGTGCCGTTGCTGGAGCCTGTATATGGTGCTTACGTGGACTTGGAATGCATTGGCTACTTGCCTGGCGGTTTGTCCAAATTGCAATTCAATAACGAATGAATGTTATCTTATTTGGGTGGATTTTTATAGGGCAAGATATGGGGGAACGCATGTGCATTTCAATTTGCACGGAATTTACGTGCATCGGGACACCATGGCCATTGCCGTGATACGTTTGGGCGATCGGTTTTATTGTCATCTGCTTTGTTTTTCATCATCAAATTTCATTTTTCCGGACAAGGTAATGTTAAATTTTAGAAACTTTGACAAACATGACCCAGATATTTAAATTGGACTTTTGTTACTTTGGGTGACGTTTCTTTTGCGGTTCAGTATATATATGATGATGGTGAGCTGTATAATTTATTCAACCGGTTTCACAATTCTGATTTTCAAGAGTACAGTTATACCGTTACGCTTTTATGACGTCAAAGTACGCTCTAGCATAGTATGACGTCACAGAGCATATCTAACTTTGTGACGTCACAATATGACAGGCGTAGGACGATAGGGTAGGCGTACGACACATACAGAAATAAGTCGTGGTGGCAGTAAAATGGACAATAATTGTATTATATATATATAAATATATTATCTGTGTATGAGACACATTCTGTCTGAAACGATTTCTTCACGAGGTGACAACACATAATGTTCGAGTAGTGATTGAGTCTTCCCTTGGGATATAAGACACATAACCTTTAGTTCGTAGCGCGAACCAATTATGTCCATTATTCAGAGTTTAAGTGGTTTTAGTGACAAGCATAAATGCGCCAATATGGCCTCGTGTAGATTATTACAGTAATCTTGGTGAAACATAACATCTTGTGTCGTGCCCTCTTCAGTTTTGTCATGAAGCAGACGACACAATGTTTAACTCGTCACAAGAAAATGACACAATAGAGTAAGCCCCACCATCTCCACTCCAAATGACAAGTTGCTTTCCGATGTATGTTAATGAGATCGTGAGACCACACATGCCTGTAATAAACTAAACATGGCGCCTGCTTTTCTGAAACATCGTGAGTAAACATCCGAGACATAGTGGTGTCAACACAAGTTATGAGGAATGAAGAGAAAACATTGTAACCAGACAGAGCGAGAAGATATGGGACGAAGACGTGATAAGGAGACATGGGAAGAAAACATGTTGAGCGTAAGACCATTTCGTGGTGATGTAATATGTACCACGCTGATGATGGCATATGTTGAGAAGACTTGGTGAGAGGTGATAAGCAGAAGTAGTAGGGATCCATGGCAAGGAAACACTGCGATGAGACATGTGCCGAGCTGGTGATGAGACATGTTGAAGGTGATAAGCAGATGTGGTGGAAAGATATGGCAAGGGGATATTTAAATGAGACATGAGCCGACATGGTGATGAAACATGTTGAGAAGACATGGTGATTAGAAATTGAGATGTGATATTGAGACAAAATCATTACATACCCATCAAATGTTATACAGACGACTCGATGTTAGGCAGGTAAATGAGACATCCAGACATATAACTGAATGACCAAAGTAAAATTATGCACTATCCAGGATATATCCAGAGTCAAGTTAAATTATCTGAAGCATAGGGCACCGTTAACTAAATAAGGTGTCAATTGTAAATTTTTATTTTGTTTTGAATACACAACTTTGAAACTAATCGCAGTGAGATGCCTAACACCCCGCTTCATATATACTACCTATGAAATGATAGTGAAGGAATGACAATAAATGTCTGTAAAATTAATTTCGGGCATGTTGGCGATATCGGATGCGCCCATTATGTTTACCAATACGTGAACGATACCTTGAGGGGGGTACTGTTAACTTAATCGCGTGTGGTTTCCCGTCATTCCACCTGAAGTGCTACCCGAAGCTGGGCTGGGTATCAGAGATGTTCTATCAGGGACACGTCAGGGGAGCCAGTCCAATGTCCGTATGCCTCCCCGTCGTAGACAATCGGTGACGACTTGGATATAATATGGTCTGGCATTGTCAATTTGCAGTTCAAAAGGTCTGTCGATAGTTCTTTCTGGCGAATGGGACAAATTTTGACAACATACCAATGGCCAGTTAAAACTCCATTCACAACATCCAAATCAATTCGCCTGTCATGTGAGATACCGCCCCTCACCATGACACTACTGCCCCCACACCGATCATGTCAGGATTTGCTGTCCTGGAATACTTCTTGTTGCTTCATTGCCGAAAGCGTTTTCTGCCATGTGTACATCTGAGGCAAAATCTTGATTTGTCTGTAAAAATGGTCTAACGCCATTGGCGCTGTACCTGGTGTTGCCTAGCCCATCCTAATCTTTGCCCCCTATTGCTTTCAGATGGGCTCTACGGAGCAGGTTTTCAATGATAGATGCTTGAAATTGACCTTCCTGTTATTTTAAGGAAATCTCTATTGATAACAGGAGCAGATTTGAATCTATTACGTAGTGCCAATTATGTACCGATCTGCAATAGGTGTCGCCATTTTAGGCCTGCCACGCCCACGTCTAACCCCACCCTTTTGACGGGAATTCTACCACAGTCGAGAAATTACACTTTTTATTTGCCATTCAGCACATTCACGCAGCTTGGGATATGATCGTTCCCAAATCTATTGCCCCCTCAATTAGCCATGTTAAGTTTGATACTGCCTAAGAGGCTTTCATCAGCATGTGCTCAGCTCAACTGCATTCGTGATTGTGAGTTCTCCAGTAGGTGACACACTTTGGTTTCTGTGTGCACCAGCATCACATGCTTTTCATGCATGATGTAAAATTTCATTGTGTTTAGATGTTGCGTTCTGATGCAACGCCATGGTATTGTACACCTTAACGAAAACCACATTCAAATAAATGTTTCACTTATTTATTGTCGGTAGTAGAATTTTCCTATTAAAAGTATTATACATATACCTACATGGTACTCGACTTTTTCGTGTAAGATTTGAACTCTGAATCACAGAATCTTACAGAATCTCAAACTTGCCGACGTGTCTTTGTATCTAAGTCCATGTCCATGTGATTCGCCGGATCCTATATCATAGTTGTCTGTCACAGACAGAACTTCCATACTGCATCCCTAGTCTCTTCACTTCTTCATATCAATTTAAAGGTTAGCAGAACTCATACTTTCCATTACCTTGTTGTTGTTGTACTTACTGCGGATCGGTAGAACGTTAATGCGTCTGGCTGATATTTGAATGAAAAATCCAATCTGATCAATATTCACAGAAGTCTGAAGTCAAAATGTTACGATAAGCCCAGAGAGATGGAATTGACTCTAGATAAGTCAAATAATATACGATAGTTTAACTGTTAATACCCCACCAAAACTGTCATTTGCTCACCACATACTGATCCACACTGTATCCACTGGTGTCTTCTGCTGAGGACTATTACACAGGTGAATAATTTCTACATAATGATAATTTCGAACATGTACATGAAGGTGGTCACTTACTCAAAATGTGACATATCAAGAATGATCTACCTAAGTTTGATTTCATGGCTTTTTGCTTCATTTGTCATACGTTTATTTCATGACAACCTCCTTAGGAATGTGTAACTTTTATGCAGTGTGTAACCTGGATAACTTGCATCTTGTGTGTCATGTTTCGTGATTGGACACCTAGACTTTATCTTTGCTATTTAAGAGCACACGCTGGTAATGGTGTGGGATACTTTAGTGCAGAGTTGTGGTACAATGGCTTGTCCGTGGTTTATTGATACCGACAAAGAAAGGGAACTAATGAAATGATAGTGAATGCGTAATGACGATAAATGTCTGTAAAATTAATTATGGGCGTGTAGATCAATATCCGATGTGCCCACCATCACCATCACCATCACCATCATCGCGACCCCATCCGTTTAACGGTACTTCTCTCGGACTCAAGAAATGACGCTTTTTGATTTGCCAAACATTAGGGCAACTTTTTATGCAATATCTCCTGTTTCTGAAAGGTTTACGTTCCACTGGCGTTTTTAGTCGACTCGTGCAAATCAAATTAATCAAACACGATCAGCAGGCTCTGCGCTCACATGATACACTCAAACACGAATGGAAATTATATTCTGCATGCTCAAACAGAGAGATTAAACGTGGCAAGAAATTGCGAACAAAATGTGTCTATTTTTATACACAATGGTTCAATCAATCATTTTCATGGCTCTTGCCTTTCTAACAAATTAAATAAGCATTTAAATGTAACAACCACAATCCACTAATCATTTATCTAGATTGAGCATGTTATCCTGCACCTGTAAATGTTTATCGTGTTGTATTACTCAAACACGAGGTGACAACACATAACGTTCGAGCACTGATTGAGTCTTTCCTTGCGATACCAAAAATATAACCGTTTAGTTCATAGCGCCAACCAATTATGTCCATTATTCAAAGTTTTAAGTGGTGTTTAATTATATACACACATGCCCAATATGGCAACGAGTAGATTGTCACAGTAATTGTAGTCTGGTTGAAAAATAACATTTTGTGTCGTGGCCTCTTCAAATTTGTTATAAAGTTATAAGGAATGAAGAGAAAACACGATTGCATGAAGATATAGAGAGAAGATATGGGAAGGAAAACGTGATAAGTCGACATGGTGACGAGGCATAGGAAGAAGACGTGTTAAGCTCAAGAACATTTTCGTCCCGATGACATATGTGCCAAGCTGGTGATTGAGACATGTAAAGAGGACATGGATATGTGATATTGAAACAATTACATTCCCACACCACTCCTCAAAGGTTATGCAGTACACTGGATATCAATATAAATTAGATCCAGATATATACTGATACGCAAAAGAAATGTCACTTCAAGTAACATTGCATGAATAGTTGTCATTTAAATATCTGGGCAATTTTTGTCAAAGTTTCTAAAATTTAACATTACCTTGTCCGGAAGAATAAAATTTGATGATAAAAAAACAAAGCAAATGACAATAAAACCGATCGCCCAAACGCATCACGGCAAATGCCATGGTAACCCGATGCACGTGAGTTCCGTGCAAATTGAAATGCACATGCGTTCCCCCCTTTCTTGCCCTATAAAAATCCACCCTGATCGGATAACATTCATTCGTTATTGAATGCTACCACATGTCAAGATTGACAAGAAATCAGCAAGACGATTGCAAGCTGGACAAACCGCCAGGCAAGTAGCGTAAGGTCCATATACAGACTCCAGCAACGGTACCAGACCATCAACACTACAGATGACCGACCACTAAGTGGAAGACCAAGAGTTAGGATCGTCAGATTGTGCGACAGACCATGGGGACACACCAGCGACACATTAGTGCAGGCACCGTGCGTCGACGATTGACGAGTAGACACCTCCACTGTCAGAGGCCACACCGAGGACCCATTCTGACACATCGCCGTGGGAAACGTTATTCGGATGCTTGTGTTGGCCCGAGCATTATGGTGTGGGGTGGTCTTTCAGGACATCTGTCCAGGGAGAGGCAATGATGTCACAGGAGCTCGGTATATTGATCAAGTCTTGAGACCACACGCCATACCTCATTTGGCACGTCGCCAAAACCACGAGTTTCAGCAACAAGATACTTCCTCAAGCAGAATGGCATCAGAACCATGCAGTGGCCTGCCCTCAGTCCCGATTGAAATCCAATGGGCGATCTTTTTGTTCCAAAGGGCAATAACTCTCCTTTTGAAATGATATAAGCGACGGTCCAACCTGTCGCTTCCGGTCTGGTTCCCGGATCAATGCGCGCTGCGACAACGACTGACATGTAGAGACGGAGCCAAGCTAAAGAGTTATCCTGTTGCACCTTCGTTCAAAAACGGTCGTTTACAACTGAATATTTTTAACTAGCACATATTTTGTAGTGATTATTAGTTTATAATATCAATATTTGTTGATTATTCAACTACAAGACGAATTGTCACTTTGGAATATAGCGGGGAAAACGTCATGAAAAATGGTATATTGTCACGGTATTTTCTACGTCAGAATACAGAGAGGCATTCTGTCAGTCTGGGCTAACATATTGCATCGATGAAATAATGCAAATTTTATGTATCAGCCTTTGTGTTATTTCCTACAACAATTCATGCATTCAAATCTCAACAAATACTACCACGAACTTCAGTTTAATAAAATTAGTGATACGCCAACATTTGCAGCACACAGACATCTTTGACAGGCCTTTACCAATGATCTATATAGTAAGTATACATCCGTGCCTTTACAAATATTTTAAGAGGATATAACGTTCAAAATAATAAAACAACTGATTTTAAATGTTACTTTTTATATCAAAGTTAAAGTTGCATCTGAATATTTAAATTTATATTATTTTTGTAGAAATAGGCCTAATGAACATCTACCATGCAGCTATTAAGCAATCAGTTACTCAGTTGCAACATGCAACTAGTCATCATACTTTGAAATATGAGATTTACCCATATTATTCTGCCCCTTATAACATGTGTCCCACCATTAAGTGCTCTGAGTCATCACAGGTGTTAATTCATTGATCCATCATTTCTTACAGAATTCTGATACTCATGCTCTTAAAATAGTAGTTAATTACAGAGATGTGTCCCAACAAACAACAAATCATACTGACTACCCCACAAAATGTGTATGATGCATAAATAGATCTAAATCAAAGTTTTATCTTCTTGTTTTAGTAACGTTATATTTTTTTTAATGTTGACAAATTTCCCATACAAACCCACACACTATCCTGCTGTATCTAAGTATCCTGATTTTCATTCAACAGTACTTCAAGACACCTGTAGTTTAAAGTATATTTTGTAGTTATTATTATCATATAGCAAATATGAATTTTATATGAAAATATGAATATGAAAGTTTATCATCAAATCTTCCGATGGTTAAATAAATGGAAATTGAACCCCACAGTCATTCCATGTAGATAATGAATTTATTTATGTTATTTGTTTTTGCATATAACAGATTATACTTACATATTTTACAGTCAGTGTCTATAATCAGGCGCAATATGAATTTTGACTGAACATTTCAGTCAATATGCATATTGACTGATTCACCCAGGTAAGGTATATTTTTTCTTAAATTTTCATTCATTTATTATTGACTAAAAATAGGACCGGATTTTAGACAGACAGGCTGAAATGTATAGACTGCATAATTTAATCTTCTCAAATTAATTTGGTTCTAGTTTGATCTTATCAAGATCAAAGTAACTTATGTAAGAAATTAAAAATGTTTTCACAATGAATTGATTGATTCTCCAAACCTGAAAGAATACCAGAGTCCCAATACTAGTACACATGCACAAGTGTGCCAAGATATTAAATAAAATAATAAGAGTCATTGTGCAATGCTGATATCTTTTGGTGTGAAGAGAAAAAAGAAAAACATTATTAATTTGTTTGTTGGAATTTGAAACATCAGTTTAGAACAAGGAAACATAAAAAGCAAGGCCTAATGAAGTTAAGAATCAGCTGTATCTGTGTCACAATCATATGATTATTGTCAATGCAAACTGGATGTAGACACTGCATTGTTAATACACAAAAAACATTATAGAGATTGGCAATTAGTATGAATATATTGTTTTATTTTATAAAAATTGTAGTTGGTACAAATACTCTTGAATATGTATTTTAACTAATTTATAGGGTCCCCTGTGTCTGAATTGGGTTTTTTCTGCTTTGTAAAATTAAAAAAAGGCCAAAATAATATATATCTTTCATTGATCATATTGAAATATAATCATGGTAGTATTTGGCAACAAACAGCTACCATTCATATACATAAAAATCCTTGTATACAACATGCACCAATTAACCCTTAAATATCAAAACAGATTTCAGTGATTTCCATTTCTTTTATTTTGAAGATTGTATCATGATATCTAGTTGATGACGTAATTTTACAGTGCCTGTTACTCTTACAATTTCTTGAGAACTTTTCTCATTGCTCTCAGTTATATATCTGACAAATACTTACATGTGTTGCTGTCAATATTCACAACATTGAGCCTACGGGCAACGTTGCATGAGACCTTCACATTTCGCGTAACGTATCGCCTCACAGTTTTACATAATGAAATGCATGCATATGATGTGGCCTGCTCGGCGATGCTACAACATAGATATAGGAGTAACGTATACAAAATCTACTTAATTTTCATAATCATACATCAAGGGCAACACTTTCAGTACCGATTGCAAAACGTCAACAAAGCGACCTGGGAGGAACGATCAGCTGATTTCACCGCATCGCTTCGAACGCCTTTCTAGTGGTTAACTATACAATATAATCAGTCGTGGTCATCCCTGATGTATAATTATATCAAGGAACATTTATTTCCGGACATGGCAATAGATAAATAATTGTTTAGGCGAAAAGATATGCTGTCCGCACACAAGTGTGACCGTTGCCGACAGAGGTGAAGGTTGTACTAGTTAACTGTCTATAGGCGTCATAGTAACATGTAGTGCTCGTATGGCGCATACCACATGCGCCGTCAGTTTAAGGTTGGACCGTCCGGGTCTGCGCACCTAGCGGGTTAGTGAAGGGAAGATAAATTGAAAAAGATCGCCCATTGAGCACCTGTGGGACGAGATTCAAAGGCGGCTGAATGACGTCCGACCAAGGCCGACAACTGCAGCTGAACTGCGTCAGGCGTTCCTCAGAGTGTGGGCTCAAATGCCTATGGCCTTCATCAACCGCCTCATCCATTCCATGTATCGACGTTGCACGGCAGTCATCAATGCACACGACGGACACACGAGATACTGACTAGTGTTGTGTTTCACTTTAAGAACGTTTGACATATTAATTTCAACCTTGATGATCAGTTTTGCCAAGTTTCATCTTTTTAATATGTCTCAAAGTATGTTTACAGTGTTTGGACAAATAAGGTTTCTCATATATCTATCCATTGTGACGTTGTTTCTTTTGTGGCTCAGTATATCTAACGCGAAATAACCAAAGCAAAATATTGCACTATCCAGAATATCCGCTTATCGAATAACTTGCCAATCACAAATTTTCAATTTTGGTTTAAATTTTCCTATTTGTAACTGCGAAAAGTAGGATCCCTTACACTGCTATTCATGTTTCTTTTGAAGAGTATTCTCTTTATGCATGTACCTACTTGACCTCTTCCCGCAGGGTTCTTCCATAATCACTGGATCATGTTTTACACAGTCTCATAATTGCCCACGTGTCCAGGTAAAGTTTACCGACACCTGCAAGCTTATCCAAAATTACCCTTATAATTGGATACACCAGAACAACTCACGAACACTCCAGAAATACCACTGATGACAGGTTACGCCTTTCGGGTTTTTTCAATATCGTTTAGCGAACCAAATTAGATCACACAGTTAAGTGTATTTCAAGTGGATAACATCTTCTAAGATGTCTTGAAAGTTCATGAAGATTTCCTTTTCACAAAAGGAAAGCGAGTGGGATCTTTGCAAGGATGATACGAGTACATCAGCAACACAGGGTTGACAGTCTTGTAATTAAGTACGATGCTCGGAATAGAGGCAACAACAGCTATTTTGTTTCATGTCTTGTTTTGGAACTGGGTGTCTACGATGTTAGTATAATAGTTTCACAGATTTAGAGATAAAATGAATACCGGAACCAATATTATCAGGACGTGTGCGTTCCTCAGAGGCGCCGCTGGTCTCCTGCAGCCTATGCAGGTCAAAAGAGGCGACGTGTCTGAAAGATCTGGATCAGTAATTTTTGGTCATCGTATCCGACGTCGTGGATCTTTACTTATAACATCGATTACTAGATTGTCTGGTCAAGATTTGATAATTAAGTGGCCGCCGTCATATTGCGAGAATATTGGTGAATACGGCGGTAAACAATAAACAAACAGATCCTAGTAGAGTTCCTTCCGAGTGTAGTTATTCTATCATGATACATACTAAGCCTAGTATACGGGTAGACAGATGAGGGAGTGAGTGAATGTTATCTTTTGCCATAGATAGCAACTCCACAAAAAGTATATTACGGTAACTTGATGACATTCGATCAGCCAGGACACAGATTTTGCATACTTATACATAATTACATATTTTGCGATTGCACATTATATAACAGGCACTATTCAGTATTTACTGTGGACTATTAATCCCCATTATAATTACTCTAAATATAAAACGGCAAATCTTGAGAATAACCAAACACGAGTATCTGCAGAATCTGCAGAGTCCATTGGGCATAAGAGGCATTTCCTGTGAAACTTAAACATTTATAGACCAACATTTTGTACTGGCTCTCATTCTGCTCAGGAAGCAAAAACTAATTCCACACGCGTGAACTTTGACAGTGTCAAATATATTATGTACAAATTGGTTCCTTAGTACACATGTCTCCAGTGTGCATGATAAAACAGCTCATGACAATTTGTAGAAAATAATTGTCTTTTGCCGGATCAATTATCATATGTCTTTGTCTCAGAGAGAGTTATAAATCAGCACCCTAATCTCTTTGCTTCTTCATATCAAGTAATGTTGTCATAACTCGTACTTTCCATCAACTTGCTGTTGTAAACAGTTGTACTTACTGGGGATCAATATAAAGGTAATGTGTCTGGATCATATAGGAATGAAAAAGGCAATCTGATCCAGACTCACAGAAACCTGAAGTTAACATGTTACGATAACCCCGTCAGAGGGACGAATTGACCCGAGATGTCAATTTGCTCTCACCATTATGTAGAGAGATTTGAAAGTCAAATAATATACGAGAGTTTGACTATTAATACCCCGTTCAAACTGCCATGTGCCCACCACGCACTGATATTCACTGTAGATTGATGTCTTCTTCTGAGGAATATCACACAGATGAATCATTTCTCTTTACATGAAGCTATTCAAAGTAGGCACCTTCTCAAAAGGTGACACATCAAGACCGATCAACATGGGTTTGATTTGATGGTGTTATGCTCAGCTTATTCATACATTATGTCATGGCAACCTCCTTTGGGATTCCTGGGGAGAATGTACCCAGAAAAAAAACAGACAGCTGAAAAGTTGGATAAGGTCAAATTAAACCATATTAATAAGTATTGTACATGACTGCCAGACAACCTGGCGCCATGTGGATTCCTGCACCAACGGAACAGCATGACTCTGTGATACTTTGATTCTGTGTGTTAGTATGCTGTTATGTGTTTCGTCTGAAAAGATCCTGGAAAAAATTGGTCTTCACCATCCCATGCTGATCTTAACAGGCGACTAACGGGATTGGGTGAGCAGGCTTGGTTGATTTATTTCATCGTGTCCAAATTGCGTAGATCGATTCTCAGGATGTGAATCCTTGAATTGTCTGGTCCGGATTTGATTCTTCACCAACGCAATTGATGAACTGTGTATTTGATTATCTGTCTTTTGATTAGATTTAATGTTGAGTGTAGTGATTGAGTATGGTTTTAAGCCGCAATATTCCAGCAATATCACAGCGGGGGACACCAGAAATGAGCTTCACACATTGTACCAATGTCGGGAATCGAACCCGGGTCTTCGGCCTGACGAGCGAACGCTTTAACCACCAGGCTACCCATCCGCCCAATGTCGAGTGTAACTTGGATCTTGTGTGTAACTTGGATCTTGTGTGTAACTTGGATCTTATGTGTCATGTTGTGTGATGGGACACCTAGACGATGCATGTCATATTTTGCTGTGATCTGATAACACACAGAGGTTATGAATGTGTTAACTCTAGTGCAGAGTAGTTCACAGTCAGTGTGTGTGTGTGTGAGAGAGAGAGAGAGAGCGAGAGAGAGAGAGAGAGAGAGAGTGTGTGTGTGTGTGTGTGTGTGTGTGTGTGTGTGTGTGTGTGTGTGTAATTCTATATATGCCACAGCTCCCGTTTCTGAAAGGATATACGTTCCACTGGTGTTATATTCGTAGTCGATTCGTGCAAACCAAACTTAATTAAACACGATTAGAAGGTTCTGCACTCACATGATACACTCCAACATGAATGGGAATTATATTCTAGATGCTCGAACAGAGAGATTTAACTTAGATAAGAAGTGCGTAAATATAACCATAAAACTATAATGTGCACATTTGTATACATGTTAGTTCAATTGATCATGTTCATGGCTCTTGCCTTTGAAGCGATTTAAATTAGCTTTATAATGTTAAAATCACACATCACATATCTATCTGTCTATTTATCCATATATATATCTATCTATTTGAATATATATATACATTTGAATGTTACCAGAACACACCACGTATCTTTTTCCAGTTTCAGTCAGTCCTTGAGATGCTAAACATTTAACCTTTTAGTTCGTAGCGCACCAATCATGTCCATATATACATAGAGTGTTTATGGTTTTACGCCGCTTTAGCAAGATTCCAGCAATACCATGTGGGGAATCGAACCCGGGTCTTCGGCATGACTAGGCTGCCCCACCGTTCCATGTCTGTCTGTCTGTCTGTCTGTCTGTGAGATAATCATATCCAAAGCGATTTCTCCAGAAATGTTTACCGTGTTGTATTACTCAACCACGAAGTGACAACACATACTGTTCGAGCACTGAACGAACTTTCCTTTGGGACACCAAACAAATAACCGTTTAGTTCGTATTGCCAACCAATTATGTCCATTATTCAAAGTTTTAAGTGGTGTTTAGTGATATACACACATGCCCAATATGGCAACGAGTAGATTGTCACAGTAACTGTAGTCAGGGTGAATCAAACATCTTATGTTGTGGCCTCTTCAATTTTGTCTCGAAGCAGACAACACAATGTTCAACTCGTCACAATACAACGACATAATGGAGTAAGCCCCAACCCGTCCCCGTCAACTGAAGTTAGTTAATAAGATCGTGAGACCACACACACATATAATAAACTAAATATGGCACCTGTTTGTATGTAACTTTGTCAGGAGACATGGCGAAACTTTGTGGTGTGAACACAAGTTATAAAGAATGAAGAGAAAACACAATTGCATGAAGATATGAAGAGAGAAGATATGGGAAGGAAAACGTGATAAGACGACATAGTGACGAGACATAGGAAGAAGACGTGTTAAGCTCAAGTACATTTTCGTCCCGATGACATATGTGCCAAGCTGGTGATGAGACATGGCGATAAGAAATAAAGATGTAATATTGAGACAAGAACATTATTTTTCAAACACCGTTTCTCAAATATCATGCAGTTGACTCGATATTACGAAGGTGTGTGAGACATCCAGACATGTAACTCGACATAACCAAAGTAACATTATGCACTATCCCTAATATATCATTTTATTATCAATCATACTATATCAATTGCCTAACGCATGAGACACAGTTAACCGAACAACGTGCCAACCACACACACACACACACACACATACACACACACACACACACACACACACACACACACACACAGATAATTTGTATAACCCCATTGTACAGAACCATTATCTCCGCCATGGCTCTAACGACGTAAATCTTCCAGTGAATGTCAGTTATATCACGGCATTTCAGCGATATGGGGGCAAAATGCCCAGAATGCTCCAAATCTTAGATGCTGACCACCTCACTGAAATTCATGAGCACTTGTATGGTACTGACAAAACAAGGATAATAATCAGGGAGAATTTGGGATTCGAACCCACGATCATCGGACGCCTGAGCGACAATCTGGAACGCCCGAGGGATCCAAAGTTGCCCAACGGAGTACGGTGTCGTGGGCAACTCAGTGTTCCATATATAATTAAGAAATCCGTCAAATCTTAAAATTTCCTACAACTTTATTTATTTATCTCAAAATGGTTGTATTTCCTCATTGCCTTGCCTACACGTATTTACAAGTATGAGTAAATTAAATGACAAATCTATAATCGATGGAATATTGAGGTAGGCCTTATGCTAGTTTATCTTCAAGGAAGCCGTTTTTGATATCATGTTGTTTAAGTAAGATGATGTAATACTAATCATTTAGACAATATTTTAACGTCACGGACTTATATAAAGTTGTATTAAGATCATACTTCTAGTTTGTTGTTGATTTTTGTTGGGTAAGTGAGTGTGGTGGCTTTAATAGTCTATCGTTATCACTGAATTAGGCTTTACATATTGTACCCATGTGGGGAATGTCAAACGTATTGAGTGAACGCTTTTATCACAAGGCAAATCATTTTAGCTACTAGTATATTACGGCGTGTGAGGTAAATGAGGGAGGACAGCAGTAACCGATATCATATTGGTGAAACCTAGGTGTATGAGTATGCTTCAAGGCTCAAAAGCAAGGCGAATCCAGGATTCAAACCCATGGGGGTTAGGATCCTGGCACGACCGAGGGACGCAATTCTCACAGCGAAGTGCGGTGCCCTATAAAGAAACTACTACGAAAGTAGCCACATCGATCTACAAGTTTCACTTCTGGGTTTCGGTCCTGATCCACACTGAATCATGACAGATACATGTATTCGAAATTTGCCCTTCTTAAACCTCCATATTCACCAGGAGGTGAGAATTCAACATTAATGCGCACTCAAATAACAAATAGTATGAATTAGGGTGCTGACGTGCAATATTATTATCATTAAAACAAATTCCAAAACGTGGAATTAGTACCAATCATTTTCTGAAAATCGATTGCTGGACAGATAGCCGGAGGTATGTCGAAAAATCCATACACTTTCATTTTCATCTTCTATTTGATTCAGACAGTACTGCTAATAATAGGTTCTGTTAGTGATGGAATCTTCTTCCAAGTTTTATCGTGATTTGCTGCGTCTTATCTGTGTCACGTAGAAACAAATGAAGGAGTTCATTGGTTAACGGCTGCCCCCCAGTAGACGACCCCACGAGTACCCATGTTGAATTGCGCCCATTCATTGTATACAGTGTCAGATGTTGATCTTGCAATTATTGCAGCCCAAGTCTCCAATTAATGTTTCTGTGCCATTTCATGTAATTACCACAAATCAAATCATACAGAATTGAGTTGGCGCCGGTTAAGAAGAACTGCTTTGGCACTTATAAATCACGTTTCTAAAGCGGCTTTAATATATTAATGAATGCATATTCCTTTATAAAAGTCGAATTTTGCACGTTTGTGGACGTTTAAAATCGAAAGTTATTCTTAAGCATGATTCCAATTTAATGGGATTTAAGCATCCATATATAATAGTATCAAGAGCTGAGAGGCCATTTTACACAAGATTACACGCTAAGTTATTGAAAGGACGAAATATGTTTCATTCAATTTAGAGAAAAAGGTTCCTTTAGGAAAGAAATCGATTTCAAATTACTTCCAATAAAATTCGATTTAACTCACGGAAGCACAGACAAGCCCCTATTCACCGGAATAACTGCAGGGACTTCCAATTAATCGAGGAAACGATAACATTACATACAAGCAGTCTGTCCACGAGCCAGACAGTCTGACTAGAAGGTCATCTTTGTTGTTACCTGAGAAGAAACTGAAATGACACGTATTAACGTTTCCAGTCTTATTGCCCAAATAAAACATGTACAGATCAAGATGTATACCTTCAATCTAATGAAATAATTCTGAATAAATCTTAAAATTAGTAAACGTGTTTCAGTACTAGTCCGCCGAGTTTAACGCCGCTTTGGCATTATTGCAGGTGAATATTGCAAAATACAATGAGGGTAAAAATAGGTCTCCCGTAACCTATGCTTGTCGCCACTTATAACAATATTTCAGCACTATCACCATGAGAGACACCAGAAATGGGCTTCATACATTGTTCCCATGTGGGAAATCGAACCTGGGTCATCGGCGTGACGATCGACGCTTTAACCTCTGGGCTATCAAACCGCCCCCTAAAAATATATAAAGGGCACGAGAATTCCATATAGCGCTTCAAACAGTTTATCAACATTCATTAAATACACTGTACATTGTACCATTCATAATGTCACGTTTGTTGAAAACATACTGGTACAACACAGAATACAGAGAATTTCATTTGCGTTGTGGCATTTATTGAACTGTATACTGTATACATGTGCCCAAACTAGTTTCCCCTCCTCCTCCTACCTAGCACTATCCGCTGATTGTTAGTTCGAATCCTGGTAGGTTCGCCCTGGCTAAGAATCCTCTTCTGCCATTGCCTTACCAGTGCTCATGGGTCTCACTTAAGAGCTTAACGTGTTATACCTGCGTCACTTTCCTCGTATTAAGCTGACAGACTGTGTTACATGTAAATGGTCATCTGAAACACTATTAAGTAGGACCATTAAAGCTAAATTCCCCTGTCAGAAGCCGAACTAATGCTACACTAGCATCAATTGTCAGGATTGGCCATTATGCTGTGACTTTGCTCTCATAACTTTAGTACAACTGGACATGGCAGAGAGCGATCAGTAATCAAATCATGATCTGACAATGAAAAGACCGCCCACAGCTGCATCAGCAACAACAGGTATGTCCATCTGTGTTGCAGATCCAGTGCCATGAACTCATGCCTGTATCTATGGTACTGTTTGCTCTGAGTCGGTACTCGGCTGGTATGAATAATGAGTAATGAAGAGAACAGACTCATTTTCTTTGTATAACGGTCCCGTAAGGAACTGATGGCAATTACAGACTCAATGCGGAGGACGTTCGGCTGAAGGGATACATATTTGGGGATATTTTAGGTACTCTTCATAGGTGGCAATTTTATCATTGACTATTGAGAAGTGAAATAGGAAGGAAGTAGACGACATATTGGAACGAAATTACCGTCGGTCTCCGCACTTTGTTAAATTACCATCATAACAATTGCCAATAAAATCTGGAATTGATGCAGGTGTTTGGTGTTGTTTGGTTTTGAGGTGTACGTTTTGCAACCAGTTTATACTACTGGTATTAACTGGTATTCAGTAAATTAGGACGGTTTTCGCGAATATCCTTATATTGACCAGTTTGTTGTACTGTTGGTATTAGGTGTCTGCACAGTTTAGTATATTATTGGTATTCGCCAATACCGATCTTTTTAATTATTGATACCAGTTAATATTTTCGATAGTTTCTTCTACTATAACTTGATAACTTGTATTCGAAAATTGTATACAGTTTAAAATACTATTGGTATTCGCAAATTGCATACAGTTAAAATTACTATTGGTATTCGCAGATTTTAGATTTTGTTTGTTTTCTAATATTGATATTCGCACAATTATAACACTCAGGTTTCTTTCGACTATAGCTGTTTGTATTAATTTTGAAAATGTTGAACGCTTTAATCTACGATTGGTATTAGTCAATTTGGGGAGGTTCATACTGCTATTTGTAGTCGTTAATATTCGAATGTATATTTAAGCATGAATTGTTTTGGACAGTTTTTATCTTCTACTGATATTCACAAGTTTCGGACAGTTATTTTGTACGTAGATCTATTAAATTTTGTATTTACAAGTTTTGAGCAATGAATTCTACTGTTAGATTATGCTGTGATTGGTACGCGCCAATGCTAGACATTCTATTCTAGAAGACTATTTGTATAAGGCAATCCTGAACGGAACCCTTCATCTTTAGTTTGATTTTCCTCATGTCAACCTACGGTTCAGTATTGGCGACCGCGTTTTAACAATAAAATGGTTAATGTAGACACGTCATTTCCGCAACATTTCACCACGGATACCTCACTTATGTGTACTGATTCACGGTAATAGATACTATGGACAATCATTAACGACACAAACTATCGTCTACATAGATTAAACACATGAAATCATCAAGTGACTATTATTCCGAAGTCGAAATTGGACATGAAAGCAACATTTTATGCCCATTGGATTTCATTCACAGTTAATAAAGACGGGATCCTAATAGGTCAAGCCCAGCTTGGTATAACCCAAGCAGAAATAATATGCTTTGCCGGACCTTGATTTACTGTCACACAAGCGGGCCGGATATTCGTGTCATTAAGTCAGTAGACAGGTTGACAGTGTTAAATGAGTCCTTACAGCGCGTTGAAGACCAATGGGAGGAGAGGTGCCTATTTGCTAGTTTAGGTCCACGCAATTAACAGTCCTATCTGTCACTCTGGAACCTGATGACTCGCGGCGACATGTTGCACATATTGACATCCGTCTCATATTTGACAAAATTCATACTGAAACATGTAATGCACCCGAAAAGATGTATGGACCCGTATCGATTCACCTTTTACATCAACGAATGGCAGGTTGTTTATTCTTTCAGTTTGTAAACTTTGAGATTCGTTGATCTATGTTTTGTTTCAAAACATAAAAAAACCCTTCACGAAATTATGAACCTACAGAAAATGCAGAGGACTTTGTATCCACTTACATGGGGGCAGTCGTGTAAGGCGCCGTAATTAGCTGTGCAGAGTTTCGTCCCCTGGGCACGCCAGAAACCTATGAATGTGGGTTCGCCCCGATTATGTTTCTAGGTTTGTCAGCACCATACCCGTGCTCGTGGGTTTCACTGAAGTGGTAAACGTCTGAGGCCTGCATCACTACTCGCTTTCCTCCCACATTGAGCTGGCACGCCGTGATATAACTGGAATACTATTAAAAGCGGCGTTAAACCCAAATCACTCACACACTTACATCTTATTATTCCTACATTTTGTCTTAACTGACCATGCTTACAAATGTTTCTCATTTGAAGCCATATACTTACTTATAACAACAGTTTAAATATAACGGATGAAAACGGTATCCGTTCGGGCCATTACAGATAGATATGCACATAGCAAAGGCCAGGTGAGTACTACTTTCAGTTTCTACAAACAGAATTGAATGTAAAACTTGACCAAAAAAATGTCCCTTATCATAAGTATTAGAAATGAACGCTATAAATTTAGCTCGTTGAGACTAGCTATATTAAATGTTAGTTCTCAATACAGGTTATTTACTATACCCAAATACCCAAACACACTCGCGTGGTACCCTATATAGCCCATTAGGGGATATCAGAGAAAGAGTGAGTGAGTGAGGTTTAACGCCGATTTTAGCAATATTCAAGCAATATCACGTCGGGGGACACAAGAAATGGGCTTCACACATTGTACCCATGTCGGGATTCGAACCCGGGTCTTCGGCGTGACGAGCGAACGCTTTAACCACTAGGCTACCCGACCGCCCCTTCAGAGAAAGATGCACTCGCGGTTCAACTCTGTGTCGAATTCACGAGCCGAGCAAGCTTGTTTAATCTTGTACCATGATACGCACCTCGTCATAAATTGAGGTTTAATTTAGGTCACAGGATATAATGTGCTCTAAATCAGCCTACAGTCAAATAGTTCACTTTCTTTGTAAAACCTAATAAGATCCAGGTACAATCGCTTGTGCTCGTTACCTCAAGGCAAATTGCTGAAACGTGTGTGAGTTATAATGCATTAGGTTGGTCTTCAAACAAACCTCTAAACCGGTAAATGTAGTCATCTAAAGAACTATACTTCTTATTTCGACAAGAGGTATTACTTGTATTGTACATAAAGACGTTCCTTAAATTCGTGTGATGTGTATATGCCAAGAGTCATTTTTTTAAATACAATTTTATTTTTATTTTTTGATAAATCCTGTGGATGGGTACACAAACTCTGTCCTCCCAACACTACATGTTACAAACATGTTTTTCGCAGGTCAGGTTACGATCTAAGAGTCACTGTGAAGACCACGGATTCTATTTCATCAAGATAACGGAAGTTTGTGACATCGCTCAAATGAATGCTTTTAGCAAATTAGCATCACGCAAGGAGTTGGTGTCCCTGGAGGGTGACATCAATCATATATAGTATATACGTCATGGCGTGTCAAAAGTCGCACGTTAACGTATGTTTTCACATGTGGACTCATCTTTATACATGATGTGTTAAACGGCGCATTAATATCATATGCATATATACAAATGTAAAATAAATGGGCATCACAGACAGTTATAAACTTGGAACCACATTGAAATATAGATAGTCTGTGGACGATACATACATGTACGTATTGGGGTGTGCACTCATTTTAAATCAAACTCTCACTGAACCGTGTTCATATTTTGTTTTTATTCAAGCGAAATTGGAGTCCGGAAGCCATACGATTGAATTGGCGTGCGCCTGCTTGAGATATCCTTCACAGTGACAATGTCATTGGGATTTTTTTTAACCGTTAATGTTCTCCTTTTGTAAATTGTTTTATTACTTTGATTTAAAGATCTCAATTCATCTTTTAATCATCATAACGCCACGTTTTGTATATTTGATCGTAAAAGATTTATGACTTGAATAATAAAATATTCATGGCAAACGTCAAAAGAATAATATTAAAACACTAACGTGAATGGCAAACAAGGTCCTGTCATGCCAAAGGCTGCTGCCCATTATATTTTTGAGTACATGTTGGCATTGACATTTATTACATAAATGTTTTTCCTCGTGATGGTTAAGGACCCGGACGTTTATTTACATGTCTTCAGCCTTCAACAAAGTTCACAAAATACGTATATATATATAAGCTTCAGTTTGTTGTTGCCCCCTTAACCTAATGCTGTTCTTACAAACGTGTTTATCACCTAACGAACAGTCGGGGACCTTATTAAATATTTATAATCTATAGATTACTGGTAAATTCATTTTACGACAGTGAAATAATTACCTTATGATGTATTATTACAAAGCTATCTCAAACGTTTTTTTAGTCATGAAGGTGCAACTCAAGATCCCTACGAAATTATTGTTTATGCTATCCACCCACTCTCAAAGCAAACATTTGACCCCTTCGACCATCTTTTCGATCATTCCACGTTCAGGTTAACATTATTCATGGATCTCTTGCGTGGTTGAACATTTCAATGCTATTCCCTAATTCATAAATCTGGATCATCCATTTCATTTAAATGAAAAAATACTAATTCACACTTTTTTGTTTTAGTTTTGCAGTCGGCACAACACATTACGACAGAGATAATGCCGTTGTCATAACACAAATCGCTTGTAAATACTTCCGATCGCTGTGCATCAGATCGAGGCGTAATGAATGTCACAAGGCGTGTGGGGAGTTTTAAATACAGCGTCATCTTCCCTTAGCAAGGGAGTTAACTGACTGCAAAAGTTCTGTTTCCACCCTTGCCGAACGAGGCTTGAATTTCTGGGCGCGATCGTAGCGCCATCTGTGGTTATTACGAGTTATGTCTCTTCTATTTCCCTCGTATGGACCAATCGGATTCTACTTCTACACTTTCATTTGCTAAAAACAAAATGGCGTTGCCCAGTCAGGAAGATCTAATCTATAATCAAGATCTAAATTGTAATAAAAAGTGTCTCACTTCGCAAAGTGCATCAAATCTCGCGGGCACCCTGATTAAAAACATGGACAGATTTGGAACATACCTGTTGATGCAGAGTTGGCGGTACATATGATTTGCAAATCCTGCAATCGACCGAAATCTGCAAGGAATTTGGCGGACAGGATGTCGATTTCGTAACGCGATTTTGATTGGACAATGCATAAAATCGTTAATCCAGCCAAAATTTGTCTCCCTAATTCCAGCCTAGTTCGGCAATGGTGGAAACTGGTCTATTATAGTCAGTTAACTCCCTTGATGACAAGGTGTATGACCAGCAAGGAACTTTGGACTAATTGTAGTCCGGGTTCCTAGAGGGTGTCATGAGGAGACGAGGGGAGGAGACATACAGAGAGAGGACAATTATTGAGGAGATTAATTGAGGTAGCTTTAGATATTTTCCAATTTGGTGAAACAACTGGTACAGGTTATGGCGCTGATACAACCAAGAATAATAATCAGGGACTCGGACTACAGATCATAGCATCCTGGCACGCATAAGGGAAGCAATTCTGTACCCGTGCATCTCATTTTATTCATATTCCACGTATACACATAGAGAACGGCAACGCCGGAGAATAATAATACTCGATTCTCTGCCGAAACAGATTCCACAGGGCGTAAAAGTCAAAATTGCTGTGAAAATCATTTTATCGGATCACTGAAAATCAATGATGACACAAGGTGGTCATCTTCCCGAGGCAAGAGAGTTAACTGACTATAAAAGTCCAGTTTCCACCCTTGCCGAACTAGGCTGGTAGTATGGAGTTACATTTTGTCAGGGCTAACGAGTCTATGCATAGTCCAATCAAAATCGCGCACCGAAATCCGGTTCGTAAACTGTCGTGCAGATTTCGATCGATTGCAGGATTTGCAAAGCATGTGCACCACCAACTCGTTGTCAGCAGATATTTGCCAAATCTTTTCATGATTTTAATCAAGGTGCTCACGTGATTTGATGCATTTCGCGATGTAAGACCCGTTTTATCACAATATAGATCTTGATTATCGATCAGATCGTCCTGACTGAGCGACACCATTTTGTGTGAAGCAAACGCAAGTGATACGAGAGGTGGAATCTGATTGGTCCATAGGAGAGGTTTAGAAGGGACATAATTGGTAATAGACACAGGTGGCGCAACGATCAAGCCCAGTAATTCCAGCCTAGTTCGGCAAGGGTGGAAACAGGACTTTTAAAGTCAGTTAACTCCCTTGCCTCGGGAGGATGCAAGGTGGTTAGCATCCCCTGCCCTACCGGGAGCACCCTCCACTCACACAAATTGCATAATCATGTTTGTATTTGCTGCCTGACCCTGCACAAAAACGAAACCGACGAACACACAAAGGAGGATATTGTGGATCTCCTGAGGTTCGAGCCTACGACCAGCAAACCAAGCTGCAGGGACAGTGTATTTTTTACCTCAGGCTGTTGGGCCATCTCTGTACATAATGTAACAGAGAACCATTGCGTGATATGTTATATCGCTGCGACTATCTTTCAGTTCGTGCAAGGCTGTATCAATGTCGACATGCTCTGACGCGTTAATCAACATGGAACGTGGAATGTTAACCAACAACATATGATGTAATGCATTCTATATCATCTACCACGTTTAAGGAAGCGGAAACTGATGGTCAGTGCTTCAAAATTACGCAGCTGACAACATATCACTCACTTTGATAAGGACATGCGACAGCGAGATCCAACATTTATATGATTTGTAAAAGAAGTTACCCCCGAACACCACCCACCACCCCCAAACAAACACATACACCACTACCCTCTGTGTACACGCGTCAATTCACCAAAGGGTACCTGCTGACATCCAAAGTTTAAACGTATAGAAAACAATACTCATGTGATTTGGTCTCATAAGTGTTACCTTTTTGTCAACATGATCTTCTTAAGATGCACATTATGTGTATATAGCAATCTCTGTCTGCGCAAATGGCGGCAGAAACACGTGTGTGCATGTACTCACCTCTCGGTCGTTTTCTCAAAAGTCTTCAACCCAACTCTTCGTCCGGGTCACTGAGTAAACACAACTGTTTCGGAAAAGTTGCTTATACTTGCTCACAGTTGTCCAAGGCGGCAGAAGCCGCTGATTCCAGTCTCACTGACCTATTCCCGTCTGTGTACTTGGCTAACGTAACTAGGAGTACAGAGTGTTCCGTGTTAACTAGTCCCCTCGGGGTGAAGCACTCAACACAGCTCTTAAAGCCACAGAGCTAATTTTTGCGATAAAAATGTAGATAAATGCTCTGCTGCGTTAATGTACCTGTATTTCAGAATGTCGCTGCGGGCTGCAGCCATCCCAATCCAACACATTGTCGTCAAATAGAATAAACCCCCGAGGTAAATATTTTTTTTATGAATGCGTATAGTTTTGTTTTTTTGGAATCAAACAGTAGATAAATGTATTGAATATAAAAAAGGAGGAATTTCAAACTTTTGATCTGTTTTTGCACATATACATTTTTGCATTTTATACATTTATCACATTTTAATGCAGAATTGTCAATTTATGCATTTTTTGTAATATTTTGTGTCCATAGAGCATGGTTTGACACATTCATAAATGTAGTGAAACTCCGTTCAACTGAACAATGTCTTTCCCCCGGAAACATGTTCGAATTACCACATTTCTGTATCAACAGGTCATTAAAGGAGTAATGATTAAGTATGTATGTAAATATACATGTTACGAACAGTAATAGTCCAAAGGACGGGCTTTCCGGAATAACGGGATTTCACTGTTTCTTTGATAGCCTCGCGAATATGTAGGTCACACTGAGGAATATCCAAGACTGCAAAAACAATCTTATGTCTCATAAATCAGTTTCGAAACTGCATGACGTCATTATAACGAACGTCGCTAGCCTTTGAGATCTAGAAATGCGGAGAAAGCCAAATATTAACTTGCAGTTATATGGTCTAAAACATGTGTATTAGTCAACGAGAGGACATTCCATGTTGTTAACAGTACTGTGCATGAGATGTCATGACGCACCAATAACTATGTGTTGTATTTCTGTTGGACAAGGGTCGCCCAGTCATCTAATTCGCTGCAATTCTCTGTGCCGAAATTCGTGCCTTTGGCGTGCTAGAAACCTACGATTGATAGTTTGATCGACTGATTGTTGTTCAACGCCGCACTCAGCAATATTCCGGCTATAAGACAGCGGTCTGTATAAATAATCGAGTCTGGAGTCTGATTGACATCATGAGCATCGATCCACGCAATTGGGATACGATTAAATGTCAACCAAGTCAGCAAGCCTGACCACGCAATTATGTTAGTCTCCTCTTACGGTAAGCATGGGTTGCTGAAGACCTATTCTCTACCCGGATCGTCATGGGTCAAGAAACCTACGATCATGGGTTTACCCTGAATATGTGTCTAGGTTTCTAAGCATAAAACACGTGCTCGTGGGTTTTACCAACGTGGTAAACATCGAAGACCGGCATTACGTCGGGCTGTCCTCTTCTATCAAGGGGGCGGTCGGGTAGCCTGGTGGTTTAAGCGTTCGCTCGTCACGCCGAAGACCCGGGTTCGATTCCCGGCATGGATACAATGTGTGAAGCCCATTTCTGGTGTCCCCCGCTGTGATATTGCTGGAATATTGCTAAAAGCAGCGTAAAACAATACTCACTCACTCACTCACTCACTCACTCTTCTATCAAGCTGGAAATTGATGATTTTACTGAAATATTGTTCAAAGCGGCGTGAAACAAAATTCACTCACTATTTCATTTAAACTACATTGTATGAATCACTTTAAACATGGTTCTACAACCCTTTGGCTTTAATAACCCTATCACGACTTTTGTTATTTGATTTAAGAAGGGAAAATACACTCATCAAAAATATATCTTACGAAGTGTTTATTGAGGACACAGACAAACGCGATTTCCTGTTGCCGGATCGACTCAATACCGATTTAAAGTCAAGTCCTGCTTCCAATGTCAAATAACATGTGTATTTGCCGGCTTTCATTTTAAGGATTGTGCCTGGGATGTCGAGCACAAAGTGGCTTTATGTGAAGTGTTCTGCGAGTCATGCAATGTATTATGTAGAGTGTGAGCTCCTTGTCTGGAGGAGGCCTTAAAAAGACGTAAGGGACAGCTCGCTTTGTTTGATGGCTGTACACATTCGTGCCTCGGATAAATTGATAAATCAGCTGCGTGAGGAACAATTGGCAGATATGAACTCATTGTATTGAGTATAACTGTTTTCAAAATTGCTTCCGAGTTAAAACGCGAAGGTTAACCCAGATATCAGTACGCAGGGAACTATATATATATTTTGTATTAGCAGCAATTAACCACACATGATCAATGGATAATAAACAAAATATATTGAACATACAGGATTAGGTTTAAGATCATTAAATGCATTACAACGGGTCAAAATATATGGCAGCAGCAACACCTATAACGCATGATCAAACAAGTCGGTGCACTCACGAATGTACAGAATTTGCTTCAGCTCTTGAAGGAGGTTGGAAGCAGCAGACAATAACCGATACACAACATTCACAAATGTTACGTCACATCGGCAATTTTTAAGCCATATCGTGACGAAACTAACAACACATATGTTTTAGGCTTAATGAAACCTGTCATCGATGGTCAGTATAATAACTAGAATATCACAGATTTGATTTACGACTAGTTGAGAATATTTGAAATGGTTCAATATCAGTAAACAACACAACATAAATATGGACTATAGATCGCCAGCAACTGAAGGTAGATCACTATACCATGGGTCACGGGGACCTTTGCTACCTTTGCTACCTGCATGGACCCAAGCCGGAGTTACATCATCCCTTCAGATATTGGCGATTATTGACAAAGTTAAAAGAACACATATTCTACTATTAAAAATAATAAAAGTACTTCGAATGACGTGTCTTACATTCTACACTACTTCAACCCCCATCAAGGGTACAGCCACTAACAATCTCAGTTAATACATTTCTTTCTACCAAGTCCAAACAAGATCATGTATGAATTACTAAACATATGTTTCAATATGTATTTAACAATTCTATTTCTTATTTAAAAAACAAGAACTATATGAGAGCTGATATTAATTAAAATATATCCTTCAGGGCTGAAACTTTGGAAAGGTTATCCCTTGTGATGAAAAAGTCAACACAATCAAGCAGCAAATGCTTGACCGTGATTCTGTCATCACAAGGGATACAGAATGGAGAATCCTCACCTTTCAACAGATATACATGAGTGTATCGTGAATGGCCAATAGTGGGTGTAACCCATATTTCATTTTGTTGCACGTAATTTATTTATACCCACTTGGGTGTCCCGCTTCAGCTGCTTTAGATCTCTGATGCAGGTTGATAGTCACAGATTTGTTGAGTGCTGCTTTAGTTACCAAAGATTCCAACATGGAAAGGCAACCAACAAAAGACGATGTCGTATTGGACAGTAGCAAGATTATTATGTAATTCAATTATGGCCATCTGTAAAAATAGATTTGTAAGTATCATATTCGCTTCTCAACTGATTATATTCTTGTTGTTATTGTAATTGATTAGTTTCAAATTTCTTTAGTTTAGATAAGATAAGATCCACTTGTGGCTTCACAAATCACCAAGGAGGAGAAAAAAGCAGGAGGAAGGGAGATATATTTTCAAGTTTAATATCAGCAGCAGAAATAAAAGGTTTAATTCATATTTCAAGAGATGGCGTCTTACTATACCGATCCTCATAAAGGGGGGTTAAAAACACCGTTGTATGCAGGATTGGACTCATTAGAATGTAACTTTGTAATATACTGTAAAGATAGTTTAATACGTCGTTGTTTAAGAGATGGCTCATCGCCCCCAACGTACAGACTGTCTATTGGAGAAGTTCTGAAAGATCCAAAGCAAAGTCTTAGACCCTGGTGATGTATTGGATCGAGTAATTTAAGGTTACAAGCATCGCCATAGATGATGAAGCCATAAACGAGTTCAGAATGGATAAGTGTTCTATACAAGTACTAGTGCAGAAGGGTCGACTGATCTCCTCCCCACTTGGAATAAGAAACAACCTTCAATAAATCTAGTGCCTTCAGACATTTAGCTTTAAGATATTTCATATGTGGCAAGAAAGTAAGGTGATGATAAAAAAATATATCCCTAAAAAATTAGCTTCCTTTAACATTTTCATTGCAGTTCCCGTTATTCTGGGTGCCTATGTGGTTTATATTTTCGACCGAAATAAATACAATTTGTTTTTGATTTTGAAAACCTGAAACCGTTACGTTGAGACCAATCATTGATTTTATTTAGACATAGCTGCAACTGTTACATTAATATCATCTACAAATAAGAATCCATCCAACAGAGACATTTAAAACCTTAGATTAACTATTTAATTTGATACTAAACAACGCTATCGATAATATGATACCGTGTGGGACACCCTGATCTTGATCATAAAAATCAGACAAGGTTGATCCCACACATACCTGGAAATGCCTATCTGTTAAAAACTGTGAAATAAAATGGGTTTAACGGCCTCTCAACCCCATCTCATAAAGAACTGTTAAAATTCAATATTTCCAGGTTGTATCATAAGCTTTTTTCTAAGTAAAATATATAGATATGGTGTGTTGTTTAGTTGTTATGCCATTTTTAACAAATGTTTTAAATTGCACCAAATGGTCAACGGTACTTCTATTTCGTCCTAAATCAACATTTAATATCAGTCATGAGATTTGTTTCTACATACCATGTTGTTGAAGGTGGAATATCAGATGGATTCATTGTCTTAATGATAGTTGGGAAATGGTCAAAGGTCCACAAAGGTCAATGTGGGCTGATAATTCAAATTCGTTGGGTAGGTTAGAATCAGTTAGAGACAAATCTAGAGAAGAGTAGGTTCCAGTTGCAGGATACAAATAAGTGCTTGAGGCATCATTGAATATCCATAGGTCATTATTGGAAATGAAATCCTCACGTATTTTACCTCTAGTGTCAGTGGTTGTACCTGCCCAGAGTGGGCCATTTAGATTACCCATGATTACACAGATTTCGGGGAGTTAATCATAGAGAGTGTGAAGATCAGACAGCCGTAGAGCTGACGAAGGCGGAATAAACAGTGAGCACAGAGTATAACATCATCCTTAACAATGATTGAAGATCCTCTAGTATCCCTATCACCCAGAGGAGAAAATAATTATATGCTTTAAACTGACGTAAATCAAAATTATCTGTCTGCTTCCCATAAGTTTCCCGTGGACAGCATGCTGATGGTTTAAAATCCTGGACTAATAGACGTAATTCATTAAATTATTCCTTTGTCCTCAACAATTTCACGTTATTTTATTATTGGAAGAAACTATCTCTCTGGTGGATTGATGAGGGGTCTACCCCGCACTTCCTCGGAGGGTTACGAACTGTGTCCTAGGATGAATGTTTTCAGGCACAAGCATGTACTCAAGGGATCCAAACTTACTAAAAAGTTGGATCAGATTATCTGACTTCTTTCAGGCTTTGCCTCTTTGATAATTTTAAGAAGATTCTGTTTTTCTTTTGATTTTGATTTTGACAACTTGTTCGTTTCAGATCGATTTTGTTGAGCAGACTAAGGCGATTGCTCCTGAGATAACGATGAATGCTGACATGATAACTGTGATAGAACTGAACACCTGTGTTAGGAAGTGAATTGGGGGGTCTTAGTTGAATGTTCAGTTGCGACAATTTTAAGTGTGTCAATGTTTACCTAAGTTAAGTCTGTTTTACAGTTAATAGATGGAGTGGTTACTTTAGGGGTGGCTTCAGTAGGTGTTCTGGCGATAGAATCAGAGTTACATTTGGTACTATGTCTTCAACAAGTTTGTTTGCATCAGCAAAGCTAATGTTCCAGATGGAATTTCATTTTAGTGATTTTCATATTTTTTTTCCCAAATTGGACAGTCTTTTGAGAAAAATGAATGACTCCCTGAACAGTTGGTGCACTTTTTAAAATTACTATGACATTCTTCCATTACATGAGCGGTCTCACCATAGTGAGCACATGTAATGGGCTTCGTGCAAGTATTGACAACATGGCCATACACTGGGCATTTACAGCATCTCAGAGGATTTGGCATATTGGTGACAACTGTGATATTGCAGTAACCTGCCTGGATGGATTTCGGGGCATAGGGAGAAGGGGATAAAAGTAGGTAAGTGTTTGTTTGAGTAGTTTCATTGTTTCTGCACTGCGGGTTGCAAATATTTTTGACATAAATAACTCCTTGGTCTTTCATTTCAGATACAGTGTCAAGTTCCGTCATATCAGCCAACAATCGATCTCGGTCTCTCATAATACCTTTACTTATGTTCTGTGTGCAGAGACCGAATCCGGGACTCCAACAAACATACCTGTTGACATCATGTTGGTTGCCTGCTGTTTTCTAGAGTATTCAATCAAAAGAGAGCCTGTACGCAAGCGTTAACCTGCTAGGCTATATACTCTCTTCGAAATTACAAAATGGTTCAGCTTGAGATTTGTCTTGTCTAGAGTCTCGATAACTAAAAAACGTAGCCATCGAGTTGCATCATCATTGTCAAGGGGAGGTATAGTTTTTCTATGTGGGGCTTTCGTAATCCATGTTGAGTGTCAAATGTTTCATCATCCGAGCTCCCCACCCACCATGGGGTATCACAAAGACAATGTTAATAACAAGCGAATCTCTGACTTGCAGCACCAAAGGATACACGGATGATATACCTGAGCAGAAAACTGAAAGATTCATTTTTCAACCAGATTAACCTATGAGCCACCGCCTCTGGTACTGGCATCTAGGCAAATTTCGAATTTAACAAGTACATGTATAGTGAAAACACTGTACGTGAATAGTCAACAATACAATCATATGTATACATTCCCGGGCCAAAATATGATAGAGGAAGAAAAGTAAGTGCTCAGGGCTTGGCATGACCAGCCACTTGACCATGCCTACCCGTTTGGTGAACTAAGAGTGTATTGGGCAAAGGAAGACTACTCCTGGAACCAGAGCCCTCAACAACCAGACTCCCGTCCTCCATCGACACAGGGGCGCAACCCTAGGCAAACAGGTTGCCCAATTCGGTCGCTTCTTTCGAACAGCAATGGGGTGCTTGGGACACATTTTACCCGGGTCCACAAGGGGATCGGTAAATATGTGTCATTGACAGAGATACGAATATGATTAAACCTTTAACGTTCCCATCAGTGCGAGGGCATTGGCCTAGTCATTTAAGGAGACGCATGCCGATGTACAGAGTTGCGTCCCTTAGGTGTTCCAGAAATCTATGATTGTAGTTTCGAATGCCAGACTCGACCTGAGAGATGTTTGTAGGTTTGTCCGCACCATGCCGTTGCTCGTTGATTTCATCAAAGTGGCAAACGTCTAAGACACACATCACTTCAGGCTTCCCTCCCGACGTGAAACTGACAAACACTTATATAACTGAACTACTGTTCGTAGCCATGTTAAAACCAATTCACTCTGATCACATCCCCTTACCGTGCAAGGTTAGAACCGTTTCACATTTTTACCTGTGTTCCACTAATAATGCACCTCAAACATGATAATAGATGCTTAGCGCTCATACAATCGTGAACTTGTCAAATGATTTGGACGGTAATGTACCTCCTGACAGGGTATCAGTGTTCGTAGCTTTGGGAGTATCATGATCAATGAATGAGGTGAGTGCGGCCTGGGTTAGATTACACATATTTGCGGTCATGAGAAATAATTTGTGAGTAAAAGTATTCATTTCTCGGGACATAGAAAACAATGGCATTCACAGTGAAAATCTGAGCGTCCATTTTAAGAGAATTTTCTTAAGTGCTGCCGTTGTAATGAAAATTCACAAAAAATATGAACGTCAAGCACGAAATCACATTGCAATTACAACGCATTGTTTTTCCGGATACAAGACAATAATAGGTATGGCTCTGTAATGTTTGATTTACGAAGGATATGAGTTATGAAATTATATCTTCTGAAGGATGTATTCCCGTTACGTTCGTGTGAGCAGGTAAACTATCCAAATTAAGCATGAATGCATTTTCAGAACATAAACATTTGCGTAGACTTCCCCCACGAGCAATCAGCCAGACATTAAAGCTAAACCCTATAATCCGTGTGTTTAAATAGCAAACCATCATCCGACATCATTGTAATCCTATCTAGACCCGTGGTTTTCTAAGCACCGACCGGTTATGTAAAGAAAAATAATAGTTAACTCCAGACATGGTGATTAGTTCCAAGGCCATTGTGTTGTGAACCATTATTTCCCTCAAGATCTATACAGATTGTGTTGTGACAAAGCAAAATGATCATTCAGCCGACAAAAATCATTTGCATGAGAAACGTATCGATTCTACATGTATGTGCACAATGTCAGAATTGGTTACAAACTACCGACCTTGCGAGCAGGATCGTATTGTAATGGGCACATACAGGGCAATGTTCTTCATTAGCAGAGGATTGTCTGGTGTTAGTTCAAAGCGTACAAACCAAATCATGTTTAAGATGAGCAGTTATGTGCTCATGGGCTCGCTAAGCCAAGAGGTCGATTGCAAGTTAAAGGTGTAATTTCCGGGTTTTTACTTTTGGCTCGAATTAATTGCGAATGGTGATGTTCCTTTCAGTCACAGTACAACCGCTGGGATGATCTTGTCACGGCCTTGGTTACCCTGTGCTGAACACGCTACTACGTATACTTCCTAAATATACCGTTCCTCTTCCAATACCTATATATAGCACCGGGGAGTTTCTGTAGTGTAAACTTCTGGTTTCCGTTTGGTGGATTACAGTAATTTAACTTTAACGATAGGTAGTCGTGAGAAGAGGCGCGTGGAGGGAGAAAAAATCGAAAAGGATGTTTTCTTGTCAGAGTTTAATTGGAAGTTGTAACGAAATATCACTTTGAACGTAAGCAAAAAAGGAATGCCTGACCTTTGGCAAACATGACCGTATAATGGATACTTGACTTATGACATAAAAGGTACGTTTGGATCGATGGTGACTCTTTTTTCCGTCCAATTTGTCACTATTGACAAATCCTAACGATTTATCCTTCAAACATAAGTGAAGTGAGAAAAGGTTAAGCGCAGTATTATGCCATTATGCATCACGGGCATACTAGTGCTTGAAAGTATGAGCAAGTATCGGGCAAGATAATACCCAGTCAAACTGCTTTTTTCATGATCTCAGTTAACAGATAGGACTACGATAGAACCGATGACTTACGCACCTTGTAGCCAGATGGTCTATGGTTTCGCGATTCAATGTACATAGTTCCATCCCTTAGACGTATCAGGATCCTCTAGTTGCAGAAGTGAATTGGGACTCTCTTCTCACAACTAACGGTGGTGACACGCCATGCTGTGTAAAGAATAGTTATACAAAGACATCTCCATGTAATATGTACGTAATTTTTCACAGTATTTTAATTACTCAAAAATGCCACAGACTTCGACGTTTTCAGTATCACTAAATGTGTGCCTGCAGTTTTCTTTTGAATGGTTTTCTTCATAAACATAATGATGAATCACACATCGACCGATTTTCACAAGGGATTAACAAAGGCAGGGTTCAATAAATGTGTTTTAACAACAAACTATCCTCAAGATTGTATGACAAGAGGGATGACTTCAACTTTACAATGATCAACTTTCCATTATGTCGAGCAATATTCCAGCAGGTCCAGCCTTTGGTGTCTACATTTCGCAACTTTAAAGATCAACCGAGCATGCTCTTCAAAGAGCGTCATATACGACGTTGTTTGATCAGGGTTACACCATTCAAGGCCTCGGTAAAGCTTTCAAACAGTGTTATGGTATATATTTGACGCACCAGTAACCAAAGTGACCACAGTCTGATGCACATTCACTTTGAGGTATAATCCAGCTTTCTCTTTCTACGAAGGGACCGCCTCCGTGGTCTTGTGGTAGAGCGTCCGCCCGGAGATTCGAAGGTCCGGGGTTTGATCCCCGGCCGCGTCATACAAAAAGACGTTAAAAGATTGTACTTGTTACCCTGTCTGGCGCTCGGCATTAAGGGGCTGACACAAGGACTGGTCGGCTCGGAATCAGTATACTATGTCTGAGTGGGGTATTCATGTTAAACTGTGGCATGGTATCTCAGTGAGCTAGCACTATAAATCGGCATCAGTTCGGACTAGTACAAACAGCCACACACACATACATACACGTGCATGCACGTCGCTATATAAGTGCAATAACCTTGAACGCGATGTTAAACCCAATTTCACCTCACCTCACCTTTCTACGAAGATTTTAAAGAGCGTCAAACGACTCTTGCCCAAAAACATAAAACGTGTCATAAACAACTGCTTATGTCATAGTCGGAATGGTGACTGCTTTTTGCAGAGATCTCTTATGATGAATGTGGACATGGATTTGGCGCTTATATTTTATGAACTGAGCTGAGTAAGTTCACATCGCACTACTGGCTGGAACAAGACAAAGGACGTCACATGAAAGTGTCATAAGATTTATCTGAGTTTCATATCATTCATTGTTGATGGTTATATATTTCAATAATTTCCTATTCATCATAACACAATGGCACCCTGCGTAGACTGTTCCCGGTAAGCTCTGTGACAAACGCTGCTTACACATGCGACCAGAGCATCTCAGGTAGGAAATGAAAGATAGCATTTCACCTGCAATGACCGAATAAGCTCTCCTTTCATGATTCGTATTGATTTTTTTAAAAGAGAAACGGTTATTGTTGCCATGCCATAAAGTCTGCCATGCAATCTGTCATGTCGATAGCCATGTCACCTTCGATGTGGTCATGTGTCAGTCATTTTATCGTCGAAACCGCATTACTGAGGATTTATAATGGGAAAGGGAGGTCACTCTAGTTAAAATCTGTAGTTGTGTTTGCTGGCACAATAATGTATTCGCCATGACTGTTATGTATGAGACAAACACTATTCTTAATGAAATGTCATACATGAATATATATTATTTTCATTTTCCATTCGTGCATTGGAGCAAATCTAGAACGGCTCTTGCTAATGAATGAAATCATAGGTTTCTGGGGTGCCCAAGGGACGCAACTCTGCACAGCGAATCGCGGCGCCTATAACGACTGGGCCACCTGTTCCCCCATTTTAGAAAGTCAATACATTATGTTGAATATGACATGCACATCCGTTTGTGTTAGTGTAGTGCTTATAATTATTTTCTAAAACGTTGGTCCACTTTTTCATTGATTGAAGTGATTGCAACAGGATGACACCTATTAATAAATCGCGAAGCTTCATTTTGGTTGGCTTAGTGGGCTCGCATTTATAAAAAAATATTGCACTTAAAAAGATATCCTAAAAAAGATTTAATGTTACATAACTTCAACCATTGGATGTTCGAACGTGAATAATTTCACCAGCAAATCAATCTCATTCGATACCAACAGTAGTTTCAAATTTAGTTTCAACTTACTTCAAACTTTATTTCGAGAGACAATAGCAATGTTTTGTCCAGTATAACACAAGAGATAAGATGAGATGAACATAAAATCCTCAGCAGCAAAAGAAACGAAGACTTGATTAATACAATACATGGTAGATAATTATATATCACCGAGTATTTGATAACATCTTATTCAATATTTAATTGGCAGGACTATAATTCGTTAAGCTATACATCAAATGCTGATTAGATTAACGGAAATCGGCATGAAAGACTGGCAGAAACTCTTTGATCTCCTTTCGGCTCAAGCAATCGACATCGTGAAGATAAAAAAAAAAATTAAAATGATTCGTTTTAAGACCCAAATACTTCACTAAACTGCCACCAACACATTTTAGTGCTTTATGTGTTTATCAAAACTTGTACTTTATAAAACGTATCGAGACAAACCGAAAGGTCAGTAATTCTATCTGCAACAGTTACAATTTTCATAATTTAATTTTTCTTTTGAAAGGTCAGATTCCAATATCCACAGAGGAAATTGACAGTTCTGCTTCGTATAAAGGTCATATAAAAAATGTTGTGACAATATTAAAATGCTTAAACGACGTAGTACGTACAGTCAATCTGTTCCGATAGTCCTCATCACAATTTCTTCATCATATATTGCAACTGGATGGAAGGCTGGTGAACTTGAAATCACTTCCGCTGTTTTCCGAGATATCATGCCGCAGTTGAACAGGAATACCCCACTCAGACACAGTATACTGACTCGAACCCCGGACCTTCCGCTCTCCGGGCGGACGCGCTACCACTAGCCCACGGAGACGGTCGACCTCTTCACAAGAAGAGATTATAACGATTTTAAAGTATTTTATGATATTTATAATATCATGAGATTCTGCATTAGCAAATGAGGTTGACTGGTATTAAATACGGAGAGGAAATCTACACACACAAAATGTTCTAACAAATGAACCAGCTGTTTCTTTATGTTTATGATAGTATTTAGAAGGGTTATCGTGGCATGTTCAACGCCGCTCCTCAAGCTTTAGGCAAATTCCACTGGATTAAGTCATACAATGTGGATTTGAAAAAATAACAATACATTTAAACATGTCACGGTAATTCACGTAAGAGCATTATGTGCAGCTGTTTTGCAGTTATTTATGAACTGGTACAACATTAGAAGTCCTCCAAATCACTGTAATTCTTTCTAAATCACTTGACATAGTTTCTGAAATGCCCCACGTAGCCCTTTTCCGACACTCTCACAAAACAATTCCGGTAATATTATCAGGATCACCGACCTTACGTGTGTTTATTTTTCTGAAAGATGAGAAAGCATCTGTTTCTGTCAATATGAACACCTACTGGAAGTGACTGGAAAAACAAATGCTCTTCTTTCCAAACGTTATCAAGTCGTGTTTCAAACACGTTTAGAGCCTTTGCGAAAGATAGATTGTCATGTACATTTATCTCTTGCTGTTTCGTATTAGTTCCCAATGGAGTATTGACGCTTCTCCAAGCCTGACATCTTGTTTTCAGAAAACTGTTTTTGTTTTGTTTTAATTACTTTAATATAAAGCAATGTTCTTTTTAATGGACTTCTGTCTCCTTCTCTGAAAGCAATTTCTTTTCATTAAGAACTGATTTTATGTCCTTAATATGTTTGTTTTTTTCATTTGTAAGGTTTTTTGTTACCGGTAGGAAATTTTGTCTTCACAGAAGTTTATATAATCTGTTATCACTTTGAATAATTCATCCACGCTGTCAAGACACCCCAAACCGTACACTCGAAACACAGTTTCAGCTGATCGAAAGATTCCTTTGTCCATAACTTCACCATGTCATTCGGCGTGTCTAATACATCTTCTGCCATTAGGCTTGCCATGTAGCTCTGTGTTCTACCGTGATTTTAGCTATTTTATCTGCCATGTCGTACTGTCATGTGGTATGGTTTGTTGTCTGTCATGTAGCATTGCGTGTCATGTAGCATAGTCTGTCATGTAGTACGGCTTGTCGTCCGTCATGAAGTACGGCGTATCGTCTGTCAAGTAGCATTGCGTGTCGTCTGTCATGTAGCATTGCGTGTCGTCTGTCATGAAGTACGGCGTGTCGTCTGTCATGAAGTACGGCGTGTCGTCTGTCATGTAGCAATGCGTGACATCTGTCATGTAGTACGGGGTGTCGTCTGTCATGTAGTACGACGTGTCGTCTGTCATGAAGTACGGCGTGTCGTCTGTCATGTAGTACGGCGTGTCGTCTGTCATGTAGTACGGCGTGTCGTCTGTCATGTAGTACGGCGTGTCGTCTGTCATGTGGTACGGCGAGTCGTCTGTCATGTAGCATTGCGTGACATCTGTCATGAAGTATGGCGTTTCGTCCGTCATGTAGTACGGCGTGTCGTCTGTCATGTAGCATCGCGTGACATCTGTCATGAAGTATGGCGTTTCGTCCATCATGTAGTACAGCGTGTCGTCTGTCATGTAGTACGGCCAATCGTCTGTCATGTAGTACGGCGTGTCGTCTGTCATGTAGTACGACGTGTCGTCTGTCATGAAGTACGGCGTGTCGTCTGTCATGTAGTACGGCGTGTCGTCTGTCATGTAGTACGGCGTGTCGTCTGTCATGAAGTACGGCGTGTCGTCTGTCATGAAGTACGGCGTGTCGTCTGTCATGAAGTACGGCGTGTCGTCTGTCATGTAGCATTGCGTGTCGTCTGTCATGAAGTACGGCGTGTCGTCTGTCATGAAGTACTGCGTGTCGACTGTCTTGTATTCTGTCATCGTGTCCGCCATACTGTTGTTATATCAGCGCTGTTGAGCCAGGTGCAGCTTCTCCAATAGACATTGAAAGGTTATGTATGAAATGCATCTGTCTCATCAGGTGACTCCTATGTTTAATCATTTGTCTAAAAAACAATCATTTTGAACAGTTCGCAATATTCCCAATCAAACAGGGCACAACTAGGCAATATCCCGTACTAAATGAATTCGTGGCCATTATCCAAGATTAATAGCCACCCAAATCAGCATGGGGGTTTAGAGCCTAAACATTTATTTTCAGAATAAAAGACGTAATATTTAAAGTGCTATCGTTTTGTTTTGTACACAAATAGTACATCCCAGTAAGTGTTAATATATTACTCACTTTTGCCTCCCCTCAAAATGCACCCCCACCCCTACCCCAAAAATAATTCATATCGAATGGAAAATACCAAAACCTGTATGGGTTGGGTTAATTCAAACAAATTTTTGAAAGAAATTGTAGATTTTTCAATTTGAAGGTGACCAATCTCTCTATTTCAGAAGAAAAACCCTAAAGCAAAATTTGTACTCTTAATGGTAACAGTTTCACCCCCTTCTTCTTCATTATCCATGATAGTTACCCGTGTTAACCCGTGAAGATCCGGGGTAGAATAGGTGTTCAGCAACCCATGCTTGTCGTAAGATACCACTAACGGGATCGGGTGCTTAGGTCCGCTGACTTGGTTGATGCATGTCATCGTATCCCAATTGCCATAACGGGGCGGTCGGATAGCCGCAGTGCCTTGAGGTTAAAGCGTTCGCTCGTCACGCCGAAGACCCGGGTTCGATTCCCGACATGGGTACAATGTGTGAAGCCCTTTTCTGGTGTCCCCCGTCGTGATATTGCTGGAATATTGCTAAAAGCGGCGCAAAAACGATATTCACTCACTCACTATAACCATAACATTTGTGTGTGTGTGTGTGTGTGTGTGTGTGTGTGTGTGTGTGTATATATATATATATATATATATATGTTAGGGGTACATGTACGTTGTTGCCTAACAATGATAATGATTGCGTTGTACTTGTGGTCTTTTCCGTACGTGTTGACAAATCCAAAAGCGACGTAAACAATGAAATCATGACATTTTTGGAGACATGGTAGACATAACATAGTTAAAAGACCTCTAACGGGTGGGTTTGAATAATAGAATAATAGAAAACGCACTCTCAGTACTTATTAGTTCTTCTTGACCTTTGAATGTTAATAACCCCTAGTTCCACTATCGACGACCAGCCTACGCAAAAGGTCTCATATTCATCAATGATGAGGCTATCCGAAAATACCAACTAAAGACGTGGTCAATTTCAACCATGAAATGAAAGCAATCTGTTTGACTAAAGGGGATTTTTCACGTATGCGCGCAAAGTGTTAATCAAATGTTGATTTAATCTTTGCAGCTTTCGACGTTTCACTCACACCTGTACTATGTCTTACTTTCAGCATGACAATGTCCATTACATTAAACAGAACCAGAAGGTGTGAGGTCGGTGATTCAGATGGCGTGAGAGTGTGAGTTGCATTTAACGACGCAGTTATTTTTATAACAGTATTTTAGACATGTATTTCAGCTTCCCAGCTGATGTAGTTTGAAAATCCGAAGGGATGCAGGTTTTAGACGTTTACCACTCGAAACCCACGAGCACAATGTAAGAATGTCCTAATCAGGACGAACCGGGATTCGAATACATGCTTAAAGTGGGCGGCAGTTCTGCCTAGCGAATTGCAGTGCCTTAGACCACTGGGTGATGTGTACGCCCGTACCATAAAGAAACATTTGTGTATTAACTATCTATTTTATAGAATATATAATATTTTATATATCTATTTTACATGTGATGGTATGTCTTTCCTTGTCGGGGGTGAGTTGAGGCGGTCTCTTTGTCAGAAGAACCATAGTCATATGCGTTGAGTATCAGCAGTTGTTACCACCCTAATGGTAATAGGTTTACTCACAGTAGCTGCACATAAAATAACCAATTCAATATCAACCCTTGTCTCGAAGGAGGCATGGTTAATGTACATCCTTAATGTGCGACTACGAGTTCCTGTGGTTCACTGTATTTCAGAACTTGGTGAGAGCTGGATTACATATATATCAGTATATCGGAAAGACAGAACTTAAATTAAAAAGAAGAATGAATCCTCACCGTTCACAAATAAAGCAGCCACACAACCGCACAATTCCTCTCAGTGAACATTTAGAAGCATGTGGAAACGGCAACTTTTTAGTTTTCCGGCTATGTAAGCTAAATTTTGATCATGAACCTACATTGTTTGAGAAAGAGCAACATTTCATTCATAAATACACGCCTAATGTGAAGGCGTAAGTTATTTGTCCATTGTCACTTTGGTATTGCGACGTCATAGTTTCCAAAATGTTATGACGTCACGTAACTATGTTACTACTTCATGTCCGTTATTTTATTTAAGTGATAATTGCAGTGCCCCTTTTGGTTCATCGTGTTCTCGTTCAGAATGTTTTCAGAATGCACGTTTTCTGAATTATATATACAGCGAGGTATGTATCCAATGTTGTCTCAATGTAGTTTTCTAATTTCTCAGAAACATATTTCTGTCTGTCAAGGTTTTATCTAGACATATCGTGTTCATTCTCATGTAATTACACATTTGGATCGAACCACGCCACAGACTAGATCACGGCGGCTGACTCACAACAGCAGCAAAATGACACGTTCTGTTAGCCGGCGGCCTACCATGTTCCGCGTAGTGTGGAATGCATACCGTACTCTGCTTTTCGTGTATTTTCCAACAGAGGAAAGGGCAGCTTTCGATAATTGTGAGGAGGTGTATCTCTACCACATCTAAGCTCCCCTCGGTTATATTGTGAGACTCGTGAAATGGTGGTCGCATTACAACAACGGTGATGGATCGGTCATGATTTGAATATCCACACCATACCTATATTTGGCCCATATACACAATGAGGATTTGGCGGGTGGCAAGGCAAGAACTCTGCGCAAGATGGCTAACAACGATGATGGACAAAATATCAATAAGACACATCCAAAGGCACGAAAAAATAATATAAATAATAGGGTTCAAGGTAGAGTGGATGTGTTTTCCACTTCTTTGAAACCCACTACCTTTTTCAATACACATTTGGGTAATGACCTTTTAGCAAAGCTTCAAGGAGACCTCTTGATAGTCAAAGGTTGCAGTTGAATGCTTGGCAGACAGAGAAGGCGAGAGAGAATGAAAAAGACAAAGGGAGAGAGCTGGAATACAGAGAGATACCAGCAGACAGGTTGAAGATACAAAGAGACAGACAGACAGACAGACAGATAATAATGACGATGTGGGTCATACATGTACCTCAATCCTTTGGCTGTTCTGCAGCTGACAGTATCACACTGAAAACATATGGCAATGATTAAATATGCTGTAACGCCTGTAGTAGGAAGACATATGGCACAAGAAGGCTTTCCATTTTATATAATCGGTACAGAGTTAATAACTTGTCTCACTTGTGCTGTGTGTCAACACCACATTCTGAGATTTCAAAGTAAGCGTCCACCAATCGTCGTTGTTTCTTTGATCTATGAGTAATTATATATCTATCAAATCGTGAAATTGCTTCATCACGAGATCCTTGACACACTGGAAGATTTCCTATTAACACCCTCTACTAAATTTAGTCGTGGCCATTATCGAAGACTAATTGCCGTCCTTACTGTCGTGGGAGTTTAGAGCATAAACATCTATTTTCAGAATAAAAGAGATAAGATTTTGGAAGAAAGTGTTATCGTCTTGTTATGTACAGAAATAGTACATCCCAGCCAATGTTAAAATATTTCACCGCCTTCAACGCTTGGGATGCTGCCCAAAATAGCCGCCCATTCGTAGCTGATAGTCTGCGGCCTTCCAAACACAGCTTACAGTCATACATAACAACCTATGGTGTTCAAACCATATAAGACGAATGTTCATACATTCTAGATGGATCCCACAGTAGATAGTCCAAAAGTACTTCAGTTGTTCATAGCAAGGGTAACGATGACTGTCGTCGGCGGACGATGACGCTTGGTATTGTGTTGTAACCGATCCTTATAAGTCGGCTATTGAAGCACAAAATACAAGGGGGTGATTCTGCTCGGGTCGCAGCCAAAGAGATGGTTTGAGTTTTGAGGATTCTGAAACAAAAATGTGTTGATTGTCTTGGATAGTGACAGTCGAGCGTGGGACATGTAAACTTGGGGCCTAGAAAAAATATTAAATAGATATTGTGTTTGTACAAGAATCATACACTAGATAATTTTTTTAGTCCTAACTGTTTAACACACAGGAACTGTTACCGATGTGCTGATTTTTATCTCTTTAAGTTGCATGTGCCTTTAAGTTATTAAGAACATTTCACAAAACCTGAAGGAAAGGTATATGGATTTACACCTTAATCTCTCCTGAGTCAAACAAATCACGATAGTTATTGGCATGATACTGGCAATTGTCATCGACAGTAGTGTGGCCAACTGACTAATTCAACCAGTTATTGCGAAAAAAAAAGAATTAAATTTTATAAGTGTAGGTGTTTCATCGCGTTATTTCAGACAAATATACGTTTTGTTTATTATCAAAAAGGAATAAAGAATTGTGAATTATTAGGGGTAACACTTTGTTGCACTTGTAGTTATGCTCAGTTACAACTTCTGAACGTTTACATGAAGAGTATCACTACGGATTCTTCTTACATGTATATCTATTGATATACTATTAACAACACCTTCAATGTCACCCTCTTCATAATTAAGCCATGATACTGACGCGCGTTGACACTTATTCTTTATCAACTAACTTCCAATTAATCAGGACTCTTATAGTAAAACAATCTTAAAATATTTTCTTAAAATAAAAATAATGTTAATGGGAGAGTTTGGTTTTACGCCGCCAAGGCGTGTCAGCTTTTTGTGGTAAGACAGGAGAGCCCATTGTGATGCAAACGTTATGTGGCATTGGAGATAACCACGAGCACGCGTATGAAGCTGACAAAACTAGAAACGTAATCAGATTCGAACCCCTAATCATAAATGTCCGGCACGCCTAAGGAGTACATCTCAACTCAGCAACTTGAGGCGCCACATACGACTGGACCAACTGTTTCTACTGATGGTTATGGGATTCGAATCCTTTAAATAGTCCTATAATTGGCACAGATAAGGCCATATAAAGTCATTTAAATAGTCCCATTCTGTGATAATTGGCACAGATAGTCCTTCTAGTCACATTCGGTGATAAATGGCACAGACTTAGCCAGACAAATGTCCTTTAAATAATCTTATTGGGTGAAAATTGGCACAGATAAGGCTAGCCAAATGTTAGTCAGCTCTTTCCAGGGGAAACCACAATAGAATATCAGCGTCAACTTGTTCATTTGCGATTGCAAACGTCTTTGTTTATAATCACTCGGTTAGGTTTTTTTTACAGATTACGCGAAAAGAGAAAGCCCTTATTGACGAAAATTCATTTTCTTATAGTGAAAATTAAGTTTTCACCGAATGAGCTAATCACATTAATTTTTGTTTTGAAGGATTTAATGAGATACGGCAAGAAATAAATATATTTTGTTACTCACCTGGAACACTCTCAAGTGCTACTTCTACAGACGCAGCTAAGATATATGGTATCATCAGTTTACGTCAGAAGATGAATGTCTGACGACCTTTCAACATTTTTAGAATTTTAACCAGCTACATGAATTCAACGGCGCCATCACAGCCATTGCCAGCATTTATTTTTTTTTATTTGATTTATTTCATTTGATTTTGACCTCCAGCAGGGCAGCTCACAAATAACATGAAGAGTGATGTACATGTATTGATAAATTTATAGCCTCTCCTGGTGGCTAAACTACGGAGGTAAAGTTAAAGGTTGTAAACTGTCCAAGAGAAGGATATTTTATTAGTTCAATATGTTACACGGCAACCTTTTAAGCTATGATACAGAAGCGGGCTGATGTCAAGAACGATTTATTTCATGAATGTCTCCTGAAACCTGTTTCAGCTAGGAGAAAATCTTTAGACTGTTTCATAGTCGCCCTCCTTTATGTTTTATTTGTGCATACAATTTGATGCCAAGTTGATGCCATATACACGTTCAATGGCGTTTGAAAAACGATTCAATAATCCCCATGACGACGAATTTTATAGCATACATGTTGCTTATGTCATTTGTGTCATTTGTGTCATTATGTGCATGTGGATGCTTGTATTCGTCCGGCCTGATGCTGCTACCATGTCGCAGCAGAACATGGCTACCCAAATGAGACACATTATGCTGAACCCGAGCCGACCAGATAGTTTATTTCATATAGTGGCCTACATGTACGTGTGTACTTTCTTAGTAAAGTACAGATTCTCGTACTTTTTTTGGTGTTGAGTCCCATCTTGGATTTGAACCCACACTGCCAGAGTGAGGCACCTAATCGCACAAACCAGCACACAGTCGGCAATCTAACCCATTCAGCCACCGAGGCTTCCACAAAAATGAAAGTCCGACAACTGGTAGTCTAGAGCACGTACTTTGTGTACCCCTATGACAAGAGTACGTATGTGTGTGGCAGCTTGTATTATTAGTCCGGACTTATGTCGCTGCTAGTCCACTGAGATACCATGCCGCAGTTTAACATGGACATCTTACTCAGACACGTTCATTTGGTATGACGTGGCCAGGAGACCGAACCACCAACTTTCCGTTCTTCAGGCAGACGCTCTATCCACTACACCATGAGTAAGTGGTCACGGTGCCTTACACGACTTACCTCCCCCTGTCCTCAATGCATCAAGTGATTAAAAGTGAGTTTGGAGACGTCGTTCACAACATATGTAAGATAAATCATCAGCAATACATGGAAAATGAAAACAGTGAAGATGAAACAGTGATTTAACATATCAAAGGGAACACACAATTTCATGATTGTCGATGATTAAAATGGGTGTTTAGTGTGTGTGACAAGGTGTGACCGTGATGATTGTGCGACAACGTGCCCAGAAGTCGTAAAATGCTGCTTGTGCACTTCATGATATAATGCTTTCGTGATAGCTCGGCTCTCCCTGACTGAAGCCTGGATTGTAATGTTATACTGGAAAACATTTGGCCGAGCTTTTAAAATACTATTCATGTAAACTCATGAACCCATCATTTAAGTTTGCTATGATCGTTGAAGTGATTCCTGCAGTAGTTTCTTCACATTTGCTATTTTCCAACCCAGGAAGGAAAAAGTAGGAAAACCTTCTTTATATTGACAATGTAATAGTTCGTCATACAGTTCTTTTACATATTTCATATTCTACAGCAAGCACGCTTAGTTTGAGCGTGGACCCTCTATGCACTTTAGATTAGTCAAGCAGAGAAGGCTCCCTTCTCAAAACATCGATAATGGGGTTTCGTCATGTTATCTGACATATGGTCAAGCAGATTTCCAAATATCTTTCATTGTATGTAATCAGACATAGCGCCTACCATGTAGTCTGGCATACATGCTGGTGTATTCCTTTCATGTAGTAAGGCATGTGGTCAGCAGTGAGGTCTGGTGTGTTTCCGTTCATGTAGTGAGGCATCTGGTCTGCAATGCAGTCTGACATACATGCTGGTGTATTTCCTTTCATGCAGTAAGGCCCGTGCTAGAAATAAAAGAGACTAGTGAAACTGTCCCCTCTGTTACATATTTTGATCTATACATAAAGATTCAGAGTTACAAAACGTTCTCTACAAGATATGGCAAGAGGGTTGGCTTCAACGTTACAATAGTCAACTCTCCCTTTTTGCCGTGAATTATTCCAGCAGGTCCAGTGTTAAGTTTCGGTGTCTAAAGTTCACACCGTTTGCGATACAATCGAACATGTTCTTCCCATGAAGGTTTTAAAGAGGACCAGGGTTACAACATACCATGAAGATTTCAAAACGGTTTATGGTAGACTGTGGAGGCTTTTTTCACATTCCACGCATCAATCACAAACATTATGTGGACTTATACACCACATATTCCGTGCATTTTTTTCAGATCAACAATTGACTTGCCTTTGCATGTAATTGTGACCGGTAGGGCAGGATACGCTCACCTTTTGGGGAACACCTTGTTTTTCGCTATTTTGTGTGTCTTCTGTCATAACGTTTTCCATGAAGTCTGGTATGTACTGTGCCATGTGGTATATCATGTGGTCTGCCATTTTATCTGGAATGTCGTGTTTCATGCAGCATGGCGGATCGCCAGTAATGTATAATGACATGTTGTTCAACAAGTTGCTATTGTCACATGAAGTTGGTAGCTATACTGTTTGGGATGAGCTTAATCCTTTATATGGAATGTCAGTTATTGTTAAACAATGTTGTAATTGCATTACCTTGTTTCAGTTAAGATTAAGTAGAGGTTCATAACATTGTGTTTTAACAATATGTATTTGGCAGAAATATATCACTATCTAATGTAAGTAGTGGTGTGCAAGTTACTAATATATTTTTTATGTTTTTAGAGTTAAATGTAATCTTTAACCTCATAGCACAGCTATAGGCTAATCCAGCATGGTATGGAACGTTCTAGAAGCTATTTAGACTATATCAGTGGGCAGAGCATGCCACTCTCATCTGACATTACATTAAGTGATTGTGTGTGTGAAGATCATATTTCCACTCTAGATTTCCAGCCTGGGCTCATTTTGGAAACTTGACCACTGTTGCTGCTTGGTGAATATTAATAACTCTAGCCACATTGTTATTACCACCGCTAAAAGGTTCCATTGAACCTGTACAGCCATCGATTTTGTACTCCCACTCTATTGTGTATTCCTTGTAATTACTTCGCAGTAGCCTTTATTGATTTATAAACCTAGTTACTTTTATAATACAATTGTTAAATTATAACATTTCTTTTCTATTTGTATGTTTCACACTGAATTCTTTTGCGTATAGATTTCTGGGCTAACGTATTGCTTCCATTTTGGATATCGACAGGTTTCAACTTAAATGTATCAACTGCATCTGCTTCAAGACATGATTCCTACATTTAATCTTTCTTTTTGTCTAAAGAATCATCATTTTGATATTTTTGCAATATCCCGAACAAAACAGAACAGCTACAATATAGGCCACACCTCACTACTATGTTTTTCTTTCGCTTACAATATCCAATTGAAAACATATGGCAATGACAAAAAGCATCTTCGTGTATCCAATATCGAGAAAGAACCCGCTGTGTATAAAACAAGAAGGCTTTCCATTTTCAATACTCGAGAAAAAATATTAATTTGTCTCACTTGTGCCGTTTGTCAATATCACATTCTGAGATTTCAAAGGAATCATTCGCCATCGTCGTTCTTTCTTTGATCAAAGAGTAATATATTTATCAAATCGTGAAATATCTTCATCATAAGATCCTTGACGCACTTGAAGAGTTTCCTATTAACACCTTCTTCAACATTTATTCGTTGCCATTATCTTAGAATAATTTCCATCCGAATCATCGTGGGAGTTTAGAGGTATTAACTTTTATTTTCAGAAAAAAAAAGAAGATTTTAATAGAAAGCACTGTCGTCTTGTTCTGTACAAAAATAGTACATCCCTGTCAGTGTTAGAATATCACTCAACCTTCAGTTGTTTTCGTCTTGAACGCTGGCGATACTGCCTAGATAGCTAACTGTCCGTGTGGCGTTCCAGACACAGCTGACAGTGTCAACCTGTTACAACCATACAAGAAGAATGTACAGAGTTTCTAGATGGATCCCACAGTCCGTAGTTCAAGAATGCTTCAGTGGCTCATAGCAAGGGTAACGATGACCGCCATCGGCGGACGATGGCGCTGGGTATGACCTATCCTTATAAGTCGGGTCTTGAAGCACGAAATACTAGGAGACGATTCTGCATCAGAATGTACTCGGGTCGCAGTCAAAGAGATGGTTGGATTCTTGAGTCAATGTGACAATGTATAGTAGAAATTGGTATCAGGGAAATGTCCATCCAGTGATGGATATTATATAAAAGTTCAAAACATTATGGGAGGTCCCCCCTATGTTGTTCTATAACAAGTAATCAGAACTCTTACAGTAATTACCTCAAATATAATATGTTTAATACGGTTTAAGGCCGCTTTGAATAGTAGCTTTGTATCAGTGCCCGTCAGCTTGTGGCGTGAGAGGTGAGCCCTTTGCAAACGTTTTCTACTTTGGGGAAACACACGAGCACGTGCTGACAAAAAGTTTAAACACAATCAGAGCGAATCTTGGCACAACCTAAGGGGCACAATTCCACACAAAAACTTGAGGCGCCACATACGACCCGACCAAATGTTTCTACTGATGGTTATGGGATTCGAATACTTTAAATAGTCCTATAATTGGCACAGATAAGGCCAGAAAAAGTTTTTTAAATAGTCCCATTCTATGATAATTGGCACATATATGACCACCCAAAGTCCTTTAAATTGTCCTATTCGGTTATAATTGGCACAGATAAGGCCAGCCAATAGTAAATCTGCTCCTCCACAGGAAACCACATTTGACTATAATTGTCAGCCTGTGTATCGCCGTTACAAGAGTGTTTTTTTGTGTGTTCTTGTCAGATTATACACGAGGAGGAAACCCCTTCGGACTTATAATCAATTAAATTGATATATTGCGATCACACAATTCCTTTTTTATGGTGTTGATTAATGTTTCATCTCACTGAAGCACTTTTTGTTTCTGAGGAGGTAATGATATGCGGCAAAAACGTAACGGGTTTTTTTACTACTTTTTTATTCAGCTGGATAACAAACACTCTCAAGTAGCACATCTACAAACACAGTTTAAATATATAGTATCAACAATTTACTGAACTTCACTTTCTCAAATTAAGCAGTCAGAAGATAAATGTCTGAAGACCTTTTAGCAATTTTAGGATTTTGCACGTTATTCAACAGCACCAACACAGCCGTCATGATGTATTGTGTAGTATTTGATTTATTTACTGCTTTGATTTTGACCTCCTAAAGGTCAGCTCACAAATCACATGAAGAAGAGTAATCGTCAAGGCACATGGTGTACATGTATTGGTACATGCGTAACCTTTCCTTCGAATACGGATGTAAAGTAAAGGTGTTAAACTGCCCAAGAGCATCAACAGATTTGCGTTGGTAATATCACACCGCAACCTTGTTGAAGATACTAAAGGGGTCGACGTCAAGAACAAATGCAATCAATTCCATAAACAGCACAAGTACTATCCACTGCAACCCTGAAATAAATCATTATACTGTTTTCTAGTCGACCTCTGTTATGTTTAACTTCTTTATACAATTTGATGTCGTAAACATGTTCTATGCCATATACTAGTATTACATCTGTGAGTGAGGGATTGAGTTAGATGTAGAGTAACATCAGCAACACGACGGCTAAATTGCCCGTAGGTATGTACAAGTATGTCTCATTATCAAAGACAGTTAAATTTTATGTCCAGTATATTTTTAATATTTATTTTCGACTTAAAGTCGCTATATAAGCGAGACTTGGCTGAAGTGACATACAATATAAACTCGGGTAAGAAGAGTCTGACTTATTCTGTAAATGGCGGGTGCTTCAGGTAGAACAGGACATGCGGGCACTTTTCGTGAACACATGTTGTCATCACTGATTTTCTGTGATCAATTCATATAGTAATCACCACTGTTTTACTTTTTACGACCAAGGGAATCTGATTCGGCAGATAATCGAGACTGATTATTCTTTGGCGTTGACATTTAACATTTACATATTTCTATAATATTTTTTATAAATGTTGTTTGAAAGGTCGTTCAGTGACGCCACTAACAACGAATCATGTGGCATACACGCATGTAACTACCGAATGACTAGCTTATATTAGTACAACATCAGTATATCTGCGACATATGGGTCAGTCGTGTGTATCAAGTGAGTGAGTAAGTGAGGTTTTTTTTTGTTTTTAACGCCGCTTTGAAAAGTTCGGTCGTACCAGCTTAATGTGAGAAAGAAAGTGAATAAATACAGGTCTTAGATATTTATCATTTTGGAACTCCATGAGCACAGGTATGGTGATGATAAGCTAATTATCAACATCAGAATCCCACGATCTAAGGGTCATGACACGCCTAACAGCTTTAAATGACGTGAGGTGAGAAGAAATGGGGCTTAACGCCGCTTTTTTTAAATAATATTTAACTCATATACCGGCGTGCATGCACGTGTCTGTGGCTGCGGACTTGTATACGTGCCGCTGAGATAACATGCCGCTGTTTAGCATGGATACCTTACTAACATACATTTTATCTTCCCAATGCCAAGCGCCAGGAAGGGTAACAACAAGTACCATATTGTAAAGTCTTTTGGTATGACGTACCAAGAAGATCGAACCACGTTCCGCTCCTCGGACAGACGGGTTTTTTTTCCAGTACACCAAGAGGAGGTGCCTTATACGACTGACCCTGTGTTTTCAGTGATTCACTTGATGCATAATCAACAACATATGGAAGGTGCAAACAGTTATAAATGTGAAAACAGTGAAAATGAAACAGTGATGTAACATACAAAAGTACTGTGTTAGTTCGTCGAATTCAAACATTAGTATTGTACACATTTCTGGATCACCATTGTTAAATACGCCTTCGAAATGTAACAGAACACACGAGGTAAATCTGAAACAAATGGGTGCTTTGCGTGCATGCAATTTGCAAAGTCTAATTCTATATAACCTGTTTGTGTTCACATTTTTGAATATATTTGAGATACATAAAGATGAGAACGAAATGATTCCTTACATCCGTCGGAATTCCAGTGCTTATAACATCTCACGTTTGTCATAACAGCCCCTTGGAATGAGTTGTTACAATGTGTGTCATCGTGTGACAGTGTGTGAAAGTGTGTGACCTGGCTATTGTGTGACAACGTGCTCTTAAGTCGTAGATTGCTGATTGTGCGCTGCCCGGCTCCGGGCTTCATGATATATGGCTTTCGTGACCGCTCGGTTCGCCCTGTCTGAAGCCTGAAATCGTTATGTTATACATCCATTAATACCACTTGCCCGAGCTTTTAAAACGTTCAAATACTAAGAAGAGAATTCATTGACGTCAACTTTTTTTATTATAAGGAACACAACGTTTCGGAGTATGTACTTACTCCCTCATCTAAGGATGGAGGAAGGAGTAAGTTTATACTCCGAAACGTTGTGATCCTCATAATAAAAAAGTTGACGTCCATACATTCCTTTCAGTGTGTGTATGACTTCTAAATCCCATTCATAGAGTTATCAAATATTAATATGACCATGTGTAGGTTCTGTCAGGCAATCAACCACGCAACCAACCAGGCAGTGCTATAAGGTATATGTAGACGTGTATATCCCCCTGTACCTCGGTATGGTACTCTTGCATTTTCTTTGTATCAAAAAAGTGATTTTAATATAACTGTATGTTTAATCACAGACACCCTGTTGCGTGCCCCACACTATATTGTCGATGACAGCTGACCTTACAAACATAATATTTGCAAATGAAATGTAAAGTGTGTGAAGGTAAAGCATGAGATGAGGCTGAATACGATGACCAGCAGCATTATACCAGGCTTAGTGCATTATACCCTGAATAAAACAATAACTGTGTACACTGGTGCCTCTATCTGTACGTGTTGACATATTCCAATGTGAAGTAAACAATTCAAAAATGACCTTTATGCAGACATAATAAAAAAGACTTCTTTGTTACATTTATCATTCCAACAGCCTTTATCGAATAACAATCAAATGTGCGTTTGGATAACAGACCTTATCAAACACTCTTTCAGTACTGATAAGTTCGCCTTGATCTTCGAAGGTCATTAACCTCTGGTTTCTCTATCTCACAAGGTCTCATAGTAATCAATGATGAGGCTATCCGAAAAGTACAACTAAAGACGTGGCCACTGGCCAGCATCTGTTACTAAAGAGGGGATCCCTCACGTATGTTTCGGAATGTGTTAATCAAGTTTTGATTAAACGTTTGCAGCTTTCGACAATTCACTTACGCACATATGTACGTTCGGTGTGACAATGTTCGGTACAGTAAACGGTTCCAAAAAGCATGAGGTCGGTGATTCAGATGTAGTGAGGGAGTTTGACGTCGCTTTGAACAGTATTCCAATTATATCACGTCAACTTAGCTGATGTGGGAGGAAAGCCCGAAGTGATGAAGGTTTTTATTAGACGTTCATCACTTTGGTGAAACCCGCGAGCACAATATTAATACCATAATGGTGCCTTCGACCAGAGACAAACACTGGAGTATATGTTACTATCTATACTAAACAATAAAGTTATGTTATCGTGAATATTTGGGAATATTTTTGTTATGAAAACTGAGCACACAATTTCATAAATACATCCCCAAAACTATTCCTGATCCCTACATTTTTGGTGCAGGATATGTTATCAAATATGTCATTATTTATGTAATACGCGTCATGGCGTGTTGTCCTTAGTCAGCATAACCACAGTCATATGTGTTGTGCTGGCAGTTGTCGACACGCTAATGGTCAGTTCACTCACAGTAGCTGAACACAAAATTACCGATTCCATAATTTCCCTTTCCTCGTAGGGTAGATGGTTAATGGACATCATTTATGAATGCCTGCGAGTTCCGGTGGTTCACTATTTGTCATAACCTTGTGAGTGCTAGCTTACATATGTTTTTAAAATGATAATCGTAGCAATAGCAGTATCCCCTTTGGTACCTCGTGTTCTCCTCGGAAACATACTGAGTGTTTTCCGATAGTGATAGTTTATGTTGTTTGTGACTTGTTTGATGCATGTCATCGTGTCCCAATTGCGTGGATCGATGCTCATGATGTCAATCACTGGATTGTCTGGTTAAGGCTCGATTATTTACAGACCGCCGTCATATAGCTGGAATGTTGTGGATTTGTTTGTTGTTTAACGCCGCCCTCAGCAATATCCCAGCTTTATGACAGCGGTCTGTAAACAATCGAGTCTGAACCAGACAATCTTAGGACATAGATCTTCACAAATGGGATACGATGACATGCATCACCCAAGTCAGCGAGCCTGACCACCCGATCCCGATAGCCGCCTCTTATGACAAGCATTGTCGCCTTTTACGGCAAGCATGGGTTACTGAAGACCTATTCTACCCCGGATCTTCACGGGTGTAAATTACATGTATGTATCCTGTGTTGTCGCAATGTAATATTCTAATTTCTATGAAACATGTTTCTGTCTGAGTGATAACGATGCCAAGGTTTTATCTATGCATATCGTGTTCTTTCTCGAGTAATTACACATATGGACCGAAACATGCCGCCGAAACACAGAATAGATCACGACGGTCGACATTCAATTGCTGTAGCATAAGGACACCTACTGTCAGCAGGCGGCCTCCTATGTTCCACGTAGTGTGCAATGTATGCACTTTTCTGCTTTTCATGTATTTTTCAAAAGAGGAAAGGGCAGCTTTCGATTAATGTGAAGAGGTATCGCGCTCATGTTTTCGATCGGTCTGAGTTTCCCACAGCGGTGTTGTGAGACTGGTGATGTGGTGGTCACGTCACATCAGCGACACATCAGTCATGATTTGAATATACACACCACACATATAGTCGGCCCATATACTCAGATGGGATTTGGTGGGTGGCAAGTCAAGATGGTTGCCAATGTTAAGTGCGGGTGTGCGGGCCTGGGAGTGTGTGTGCGTGCGTGGGCCAGACGGGGATTGCCTAAAAGTCGGGCCGGGCCAAAACGGGCCAAAGTTGTATTGGCTAATTTCTCCATTATCGGCGACCATACCTACATATTATTGATGCAACATACACATATGACATTCCTGAACAATCACTATCCAAGAACTTGCACCATTATTACGTGATTTGGAGTAAATCGGTCGAAAACCAGAAAGTGGAGCTGTGTGTTAGCGTCGCTGCTCTTGGTGATATGTAAAAGAGCAATCGGTAGATGAAATAGGATTTGAAACTATTCAAATACTTCTAGCTACAAATTTCCATCCGTCGGCATATCGTTTGCATTTATAGGATAGTACCATATCTAAGTAAATATCGCTTAATAATGTCATTGTTCATCGTATTTAAAGCAGACACGTTGGTTAAAGTTGACAACTTCTCCCCATACACTCAACAGTCTCACAAGTGTTCGGTCCGACTTGGCCCGGGCTGCCAAAGTCAACTTAAAACACACAGATGTATCATCAAATTATTTACATCTATAGATTAGTATTATATCTACCTATATACCACTTTATAGTGTCTCATGTCGCGGTACTTAAAGAAAACAAGGTGCTCAAAGTGAAGCCCTTTTCCCTCTCCATGCTCAACATCAGTCTCTATCAAATGTGTTTGGTTTGTGTTGGGTCCGACTTGGCCCGGGCTGTCAAAATCAACTTTAAACACACAGATGTATCATCAAATGTGTTTTCATCTATAGATTCGTATTGTTACTACCCATATGCTACTTTAAAATGTCTCAGCACATCGCATTGAAAGAAAACTGATCCGTTAAATTCAAACACTTTTACTATATTTTCTTATTAAGGGAATGTCTGTCAGAAGTGTTCGTTCCGACCTGGCCCGGGCTGTCAAAATCAACTAAACCTCACAGATGTAACATGAAATGGTCTCACATCTATCAACTGGTATAATAGTGACCTATATAACATTTTATAGTGTCTCAGATCGCGGTATTTAAAGAAAACAAGGTGCTCAAAGTGAAGCCCTTTTCCCTCTATATTCTCACATAGTCTCTGTCAGAAGTGTTTGGCTTGTGTTAGGTCCGACTTGGCCCGGGCTGTCAAAATCAACTTTAAACACACAGATGTATCATCAAATGTGTATACATCTATAGATTCGTATTATATCTACCTATATACTACTTTAATTTATTATATCACAGTACATCGCATTGAACGGAAACAGATCCGTTAAAGTCAAACATTTTTACTGTATTTTCTTAAGAAAATGTCTGTCAGAAGTGTTCGTTCCGACTTGGCCCCGGCTGTCAACTTTAACCACACAGATGTATCATCAAATGTGTTTACCTCTATAGATCAGTATTTTATCTACCTATATACTACTTTATAATGTCACAGAACGCGGTACTTAAAGAAAACAAGTTGGTCAAAGTGTAGCCCCTTTTCCCTCCACATTCTAAACATAGGCTCTATCAGAAGTATTTGGCTCAATTATCATTGTTTCCATATCATTATAATAAACTTGTTTTAAAATATACTTGTTATAATGTGCCTTCTTTGTATGTTGAAATGTACTTGTGTGCATATATTTTGTAGTTTTGTATTGTGTGATATTGCCACTGTTCTTCATGGAATGTTACGCAATACATATCTCATCCTAAACATCTTTGTTGTCTGATATTGTGTTACAGTTGTGTACGGGGGCACGGTTGGCCCAGTCGCCTTATGCGCTACAATTCGCTATGCAGAGCTGTCCCTTGGGCACGCCAGAAACCTATGACAGAGTGTTGGAATCCCGGTTCGCCCCGATTATGTTGTCAAAACTATACCGTGCTCGTTGGTTTCACCAAAGTGGTGAACGTCTAAGACCTGCATCACTTCCTCCCACATCAAGCTGACACGCCGTGATATAACTGGAATTATACTATTCAAAGCGGCGTTAAACCCATCTCCCTCACTCATTACTCTTGTGTACGGTTTCGTTTGGTTAACTGGGTTTGTGTTGTGATTACTTCCGGTTTAGATTTGAAGTATGTTTTGAAGAATGTTAATATGTTCAACCCAAACATCGTGAATATATCATGCAACCGAATTATTGTTCAGGAAAATAATTGCAAACTACAGGCCAACATGTTGATTTCCAATGTATCCAGAAGCAAAGAACTTATACGGGTGTATAATCTCTGCAGGATGTTAAAACAACTGTCAATACAATAAACCATGCAGAACCGTAAACCGCCGTATGAAACGGTATGAATCATACTTTACATACAGTGAACTACTTGAAACTGTGCTCAAATCTGCAAAGCAAGCACCATGCATGTGACAACTAATTACAAATTTCTGATATCAAACCCGTTGTTTTGCCTGTGTTGTTTATTGAACAAAGTCATGCTTTATAGAAGCCTGGTATTTAATCGTGTTGAACAATAAGTTGCAATAGCAGTGTGAAGGGAAAAAGCTTGAGTGCGCGTTACATGTTTGACCTGATCATGAATTCCTCCCTGGAACCATTCTCACTGGCTGCCTGAATAACATAGTATTACGATACATTGCAAAGGTTGTGCGCAATGGAGCTATTCGGGTAAGGGAGGTAATCACGCACTTTCAGTGATAGAGCTTGCATAAGATACTATGTACAGTATTGCAAGGTCACGCGTGATAAATATAGAATACTAAACGAGCTCCCGTGTTATACCAATTTTATGAAACGAGTGAATAGTTCTGGTATCTGACGAGCGAAAGCGAGTCAGATACCACAACTATTCACGAGTTTCATAAAATTGGTTTACACAGAGGCGAGTTTAGTATTTTATTTATTACTGGCAATTTATAACGTTTTTAGAATTATACTGTTGAGTGTGAATAGGCTGATCATGACACCTACACGTTCCACGGCATAATCCAATTGAGTTTAACACAGTAATACTTCAAACACGTCAAAAGTTTAAACGTATGAATTTAATACCATACAACGGTCCACCTTTAAAATTCAGGCGTGCGTTCCACAAAATTATCGTAGCGTTAAGGTTATCGCAACTCACATACTTTATCTTAGACCAACGACTGCCGTTGCGCTACCGTACGATCGCCTTGTGGAACGGGGCCTTGCACCTCAAAGTTTACAATAACGTCACAATACCCGATGACGTAATTTGTGGAATTTTGTTGCAAGATCCTTCGGCGAAACAATGCCACGTGACATCAGCCTAGGAACAAGGTTGCTGGGGTCATTGAGTGTGCATAAGCTCCTCTCAGTGAACTATCGTCACCACAAGCAATGTCGTTGAATAAGCCAAGGGATGTTGAGAGCTTTCAATATTTGTTCGTGAAACGTGTTCCGAGAGTACATAAGCACGCGTTTTGGTATTACACAATGTGTAATTCAGCTGTATGTTTATTAAACGGGTGATCTCTTCACGGGCAAGTAATAAAGTTCTGTACTACGCATGTAGCTAAAGGAGATATTCACTCTATGCGCAATTGTTTATTCTTACAAAATATAGACATGTCAACTTTAGCGAAAGGAGATATACACACTCCGAAAAAAGAAACGCACACGTAGATTTGTAGTAAATTTATTGTACCTATTAAAATCGATGTATTTAATTTAATATCATAGATACAAATATGAAATTTTGGAGTCCAATAGTCACATGTTGTCGTTGTACAAAAGCATTGAAAACTGCTCATTGTCATGTCACATAAGGCCACAAGGGTGCGCTGAACTCAGTATCTCGTGTGACCGCCCTTGATGGCAATCACGGCTCTGCATGTCACCAGCTGTCAATATACAAAACAGAATAATACATCAAGATGGCAGTTTCCATGTAAAGATTACGTATTTCTAAGCAACGTAAAGATACATATATCTTGATATTGTACATATCTTTAAGCTGCTTAGAAATACTAAATCGTCAAATGGAAACTGCCATCTTGATGTATTATACTGTATTGTATATTGACAGTTTGTGATTAGTTGTTACCAGATGGCTCCAGCTGGGGTACCAGACGACACACTTTCCAACAATGGGGAACAGGGTAAAAAATGTTTAAATATGTGCAGGCTGGTTATCATCGAACTCTAGCTGGGCTAGCAGACGACGCACCAGTCTAAGGTGTATTGGAAAAAAAACACACACAATTAATTCTCAACCTTATCTAATGTTAATTCAACAATTTATATTCTGTTAATAATCTCTCATAATTCTGTTGAATGGTTCTGTACATTCTATCAATGTTTATTTGTACAAAGCTGTTTTATGTATGTACAGAAGTGAGACACTAACAAATTATTTCTGTCTGTCTACAATGAAAACCCAAAAAATAAACCGATCACACAAAGACGCTTCACCTTGAGCTCCTTGTTTTCTTTAAATACCGCGATCTGGGACACTAAAAGTGGTATATAAACAAATATTATACCAGTTTATAGATGTGAATAGATTTGATGTTACATCTGTGAGGTTTAAGTTGATTTTGACAGCCCGGGCCAAGTCGGACCCAACATTAGCCAAACACTTCTGATAGACTATGTTGAGAATGTGGAATGAAAAGGGCTTCGCTTTGAGCACCTTGTTTTCTTTAAATATCTGAGACATTATGAAGTGGTATATAGTTAGATATAATACTAATCTATAGATCTGAATCCATGGCATGATACATATATGAGGCTTAAGTTGATTCTTACAGCCCGGGCCGAGTCGGGGCAAACACATGTGACAGTAAACGTGCTTGACTTTAACGGACCCTTTCCTTTAAATGCGATGTTCTGTGACATTATAAAGTGATATGTAGGTAGATATAATACTAGTCTATAGATGTAAACACATTTGATCATACATCTGTTGGATTTAAGTTGATTTTGACAGCCCGGACCAAGTCAGACCGAGCACAGACCAATCCACTTCTAATAAAGAACGTTGAGAATGTAGAGAGAAAAGGGCTTCCCTTTGAGCACCGTGTTTTCTTTAACTACTGCAATATGAGACACTAATGTGATATATAGGTAGATATAATACTAGTCTTTAGGTGGAAAAAATGTTTAGTAACATTAGAAGTGCTAAGACAGTTATTAACACGTGTCGTGTCAGCCCTATGACATTCGCGAATATCCACTTCCAGAAAACATCCTGCGTTGGTTTAACATGAATTCGTAAAGGTTAATTAGGGATGCCCAACACGCTAATCAATGAAAAAAGAGTAGCCAAAACACTGTCATGTCCTGCGCAGGACATCACATCCCTACACGCTAAGGTCGGTGAGAAACCTTTGCATCAAAGAAAACACACCGTCAAGACACTGACTTTTCTACAAGGACTCGCGGTATGTAGTCTTAATTATCAATTTATTTAATTGTTGAAGATACATTTTGATTCAAACTCAATAAAATGAGAAACACTATACGTTTATGTACATTTTAGATCTGCCGAGATATTATCCTGCAATCCATTTCTAGTATTACCCACTGACCCGGCCCGGCCCGGTCCGACTTTTAGGCAATCCCGACCAGATGTCAAGTAATGACTGCTGCATGTTGCTTGATTTCTGTCGAATACCACGTCCTTCCAGCAGTGAATAACCACTCTTGAATCAGTTCACAGGATACCGAGCAAAAACAGACTGGAATGTCGATTCAGTGTTGTGGGATCCCATCCTAGATTGAGCTATTCCAATCACAGTATGGGTATCGCTATGTCCATACACTGTCCACATCATTAGTGATGAAACACGCTGAGATACAGCTGGGAATGTTCATAAACTTCTTTTATGAATTGTACAATGAAGTATACCTTATCATTTTCTGCTCGAGTTACGTCCCAATCATATGTTTGTTTCGGTCAGTGATGTGACGGACAAGCTGTTCAAGGAGGCGATTACCACCAGCTTACCCACACACTTCATGCAAACAACACATACAGCCCAGATCTGGTGCGCAGCGATGGTAAATATATCCAAGCGTTAGGTGTGAAATTGTATTTTCCCATTGAAATGGAAAACAACTTCTGAATCATAGAATAGAGTTGAATTTTTCAGTCGCGAAATGAGAGGATTTGGGCAACCTTGATCCAAACAGTTTGGAAAATGGACTCTCCAGGAGCGTCAACCGTTTTTTAGTATGGGTGGATAGAAGTGTTCAGTCAGTCAATCAATACTTTATTCAGTATGAAGACCATTGGCCCATATACTGTTCAATAAACAGTGATGTGGAATACATAGTTGTTTGTTTTTAGCGTATGTCTAAGTTGGTATTTCTGCTAACCAAAATGTCTTATTGTTGATATAAATGCGATGTTTATTAATGCGGGCAAAGACCACTCGCATTTTTCGCATTTAATTCACGCTCGCGTTAATTGCACGATTTACAGTATACAAATAACAGTTTACAAGAATGGTAGAGGCAAAATACATAATACTAAACATTGTTTAACAAATACTTTCTTCTTTCATATGCATGATAAATATACAGGCATAGACAGTGTCTCCAGGAGATCAGTTTTCGTCATCAGTTCTCGAGGTCATTATCGTTTGTAGAAATTATCTGTTTAAATGTAATAGTATGCATATATTTACATAAGTTCTACATGTCTTTGGTAGATATTTAATTCTAATATGCATCAAAGTAGCACATACAAGTCGAAAATGATATTCGTCCTTTATACCTCGATCATCTACAGGACAGTTTCTCATGCATGTATCGATTTTTTGCCTAACTTCATTATTTCTTAACCGTAATAGTCCCCCTCTTGACTTCACAAAAGTATTTCGAAGCTTTAATTCACTTATTGCATAAGATACTTTTCTGGTTCAAACTTTTATATTCTGTATAAATGTTTTATCTTGAACTGTTACTAATAGTAGATATTCAATTTTGATGAAACATAATAATAGCACAATACTTCAACATACGTAAACATGTTTTATCTCCAACTGTTTGTGACAGCCTAACAAAACCCAGACCATGGGAAAAAAGAGTAGATATCTAACATTTAAAGCCCAAATATTGTACCCTGCATAATCTAAATGAAGTAACATGATGTACGCTTTTGGGGGAGGCGGTCCTCATGCATTGATAATAATATGTTACACCAGTATCCAACGCTGTGAGCTGAGATACATTGGATATTGGCAACATTCAAGATACGCTATAGCATAAGGTGTTTGAAGTCCTATTTGTAAGAAGTTTTGACAAGCCAGTATGTGGACTGTATTCAATTTAGGCTCGGATTGTTAGATCTCATGATGAATGAAGGAAGAAAAATGTCCACTGAAAAGTTGTAGATGCTGTGCTCATTATGTCATTCAGCTATAGAAAATTGAATTCATTCTACTTTTGTCTGTCCTTATTATTGTGACCTAAGACGAAAGTTTATACCAGAACGCTATCTTTTAAATTATCATGTACCTGCTTTTATTTCTCTCCTCTCTTCAAAAGATGCTGCTGTCATATTAAAACCGGCTATATATGTTAAAAATGCAATTTCCCTCAGAAACAAATTGTTAAACATGATCTATATCCAAATATGTAAACTACTTATTTGTAACTCTGTTGTATTTTGGCCGGAGGCTTTACATGCAATAAATATCTTTGACTTTGACTCTTGACTGTAGTGTCATGATTCCTGCTTGTTCTTGTTTATCAGCATCATATCTGTGTTTTTGGTTTCACTGCAGTGGTAACTCTCTACAAGCTGCATTATTTCGGGCTTTTCTCCCATATGAAGCTGAAATATACCTGAAATACTGTTCACAACTGCCTTAGCCTCATCGCACTCTCCTGTGGAGATACGGGTTAGAATTGGTATTCACCACGCCTGTCGCAAGAGGCTACAATGCTTGTCGAAGGAGGCGACTTACGGAATCGGGTGATCAGACTCGCTGACTTGGTTGATGCATGTCATCGTATCCCTATTGCGTAGATTGATGCTCATGAAGTCAATCACTTGATTGTCTGGTCCATTATTTACAGACAGCCGTCACACGTGTTGAGCTGGAATATTGCTGTGTGCGCCGTTTAACAACACACAAACACTCGCTAACTATCCTGAATGCAGGCATTTACATGAGAAAGCATGAGGCACGTTGAGGCAGATACGGTATTTTACCGCCGCTTCGAAGTTAATCGCCATTTGTGGTACTGGTAAACCAGGCTGCTGAACACAGAAATACACAGTGTCTAGGGCATCAGTTCCCCAGACAGTGTGTCTAGGGCATCACTTCTCCAGACAATGTGTCCAGGGCATCAGTTCTCCAGGCAGTGTGTCCAGGGCATCAGTTCTCCAGACAGTGTGTCTAGGGCATCAGTTCTCCAGACAGTGTGTCTGGGGCATCAGTTCTCCAGACAGTGTGTCTAGGGTATCAGTTCTCCAGACAGTGTGTCTAGGGTATCAGTTCTCCAGACAGTGTGTCCAGGGCATCAGTTCTCCAGACAGTGTGTCCAGGGCATCAGTTCTTCAGACAGTGTGTCCAGGGCATCAGTTCTCCAGACAGTATGGCTAGGGTATCAGTTCTCCAGACAGTGTGTCCAGGGCATCAGTTCTCCAGACAGTGTGTCCAGGGCATCAGTTCTCCAGACAGTGTGTCTAGGGCATCAGTTCTCCAGACAGTGTGTCCAGGGTATCAGTTCTCCAGACAGTGTGTCCAGGGCATCAGTTCTCCAGACAGAGTGTCCAGGGCATCAGTTCTCCAGACAGTATGGCTAGGGTATCAGTTCTCCAGACAGTGTGTCCAGGGCATCAGTTCTCCAGACAGTGTGTCTAGGGTATCAGTTCTCCAGACAGTGTGTCTAGGGTATCAGTTCACGAGTCAGTGCGTCTAATGAATCAAGTGTAGAGTTGTCCTATCAGTGTGTCAAGTTCATCAAATACCGAGCCAGTGTCTCCAGTGGGTCTGATACAATTGTCGAGCAGTTGAGTTAGTGTGTCTATAGCATCAGATCACGAGACAGTGTCTCCAGTAGATAAGTTTTCGGGGATCAGTTCTCGAGGCAATGTGTGTCTGGTGGATCTGTTTCAATTGTCGATTTCCAGTGTCGGTGTGTTTAGTGGATCATTTGCCGAGTCAGTATGTTTAGTGGAGTAGTCCGTGAGTCAATTTGTCCAGGGGTCATATGTTGAGTCAGTGTGTGAGGTGGATCACGTGAAGAATATATATCTTGAGTCAGTGTGTCTTGTGGATATATCTCAAGTCCGCTGTGTCTAGTATGTCTAAAGGATCAGAGTCAGTGTGTCTAAAGGACCAGTTGTAGAGGTAGTGTGTCTAGTGAATCGGTTAAGTGTGTCTAAAGGATCAGAGTCAGTGTGTCTAAAAGATCAGTTGTAGAGGTTGCGTGTCTAGTGAATCGGTTAAGTGTGTCTAAAGGATCAATTGTAGATGTTGTGTGTCTAGTGGATCGGTTAACGAGCCAGTGTGTCTAGTGGGTCAGTTATCGACCTTCTGCGTATGAAGGATCAATTAACGACTCACTGTGTCTAAAGAATCAGCTGTAGAGTTAGTGTGTCTAGTAGATCACGCGTCGAGTTGTTCAGTGTGTCTTAGGGTCAGTGACTTGTGGATCACCTGTAGTGGTGTAGTGGATCAGCTGCAGAGTTCGTGTGTCTAATGGATCAGATGTAGAGTTAGTGTGTCTAATGGATTAGATGTAGAGTTAGTGTGTCTAATGGATTAGATGTTGTGTCAATGTGTCTATAGCTAATGGATCAGTTGTGCGTAAAGTCAGTGTGTCTAGTGTTGTTGTTGTTGTTTGTTAACGCCACACTCAGCAATATTTCCAGCTATATGACGGCGGTCTGTAAATAATCGAGCATGGACCAGACTATCCAGTGATTAACCCCGATGACAGCCATATTAATCACTCTAGTGTGTACATTATCGAATCTGGACAAGACAAACCGAGGCTGTGTGAGCTGACATATACGCCACTAGAGTAATGGCACATATCAGTTCAGGTGACAACTGATTCAGTATCACTTATTACCCGTGAAGATCCGGGGTAGAATAAGTCTTCAGGAACCCTTGCTTGCCGTAAAAGGCGACGATGCTTGTCGTAAGAGGCGACTAACGGGATCGGGTAGTCAGACTCGCTGACTTGGTTGATGCATGCCATCGTAACCTAATTGCGAGGATCGATGCTCATAATATCAAGCACAGCATCTCTTTGGGTTTTCCTTCCACGTATCCCGTGCGGTGTTAAACTCACTCTCTCATGTTAAACGTATACCTTTTGATTTGTTGAGGACAAAATAACTTCTCTTCAAAATCGGCAGTAAAGGAACAAGGCGATGCACGGTGGAAAACGGTATGTATTCCATTAACGAGGTATGATGTAGTTTATCCGAGTGGACCTGAGTTCTGTCAAAGACTAACAACACAAAGACAATTGGTGCCATCTATTTCAATTATTTAATAACGTTCATATTGATACTGGTAATCAAGGATAAGTTGACCCAACTCACTAAACGCGTCTGAGACAAGTAAGCGGTGCACAGGATTTGGGCAAACATATTTTGTTTGTTTCAGGTAGAGAGGGCGTTCGCATGTTCTGCACGTGCAGGTCATGACGACGACATTGACTACGCTCCCGTGGACACACGTCTTGCTCTTAAGACTATTAAGAGGTCGGTGTGACTAATGCTGTGATTATCCAGTTATCTCAAAATATATCAACAGTATGCTGAAACCCCTACACAATCACACGGGATTATATATATATAATCTTTGAGTCAATTATCACTACTTTAAGGTCTCAACCTTCTGAATCATTTGATGAAGGACATGACACCATTCATTATTGCTCTTTGGGGTAAAACGAATTTCCATTTTTACAGCAAATGAATTTCCTTCGTTGTAACGACACCCCTTTCTGGACCCCATACATAGTCATACGTCACGTCGTTTATTGTCAACTCAAAATGCAGCAACTTCATCGGCACTTTAATGTACAAACAAGACTTACAATTGCATATACTGTATTGTTTGGGACATATCACAGATGTGTCGGACGGAGGAGGGTGTTTGGGAACAGTCATCTATATTGAGACGAGGCTATATATCACCAAACATTACGATGGGTTCAGGTAACGGTCATGTACAAATATACAACGGTCATATCTTTGATGAAAAACTACGTGGACAAGTTTGTGTAGTGTCATGGAAAAAGTAAACAAATATCAGGGATGGTCTCAAACACGATATAACGGGGAGGGTAGTATTTGTTTGAATGAAGTCACCGCCTACACACCAACACACCCACTATACATGCATGATAGGCATAGCATTCATCACATTCACATACGTACCGTGACGATCCGGGTTACAATAGCTTTTCAGCAACCCATGCTTGTCATAAGAGGCGACTATACTCGTCGTAAGAGGCGACTATACTTGTCATAAGAGGCGACTATACTCGTCGTAAGAGGCGACTATACTTGTCATAAGAGGCGACTATACTCGTCGTAAGAGGCGACTATACTCGCCGTAAGAGGCGACTAACGGGATCGGGTGGTCAGGTTCTCTGACGTTGTTGATGCATGTCATCGTATCCCAAATGCGTGGATTGATGCTCACGATATCAATCACTGGGTTGTTTGGTCCAGACTCGATTATTTACAGCTGGGATATTGCTTATATGCGGCGTTAAACAACAAACAAACAAACATTAACACACACATACACAAGGTCACTCGTTACACTCCAATTGTTCACAATTGTCCCGTTCATACTGATATCCTATGAGTTGTAGGACCATTACTAGCACCAGTAAATAACAACCACAGTTTAGACACAACGAAACTATAAGTCTGGATACACTAGAAACCCTGAGACATTAACAGACAGTCCCTTCCAATCACATCTTTCAGCACTTCCAGCAATAGTATTGTCAATGGGTAACCGGGTGTCATAACGGACATTAAATATACTTCAGCCTAATCACATCTTTCAGTCTTTCTGGCAGCGGTAGACAACCCACTGTGTTTAAGAGACGTGTACCCAGTATGTGTCTCATCCGGAAGCAGCAGAGCTCCTGGAGAGTTCTCGCATTGGACGCGATGTGTCTCATATACCTGATGGCCATGTTTCCTGGAGTCAACATAACATCCTCATCTGTTGTCATAGTCTCAGCTCCCGTGTTGCAGCCAGCGTTGAGAAGAAGACAGATAACATCCCACAGTTTCAAGTCGGTTGCGAGTTGTAAAAGTGTTTGACCATCACAGTTGGTGACACTCAAGGGCAGATTTATGGCAACAAGAGCATGATGAGTAATGGCGTATGACCTGCTACGTATAGCCACGTGGAGAATGCCATTGCCGAACCGGTCTCTAACATGGGTATCCGCTCCTCTGGTAATGAGGTATTCCATTACATCCAACATACAGTGCGAGGTAGCCTCAAGGATTGGGCTGTTCCCAAAGTTGTTCACAGCGTTAATATGAGCTCCTTTGTCCAACAGCAACATACAGATATCCACACATCCCAACCTGGCTGCTAGATGTAGCGGAGTGTTGCCGCTGTTGTCACGGACGTCCACGTTAGGGTTTAACGTCAGCAGGTACTCGCAAACGCCAGCGTTCTTGCTGTGTACTGCAGTGTGGATGAGAGAAGCTCTGTTGAAACTATTCACAGCATATGCTGAAGCACCGGCTTCAATGAGAAATCTTGTGATATTCAGATGTCCCTTGACGACAGCCATGTAAAGCGGTGTCCTGTTGTAAGCATCCCCTTGTCGTACATCCACTCCATCATCCTCGACTAGCGACTTCACGACGGTGAGGTGGCCTCCAGTACATGCCACGTGTAGCGGTGAAAGCGCAAGCCCACGTGTAAAGTCACCAGGACAATTCACACGTGGTGAACAGCCCATAGATGTTAGAGAATTCATCTCTTCAGACGACCCGTACTCAGCTGCTAGACACACAAGAAAGTCACATTTAGTTCCACCCTGGTCAGTGGTCAGTGGTCAGTCCGCAGTTCATCTAGCCGCTTCCCCTGTCCCGTCAGTAAGCAGAATTCGTGGAATGGACACTTTCTATCAATGAAGTCAGTTCGTTGCATTTGCAGTTCTGCCCCTGCAATTGAACGGTAATAATTTCAGCATGACTATTTACCCCCAACGTTCGTGATATGTCGCTACACGCTGTCATATTTCCTTTGTAATATCACTTCTCGACTTGGTACACATGGGACATGCATTTGTGGCCATCACAACAAGCCACAATAAGCCCTGTAGCGGAACAATATTAGGTACAGTTGCACAGACATGTTTCATATTGTTTGCTCGATCAGGGCTACGTGTATCTCCTTATCAGCCCCAAACGCCAATCAATGCCATCCAAGTGCCATAAGCCTGTACGACTATACAATAGCTTGAATAGTATTGCAATTCACTTTTATGCGTGTATGAATGGCGAATGTGTACATGGGAGATAACTCCATCGACCTAACAACTGCACACAGAAGATTCCAATAACAATTACAGGCCTGAATTCAGCGAATTCAGAAAAGTCATTCTAAGTCAAGCACGACTGCGGTTATTGTTCTTTTGAAATAAGGTGACATATATCCTTCTTGCATGTGGATAATGAAAGCAGTACTTGTTGGAGAGTCTTAACGCCCAATATAACAAGGACTCTGTTAAAGCTTGCTTGTGTTTTCTGCATCATCAATTTCTTCATGAGCTTAGCATAAAAACTTGCTATTGTTACACAGTGCGTATGCGCACATGGCTGGGGATAACTACGCCCTTGATTATGCTGTTAATGAACTTGGGATTAAGTATCATTGATTTGGGTTTATTAATGCCTATGCAGCGTAAGGGAAATAATGAGGTTTTGGACATGAGTGTCAATGTGTCATTTCAGCATGACTCTGGAACAGTATGTGTGTGTGTGCTCCCGACTGACTCCCGCTGAGAATTATTATAGGTCCCGAGCAACCTATGCTTGTCGTTCGAGGCGGCATAATTGATCGAGTGGTCAGGCTCGGTAACATGGATAATTGCATGTCAGTGTATCCCGACGGTTTGGTTCGTTGCTCATAATATCAATCACTGGTTTGTAAGGATCAGACTCGGTTATATACAGGCCGACGTCATATTGCTGGAATGTAGTTCGACTTTATACAACAAGCAAACAAATAAACAAACAACACATCCGCGAGTGTGATGGGGCGATTCCGTGCCACACTAAGGTTTATAGTTTTTGTCATAACAATGTACTCGCAGACCTCGAATATGTTTCTGAACTTTAAACTGAGTCTTGTTGAAATTATAGTTTTTGTAGTTCATATTATGTAATAAGCTTCAAATATAAGATCATGTGTGGAAATTTGCACAAATAAACAATATGACAGCTCGAATACGTTTAGAATATTGTAAATGTGGGTATAAAACAAGTGAAGCAAGACCTATGTGAAAGTAATCAGTAGGTGTGATCTGATATACACTCAGACACACCCTGCAGCAATACACCCGGGGCGAAAGGGAATCGGGTCTCTAAGCCCAAACAATATTCCATTATCAGAGCGTATTATATTCTGAATCCGGTTTGTCAGCACGGTGTTGTATGTTGGAGAACTGATTGACCTATGTTTGGTGAGAGAGGGAGTGAGTGAATGTGAGAGTTTTATCACGGCGGGGGACACCAGAAATGGGCTTCACACAATGTTTGTTTCACAGCGTGAACCAGCAGTATAAGATGTAAGTTATGTTTACCACGTGTGAACCAACGAGAACAATACCGACAATCCAATGACAATAGCCATCACCAATCAGAGATCCGAACCCATGATTATATAATTGAGGCACGCCTTAGGGATGGACCTCTTCACCGTGAATTAAGGCGCCTTAGAAGTCCAGGCCAAGTATCAGTCTCTGTACAACCACGGGCTGCCCTACCATCACCACTTGATTACTTGTAATGTCAGGAGCGGAGTGAGACAAGACAAGATTAGTATTGCTGCATAAATACATCGGGGATCCGGTGGAGACAAAACATGCTAAGTGGGGATATTTGCTGGATGTGTGGCAATCTGCAAGGTTTTCCTCAGAGCTATGATTCTGTTGAAGTCTTGGTTCGTTGGGGGTGATATAGAAAGCTGTTTTATTGCATGATATGATAGCATAAACCAGGTTTAATTGCCTAGTTATTAGTGCTTGCTTATATGTTCCCGTGTAAGGAGAGATCAAGCAGTGTTGTAGCATTAGTTATTAAGAAATCAAGGGCAAGTTCTTGTTCAATGTATATGGGATACCCGTGCAGAATATGTTCAAAGAATCACACATTATTAAAATGTGTGACCAGGCCGATTGTTTATCGACGTACTCATCTCATATCATGGCTCATGTGTTCATGTTTCCTTAAATTGAAACAGGAAGTGATCTCAATACAAGGGAGACAACTCTTTTTGCCCTGACGGAGGTGTTATGTTGACACTCTGCTGAATTAACTGCACCCCTTTTGCTGACTGAACCGATTATCGACGATTTTCACTTATGGATGTTGAGTTACTGTTACGTGTAGTTTTCATCAACAAGGTTGTATGGAAGAAGACGACCCCTGAATCAGTTTGAAAGTGATAGTGAGGTGTGTTTAACGCCGCTACGAAAAGTATATGAGTTATATCTGCTTGGTGTGCAGACCTGAAACGTTTACTATGTATGCATGTAGAGATGATAAACCAACAATCATCAAAGCAAATCGGGTATTGGAACCTCTGTCATACGTCTCTGATACCCCTCAGGGACGCAGCTCTGCTCGATGAATTGCTGGACTTAAACGAGTTAGGGACAAAGCTTCCCAGGTTAGAGAGATGAGTCACCATTAGGTGTGCATAGCATGCGTGGGAGCATGTAATCCATTGTCATTAAACACAACAAAACCAGATCATCTGTTCATCCCTTTAATACAGTTAACAAAAGAGAGCGATCAGGAATATCACTGACATCATGTTGTATTACAATATCTTACAATTTTAAATTTTCACAAATTGGAAATAATGTGTCTTCATCTACCCAGTTTCATAGTGGCTACATGTATTGAGCATATGTGCAACTTACCGTGCATGGATGCTGTAATGTTACGTAGTGTAACAAATAGAAAGATATTAGTTCATCCCACTAACAAATCTGGCGTTGGAAAGATCATTGATCTCATGTAATGAAACCACCACTGTTTAAACCACCAAAATTTACCAGCCAACAAATGTTACCGCACTTAAGTATGTAGAATAATTTTACGATCAATCCCATACATAAATATATATAGAAACAATTTGAACCTTTATTTGACTTGGTTAATTCATTATTGGTATATTTAACCGTTGGAGGCGCATAACGTATTTTATTCTACACTTGTCTACAATGTCTTTTCTGATCCCTCTGAGATGTCCAATACCAAGCTTATCCTAATGAATAGTACACAAAACACTGTTGCAGTAACGAGGACTAGATTAACCACAAAAGCCCATGTTCAACATACAGACAATGGTACTCAGAAACCCTGAATCAGCTGTATCGCCAGAAAGAGTTCATGCTCATGTACTGGTAATTGTTTTGGCATAATACCCTCTACAATCAATCATTCTCACTTTCTTAACGCACCTTGTCAAATAATTCATTATTCAGTGTTTCTAAAACAAATCAGAAAAAAATATTATTCAAACACTGGATAAATATGCAATAAATGTCAACATAATCTGACATGTGATTTAAATTGAGTGAAAACAAAATGCGAGAATATATTTCTTTCTTAAATTACTCATTCCAGCTTTGCCTGTACACAGTAACCTAATCAAAACAGGGAGTCATATATCTGTAGGAATACCTTCAGTTCCATCTACCAAAAGCAAACAATATTGTGTCACAAAATAGATATATTCATGTTAAGGTTTGAGTTATATTAAACTTAAAAGTATTTGTTACAACAGTTTTAATTCTCAATACACTGTATTGTAATATATTCGTGTTTTGCACAAACATATAAAACGTAGCGATGAATGGTAATCACAGATATTCATAGCTTCGTTCAAGGTACTCAAGTAGATAAGTGTATAGAAATATGGAAAAAAAGTCTCAAATAGTCATATTGTTTCCCATTCAGACATCTACAACGAGATCATTGGGTAAACACAGACACAAATGATAAAGAAGTCACATGAAATGCCAGTCTTACTCACACGTCTCCCCAATCACTCCTCGGACGTGTGTTGCAGTTGCCAACATGGCAGCTGATATAAAAGAATCAGCGTGACCTCTCATGGACGAGACTAAAGGCCAAGCTGCAGTCTCGCTCGAGTCTATTCTGCAACCGTTATTGCGTGCCTGGCTGAAGGTCCAACAACTGAAAGACAAGACGCGAAATGCCGGGTGCATGCACCTACTTGTAGGTGCTCCGGGACGTTGGGTAGCCATAGCCAGATGTGGAATGAAACGTAGACTCCACCTTAGCACAAATATCACCGAAGTTGTTAATTCTGGACGAGAGAATAGATTCATCTCTGGCGTTGAAGGAAAAGGTCGTCATAATTCCGTCGTCAACCTCCCTGATCTTGATCGGGGGTTGTGCCCTGTACTCTCGGTACTGTTGGTGTATGCTGAACATTTCCTCAATACTACTCTCTTCCTTGGCTTGTTTCAGAGTAGATGAATGGTCCAGAAGAGCTTTCCGCCTTGACGAAAGCTTTTCAGCTTTCTCATCCAACTTCTTCTTTTCCTTATTTACTTCATTCTCTGCGATGCTTTCCATCTCTCGCTCGCGCTCTGCTAGCTGCTGCTTCAAACGACCGAATGTGTCATGGATGTTCTTGAGTAGATCTGTTCTCACGCCTTCCAACTTCTTTGTAGCAGTGTCAAGCGTCTCCTGCTTCTTCCCCAACACACCGGCCTCAGTATCCATCTCTTTGATAGCTGTATCTAGAACTGGAGTGTATTTCTCAAGGGCTTCATTTAAGTCCATAACAAGATGACCATCTTGTTCTTTGTGATCTAACACGGTGCAATCACGACACACAGGCTGGATACAGGGTTCACAGAAGAAGTTCAAAGCTTGTAGCTTGTGTTTGGAACAGAAGCTAACAGTGTATCTCTCGGTATGTTGAACAAAATCTAACAACTGGACCACTCTGTGATCTGTAGGCAATGTCCGGACGTTCTCCTCAGTGGTAATAAAGTTACCTCTGCAGGTCGGGCAGTGAAGACTGACTGCTGTGGGCATGCCCCTCAACGAGGGCGTGAGACTTTGACGATACTCCACCTCAGTTTGGAATAGTGATTTGATACACGGTAGACAGAAAGAGTGGTGACAAGGGAGAAGTTTAGGGGGCTTTAAAGGGTTCGTGAAGGAATCACGACAGACAGCACAGACTAGAAAGGTCTTCTCAAAGCTCTCCTCATCCAAAACCAAAGACCGTTTGTTCAAGGTGCGCTGTGAATCATACTGGACACCCTTATTACGGAGCGTGACACCTGAAAGGGTAAAGTCAGTTGTTAAAAATAATCATAAAGTTACATATCACTTAAAAATGTGAATTAAAAAATGTGAACTTCACTCAAATATTATTCATGTATTTGTATAAAGTTGAATCAATTCGTAGCATTTAGTGCTCTTTATTTGTTCCTTTTAAACACAATTTCAAAGAAATAATTATCAATGTATTTACATTACCGTATGTGTCTAAGTAATCGCATGATAAACCGATTAGGCCATATGTGTTACATAAGCTGTTATATTACATGAGTGAGTTCGGTTTTACGCCGATTTTAGCAATATTCCAGCAATATCACGGCGGGGGACACCAGAAATGGGCTTCACACATTGTACCCATGTCGGGAATAGAACCCGGGTCTTTGGCGTGACGAGCGAACGCTTTAACCACTTGGCTACCCGATCGCCCCTATATTACATGTCTGCTGATTGTTATGGACAGCGTTTTGAGTGCCTACCATCTGTCGTCTTTATTGATCAATGCCCCAAGTCTCCAACACCACCACAACGACATTAGGCTTCACAGTTGTGACTTTTCCTAGCACTTAACCATGCTACTGAACAAATCATCTTTAAGAATGATATCATGTATACAATGGGACTATATATGAATTCAAGAAATAAATCCCTTTCATAAAGCAGGTGTTGGATAATTTGACTGAAAATTGTCTGCCTACAGCGCATAAATGTATAGACCCAGAAAAGAAATTCACCAAATTAGCATGCTCTTCACTGAATTTCGTGAGTCAGGTGATATTTCTTTCATGATGGCTCAGTCCACAGAGACCTTCATGGAACTTCTAGGACAGTAATTACAGGCACACATGCACACTTCATTGTTATCCATGCATAGTATGCTCTCACTCCAGTCAGTCCACATGACACTGTGGCCCTGCTTGTCACAGAGGTCTGAATCAGTGGGGCTGTAATAGCAGCGAGAATGACTAATAGATACGCGTCCTGCTTGTAGAGAGATGTATACAAATAGAAAGCAACTATTCGCCATGCTCTTAAAGCGCATGCTGCTCTAAAAGCTTCACAATGCAACTGATTCAATGGCGTGTATCCACTGTTGACATGTATCTATTTGCTATTCGTAGCGTATTCACATGGTGCTTAGAATGGAAATGGTATGCGCGTCTAACTGAAAAATAGGCGTGTATTAACACATATTGTAATGTTTACCTTGTTTTCAGATAATCAAATAGTATGAAGAAACCACATTTGGTAGGCTAGCTAAAATAACATGTAGAAAAGATAATGCCAGTCTGTGGCAATTTCAAGACATAAACCATAATCATTCTCTTTAATGTGTTGCTGGCCATGCTGCCTTGATAAAGGTTTAACTTTGATGCTCCACAAAACTTATATACGTATATGTATTACATAGGCAGCACTGGGCATCCACCATGGGGGTCAAACTGAGGGCAACATCTGTTCACGGCCAATGACCAATTCTGATTTCCGACATTAGATATAATAGACCTATTCATATCCGTATTGATCTGTTATTGATGTTGTTAATAGTGAGTGACATTGTGTCAAGTTATTATCCCATATAAATATATCAAAACACCTGACAAAAACTTAGTCTTTTCACAAATAACACTCTGCGTCTCACAGTCATACTGTGATATGGGAAGTATTTATGTCTATTTGGACATCCTGGAAACATAATCCGGGTCAAAGTCAATTTTTGACTATAAAATCGTCACGATGAATTATTTCCGGGGGTCCGGCTTGGTGAAGAGTCAGTATACTCACCTTCAGTCAAAGCCTTACACAGCTCCTTGTCTGGTATATCCTCCTCATCAACAAAGCAGGCTTTGGCCATTCTCAGCTCTGCAGGTTATCTCCCTTTCCTAGAAAGAGGCAGAGAAAATTGTCACTAGCATGCGAGAACTGATATGTCTACATACAGTCAAGCCTTGTTATTCTAGACGTCCTATCAAGAGGGCGTCAAGAGTCAGCACGACTCATTTCACAAAGGATGTTCCACCTTTGTCGGTTACAAAATTGTCCAGGTTAACGAAGGTTTACTGTAATATCTACCAGTATGCTGCTAAGAAGACTACGATGACATACAACAGGATGCACACTATTGATGAAGTCTGAGAGGGGTCATGCCACATGCACAGTAGTTTCAGGTGTAGAGCCCGACAGATCAGTATTTCACAAACATGGAAGCAGATATGTGACCTTGTGATTCTGCATCAAGGGTCATAGGTCTGATTCATATCTACATGTGCACTTGATGCACAGTCAGAGAATGTTGGTCACAAACACACATAGGGTCTTCCCGGACTCAACATTCTGAGTCCTACACGCAAAAAAACTTGAGAATTGACAGCGTTTCCTAATGGATGATATCGAAAAAGGTATGGCTGTTAGAACCATTTAAACCAATTTAGTTTATCCATGGTAGCCAGATAGCATAACTGTAAAGCTTCACATGTACTGAAACATACCATCTCCATTTTCTAAGGGTATCAACCTGTTTAAGAAATCCCTTTGGTCATATCCCAGAGGTTGGTCAATACGTCCTCAGACAGTTCATGGGTCGTTCCTGCTGGCTATCACCAACAACCAGGGTGACATGTAGAATACCGAGAACCTACTCAGCGCGTAATTGCTCAATAACTACTCTTTCTATTATCAAAACATTGCCTGACGTCACCTTGTTATTTATAGGGTACTACTATTAGTCAGCGATAGAAATTGGGACTAGTTTGTTTGTTGTTTAACGCCGCATTCAGCAATATTTCAGCTATGTGACGGCGGTAATTAGTGCTATTCATATAATCCTTGCTGAACTGGCCAAAAGTAAAATGGTATCAGAAGGATAAGAAGAAATGGGCCATTTTCATTATAAGGACTCATGGACATGGACAATGTTAGTTTCTATGGCTGTTAGTCACATGTTCCATCAGTGTCACAGAGGTCTGTAGAAACTCGAACCCTGGTCAGGTTAACCAGAGGATGATAGCATGAGCAACCACGTCGTCGCGGTATGATGACACATGATTAGATTGTGACGTCATTGGTCGGCCCGTACGACAAGCACAGAACACATTGCCTGGCCCGGAACGTCCACGTGGAACGGGCGTTTAGAACCAAACTTGAAAACGTAATGCATGAACTAAAGGCTTCATTTGAGGCTACCAGCATGTAAATATAAACTGTATAACAAAATGGATCGATCAGGTCTCGGTTGCAATTGAAGTGTTTACGATCATAGATGCAGTGAAATGTAGTGATATACAATGACACTTGAGCGAAATCAAAAACTGGTAAACTGAGCTATGTACTCCAGGACTGGCTGGACATAACAGCGGGCATTACCCACTCCCCACCCATATTAACACATACGTGTACACTTCATGAATAATTAAAATATAAAGATATGAACATCATTGATCAGTCTCCATCCCCAGCCCCAGTTCCAACCCAAGACCCAACCAAAGATCCAGCCCCAACTTAAGACCCAGCCCCAACACAAGATCCAACCCCAGCCCAACCTATGCCCCAGACCCAACCCCAACCCAGCCCAAGCCCAGCCCAAGCCCCAACCGAACCCTAGCCCTAGCCCTAGCCCCAACCCCAACCCAAGCCCCAGCCCCAACTCCTTGAGATATCAACTATATATGAAGTAAATCATGTCTGTTTTATTCAAGATAGTTGTCAATAAAGTGTATATGCTTCATGGCCGTACGAATAAATGTTACCTGCTACACAAAACGAAACTGATAAGAAATCAGGTCTCGGTTGCATGTGAAGTATTTACGACCATAGTTATAGTGAAATGTAGAGATTTACAATGATCCTTGAACGATATCAAGACCGAACTCGTACTGTAACCTGGGGACTGGCTGGGTAAATAGAGGGCACCGCCCACACCCTCACGCTTGGTGCACATGCTTCATGCTACTACACTGTACATACGTTTTGATTATTCTTTGTCAAAGAATCTACTCACTTCAAGTAGCCTACATGTATGTCTGCCTTTAATTTCACTGAAACACGAGCCTCTCTCTTGACTGCTTCTACACTGGATCATCCCACGTCAATTGTGCTGTTTCTTTTCGTTTTTGAGCATGACGGTTCATATCCTTGTGTTCGAAATGTTGTAAAACTTAAACCACCAATATCAACATACAGTGAACTACCGTAACGTTTATAACGAATACGCTTATAACGAACTGGGGGATATAACGAACTGTTTTTTGGCCCCAGCCATTTGCTGTATATATGTTTATAACGAATTACGGTTATAACGGACTAAAGTTAGTGGTCCCTTTAAGTTCGTTATAACAGTAGTTTACTGTACATACCTCGGGTCTAAACACAGTTTTGAATACCTTTTTTACATGGCTGAACATGCCACCCTATAGAAGCCAAGGTCCAGGCCCTGCCCTTGCCTAATATATACCAGTACTCCACATTGTTACCTAATATATACTCCACATTGAATGCAGCTTATGACATAGCATAGTAGACTTGCTGGGTGGTATTATTGGTAATAAATGAAGGATTTCTTTGGAGACACGGGAAAGCATGTCCCATGAATACAGGAGGTCTACTCCAGCCACGTTTTTATTTGACGCATGGCATGAGTGTGCCTTTGACATAACACTACAAGCAGGAGGAATACCTGCCCTGCATTAAACAGGTCCGCTACGCTAAGCTGTGAAAGGTTTAAGTGAACGACCGTCAATACTGAGTATTAACACATTAACACGCACACACAGGTGAAATACATGGTGTGGGTGCAAGAATTACATTGATATAATATTATCACATAACACATGTGTTGATATAGATATATTGATTTGGGACACTTAAATAGCGTGGTCTACAATGAATAGAGCGCCATTTCATGTATGTTCCATTTTGTCAATACACTGAAACGAAAACACGGCCTATTCATTCCCACCGACCGCAAACACACATATTCCACGTCTAAATCCAACAGATGATTCAGGGAGAACGGAGTTCAAAAGGTAACTGACACTAATGCACATGGACATTAAAGAAATATCCCCCACAAGAAATGGGATGCGCCTAAATCGTATAATACACGCTTCTTATTATGTATTTATCTACATGGAATCCTATGCTATTAGTAATGAGCCAAAATCAATATGTGTACACATGTACATGTATCAATTAGCATTACGAAAACATAGTACAATCAAATCTATTTAACACATACGTGTATACATTTGTTACATGCATAGGCTAAACATGATGTGAACTTTGATACGCGACATTAACTACTGTAAATATGGTCATAAGAAACTATATTCCCGGCATGGGGACAATGTGTGAAGCCTATTTCTGGTGTCCCCCGCCGTGATATTGCTGGAATATTGCTAAAAGCGACGTAAAACCAAACTCACTCTCTCACTCATAAGAAAATACATACCGAATGTTACATTACACAGAGTTCAGACGTGATTGAAATATCAACCATCGAATACTTTATTCTGGTTGAAGAGTTACCATTAAAACATTCTTATTCAAACCATAGTGTTCACAGTTCATTTTTTCTTTTCATATGCCGTCCAGTTGCGTCCCTTGGGCACGCCAGAAACATATGATTGTGGGTTCGAATCCCGATTCTCCCCGATTATGTTTGTCAGCACCATACCCGTGCTCGTGGGTTTCACCAAAGTGGTAAACGTCTGAAACCTGCATCACTTCGAGCTTTCCTCCCACATTAAGCTGGCATGTTGTGAAATAACTGGAATACTGTTAAAAGCAGCGTTAAACCCAACTCACTCAATCGTATCACATCCACACATAGACAACGAAAACCATAACTGTACCTTGCCGTCATATGACATATGAACAATAGCGTCAATGTCTATCACTTCACAGAAGGACGGGGAGGACATCCTATAGTTGTCCTTGCACCAGTTCTCAAGTGTTCTTCGTACCATGTAGGTTTTCATATAAGGATGAGATGTAAGTATGCACGCAATCAACGGGGCGTACAAAGAGTAATACCATGCTATTGAATTTATGGGGTGTCGAAAAGGACAGACATACAAATTTGAACCGCTCTATTTAGCTGGTTGCATTTATTATCCATACAAGGTACCGTATTTGATGTGGTAAACTGTTGTTCAACATTGCTGATTTACTTCTCTGCACCATTTAATTAAGGTTATTGCGGTAATAATTCAAGAAACGTTTAATCGATCCTACGTCATATTCAATCTCAATAAATATGATCGTGCATTCGTCTTCTATTTGTCATACCGAAATATACCCTTTTCGTGAACATAAGTTGTCATCACTGACATTCATATTATTTTCACCGTTTTTTTTGCGTTTCGTGCCCAATGGAATATTTTTCGGTGGGAAATTGGTAGTATCTGGCGTTGATGTTTTATATATATTGTGTGAGCGTTTTTCTGAAACGTCAAATCGACTTCGGAAAATAGCCAATAAATATAATGCTAAGATGTATTCCCACGATCGGTGCAGTCTGAAACATTGATCAATGTTGATAAGATCTGGTCGATAACTTTCAAAAGCCTGTGCCGTTGGTGAAAAATACATGTGAACGTTTGAACTACAGATGATATATACAGATTATATATACACTGGTATAAATACCCTTTCAACTTTTAATTCTGTCATGGACCTCGATGAATCACTTTAAAGTTCAGCTCCGTAAAATGTCAAACTCAAATTATACTCCAGAAAGTATGTTAAGTACATAAGTGAGAAGAATGTTGCGAGCCAGTAGAATCATGATGGTCATGTACATAAAACTATTTCTTGCTTTAAACTACTTTACATTTCCTTTCGGTAAATGCATGAAAATTAATGATCTGACAGTAACGAATCTGAAATATATGAGCCAAATTAAGCAGAATGAACTAACCTTATTAGATGCTGCTAGATAATGTGAATACATAGCCCGAACCTGCATACCTCCTTTATACCACTTACATCCCACCCACATTACACGACAGTGAGCCATGTTGACACACGCCCAGGTCTGGGGACCACCAGAAAAAGTAGCGCTTGTACGTTGGGCTAGTTGCTTGTGTCCTAGTTGGTATGTTTGCTTGGTCCCTGCCGCTAGTTGACATAGGATCACTTTCACGTTTATTTTCCGCGCACTCAGCAAACGGTAGTATACTTGCAGGAATGGGTTTAGCAATACTTCATGATAGACTTTTGTCGTATGTGTGGTTAGAATTAAACACTACTCGAACAAATTTCCCCAGGGGTATCCAGGGAAGAATACTTTACCAGCATATGAATGGTTGCTGTAAAAGGCAATTAAGGTGTAGACACAGGGTGATCCCAGGCGCTGTTGAGTGTGAGAGGGGGTGTGGTGGCCAGGTGGCTACAGTTCAGTCTTTTCGAAGACCCGAGTTCGATTCCTCATGGGATAAAAAGTGGATTCCTGATATGATACAATTTGCAAGTCTGTTCTTAATGGTCCCGGCTATGATATTGCTGATATATTGCCAAACATGCCCTAAAACATACTGTTAGGTGTGAATTGTATTTGGATAGATAGCTGTTGGAAAGACCATAGCATGCCTTTCAAAAAGTATAAATACGTCGGAAAAGTCAAATATATATATTATATATAGGCAGAATGGTCAACCAACCGCAAATGAATTGCAAAAGGATTCCAAGTTGGCTAAGCGGAATATTGTACACATACGGCATGTATGAACATAGGCTATTGCCACTTGATTGGCTACACACAGTGGATTCTACATAGCCTGCTTCATTCAATCTTGGGGGTGGCGACCTGGTTAAAGTTAGTTGGCTGTTTAACGCCGCACTCAGCAATATTCCAGCTATATGACGGTGGTCTGTAAATAATCGAGTCTGGACCAGACAATTCAGTGATTGATATCAAGAGCATCGATCCACGCAATTGGAATCGATGACATGCATCAACCAAGTAGCCTTTTACGGCAAGCATGGGTTGCTGAAGACCTATTCTACCCCGGATCTTCACGAGTCACCTGGTTAATGTGTTCGCTCGTCTCACCGAAGACAACGTTTCCATTCCCAACTTGGGTAATTCTATGAAGCCCATTCCTAGTGTCCTCTGTAATATTGTTGGTGGAGGAGAGTGAGTGAGTGAGTCTTTATGCCGCTTTGGGAAATATTCCAGCAATATCAAGTCGGGGAACACCAGAACCTAACGACATCTATCTTTGATCAGAATTTAACATGAACACTTCAGAACATGAAACAAAAAATCTGTAGGAGATGGTCATTGTATCACAACTGTAAGAATATCTATCCAGTATAAACTACAGACCTTTAATCAGGGAAGGGTTTATGTTTATGCACGGTCTCCGCGTTCAAAGCTTGAATAAATCCAAACAAAATGCCCGTACGGTCCCGAATGGAAATTTAACGCCTGACTGGCTTCCCCAGGTCAGGACTGGGTCGATACCGAACATCACGCGGTTTGTGAAGCACAACCATTGAGACTTGGCAGTCAATACCATATGCTGGACAAATGCCACACTTATTCCTTTAAAAACATTGCATAACTGAATACACTATAGCTGTATATTTATGTTTTCAAATACGTATATGCGTCTTATTGCTGGCAAAATTATGTTTTTAAATTGTGTTTCTGCGTCCTTGTTTATCTTGATTTGTATAAATGTCAAACATACAAAATAATGATTTTCGATAGTTGGTTGATGATCAACTATGGCTGCCCGCGCGACCTTACTGTTCAAAATAGCTAGGTTAATACCTATTCGAGTCGATCTACCCTATGTGAGCACAAAGCACATTAAAAAGGTCAAGGTCACATAACATCTGTTTCAGTCGACAACTGTGACGTTTTCATTTTACAAATGTATCCAATAATTAATAATATCAGTCTCTATTTATATCAATAATATATATCTACATATAATCAGAAAAATAGATGGTTTTTAAATTGGCAAAATAACAGTGAATAATATTTCCTTAGTTAACAAAGTGAAACTTATATATAGCTCAGCTTCGGTCTCGCTACAGCGAAGCAGACGACATTTTTTCCCCTTTCACCTTCCCGCCAAATAACGTGACGACAGATCGCATGATCATACCTACTGTCGGGGATGTTTCCTACTTCTATTAATATAACGCTCAAAACTGGTCGCTCTACTCTCTATTTGAACAACAGACTTAAAAACGCACCCTCACATGCCGCAGTTGCCAGTCACGTGTTAAAGCGTCTCGCTTTAAATTGTTTGGCCAGTCGGCCGAACCCCACCCCATATCACTCTCCCCTCACGGCGTTTTTTTTTTGTCACGAAATATTTTCAGTACACAGTCCGTTATTGGGAGCAAAATGCTATCAATGATAAAATCAGTCAAAGAGCAGACGACATTCGCCATGGCGATAGACAAATGTGCAAGCTTGACTTTCTCTCTTGAGCGTGTTGTTGACATAGGGCTGATTACAACAAAGTAGTACCATGGTGCAGAGGATATTGATTTCAAACGTTCTACTTCACAAAATCATCCTGTAGTAATCAAGCTTACCGTCCGTGTCCTCATGGTTGCTCGCAAAGAGCAGCTTGCCGCCAAAACACAGAGACACTGTCCTCTTGTGACCTCAACAGAATATGCAGAAAACGTCACAATTTTCCGTGCACCTGCTAACTCGCTGCTTCCTGTATACTGGAGTATCTACCTCAGTGTTGTCACACAAAGAATCACACCATTCACACCTACACCGGTCGAGGATCGGGATACTCAATGACTACATGCAGGTCTCATAGTCATCAACTGACATTCACTAGGCGTGTGAGTGTTAGTAAAACCGTGTCAAAAGAGACCGACCTACCCTATCCATCATGTCCCGCTTTCCACTTTTGTCTGGACACAGCTTGTCCATTGATGGTCCAGGTTAAGTGTTATACAACTCAAAACTGAGGCAGGCAGAGACTAATTATGCCCCCTAACTATCCAAACCAACAAGCGCCAGTTGCCAAAAGCTTCACGAACTTAAATCATTATATTTTTACATCGTCCTTACTGTGAGGCAGTGTCCCGCTATAGTGCGTACCGTGTATCTGCGGTTGTATAATTTGGGGACATGGTTACACCATTACAAGGGCTGAGTGAAAGCGACCGTTTAGATAAATATATAAGCAGCCTATACAAATTTGATCAATATGTCATTTTCAAAACTCAATATATTAAGTAAAAGAAGAACATCTTTATGACATACAGGCTTTTCGTAACTCGTATATCAATATACTATTTATTTATTTCATTTACCCGATAACAATGTCATATAAGGTGTGACGTATATAATAAACTCAGATTATTATGAGTATCATAATACTAATATTTGATTACTTCAATTAAAGAAGGACAAGCGCCTCCTGTCTAGCCTTACTCTTGATTTTACAATTAACGTTATGTGTAACACTAAGACAATGCTGTATAATTAGGGTAATAGCTAACTAATAAATCGGTATCTATCCCTAAATCATGAGTAAGCAGACACACCAACAGTAATTTCAATGACCCGAATAAAACTTGCATGGACTGCCAATTGGCACGAGCCTCGTCTCCCTTAATACATTTAACGTTGTACAATTTTGGAAGATACCCACCTACACAGAATCTACCACACAGATTTCTGGTTTAACTTCGTGCTATCGATATGTTTTAGTAAAAGCCATAGTATGGTCCGAGCAGATAATGAGAAAGTCTAGTCGTGTAGTGTAGACAAACCCTGGGTCAATTGCTCCAGGTCATCAAAAACCTGGCGGGCAGTATTGAATAGGGTGTCATGGCAACGGCTAAATGGCGGCATTGCGGTTCAGTGGAGGTGGATAAGCCTTGCAAACGGTGTGGTCTTGGGCCGATACCCATGATAGATTTTGCCGCATAAGCTGACACTGAAACTGGCCTTTCCAACCAGACCACAAACGAGCACCATTAATGATAGAACACAGTATTAATACGTCTTATACATAATGTTTGATACACTTGAATCCATGGATGATAATTGTGAAACAGTAAAAAGATTTTTTACAAAGCATATCATTAACAAAGCAAAATTGTTCTATGACATTTACAAAACCTACCAATGAAGTAACAAGACCTTTCTTCGATATTTTTATGTTACAGATTAAACAAAGCACCTTGTCTAAACACATACATTCATTTCAAAATGCAAATATACACTCAGTCCTCAGACATTTCACAAGTAAACATTTGAAGTTTATAAAACGGTATATGTACGTTAATTTAAAAGCGATTTTAGAATTTGTCGAGTAATATCACGACGGGGAACACCATTAATGGACATCACAAGTACATTCGGTTAACAAAATCTGGGTCTGAGCCACAAGAAGCACTGGGCTACTCATCTCCTCTGGAATAAGGAACCAGGGATTCCTTTACTGAATAGACATTTTATAACATACGTAATAAGTACCGTGTATGTGCAGGCGTCTGCAAAACATATTGATCAATGATCATATCAAATATACACCAGTTCTTCTTCAATTTAACGGGAAGATTCAGTAGCCAGCTCACTGAGAACGGTAAGGATGTAAAAATGTTTTCATCCATAAACACTTCGATGGAAAATGTTGGCATATTGGCTTCCAGTATTACCGGGGTTGTGCACAGTAACCTGCAGCTGCACCTGATGAAACGAATAATCAATATGTCTGATATGTGCGACAGACATCACAGACATATGATATTCTGTTCTGGTTGCTGATGCTGCGGATTCGAAATTCCCCTACGGATTGTAATCAGTGTAAATATACACCAGCGACACAGACATCAGACGTTTAATTCTTCATAATTTTGCAAATAATTCTATTATCGAAATGTTAATTCCATTCATAAAGTAGGCGTGCGTTATCCCCTGCCAACATCCTTTACTCCATCATTTCTGCAGTATGGACAATACCTTCAATAGATCATATTATTTTTAACAATATGATCTCAAGACTTGTACAGCATGTCACTTACCCTTTGAAAACCATCGTGATGCCACATTGTTGGCTCTGTACATCATGGTAATGATATCCCACTAGAAACAACTCAGCCCATCTCTCCAATGGAAGCCAGCGTGTTTTTCTTACTTAATCAGTTCCTGACGTCAACCGCGGTTCTTTCAAAGTGACCTCGATCCCGAGTAAACTTCATCAACGGGTATTCATGCAGAGGAATGGGATTCTTTGTGTAGCATGAACGAGAGGGCAGCTTCACACATAGAAAGGGGAACAAACTCCCGGAGAAATAATGCATGAGGGTACGGTTCACTGTGACTGATAATAAGGTTACCTGGGAGCGTGGCTGGTGGCAGAATTTCTGTGGCGATTGCACTGGGACTCGATGTAGGAGCTGTAACTGAAGTTGACTGGCGTGTAACCTATTATTATATCAGACGGCATTACGCATGTATTGATAACTGCACTGCAACATGTTCGATGTCGACGTTGTCATGGAGTGAATTGGGTTTTTTTTCCGAAGTTCAGTTGTATCATACTGAACTCTGAAAACAGCATGTGTTGAATGCATTTGAAATTAAGTCAATCTCACAGCTTGAATCCATGACTGTATTTATGAGTTGCATTCAGGGATACATATTAAAGTGCATTGTCAGAGGCAGAATTGATCGTTTGTACGAGTTTTACTCTTAATATGCATTGATCGTTTCTTTTAAAGCTACACTTTTATTGGGTGCAGTGGTATTAACAAAATACAGCTGATTGTGTGGCAATGCTTTCTTGCAATGTGACACACTAAATTAATACTTTCAGCACCTCAGTCCATTTTTAACAAAGAGTAGGCGCATTGCTTTTTCATAAACATTGTGGTTTACGCTAATGTGACTATAGATTATAGGTGCATCGTGATCGTCAAATATCTTCTTTTGTATTGCATCTAAATGTGGCATTGTTTCCCCCAGTAGAAAGGTATTAAATGTGCTCATAAAAAGCATAACGTCTGCTGCCAACCTGGCAAGCAGGCACAGATTGACAACGTCACAGATTGACAATTCACAGATTGATATTAGAACACACATGCATCCATAATATACAAAGTGGCTTCTACAGGGAATATCATATTTAGGTCGCTATAGCTTGCAGTTTGAAAAGTAACCAATGACACGTTTGGACATTCGTTTTTCATTTTTATTAGTAGCTATACCCTACAAATACGTCTTGAAAATTTAAAATATTACATATATGTTTGTTTAATGTTATAAATAGCATCTGGCGTTTCACAGTACGTAAACACTCTTAAGCAACGCCAAGATAAATGTGTCCTTGTTTTCTCTTGAAACTACCCATGCGTCATATCGTTATTATACTCCCATTACCCTAAGGCTGTAACACTGGTGTATTTGATGTATGAGAAGATATGAAGTCACCTCACTCAGCCTAACGTCCTCCACCAACGTTTGACTCACGGCCAACACTATATTTGCTGCAACTAATTTGTCGCAATTATCGTCATAAATATACTTGCCCTTACATCAGTAGCACGTGCCAAAGACACAGCACTAAGAACTGTTTCTAGGTTCCATGTCTGATACGTCGAACCAGAAGGAATTGGTCGGAGTGATGCAATGAGTGTTGACTCAAACAAGCATTATCCTCAAAGAGAATCACTATATTATAAGATAAGTAAACAGTACGTTCTAATATGATGATTAGGATTATCAAATTGTATACTTGTTGGGTTTTATTGTATCACAGTGGGCCTTATGTACACTACATGAGACAATTTAGTTCGAGGTACAAAACAATAGTCTTGCATACAAAGTGGCCTACTCGTTTTGAAATACAGAAACAGTCATTGATTACCTCATCACATGTTATGAATTAGTTATTGGACTACCCTTTCAGTTGCTTCTTATCCTTCTCTGCGTCAGTTACTTTTACCATTCTGTGTCAGTTGCTTCTCATCCTTCTCTGTGTTAGTTGCTTCAAATCCTTCTCTGTGTCCGTTGCTTCTTACCCTTTTCTGTGTCAGTTGCTTCTAATCCTTCTCGGCCAGTTGCTTCCCATCCTTCTCTGTGTCAGTTGCTTCTTACCCTTTCCTGTGTCAGTTGCCTCTTACCCTTTCCTGTGTCAGTTGCTTCTTACCCTTCTCTGTGTCCGTTGCTTCTTACCCTTATCTGTGTCCGTTGCTCCTTACCCTTCTCTGTGTCCGTTGCTTCTTACCCTTTCCTGTGTCAGTTGCTTCTAATCCTTCTCTGCCAGTTGCTTCCTATCCTTCTCTGTGTCAGTTGCTTCTTATCCTTCTCTGTGTCAGTTGCTTCTTATCCTTCTCTGTGTCAGTTGCTCCTTATCCTTGTCTGTATCAGTTGCTTCTTATCCTTCTCTGTGTCAGTTGCTTCTTATCCTTCTCTGTGCCAGTTGCTTCTTATCCTTCTATGTGTCAGTTGCTTCTTATCCTTCTCTGTGTCAGTTGTTTCTTAACCTTCTCTGTGTCAGTTGTTTCTTAACCTTCTGTATCAGTTGCTTCTTATCCTTCTATGTGTCAGTTGCTTCTAATCCTTCTATGTGTCAGCTGCTTCTTAACCTTCTGTGTCAGTTGCTTCTAATCCCTCTGTCAGTTACTTCCCATCCTTCTCTGTGTCAGTTGCTTCTAATCCCTCTGTCAGTTACTTCCCATCCTTCTCTGTGTCAGTTGCTTCTTATCCTTCTCTGTGTCAGTTGTTTCTTATCCTTCTCTGTGTCAGTTGTTTCTTAACCTTCTCGGTGTCAGTTGTTTCTTAACCTTCTGTATCAGTTGCTTCTTATCCTTCTCTGTGTCAGTTGTTTCTTAACCTTCTCGGTGTCAGTTGTTTTTTATCCTTCTGTGTCAGTTGCTGCTTAACCTTCTGTGTCAGTTGCTGTGACACAGTACTTGAGAGGAATATATAATTACCAACTGACCAAGAGGTATCTACTCTACATATCTTGGACATGTATCAACATTAAATCAATGTTCTCATGTGTCTATATTTGCAACATATACATTGAATTTCGGGTCCTTTAAAATAAAAGAAGCTTAAAATTAAAAGATTTCCAGGTAGGTGTATATGTCATCCTCGGTGAATATCAACTCACGCCATTGAATAGCCTCACCATGCATGTGTGAATACGCCACGTATAGATACCAGCAGCATGAACAAACACCAGCAAACTTTGCCAGATACAAACTCCATTGCCACAGATACCAAGCACTACATCTGTTACATCTGGAACTGGGTGATGGAAACTCCCAGTGTGTATTGATTGTATTAGATGATTACTGAGGAAAACACTCAAAGTGATGAACTTGCACTGACTCACATAATGTCATACATTAATGATGAAGAGCGGGTGTATGTATCAATATGCTGCTTGTCTGGGGAGTGCTATGCAGTCAATACACTGTACACACATACTGACGTTAGAGGCTGGTGATATTTCTGTCTTTGATAGTGCGCTAGTCTATATATTTCCCACTGTAAACACTATGTGTCATTGTTGTACTTGTGTTTTCAGAAACATATTTTTATTTACATACATAAAAGTGACAAAGGCCTTTTCATAACCATACGAATCTTTGCTGAAAGCAGGTTCAATTGTACGATTCTGACGACACAATAAACACGTTATTATGAATCACTATCAAATAGTGATTATACCTGGTGGATGGTAAAAGGTCAGCGTATTACTGGCCACTGATGCGTACAGTTTGGAATATTATATTATCATTATATCAATATTATTATGTTTGTTGTACATGTAACATTACAATGCACAAATTCTGTGAAATGTCTAAACAGCTTTGCCCCCTCACATTCTGACAGATGTACTTACAAACATGGTGCATTCAATGCCTAAGTAAGCTTTCTTCGTGCATGGGTGTATGCTGTTCAGAAGCTTCTAGGAAGGTGAGAGTGTATTATGCATTTCACCTTGGGGCTTCAAGGTAACCGTTTAGGATTATATATGTTGTGATCTGCCTCAGGCTGTGTATAAATGAGCTTTCACACAGACACTGCCATGTTTCAAAAATTCAAACCTGCGTTTCTCATTTATCAAAATGAACGTGCGTGTAGTTTTCCACGAGGTACACGAGTAAAAACACATCAAAATTATTAATGGATCAAACATCTACTGGTATACATGCTTGTGTTAATACTTAACGGTACGTGGCTCAAGACAATATTAGTATCGATAAAATAGAGTTGTCTCCCATTGATCTATGTTGAACCACAGCCTAAGATGCAATTACGAAAGAAAGCGATTATGTCAGCATTTGACTGTTCCCCGCTTGAAGTGACGCATTAATACTTGGAGACACGTGTCATGAACCACCTGTATGAGTTTATGTATGGTATATTTAGGCCAAATATTTCTTTTCACATTTGATGCACTATGTATAAGGGCCTCAGTGGCCCAGTCGTTAAAGGAATACGTGCGCGGAGTTGCGTCCCTCGGGCGTGCCGGATACATGTAGCTGTGACGTTGGTTTCAAATCCTGGATTGTATCTAATTATGGTAATTATGTTTCTAGGTTTCTTAGCACCATACCCGTGATCCTGGGTTTTACTGAAGTGGTAAACGTCTAAGACCTGCATCAGTTCAGGCGATCCTCATAGGCGATATCAAGCTAACACGCTAATAACGTTCAAAGCGGCGTTAAACCAAACACACTCACTCACTCACTCGCTTCACGATTTAGTTTATGTGTTTGTTTGTTGTTTAAAGCCGCACTCAGCAATATTCCAGGCTACATGACGGCGGTCTGTAAATAATCGAGTCTGGACCAGACAATCCAATGATTGACATCATCAGCAACAAACCACTCACCAGGCCTGACCACCTGATCCCGTTAGTCGCCTCTTACGACAAGCATAGCCGCCTTTTACGGCAAGCATGTGCTGCTGAAGACCTATTCTACCACAGGTCTTCACGGGTCACACGATTTAGTAGATCAATATTGTGAAATAATTGCAATGCTACAACAGCAATAGGGATGTATTTAAAATGACACAAGGCTGTAATAAATTGCCAGTAAATATTCAGCAACATTTACAACAGCTTTAATATGGGAATGTTGTTTTGTTTGTTTTTTGCGCCAGTTTATGAAACCAACATGCCCCACCGCCTTTATTAAAGTTGAAGGTCCTAGCAATAAAAATTCCACTAACCGATATTTTGCCCTATATAAAAACTCTCTACGTGTGACCCAGTAAGTAATTTCGCTGTACGGCAAACAAACGCCATATAATTGATCTTGGTCTCAGGTAACAGCATCTCCACCTGTGAACTGTTGGCAGAATTCCAATTAACCTGTCCACATGAGTTAGACCACCGGTGTTGGAGTCAGTCAGGTGATATATATATATATATACCTACATGAGTACGTCAGGCTTAACACTGGACGCGACAGATACTGACACACGTAAACCTGGCTGGTCGTCTGCACGTCATGGTCTGCTGTGTATCGGTGTGGTGATTGATGGACGATTTACACCTACATACATGCGCCTTGCGGATGTAGTTCCAAGACCCACATTTCAACGTTTCATCTTGATATTTATCTATATAATGTGTAATAATGAATTTTCAAAATCATTTTGTTCAGACAATGATGAATTCAAAGATGCAAAGAAACAGTTTAGGAGTGAGTGAGTGAGCGAACGGGTTAATTCTGCAGTTAGGAGTTCACTTCTATTTGGAATATATATAAAGGGATATTCATCCTGATAAGCTGCGTATTTGCGTAAAATACGCAAATATATCACCATTACCCAATTCAGCTTACCTTGCTTTGTGACAAATACGCATGCTATTATTTTTAAAATGATATTACATGTATAACAACACTCGTAATGTATCCTTTCTTACTAGCGTACCTGTATTGCTTTTAAGACATTTATTTACTTATCGAATATTAAAGAAGGCACTTCATGAATTCAGCTGCAGTGAATTATGATAAAAAGCCGCTACGTCTCGCTTATCGTCAATCAGACATTTGTATCGCTGTTATGAGTCATGCCACATGTTACATGATTGCGGCAGAACACGACCAAACACGAAATAGAAGTCATCTGAAACCTCATTTCCAGCAGAATTGATTTTTGAAAAATGGTATAACACTACCCAATATACTTGGATAAAGGGAGTACAAATAGTTTGAATGGGTCAAAAACATAATCTTGAGCCCTTGGTTAACGACTCTTCAATGTAGTTCAACCTTTTCAAGACCCTAGACAGTTGGAATTAGCTTCACCCATTGTACCCATGTGAGGAAAGGAACCTGGTTGATCTGTGTGTTGAACGAACGCTTCAGCCACTACGCTACCTTACCAACCACACGAAGAAGAGTAATCTATTAAGGTGAATTACAAATAGCCTATGGGTCCTACACCTGTACACGATTTGGTTTTTAATAATTTAATAGGTGTGTGATGTAAATAAAAGCGTTATCATATATTTGGAGACAAGAAGAAGGACAATTATAGGATTATACTATAGATGTTGGCATATAGATGTTCCATGAGGCAGTGACTGACTGTTCAGGTGGGCACGGGTGGCCAAGTCGTCTAAGGCGCCACTCTATGCCGAGTGGCGTCCCTTAGACATGCCACAAACCTATCATCGTGGTTCAAATCCCGGTTTGTCCTGATTATGTGTTAGGTTTGTCAGTACCATGCCCGCTGAACTGGTCAAATAAGCCCTTTCCTAGGGACATTATGATCTCCATCAAAGCGACAGTCGTAAGTCTATGTTAACGTATGGGAGTTACGATCGCTTTGTGGAACGGACCCCGCATATCAAACATTACAGTTACACAGTAATGTGAGAATTAACTATATACATACATCGTAACGTTCTGGAGGAGGACGAGTGCTTTCTTTATTTTCCAAACTTTCCCACAACCACTGGCGTCAGTGTCGTATTGGGTGTTAGGTAACCCTAAGTGTTAGTTTAGTCACAGGGCAAACATGTCCTCTGTAGGACAAAAACTGTCGCGTCACAACATCGCTTCCAGCGGTGGTGTAATATGAGTTACGACTGTGGCTTACTGTAAACTAAACAATGCCGTTCAAGCATTTAACTTTATTGTATTAAATAACACGTTTTTCTATGACAAAAGGATTTGAAAACTATATTGCACAATAGAATATGGTCCTTGTTTCAAACGCGAAGGTCTGCAAGCTGTCCAACTGCCTTGTTATTGTCTACTTGTTCCCCCTCAATGAGGTATCACATACGTTGGACAAAACTCATGTGTGAGGTTTCAAATATTAATTTAAACTAAGATTAACTCAAAATATCGCAAGCCACTTATGTATGTATAAGTATTTGACCTAACGATAACAAGTGAGAAATAGATAAACACATTTCCCACTGAAGCGATGAGGTTGTCCTCGTGATTTGAAACCTCTGATTAACCAATCAGATTCGTTCATGCCCCCAAGTCATTATAGAATCAGCGACTAATGACGAATTTTAACATTACTTCAGACTGACGTTGTTAGCTTAATGAGAGAGGACAGACAAACGTGGCAATGTGAACCACGCTGACGAACCCATGATCAACGTATGGTGTTTTCACATCAAAGATCATTGTAACCGTTGGCATGAATGTGGATTCGAACCAAAGACATTAGGATTCTGGCAACGGCGGCGGGCAATTCCCGTTGATCCAAAATATTAACAAGACTGAAGTGATTCCATGGTGTTCATTTAAATTGAACTGAATTGCATAGTAACGATGTCGCAGAATCGTAATCCCGTCTTCTGCCTGTAGGGGGGTGCAAATTGCAATTCCCAGGAAATGCTGAGGATGCGAGTTACCGGGAAACTAGCAAGTAATTAGCTGATGAAAAAGTAATGTATCTTCTTTATACTGAATGTTCTCGGGGTAATGCTTAGTACAGCTTCCTCGCGACATGTTTCCCAACATTGGTATTGTACGGTAGCATTTAATCCAATTGTGTAATTGAAAAACGCGACGTAGAGCACTGCCAAGCAGGTAAAGGCGCCTCAGATTATTGTACCTTTCGTGCCTTCGATGTACGTAACACAAGGTTTATATACACGTTATCATCATCACCTGGAGGACATTTAGTTTCCGAATGGCAATCACCATGTGACACAGGTGACTCACGTGACACACAATGTCTCTTTTTAAAGGGCATGTGTTGCATTGAACATACCATGACCTGATCACATAGTTACCATCAGTGGTGTGCAGTCATATATATCAGTGATATGGACATTTATCACCGACTTTGAGTATCAAATGACAGCGGAGCGTGGTGTACAAGATATATATGTTACAAAAACCAAGGCTGAACCTCAGATCAGACATCACAAAAACATAACACATCATAAATGTTCTTCGCGTCAAATTTACAAGAGACACAATATTTTGTTATGGTCTCAAAGCAATGTACTGCCAGAGAATGGGTTTTTCTTTGCTGAAAACAATAGCAAGCAATCACAAACTTCATAGATAAAACATTTGGGTGACCGGTGATATTCACAAGGACAGGCCACATAACACACATCATTCTGCACAGATGTTTGTGATAGAACTGTGTCAGATGTGAAGACAGACATAACGTCAGGGTACAGTACACCTCGAATACATTGATTAACACAGTACGGTACATGTATTGTGAGCCACTCTTTGAGCAAAAAGCATGGAGCAGTCTCCATTGTATTATCATATGTGCATTCTAAAAAATAAACTTCAACAAACAGACAAAAAATGTAACAGTGAAGCATTGTTCCAAATAATGATATTTGTTGTATAATAGATACTTCTTGAATTATTATATATATTTTTTATACATTCATATTGGAAACAGAAATTGCTCCCAGTCCACTAGAGAGTGGTCTGTCATCCGTGTGAAGATTTAATGACTGGTATTTCGTAAGCTAACAGACTGACAGAGGCTGTAAGAGTCCACAAGACCGCGTTCTGAAGCTTTACACTCGCATGCAGTGGTTGAACTTGGCCAGAACACTGTTAGTTGAACATTGATTTCTCTATTTTATTCTATAGTCAGTAATGTGTAGAACAGCTGCTACCACCTGTCTACAAATGTATGTGTCATATAGCAATCACCTAGAACAGACATTTACACTGTATATTACATTTATTCCCCGGGCCACCCTAGTCTGCAATAGTGTTAAAATATATACAATAGATTTGGTAATATTATTAACCCCAGCATGAGAGATAACGATGTACAATAAAACCAAATATAATGTGTGGGAAGATCCTCTAATACTAGGTCACTGGAATACTAAAACATATTAAAAAACGTTTAATGTTGTAAGTACAATATAGAAATTAGGTTAATGTTGATACTCGATAGGGGTTGGACATTTTCTACACAGTATCACTTCTTAATAGATATATCTACAGTCATGAATCGATGAGTCGGTATGTCGTCTAAAGCTTCTAAGGACTGGGCATATGATCAAGTTAAGCTATTTTTGAGCAGAATGTTAATGTTGATTTATGGTACGTCACTGTGATCATATGGCTGCGAAAGGAATGACAAGTGTACACTATGTTTCCCTGGGTGAGGTCTTGCCGACACTCGTAGTAGTAACGTGTCTGCTTTTAACTAGTGAGCTATGATTTCAAAAGGTTAGACTGAATTAGTTGACGTGTAAACAGTATGTAACAATGGCAACTAGATGCAACGAATGTAGTTATCAGCTATCAAATTATGATGAGATCCAGTGAACCTATATCGTTATCCAAGTTACTACTTATGCTGCATCTACTTAACGAGTGTGGGCTGTCTAACACAATGTCACGTCTTGTTGGAATGGTAATGCGGTATCCAAACTTATAACTTTTCACAAATATATCAATTTTATCCCGATAAGGTGTGATTGGGTGAGTGGGAAGACTTTAACGCCTCAGTATTTCATTTACATCACGACGTCAGCATTATGTTTGAGAAAAGGCCGAAAAGATGCACGCTTACCAGACAATCCTACAAACTTAACCAAGGCGATCCGGGATTCGAACACACGACCATAGCTTCCTGGCACGCCTAAGGGACGCAACAGTAGTGTCGATCTAACACACGTTAAATCATAAAACACATCGACAGATGGAATAATAGAAGTGAAAAATACACCTGTTAAAAAGAGATAAAATCATCATGACGATCTCTATAACCAACTTCGACTAACCTGAAGTGAAGCATCGTCTTTAAAAATACAACACGTAGTTGTTTGCCGTCGATATTGATAACCGTTCAATCTGTGTCGACTTGACATGGGTCTCAAAACTGGTTCCTCAAATGAGCTATTGTTGCGTAACTTTGTCAGAGTCTATTGATTTCAATTAATCCCACACTTCTCCATATTTGCTTTCAAAGTGTCACAGCCAAGATCAATGCTTACAGCAGAGTCCCGGACCGGGTGGATGTGAACTTGATTGCGTGACTGCATATTTATTGATTGTTCACCATGTAGCAGACGTGAATGCTCGACACCTGACAGAAACAGACGACAAGCAATTTCCTTCAATGCCAGCGGAATATGAGATACATCCGATAGATACTGTAGAGAACAAAGCGGGTTGTTGTACAGACAATTGCTTTCCATTTGCATGATTAAATATTGTATCGTTAAAAGAACATTATTTTCGACTGATTTATTAATATTTATTTGGTTTTATTTCAGAGAAGACAAAACATTCTCACGACAAAGCCTGGTCTTCATTTGCATATATGAACATCGTGTCGCTACCAGGATGATTAAATTCATCTATTTAGCTTTTGCAAAAGATGAACACATTCTGATTCCGAAAATTGAATATATTTTGAAACACGGCGTATTTGTATTTAACTATCTGTATTGCAGGAGTAAAAAATAAGTTAATATAGTCTGCAGTAGATTTACACTTACTTAAAGTGAGTCGGGAATTTGTATAGATTTACTGTTCGCAGAACTGGGTCGTTGCTAATGGGTCCTCTTCTAGTAATAGACTCGCGTGAACTTACACAATAATTCCAAAGTCCGGTATATAAATCCCCCCAACATGTATAGTATTCATTGGGGTTACCTGCACGTACATGGCTGTACATTTCAATTACATATGTACACTGTCATATACGTACTCACCAATTGAATGGTCGGTCTACAATAAGTGAACACAGAAACTGACTTCTGATTGTATACATAAGGGTGACAATCACGAACTGCCTATCTGTGGTTTCAAAAGCTTTGTAGAAACACTTCAATGTGTGTTGGAAGCTCTTCGGTTGCTGTTCACACCTAATCCTTGTCGTCTGCTCTGAAAGATAGCATCGTCTGCTCTTAGGGTTAAGTGTCGTCTGCTTCAAGTGCAAAACATGTTAACGACAATGCGTTTGGGAGAAGAGATGTTTATAATGTTAATGTGGTTCAATATAATCTAATTGTATTATGAAATACGATAATACTACAAACAATATTAGTTCGTGTCTGTTGTAACATTGAACAGGATCCTATCGCAGAGTGCACTAATGAGGTGGCAATGATTACTGTAGGTCAAGTACAACCAAACATCAAATCTGTATCACAGTGAGAAAGCACAATGAAATGTTAAACTAGTTACAAATATCAATCATGGAAAGAAATCCATATTCTAGAACGCGAAATGGAGGTTACAAGTTCCACATATATACACATTAGAAGATCGTCTTAATCCTACAGAGGAAAAGAAAGTATACACATTAAAAGTTGGATTTGATCAAAACATTAGACACGTTTTCAAAGGGTTACTAGAAAATACATGAAAACAGTCACCGAAACACTGCCAACTTATGGTCCAAAACCCCAACTGTATCAAATAGATCATCAATATCATACATCATAACATCACAAATGAGCATTTCTTGTTTGTTTCATTTTTAGTCACTATCAAACATGGATGTACACTTTCTTTTGCACGGTAGTGTGTGTAGTGACACCAAGTCACAGGGTAACCATACCATATGGCACATTACAACGACCATACAATACAGATAAAGCATTAACGGTTTCATTTTACATGAGAATGCGGATTAATGACAAGACTTGTCAAAGCCTGCTGAATAATCAAGAGAACAATCTGACTTGTAGGCTGCAGTCGAAGCAGCCTTGGGGCAATGTCAGTGGGCGTCAGCGTTGCCTCTCCTGCAAGATCTTGTGATAAATCATTAAGTTTCAACCAACACCACAGAACATCCTGTTTCAAGGTTTATCTCAATCACCTGTACTACGAAATAGTTCTAATAATACTAACCCTACTACTAACCTACATCTATGATCCATTGTCATTTGTATATAGCAATAAGCCGTACATGAACAAAGAAAATTGGGTCGGCGACGGAGAGTGTCTTCAAATGATAGCCAAGGTTTATAGCAACGGTACTTATAGAACAACAAACCATACATTTTAAGACTATTTATGTTTATGTCAAATACATTAGGCACTTCTACTACCTTCCCTGGTGCGTTGTGATTACCTCTCTGTCACCACTGGCGTAATCCAGCCCTAGGGGTACAGTTACATTATGAATGATCAAGATTGTCTCCAAAGAACGTGAGGAATGTATAATTATTCAGCCAAACGGAAAGTACGCTGTGGTAGTTGAATAGTGTACAGTGAAAGCCCACTAAATGTAGTTATGGTAAAATAGGTAGGGTTATGGCGTGCATGCCAGTGTACATATAACAGTCGGTATTGTTATGAGGCCTTGTGTCTGTGTGAGTAGGGCACTCCTTGGTATTGATGAAAACAGGTTAAAAATATTAAGATAAGCATTGTTAATTTGTGTATATCATTTAAATCCAACAATAACATCTGGTATTCATCCAAGCATATATATCACATCTATTCAGAATATACATGTAATGATAAAATTACTACATTAACCATACTGAGATGACTCTACAGAAGATTCTTTGATCGGGTATTTTTCCCCAACAAGGCTTTTAAATGGTAACGTGTTATAATGTGTTAAATTAAAGATTTTAATGGCGTAAAGGGACGCCATTTATAGCGCGTTAGGGCGCCCCAGACAGGGATTATTGATTTCACTGGCACTGCACCTCTCACAGAACAATGGTCTTTGTGCTTTGTGTAGAACACTGTCTGGACTTTGGAGCACGAAGGGTGGCAACCGAGGTGAAAGACTGGGGATGGAAACCTCATTCAGTGTCTTACGAATTTATTCTGTTGAACACGAGAAGACACAATGACAACTTGACAAAATCTAAACCGTTTACGTCAGGGCAATATTTGAAACTTGTCAATAAGAAGACAAAGGCTTTACCATCTAAAACTATAATCTGTAATTGTCTTGTGTAAGTAGATATATCTGAGTTAGACAAGGGTTGGGAGGAAAATATATCTCTCAATACGTATACCAACGTGTGAATTCAACGTGCATGTTTATTGCTTCTTCTAAGTGGCCTTTAACATATTACTTTACTATTTGTTGGAAATTTAGAATGATAAGAACATTTGTAAATATGCTTTGAAATTTCAATACTGGGACTTTTTACAAACAAAGGTAACACTGGATGATGCCGTGACGTGCTAAAATAGACATGTTCTCTCATGTGAGGCTGGATTTGGCCAGTAAATAGGTTAATATCATTTGTCAACACAACTCCTGTTATGACATTTTCAATAGGGGAATTTTGAGAAAGAAAGTTACATCATTCGGTATGATCCTCTCGCAAAATATTTATTTAGGGTCAAAGGGAGAGGTTGACCTGACCTACAGTAAACAGTGAAATGCTGACTGGAATATCACACATTCGTGACAGGAATATCATCCGACCATCCAGCTCGAGGCGATCTGACCAGCTGACCCTCTCGTTGTGTGTTGTCAGATTTGCCCTAAGATACCCCGAAGCGCTCTTATACACTCAATGGATCGATAATTGTGTCTCCTGAGACCTTAATGCGATCGAAGGATGACAGCTCTGAGAGGAGAGGAGACTAGTTATATTTACATTATTAAAATCACAAGCTAAGCGACAACAGACAGTGTGTCAGTGTCAGTCGTTTTAAGAGGATGTGTCGCTCGTATACAGTACTCCTGGTTGTCACATGTGTTTGAATTAAACTGAATAAAACATTCAGACAACGCTCTGTAAATCAGACAAGTATATGCAAAGCACGAGTCATTTCGACAGTGAAAGTCAGCTATGGCGTCAAAGGGTTGATAGAAGCTGGAGAAGAGAAGATGCTTGCAGACAAAATGTGAGGACTTACCGTTTATGGATCGAGTTGAATATGCACGTTTTCTCTGTACTCGCCACACTCACTACTCAGATGGTGTGTTTGTGTTTTGAAGCTTTGTCCCGGGAGCTGTCTGCGCATGCGTGATTATCTGTCAACTGCCGGGTCGTTTCGTTTGACCTATATAGGTCGCCATCTATGAAATCCATATTTTAATATCTATAAATATCTCTTTCATCAGGACTCATATTTGTTTACAAAAAAATAAACCATCCCACAAACTTTCCGTGAAAGTAATAGCTCATGAATAATAGGAAGAGCCATTTTAATGGAATTTTAAAAGTGGTGATTTTCATTAATGCTGCTCTTGAGGCGGACAACGACTCTCCAAGCAATGCAAGAGTAAATAGATACTTTCATTGTAGCAATCCCGAACGTTTATCCACTTTAATCACAGATATTAATATAATGTCGTTTCTCATCACCTGACCAGATTCCTATCATATGAGTGTGGTCAGAAAATGCGTGACTGACAGCGTTTAGAGTTGCGTGGGTTAATTATGGAAATTACTCTTTAAGTTTTCCATGCCGTTTTTATACCGTTATATGGCCTAACTAGATCACACGAAATGTCAAATGAACACTGTTTATATTCACAGCACACGACGAAAAGGATAGATGCGTGAGACAAAAAGGTTGAAGGGTGCACGGAGTGGTTGTTTTGGGTTCATGGGAAAAAGTCAAAGGCACTGGAGTCTAGATTTACATGGTGATAAAGGGCCTTCGTTGCACAAGTAGATGTACCTACCGAAATGCTTTATTTACATTTTAACGATGCGAGATCTATTTGACCTTTTTCTAAGTATAGAGTATAGAATTGTTTTATATGTTGGTTTTACTGAAGAAATAAGCACTTAAGTATCATGTTCCGTAACGGTTCATTACTAAGTCAGGTGATAGCTACAGCCCTATCTAAACATTTACTGACGCGTTGCGATAGACACCCCCAAGAAGGATATCAAATTACACCCGGAAGCCATAAACAATACGTTGTGTCGGGCTGATTCCTTGATGCAGTGTTCATGAAACGATGAAGGTATCCCACTTTTTATATTTGTTATAATGGATGTAGAGTGAGTGAGTTGGGTTTAACGCCGCTTTTAACAATACCCCAGACAGCTTAATGTGGGAGGAAAGCCAGAAGTGATGCAGGTCTCAGACGTTTACCACTTCGGTGAAATCCACGAGCACGTGTATGGAGCTGACAAACCTAGACACATAATCGGGGCGAATCGGGATTCGAACCCACAATCATAGGTTTCTGGCGTGCCCAAGGGACGCAACTCTGCACAGCGAATCGCGGCGCCTTAGACGTCTGGGCCACCCGTGCCCCCTAATGGATGTAGAAAACATATTACAAGAAAAAATTAAGTCTGAGAATATATGACGAGAATTATTACTGGACAAAAAAGTTCACGAAAAAGAAATAAGAACAAAATAATTATTGAATCAAAGCATTGTATTAGTTAAAAACAATAGTTATTTTCGAACAAAGCAATCAACTAACACATAAACACTAAGAACGGTCAGTGATAATAAACAATGTAAATGTTAAGAAACATTTTGAATAATGGATTCCACGCAATGCAATCACTGATACTAACGATACTATAGCAATCGTCATCCTGAAGACATCTTGTTTTAAAAAAAAAAATGAAATGTTTTTAACCGTGTGTAATTAGCACCTGCTATTCGCGGTATGCGCGGTATCTGGAGAATATTCACACGGTAACAGTTCGTGTGCCCTATCCCACAAATCAAATGTATTGTAAGCCGATTTCTCCATCGGTTTAAGGAGTTTCATTGGGTACTAGATTCCTATATATTGTTACAACTTCGTTTGCTTAGATTCAGTGAGAGATTTAGTTTTGGGTGCAGTGTACTATGAGCTGCACCAAGGTGTGTCAATGTTTGGCAGGTGCACCAGGTGAAACTGCACTGCAATGTTTGTTCGGGAGTCATTCCTGTGTAAGTGCAGCACAGGCAATCGCTTTTGTTGCATGGTGCCAGTTCTCCATTTACAGGGTGGGATATCAACAGTTTCTCAACAGTGATACTTTCAGATCAGGCATCATCAGTGTGCGTCACTATATCTGGAAGTCAAATTGTAACGACATTGTCATAACTGTCCTTAGCGCCGTTTGATTAAACAAGTGAAACTGTTTTTAATAATGTGTGGTAAATCACCGAAACCAGCTGCAGAGGAAATACTTGTGTCCGGAGAAGTTGAAACTGGCGGTCCTAAACATGTCGTTCCTGAAGACCCTGGGAGCGCCATATGACTCTTGCTCAAATGTTACAACATCAGGGTTACAACATTCAAGCCTTTAGTGAAGGTTTGAAACAGTGTCATGGTAGACAAGTGGAAGACATTGAAGTTGAAGAAAGTGACTGAAATTACGTCCCATGAAATTCCCTATTTTTACTTGTCCTTAATGTTCACGTGTTTTGTGTTCAGGTGAACACTTGACTTGCCTTTTCGTGTGTTTGTGACGGGTACCACCGGTGAGGCAGGAGGCATGGTACGTATTAGTGTGTTTCTGCTTCACATCTTTTAAGCTCAACTTTTCGCGAACACCTGGCATCATCACTATTTGATAGTGATTCATAAACACATCCTTATGATGCAATCGGAATTGTACTGAGGAAATTGATATTTTGATTTCCATGATTATGGAAATGTTTTTTTCGCTCTTATTTATCTCGTATCTCATTTATCAATATTACGTAGACACAATGTCCCAGTTTCATTATTACAACAAGGCCTGGAAACTGAAAATAGGCACCAGATCATGGATCGCAGACCAGCTTTAAGTCCAAGGGTTAAGAACAAATTAAGGAATGTTACCAATATTGTGTCCATGTGATTTCGATTTCTTTGTGTTGAATTGTATAATTAATACTGTAAAGAGATCGGCGTTTCTAATCTTTTTGTCATCCTGATTACTATCACGTATATTGTACGATTTCAGACTTATAGCTGTGCATGTGCACATATGTGCTTCACAAATAAACTAGTACATGAAACTCAGTCTTCCTTTCGCCCACATGCTAGGCTTTAAATTGATACGTACATTTTCTTCACATGAGAACTTGAGACATCTATTTCTATTTTATTCATTCTAATTGGACCTAATAACTGATATTGCATATAGTATCATAATTTGTATTGCAGTATGCATCCCATCTTTTTTCCAAAGGGACGCCAGTATTTGACCTGGTTGGTATTAATTGTGTTTCTTTTTTACTTATTTAGATAACCATGACAGTCGAGGAGTCTTAGGACGCATGGAATGAAAAGTCGCCCAGGTGGTAACACGAGTTATTGAGGGGACATAACTCTTCTGGCCTACATTTACCTACATTGTAGATTTATACCTGTCTGATATACAATATTGATGTCGACCTGCATGTACGGTGTGTGGACGGTAACATACGTTAACACACATTGTCCTCCTCAGTGTTATAAATAGTCGTGGCACTCATGAAGACGTAAGACACAAAGCATGAACAACATATTAAGTGTACACATTTGTTCATATGTATAGTATTTGTGTTGATTTATGATTTTCAGTATAATGAACAAACATAACATATGAAACATGAAATATACGACATACAATAACAAAAAATATAATAAACTATTTCACTGGTTTACTTTTTTCTGTTTTAAGCTTAATTTGCTGTCATTGTATTTTCTGTACGTAAAGGTAATCTTTATCATAATATAGCAACTGATTTCTGTTTATGTCCGAGGTGAGTACACCTGTAAGGGGGTAGGTATAAAGGGAAGCAACTCTGTTTGTTCTCTGAACAAAATTTTTGTCAAAAGATTTTTTTCCCTTTGTATCATATAGATATTCCTCGAAGCGGTGCCTGACTCTGTTCCATTTTTGATGGTCACGGTTGGCCACGTCGTCTAAGGCGCCACAAGTTGCTATGCAGAGTTTCGTTCCTTGGGCATGCCAGAAACCTATGATCACGGGTTCGAATCCCGGTTTGCTCTGATAATGGTTTTAGGTGTGTCACCACCATACTCGTTCTTGTGGGAATCACGTGGTAAACGTCGCCAAACCCGTCCCAAGTCACTCGGAGTTTCCTCTCACATGAAGCTGACACACTGTGATATAACCGAAATACTGTTTCAAGCGACGTGAAACCAAATTCACTCACCATCTGTTCCCTTTCATATTGCATTACATGAACAGAATATTGAACTGAATCAGTTTTACCGACAGGAACTCTTTTGAGATAACATCAAAGCGACAAATCCATTTACATAATTATAATAATATTCAATATAAGCAACAAAACCATTTCCATAATCATGAGACATTTCTACTGATCATGAAAGCACAGTTGATCGCATGATTGCAACTATGGCACAAGCATGTGTTCATGTGTGTTTCAAACAGCGACAGTTCAAGGTGTTCGTGATAAACTGAGCGTAGGTGGAACAGAAACAGAATAATACGTACCATGTTAGTAAAACTATATACTAGTATCTGCAACATGGATTGATACTTGAATCTTAACTGAGGGGCAAAAGAAACTATACCTCTCAGTTGGTTTTATAAGACTCAAAATAGCTTTTACAAATTTAAAATGAAGTCTACTGACGCTTAGTCACCACTCAAAGAATTATTTTACATGGTTGTTTTGGTTTTTTTTAATATAATGTGACGAAAACCTTTTTGAAATTAAAAACATAATTTCGCATAATACACAAATGCTGATGGGAATCTTAGATATAACCACACAAGTTTATTCAATAAAGGGCCTGAGGCCCCCCCACACATAAAACAGTCATTTCATAAGGTGCAGTACACCAATAAATTTCTGAGCACAATGTAAAAATAGTTTTTTCGTAATAATTTTCAAAACGATTTACTGCATACATGGAATGGCAAGAAATATATGCGTTCAATATTTTACCAATACGTTTTTCTTTCTGTAATAGCAGAGTATTGATCACAACTGAAAAACACCTGAAGATCATCTTCGATTACATTCACACCTTTGTTTTTGCCAAATGTACACAACCTAAGGCTGTGTTCAGTGTTTGTTTGTCTACCAGTTTCTTCTGAAAGTAATTTTCAACTTAGAATATCTGAACCTGGAGAGAGCTGTCCTAAAATGGACTGGGAGATATAACATAGATATCTTTCAACATTTAACATAGATTTGTACTGTTTACACAGACTACATTTGGGAGAAGAATCAACAGATGAATTCCACATTTGCTGTAAATTGTTCTTCAAGTCTGTGTTTAAATAGATGCATACAAGCTTTGACATCACCAACATCCTGGCTTAAAGATGCAGCGCCTAAACCAAATTGGGATACTATGTTTTTAACATTGGTGGCCCATCTTCTTGGCCGACTATCACCAAGAGCCTTAAGCATTATGTCACACTGAAATGGCAGTCTAATAGATGGAATATTTTAGAGTCTACATCAGTATTTGATACCTCTAAACAACCTGTAGGGGATACCTTCCACAACCGCCCTCCAATCATATTGGAGGTTGTTGACGTCTTTCCTTTCGGATAGTTGAACAGACTATTATTTTTCCTCATGAAAAGGTGAAGTCCCCAAAACACATAGCATAAAATAGGAGCAACCATCAAATCAAACATTATTAAAAGGTTTGTACAGCTAAAAATACCAAATCTTCTTTGGGAAATGTTAATAGCTAAAGTGCTTTATTAGCTTGAGATGCTAAAACAGCCTGGACCCTACACCAAACAAGCTCAGGCATAAATGTTAAACTTAAATGCCTGTAGAATGAAACAGTTTCGATGGGCTCGCCATAGTGAACCACCTTGTCCAAAGAAAATAACCTTGGGTGTATTTAAATTAGCTTTCATGCCTGTGCTATCACAGAACAAGTCCAGCGCATGTATTTTCGTTTGATTTCAACTATCTGATAAAGCTGAGACATCATCAACAAACAAACGTGCCTACAAATTATTTACATCGGGTGAAACAGAAATACCTTTAACGCCAACATCCTCCATAAAGAAATACCAGTTTTTAAAATTATGAGCACTTTGGGGCTTAACATACAGCCTTGACGTGAGAATACATGGACATATCTGGCAAAAAACATCCACGATTCTAACACATGCTGATAATTGCAATACATTGACATCTTAGATATCTTATCTTTGAAAATAAAAAAGCTGCTTTTTTCGGCACAAATATACATTTCAAACATGGTTGTGATCATGTGGTTACAAATTCATATCATACCCCAGTCTTCATTGAACCAGTTTATTGTAACACAATGTTACCCAGCCACGGAATACATTTTACAAACTATTGCTGGAATGAGTGACGCTTGCATAGATAAAATCTAATGTTACAACAATTCGCTCAATTTTCAATGACATAACAAACTCGGTATACTTCTCTCAGATTATTATTGGCCTAGTGTATTGGCAGAGTGACGTCACGGTATGTGGATGGGTTAGCAGCTGCCTGCACCAGACACGATGTTTTAACATAATGTCACCATTATATTTAATCTATGCTTCTGTCAGATTTATTTGTGTCTCTCCACAAAAGGTTTGTATTCGCTTTCTCGCCCTCAGCTATGCATCACATGCTCTATTGCTGGTATCAAGCCGTGATCTCACCATTGCTCCGTGTTGCCGTGACATTTTGTAAAGCTGAATATGGACTTTTATTACGGGGGAATTAATGATGGTATTGAGGTGGGTAGTGTTCGAATATTTTTGTTTGTGAGGTTTTGCTTTCTTTCCCTGACTTCTTGTTTTTAATTATTAATAATAATTATAATAATAATGTGCATATCTGTTATGCGCCAAATCCACACCTTGAGGCATACTCAAAGCGCAACATTATTACCCCCGTCAATGGATCAATGTGCACTCGATTTTTATTCTCAGCTCCCTGGGAGTATACAACCCAAGCTGCCTGTGAGGCGCTCGAAGGTTAACAGCCACATTAATATCTCATCCTAGCGGTTACCAATTCACTGTTGGGTGAACAGAGGCACATTTCCAACAAAGGCGTTTGCCTAGGGGACACCAAACGTGCTCCAGTGTAGTGCAGGACCGAAGCCCCAGAACTCTCAGGAGTCAAGCTGCCGAACACCGTCACCCATTCAACTACTCTCTGAGACAGGCGTTTCGTAACCTCACCTGATTTGTTACCTGTGTTCTATGCACTTTCGCAAAATACAGATTTACAAAGATGAACATGAATAACCAGAACACCAATTACACAATAAATACCTATCTCTATCAACGCAGAATAAAGTCAGTGCCAAATAATGTCAGTACCTCAGAATTATAAATAATTTTCTTTTTCCCTTAAGTGTTCATTGTATAACTCAATGCATTATTTTCGCCACTAACTTGCGTGTATCTATCGTGTGTGTGTGTGTGTGTGTGTGTGTGTGTGTGTGTGTGTGTGTGTGTGTGTGTGTGTGTGTGTGTGTGTGTGATTTTAAACATATTTTATTCAGATTGAAAAGGATTGGGAACAAGGTATCCAACTTAGGACTCTCTCTCCATGGTATTTACAAAGCTTGTACAGTAAATCATATACTAGGAAAACAGAAAAGAAGATGTGTTGATGTATGTGTGTGTGTGTATATATATATATGTGTGTGTGTGTGTGTGTGTGTGTGTGTGTGTGTGTGTGTGTGTGTGTGTGTGTGTGTGTGTGTGTGTGTGTGTGTGTGTGTGTGTGTGTGTGTGTGTGTGTGTGTGTGTGTGATATGCATGTATGCAATCAATAATATATGGATGCAGTGAATATATATTCCCTACATCAAGCGTCTTTTATATTTGGTGCAACAGCCTTTATTGATTATTCGATATGGGAAGGAAGACAGATTTATTATAATAAATGATATTGGTATTGACACATTCGACTTTTGTTCTTCATCTTACAGTAAGGAACTACTTATCCCTGTCTTCTGAGTGGAAATCATTCAAGTTTGAGTGCACATGCTATTAAACCACGGTGCCAGTCTACAGATGCTACAGGCTGTGTCATTTTTGTTTGTTTTCCGATCACGTGGTTGTTAACCCTTTAACTCGCACTGAAATCACATACAGAGTGAATATCATTATCGAAGTTTCAATGAATAGTTTTGTTAATTCTAAAACTTACGTAATAATTATAAAAGCGACAAAACCCTTTCCATATTCAATATAAATCTCTTCTAAGAGCAGAGTCGATTGTTCGATTTCGAATATAACATGAGCATGTGGTGCAACTTTTATACTTTTGTTTTTATTTATTAATTCGAACGAATTAGATTCCAAAACAACGTAAACATCATCCTATGGATTTGATTGTTAATTCTAATACTTACGTAATAATTATTAAAGTGACAAAACACTTAAAGTTTCTATATCTCATAGAAATCTCTGCATAAAGCAGAGTCGATAGTACGATTCCGGCCATATCATGAGCATGTGTTTATGAATCACTATCAAATAGTGATGATACCAAGTGTTCGCGAAAAGATGAGCGCATCCTGCCACACATGTGATACCCGTCACAAACACTTTCAAAGGCATGTCAATTGTTCAAAAACACGGGAACATATGGCACAAGCTAAAATTTGGAATTGCATCGGACATCATTTTCTGTCTCTGATGCGTCAAATTTTGAAATGTCCTCCACATGTCTACCATGACACTTTTTGAAAGCTTTACTTAGGCCTTGACTGTTGCAGCCTTGATCAAACAACATCTGAACAAGAGTAGTCTGACGCCTAAGGAAATCTTGGTAGAATGAGCATGCTCGATGGTATCTCAAAAGTTGTGAAATGTAAACACCAAAGGCTAGAGCTGCTATAATATTACTCGACATGAGGGGAAATCAAATTTGATTGGAAAGTTGAAGTCATCCCTCTCGTCATTCAGTCTTGTGGAGAGTGTTTTGTCACTTTGAATCTTTTTGCATAGATCTAAATATGAAACAGCTGAGGCAGTCACACTGGTCTTCTTTATTTCTAGTTCAGGTGGGTTAATCGGTGGAAGGGAATTATCTATTTGATTGATATTGAACGATACCAGACCATCTATATACCTGAAGCCATGGCTTAGCTACGCTTTTATTGTTATGTTGAAGAACCAGGCTGGATTCCCTCCCCATGGGTACGAGGTGTAAAGCCTTTCGTGGTTACTGTTGTGAAATGGCTAGAACATTGTTAAAAGCGGTGTAACAAATTTATTCTCACTCACTCTGACAAGGTATGTCAGCGAACCCTGTACGTATTTGACTGATCTATAAGTGTTCACATACGTAAATATCCCAGCTATACAACATTAATGATTTTCACAGTCATAACAGGGAATATACTTTTATGGGTCTGTTGCCCTAGCAGTGAAAAGGTTAAGCTGCGATGCAAACGAGAACGACCCCAAGGTGTAGTCTCATTTGATTGATCTAATTTTACGTGAGCAGCATTCCGTTTTGTAACAAGCTGGTAGGCGCATACCTCATCTACATCTAGGCTGAACAAATACTCCATTAAAGAAATACCTGTGTTGTGAGCGTGCACGCGATGTCCATATGTAACACGTGAATTCATGCCAGTCAGTTTGTTTTTCCTCGAGCCTCTTCCTTCACACCAATCATTGGTTTCTGCTCTTTTAAAAAAAATCAGATAATGAAATTTAAATTTAAAAGGCTTAATATTTACATAAGCTTATAGGAACACACGGAAAGTGGGATGCAAATAAAAACAACGACAGGGAAAATAAATTCGTTTCAGTTTCAAATGGGTTTAAGGTTTTCCTTATCATATATCCTGAATGTCCTTTGTTTGAGCTTTCATCTCTGAGAGGATATTTTGTTCCTTGATGAATTGAAAGAACGCGTCACAAGGATACGCTGTAATGGTGACTCCCAAATTATGATAGTGGCATATCTCATCTTAAAACTTCAGCTTTATCACCGTATATTTGGTGTAGGTGGTCGCCATTGTTGTGAAAATATTCTTAATGATGAATATATATCTGGATTTTGCTAGTTTTACCTGTGTTGTCATGATTGTACACAGTTTCCTTCTTCTTCTTCTTCTTTTTCTTCTTCTTCTTATATATCATTGACGGATATACACCTTCATGATTTTATCAATTTTGCTTGAATAGTTATTTTTTCTTATTCCAGGTATGATGTGTAAAACCCATTTGTGGTAAAACCAAACTCACTCTCACTCACTCTAAAGCAATACAAAGACCATTTTTACCAACTTTTTAAAGAAAATGACCTCGACCTCATTATGCTTTACCTTGAAATACAATTCAGATGTGTCTAGATTCATGAAACATGAATTCCATTAATTGTGCTTTTGAGTGTGTGTGTGTGTGTGTGTGCGTGCGCGTCTGAGTGTGTGTGCTCGCGCGTCTGTCTGTGTGTTTGTGTGTGCGCGCGTCTGTATGTGTGTATGCGTGTGTGTGCGCGTCTACGTGTGTGTCTGCGTGTGTGTGAGCGTCTGTGTGTGTGTGTTTCATGCTGTATATTGTGCGACATAAGCAGGGATAATTATGTATAAAAAGAGAAATATGACAATTTACCACAACTGTACAGGTCGGATTGATCCTGTCTGCGTCTGTCGGGTTATGTTTACTAAAAGTGTTTACTGAGTCGTGACCATACATTCCCCTCTGATTGACGTGATTTAACCAGTAGTAGTCATAATAATTCAGATATATACATTCACTTATGTACATTGCTCTATTTTCAATTATTTACCTTTCTATCTGTGCAAAGGTCGTGTTTGTGTATTTTATCGTGAAATAACCGACATTAAGTTGCTTCCTGGTGGCTAGTCTGATATTGTTATGCACATACATTTATTAACGTGTACAGATAGTATGAAGTCGGTCATTAACGTGCCAGTTAAGGTGAAGTGTTATGTGAGAACACCTGAAACCTAAAGTTTATCTGAGGTGATTGAATTCACTTTGACAATCCCCATGTTATTTCAAGCGTGCTTCGTGAGCCTCAACAAACATACCCACGCAGGGTTTGATAGAGCGGTTGAGAAACGCACAAAGCTCCAAAACCTGTTTGAGAAGCTGATAAAACGGATCCAGGTGACTGGTGAGAGTGAATACTCCACTGTCGGTTTGAATTTGAAATGAGGTCGTAAAAGTGTTACATTTGAATTTGTATGAGCCTGTATTTATTATGAGCCGTGGTCGACGTGTACATATGTACGTTGACTTTTGTATCTCCGTGCCACCATTGAATTTGATTTAACTTGGATCTTCAATACAGATAATGAAATGCTTGCTGATAAGATCCATTTGAGGTATATATTTGGCGATATGAATATGTCTATGAAACATTTTGGTTAGGCTTTCATACTGGTATTTGTGATTTTGGCATCTCCTTGACACTTCCACAAACTTTCCGTGAGCGCCCGTTGAAAAAACAACTGATAGCTAATAAGGCAACCATAAATAAGGCTAAGAAATGTATCTCACCTGCACATCACAGTATTAAAGCCATAGGTTGATGTAGTTATAGTAAACATTAAGGTGTATGGAAATACGGTTTTGATAGTGATTGGAATATGTACAATGCCTTCAAAGACATAATTCCATAATTAAATTAGGTTAACTGATAGCTAACATGGCAAACACAACTGACCAGCCTATCACAAAATCCAAGCCATAAGTTGATGTCGTTAAGAAAATATCTCGGTGAATAACAATACTATTTTGAGGGTGATTGAATAGCTGCTATGCCTTCACGGATGCATAACTAAACGATAGTATGTAATTGCATCTGCATCTCCTATAAATCTAGGTTACTGTGATCTTCTGTGTAAGAGACATGCATTCATAGTTTACTACTCTAGTTTTTGTTTGGTTCACAACGATCGTAGACCTTGATAACATCCTTCACTCCACATTAAAATGTATCAAATGTGTTTTCCATGCAAATTCTAGCGGTGTGTTTAAACGTCCTTTCAATTCCTTTCATTTATGCATGGGGAAAAGTTTGACGAATAACAAAATCACCATTTATTATTTATAATTTTATTTCAGTACTCAAATAGCGATGAGTACAATAATTATATAAATGTACATAGGTAGTATATACCAAACAGAATGTATATCATCCTCAAAATCGGCTCGAGATCACAGAAATAGCGGCAAAATATTACATATATTACAAAGCTGAATCATCAGTACCCTTATTAACATCATATTCTGTATCCTACATAGTACTTTAAGCTGATATATTGCTGTTAGATGGCAAATATGTATGTCTTAATCAGAGGCATCGCTTTACGAAAATACAGTCTATGCCTTCTATATAACAATAAAAGCTTAATCTTGAATAGAAACAATACTAATTAAAATGTTAACCCATTGTTCTGATCGAACCATTTTCAGCGTTTAGTATTTACGGATGACTCCGATTGCCTAAATCCGTTAAGAACGTGAGTGAAGTGAGTTTTATAGATGCTATATCGTTATCACGTGTGCAGATAATCCCCACTCGCTGTTTTATGAAACGCGATGTCTTGGAAATTTGAAAAAAGTATGTTTACTTGTGATGATACAGTATGACATTGAAATGAAACTAACGAGAATACATTAATACAGGTTTAAGAAACGGGTAAGTAAACTTCTGAAAAATATACTTATGTTACAATGCATAAAATACATGCTGACAAAAATACGAAACCCAGAAGCAATAGATATAATACAAAGATTGCACATATGGAATAGCGAGATAGAAAGTGAGACGAGAGAGGAAAGGTGAAGATAGCTGTACACGGTAAAACAAAACCAAGAGAGACTAAAACGATACAAAATAAACCATAACAAATCTGAATTCACAAGTTATTGCAGATACTGAATGATTTTTTCCTGCTGATTTTTTAAAACAAAAACTATTCTACGGCAAGACTTTACAGAATTTATCATACATGTATTCATCGAATAATTCCACTAAATGAGGTAAACTGATAGTTATTAAGGCAAATACACCTGACCTGCTCAGCACATTATTCAAGTCACAAGTTGAAGGAGTGGAACATCAAGGTGAATGGGAAAATGGTTTTGATAGTGATTGGAATATTTACTATGCCCCCAAGGACATCTTCTGAAATGTAACTTTCTGTGGTTTTCTCCGTAAGAGACAGAATGCATAGTGCCAACTGTAATTTACAGATTTTTTCAGTTCACAATGTTCGCAGGCCCTTATTGGAACCCTTCTTTTTTTGATAATCTAAACTAGCATCTCCTTCCTCTCAAAATGAATGTGTGAAGCCAATTTCTGGTGTCCCCCGCCGTGATATTGCTGGGGAAAAACCGGCGGAAAACCTCACACACTCCTCTCAAAATGCTCGAAAACGAGGAGGAATGTATCTGTCCTCAACATTCCAATGCTTCCCGGAATAAATGCGGGAGCTTGCAGTGAATAAACGCAGCCTATCATTTCTGTACAAACAAACGTCACTTGCGTAATAGAGCACCTAGTCTGGTTAAAGTCATCGGACTTAATCTTGAAACACAATATCCGCAAGATTGGTCACTTCTTGTCGAATGTTCCTCTGTTGACGTTCATCACAGCTGAACTCTACTGCAAAATTGTCCATGGAATCAATGACAACTTCGACCTTCTGAGACAGTACATCTCTCGCTGCCTTGTGACCTGAAAACATACAGCTTATATCCTTTTCTTCCTTGGCATTGGTTAGAGATTTGAGTTGATTCTTCAGGGCCTCGTCCCGTTCCATAACCACTTTCATGTTGTCTTGTAGCTTCTCCCTCTTCCTCCCAACTTCTCTTTCTGTCATCTCATACAGCTCTCGTTCACGCTCATCAATGGTTTCACGAAGACTACAAAATGCATCCTTGATTTTATCGTTGACGTCCTTTTGTGTAGTATCAAGTTTCTCCGCACTCTTCATTAAAGTTTCTTTCTTGGTTTCGAGAACACCTTTCTCAACCTGTATTTCTTCCATGGTAGTCTCCAGGATTGGTGTGTATTTGTCCATGGCTTCGTTAACATTGACGACAATATGTCCTTTGGACTCTTTGTGGTCGATCACGGTACAGTCACAACACACAGGGATGATACAAGGCTCACAGAAAAAGTTGAGGGGTTGCATTTGATGCTTAGAGCAGTATTGAACATCACTTCGGCCCGTTTCCTTCATGAAGGACAGCAATTCCATGATAGTGTGATCATTTGGGAGACGCTTCACTTCAGCTTCAGATGTGATCAGGCCGTCTCTGCAGGTTGGACATTGAATCTTCACAGCCATGGGCATACCTCTGAAAGCAGATGTCAAGGTCTGTCGAAACTCGCCTTCTACTCGCCACATCTGACGCAGACAATCCAGACAGAATGTATGGTGACAAGGGAGCATTTTGGGCATCTTTTCATCCATGTCAAAATTCTCTCGACAGATAAGACATTTCAGGAAGGTGTCCTCAAATCTCTCCTCGTCAAAAATAATATTCTTTCTCCTCTTATCCCGAAATCTGTTAGTAGTGCTCTCTTCGCCATTTTGCTCCTGTTGCTGTTGTTGCAACTCGTTTCGCTCTGTTGTCAAAAATAATATATAGCATTAAACAACATTAAATTTGATAAAAACATTTTTCGGTGCAGGGGTTGAGTTAACATATTATTCCACATAGAATGTACCGCTAGGAAGGATGGTAGTTATTTTCGCGAGATCTGTGGCCACCATCACTCATCATGACGTATATACCAGGTTGTTTGTATTTGTTTATTGTCGACTCATATCGCATTCGCCAAAGGGGGATTTGGTAATGGCGTCGCATGCTCTGTAGAGTTAATGGTTCAGCTCTTACAAATCTGGGAAAACGATGTTCAAGTAAAACTCATTTCCAGTAAAGTAACTTCTCAAAAGGGAAACCTATGTTTACTTGGTAAACATTCTCCTACACTTGTAGGTTACTTATGTCAGTCACAAGTAAACAACATTGCTCTGAGCTGTGACCTAAAGCAAATGTAACACGAAAGGACGGTCGTTTTAAATTAAATTTGGCACACGGGTTCAAACATTGTAACTACGTATTGGTCTTAACGAATACTACGTACAAATGACGAGTACAAGACGGCTTACTTTTAGAGAAAAACAATTTTGGTAGAGTACTTATTTTGGTGGACAACACATTTCTGATTGAGTATTTGATCTGGGTCGTTACTTAAATAATGAAAAGGTTTTCTAAAATGACGTTAACTTTTATTTAAAGGAGATGAAAACAAGATCAATGAACATTTAAACTTAATCTGTGTATGTCTTGCAATCTTATTTGTGCTTGTACAACCAATTCCATATGTCCCAAAGTAGTTTGCAAAAAGATTTTCTCTTAACTAAATGGTCTTAAATTTATGTTGGGTGTCGGTCTTAGACAGGTTCTCATATCATAAAACTTCAGCCTGATGTATGGATACATTTGCAATTAACGTTTCAGAAGACACGGTTATAATAAATCAAGATATATAGTATTCATTGGATACATTAAAACCAAACTTTAGTATATATAAGCCTTGTGCTCTGTTTTCTTTGTCAGTTATGACAATACATATCCAGTGTGAATGACTTCCTCTTTCATCTAGTATTATTAATGTAATTTTACAATTCAAAACAAACAATTCTATTAACTGTTATTCAGTTAAAAATGTTTCTAATTTCCACACGACCTCATTACCTGAGAAACCACTGGTTAAATCCTCTCACCTTTTCTCTCCATCTCCTCTTTTTCAAATTGCTTCAGCTTTTCCTCAAGCTTGGATTGATCGGAAGTGTCCCCTGTTGTCGTCGAGTCTGACATCATAGCGCTAAAGTCTGGTAACTGTGGCCTTGATTGGGGGACTGCCGGAATAGCGTCTCGTCTCGTTCTGAAAACAACACTGACATTGTAGAAACAACCTATAGATGAACTTTAAAACTGATAGACCAATAGAAAGCGAAATGTGAAATAAGGGCTACACACCGTTCCATCTTCTATGGACGTTTTTTTCTACTGAAGGAAATAATGACTCAACACGATGGTTGAATGACTGTGTAACAGGTAATTCCTGTTTGGTGGCTATGTACGCATGTAGAGGTGGTCGGGAAATATGTCGACCAACCAGCTTTTGTTTCAAAACAGCTGAAGACCATGTAATATAATGATACAATTAGAAATTCTAAACGATATTACAAAGGATGGTTGAGCTTTTGTAAAAGGGTATGGTGTTATTGTTACAAAGCTATACCAGAAATACAATTACATGCCACTAGATGTGTATATCTACATGTACATACACCAAAAAGTCACCAGACAGTTCCGTTGATCCTGTTCAACAAGATTATCCAGTAGAGGTATTTGCTGTATATGTCATAAATCCTTCTATAACGAGATGCATATAGTAGTTGCCCAAGTAGGTCAGTGGCCAGCCTAATTTGCTATTGTTAAGTACCTCCCGCTATAATGGTTTTGTGGCGACATACAAAACGTTGTACAAATATCTCCTAAGAAGATATTAAGATAAGATGACCATATCCTCAGAGCTGGGTATTCTTTTTTCATGTTTACTTTGTTTCATTTTGTTAATAGTAAAAGTGTAAATGTTTTTTTTAAACACGGTAAATATCTATTTAGTTTCAAGAATTGAAATGAAACAACAATTCTCAGCAAGTGATTCCTGAATAAGCGTTAACACTTGACAGACATTTGTAAATGAATGAAGCATACAATGAAGATCTAATTAACTTAGCAAGTTTGTAGATGCAATATAGAGGGATAAGAGGAAATGTAGGTCAGTGTAAGTAGTTATATAGCTACCTTTTCATATGTGCTTCAGCCTTTCTAATATCCCCAATATGTTCAGTCAGGTATGAGACAATACGCTTGGAAGCCCATACAAACAATAAAAGTGGTCTTTTTATGCAAGAGACCCCCTTCCATTTCCATAAAATGCGTTCCTTTCAGGCGTTAAAAGTTTCAATATTAATACCAGATACAACTTATATACAGTTCTCATCTAACGCACCAACACTGTATTAGTTTTGGGACAGAGCGTTGTGACTTTTCCGCGCAAGTGATTTTGTGTCATAGTTTCAACGAGTGCAAAGGCTGAGGTGACAAGTGCCTGACAACGCCATTGTGTTACCTTGGTAGGGAAAACGAAATTCTTTATTGTGATTATGTTCACTCGTACCAGAAGTGCAGATATGTGTGTAGTTATTATTGATGGACGCAACATACTCTGAATCTTTGAAATAGCCTCTTTAATCATCTAGTCACCAATAGCAATGAATCAAACCAGATGGATATGGTTAAACCGTCTTGTGTTTTGAAATAAGTTGCGCGTGTCTTCCACTCGTGATGTCCTCAATCAATCATCCCACGATGACAGTGTATTTAAGTTGATACGCATCAGACGAGATTATAAGCTCCATGAATAGGAAACAGCATCCTGTGACTACACCATACAATGCTTTGTCAACGTCATAACCACGATCATGTCTGAAAGGGCACTCCTTTATTTGGAGGATAACTATCCTTAAATAATCGACACAGAGATAAGTTCATATACGTTTGTGTGTCTAGGAAATATGTTGATGTCCTTCATGTGTTTCATTTGGTATGTCCTGACATATAACGTAGAGCCACACAATGTACTCCTTACAATATATACGTTAAACTGAATTGAAACACTTTGCTGTGCAAAGTAATCTTTAATATTATTGTATGTTGAGGAAATATATCTGCTACAGTTGGCATATACTGACGTGCAGTGAGAGACTCTGTGTAGGGAAAGGTGAACTTTGAATTATGTTTTTCCTTTGATAACATAATCCATCTTAAAGATTATTTTTAAAAAGTCAACATATTTCAAATGTAATACTACATAGATAGAGACAAAGTGTGTGCTTATACGACAATTTTTCAGGTAAATCTAATTGACTCAAGTGAACCAACAAGGAACAAACAGGGATCCGACTTTTTTCTAACATTGAATCTCACGGCAAACACAAGACTTACTCGGTTTCTACACGTACAGCCTGACTGAGTTTAATCTAGCTGGGAAAAGTATGGGTTGAAGACAGCCCGGTGTGTGGCTAGAGTTGTCAGACTGCTTCAGCTGTTTGTCTTCATCTCCAGGGCATATGGGAGGAAAACCGCCTTGCAGGTTAATGATGTGTGGTGTATGCTGATCTTTGTAAGCTGTTCATTGCGACGAGTATTTACAAAGATGAGTTTGCTTTGAAATGTCTGTCATGTAAGAGCGCACCCACGGTCCCATTGGTGAAGTCAGCTAACAATAGGTTGTTGTATGTGTTTCTCCAGAAAATCCAAGTAACTATAAGCGACACAACTATGTCCCTAATAACGCAATAATCTCTGCTAAGCTTACTAGAAATGTAACTGCATGTATCTCACGATAGTACAAAATAACCATGATTAACAGTAAATCTTACCAGCGATTTTACCGTTGAACTGTGCGATATCCTTAACACAGGGATTCCAGTCTCTTGACTAGTGGACAGTTCGCAACATCTAACAGATATGTCAACCAGTGTTGTATTACACGTGAACACGTTTTGAATTGTTGCTTGAAGCATTTGTATTTTTATTACTCCTGTGTCATTTCACTCCCATTCAATGTTTATTCAACACATTGAGGTATCCACACGAAACGTTTCTTGGGGAATGTTACCGATCTGAATATCTGCATAAGGTTTACATAGACTGACAATAGTACGTAGGTTAACGTCGTTGGGTATGGTGTCTATGGGCTGTGGTATGTTATTCAGCGGAAGGACATTCATTTGGAGGATTTTGAAACTGAACACAACGCACCAGACAAAAAGAGGAAATTGTTAGGGAATAGCGTTTGAATGTACGTATTCTGGCATCAACCAATGCGACGTCGTTTTGAATAACGAGACAAAAACATGACAGTCAGCATTCATGCAGGGTCGGTCGCATAGATTCTACTGTTTGAGAACCCTCATGTGAATGATATCGAAATCAACGAGTTTAACTGGCATAAGGTTAACACTATTTTCTTCTGTTTTATGAGATTGTTTTTCTATGTCAAGCCTTCATAACTGTAACATGGGGATGCACCTCCCAATAACCTACAGAGTATGTTAAGTGGCCTTGGGCAGGTTGTCATATATTTTAACACTGATGTTCACATAAATGTATACAATATAATAGGGTACTGAATACTATTTTTGAAAATTGCATACAAATTTAATTCTATTTTATACATAACATTCTAGTCATCTTTGTATCTAATAAACAATACAATCAAGACAATGTAGCAAAGACAATACTGTAATCTAGACAAGTGTAGTGAGGACAGTATCACATTAGGGTGTACCGTTAACACCGGGGGAAAATCCCTTAATTAAGTCACATGTGCGTCACGGGATACTTGCGTATACATTTCCATGTTATATATAACGACTACACACATAGCTATCACCTACCTTGTGGTAATGTACGGCCCACAGGGATAAGACAGTGGTCGGCCGTGCGAGCTAGCGCTGATATTCCTCAACGACATGAGCACTTCTGTTTCGATGTCATATATTCAAAGGGGTTCGACAGGAGCATTCATTTATACCGGTCGTGTCATGTGCATACGTATATGTGTTCTATGTACGAAATACCGTGATCTGATTGGCTACTACAACATCTCCATGTACACAAGCCGGGGATAAGCCTACGGGTGTAAGGTCACCCATCCATGTCGTATGATCTCGATGTAAAGCGAATGGAGGTCATTGCAAAGTAAAGATTGTATATTTAAATTGTATTCAGCTAAGAGTTTTTCGTGGACTGGATGCGGGTATGTAAGGATTCCTTTCCTAAAATACATGATAGTTTGCTACAGTGGATAAGCCTTATAACAAAACATGTGCACAGTTGGTGAACAGGTAAACTGACGACTATTCAAGTGGTGAAAGTGGGACATCCACCGGATATTCGTATTCCTTATATGGAAGTTTTCGGAACAACGCCCCGGCCATCCCGACGAATCTTTATTGTGTCTCTACGTGACGACATTTTACGGAATTTACCGAATGTGACGTGTGAATATGGTTTGTCAGAAACACCTCACATCATTGTTGTTTGAATATTTCCAAATAATTGGTCGGTGTGGAATACCTTGTGAATGGCTTGTTGGATCTCAGTAATAATGGTATGATGACATGGTGTAAAACGAAAAATCTTTAAAATATTTATCACATGATTAATCATTATTAACACCATAACCCACCCCCAGCCCCCCCACCCCCCCCATTAGTGGGAGTTCGAATGTTTTTCAAATATTTTATGGAAACATATTGATAACATTTTTTCCACGAAAATATTGTTTTGTTAAATAACTTATTAATACATACATATTAATACGTACCAACTATTCATATCACTTTTTAAAGAGTTGGCTAGAAGGTGTATAAACGATATGTGAAGAGTATTGATTGTCTGCCGTGAGACGTATATGTCAGGAGCCATCCCCAAAATAGAAGAGACACTACAAAGCCCTGCGTTCAGAATAGGTTATCCATACTCCGTCATCTCCCTGACACATTCCATTGTAATCACTGGAACAAGGATAAGCAGATCTGCTGTTGGGTGAATGGATACGTTTGTAGTTACGTCAATTACGAAATCTGGGTTCTACTCCCAACATGCGCATGCTCGTCCTACCATTCCTGGAATCCTGCCATATGCAACGGAAAACCATCCATACATGACTTACTCACTCACTCACTCACTCACTCACTCACTCACTCTTTACAACAACACAATTGTTCTTAAATGTGCTGGTCTTACAGGGGGCTGGACTCGGGGTATTTGGCAGTCCCGGCAAATTTGATCTAAAAACAAATTTACCATTCTGTTCATGTTTTTTGTAAATCTATCTAAACGTTGGGAGTCTTTATAGGCATCTTGGATGTAAACATGACAATGTGTATTATTATGGAAACCAACATTAGAAACGGTTTGGGTTATCCTGGCATAGTCAGGCTGGTTAGGCTCATCATCAATTCAGGGCCCTTGTCCTCCCTACACGCAGCCCAGACAGCGAATGGTTCTTCTCCCAGGAAGCGATGCCAAGTCGAACTCACCCAGAACCTTTCGGAGAATTGGAACATTCCCCAACTATTCATATCACTTTTTAAAGAGTTGGCTAGAAGGTGTATAAACGATATGTGAAGAGTATTGATTGTCTGCCGTGAGACGTATATGTCAGGAGCCATCCCCAAAATAGAAGAGACACTACAAAGCCCTGCGTTCAGAATAGGCTATCCACACTCCGTCTTTTCGGAGAATGGCAAGATTCCCCAACACTGCAGCCTTTGTCAGAAGGGCTGTATTCTTGGCAACAAACCCGGGGTGCCGATGTCAGTCAACAGATTTGGAGGTACCAAACCTAAGGCACCGTGAACAATGGGGAGTCGAATAACATGGTGACATTTCGAAATCGAGGTCTGCATATTTGTTATGTTTTTTCTGAATCTTGTCAATCACATCAGTGCCCGAAGGGACAGAAAATTCAATAATATAAATGTTTTCATTGAATTTTCCAAAAAGGACAAGATCAGGTTTGTTGGCCTGGATAGGTCTGAGACTGTATAAAAAGACTGTTCCAAAAACAAAATTGTATTCATCATTTTCCATGACGCCCTCTACATATTCTGTGTCAAAACCACAAGCACTGCGAAGACGGTAATAAAATGATCGAGCCACACCAACTTGTCGCTTAAGATACTGTGCCAAAGCTTGGCATTCACTGACATTGTGTTGGATAGTCTCATTAAATTCATTACATAATCTACATTTAAGATTCACATTTTGATGCAAAATCACACATTGACGGTGTTTTAGTAGTAGTAGTAGTAGTAGTAGTAGTAGCAGCAGCAGCAGCAGCAGCAGCAGTAGTAGTAGTAGTAGTAGTAGCAGCAGCAGCAGTAGTAGTAGTAGTAGTAGTAGTAGTCATAACGTTTCATTAAGCTGATGAAGTGGCAAGAAGTAACCATGAAATGATGTTTACATATAATAAAGACGTTAAACATAATAACACTCATTGTTAATTCTAAAAGTTAATGATTCTCCTAACTACAACTGAGACAATGTCTCAGTCTCACATATGGTAATGATTGTCCAGACAATGGAAACAAGAACAACAATCGCAGTCCCCCGTTAAGCTGTCATCAACACTACATAACCAAATACATTCTGCAGGAGTAACCCACAAGTAACACCTAACTAGTAATCAATACTTGTTACGAACTGTATTTAGTTGCATGTTGTACTTAATCAATAAATATTGATTTGGCTGGATATTGCATGTAGGTGCATCTCAATAAGGTGTGGCTCTACCTTTCATCTCACTCATTGAATTGTAATGCATCGATGCAATATGTGTTGGCATTTGACAGCAAACACTGTATCGAATAAACAATAAATATCTCACTCCTGCACACATATATGTCCATTGTTACACGTAACCTTTTACAAATAAACATAAAATGGTACAGAGGAAGTGTGTCATGTCACGTTGACCTCGACTGACCTCGACTTCACATTAATATCTTGCGGTTATGAATCTGTGTTTACATTATGAGCCAGCTGTATGCATCTATTAACTCAAACGATAATACAATAAAGGACAGAGAATAATGTATATGTTTACATCTGGGTACACGAACTAGATTAGAATTGAGATTGCCTTCGTTAGAAGTGCATTTGCTACGCATATATTACCTGATATTTCTACTTTTAATAGTTTGGAACTATTTTCAACTAAAATATATTAAACCACTTCACTTTAGATCCCTGCTGTGAACATGAGTGAGTGAGTGAGTATGATTTTACGCCGCTTTTAGCAATATTCCAGCAATATCGCGGCGGGGGACACCAGTTATGGGCTTCACACATTGTACCCATGTCAGGAATCGAACCCGGGTCTTCGGCGTGACGAGCGAACGCTTTAACCACTAGGCTACCCGACCGCCCCGCTGTGAACATGAACAGGACGAATGAATCTGATGATGCCTCGTTGTTGTAGACATTAGTGGAGTCGTTGAGGATTCCTGCTACGTCACTGGAATTACGAGACTCCCTTAACTTAACATATTAAACACTGCAACGTGTTATTTCGTATTTTCACAAGATGACATTATTTCACAAGATGACATTATTTCAAATCAGTTGAGGCTTAAATTAACCATAGACATATTTTATGATGAAGATATGAAACTTATGGTCAACTTTTCAGGACTAAGTGTTGCCCGTTCACCCGACGAAAGAGAAAGAAGTATAGACCTGTAACACTTGAGTGTGCTAATATTTTCCCAGAGGAAATGGATCCCACAACGGCTTCTGATTAGAAGTGTTACTTTGAAACACTTGCCTACGCATGAATTATTTAAGGAAATACTCATTTTCTTTATATCTAATTACAAACAACACATAGTACTAGAGCAGCTAAATATGGGTTATGATATCTTTCCACATCACCATGAACTAGAGACGACAATGTGTGAAATGGTGGTTTTGAACAGCACGGCGGAGCAACAGAAAGGCCAGACACAATCGGCGGCTAGTTTAAGCTGGGAACACATGATCAACTGACTGACAAATCCAGCCAGGATCAATGTGATAAACGTTTATAGGTCACCCAAGCAGAACCTCTGTGACCTGTAAGTACATGTCGAACAAAGGTCTACATGGCCATAAATACACTGTTGGTGAGATGGGTATCTATGCCCAAGGCCTTAACGTTTGGAAAAGGAATAACACTTTCAATTGAGACCTGTACTCACACTACTGTACAGTTTCGTGTTTCCATTGAGTATTGACGCTAAAATGAAATCAGGGTTTATTGACATACGAATCGGGGCTGTAGGAAAAATGAGATACACTAAGTATAAATTGTTTGATAGGCATTACTTAGAAGTTGACGAGTACAATTTAATGCTGTAAAAAGTGACGTTTCGGTATAGATCCTTATACCGTTGTCAAGCAGGATCTATACCGAAAAGTCGCTTTTTACAGTATTAAAGAAGTTGTTACCCATAAAATTGTGTCTTCACTAAGTGTAGCTTGTGATTATGGAACGTTTCACATTGGATACGCTTCGATAGTTTAGAACAGTATCAATGCAAGTGTAGATACAGTAAATCTGGTTCACTCAACGTATTATGAATAAGGCCGAGTCACAAACACACATCTGTATATAATTACATGATATCATCAGTGTACTGGTTTGCCTTTCTGACGACAGATGGCATTATACGAAACTTGAAAAACACCAATAATCACAACGAGTTTACATAGAGGTAAAGCTTCACAATACTTCTAACATATGTACAAGTTCACATTAAAGATGAGCTCAACATCATACTATCATCTGTAAAAGTTCACAGAAGAGAAAAGTTTCACAATGGTCCGACTGATTTCGATGATGTTTTTAACTGTGAACGAGGTGAAGCCTTCAAAAAGATCAACACACAAGGAAATCAAAAAGACACTTCCTCAAGCTTAATCAATTAGCGAAAATCTAAATGTTGCACTGAAACGCCTGTGTAAATCAGGGTAGACGAATAATGAAAGTAGACACGACTAGACAACCCCATATATAAAATCATATATAAACATATGGCGAACATAATAAAACACAATCTCAAGCGAGGTCTTTTCAAAACAACACTAAGAAGAACATGATATTATATAGATGTGGTTTTGATAACAATAACCCAAACTTGATAAGCGAACAGGATGGGTAAATATAACGGCAGATCAGGTAGGCAATTAGATGGTGTATGTACACACGGTCAGAGTAAGCCTTCCATGGACGCCTCAATGAGATCAATATCAACACACGGAATAACAGTCATGGCGACTGCCTGGGGTAACAACACAGGTTTGAGTTCGTGGTGAGAACGGCGACAAATTAGTCGAAATCCTGATGACAACGGTAATTCAGTGTCATCAGTATATTCACCGGACCTGAGTGGTTGTCAGGGTTTAGGGTGAATATCCACCTCCACCTCTATCCCTGGTCGGAACAGGCAGGTAGAACTATATACAGCTGTAGTTCACAACGACCTGGCCGTGTGGTACGTCCTGCTCACATAAAACTATGGTGGAAGGTAATTGACGCCTGCTCTCACTGTGACATTAAACAAGAGTTACCTGAGCCACGAAACGGTGTTCCACAAGGTGTGGTCCTCAGGCTCTTTATCGTCCGCCATGCTTACGGTTTCCCCGACATGAACCCCCAACCTGCAATTGTTGTCGTCTGCTTGGCCGGAATTCCGCGGTAAATCGATGGCCCAATGGCTGCAGTCGACACGTCAAGCCTCACCGGCTGATCTGGGTTGGACAATTACCTACACAGCTGTGGTGCAGCATGGAGCGTCACATTTAAGGTCCACAGGTGCTTGTTGAGCACGTCCTAAATGCGCTTTTGTCCGTCCCAAATCTCCTCACATCGACGCTGTTGGGATCCCTGCACTACCCGTCTCGCCTTCCGACACCGCCCTGTCGCCCATAAACCACAACAAAGGTTCGCTGGGATTGGGGTATTAGGATTACATGCCTCAATACCATGCATGTGCGACCATTTTATCTTAACGTGACTCCAATGAAACACGTTAATTACGACTGGTTACGGGGATATGTTTGAACCAGTTCCTGATCACCTGACTCAACCAAGTAAACATTCCTATCTCTTTGTGAGGATAGAGTGAATGAGTGTGGTATTAGCCACTTATAACACTATCACTGTGATTTCATAGCGGTGGGCACCACGTTTCAATGTGGGAATCGAACCCGGGTCTTCGGCTTGACAGGCGAACGCTTTAACCACTAGGTTATCCCACCTAGATAAGTAAACTGCCTGGCAAAAGAAGTATACACTTGAAAACACTTGCTTTACTCATTACTGTGTACTGTGAAATTGCCAACCCCCTTTTCTTTGAGACTTCATGTGCACGACACCTGTTGTGAGATTCCATTGATATGATATATGTTATATCGCCTATGATACCAGTATCAAAGATTTCACCATCGAATAACCTTTTTTGTATAACCTTCTTTTTTGTTTCATTTTAGCCACATTTCTTGGTTGTTTCATTATTAGCCTCCATCAAACATGGATGTATACTTTCTTTTGACCTGCGGTGTATATAGCATACTACGCACCCGGCGTGCGTGTTATTCACATCTGTATTAAAGTTGCTACAAGATATAAGAATGTCTGAATGTTACCACTGACGTCTCGACACAATTGTAAAATAACTTTCATAAACTGTATTCGTGCCAGTTCGCTCAACTATCACATTCGATTTCCAACATACGGATATATTTATGAAGCAGATGAAACATGTTTCACAAGATCTGTAATGATAGATGCTGCGACAGATAGTATCAGGACACAACTTCTGTGCTCAGTAACTGCGACGTTTCGATGCAACAAAGCGTTGCTCCGTTGATGTTGATATATACAGAGGCGGTCATCCATGTACTTTCCTTAATTGCGTAGTTATGTAAGCACAAACAGTGATCCCGTATTACCCAGGTTCTCATAACCATGAGTGAAGACGGCAGACGGTGTCTGTATAAAGTGAATATGTGACAGTAATGTGTTGGACAGTTGCCATTGTGGGTTGTTATTTACTGTTATACCGTCGTTGTTGACGCCAATAGGTGGCGACGCCATAACCAAACTCTTTGTTGTGGCTTGTAGAACAGGATTATACAATCGCTCGATGGTTACTTCCGTATACAATTAAAAATCACTGTAGGCCATGGCACTAGGTTTGTTTATTTGTTGTATACCGCCACCCTCAGCAGTATTCCAGCTACATGACAGCAGCCTGTACATAACTGAGTGTGACCCGTGAAGATCCGGGGGAGAATAGGTCTTCAGCAACCCATGCTTGTCGTAAAAGGCGGCTATGCTTGTCATACAAGGCGACTAAAGGGATCGAGTGGTCAGACTCGCTGACTTGGTTGATGCATGTCATCGATCCCAATTGCGTGGATCAATGCTCAGGATGTCAATCACTGGATTGTCTGATCCAGACTCGATTATTTACAGACCGCCGTCATATAGCTGGAATATTGCTGAGTGCGGCGTTAAACAACAAACAAACAAACCATATCTGAGTGTGGACCAGACAAGCCAGTGATTGGTAATATCGGTTTACGATGACACGCATTCAACCAAGTCACCGAGTCTGACAATTCAATTTATTCTGTCGTCTTGGAGGACACGCATAGGTTGCGGGGGAACTATTCTAACCCGGAAACTCCAAGCAGAATATGGCACTAGCAGATTAGATTATCTTGTCTCTGCAATGTGGACGAAAGCCAATGTCATATGGATGAGCGGATGGTAAACGGGCGGGTTTGAAAGGTCACAGCAGCCAATAAAAGCTTGCACTTCCCGAAACATTATTAAAGCATGCGTGTGTGAATAATGTGAAGAGGATGTAAATAATTTAGCATATTGAGCTCGACATCAGATGTTCACAAGGGCGCTACAGCACAAGGAAACGTGCGCTCCTTAGGAACAGGCAGAAATTCACAATCGATACTTCAAGAGAGAGAACCAGTATGAATCATATTTTAGTTCAGATGCCCTGCAATATGTAGATGGAACTTCTGCTGAAATTCATCTCTATCATACAAAGTATATGTTGACAGTTATGACTGCCACACAGCGTCTCCTGGTCTTTTATCACCGCCATGCTGTATTCGCGTTGGGCCAGTTGTGATGAAAATGATCACTAGCCAACAACGGCAAGGAATAGTGGCAGATATTTTGGTTAATTAAAGTAAATTCTGACATGATTAAGACGTAATACTGTTTAGATGGTTGTGGTTGCGCTCACAATGTTTTACATACTGCACCCCTATACTGCACCCCCATAGTGCACCCCAATAAGTTACCTGGCCTCCTATGATCGTATAGTATGCATTGCTAGTTTTACACTTTACTAGACCGAGGGTTTGGAAATGACGTGTGAAGTATCACTGTTCCTTGGTCAAGCAAGCAGTTATCTCTAATGTCGTTAGGGACAACCTGCACACGCCTCTGGAATGTGATGAGCCCATGGATGCTGTAACTGTCGTTAAATATGTCCTGCAAGGTTTTAAAGCACATCCCTGCCTAACAAGAAAGCCATGCTGGAAAGATAATTTTGGGGAAAGGGTTGGGTTCATTTAAAAACATTTATTCAAATGAGGCCACACAACAGCTACCCATATTTGACTTCGGACGGACACATACTCCTCCTGGGTATGACAAATAATACTCAGGAAAATATATTTTTCTCTCAACATGGACAACTCTAATCTTATTCCGTTGTTTGAAGTCTTGTTGCATTAAAACACAAATGTGTCGAGCAGAATACCATCGTAGTTAAGTGATAACGTCTGGTAAACAGTGATGCATATATTTGCAGCAAGTTCGTGAGATACGCAATGTGGCTATATTGATTGTCAGTTTAAGGAAGAATGTGTAAATGAAATAAATTAACAGTACCATTGGTGTTCAGTATCAGAAAAGAAACTTATTTCGTTAATATTATTCTTTAGTATAATTATATATTTTTTTAAAGTTACACTCGATTATATATTAGTCACAAATCTATTTTAAAAGTGGATTTTTAGAACCTGTTCTATAAATGAAGTTAGGGTTGATATTTCATGTTCGACTTCTTTAAAGTATAAGTTACATATTTGTGAAGAGAGGATTAACATATGATTTATTGACAATACATGACTTGAGGCCTAGAACCAGCAGCACTGAAAATACATCAGCGATTCGAACTTTGATTTATAGGTAACTTCAAACATCACGCACGCACACACGCACGCACGCACGCACGCACGCACGCACGCAGGCAGGCAGGCAGGCAGGCAGACAGACAGACAGATAGATAGATAGATATAAAAGTAATAATTTCCAGTTATAACTCAAAGGGACCAATCATTTTATGCGTTAAAACCTCAGTTCGTTATATGAATGTATACAGCATAAAAGTTACTGTATGCAGTTTGGGAGACAGTTACGTATACAATTCTTATACTGAGCGATTCAGCAATTCCTGTTACTTCAAAAACTGTAAATATAATGAAGATAATTACCATGTTATATTCTTGTGTGAACAATGTGTCACTCGCCATATTAGTACTTCTCGCAATATTATACTGAATATTCATCTCTTTTGAAATGCACACAGCTGAGGCAAACAGGCGATGATCTTGTCATTCATATTATGGGTCAAAGCAAAAGCCTACAACTTAAGACACAGACAATACCTATTTTTTTAATGAATGAAATTGTTAAAAACTTTTCTCCATCATGCGTGATTTATCATGCTATATGAATTATTTATTGGTCGTGGACTGTTAGAACTGTTGGACAAACAGAAGTATATCTCAGTGGTAGAACTGTTGGTTAGCCACGTGAGACTACATGTGTTTTGGTGCCTACTTGAGCAAACAGCAGTAAACAACATCTCAAATGTCATGAGACTGGTGGAACTGTAGCTTGACCCTATGAACCATATGTCAATCTCAACTGCCAACACACTTGGATATATGAAGTTTCATGTCCACATTTTGTACTGAGGACAAAGAGGAGTATTAAGTCATCCTGACAAACGATAAGCTGCAGGACTGTTGGACAAATGACGCGACATGTCTATGGGTGCTAACTTACGACAAAGAGAATGACCAACATTTCGACTGCCAACCCATTTGGACACAAGTACATGCTGAGGGGTCCGACAAACACAAATAAACAACATCTCGACTGCCAACACATTCGGACATATGAAGGTGCATGTCTAGGGGTGCTTACTTACTTCAAGGAGAACTAAACATCTCGACTGCCAACACATTTGGACATAGGTGAAGGTCTATGGGTGCTTACCTTGGCCATGGTTCTTGCAGTCCGTACAATGGCGGTCTGGGGCGAACTCTTGGCGGCGTGACAGGGTTGAGGCGAAGACGCCGAAGCACGGGGGGGAGACAACACAAGAGCTGGTCGTCACTGATCATAGGCCCTGGCTAAACAGGGCTGAAATATTCAGCAGGTTCACAACAGTTGTTCAACAGGATATGAGGAATGTTATATGATGAGAGATGTGGAGGTCCTGTTAGACGACATCTGTGTATTGCCTCTAATAGGGTTCAGATCTGGAAAAACAACTGTCAGATCTTATGAAGCATCTGTCACTGTCGATGTTGAATATATTAATTAGAAGCGAGGCATTAGCCATGAAAAATGCATGTTTTCCGGCAATTTGATTGCGTATCGATACAATACGTTTTTGATGGCAAAACATGAATATGTAACATGCCAGAAATATTCAGCAACGGTCATTGGCCATTTTTTTTATGTTCCGTTATTGCAATTATTGTTTCAGCTGTCACCGTTTTGCCTCCTCACGCTCCAAACTGCCAAAACAGCAGACGACAAAGAGTAAACTTGTAATGGCGGGCAGCGGATGTTTCACAGGTCGAGCATCGCATAAATTACGCCATTGTCGTTGCAGTCTGCGACAATGTATGTCAGTTAAAGGTCAGGGTTTAGAGCTGAAACGGTTGAATTAGACCCGGCATGGTAGTTCCGAGGAAGCTCGACTCACGTGGTGGGATGAATAACAACGGTTACCGTATTTAGATTGTATCGATTATTTGGCATTCGTGGTACTCCTGATGTCTGATAATATCATTGTCTGGTCCTCTCCAGTATCGATTGATCTCTGGAGCTGCACGAATCTCATTTTTCACACATATCCTATGAGATCAACTTACAAAAACAATCGAATGAGTTCACATTAATCTCGTTGTTTACACACACTGAATATAACCTACAACCTAGGCATGAAGCCATTGCTGTCTTCAAACTATATCATGATTTGAACCAAACCCTAGTAGGAGTAGAACGAATAATGTTAAAACGTTTCAGGATAAAACTAAAACCTAGAACCCCCACGGGGGTTATTTCCACGGAACCACCAGATTTCATCTATACTCTCTGCCAAAACGTCTGTCACCTTACCTGTGGGGACTCCGGGTAAGAATATACGCCATCAGCTTGTCGTAAGAAGCGACTTCATGGATCTGTGACTTGGTTGATTGCATGTCATCGTATCCCAGTTGCAGGGATCGATGTTAATGTGAATCACTGGATAGAATGGTCCATGCTCGATTATTTACAGACCACCGTCATTTATCTGCAATATTGCTGAGTGCGGCGTAAAACAACAAACAAACAAGCCACCTTACCACTTACTGTCAATCCCTTTTGATTCCGTGGTATTAAGAAAGTGTACATCGAACCCTATACGTCGACTCACTCTTCACAGAGATCTTGATGCACGACCAGGGTTTATTGTCCGCACTTCCTAACCCGGCTTCTATACTGAGTTTCCATTTTTCCTGACACAAGACATGACAGCCCTCATCATCGATTAGTACTAATGCGTCTGCAAAATCAATTAACATAACAGTTCATTGTCATGTGTAGTGACTCATTCTCAGCCGGAGATCATTGGTCCATGTCCCCAGACCACCGTGACTGACTAAGTGCCATCCAGGCTGTGGCAGGGTTGTCTCCCTCCCGTGTCTGACACCCTGATTGTTGTACTGATGTCCCAACCCCGTCCAACAGACTATCAGTACTGACTGACATCCAGGTTGTGGCAGGGTTGTCTCCCTCCCGTGTCTGACACCCTGATTGTTGTACTGATGTCCCAACCCCGTCCAACAGACTATCAGTACTGACTGACATCCAGGCTGTGGCAGGGTTGTCTCCCTCCCGTGTCTGACACCCTGATTGTTGTACTGATGTCCCAACCCCGTCCAACAGACTATCAGTACTGACTGACATCCAGGTTGTGGCAGGGTTGTCTCCCTCCCGTGTCTGACACCCTGATTGTTGTACTGATGTCCCAACCCCGTCCAACAGACTATCAGTACTGACTGACATCCAGGCTGTGGCAGGGTTGTCTCCCTCCCGTGTCTGACACCCTGATTGTTGTACTGATGTCCCAACCCCGTCCAACAGACTATCACTACTGACTGACATCCAGGCTGTGGTAATGATGTTTCCCTCACATTCACAGAACCATGTCTGACACACTGATTGAAGTACTGATGTCACATTTACGATCAACAGACTATCACTACTGACTGACATCCAGGCTGTGGCAATGATGTTTCCCTCACATTCACAGAACCATGTCTGACACCCTGATTGAAGTACTGATGTCACATTTACGATCAACAGACTATCACTACTGACTGACACCCTGACTGTAGCAGTGACGTCCCACCTTCGATCAACAGACTATCAATAGTGATTGATATTCAGGATCTGTTAGTGATGTCTCCCTCACATTTACAGGACTATGTATGACACACTGAGAGTATTAGTGACGTCTCCCACATTCAACAGACGGGGACATCCTGACTAAGGTAGTGATGTCTCCCTCACGTTCAACAGACCAGGACATCCTGACTGGGGTAGTGATGTCTCCAACACGTTCAACAGACCAGGACATCCTGACTAAGGTAGTGATGTCTCCCCCACGTTCAACAGACCAGGACATCCTGACTAAGGTAGTGATGTCTCCCCCCACATTCAACAGACCAGGACATCCTGACTGGGGTAGTGATGTCTCCAACACGTTCAACAGACCAGGACATCCTGACTAAGGTAGTGATGTCTCCCCCACGTTCAACAGACCAGGACATCCTGACTAAGGTAGTGATGTCTCCCCCACATTCAACAGACCAGGACATCCTGACTGGGGTAGTGATGTCTCCCCCACGTTCAACAGACCAGGACATCCTAATTGTGGTAGTGACGTCTCTCCCACATTCAACAGACCAGGACATCCTGACTGGGGTAGTGATGTCTCCCTCACGTTCAACAGAACAGGACATCCTAATTGTGGTAGTGATGTTCTCGCACGTCAACAAAACCACGGCACCCTGACTGACAACTCCACAGGGTAGTGATACCTACCCCATCGGTTATCAGACCATGCCTGGCACCACGACTGTGGTAGTCTATCTCAGGTTAATCAGACCATCGTCACATCTATCAGCCCATGGCTGACACCATGATTGTGTCACAGAGCTGTTTTATTCACGGTCACTGATCCTCACTAATTCTGACTACACCAGTTAATTTTTTGGTTTATTTGTCCCTTAATGTCCCATTTGTGCGACAGTTCAGCTCACTTGTGATAGTTAAGAAACAAGCAATGTTAAAAGGTGTTGACGCTTCGAACCCTTCGAAAGACAATTTTAACGTTCGTATTAATTAACATTTACACAGTTAAACAGTTAGCAATGCGACGACGTGCCCGGTGCTGCTATTGAGATCTACGATATATATATATAATATACAACAGGAATATATGTCTTGACCGGTAACGTTTCTGCAGGTGTGCATATTATGTATCTCTAATCCTTGATCTGTGCTGCACCCTATGATGGATGACACGGAAATTACGAATGATGTATTAATACGAAGCACAAAGAAGTGCCCTCGAAGACAATACATCACCTCCGCGAAGGTCACACAACCAAACAAGGTTGGAACTCTCTCGATGCCTACATGAACCTTCTCATTCCATGATTCATTACCAACTCTTACATAAAAATCAGATTCATAGGACTAGTGTTATAATTAATGACATGCAACTGCTCATTTGTGTACTCACACTAAATCGACAGAGTGACCTCCCTTTCATGTTGAACGCGATCTCAGACTAAAACATAATCAATAGTCGCAGATATAACGGCTGATATATCTCGCACCATCTCTGGATGCATGACTTACTACTCTATCCTGTCTTAACTTCTAACCTTACGGTGATATTTGCGTTTCTCAGATGGGATTCTTGGAGTAGACCCAATTACAAAGCACTTAACAAGAAAACCCAGTCACATTTGAATCCACTGCTCAAAGCTGCATAACGGGTGGCAACACTTCAGACTATGAGACCTGGTGTAGCTGCATAACACTACCCTAAGAGACTCAGATGACAATCGACAATCATTGTATAACCTTATCGGTGCCAGAGAACAACTGTCCCCGGACTATGCGCCCCCATCAGTGCCACGGGACTTCACTTGGACCACCCACAACGGTGATACAAGGTGTCAAAACCCTAACGAGCAAAAGCATAACCATCTCAACACACATCTTTTAAGCTTAAAAGCTGCCTTTCAGATATTACATAAAGATCCTTCGACCATGATGCCTCCGTTCTTAGAATGAAAAATATGAATGTCCAAATTAGAATATCAGCTTCTTCACTGGTTTTTTTATGCATACTGCTTTAAAATCAAGTTTAGGCACTGTAGAAACGAAATTACAAGTCGCGCAATTCGATGATATCACATGAGGTGGTAAGAACGTTGTAATAATGTTTATACAATGTCGACATGTTTGAAACCGCAGTGCTGACTTGTACAAAGCGAGTGAATGAATTTAGGCCGCTTTCAACAGCATTTCTGTTATATCCGGCTTGTGAAGTTTACGTTGCTAGCTCTTTTTGACCAGTATAATTGGGTTCACTAAACGGAACATTATTTACTTAGTCGACAAAACGCCAAAAAAGAAAAGACAGATCATTTTGCTTGTTTTACACTCACGGATGTGCTGTGACATATTTGACAGATGGCTCGGGATATTGTGCAGCATTCGTTTCCCGACACATCACCGATCTCATAAGACGAGTCATGAATATGTCAAGATGTCACTCTTAGATAGATATGGATTAAAAATAGGTTTTGCGTGTATGTACCCACAAGTTTAACGTTAGAAGAATAGACAGGCTCAATGTGCAGTCTGAACGGGGCTGGACTCAGTCGACCTTCACCAGTCCTTTATTCGCCTGATTTTCACGAACAGCCACAGACGTTTCTTTTCTTTTCTTCAAGGAAATAAGGTTACAGCTCTTCACGTGTCCCCATTGTTAACATCAGCTCTTGTTTCTGGATGAGTCACTATGAACTTTATAGTGTCGTATATAAATAGAGCTGACAATCTCTTTATCTGTTATAAAGTTATCTGTTTACTGCGCAATATTCTAAATGTAAACCTTATAGGTGTAACTCGTTATCATCGTGCTCCACGTTGCTTAAGAATATCTTGGTGAGTGAGCAGGGCTGAGGTGGCCCAGTCTTCCAAGGCGCCGCAACTTCCTATGTGGAGTTGCGTCCCTTAGCTGTGCCAGACTTGACCAATAAAACAGAAATACTGGGGCATTAAACCAACCTCACCCACTAACACACTTGGTGAATGAGAGCGTGTCAGCAATAGTCCAGCCTGGGTCAGAAAAGCGGTTGTTCATAGTTTGAGGAATTCTTTACAACGAATGGCTGAGCCTCAGACAAATGGACCACGAGCGTCCATCTTAACGTTTGCAATATTACAACTGTAATACTCAAACCACCTGTAAAACACTTGAGCGGGGACCGAACAGCCCCGCGGTGGAGAGCACGACCAAGGAACACGTTGATGGGGTACTTTTGTACTAGTCCGACCAAATGCCCTTTTTGTAGTGCTTGTCCTCTGACATACGACTCAGATGCAGTTTATACATTACATTTACGGTCTACATTATAATGTGTTCGGTTATGTTCCTATTGTATACCGATTTATCTGTTAATTGATTAATCAAGGAGGGAATCATTTTCAGGTAACCGTAATGGTGGAAGTGATCATATTGACGTATGACGGAAGTGAGTGAGTGAGTGAGTATGGTTTTACGCCGCTTTTAGCAATATTCCAGCAATATCACGGCGGGGGACACCAGAAATGGGCTTCACACATTGTACCCATGTCGGGAATCGAACCCGGGTCTTCGGCGTGACGAGCGAACGCTTTAACCACTAGGCTACCCGACCGCCCCATGACGGAAGTGATCATATTGACGTATGACGGAAGTGATCATATTGACGTCTGACGGAAGTGATCATATTGACGTATGACGGAAGTGATCATAATGACGTATGACGGAAGTGATCATATTGACGTCTGCCGGAAGTGATCATATTGACGTCTGACGGAAGTGATTATATTGACGTCTTGTTGATATTATATTGACGTGGGGCGTGGCCCAGTCGTCTTAGGCGCCATAAATCGCTGTGCAGAGTTGCGTCCCTTGGTCACGCCAGGAACCTATCATAAGTGTATAATGGTTGACGATCCCGATTCGCCCCGATTGTTTTTTGGTTTGTCAGCACCATACCCGTGCTCGTGGGTTTCACCTCAATGGTAAACATCGAAGACCTGCATCACATCGGGTTTTCCTCCAACATTAATCTGACGCGCCGTGATATAACTGTAATAATGTTGCTCAAAGCGGCGTTAAACCAAATTCACTCACTCACATTGACGTGTGGTGGCAGTGATCCCACTGACGTATGACGACAGGGATGCGTGGGCCTGTCCCGACGTAACCAATTCCTGGCTGCACAGCTGAATTGGACGTCGGTCACGTTTTCTCACCCTCTCCATGCCTGCAACCATATCGATATGAGGCCTGGTTACATATCAACACTCGAATTTTCTTTCAGTTGCTCTTCGCCTGGAGTGTTGGTGTCAGCACGGGATCAGTTCTCAAGTCGGTAACACCCTCACTGTGACCTCACCTCCAGCAGATACCGCTGCCCATGCTCAGAGAATATGTATGTGAAAACAAGGAGTGTATAAAACGAAAATAAAATAGACTGTCTGGTGAAAGGGCGTCGGTTCTTTAATTAGCTGTGGCAATGAGTTACGTTTAAGCATATAGTATAAACCAGTAGTTATCTATCCAATGGATGCCAGATGTATTTAAGTAATGAGTTAGCAGGTTAATAAAGTAGTTGTATGACCACAAAATGTACAAACACATGGAGACAACGAAGCGTTTGAAAGTGAATGCTTCCGTGTTGGCGAGACTATTTTGCCGGTTACCAAGCATCTCGTTAGTCGCGGTTTTCACTCCAAAAAAATAGATTCGGGACGTTTATCTGATAATCTTCAATAACACCTCCCAAGCGAAAAATATTCTCGACAAAATTCTGTCACATGACAATGAAAAGTAAACCCTTCGGACCCATACAGCCTTTTCAGAGACAATTGTTTGTCATGGACAATTAGCAATCTATAAATATATAGACGTCGGATACAATTATTTCAAAACAATATTAACTGACAGATTTATCATTGATAAAAACGTATTTTACACTCAGGTGGCTATATCTATTCAGCAATCAATCTCCTGAACAAGCTATACAAGTACCGGCATATTTCGTTGTTTTATAGGACCGTGGGTGAGCACTGCCTATACAGTGACCGGCAGCTTGTACTGCACAACAAGCCGATGATTGCGGTTGCTAAACAATTTACATGTACAATACTTTTCGTCGTATTAATCATTACTATTGATTGTGAAAGGTGTAGAAACACAAAAGGTTATACGACATAATGGAAGTAGGTTCCTCTTTAGAATATGTATTGAAACTGACATAATGTTTAACATCAGTCAGGAAAAGTTGTCTCTCCTTGCCACAGCCACAGCAGCGACGAACGAAGCGGTTGTAAAATGTACTCTGCCACAATAACGGAATCACAAATCACTGGCAGGTTTCCTTGATATTTTCTCAACCTTTCTCTGAAGCATTTTTAGTTTTCTATGTTATCATGGCGTGTAAGCTTAATTTTAGAGAAAGCTTAAAGGGCCATGTTAGGAATGCTTTTATGTTCAGTGCTGACAAATTAAAGACTCATCATTGTCACAAACACATTGCCATAGACTGTGCTAATGAGAGCAATTTTTGTTGTTGTAGGTGGTCCAACTCTCCTTGTACTGTTTTCCTTTAGACAAGTGAAATCTTTTTGTATTTCTTCATAAACCCTTAATATTCCCTGGTATAAAAAATGTCAAAGGTGTCATTTTTTTCAATTTTTTATTGCAAATACGTTTAAGAAATGTAGTTTTGGAACTACATACATTTATGCATGTTTGGGCATAGATATATTTCAATATATTAATGTATTTAGAAAATCACACAACAGGTACTAAATAGTCAATGAACTGTATAACATTTAGAACACACATTTACAATGAACACATAATTATAACATACAATGATCACATAATTATAATATTATGTAAAATAAACAAAGATAACATGATAAAAATATATGTACATATAAACACATTGTAACAGAATATGGAAAATCCTCCAGGCAAAACAACTTAAGATGTCAGCATGACCAAAAATTAAACTACATCTTGTTAAAAAACTATACTCATGTACATGAATAAGTCAAAAAAAGGTTACATACATGTGAAACACAAGTCACACTTTTACCAGTAGTTTGTTTTATCAATAACAAAAAATGTCAAACACAATTTGATAAAAATAATTTGGCATTAAGAATCATAAAAGCTAATTAATAAGTGGTGCAGGAACAAACAAATATTTATATCATGTATATTTGATGAAACTTTGAGAAATTAATAAATGTTACAACATATATACTCTTGCCAATTTTACAATGCTGGCAATAAAGAAAGTAAACAAATAAATATATTCCTTTAGAACATTCTAATCACAGTCATGGCTAATTCCCTGATATTACGTCCTGACTAAAGTTGGCACAGGTGTCAATGTGCATATAAGTCACTGTGCATTAATAATGTTGAAAATAAATGGTAAATTCTTCATATCAAAATATTTTACATAACTTATATTGTTAAGTAGGACAAACACTCCTAAATATCATCTCCCAAGATCAATACTTTTTAAATCAATAATTCAAATTAAGTAGGGAAGTTGGATTATATTATTCACAGTTCATCAAGAAAAGCATCTATAGGTCAAAAGGCAAGAGGGATCAATCAATTTATACAATTTGAATTCTAAAATCAGCCATTACTTAACACTTGCAATGCCAAATGACATGTTTAAGGTTAGAATAACCCAATGATGAAGTACACCATTACTATTTGGTCACATATTCTGTTATCCCCCCCCCCCCCCCCCCCCCATGATGATTCCAGGTTAGAACAGGTCCCCAGCAAACTATGTTTGTAAGAGGCAACTACCGGTAAATGAATTGGGTGGCAAGTGATATCTGACACTGGTTTGTCAGGTTCAGATTTGACTATTACAGATCACAGTGATGTAACTGAGAGACAGCTAGGTGATCACAGTGTTAAACAACAAACTCTATATCATGTTCCATATGTATACCTATTTAAACTTTTCTTTTTGCTGTCTAATAACAGAAAAAAAACCCGACAACAGTAGAAGACCTGACAATTATGACAAATGAATGTTACCAGAATAATCTTTTTAAGATTAAGATACTAATGCATTGGGTTTAATTCCAATTAGAACAATATTTCCGTTATTTGACAGTGTGTCAGCTTGATGTGCCGTTATCACGCAAATGTGTTTGGGGATGGTAAATATCCTATATTAGGAATAAACATTGTATTTAGCGGGATTTGCCACATGATGCCTTAGCTACATCACAGTTAGACACTGATTTTCAGTATATTAGGCTACTCTTTTGATAATGATAGCAATTATCCCAGTAGTTTCTCCAGATTCCCATTGGTTAATTCAGACTGGGTGATGCGATATTTGTTTGTAAACACTGAAAGTAGTCCCTTCTTGGCCTTTGATATTTGCATCTCTGTCCGCTATTTCCTGCCGAGAAACCTACCCGTGATAGAATAAATGTCATTAAGTTTTGAAAACACAAATGTAATATGTTTTCTCTATTGGCACACGCTAGTACATGTAAATGATAACTGACATTTCACCCCATAAAGATCCGGATTGGAATTGTTCTTCACCAATCCATGCTATTCATAATAGGCGACTAACAGGATTTGGTGGACCTGTAAGTATATGTTTGGACAGGTTCACTGACTTGGCAGCTGCAAACTGAGGAAAGACAACCTGCAACTCCTCACATCCTTTCACTAATTCTGCCCCTGCTTCTGTTCCTCTGCCTGAATAAACAGGATCCGCTTCTCCACCCATGCTGCCTCACACTCCATCCCATGCTTCTTGTAGAACTCCAGCAGCTTCTCGTACCGATCGGTCACATCCAACCCTGTCAGGACCTGCAGCTTGTGGAGGTCCACAGGGCACAGGTGCATGGGCTGGCGGAAATCCTCAGCCAGGTGGCCCGACCCATTCATACAACAGTCAAAATAAATACAGTGCCCAATACCCAGTAAATGACCAATTTCATGGACCACAAGTTTACAACTGCGCTGAAAAATAAGCCGTTTTTCTGTCTTGATCCGACACATTCTCAGTGTCACTAATATCATACCAGAATTCAGTGGAGAAAGTAAGTCTTGGGTCATATCGACACACACTGAAAATAGCAACATTTCGTTTCCCGGAGGCCATTCCTGCCACAAACAAATCTGTATCATCTCCATACAGATCATACATGGTGAGCCCAATCAAACAAAGGGCATCAGTGGGTAGTTTCTGTTTCAGTTCCGAGAGAACGGATCCAACATCCATCTGGAGATATTTGAATTCTGAATTGTATCGGGTCTCTATCACAGGATTCACGTCAGGATCATCCAGCAGTACAAGTTGTTGGTTTGAAAATTCCAGCTTCAATTCTGGCAATGTTTTTATCGGCAGACTGAGGTACCTCTTTGCATAATCAACAAGCTCAGTAAAATCAAAACAAGATTTTTCATCAAAGTCCCCAACTTGCACAACATAGATCTTCCCTTCTGGGTACTTCTCACTTAATGTCTTTCCATCTGGGACAAATTTGTGATTCATTTTCTTGTGCTTCATGTTTGACATCCAGGGGCAGTGTTGAAGATATTCTGAAACTGACTGTCCTTTCACATTATATTGTGCCAGCCAATCATCAATAGAGGTTGGCCGTGGAATAGCAGCAAAGACAGTGATGTCTGATATTGGACGGAACTGGGGTGGGATGTTGTTAGTATCAAATCCTATTGCATCTGTTCTTTCTTTAATGGTTGGAACTTTGAATCCTTTAACATAAGGCACATATCTTCCAGATTTTTGGAATTTGGACTTGCTTTTCCTTCTTGTTTTACCACTAGCCTCCTTTTTCTCAAAGGGATCCTGAGATATGTGACACTTCATGTGACCATCTTCTAAATCTAGAAAGGAGAATGGTCACATGTAAATTCACCTCAACAGGTATAATCTTGAACAATAAATCAGATAATGTCTTGCAGGGTTAGGTTTGGACAAGAGATTATTTTTTATAAAAATGCCAGGTTCTTCCAAGAATATCAAATTGTCAACCCCTTAACTCAAACTTTATAATGACATCAAGATGAGAAATATAGGGTTACCTTCATTCCCATTTCCATAGAGACAATGTCTTAACAGCCTAAATATAACACAATTACAACTTCTAGACTTTAACCTTGCTCCAGATCATGAAAAGGTTCTCTAAGTCAGTTATTTTAGATAGGGATGGGAGGGTCACCAAAAATATGAGAGATTCTAAGGAAGGGTCTTAAAAAATAACACACATATTTGGGGAGGGTCATGAATAATGGACATTTTATTTTAAAATATAAAGTGCTTTTGTACAAGGGCATGGGGGAGTCATCCACACATATGACAATTATTCGGGGTGCCTAATTAATATATTTTCAGTACATGAGCACATCAAAAACCTCTGACACCCCCTCTCTCTTCTTTAATAAATGACCAATCCCTAACATCAAACTACTGTTAAATTAACAAAAGTAGAAGTATGAGAAATACAAAGGACTACAGATATTTCTGAACCCAAAACTTATCAGTAATCACCATGTAAGTGTGATTTCAGCTGACTTGCCTTCCCCTGCTTCTGTTCCTCAGCCTGAATAAACAGGATCCTCTTCTCCACCCATGCTGCCTCACACTCCATCCCATGCTTCTTGTAGAACTCCAGCAGCTTCTCGTACCGATCGGTCACATCCAACCCTGTCAGGGCCTGCAGCTTATGGAGGTCCACAGGGCACAGGTGCATGGGCTGGCGGAAATCCTCATCCAGGTGGCCCGACCCATTCATACAACAGTCAAAATAAATACAGTGATCGATCCCCAAAAGATGATTGATTTCATGCACTACCAATTTACAGCTTCTCTGCAGAACCAGTCTTTTTCTGTCCTGGTCGGAAACCTTTTCTGTTTGTTTGATATCATACCAGAACTCCTTAGAGAATGTCAGCCTTGGATCATATCTAAGTACACTGAACACGGCTACATTGTGATTACCAGCAGCCATACCAGCAACAAACAGATCTGTATCATCACCATACAGGTCGTACATTGTGAGACCAATTACACAGAGGGCATCTTGGGGAATCTTTCTTCTCAGTTCTTGGAGAATTGATACCACATCCATCTGCAGATGTTTACTTTTGGAATGATGTCGTATATCTATTTTAGCACGACGGGCGCGGCTCTTTCTACCTGACGGATGAACAGAAGCTTCTTCAGTTAGAAAAAGTTGATCTTTTGAAAATTCTAACTTCATTTCTGGAAGCACTGCCACAGGAAGGCACAGAAATCTGCTCGCATAGTCAACAAGATCATCAAACACAATACCTGACTTGTCATCAAAGTTTCCAACTGGGACTATGTAAATCTTTCCTTCTGGGTATTTCTTCGTCATTGTTCCCCCGCGTGAGACAAATCTGTGTTTCATGCCTGTGACTTTCCTTGTCGACAACCACGGACATTCATCAAGAAATGCTGTGTACGTCTGCCCTTCTTCATTGTACTGAGCCAGCCAGTCATCAATAGATGTTGGTTGTGGAACCGATGAAAAGAAGTTAGTGTCTGAAGAGGGAAGGAATTGAGGTGGAATTCCCTTGATTTCAAACCCTATAGCTTTCATTCTTTCCTCCTTGCACGGCACCTTGAATCCTCTGACATAGGGCACATATCTAGAATCTTTCACTTTTGTATTGGTTTTGACAGATCTCGCCTTTCCACCACCTTCCATCTTGTTCTTGCAGATGATCGTGTTCACGTCTGGACAAGTGTCAAATCATCAGGAGCTGTAACATGTAGAGGCAAATTACTCAACTTACTCATCCATGAATAATTCTGAATTTTTCAGTTTCCTTTCATCATTATTGTTAACCGAAAGTGAAATCATTGTCAAAATCTTTGCAATGAGAATTTTTTCAGATAATTTCATTGGTATTAATGAGAGGAATTACTTTCAAAATAATAATTGCAAAGATTCACTTTCACAGATCTTTTGTTTTTAGAGAAATGTCGAAAATGTTAGTGTTTAAGACAGATGAACAATGGTGTGTTTCTATTCTGTTTGTTTGTTTATTTGTTGTTTAACGCCACACTCAGCCATATTCTAGCTGTTTGACGGCGGTCTGTATTTATTTGAGTCTGGACCAGACAATCCAGGGATTGACATCATGAGCATCGATATAGATTGGATCAGCAACTGTTTCAAGGTCAGATGAGTTGGAATATTTTGACATGGTCAAGAGTAATTTAAAACAATAATTTCAGTTGGCATTTATACTGTGGCTGGACTGACGAGTTTATGCCTAGTCCAATCAAAATCGCGTAACTAAACTGACATCTGGTTCGTAAACTGTCATGCAGATTTCGGTCGAATGCAGGATTCGCAAAGCATGATTATCGCCAACTTGATGTCAACAGATATTTTCCTAATCTTTTCATGTTTTTGATCAAGATGCTCACATGATTTGATGCACTTTGTTGAAGTAAGACCCGTTCTATTACAATATAGATTTTGATTATTGATGATATCATCCTGACTGGGCGCTGCCATTTTGTTTAAAGCAAATGCAAATAACATAAGATTCGGAATCTGATTGGTCAATAGGAGGGACATAAAATTAACATAGCTCATATTAGCCGCTGGTGGCGCTACGATCGAGCCCAGAAATTACAGGCTAGTTGGGCAAGGTCTGGGTCCGGCAGCCATCTGCTGACAACAGGGTTTTACCTTGACTTGCAAAAGTGGGATCCAGGGGACCCTCATAATTGATTTTAAGAATTTATGAGGATCCTGTACAGCTGTGAAATGGTATAGAGTACTGTACGTTCAGATAATTACTTTAGAGCCTGGAATGAATCAGTGATCATGTTGACAGTGGTCATGACTTATGGATGAAACAAATGACACCCATAACTGCTCTTGACCCACTGTACGGCATGTACAATGAACATTATGGTGCTTTCTTGAGATGCAACCTACAATTTTTTTATGGCCATTATCCAGATTTGTGCATCTCATAAAACCCTATGACAATATACACAGATATCAATATCATTAAAACTGAACCTTTTACTCTGATATGGTACTGTTCTGCATGAAGATCTGACAAACCCCCACAGTAAGTTGCATCAGGGGATATTTCTAATCAGCTAACTAGCATCAAGGCATCAAATTTCTAAATAAATGAGCAAAGTATTCAGAGCAGAATATCTGACGTGGTATCTCAAAAACACGCATACATGGGCAATTCTGAATAAAAACAAAAAAGGTGGCACAATTATATTGTTGTAAATGCTATAAAAACCCTGTAATTTCTGAGCAGAAAGGTATTGTAGCAGGGTAAATCTCCTGATTTATGGAGATTGAAACAAATATTCAAACCATTGGGGCATAATGATACACATTCAGTCAGGTAGCCATGGTAAGACACTCCAATCAGCTGACCCTCACTAGTTCACCTAGCACTGGGTGTGGGAAACCATTTCTGACCTGGAATCCTACAGGGAAAATGTGGTTGGTTGGTTGGTTTGTTGTTTAACGCCACACTCAGCAGTATTCCAGCTATATGACGGCGGTCTGTAAATAATCGAGTCTGGACCACACAATCCAGTGATTGACATCATGAGCATCTATCCACTCAACTGGGATCGATGACATGTATCAACCAAGTCAGTGAACCTGACCACCCGATCCCATTAGTCACTTTTTACTACAAGCATAGTCACATTTTAGGGAAAATGTGGACAGTACACATGTACCTGATGCCAACACTCCTGACACTGAAGAAACGAGTGCAAAAGGGCTGCTTTAATAAGGAACACTTCGAATAGTCAACATGTAATAGTTTATTCCAAAAGAAAATAATAGATCAGTAACAAAAATACCAGTAATCACAAAGTTATACTGGGACACAAATCCTGCCTGGTATGTTGTATATCATCACAAGTTGCTTTCCGTACCGGTATCTGCCTGACAAAATAGGTATAAAATATATGACTACATACAACTCAAACTAAAACAAGAATACTGGCATCTGAGGGAGTGAGGGTTTTACTTTTAGTGTTACAACATTATCAAAGCAGGCAACACCACAGAATGATATATCAATGTTGTCTAACATTTATGTAAACCTAAATATGACCTCTCTGAACCTTTCTTTTCATAATATTTTTGGTTTCATAAAATGCATGTATTAACAGCTGGTGCTTCAAAACATTATACAAATACAAACAAGCCACGATAAGGGAACAGCATAGCATCACAACCAAAATATGCATCAAATACTATCCATACATACTGTGAGATAACATTTATCACATCACTCAACTAACTGCCTTCATGATAATCACTTGATAAGGTAACCAAAATTACAAAGACAGAAGAAAATAAGATTGTTTACTTAAACCGTTGTTACACTGGACACATGAATAAAATGGTCACATATAGCCACACATAAACAAGTTACACACTGGTGGATGAGCCATAATCTAACGGAGACAATAGACTTATAGTTAATGGGAACAGCAAATCTGACAACACTGACATCATGAAGACAACAAAGACCTAGGAAAATTAAAAACATGTTTTCTTGTGAGGTGTGTATGTAATCTAAAAAAACAATTCAGTTCAACATGTCCAACTGCTAATCCCTTTTTTTCAAGGCACTTTTCTTCCCCTGCTTCTGTTCCTCAGCCTGAATAAACAGGATCCGCTTCTCCACCCATGCTGCCTCACACTCCATCCCATGCTTCTTGCAGAACTCCAGCAGCTTCTCGTACCGATCGGTCACATCCAACCCTGTCAGGACCTGCAGCTTGTGGAGGTCCACAGGGCACAGGTGCATGGGCTGGCGGAAATCCTCAGCCAGGTGGCCGGACCCATTCATACAACAGTCAAAATAAATACAGTGATCGATCCTCAGAAGATGACCAATTTCATGGACCACAAGTTTGCAGCTTCTCTGCAGGACCAGCCTTTTTCTGTCCTTATCAGAAACATCTTCTGTTTCCTTGATGTCATACCAAAACTCAGTGGAGAATGTCAGTCTCGGATCATATCGGAAGATGCTGAAGACAGCAACCTTCTGACTTGCAGAAGCCAAACCAGACATGAACAAATCGGAATCCTCTCCATACAGATCATACATGGTAAGGCCTATCACACATAAGGCATCTTCTGGAACCTTGTCACGCAGTAAGGGTAGAACCGAACTGATGCTTAGCTGCTGATGTTGTGACTCCTCACTGTATCTCGATTCCAGCTCGCACTCACCATCATGCTCTTCAAGGACAACCTTGTCTTCTATCACCTTCAGGTTCAACCCAGGTAAGGTTGTCACAGGCACACAAAGAAACCTTCCAGCATAGTCAATGAGATCTTCAAGCGCAATACAAGATACTTCATCGAAATTCCCAACAGGAACAATATAGATCTTCCCCTTGGGGTACTTCTCAGTCAATGTCTTCCCAGCCCTGGTCGAAGTGGTCCTCATCAGTGTGTCCATGGAGCTTCTCAACCATGGCACCTGCCACAGGAAGCCGCGGAAACTCTGCCCATCCTCCTTGTACTGGGCCAGACAATCATCAACCGATGTTGGTTGTGAGAGGTGCGTGAAGAAGTCAGTGTCAGTGTGGTTGTATGCAGGAGGAATGTTCTTCACATCAAACCCAATTGCTTGTATCCTTTCCTTCTCAGATGGAGCTTTGAATCCCCTGATGTAAGGCTCACATCGTGGGGGTCTCTTTGAGATGGATTTCATCTTGCCAGTCTTGGACTTTCCTCCTTTGTTCATTTTGAGTTGGGAATGTGTTGTTGACAAGTGTTACGTTTCTCTATAATGTGTAAGAGAAAGATGACTTTAAACAAAAATGTTACTATAGTTACACAACAATAATTAATAGACCCTCAATTATCTTAAGCCCCAACAAAATAGCTTCTTTCCTATTTTTGTTGTTGATTTATCATACATTGATTTATGTGTTAATTGGGATGACACGAGTTTGAAAATGTGAGAGTGGTAAACATGGTATAAGAATGTATTGTAAGGTTTAATATTTCTCAAACCATTATGACGATGTCAAACTATAGTGTACGTGTTGTTATTATTAATTCTAAGCCAGGAATTCATTGGCCATTCTGATCAAGTTTTATACAAAAAAGTTGACCTAACAATAGGTTATTATGCAAAATTATACAGAAATTATACATGAACCATAACATGGTTAAAGTACACAGCCAAAAGAGTTTTCATGTTGTCGATTGACAGATGTTACTGAAATGACATAGCACGGCCATTTGTTATTCTCCATCCAGAACTGCCCATTCAGGTTTATTTTCAAAATACAGAAGCTTGATATACTGCTCTGAATTCTTGTTCACTCATACGGAAGAATTTTGAAGAATTCATGAATTTGCTGATTATAATATAACCTGATGTGAAGATTTAACTCTGGACAGGTACTGGTGTAGCCTTGATTCTGGGCAGGCAAATTGTGAGAGTTTTCTCCTGACAAATTAACATGTTCAGATCTACACATGCCTCCTTTTCCCAACACAACACCAACCACCCTTGAAATGCTTAGGTTAGTCACAAAGTGTGGTAACCGTTGAACACCATGAGCATTTGGCCTAAAGAACCAGATACAAATGCTATAGTTTCTTTATATGCATGATATTAACAGATACAATAAAGCCTTTATCATATACATCAAATAAGGAGGCCTCATGAAATACTGAGGTCCTCTGTAAATATAGTATAAACATACATTTAGCATGGCTATCAGCATGATCAAGGTTTGGTAAATCTATTTACTACACAAATATAAATTTATCAGCTGTCAATAAATGTTATCTTTTAACATAATTAGTGAATCTGGAATTTAAACCTACTTCTAGCAGATCCTGACACAGCTAAGGGACATAACTGTTTAAAAATTGCAAATGAACAAATTATAGTTGGCAACAACTTTACACATATCAAATTTACTCTTTCATCATATTCACATATACGTAAAGATTGACCGAAATGGAGTGTTCCCTTATTATGCTTATAGCAGTGGTGGATGCTTATAGCAGTGGCGGAAATAGAGGGGCCACCACCCCTTTATAACCTATGATGACATTTTGTATGTCCATGCCTACCAGTTCCATGACAACATGTTGATTTAGTGTTTTGGTAGTTAAGGCAAAATTTATAATGGTTTACATATAACTTTTGTGATTGTTTTGGTGGAACACATCCCATCCCCCCCCCCCCCCCCCCCTTACTCCTCCCAAAGATTTAAAAATATTTATTATGTTCCACTATGGCCATTTTTACTTCAGTGGGTGTGGGCGTGGGGCCGAACATGCAACTTGAGATTTATGCAGACGCAGCAGTTCAAAAGCAAGTCATCTCTATTTTTAGACAAGAATACCTCAGAACACCTTGAAGACATGATCATGTGAACAGGTGGTAAAGAGTTGGGTTCATACCATGGTTTTACTGCGGTTTGGCATCCAGAACGTGTCGTATAAGTAAGCATTCAAGGAACCAGTTAAGCATATTGCGCAATGCGGCCTGTGGTGGAATGGACTCATCATAGGGTACCTGAGCTTTCTGTTTTCTGATTTTGGCTAGGGTACATTTCTACATACAGAAACGTACCCGGGGTACATGGATCTGTACTCTCTGTGCTGACAACAACCCCTTCAGCCCAAATAATACAACTAAAGATATGAAACAATAACCACACGTCATGCACATAGAGGCATGTCAGAACAGTTGAACGGATATGTGCAATTATTAGAGCAGACATATTCTGACATTAACGGTTTCCCTTCAAGGTGAAATGTAAATAATGACATTGGAAGATGAAAGAGATGTTTTAAATTAACTTGATCTATGGAACGGATGAATTTTCTGTTGTTTATTAGTGTTTATATGTTTCCCTGTCACTGTGACATTATCATATTTTATTATATACATCAGTGTGAACGACTGAGTTTTCCGAAGTCACTGCTGTGAACATAAGACTTTGACTGAACTATTGTCAAACAAGAGATACCTCCCCTTAAAATGACTCCCTTTCGTGTAAACTTGTAACTAGCCCATACACAAACTGTTGATGTTCTTTTTACGTTAGGTCCACATTGACAAGGCAAAATAATGACAGACGGTGGTTTATGGAGTTATATCAAATCTTGCCGTTTGTTATTCTCTTGAAACTGTTTCCTTATAAACTGTAAATTTCTCATTTAACTCGTCAATCGAGACTGTTCGTCTTAAAAGTGCCATTTTTGTTACTTGACCAGCGTGTATTCTTTCACTTCAAACAGTGGTCTCCTAGTTTTCAAGAATATTTTCTGTTAAACTTGATTTTGTATAAAATCATATCTACATGTATGATAAAGAATATTTGTGACCCTAAATATTATTTGATACTTTTGTTTATATTTTTAAAGATTTTGCAAACACGAAACTACTTTGTAAGGCGAAAATACAGTGGATGGTGAACCGTTCCTGTGTGTTAGGTAGGGAGAATTTGTTTCAAGGTTTTACATTTGTAATGAAATAAATATGATTTTCTGGTAGACAACTACACAAAAGGTATATGATAAATAGGAAATATCCTCTATATATGAACACTTGTGTATGAGCAAAGAAATAAACATTGTATGACATTGTGATATGGCCTAAGAATCTATTTAATACCTCCGAGTCAGGGTTCATAAAAATCATATGGGTCATTTCACATCACGAGACAACAGTGTATTGTTTCCGTCATCCGGACATCACTGTTGACGTCCTTCAAATCTTATTGTGACATGAGGTCTGAATGACGTCACACTAGAAACGACGTTTCACAGCTGAAGATTGTTGACATCATTCGACAAGTCAACGTGGTTCTGCTGCCATCCTTTTAGATAAACACTAATACTGTATACATGTAGATATCTTCTTCGGTAATAAATATAACATTATAATCATGTTATGTCATACTATGTTTACGACACTCGTGCCTTTATTCTGGTATTTATACACTTGTGTCATAAACATAGTAGATCTATGACATGAACACTCATATAATATCCTCAATATGTATGAGGGGCGGTCGGGTAGCCTAGTGGTTAAAGCGTTCGCTCGTCACGCCAAAGACCAGGGTTCGATTCCCGACATGGGTACAATGTGTGAAGCCCATTTCTGGTGTCCCCCGCCGTGATTATGCTGGAATATTGCTAAAAGCGGCGTAAAACCATACTCACTCTCACTCACTCAATATGTATGCTTTTTATAAGGTATCAACTGAAACTCAATTACATAGAAATATCACCTGTTGTCAGTCAACAGAATATCATGCACCACATTCAGTGGTCTATCCTTCAGCATGTCCAGTGACTACATTGTTGATTTCATTTGGTAAGACATATATATATCATATTGTGACATGGTATCAGCTGATATGATCAGTAATTTCATGCGATAAGGTTATCATAAACATATATTTGAATTAAACAATTGTATTACTTTACAAATGACCTAAACACAAGTCAGTGATTAAAACTGTACGTTACCTTCTGTTACATGACATGACGCCCGTCAGCCTGCAGTAAATACTTCGTTATGGGAAAACCATGGCGAAATATAAACTGCAAGCATAGGCATTCCGGTGCGTGAATAATGTCTATTTTTAGTATCAAGGGAGGCAATTCACGGAAGTGGCGAACACGATGCTTCAACTGCAGAGCGGGAAGACGATAGTGTCAACACTTCGTTTGTTTGGAAGATAATCGCTGCATTTGGATTTACGAACATTCAAAATGCGTTGATAATTTAGATAGAGGTGAACATTTCCAATGCAAATGGTTGCAATATGATGTTATTATTTTGTTTATCATAACAAACGAAAGACTAACTTTGAAGTTCAAATGTCAGCTGGTCACTTGACTTGTCTGGCAGTCTAAAAATAGAATCTTTGACGCACACATGGTACATGGTAAGGAAGGTGGACAAGTATTGTGTCTGATTATGAACATGATAAATAATGTTTTCCTATCGTGCGTTTCATAAACAGCTGACAAAAGTCTCATATGCTACAGGTCAACATGTGTTTGTAGAGACAATTTTTAAAAGTAAAGGCTAAGTGACATGTCTTGGTGACAATGTCATGTGGGCCTCAGTCATCCCAAATGGTCAAAGGTGCCACAATTTGGTGTGTGGCAAAACATCCCTCAGGAATGCCAGAATCCTAGCTATACCTGTAGGGCTGGGACTGGTAACTTGGGTAGTCGAGTAGGGTGGGTCCTGTGTAGGACCCTGGATCCCACAGTACTGCCCAGACCTGTGGTTAGTCACGTGATATATTGTTTCATGACAAAAACTCACTTTAGCTCAGTGAATACACTACAAGTTGTAATGATCCCATTTCTTTCTGATGATGCACACATTCCTTTTGACTTGTATATGTTTAAGTAAAGATAAACCCTAGTCAACTTCAGCATGTTCAGTGTACGCCTGATCTGCTTGTTTTATACATGTATCTAAAAAGTTTTGCCAGGGCTGTGGTAACACAATTCCCAATCAGACATTCTGTTCCCAACTCTTGAGACCTACAGTGGCTAAGCGGGTGGGTCAGGTACCCGGGTAGTAAATTTGGACTCATCCCAGCTCTAGATTCCTGGGTTGTAAAAGTTTAGCATTACTTTTTGGGTTTATTCACAGTGGTGATTTCCTAAACCTGCATCCCTAAATGCATTCCTTAATATGATGACCCGACCGCCTCCGTGGTCTATTGGTAGAATGTCCACCTGGAGAGCGAAGGTCCGGAGTTCGATCCCCTGCCATGTTATACCAAAAGACGTTAAAAGATGGAACTTGTTGTTACCCTGTCTGGCGCTTGGCAGGCTAAAACAAGGACAGGTCACCTCGGAGTCAGTTCACAATGTCTGAGTGGGGTATTCATGTTCAACTGCGGCATGGTATCTCAGTGTGCAAGCACAATAAATCAGCATCAGTCAAGCTAGTACAAGCAGACAGATACACACACGTGCAAGCACGTCACTATATAAGTGCAATAAACCCCATCCCACCTCACCTTATATGATGACCTGATGTGATATAACTGATATAATGTTCTAACAAACCAATACCATCATCATTGTACCCAGGGACCTTTGCCCACAAGTACCCAAATAAGGAAATTGAATTGAATACGGCTGTAACGATACTTGCACTTTGTCACTATATCTCAATAGTAAGGTTGCAACACAGTCAAAAAAAATAGGGCTTGGACAAGTCCAAATTTACTACCCGGGTACCCTACCCCCTGTTACCTGACCGTACCAGATACACGCTGTAGGTCTCAAGAGATAGGTACAAAATGTACCTTTGGAAATAGTTTTACTGTAGCCCTGGCAAAATGTATTTAGATACACGGATAAAGCAATCTGGTCATGCACACACTGAAGTTGACCGAATTTTTATCTTCATTCATACAAGGTCAGAAGTAATGCATACATGTATAGTCAGAAATGTGTTACCTAAATAATTTATGTCATTAAATGATATATCACGTGACTAACCACGGGTCCGGGTAGTCCTGTGGGTACCTGTGTCCTACTCAGTTATATCCACCCAACCCAAACTACCCGAGAAAACCGTCCAATTTGATGTTTTACATTATTTTCAGGTTACTAAACAATATGGCCGATGCCAAGATGTTGAAGAGACAGCTTGCAGAGGCCGTGAAGATCATAGCTGAGTATGTATTTTGTCAGAAATTTAGTGTTCTTCAGAAGTGACAGCTTGCGCTTTATCTATTTCAGGTACCATTGATTGTGGGTTTGAATCAAATGTCAAGATTCACCAGTTCACATAAAACATAATCCTGTGACGGCATAGTCAGTAGCGTTTCTATGATCGTCATGTTTAATATTTTGTCCCAAGGAGAAACAGTTAGCACCTTGGTCACTTAGACTTTTCTCCGATATCATGTATTTTAAGCTCACACACTTAAGTCAGCAGAAAAACAGTTCTAAATGTTAGTCCCAACTCAATGTTTCATAAGCAAGGCTGAAAGTTTAAGAACAGAGAAAATGCCACCAAAAATTTTTTATCAATAAAAATGTCTGTTATCATTTATTTGATGTTGATAAACTTGTAAAACTTACTTCAGCTTTTCCCTTAGCTATTGTTGAGTTTTAACCATTATGATCAGCTTTATCATGATATTAAGAACATCATTACAATGTTGGATAGTGATTCCCCTCATTGTATCCCAATGTGTGGATCGATGCTTATGATATCAATCACTTGATTGTCTGGTCCAGACTCGATTATTTACAGATTGCCATCATATAGCTGGAATATTGCTGAGTGTGGTGTTAAATAACAAACAAATAAAATGGTAATTGGTTTGGTTGCTAACCAACTGATGTCTAGTGATAGTACGGGTGAAACGATACATTGGTGCACCGGTGCAATGTGTGTTTTCATGCGACGATACAATACATGACACATTTTTTTACTCTGTCCATACAAGAAGATACCCTGGCTAAAATAGATTACTTTCTACTCGTTTATTGACCCCCTGAGCGTTTTTTTTTTCAGTCAAAATGTGTTGTATAGTGTTTCAAGTTCACTACTAGTAATAGCTGCTACGAACATGTCAGCTTTTCCTTCTGAACCTGCTCTGAAAAATTGATAGTCAAGAAGTTTCCAAACGATTTTATGTTTATATGCATATTATCACGATACTTATCGTATCGTGACCTTCCTGTATCGTTTAGGTCCTGAGTAATAGTTGGTACAAGGTTAATTTTAGGGTGGGGCCTTGTGCTTTAAGCCCCTAAATTTGAAAAAAAGGCCCACATTTTCAAATACATTGGGGTATTTTAACATTGTGCTGTATGGGCAAGTGTGGGTGCACCTCTAGAATATTTGAAATTTTCACATAAACATGATAAAGGGCCCATGTCATAAAATTCCTTGAGTTAACCCTGCTGGTACTTTTTCTGATATGGCAGCAATTGCAATTTTAGCTGAATTAATATGTTTTGCACAAATTCTGCCAATGTGGTGCGTGAAATATTTTGCATGTTTTGTCTTAGAGATTCGCAAGAAAGTTTGACCTGTTATTGTTTTCATTGTCTATCAGTGTGGTTGTGGCAACTGTAGAAAGCATGTGGGGGCTATAAAATTATCCAAATATTTTATGTCTAGAAATGATTTTGTCTGTCCTCTGTCTGAGTGTGTTGTTCAATGCCTCACTCAGTAGTATATGAGCAATTTGACGACAGCCTGTTAATATTTAACTCTCGTACAGTCAATCAGGTGACTGATATTGTCAGAAAGTATCCACACAGTCTGAGGATGTTAACACACTATCTGCCAAGTCACCGAGCTGACCACCCAATCCATTGTAATGCCTCTTATAACCAGCGTAGGTTGCTAGGGACCAATTCTAACCTGGAATCCCCATGGTTTTTGTCCTCTAATGCATGGTATACATGGTGTAAGGAATGTATCAGGCATCGTCACATAGTTTTATACATCATGCTGTTGTCGATTAGCACTGATTACTTTTGAAAATTACTAATTACGGGCCCCAATTATCGTGACTATACCAGATATTCCTCATTGACTTGCTTTGTGAGCCTGGTGAGCAAACAAAAAACTTACGAAATAGTCTTGGTTCTCAGGCACTGCCCACATCATCATAAAGTCTGCTGCATGTTTCATTATTATTTCCATTTTAATCAAATCTCCCCAAAATCCTTAAATATTCCATGTCCAATGGTAGTCAAATACTGTATTCCAATATTTATTCATCAAGGAATACATTTATGTAGGGAGGCCCTTTCCCAGGTTGATTGTTCACAAGTGTTTATTTGGTTACACAACTGGTCATTTGGATACATACCATACTAATTTGAACAACCATAAAAAAAAACACCGCCCACCCTCACCACTTTTTCAAAAGCCTGAGAACCTATTCTTTTATATATATTTTTTAAGCCTAATGTACATTTGTATACTTTCCCTTTCCAGTTTGAAGAAAAGTCTTGGAATCTATGAATGTAGGAAATCCATCTGTAGATTTCTTGATGACTTCTTTGGAGATATTGATGTTGGTAAGTTGTGACTTTTATCAACTGCATAATTTATTGATTTACAGCTGAAATTGTAATGTCACAGGTGCCTTATGATTTTTATGCTGTTTCTGTGTCTTGGAGTTGAATATTTGTGTCTATTCTAAATAAACATTCTAAATTTATAAAAGGTTTGGTTTTTCTCTATGTCTGGCTGTATTACTATTGGTATGCTTCCATCTCACTGCAGTGTCAGAATCCTTGAAGAACCATGGCGACAAGAGTGAGTGCTTCCACATGTTAATGTGGTGCCTGCACTGTCTCAGGAATGAGCCCCAGATCTACATCCTCCTCCACCCAACCTCCGACACCAGTGTCACAGCACCCAAACCCGGGGAGGTCAAGAGTGAAATACAGCTCTCACAAGGTAGGCCCACCACCGACAACCGTGTCTTACTTACCTGGGGAGGTCAAGAGTGAAATACAGCTCTCACAAGGTAGGCCCACCACCGACAATAGTGTCTTACTTACCCGGGGAGGTCAAGAGTGAAATACAGCTCTCACAAGGTAGGCCCACCACCGACAATAGTGTCTTACTTACCCGGGGAGGTCAAGGGTGAAATACAGCTCTCACAAGGTAGGCCCACCACCGACAATAGTGTCTTACTTACCTGGGGAGGTCAAGAGTGAAATACAGCTCTCACAAGGTAGGCCCACCACCGACAATAGTGTCTTACTTACCCGGGGAGGTCAAGAGTGAAATACAGCTCTCACAAGGTAGGCCCACCACCGACAATAGTGTCTTACTTACCCGGGGAGGTCAAGGGTGAAATACAGCTCTCACAAGGTAGGCCCACCACCGACAATAGTGTCTTACTTACCCGGGGAGGTCAAGGGTGAAATACAGCTCTCACAAGGTAGGCCCACCACCCACAATAGTGTCTTACTTACCCCGGGGAGGTCAAGAGTGAAATACAGCTCTCACAAGGTAGGCCCACCACCGAAAATAGTGTCTTACTTACCCGGGGAGGTCAAGAGTGAAATACAGCTATCACAAGGTAGATACACCAGGGAGCCCAAGATACGGAGCGAGGCCAAGTGGAAATCCTCTTCATAAACATTTGGTGTTCAAACTGATTTGCAGAGATGCATCATGCAGGATCAGGTGAGAGACGAGGGAGGCAATGCCCCAAATGGCAGTCTGCCTGCGGTCCCATGCCTGGTAACATTTATGTCGGGATTGGAGAAATATAGTCCAACCTGCCTGAGTGTCCAGTAGAAATTTTTGTTCCTTGTTCCTTGTATTAAAAATTTGTTTGCTTCACAGCAAATTGCAACTGAAGTTTGTTCCATGTTGTGATAACACTCCCTGGTTCTGAGCTTCCTTTTTTGCAAACTTTACAGGAGTGCATCTCCTTGGTTTATCTCGGGAGGCAGACCAATCGTATTAGAGGTTACAGTTGAAGTATTCCTTCTACCAAAATGGCGATATGGCTGGTTGTAGTTTTAGTTTAAGCAAACTGTTACTGGCACCCTGGATTCAAGCTGTTATTTGATGATTTATGATATCTCGTGTGAAGATATTTAGCTGAAAAATGCTGATGACTTTAACATTAAGACAAGAGAAGAAAACGCAAGTGTCTGATAAATTGCTTATTATCTACTCTAGCATGTGTTTACAAATGCGGGCCAGATACTTTCAAGACGAGTTACATTTATTGGTCATGAGCCTGCCTGGCTTGTTGGGAGTGAAATAGAAGGGAGGTAACTCAACATGAATTAAACTCAGCTCTTTGCAGTTGTATCGCATGGTATATGATGTTGATGACATGGCATGAAAACCTGTTCTCAATATCTTGTATTCATGTGTGTACATGCTGTTGCAGACTGATTTTACATAACCGGTACTAAAATTCATGTATTTCCTCCCCTCTAAGGAATACAAGAATGACAGTTCATACATGTGATATTAATATGCTTGATGTGTTGCAGCGTTCTGCATGTGGTTTATTGGCCGCCTTGTGCGTCTCCTGGGTCGACCGGAGTGCACCATTCTGCACCAGCAGTGCCTGGAGATCATCAGACAGGTGCTGCTGGTGGTCCGGGTCAAGCATCTCTACGTCTTCAAACAACTAGCAGCGGAGATAGTCCATGCGCTGGGAGGTATGTATACATTTACATTACATTCTTGTTCCCACCAATGATGACATCTGAGTTTGTACAAAAAGTTTTAATCTTAATTTCAATATGGCCACCATGGCAGCCATATTTGAAAAAAGCTGTTTATAACCATTATTTAGTCAGTTTTGTTTTAAAAAAATGTAATGAAAAGTGGTACGTGTGTAGTTAGTAGTGGGACTTAATACGTGGTCTGTTTGTTGCGATATATATAAATTTTGTTCTTTAATACCACGAAATGCATATTTGCCTCTGTAAACTACTTTGAAATTTACAGACCGATGGAGCCGAACTTTGGCTTGTATGTTCCTCTTTAATCCTCAGTGTTTATGCAGAGGATATTTGAATACAATACCGACAATATCTTTGGTTAAGTTAAGAGAAAATGTCTTAATTATCCCATATTTGCTAAATTGAAAAGAAGTTAGGTTCCATATAGTGATGTTGTGCATTATTACTCAGTTATTGCAGTGACACTTGCATTGTCATGGTTACAGAGTTGGTTCAGATCAATGACCAGCTGTATTCACCCGACCCTCCAGAGTTTGTGACTCTGTCAAGGTTCCAAGTTCCTCTGGAGAAGGTCAAACAAAGTCATGTGGAACCTGGCAAGGTGAATAAATGTTTCCAAATACCAAGTAGCATTGTCAAAATTATAATAAATATTTGTGTGTTCTTGAAAGTGAAAATAGAAAAAGAAATGCGAACATTAAACGACTTGTTTACCATGGACTTGACTGTTATGGTCATTAAACAATATATCATGTGACTAACTACGGGTGTGGTAGTCCTGTGGGTACCCGGATCCTACTCAGGACCCACCCGGCGCGAGTTCCCGAGTTACCCATCCCAGCCCCAAAAGAAAATATTCACTGTAATCCCATTGCTATCTCAAAGTCACTTTTCCTGACTGATTCCACTGTCAGCAGGGCAGTGGCATGGTCTTGTGGTTCAAGCATTGTCTTCTCCAACCACAGTCCTGAGTTCATTTGCTGTGATGTTGCAATCACTAAAACAGACAAGCGATCCTAGTCAATCACTGAGGATCTCCTTAAGGTTGTCCTCTATAGATATTCAATCTGTTCAGAGGTCGATATTCGTCCCAAAGTCTTAAGTCTGTAAAAAGTCTCAAATTGCGCAAAGGAAATATCTAAGTTATGTTGTTATAGTAACAACTAATGTTATGGCTTTTGCAGAGTTGACCTTTGTTGCACCGACAACAGGATCAAGATACAAGATGAGGCTTTAATGCTTAATTTGACTTTTTTGCATTGAATGAAATATTAAAATACCACTGAATTTATTAAAATAAGGACTTTTACAAAAATGTGAACAAAATTGGGGGTTCTGGGTTCGATCTGGTCCTCTGCAACCCGTGCTGGTTGTAAGAGGTGACCTGTATGATCAGACGGGCAGGCTTGGTGGCTTGGTTTGATTGTATGGTATTATTCCCTGAATACTGTAAATCTTGAAATTAACGCGAGCGTGAATTAAATGCGAAAAATGCGAGAGGTCTTTGCTCGCATTTTTAAACATCGCATTTATATCAACAATAAGACATTTTGGATAGCAAAAATACCAACTTTGACAAATGCTGATGTATTCCACACCACTGTTTATTGAGCAGCACTTGTAAATAAAGTATATAAACAATGTCATCTCAACACTAATTACGTCCAGTGAATTGTCACTGCTGGGTTTAAGACAAAACTCACTTATGTCATCACTGATCACACCTGCAAGTCCAGTCAGACGCCACCCATTGTTCTTTGCGACTGCGTCAAAGGCTGACACGAACCAGCGCTTATGTATTGTTTTTGCGGAAGTACTTTACTCAGCGCTAATAAGCGGTGCTATTTGGTGTATGATTGGATTAATGTAAGGTTGGATTAAGGTGAGGATTCTTAACCTGACTGAGGACATCTTTAGATAGAAATCCACTGGTGCTTGAGAGGAGGGGGTGTCGCTTTCATATTGAGTTGCATTTTTGGCTAGGGTCCCGTGGTCACATTCTTTTGGAGACACATTAATTTCACGATTTACAGTATGTGGATTGTTGCTAATGAGATTAATGTGATCCAGACATGATCATTTACAAGCCGCCGTCCTATAGCTGGTATAGTGCTGACTGTATTGTTAAACAACAGACAAACAAATCTAATGTCTATTACTGTACTCATCACACAACTCGTCTACACCCCAGAGTGTGGAAGCAGAAGGTCTGACCCTGCAGGACATGAAGATCAACATTGCAGATCCCTGTCACTGTGAACTGCTGCAGATCAACCTCACGTGAGTAGAGGCACCCTCCCTAAACTTGCCCCGTACTTCTGTTTCCTGTAACCTGACCAAGCAATCTGGTGTTTCAGAACAGTACATTGGTGTTTGGCCCTGAACTTGAATTGAAGGGGGACCATAGTTTGACAATATATGCAAACTGTCTGTAGTTCCACAACATGTAATTAGAGCTGTGTGAAAATAACGGGATCGAGTGGTCAGGTTCACTGGCTTGGCTGATGCGTGTCATCGATCCCAACTGTGTGGATCAATGCTCAGGATGTCCATCATTGGATTGTCTGATCCAGACTCGGTTATTACAGGCCGCCATATACCGTCATATAGCTGGAATATTGCTGTGTGGCGTTAAACAACAAGCAAAACAACAACAACAAAAAATCTGTCCAGATGATCATTGATTTTTTCCAGGTTCTAAATTAATTATCAAAACATACAGTACACTTTATCATTTCATTACTTTACAGGACCCTCAAAATTAATAATTAAGAGTCCCCTGGACCCCCACTTTTGTAAGTCAAGGTAAAGCCCTGATGACAGTCATTAGAGATCTGAGATTAGATTTGTTTAGATAAATGTAAGGGACAAGGGTGCAACCTGGTTTTGTCTGGTGTTACTTGGTTTTCATGTCAACATGCATCTGTTACAATTTGAATCAAGTTCCTTAAATCAAACCCTGCATTGTGGACTATTAAACATACTCAACTGTCACAGTACTAATGCACAGTTTTACCCGGGTTGTTTAGTTTTGGGTCCAGGGGGCTCAAGGACTTTAGTTGTAAGGGTTGTATATTTTAAAAGTGGGTCCCTAAAGAAATGTCAAGAAATTGAATACAGTCCTCTATCACAAGTGATGTACAACTGCACATGCTCAGAGACACAGATAGGGAATTCCCCAACTGAAACATTTCTACAAGTGCTGTAGAAAGAAGATCATGTAGCATGTGACTGTATGATATTTTTTAAATGATAATGTATGGAAATTAACATTAAGGGCACCAAATTTTGTAATAGCAGTCATTCCTAAACAAACTTTCTTCATCCTGTTGGATGCACTCTGTGATAATTTTGTTTCTGTTTTCAGTGTTTATGCATATAGGATGCAGGATTTCAGATCTAATAAATCACTGCTGTAGTAATTCAATATGGTTAAATGGCCCCGTAGTCCCACCAGTGGGTGTTGTAATAATGGTGGCACTGGTTTCTGATGATTACAGGAAGATAGTCCACGGCTCGCTGCATGAGGTCTGTGTTGTGGACCCGCACCATGTTCAGTTGTTGTGGGGATGTCTGTGCTGCCATCTGGAGTTTGGGGACATCCAGCTGAAAATAGTAAGCTCACAAACAACCAGTCTCTTAATAATCTTTTTCTCTGGTACGACACCTCTGTGCTTGTGGATCTGACAACTCATCCACTGAAGGTAACGACAGGTGAACCCTGAGAGAACTTCGACTGCCAAATGAAGGAAGGTGAAGGATGCAGGGGTTCTTTATCAATCAGATATCACCTTTCTAAAGCAAATCTGATTCGGGCATTTTGATTTGAACAAAAGAAAACCTACACATTCCTTCAGCGGTGCTCCAAGTTGGATGTAGATGCCATATAAACTAGATAGACACAATTTTATGGATAACAACTTCTTTAATACTGTGAATAGCGACGATTCGGTATAGATCCTTATACCGTTGTCTAGCTTGTCAGTCTTCATGCAGAGAGGTATCATATTGGAGTCAAAGATGAAAAAACTTCAAAGTTAAAAATCACCCTCAACTTGACTCTTGAGAACAAGACACTGCTCTACATGTCATCTACGGAATACTTCTACTCACACAACTAGCTCAAAGTAATTGCAATTTTGGCTCTCTTGGATGAAAGTTATCGGTGAGGTTTACAAGGTATATAATTCTTGTGGTATTATTGTTGTTCAAATTGTTTGGATCTGTTGATCTTGGTCCGTTCCTGCCCGAGTCTCTGGACATGGCTGACGAAGTTCTATGTTTCCAGTGTTCCCTGTCCGTCCTGTCCGACATCCTGGCCTCGACCGGTCTGCCCACGCTGGTGATGGACTACTTCCTGGGCTGTGTGGCCGGCCTGCTGGAGTTCCTGCTGACCGACTGTGATGATGTGCCAGAGAGGTGAGCAGACGGAATGTCATGAGAAGCTGCTCTTACTTTTATTTGGATAACTCGTTTCCGGAGCATATCTTGAAAAGCGTGAATGATTTTTCATCCGAACTTGGTACTTGTATTAACCAGGGACTGAATTTGTGCCTTTTGCCAATGTAGTGCCTGGAAAGATTTGTCATCTTCTGAGGCCTCTTGTCTTACTCCTTTGTCCATTGCACATTTTGGGGGGTTTGGGGTGGTGGGCTGGTGTGGTGAGGTGAGGTGGAGTAGAAATAAACTGTCACCTGCTGTTGTAAAACAGTCCATAAAGTATGAAACATTTGATTCCACCCAAATAATTTCTTGACGGAGAGTCTTGATATGCGTTTAGAAATCCTATATGATCATGACAAGGGATATTATGGATGAGTTAGGACTACTTAATTGACCCTTCATCAGGTTATGATAATCTGATAAAAGGGCAAGAAATGGTCCTTAAAAGTTGTGTATAATATACAGTAAGCTATGGTTATAATGAACTCAAAGGGACCACTAACTTTAGTTTGTAATAACCGTAGTTCGTTATAAGTATATTTACAGCATATATCATGTAAATACAACAAATGTCTGGGACTAAAAAATAAGTTCGTTATATTGGTCAGTTCGTTATAAGCATGTTCGTTATAAATGTAGTGTACTGTGATGAAGAAGTCGTTATCCATAATGCTCCTTGTCATCATTTCTTGACTATTTCAAGTTTGTGATCGTGACCCTACCACCAAGTATTATATCAGGGAAAGTTCTTTCATGTAGCCTCTCAAACATCCATTTTTCAGCCATTTCATAAACTTATGTGGTAAGTTTTGGTATAGGATCACACTGGATTTCTGAGACTTTTCTTTCAGTGAGTTACAAGAACTTGAAGAAAACAGTGCCTTGATGATGAATGGCCTCATAGCAGCAGATGCAAAGCCCTTCAAGATTAACCAGGTGTCTGTTGGCCAGGCTGAGGACCAGCTGAAGAGACTTGCTGACATGGCTGTGAAACTCGGGCTGACTGGCCTCCGCACTGACAACATGAGGCAGGCAATGTCACACTGGATCTGTCACCTTCTGGGAAAGTTCCCGGCTGACCTCAGACACAGCCAACTGTTCTGCTACTACCGACAGCAGCTCATGAGGGCATTGTTTGGAGTCTTTGGATCAACAATATCTTACGAGGTCAGGTTAAAACATTTCTTTAGGAGAATAAGTTTTCTTTTTGTGAAAGAGTGTATGTTCGGAGAGTAGACCGTGGATTTGAAATGTTACATGTGAGAGTATCCTGGTTATCCTGGACGTCTGATGTGTGTCAAGTTGTAGGAGCAGACGCAACTCTTAACTCTTCAAGCTTGATGCTCCCAGATCTTTCTGTATCCCATTGTAAGAGCAGTCTATCATGAATATCAGGTTGTTTCTGTGTGTGATCTGGCTGATTGCAGCTTTTGAAATTCACGAGACTACTAAATTGTGCTGATGACAGGTATAAATCAAATGGTGGTACTCCTCATTGACAAGCAGCATTTGGGGGGCTATAATTCTGAACCAGTTCTTAATGCTTCAATTTTACTTACTACAAACTTGAACTGAATTGACTGACAGAAAATGTATGCATTGAATTTATTTTTGACTGGTTCAAGCAGGACTAGTACGAACTCTAAGGACTAGTGAAATAAGGGTTAAATAACCAGCCCTTTTGACCAGTCTTAAGAATAACAACTGTCTAAGGTTGCTGGCTACGTGTCATCTAAACCCTCATGACATCAATGTCCATTCTGCAACAAACAATCTTTATTTTCAGTTCATTGTGAACCCCTTGCATCAGCTCATTGTGATCGATCTTCAAGGTCAGCCACCAAAACAAGGGGAGACAACCAGGGTGGATGTTGAGCAGGACCGGAAGGATAAACACAGGAGACCAGGACTATCACAGAAGCGAAAAAGGTGTGGTATTGACAATAATTTATCAGTTACATCAATGAATAAAATGTAGTGTTAATGAAATAAACTTTTTAAACTAGGGTGGTAAAATGTTACGGTTTAAGGTGTGCACATTGCAGACCTGTTTACTCCTACAATTTCCCTGTAGTTTCTAAGGATTTTAAATGAAAAACACGGATTACGAATCCAGTGAAAACATACAGATTTTAGGCATAAACAAGACATGATTGACATTTGAAACTCGTATATCCGCAGTGTTTCAATGAACAATTTGATTGCTCCACGCAGCAGTGTGAGGATAAGGTTATGCTAAATACTGTAAATCTGGAAATTAATGCGTCTCCAAATTAACTGAACTGCTGGTAGGGCAAGTGAGTGGTTAACTGTAGAGTTGCTTCCCTTGGTCATGAAGGATCCACTTGTCATTGGTTGATTCCCTGATTCTCCCTGATCCTGATCTTTGGTTTGTCAGCACTATGTCACTCACAAACATGTCACTGCATTCTGTCCGTTTAACATAAAACAGAGGAGGCCAATACAGGGAAGAAACTGAAAGGCCCCATGTTGTTTATCCACAGAAAGCCGTCAGATGACGATGAGGGCAGCCTCGAGAAGCAATCCGCCACCTTCAAACAGGCTATGCAGAAACTGAGGATGTCCATCATCAACAGAAAGGTAGTGTCGCAACTCTGTAGATAGCTCATCCCCCTGAGGCAAGATGGTTAACTGCCTATAAAAATCCAGTTTCCACCCTTGTTTGAAACAAAGGGCATTTTGTTTGAAACAAATGCAAGTGACACGAGAGGTGGAATCTATTTAGTCCACAGGAGAGGCTTAGAAGGGACATAACTCGTAATAACCACTGGTGGCACTACGATCAAGCCCAGGAATTCCAGCCTAGTTCGGCAAAGGCGGAAACTGGACATTTAAAGTCAGTTAACTCTCTTCCCTCGGGAAGATGGGGATAGCTATATATCTTGCATTCTCAAGTATCTAGTGTGTTATTTCTCCATTCTGTAAAGGAAAACCTGTGACCCACAGCTATGTTTTGAGTCGGGTTCGACTGGCATGATGCTATAAATAATCATCCAGTAAAGGGGCGGTTAGGTAGCCTACTAGTTAAAGTGTGCGCTCGTCATGCTGGAGACCCGGGTTTGATTCCATTTCGAAGCTCATTTCTGGTGTCCCCCACCTGATACCGCTGGAATATTGCTAAAAGCGGCGTAAAACCATACTCACTCACTCACTCACTCACTCACTCACTCACTCACTCACTCACTCACTCACTCACTCACTCACTCACTCACTCACCCACCCACCCACCCACCCACCCACTCACTCACTCACTCACTCACTCACTCACTCACTCACTCACTCACTCACTCACTCACTCACTCACTCACTCACTTACTTACTTACTTACTTACTCACTCACTCACTCATCCAGTCAAATGACTGCAATCACCATACCATCTCAAATACAACTTTACACACCTGATAGCATTTGGACTTTCTTCCCCTATCTTTATGCTCAGGAAACAAAGACTTCTGATTCAATTCATGTCACGAGGACTCGCTTTTATGGGGCAACAATTATGTAATTTGATCTATGCACCATACTCTGGTTCAAGTTTTTATACCCTTCTAAATTTTTGTGTTTCAGACAGACCACATGTCATGTCTGAAGATCATACAGACAGTGATTGAGCTGGCGGCAAGGGGAATTGTCCACAGCCAGAATACCACAGGGGAGGACCGGTAATACTCTGATGTGTAATAGAGATATGGACTTGACAAACTATTTTGCTTATTGGTTAAATTTCAAGAAATTTGATTCTGTGTAGTTGACATCACTTCAGTTCATTCTCGCAGTCATCACAGTAGGCCTGTCTGCCAGTAGGTCTGGTAAGAAGGTCGTCTCTAAAATTGAGCATATGCAATCCATGTACATTAAGCTAAAAACAATAAATAATCTTTGTTCTCAAGCACCGCCCGTGTCATTGTAAAGTCTGCCGCATGTTTCGTTTTTATTTCCATTTTTTTTTTTAAATATAAAAATCATAATGCTTAAACACAATGCGATCAAATTTAGCACGCAGTATCTTCCCTTTACATGCGCACTGCTTAACTGCGCATCTTGGGCATGGCAGCAATAGGAGTTTGTATGTTTGTTTATGTAATGAGGCCCTTTTCCAGGTTGATAGTACACAACTGTTTATTTAGTTACATACTAGTTTGAACAAGCCAAATAAAACAACAAAAAAAGCACTGCCTGCTCGCACTATATTTTCAAGATGTCATTGCCGAAGTACCAATTTTGTTTAGCCTTATTTTAAACATTTTTAATGGTCCCACTGTACAACAGTCCTGTAAATCCATGATATTTCACTTTAAGAAAATGACACTTTGAAAGAATTGCTTGTATATCAAAGCTTTTCTTGCAGTCCATGTGTCCTGCAGACCTGGCTGAGCAAGCAGCTTCTACGGCAGTTCTATGACGTCTGGGCAGAGAACTTGTTTCAGGATAAGACCGAACTGTCCCCAGCCACCATCAACACAGGCGTCCTCATCATCATACAATCTATAGGAACTCTACTGGCACTGCAGGGTAAGACAATAGTGTCCCTTAGGACTAGAACTATTCCCTTCTTTGCAATAAAAATTGTATCTTAAGAGTAGGTTGCGATTAGATACATTGAAACTTCTCACATGAAAAGACATGAAAAGAAGCCAAATGCGATACTTTTTGATGGCACAGAGTAGGTCTGGGATGAGTCCAAATTTACTACCTGGGGACCCGAACCCCTTTTACCAGGCCCTACTCGTGTACCCGTTGTTGGTCTCAAGCGTTGGGAACAAAATGTCTGATTTGGAACTGTTTTACCGCAGCAACTATTTAGATATGTGTATGAAATGATCAGATCTTGTGTACACTGAAGTTGACTGAAGCTTTATCTTTACTCAAACATATACAAGTCAAAGCGAATGTGTGCATCGTCAGAAAGAAATGTGAACATTAGCGACTTATAGTGTAGCCACAATGCTATGGTGAGTTTTTGTCATTAATAATAATGATAATGACTAACCATGTGTCCAGGTTGTACTGTGGGTACCCGGGTCCTACTCAGGACCCACCCGACCCGAGTACCTGAGTTACACGTCCCAGTCCTAGTACAGAGAATTCTGATGCATCCATGTATCGTTCTTATTGTGCTGATGGCAGTCGTACTCATTTATGCACACTTCTGTATTTGTGAACATTCAAGACTCGAGACTTTCTGCATGTTTGATGTCTGTTACTCGGTCACACTATTGCCAGAAATTTGCAGAATTAAGCTTTATATTACATGCTTGACACCTTTTTGCAGCATCTTTCGCTTTCATTGCCTGACATTTTGTGTAACAAAAGACTTGTTGTTTTCAGATTCAGTTCTATCTGACATTGATATTCTGACAGATTTTGCTTGGATACTGTCATTGCCATGGTTACCAGTAAGTACAAAATATGATTATGGATCATTAATACTGCAAGCACTGAAAATGGTCACAACGGTCATGGGTGGTTATTTATGTCATGACTGTGACTTAATGAAAATTGAAAAACATTAGATGTTTGACGAATGTAGAAGGGTGATTTCAAGGATCAAGAGAAAAGGGTTGACTATTTATTTCTGCATCATTAAACAGTGTAATTACTTGGAGTGGCTTGATTTTGTTTTTGATAGTATCCAGTTTACATGTAATATGTTGCACTATACAAATCTGTCAGACGAGTGGGGATTCTGGGTAAGAACAGGTCAACAGCAAGCTATACGTGGTAAGAGGTGACAATATGGAGCAAGTGGCCAGGCAAAATGACCTGGTTTATTGCATATCAACATCTCAGACAGCATGGGAAATTGCAGATAAGATCAATAACAGGTTTGCTTGCTCCAGACTCGATTACTTGCAGGCCACCTTCATACAGCAGGTGAAGTGCTAAGTGAGAGTTCGGCAGCTAACAAACTAACAAGGTTTATACCATGTTAAAGGTTTTTCTTTTCCTATAGTCATGAAATGGGGTTAAACTGTTGGCTGATAGTACTGCACATCTGAGACATTCCTTGATGTGGCTCGAATATGTCTTAAAGCATTGTGTATGTTTTCCAGAATGACCTGTCCTGGCTGGACCTGAGGCCTGTCAGGGCCAAGGAGATTGCCCAGCTCAGCAACACTCTGTCTGATGTCATTGGTGAGATCTAAAGAGGAATACAGTAGTTTAGAAATTGTATTATATGAGCAACTGACAGTTTTAGGCCAACTTGACATCGACAAACCAGCTCATGATCCCAAAATATGAGATTATGAGAGGATTTCACTAACTAGGAGCACATGACCTCATTGTGACCTCCAGATGAGCAAGGTCCAGTAAATAACTATTGACCTGAAGCAAGAGAAAACAAAATAGTTCCATTAACGTGAGCATGCAAATGTAAGCCTTTAAGTTCCTCCTAGCCAACTGGACCTGTTACTGGGTGTGTTTCAGAGACAGCCACATTGTGTGAGAGTCTGAGGGTCCTGTCTCTGCTGCCCAAAGATGTGGCATCAAAATGGAGGATCCATATCTTCACTCAAACTTTCGTAAGTTTGGCGCTTTCAATGATATGAACAAAGCAGATTTCATTATTGAAGAGTTGTTACAGAGTGGTTGTATTATGGAGTGATACTCCCCATGTTTCAGGCTGACAGCAGTGCAGACATCCGCCTGGCATCACTTCAGGTTATGCCAGAATTCCTCTTCAACCTTGGACCGAATGGAAACCATCTCATTACGAACTTCTTGCAGTGAGTAACTTCCACCAGGCTATAAGTCCCATTGAATAACAACATGTGTGGTCCTGACTTAAATGAATTTAACATATTTCTAAAGTATTATGTTCTAAGTGTTGAATATTGCTGTGAAATATGTAGTGCCATTTGAAAAAAGAAAACTTTCAAGTCCCATATACTTCTAGTTTATGTAGTACGATTATAGAATATTCCTAAATATGTAAAATATGTAATTCCTTGTGACCTATCTTGTAACACATTTGTAGTATTAAATACCAAGCATTTGCAACAAGAAAGCTGTCAAATCCTATATACTTCCAGTTTATGTAGTACGATTGTAGAACTTGCCAAATATGTAAAATGTGTAATTCCTGTTGACTTATTTTCTGACACATTTTTAGTATTAAATACCAAGCAGCCAAGTCATCTGCTGGCAGGGAACTGAAAGTCTTGTAATGTCCTACAGTGAGCATCTGTTCTTCCAGCCCTCTTGCTGGGGACAAACACCAGCCAATTGTTGAAACCCTGGCCACAAGTTTGGGGGTCATCACATGTGTTGTCAGTCGGAAAGCCGTCTTCAAGTGGTGAGCTGTTTTTTCACAGTTGTGTTTTTCTGGAACTTCTGATGCAGGAGAATTCACTATATATGATTGCCACCATGGTCAGGTGAGGTGATAATGGATGTGTCCGCTTGTACTAGTCCACCGGTTCTATCAATCCTACTGAGATACTATGCTGCAGTTTAACATCATTGCATCATTTGGTACTGGAATTGTATTAGAGAGAGAGTTTGAATTGTTATTGGTTAAATAGCATTGCTGCACTATCTTGGGACCAAAGGGTGCTAGTCCCTGATTCCTGTTAACCTTCTAGAGCCTCACAAGCAGCTTGGGTTGTATACTCCCCAGGGAGCCGAGAATGAAAATCGAGTGCTCACTGATCAATTGACCGGGGTAATAATAGTGTAGCGCTATTAGCATCCACTTGGTGAATAGAATCTGGCGCATTATAAATGCACTTTTCACGCCGTGATGTGAACAAAATACTGTTCATGATGGCATAAAACTAAACTCACACAATCCAAACTCAGTGTGGTTTATGACACATGCAAGATTATACATTATTTGCATGAAGTCTTTGAATGGCATTTAGAAGTTATACACATTAAGAAGAAAATTAATGGATGTCAACTTATTTATTATGAGGAACACATTTATCATAAGGAAGAGAATTTATGGACGTCAACTTCTTTATATGAAGAACACAAAGTTTTGGAGTATATACTTACTCCTTCATCTAAGAAAGGAAGTTTATTATATACTCTGAAATGTTGTGTTCCTCATATGAAGAAGTTGCCATCCATAAATCCTCTTATTTATTACTTGCATTGTAAGTACAGTTTGGTTTTTGATACCTTTGACTGTTTTCCACGAGTGTAGGTGGCAGACATCATGTCAGTTGTTGTGTGTGTTTCAGTGACGACTTCTCTGCTGCCTGTGGCCCCCTGTACAGGAGGTTCAGCATCAAGTGTAGGTGGCAGTGATCATGTCAGTTGTTGTGTGTGTTTCAGTGACGACTTCTCTGCTGCCTGTGGCCCCCTGTACAGGAGGTTCAGCATCAAGTGTAGGTGGCAGTGATCATGTCAGTTGTTGTGTGTGTTTCAGTGATGACTTCTCTGCTGCCTGTGGCCCCCTGTACAGGTGGTTCAGCATCAAGTGTAGGTGGCAGACATCATGTCAGTTGTTGTGTGTGTTTCAGTGACGACTTCTCTGCTGCCTGTGGTCCCCTGTACAGGAGGTTCAGCATCAAGTGTAGGTGGCAGACATCATGTCAGTTGTTGTGTGTGTTTCAGGGATGACTTCTCTGCTGCCTGTGGTCCCCTGTACAGGAGGTTCAGCATCAAGTGTAGGTGGCAGACATCATGTCAGTTGTTGTGTTTGTTTCAGTGATGACTTCTCTGCTGCCTGTGGCCCCCTGTACAGGAGGTTCAGCATCAAGTGTAGGTGGCAGACATCATGTCAGTTGTTGTGTTTGTTTCAGTGATGACTTCTCTGCTGCCTGTGGTCCCCTGTACAGGTGGTTCAACATCAAGTGTAGGTGGCAGACATCATGTCAGTTGTTGTGTTTGTTTCAGTAATGACTTCTCTGCTGCCTGTGGCCCCCTGTACAGGTGGTTCAACATCAAGTGTAGGTGGCAGACATCATGTCAGTTGTTGTGTGTGTTTCAGGGATGACTTCTCTGCTGCCTGTGGTCCCCTGTACAGGAGGTTCAGCATCAAGTGTAGGTGGCAGACATCATGTCAGTTGTTGTGTTTGTTTCAGTGATGACTTCTCTCCTGCCTGTGGCCCCCTGTACAGGTGGTTCAGCATCAAGTGTAGGTGGCAGACATCATGTCAGTTGTTGTGTGTGTTTCAGTGACGACTTCTCTGCTGCCTGTGGCCCCCTGTACAGGAGGTTCAGCATCAAGTGTAGGTGGCAGACATCATGTCAGTTGTTGTGTGTGTTTCAGTGATGACTTCTCTCCTGCCTGTGGCCCCCTGTACAGGTGGTTCAGCATCAAGTGTAGGTGGCAGTGATCATGTCAGTTGTTGTGTGTGTTTCAGTGACGACTTCTCTGCTGCCTGTGGCCCCCTGTACATGAAGTTCAGCATCAAGTGCACACTGTGTGACGAGCTGCAAGGTGAGGCAGGGAGGTTTTCAGGGCCAAACAGTGTCATGTGATTCTTGAATCAGCTTTGAACATGTTAGTGATAGTTGCTTATTTATGTCAGTACTTGTCGGTAAGGGGCAGATATGGCTAGTGGTTTTTATGTCTGAAACACACTGTACATTTGCATAGCTTAGCCATGGCTGTGAATTGCACAGTTAGCACCATACACTTGAGTGTTCTCACTACGACTGGCATCATCACCTTGGCCATGAGCTGATGTAATGGGAATACACTTCAAGGCTGCAACCCATGAAGATCCGGGGTAGAATAGGTCTTCAGCAACCCATGCTTGCCGTAAAAGGCGACTGTGCATGTCATAAGAGGCGACTAACAGGATTGGGTGGTCAGGCTCACTGACTTGGTTGATGCATGTCATTGTATCCCAATTGCATGGATCGATGCTCAATCACTGGATTGTCTGGTCCCAACTTGATTATTTACAGACCCCCATCATATATCTGGAATATTGCTGAGTGCGGCGTTAAACAACAAACAAAATATTCAAAGCTGCACTAAACGTACACCTACTCACCCATGCTCACTCACTACATTTGCAGGAAAGATTGATGGATGCAGCTCCCAGAAGGAGAGGTCAAAGAGTGTTGACCCGGCGCTGTTCAGTCCATTCCTGCAGCTCCTGGAGATAGGTGATGTGACTATTAAGAAAGGTGAGACAGCCTCAGTGCTCTCATTGGATGTGAATGCAGGTGTTGGTTTTGTGATTCAAATGGCATCATACTAGAAATAATTGTTCAATGAAATTACTCTAATGAGCAAGAGAACTACTGTGCTATGTTATAGATAGGAGTGACAGAGGTGGTGACAATACTTCAGAAATGAAGCTATGGTGTTGCTTGGTTTCGGGGAATTTGTCATAGAATGGAGAGATAAGACACTTGATAATTGAGGTTGTATTAGGGGAGGAAAAGATATTTAATGCAACTGCTGTCTGTGTTTGGATAATTCTGCGATGTGCTGCTATTGTGAGTTCACATGTCTGTATGAGAGTTCATGGTTTCAGCCTTCATCAAGAGCATTAAACAAATGTTCAGTCACATCAGTATTCGGTCCCACAACCAAACCACAGTGGCCATGTTGAATCAGTGTCTGGGGCTGGTAGAAGACTCTGACCACCAAGTCAGGACACGTTTCAGGTGATTCTGATGCAGAGTTGTGTCCCTTAGGCGGACCAGGATCTTATAATCATAACAAATATACATCAGGTTAAGTGAAAATGTTTAATGTTAAGGAATGCCTCGCTCCACCATCAGAATATATTAAATAGCATACAAGAAAAGGGTAAATCCATGACCTGTATGAACATAAGCAAACTGTAGCACCGAACACATAATAATTTGAGCAATGAAGCATCACTCAAGGGGGATAACTCTTTACACCATCAAGTTACCTGACTACGAGCTGACCTGCTGTTATATAATTGAAATACTGTTCAAACCTGTGTTACAGCAAACTCACCCATTGTATAACTTGTTTCAGCGAGGTGATTCAGCACCTGCTGGGGGAGGAGGGAGAGGGAGAGATGAAGGGAGGCGTGGACAACATCATCATGAACAGACTTCAGCAGGTCTACTTTCAGGCCCGGTCTGACAACAACATCAGGCTCCAGGAGACTGTGCTGTACACCATCGGGCAACTTGGCAGGTGGGTGGAGTCTCAGACCTGATCAGATATGTAGCGAGTTATGCCCAGAAGCTGTATGCGCCTTTGGGACCTTCACATCCTGGTTCACCATAGTGACCTTGACCTTATTTGGAAGGTCATGGGCAGCATTTGGTCAGTAAGTTTGTGAGATATCACAAACACTGGAGTCCACAGATATTTGATGGTGACCTTGACTTCACATTTCAAGGTCAGTGAAAACTTTTCCCCTTTTTATTACTGTATGTGAAATCTCAAGATATACTTCATGAAAAATGTTCATATCAGGTGGGAAGGTCATTGAGTCCCACTTGGTTATGGTGACATTGACCTTATTTTCTTGGTCAGGGATAGCATTTGAATTATCAGGATTTTGCTCATTGGTCTCTAATATTATTTTGAAAATATTGTCCATCTACCAAATCATTCTATCCTTTTTGCTACAGGGGACTGAGCTACATAAGTTATTATTTTATTCTAATTTTGTTTGTGTGAGTCCTCTGTGTTTTGGAGAGATAATTAATTGATGATTAATAAATAACTAATAATTAATTGCTAAGGGAAATATTTTTTGTAAAGGCTCACACATAGCTGTAGAATTGTTCATTAATATTACTTTGCTCAACCCTCAAGAACTGCATTACACCAATGTCACTTCCATTCCAGGGTTGCAGAGAAGGACATCCTCCTGGTGGTGCTGGTGAGCTTGCTGGAGAGCCTGCTGTCGGCCATACCACTCACCGCCGCCACTGCCTACCATGAGGTGACACATGCGCTCTTCCACTTTATAGAACACTTCAATCTTGTTAGGCAGTGACGTTTTGATAAATTTCTATATACTCAGCTACAACAGTGTACAACTGAAAGTTCTAAACAGAAAAACACAGCATTAGGTATATTAACAGTGACTTTGATGCATTTGATGTCTGAAGCTCACCTGGCAATATGATGATAAATGCACACAAATACATCTCTATCACCTTTTGGTTTTAATTGTAGTACATGGCAGAAACATAAATTTGTTGTGGGTTTAAATAACCCTCAGGAACTTTTATTTGATGAAACAGTATTCCCCTCTTTATAAGCCTATAATACAATACAAACTATTTTTTTGTTTACCTTCATATTTACTCCTTGCAATATGAACTGATTAAAAAAAGTGGTCTCTCAATCAGTGCATTAAACTTTTTTTTAACCAGTTTTAGTTTATTGAACTTTCAGTCTATTTTACTTAAAAAATAATGAGTGGGGGAAGTCTTTATGTCAACTCTCCTGACTTGTTTAATAGGGAAGGGAACCTTAGTAAGGATCATGTCCAACAAAGAACTATCAATATATCTCATAACACATATGTTACTGTGAGCTCATATTGTTTAATGAATACAATGGCTCTGGCAGGTATTGTTAGAAAGCATCCAAAGACAAGATTTGATGTTCACATAATTCATGTTTCAGCTGCATGCTATAGCTGATCATAAGAAGATGAGCACTCAGAACCTGCTCAGCAAGTTCCGACAAGGCATATGCAAGGTATGACAGGAGGATTATAACATATGTGAGCATGCTGGTGTTTTTAGCTTACATGACCTAGCACTCACCCTGCAATTTCTGTTGTGTTGTTCTGAAACTTTTAAGATATTCATCTTAGACTCAAGAATGGCTTGATGGATTCAGCTGAAATTTTGAAGGGATGCTTCTTACTATGAGGGTGTTCAGGTTTGTTCAATGCATTTGAATTAGTATTAAAATATGGCCGCCAGGTAGCCATCTTTGACCCTATGGTTTTGAAAAAGAAATCCATAAACAAAGTGATTGACCACATTTGGCCTAATTATGATACGACTATAACGGATCCAGGGTTTTTTTTGTGCCCTTTTTAATGACGTCACAGTAGCTGTGTAAAAACGGGTAAAGTCTCACTCTTAACAAAGCCTTGTTTTCCTTGACAGTTTCTTGTGGAGGCCATGCATGATGCAGCCACAGGGAGCGGGGACAACACCCCAGAGGTTATTCTACACAAGGTGGCCAGGGCTCTCAAGTACCAGGATGTCAAGATGTTCCTGCAGGTAGCCATTGTTCGCATAGCATTAGGGCAGATAACTCTGCTAAGTGTGGGGCAGCTTTGTCCCAGGGTAGTAAGACCATTGGTACTTCAGTGTGTTTTCCTCATGAAACATTACAACCCAAGAATCATGTCAAACATTTAAGTTGTGGTCATGGAATGAAAATTTAATTTCAGATTCAGATATGTTATGAGTTTGGTCGATTTCCATTTGGCGGTTACACTGTTGATTTGGTTCAGTTTTGTGCCTGTGTTGATTAAGATATGGAGTTTTGCTTAAACAATTAACCATGAAATATCTCTGTCTCCATTTTCACAAGTAGTTACTGCTGCGACATGAAATATTGCCAACCACAGCTTCAGACCCTGTATATCTTCTCGGGGTAAAGTAACTCATAAACATTGCATTCTTTTGTAGACAAATTAGAATCAGTGGGTACTTTTGTCGGAGACCAAGTAATTATGCAGTGTTGTGCAATGTGAGAATGTGTTCAAGCGTGTGTTACCATGTTTTCAGGGATCTGAGAAGCACATCGTCCCGTTCCTTGTGAGCAAGGCCACTCCAGTCGCCTCGAACCTACTGAAGATGATATCCACACTCCTGAACATCAATGTAAGTGATAGGTGAAACTTACAGGGACAGCTATCCTACCTTATCTTACAATTTGTCATAGTATCTCTTTTAAACAAATCCTTGTAGCCTCTAAAGGACATGACTGTTATGTTCCAGACACGACGTCTGCTCCTGGTACACAACATGAAGTATATCTTCTCCTATCTGGTCAGACTTTGCCAAGCCGCTGAGTTGGAGAAAGCTCTGGCATTTCTACAGGTGGGTAAACAGCCTTCATGAAGTATGACACAGTCAGATCTGCTAGTAATATTCAAAGAGCTGCTCTTTATTTGGAAAAGTTACCCTCGCAAACACCCCATACACACCCCATACACACCCCACACACACCCCATACACACACCCCACACACCCCCACACACACACCCCACACACACCCCACACACCCCATACACACACCCCACACACACCCCATACACACACCCTACACACACCCCATACACACCACACACACACCCCATACACACCCCACACACACCCCATACACACACCCCATACACACACACCCCCACACACACCCCACACACACCCCATACACACCCCACACACACCCCATACACACACCCCACACACACACCATACACACACCCCACACACACACCCCACACACACACCCTACACACACCCCGTACACACCACACACACACCCCATACACACCCCACACGCACCCCATACGCACACCCCACACACCCCCACACACACACCCCACACACACCCCATACACACCCCATACACACACCCCACACACACACCCCACACACACACCCTACACACACCCCGTACACACCACACACACACCCCATACACACCCCACACGCACCCCATACGCACCCCATACGCACACCCCACACACCCCCACACACACACCCCACACACACCCCATACACACCCCATACACACACCCCACACACACACCATACACACACCCCACACACACACCCCACACACACACCCTACACACACCCCGTACACACCACACACACACCCCATACGCACCCCACACGCACCCCATACGCACCCCATACTCACTCCATACACACCCCACACACACCCCAGTACACACCCCATATACACACCCCATACACACACCCCAGTACACACCCCAGTACACACCCCATATACACACCCCATATACACACCCCATACACACACCCCATACACACCCCACACACACCCCACACACACACCCCATACACACCCCAGATTAACATGATCTCGGAAAAACAGATTGTCCTTTGATGTCTGCTATATATGTATACCAAAATACCTGCATAAAGGGAGGTTGGTATTAGCTGCAGTGTTCAAAATTAGGCATGAAAGCCCTTGTCATAACTTTTATGTTAAAGGTTTTAAGATGTAGGAGGTTTCACCTTTATAACTTTGATGTGTCAAACTTGCAGTTGTCTCGAAGTAAAAGTTTGGTCCCTGTGTATTCTTTCTTTATTCATCATTTTCGGTTGTGTCAGCTCGGATAACTCGAAGTATTTACGTAGGTCCCTTCAACTTTGACAAATTGGTGTTTGACTGTACTGAACTTGAGTAGCAAACATCAAGGACCCCAGGTCCTCTCTTAATCTATAACACTGAGATATATGGTGAGAATGGGATATAAATGTTAAAAGAGCGATGCATGAATGAGATGACAAGATAGGTAAGGTTTGCTTGATCGAGATGGAATATTTTGCTTATGTCCTCCTGTTTCATCCAGAGTGAGGCCAACATGGACCTTGGCAAGCTGATCCGCCTCGACTTCCAGCGGCTCCACAACGAGCTGCTGCTTCATCTCAGCTCCAACTACCAACAGGTACGACATGGGATATCAGACAGTCTCACTCATGGCAGTAAAACACTGCATGGGACACAAAGCAATATGAAAGTAACAATAGCATCGTTATGAGACAAACAGTATTATGAGTGGGAACAGGTGGCCCCCATGCTGTACAGAGTTGTTTCCCTTAGACGTATAAGATCTGTATCACTTTGGGCTTTCCTCCCACATCTCACTGACATGCCATGATATAACTGGAATATTCTTTAAAGTGGCGTTCATCCAAACTCACACACTTTTTCATTGCAAAACTGAGAAGAAATTTATTCATGTTAATCTGGTAAACATTTGTCTGAAAAACAAAATGTTTTTTCGTCACCATGCTGACAATGAAATAAAATATGCTGTATTCAAATAATTGATATTGATATAAGATCCTCTCAATATACTTTTCAGGCTCAAGAAAGGCGTTACAGAAAAAAGTAATAAAATGTAAATGTTTTAATGTTATGTTGATTGTGAAGTATGACATGGTGGCCCTCCCTTCCAGGTGTTCAATGGTCTGAGAACCCTGTCATCTTACGATGGTCATTACCAAGGACCCAAGGACATCACCACACCAGAACAGATGGTAGGCATCAGTCTTATCTTACTCCGTAACAAGGCTTGTGCCTGTGGGGATTCCAGGTTTGAATCGGTCCTTGGCAGCCTTTGCTGGTTGTAATTCCAATCTCATTAAAATCAGATCTCAGTTTTCGCTACCGCTAAACAAAGATCATCAGACCGACCTTGCGCAAACTTTGACTGACCAATGGAATGACCAATCAGAAGGCAGCTTTCTCGTTCTTTACAGCACTAATTGGCGTCTACGCTTCGCAACATTGAAAATTTGAAACCTAAACAAAAGAACATTCTGGAATGGCTATTAGATGGCCAGATTGTATGGATTCTAGTCATTAAACCCATAACTATCGTTTGAATACCCAGTGTTAAAGTTTTCAAGGTTGTATGATTCGAAATCACATTCCGACTGTCACTTTCATGATCTGGTAAGCGACGCTCTGATTGGTCGGATGAAAGGTCGTTCTGACGTGACCCGTAATGGGATGTCATCAGATCTTTGTTTAGGGGTAGCGAGAGCTAGGGTCTGTTTTTAATGAGATTGGTTGTAATTCACAATTTGTTGGATCTGATGGTCAGGCTTGGTGAAATGTTGATTTGAGTGTCAGCGTACCCTGACAGCATGGATCGTTAGTGAGGCATCACGCAACAAGCAAATCATAAGTCTTGTCTGTGCTTCATTTAACCAATGAAACGGTTGTGTACAATCAACCTGGGAAAGGGCCTCCATATAGATAAATGTATTCCTTGATGAGTAAAATACTGGAATACGGTATTTGACTGTAGTTGGACTACCTGTGTTCACAGAATACACTCATACTATGAGCTTTGATTTTATTTCACAATGTGAAGATGTTATCACGACCGCACCACATCACAAGAAGCATGTCAACAAATCCGTACAAAAGTAAGCAAGTTAGTCCTGTTATTACACTATCTGGCTATAAAAGTGTTCCTTCTATATATTGACATCCGTTTGTAATCCATTATATATTTTTTACAAGATTTCTTTCAATTTTGTTTACATTAATTTTGGCAAAATCATGAATAAACAGATTTGCAAATCACATCAACTCACTATGAACTCGCCTTGAAACGAACATTAGTCGTTAGAGATATAAAATCTTTCATCTTCCTATCAATATTATGAAATTTCTTTTCAGGAATGATAAAGGCCATGACATTAAGTATTTTTTTAACTAAATCACACTCATAGATCAGTTGGGGAGAAAATGTTAGCACAGCTGATTGATATTTCTGGCTTATATTACAAGTCAAATACACATGTAATCTTAATCTCTGCATATAAAACATTGTCTGGCATACAACACACAGATACCATTGAATCATGTCTACTGATGTTTTATCATAAATTTCATACACCAAATTTGCAAACCACAAAACAAGCACACAGACTCTTATTGCTGCCATGACCATAACAAGATGCACAGTAATGCGGTGCGCATATAAAGGGAAGTAACTGCACTCTATATTAGATCGCATTGTTTTTAAGTATTGTAGCTTGGGTCATGACTTCGAGACGGGGAACATTTAAGGATTATTGTTCTTGTTGAAAATGGAAATAAAAACGAAACGTGAGGCGGACTTTATGATGATTCGGGCGGTGCCTGAGACCCAAGACTATTATTTATTTTTATCCTAAAATACATATTTTGAAGGTTTTATTTTTATTTCTTAATGAATAAAGAATTGCCATGTTTCTCTGACCCACATTTAGATGTTTACAAGTTGGTGGGACTTGCACTACATGTAGTGATCAGAGCTCCAGATAAGGTGCGTTTCTGCGTAAAATGTGCATCAGAAATGCAGAAATACGCAGTAAAATAAAATCCAAGCGTATCAAATACGCAACAAACATTACAGATACGCTACAAAAATAAAACTTGTACGTATCATCAAAATATTGTGAAGTAACCCTGCGTATTCGATTAGCAAATCAGTTACTTATTTTGAAATTATAAACGGGCATTCCGTCAACCTTGCCAAACTCCACGATGACAGTTACATCACGATCATTTGCCATCACACTTTCTTGTGGAAATATCGTGGTATTTTTGAGTCCTATAAAGCTCTCGAACCCACACGACACAAGTTTGCAGGGACTAGATGAATAGTGTTTTTAAATATTTCACTTAAATACCCACATGTGTAAAAACTAGTGGGTAACAGAAATTTGAATACCCAGATAGAATTACTGATACCCAGTGATTTTAAAATGCATGGGTAAAATACCCACAACACCAAAAGCTTATCTGGAGCTCTGTAGTGATGCTTTGCACAGATTGATGTGAACCTGGCCTTGTTTCTCCTCCCTCACAGGCTGACTATCTGGAACCTCGTCTGCTCGGTGTCCTGGCATCTTTCGACTCCCAGCTGGTCAACCCAAACACTCCCCTGGAGGACAAGCAGCTGGTGAGGAGGCTAGCAGAATTTCGTCTCCTATCTTAAATGAGGTTTCATATCAGTACATGCTGGCATTCTGAGTTAGCTCCCCTGTACCTATACTTGTAACAGGTGACACCATGCCTCGCGTGGCCACACTCAGTGACTTGGTTGACTGCTTGTCTTCGTAACCACATGGGACTGCCTCCGTGGCCTAGTGGTAGAGCGTCCACCCAGAGAGCAGAAGGTCCGGGGTTCGATCCCCGGCCCCATCATACCAAAAGATGTTAAAAGATGGTATTTGTTGTTACCCTGTCTGGCGCTCGGCATTAAGGGGTTAAAACAAGAACTGGTCGGCTCGGAGTCAGTATACTGTGTCTGAGTAGGGTATTCTTGCGGCATGGTATCTCAGTGAGCTAGCACTATAAATCAGCATCAGTCCAGACTAGTACAAGCAGCCACACAAACACACACACGTACATGCACGTCGCTATATAAGTGCAATAATCTTGGACGCGACGTTAAACTCCATTTCACCTCACCTCACCTCGTACCCACATGGGTACCCACTCAAATCAATCACTGGTTTGTCAGGACCTGACTTTATTATCCCCCGCCACGAAGTGGAAGGGTGATATAGGAATGGGTGCTGTCCGTCCGTCCATCCGTCTTTCCGTCCTTCCGTCCGTCTGTCACATTTCGTTTCCGGAGCAGATTTTGAAAACCGTACCATATTTCTTCACCAAACTTGGCACATAGATAGATCTAGTGGTGAACTGGTGCCTTTTGATAGTTTGGGATTTTTAAAAAAATTATTTTTCGAGTTTCCATGGCAACGACTTTGATTTAGACTGAAAATGGCGGTAGTCCTCGTATCCGGAGCAGATCTTGAAAACCGTACCATATTTCTTCACCAAACTTGGCACATAGATAGATATAGTTGTGAACTGGTGCCTTTTGATAGTTTGGGATTTTAAAAAAGTTATTTTTCGAGTTTCCATGGCAACGACTTTGATTTCGACTGAAAATGGCGGTAGTCCTCGTTTCCGGAGCAGATCTTGAAAACCGTACCATCTTTCTTCATCAAAGTTGGCACATAGATAGGTCTAGTGGTGAACTGGTGCCTTTTGATAGTTTGGGATATTTAAAGAAGTTATTTTTCGAGTTTCCATGGCAACGACTTTGATTTCGACTGAAAATGGCGGTAGTCCTTGTTTCCGGAGCAGATCTTGAAAAACGTACTATATTTCATTACAAAAAGGCCCAGTGAACATAGTTCTTAGGAGCTAATGCATTGCACACACCCGACATGTCATATTGGCGGGGGATGTGAGTATTTCATGCTTGTTTACTGTGTTCTGTGTAACTCGTCAAGCAAACAATGAAAACTCGGAACAAAGGCAAGAGTAATCTGAGGGGTGAGATGTAAAAATTTGAAAGATTTTGGGACATAAGTTTTGATTTATCAATCCTCTAGCAATTATTTGTTTCGTTTATAGGGTTTATTCTATATAAAGTAATATGACTTTATTGCTGATTGACAGACAATTTTTATTGAAACTTAACGAATGTCAAAAGATATACATTGATTTACGTTAATTTGTATCTCTTTTGATATCTTGGCATTTTAGCCAAGAGTGAGTGAGTGAGTGAGTTTTGTTTTACACTGCTTTTAGCAATATTCCAGCAATATCACGGCTGAAGGACACCAGAAATGAGTTTCACACATTGTACCCATGTCGGGGATAAAACCTGGGTCTTTGACCTGACGAGTGAACGCTTTAACCACAAGGCTACCCGACAACACCTTTTAGCCAAGAAAATTGACCGAAAGAAATATGAATCTGGTGTTTGCTTAATGATTGTGATGAATGTTTGTTTCCCAGGCCATGGAGAGTCTGATCGCCATTATTCAGCTGATGGGGTCCAAGCACATTAGCTCCATCAGACACAAGGTGATGAACACACTCAGGTGAGAGCATCCACTTTTGCTTCCAGCATCACTGGCTTGTCCAGCCTGTCACCCATTCGTAAAACAATCATCAAAAGTTAAAAACCTGAATGACTGTTATGATGTGACAGCAAATCCCCAAAACGTCAATCACAATAATAACCATCATATTTTCACTTTAAATATCAAACACTGACTAGTGGCATCATGTCTTTTCAAGGACTAGTTATTCAAAATGGTCAGTTCAAGTTGAATGGTTGGCATACAGTTACATACGTCAAAGATTGTGAAATATCACTCAAAATGTAATGCTCACGACTTAGGACTTGTCTATTAGTTTGCAGGATGTTTTACTTCAGTGTTTGAAACTGTATCTAACACTGCATGGAAGATCTTGAAATTTAAAATAAAATAGGTCTACTGATGTTATTCATGGTCTTATATGTCAAATGTCTGATTTGTGAAATTTACCTGTATTTACATAATAATGTACATGTATTTGGACTGTTACAGACTTGGTCGACAGTTTGTAGAGACATCGTGTCGAGCCTGGAACGGCTTTGTTAGAAGGTAAGTAGTGTCAGCCTTGTTCTAATACATGTAAGTATTGGTGAAGAACCCACACTTGAAGTAGGGCGGGGTTCATTAGGTGCTTCTATATCAGTCTGTCGTCATGTCAAGCAGATATGGAATATTTGTCACTTGAGGACAATTCAAGTAATAACTGAATTTAAACAGAACCCTTGAAAATATTTCAAACATCTATGTGTAGTCAGGATGTGTGTATACAGCTTTGATGTGTGTCTGTGTGAACATTCCAGCCTTGAGGTGCCCCTTCTGGGGACGATGCTGTCTCAGATTGTGGGTACACTGTGATGTGTGTCTGTGTGAACATTCCAGCCTTGATTTGCCACTTCTCAGGAAGATGCTGTCTCAGATTGTGGCTACACTCTGATGTGTGTCTGTGTGAGTATTCCAGCCTTGAGTTGCCCCTTCTGGGGACGATGCTGTCTCAGATTGTGGCTACACTGTGATGTGTGTCTGTGTGAATATTCCAGCCTTGAGCTCAGATTGTGGCTACACTGTGATGTGTGTCTGTGTGAACATGCCAGCCTTGAGTTGCCCCTTCTGGGGACTATGCTGCCTCAGATTGTGGCTACACTGTGATGTGTGTCTGTGTGAACATGCCAGCCTTGATTTGCCGCTTCTGAGGAAGATGCTGTCTCAGATTGTGGCTACACTGTGATGTGTGTCTGTGTGAATATTCCAGCCTTGAGTTGCCCCTTCTGGGGACGATGCTGTCTCAGATTGTGGCTATACTGTGATTTGTGTCTGTGTGAATATTTTCAGCCTTGAGTTGCCCCTTCTCAGGTTGTGGCTCACTGTGATGTGTGTCTGTGTGAACATTCCAGCCTTGAGGTGCCCCTTCTCAGGAAGATGCTGTCTCAGATTGTGGGTACACTGTGATGTGTGTCTGTGTGAACATGCCAGCCTTGAGTTGCCCTTCTGGGGACGATGCTGCCTCAGATTGTGGCTACACTGTGATGTGTGTCTGTGTGAATATTCCAGCCTTGAGTTGCCCCTTCTGGGGACGATGCTGTCTCAGATTGTGGCTACACTGTGATGTGTGTCTGTGTGAACATTCCAGCCTTGAGTTGCCCCTGCTCAGGAAGATGCTGTCTCATATTGTCGGTACACTGTGATGTGTGTCTGTGTGAACATTCCAGCCTTGAGTTGCCACTTCTCAGGAAGATGCTGTCTCAGATTGTAGCTACACTGTGCTGTGTATCTGTGTGAACATTCCAGCCTTGAGTTGCCCCTTCTCAGGTTGTGGCTCACTCTGATGTGTGTCTGTGTGAACATTCCAGCCTTGAGTTGCCCCTTCTGGGGACGATGCTGCCTCAGATTGTGGCTACACTGTGATGTGTGTCTGTGTAAATATTCCAGCCTTGAGATGCCCCTTCTGGGGACGATGCTGCCTCAGATTGTGGCTACACTGTGATGTGTGTCTGTGTGAACATTCCAGCTTTGAGTTGCCCCTTCTCAGGAAGATGCTGTCTCAGATTGTGGCTACACTGTGATGTGTGTCTGTGTGAACATTCCAGCCTTGAGTTGCCCCTTCTGGGGACTATGCTGTCTCAGATTGTAGCTCACTGTGATGTGTGTCTGTGTGAACATTTCAGCCTTGAGTTGCCCCTTCTGGGGACGATGCTGTCTCAGATTGTGGCTCACTGTGATATATGTCTGTGTGAACATTCCAGCCTTGAGTTGCCCCTTCTCGGGACAATGCTGTCTCAGATTGTGGCGACACTGCTGCCGTTGCTGCATGAACTTCCAAAACAAGTGGCAGATATATTCACCTACATGATCGTTGAAAACAGGTAGGTTATTAATGGTCAGAATGATGATGATATAATTTGTGGTTTGGAAATGGAATGTAAATATGATGTTCTTACTGTCTGTGATCTATCTGTCTGATCTAACAGTTTGTGATCTAACTGTCTGTGCGTGATCTACCGATATGTGATTTAACTGCCTTTGATCTCACGGTATGTGATCTAATTGTCTGTGATATGTGATCTTACTGTCTGTGATCTGACAGTATGTGATCTGACAGTATGTGATCTAACGGTATTTGATCTTACTGACTGTGATCTAACGGTATGTGGTCTGACAGTATGTGATCTTACTGACTGATCTTACGGTATGTGATCTTACTGTCTGTGATCTAACGGTATGTGGTCTGACAGTATGTGATCTTACTGACTGTGATCTAACGTTATGTGATCTTACTGACTGTGTTCTAACGGTATGTGGTCTGACAGTATGTGATCTTACTGACTGTGATCTAACGGTATGTGATCTTACTGTCTGTGATCTAACTGTATGTGGTCTGACAGTATGTGATCTTACTGACTGTGATCTAACGGTATGTGATCTTAGTGTCTGTGATCTAACTGTATGTGGTCTGACAGTATGTGATCTTACTGACTGTGATCTTACTGTCTGTGATCTGACAGTATGTGATCTAACGGTATGTGGTCTGACAGTATGTGAATTTACTGACTGTGATCTAAGAGTATGTGATCTTACTGCCTGTGATCTAAGAGTATGTGATCTTACTGCCTGTGATCTAAGAGTATGTGATCTTACTGCCTGTGATCTAAGAGTATGTGATTTTACTGCCTGTGATCTAAGAGTATGTGATTTTACTGCCTGTGATCTAAGAGTAAGTGATTTCACTGCCTGTGATCTAAGCTTATGTGATTTTACTGCCTGTGATCTAAGAGTAAGTGATTTCACTGTCTGTGATCTGACAGTATGTGATTTTACTGACTGTGATCTAGGCGTATGTGATTTTACTGCCTATGATCTAAGAGTATGTGATTTTACTGCCTGTGGTCTAAGAGTATGTCATCTTACTGCCTGTGATCTATGAGTATGTCATCTTACTGCCTGTGATCTAAGAGTATGTCATCTTACTACCTGTGATCTATGAGTATGTCATCTTACTGCCTGTGATCTATGAGTATGTGATCTTACTGCCTGTGATCTATGAGTATGTCATCTTACTGCCTGTGATCTATGAGTATGTCATCTTACTGCCTGTGATCTATGAGTATGTCATCTTACTGCCTGTGATCTATGAGTATGTCATCTTACTGCCTGTGATCTATGAGTATGTCATCTTACTGCCTGTGATCTATGAGTATGTCATCTTACTGCCTGTGATCTATGAGTATGTCATCTTACTGCCTGTGATCTATGAGTATGTCATCTAGTTTCTCTGGCTGCAGGTCAGCCCTCCACCATCACTTCCACGAGGTGTACTTCCTCCCCGACGTCCCCGAATTGAGTGATGCTAATGCAGTACTGAAACAATATGCTGATGGACCCTCAAGGTTAGTTGATTATATGAAGGAACACTTCAGTCCTGTTGCAGTGTCAAACACAACTCATTTATTCACTCACTCTGATATGTGGAAGTTTAATACAATCAAGAGGAGCATGTTGCAAGCCCTGAGGTGCTTAGATGAAGCAAATTAATTGCTCAACCAGTGTCTGCGGCAACTCAAAGCGCTTGCGTACTCATTCAAAATGGTGGTGCGACTACAGCTTGGTTGCTTCGTCCTAATCAAGAACATAAGAGAAGAGGCTCAATGACGAGTCCAGATTTTCTTGTTCCGCTGTCAAACTAAAATTTTGTCAGCTGCCATTTAGGTTTGAGAATGAAGCGACCACTGCCAGCGATTAGCACAATTGTAACCAGCTGAAAGTTAGTGCCCCGTTGTAAGGCGAATTGCTTGCAAGCAGTTGGCTGTTTGTCCTCTGACTTAAATAACAAGACATAGCCATACATGACATGGTTTTTGTGTCATGTTGTAGCCAATCCGACCTGAGAACACAGCTGGCCCACTCGGTACAGGGCATCAAACATGAGAATATTGATGTGAGGAGACGAGCGCTTTCAAAACTCCGAAAACTTCTTCGAGAGGACAAGGTAAGTCAGTGATTAGTTTGTATTGTTGTTCAGTTAGTCAAGTCCACTTTTGACCATGGAAGATCCAGGTCAGAATAGGTCTTCAGCAATCTATGCTTGTCCTAAAAGGCGACTGTGCTTGTCGTAAGAATCAACAAACGGGATCGGGTGGTCAGACTCGTTGATGCATGTCATCATATCCCAATTGCGTAGATCGATGCTCATGATGTCAGTGACTGGATTGTCTGGTCCAGACTTGATTATTTACAGACTGCCGTCATATCGCTGGAATATTAAACAACAAACATGCCCACTTTTTGGTTAGTCATACATTCGTATGTGTGACATTTTGATCAATGTTAGTGTCTTCGTCAGAAAGGGCTCTGCAGGGCTCAGTGAGACACTTTGAGATACTGCACAAGATGTGCATCTTTATGTGTCAAAAGTAAGTAAAATTTCTGTAAGTTTCCATATATAATTGTCCAACCAACAGTACCACTATTATTATGCTTTGTAATCGTGTTCATAAGTTGTCTTTGAAACAGTAAATATGGTCATAGAAATTATCAGTCGACTTTCTTCTGTTATATCAAATTCATGCACATTCTCAGAATACATATTGTATCGCTCGTATCTTATCATGTGCTCCATGTATTGTTTTAGCCCAGTAAGTGACATTTCGTTTCAGGATACACTGAACGAGTACATCATGGGGAGTGAAGTTGCTGACCCCATCATATCTCAGCTGGTGACAGTTGTGAGTGGACGTTGCTTTTCACCATTTTCTTGTGATAAATGTTCCCCCATCTGTAACCAATGAAGGAAATGCTATCACATGTTACTTATTGACTGGAGGTGATGTTCCCACATGTGTAAGTGACTGACCAATTGATATTCTGGGAGTTGGAGGATGGGGGCTTGGGATTTTGTATCAAGGCTAGATATCTTCTCAGCTACAGCTACAAAACCAGACATTTTATTATTTAGACCTATGAGCCTGGATTTTATTTAAAGAAAAACACCATGCATCAATGTAATTTCTGTCACAGGCAATTTCTTTCTTTTTTCAACAGTCTGAAGTATAATTATTTTTTTAACAAATTTTCAAGGACATTTATTTTATTTGATAAAAACCCAGCCCCACCTCCCAGAACATCAAAGGGTCAGTCCCTGTCCAAAGAAGGGAACCAAGTCCCTGTGTTACTAGAGGTGATGTTCCCCCTGTTACCAGTGAAGTGAACCAAGTTCATTTGTTTACTAACCCAGTAGAGGTGATGTTCATTTGTTTACTAACCAAGTAGAGGGGATGTTCCCTCTGTTACGAGTGAAGTGAACCAAGTTCATTTGTTTACTAACCCAGTAGAGGTGATGTTCATTTGTTTACTAACCCAGTAGAGGTGATGTTCCCCCTGTTACCAGTGAAGTGAACCAAGTTCATTTGTTTACTAACCCAGTAGAGGTGATGTTCCCTCTGTTACCAGTGAAGTGATCCAAGTTCATTTGTTTACTAACCCAGTAGAGGTGATGTTCCCCCTGTTACCAGTGAAGTGAACCAAGTTCATTTGTTTACTAACCCAGTAGAGGTGATGTTCCCCCTGTTACCAGTGAAGTGAACCAAGTTCATTTGTTTACTAACCCAGTAGAGGTGATGTTCATTTGTTTACTAACCCAGTAGAGGTGATGTTCCCCCTGTTACCAGTGAAGTGAAACAAGTTCATTTGTTTACTAACCCAGTAGAGGTGATGTTCATTTGTTTACTAACCAAGTAGAGGGGATGTTCCCTCTGTTACCAGTGAAGTGATCCAAGTTCATTTGTTTACTAACCCAGTAGAGGTGATGTTCATTTGTTTACTAACCAAGTAGAGGGGATGTTCCCTCTGTTACCAGTGAAGTGAACCAAGTTCATTTGTTTACTAACCCAGTAGAGGTGATGTTCATTTGTTTACTAACCCAGTAGAGGTGATGTTCCCCCTGTTACCAGTGAAGTGAACCAAGTTCATTTGTTTACTAACCCAGTAGAGGTGATGTTCATTTGTTTACTAACCAAGTAGAGGGGATGTTCCCTCTGTTACCAGTGAAGTGAACCAAGTTCATTTGTTTACTAACCCAGTAGAGGTGATGTTCATTTGTTTACTAACCCAGTAGAGGTGATGTTCCCCCTGTTACCAGTGAAGTGAACCAAGTTCATTTGTTTACTAACCCAGTAGAGGTGATGTTCCCTCTGTTACCAGTGAAGTGATCCAAGTTCATTTGTTTACTAACCCAGTAGAGGTGATGTTCCCCCTGTTACCAGTGAAGTGATCCAAGTTCATTTGTTTACTAACCCAGTAGAGGTGATGTTCCCCCTGTTACCAGTGAAGTGAACCAAGTTCATTTGTTTACTAACCCAGTAGAGGTGATGTTCCCCCTGTTACCAGTGAAGTGAAACAAGTTCATTTGTTTACTAACCCAGTAGAGGTGATGTTCATTTGTTTACTAACCAAGTAGAGGGGATGTTCCCTCTGTTACCAGTGAAGTGATCCAAGTTCATTTGTTTACTAACCCAGTAGAGGTGATGTTCATTTGTTTACTAACCAAGTAGAGGGGATGTTCCCCCTGTTACCAGTGAAGTGATCCAAGTTCATTTGTTTACTAACCCAGTATAGGTGATGTTCATTTGTTTACTAACCCAGTAGAGGGGATGTTCCCCCTGTTACCAGTGAAATGAACCAAGTTCATTTGTTTACTAACCCAGTAGAGGTGATGTTCATTTGTTTACTAACCAAGTAGAGGGGATGTTCCCCCTGTTACCAGTGAAGTGATCCAAGTTCATTTGTTTACTAACCCAGTAGAGGTGATGTTCATTTGTTTACTAACCAAGTAGAGGGGATGTTCCCTCTGTTACCAGTGAAGTGATCCAAGTTCATTTGTTTACTAACCCAGTAGAGGTGATGTTCATTTGTTTACTAACCCAGTAGAGGGGATGTTCCCCCTGTTACCAGTGAAGTGATCCAAGTTCATTTGTTTACTAACCCAGTAGAGGTGATGTTCATTTGTTCACTAACCCAGTAGAGGGGATGTTCATTTGTTTACTAACCAAGTAGAGGTGATGTTCCCCCTGTTACCAGTGAAGTGATCCAAGTTCATTTGTTTACTAACCCAGTAGAGGTGATGTTCATTTGTTTACTAACCAAGTAGAGGGGATGTTCCCTCTGTTACCAGTGAAGTGAACCAAGTTCATTTGTTTACTAACCCAGTAGAGGTGATGTTCCCCCTGTTACCAGTGAAGTGAACCAAGTTCATTTGTTTACTAACCCAGTAGAGGTGATGTTCATTTGTTTACTAACCAAGTAGAGGGGATGTTCCCTCTGTTACCAGTGAAGTGAACCAAGTTCATTTGTTTACTAACCCAGTAGAGGTGATGTTCATTTGTTTACTAACCCAGTAGAGGTGATGTTCCCCCTGTTACCAGTGAAGTGATCCAAGTTCATTTGTTTACTAACCCAGTAGAGGTGATGTTCATTTGTTTACTAACCCAGTAGAGGTGATGTTCCCTCTGTTACCAGTGAAGTGAACCAAGTTCATTTGTTTACTAACCCAGTAGAGGTGATGTTCATTTGTTTACTAACCCAGTAGAGGTGATGTTCCCCCTGTTACCAGTGAAGTGAACCAAGTTCATTTGTTTACTAACCCAGTAGAGGTGATGTTCATTTGTTTACTAACCAAGTAGAGGGGATGTTCCCCCTGTTACCAGTGAAGTGATCCAAGTTCATTTGTTTACTAACCCAGTAGAGGTGATGTTCATTTGTTTACTAACCAAGTAGAGGGGATGTTCCCTCTGTTACCAGTGAAGTGATCCAAGTTCATTTGTTTACTAACCCAGTAGAGGTGATGTTCATTTGTTTACTAACCAAGTAGAGGGGATGTTCCCCCTGTTACCAGTGAAGTGATCCAAGTTCATTTGTTTACTAACCCAGTAGAGGTGATGTTCATTTGTTTACTAACCAAGTAGAGGGGATGTTCCCCCTGTTACCAGTGAAGTGAACCAAGTTCATTTGTTTACTAACCCAGTAGAGGTGATGTTCATTTGTTTACTAACCCAGTAGAGGTGATGTTCCCCCTGTTACCAGTGAAGTGAAACAAGTTCATTTGTTTACTAACCAAGTAGAGGTGATGTTCCCCCTGTTACCAGTGAAGTGATCCAAGTTCATTTGTTTACTAACCCAGTAGAGGTGATGTTCCCCCTGTTACCAGTGAAGTGAACCAAGTTCATTTGTTTACTAACCCAGTAGAGGTGATGTTCCCCCTGTTACCAGTGAAGTGAAACAAGTTCATTTGTTTACTAACCCAGTAGAGGTGATGTTCATTTGTTTACTAACCAAGTAGAGGGGATGTTCCCTCTGTTACCAGTGAAGTGATCCAAGTTCATTTGTTTACTAACCCAGTAGAGGTGATGTTCATTTGTTTACTAACCAAGTAGAGGGGATGTTCCCCCTGTTACCAGTGAAGTGATCCAAGTTCATTTGTTTACTAACCCAGTAGAGGTGATGTTCCCTCTGTTACCAGTGAAGTGATCCAAGTTCATTTGTTCACTAACCCAGTAGAGGTGATGTTCCCTCTGTTACCAGTGAAGTGAACCAAGTTCATTTGTTTACTAACCCAGTAGAGGTGATGTTCCCCCTGTTACCAGTGAAGTGAACCAAGTCCATGACTAATTACAATTTTGAGAGACTTCAGAAGACAAGTTTCCCCACGCTTGTGTTGAATGATGTTTTGTTGTCCTGCAGCTGATGGCTGGGTGTCGAGAGTCAGACAGTGAGGCAGAATTGCTGTATGCTGAATGTCTTGGTGAACTTGGTGCCATTGATCCTGGCAGGTAATCAAGTCTTGAGTCATTCATACCACCATAAGCCAGTGCATTTTAGTGCATGACTGCTTCTGTTCATTATCCCCCACCATTAAATGAACAGCATCAGTTTGGCCGTCCATCGATGAAAGATGTCAAGTTTCCATGGCAACAACTTCGACTTGGCAATGGTGTTTGTTTCCGGGGAAGATTTTGAAAAATGTACAATATTTCTTCACCTAACTTGGCATACGGGTAGGACTAGTGGTGAACTGGTACCTTTCGATAATTTGAGATTTTCGAGCTAAATGTTCTTTTTTTAATTTCCATGTCAGCAACTTTGACTTGGGGTAATGGCAGTAATGTTTGATTCCTGAGCAGTCATTGAAAACCGTTAATATTTCTGCATCAAACTGGGCACTTAAATAGGTCTAGTAGTGAATTGATAGATAGGGATTTTCAACAAGAGTTTCCATAGCAACAACTTTGACTTGGACTGGAAATGGTGGTAATGCTGGTATCCGGAGCAGCTCTTGAAAACAGTACAATATTTCTGCACCAAACTTGGCACATAGATAGGTCTAGTGGTGAACCAGTGCCTTTTGACAGTTTTGGATTTTGAAATTTATCGTATATATAAAAAGATAGATGACATATTCACGACAAATAATTAAAATTGCGTGGGACATCGCTGACTTTGTCCTCTTGTTTAAACTTAAAAAAGTTTTGTCTTCAGAACTACTTAACATATCAATGTTTTGTTTGAATAAAACAAGTTCTTTGTATCCTAGGCTACAACAAAGTAGACTAGATGCACATGAGATGTAAATAAGTTTAACCAAATAAAATACATTAAATATCTAATTTTGTCTCCATTTTTCTTTTGATCCATTATAGGAACATAAAGATAATCTTTCTGGTACATGATTGGCTGACTTGGAAGGCCAATATTTATGAAATAAGCATAAAAACAGCTTTATGTCCAAATAACTGGATTTTACAATAAGATGATCTTTTAGACACATCTCTAGTTGTATAGTGGTGGAATTTGAGGCCAAGACCAAGGTCACCAAAATGCAGAATTGCTTAGATTAGATTTGGATTTGTAAAATTAGTGTCAATGCTACAATATGTGAACATTTATATATCTATATTTATTTGCTTGCTTTGTGAATAAATAGTCTCTATATGTTCCCATCATCATCTGGTAAGGACTTCTTTAGAACATGTAGGATCGTGGCAGAAAGTATGTAGGATCGTGGCAGAAAGTATGTAGGATCGTGGTAGAAAGTATGTAGGATCGTGGTAGAAAGTATGTAGGATCGTGGTGGAAAGTATGTAGGATCGTGGTGGAAAGTATGTAGGATCGTGGTGGAAAGTATGTAGGATCGTGGTAGAAAGTATGTAGGATCGTGGTGGAAAGTATGTAGGATCGTGGTGGAAAGTATGTAGGATCGTGGTGGAAAGTATGTAGGATCGTGGTGGAAAGTATGTAGGATCGTGGTAGAAAGTATGTAGGATCGTGGCAGAAAGTATGTAGGATCGTGGTAGAAAGTATGTAGGATCGTGGTAGAAAGTATGTAGGATCGTGGTAGAAAGTATGTAGGATCGTGGCAGAAAGTATGTAGGATCGTGGCAGAAAGTATGTAGGATCGTGGCAGAAAGTATGTAGGATCGTGGCAGAAAGTATGTAGGATCGTGGCAGAAAGTATGTAGGATCGTGGTAGAAAGTATGTAGGATCGTGGTAGAAAGTATGTAGGATCGTGGTAGAAAGTATGTAGGATCGTGGTAGAAAGTATGTAGGATCGTGGTAGAAAGTATGTAGGATCGTGGCAGAAAGTATGTAGGATCGTGGTAGAAAGTATGTAGGATCGTGGTAGAAAGTATGTAGGATCGTGGCAGAAAGTATGTAGGATCGTGGTAGAAAGTATGTAGGATCGTGGTAGAAAGTATGTAGGATAGTGGTAGAAAGTATGTAGGATCGTGGTAGAAAGTATGTAGGATCGTGGCAGAAAGTATGTAGGATCGTGGTAGAAAGTATGTAGGATCGTGGCAGAAAGTATGTAGGATCGTGGTAGAAAGTATGTAGGATCGTGGTAGAAAGTATGTAGGATCGTGGTAGAAAGTATGTAGGATCGTGGCAGAAAGTATCTCTTTTCCTATGTTGACCTTCGCCTGTGATGCAGACTCGAGCTGATGGGGAACAACCCAAAGGAGGAAATGACGAAGTTCAAGGCTACAGTGGAAGATGACAACTTTGCTGTGGGTCTCATCAATGAGGCCCTCAAAGCCTTCCTGTCGGCTACAGAGCCCAGAGTCCAGGTAGATAAACTTACAACAAAGCTCCTGTAGTCCTAGGTTTGGGCATCTGATGCCAGTACATGCCCTGTAAACGCTGTACAGATCTGCACCACATAGCAGTGCCAGTAGACGCTGGCCGTGGGTTTGAGTCCAAGATTCCTTCTGCTTATGACTGTTAGTCTGTCGGCACCATAACCATGCTTGTGGGATTTTCAACAAATCTTGGATGTCTACAATCTGCATTACTTGGACCTTTCCTCACATATTAAGTTCACACCCTTTGATATAACTGAAATAATGTTCAAATGGCATTAAGCCCAACACAATCGTTCACACAATACTTCAGGTAGCTAAAAACAAAACAAGTAATTGACATTCGAAATTGTTTCTGAAATGAGTAAATTGTTTCTGAAATGAGTGTCTACCATTGCCAACATATTGCTCTTAATTCTCTGCTTATGTCACCATAACAGACAGCCAGGCTAATGAAACAGGGACATGCACTCACATACACAGTAGACACACACGGATAATCACACGCACATGCACACACACGCACATGTACACACACGCACACAGAGTTTATGCACTTGCTGCATCATGTTGCAGGACTGTTCGGCCTTCGCTCTACAAGATCTGCTGCAAATCTATGAAATCTCTGAAGGGAAGGAAAGCGACAAGACCCCGAACAAGCTCTGGAAGAGATTCCCGGAACACATGCAGGAGATTCTCATACCCCTGCTGACATCCAAGTCAGTAAAATGTTCAAATAGTTCTCAGTTTAGACCACTATCTTCAGCAAGGCATGCTTGTGGAAAGATATGACTAATGGGATTGTGTGGTCAGGCTTGCTTACTTGGTTGATGCATGTCATAGCCCAATTGTGTAGATCAATGCTCATGATGTCAATCACTAGATTGAATCCCCACTTCCATTATTTACAGCCCACCAAATTTGAGTGAGGCATTAAACAACAAGCAAACAATATAGTTGGTTATCACTGGAACCATGGATGTACAGTTGATTCTAATGAAGCAGTTCATCTTCAGATACAAGCTGGCATCGGAGGCAGTGTGGGACAAGTGCCCCAAGCCGATCTACCAGAGTGCCAAGGGAGGTAACTTCAAGGACTGGGTCAGCAACTGGACAGGCTACCTCATACATCTCACATCGAGGGTAAAGAACTTCCAATACGTCTTTTCTGTCAGTCTGTGCCAAAACTTCTTGCATCCTCATCTGAACTTATTTGCTTTTGTTTCCTGAGTTTACTCCTGACAGGTGGAGTTTACTCCTGACGTGTGGAGTTTACTCCTGACAGGTGGAGTTTACTCCTGACGTGTGGAGTTTACTCCTGACAGGTGGAGTTTACTCCTGACAGGTGGAGTTTACTCCTGACAGGTGGAGTTTACTCCTGACGTGTGGAGTTTACTCCTGACACCTGGAGTTTACTCCTGACACCTGGAGTTTACTCCTGACGTGTGGAGTTTTCTCCTGACGTGTGGAGTTTACTCCTGACACCTGGAGTTTACTCCTGACACCTGGAGTTTACTCCTGACGTGTGGAGTTTACTCCTGACAGGTGGAGTTTACTCCTGACGTGTGGAGTTTACTCCTGACACCTGGAGTTTACTCCTGACACCTGAAGTTTACTCCTGACTTGTGGAGTTTACTCCAGACTTGTGGAGTTAACTCCTGACAGGTGGAGTTTACTCCTGACTTGTGGAGTTTACTCCTGACGTGTGGAGTTTACTCCTGACATGTTGAGTTTACTCCTGACATGTGGAGTTACTCCTGACGTGTGGAGTTTACTCCTGACACCTGGAGTTTACTCCTGACACCTGGAGTTTACTCCTGACATGTGGAGTTTACTCCTGACACCTGGAGTTTACTCCTGACGTGTGGAGTTTACTCCTGACATGTGGAGTTTACTCCTGACATGTGGAGTTTACTCCTGACACCTGGAGTTTACTCCTGACATGTGGAGTTTACTCCTGACTTGTGGAGTTTACTCCTGACAGGTGGAGTTTACTCCTGACTTGTGGAGTTTACTCCTGACAGGTGGAGTTTACTCCTGACATGTGGAGTTTACTCCTGACAGGTGGAGTTTACTCCTGACGTGTGGAGTTTACTCCTGACAGGTGGAGTTTACTCCTGACGTGTGGAGTTTACTCCTGACGTGTGGAGTTTACTCCTGACGTGTGGAGTTTACTCCTGACACCTGGAGTTTACTCCTGACACCTGGAGTTTACTCCTGACATGTGGAGTTTACTCCTGACATGTGGAGTTTACTCCTGACATGTGAAGTTTACTCCTGACACCTGGAGTTTACTCCTGACACCTGGAGTTTACTCCTGACACCTGGAGTTTACTCCTGACGTGTGGAGTTTACTCCTGACACCTGGAGTTTACTCCTGACACCTGGAGTTTACTCCTGACATGTGGAGTTTACTCCTGACACCTGGAGTTTACTCCTGACATGTGGAGTTTACTCCTGACTTGTGGAGTTTACTCCTGACAGGTGGAGTTTACTCCTGACATGTGGAGTTTACTCCTGACATGTGGAGTTACTCCTGACGTGTGGAGTTTACTCCTGACACCTGGAGTTTACTCCTGACGTGTGGAGTTTACTCCTGACATGTGGAGTTTACTCCTGACACCTGGAGTTTACTCCTGACATGTGGAGTTTACTCCTGACTTGTGGAGTTTACTCCTGACAGGTGGAGTTTACTCCTGACTTGTGGAGTTTACTCCTGACATGTTGAGTTTACTCCTGACATGTGGAGTTACTCCTGACTTGTGGAGTTTACTCCTGACACCTGGAGTTTACTCCTGACACCTGGAGTTTACTCCTGACACCTGGAGTTTACTCCTGACATGTGGAGTTTACTCCTGACACCTGGAGTTTACTCCTGACGTGTGGAGTTTACTCCTGACATGTGGAGTTTACTCCTGACATGTGGAGTTTACTCCTGACTTGTGGAGTTTACTCCTGACTTGTGGAGTTTACTCCTGACGTGTGGAGTTTACTCCTGACACCTGGAGTTTACTCCTGACACCTGGAGTTTACTCCTGACATGTGGAGTTTACTCCTGACATGTGGAGTTTACTCCTGACATGTGAAGTTTACTCCTGACACCTGGAGTTTACTCCTGACACCTGGAGTTTACTCCTGACATGTGGAGTTTACTCCTGACATGTGGAGTTTACTCCTGACATGTGAAGTTTACTCCTGACACCTGGAGTTTACTCCTGACACCTGGAGTTTACTCCTGACACCTGGAGTTTACTCCTGACATGTGGAGTTTACTCCTGACATGTGGAGTTTACTCCTGACACCTGGAGTTTACTCCTGACATGTGGAGTTTACTCCTGACTTGTGGAGTTTACTCCTGACTTGTGGAGTTTACTCCTGACAGGTGGAGTTTACTCATGACAGGTGGAGTTTACTCATAACATGAGGAGTTTACTCCTGACACGTGGTCTGTCAGAAGCTCAGTTTACTTGAGATGGGACTAGGCTGAGGACGTTGGTCTGGTGGCTCAGGTTATAGATTGCTGTGCTACTTTAATGTAAAACTGATGAGGGAGTTCCAGGGTCAATGTGTCACCAGTAATTGCCTGTTTGTTGTAACAGCCAAGTTGGGGCACGGGTGGCCCAGTCGTCTTAGGCGCCGCGATTCGCTGTGCAGAGTTGCGTCCCTTGGGCATGCCAGAAACCTATGATTGTGGGTTCGAATCCCGGTTCGCCCCGATTATGTTTCTAGGTTTGTTAGCACCATACCCGTGCTCGTGGGTTTCACCGATGGGGTAAACGTCTGAGACCTGCATCACTTCGGGCTTTCCTCCCACACTAAAGCTGACCCGCCGCGATATAACTGGAATACTGTTAAAAGCAGCGTTAAACCCAACTCACTCACTCACTGTAACAGCCAAGTAACTTAGATTTGCTGGTCAGCTTCTGTGATGTCACCGAGTCCTGTTATCATAACCCTCAGTGAAGTGCTCATGCTTTCAGTCTCTGGCTTGCCAGGTCTTGAATATTAAGCATTGCATTAAGCAACAATTTACTCACCTTGATGTGACAAGTCCAAACAGTCACAAAGTGTGGTTTAATCCTCTACAGTGATGCTTGTAGCATCTGATAACCCAATACACACAGCCAACAGTTTTATTTACCACCTTTTCTCGGGAAAAAATGTTGAGATTGAAAAAAAGAAATTGGCTTTTGATTGATCTAAGTTTCAGAATTCTATGTAATCAGAGTCAACATTTTATTTCCTGTAGGCCTTATTGAATTATTTCAAGATAATGTAGAAAGTTATTTCGACTTTTACTTGACTGTCATAACTTCAGATGTCTATCAGGACTTCAACACCTGTTTTTAATTCAGCTGAACCCTGGCAAGACTGCGCGAGTATTCCAGGCGTGTAGTGCTTGTATCCGTCACAACATCCAGGTGGCGCTGTATATCCTGCCGCATGCGGTGGTGCAGGTCTTGCAGGATGGACGGAGCGACGACGTACAAGAGGTATGTACACCTGCATCATCGTCATACAGTATACTCATGGTAGTTTATATATCCTTGCCCCGTTGGGATTCTGGGGTAGAATAGATTGCCTGATTGTGAGAGCAGCTAAATAGATCTGGTAGTCAGACTCAGTGATTTGGCTGATAGCCTGTCTGCATGGATCCTAGCTCATAATATCAATCACTGGATTGTCAGTTCCAAACTCGATTGTATACAGACTGCCGTCTTTCAGCGATAGAAACTAACTGATGCCAATTCTGACACTCTCATGTCGCTCGAATATTGTTCAGCATTCAACAACAAAAAAACACGTATAATATATCCCTCTATTAAGTATGACCAATTTGGGCATAGATATTCAGGGAATTATTTTATGACGAAATATACTTAAAATTACTATCACAAATACAAAGCCTCTATTACATCATAGCCATACATTATGCACACTAAATTCTCCAGATTTTCAACAGAAGTCCTCTTCAATGTGAACTATCCATAATCAGTTGTGCATCTTGCTACCCACACCTCATGTGCAAACATCGCTTCTTTCCTTTGTGTACTGCAACAGAAAAGATTCCGAGTTGTATAGCCTTTTATAAGTATGACCAATAGAGACATGGATATTGGGGAAATTATTTTAACATGAAAGATAATTATGATTTACTTTGATCGATTTGCTAATCACTTCTGTCTTTACGTTGCTTGTGTTTGTTTGAAAAACACTGACTTCGCTCCATGTCAATGCCTTGGTGCAAATTGATGTTGCATCATCTATTGTTAATGGTCTCACACTGAAACTGTGCCAATACACTGAGTTTATGTCTTGCAAATAAAAATTTTCTCAGAAAATTGTTGATAAGGAGAATGACCCTTGACAATCAGAATGACAGATTATTTGTTCTTTGTGAATTAATATTGAAAAGCCTTTAGGAGACAAAATATTGTTCCTTCTAAGTAATCAACAAAAAATGACTGCAAGACAGCCCATGACCCTTTGTTGTAGATCTACTCTGAGATACTAGAGGTGATCAACCAGGTGAAGAAACCCGACACTCGACATCGAAGCCCGTCTGACTTCCGCCACAAGAGTGCCCAGACAGTGTTCTCTGTCCTGGACTACCTGGCCAAGTGGTGCCGGCACCGAGCACAGGCCAAGCCAGCTGCCAACTCCAGCACTAGACGTAGGTCAAGCAGGCCATAGATACTATATTAGCTACTCACAACGTACATTGAGTCCCTACTACTCCAGGCTTGTTGTAAGGTTCCAGTCAAGTGGGGATTGGGTTGACTGTGTAAGCAAGGATTATATCCTACCTAAATATTATCACGGGGGAAGTTTTACTCTAGAGTATAGTATAGGATAGGATTAAACACACTGGTATGGGTTCAAATTCACTAGGGAGAATCCTGACACTGGAGAATTTCATCCCTGGGATAAAAAATAGGGTAGGATAATATTCACTCTTACAATTGCACGTCACCTTGTTTACTCCATGGGTCTTTGATGCTGCTTTCAGTGTCTGGTTTACCTGGTCAAGACTGAAGTATTAACAGGCGCTGATATTGCGAACTAGGCATGAAGGAGGGTCTATGTTCATGGTCCATTTCCAGACACTGTAATCAGTACCCTGTGTGAGATTCGGACATTGTCTATGTTTAATACAGGTCATCATTTACTAGACTAATGCCACTTGAAATACAAGACAAAGAAATAGATGTTTAAGGGACTTGAGTCAGACCCAAAACAACATTTTTCCATCCCCACTGGGGGCGGTGGGGTAGCCTAGTTGTTAAAGCATTCGCTCTTCATGCCAAAGGCCCACTTTCAATTCCCACGTGGGTACAATGGGTGAAGCCCATTCCTGGTGTCCCCCTCTCTGATATTGCTGGAACATTGCTAAAAGTGGCGGACAATCCCTACTCAATTGCACGCTCCTCCCCAACTACTGCCATAACCTCAGTTGTTGAAGTCAGTTGGTGTGCTTGACTTATGACCCTTCTTTCTATTGGTAGAGGCCAGCTACCTGAATGATGCTGGATACAACGCTGTCAATGACTTCCTGGAGCGTGTTCCCAAGGACAGTTTGGCTGAGGCTAGTGTCAACTGCAAGGCATACACCCGAGCCCTAATGCACTTCGAACAGTTTGTCTCACATAAAGACAGCGATCTTCAAAAACACCTTGATTTCGTCCAAGTAAGATATTTTTTGTTAACAGTGGTGTAGTGTTCTTCAGTTACATATTTGTCAACAGTGCAACAAAGCAATTGCAGCTTGTGTTATCTTTTTTATCCCTCGGTTTTGAAAAATGGAGCAGAACTTGTAAATCGTTGAATATTTCTTGTTGAAACTTGCTATACAGATCAGTAAAGTGGGAGACTGGTGCTTTTCGATGATTTGGGGTGTATAATTTTTTTCAATTTTATGCTTCCGGCATATAATTGGTGGTGGGATGTAGTCATCGTCTGTTAGTCTGTCCGCCCATATTTTGTTTCAAGAGCAAAACTTAAAAAGCGTGAAAGATTTTTCTTACAGACTTGGTACATGTATTAACCAGGGGCTGAAGTTGTGCCTTTTGCTATTGTAGGGACAAGAGGGATTTGTCATCTTCTGATGACTCTTGTTTTGTTTTTTGTTTAAATGACAAGATGGAGGGTAGTGCTCATTTCTGGAAGCGAACTCCAAAACCGTTGAAGCTTGGATGAAGCTTGCAATACAGATCAGTCTAGTGGGGAACTGGACCCTTTTGATGATTTGCGTTATTTGATTATTAAAAATCTTTTCTCGTTTTTTTTCATGATGTCAAGTTTGACTTGTGCTTAAAATAAGGGTGGGCATGTTTCCATAGCAGAACCCAAAACTATTGAATATTTCAAGATGGAACTTGCTATTCAGATCAGTCTAGTGGTCAATTGGTGCCTTTTGAAAAATACTGAACAGCATTATTGTTTTTCTTTTCACTCAACTGAACGTACTCAATGGCAATGAACCAAAAGTGGGGTATAAACTCCATATTCAAATAGCACCAGATGGGGTCGGGGACATGTCATCTGCTGATGACTCTTGTTGTAAACTCAGATGCTATAAATGAATTACTGTTAAGGCTTACTCGTGATTCATGACAGAATTTGTTGATTAGGAAACACATAGCAATAGAAAACATTGAGCCAGATAGCCACATGAATATTGTGTCCCTTCAGCGCCTGTATGTTGCTATGGATGAGCCAGACGGAGTTTTGGGTGTGGCAGCCATTAGACAGACACCGTCAACACTGATGCAGCAGATACTCACCCATGAGAGTCTTGGTATGTGGCTTCCTGTTTGTCTGTCGGTTGGTTATGTTAGCATTGGCCATAACTGTGTCCTGTCTTTCAATTTTGGGTCACAATAGATTCTTGTTAAAATCCATATTTGTTGTTTCCAAAAATGGAATAATTGATATCAATGTAATATCAATGCAGGTATTATCAGCCTTCATAATTCATGCTTGTCTGCTAGCCTGAGACTACTTAATTGTGCTGAGGACGAGTAAGAATTTAGTGATGGTAGTCATAATCAAGTAGCATTTGAGGGCTATAAGTTTGAACCAGTTCTCAATGCTTTCATCTTGCTACAAATTGGAACTGAATTTTATTTTTGTGAACATAGTAGACATTTTGTTTTGTTCAAGCAAGACTAGCTACAAACTCTTGAGACGTGAAATCAAGTTTCTACTAGACTTCTGGGTTGTTCAAAATGTTGAATGTCTGAGTCTGTATAATGTAACTCACTCACTCTCTATCTGTCTTTTTTTCTCCCACACTGTCTGTCTTACTCACTGTGTCACTTTCTCTTACTGTTTCTTGCTTACTCTTTTTCTTACTCTCACTCACTCACTAACTTTCTCTTACTATCTCACACAATCTCTCTCTGCTTACTTTGTTGTTTGCTCTTACTCACTCACTCATTCGCCCACTGACTCCCACCTCACTCACTCACTGACTGACACCCACCTCACTCACTCACTCACACTCACTCACTCACTCACTGACACCACACTCACTCACTCACTCACTCACTCACTCACTGACACCTCACTCACTCACTCACTCACTCACTCACTCACTCCAGGCCAGCAGCAGGATGCCCAAGCGTGCTATGAGCAGGCGATCCAGAAGGAACCGGATGAAGTCAGCCACCACCAGGGTCTGCTGGCCAGTCTGATGGAACTGGGTCAGCTGAACAAGGCACTGCTACACACCACTGGGGTCATCGCCGAGAAGTGAGTGCATGGAAGGGCATAACATTATATATTGAACTTGTGTGTACTCTGTTGATTGTGATCAAAATAACACTGACATTTCAGATTTTCAGTAGGTTTTCTGTACACTATATTTGTTGGAACAAGTCTTGTCCTGTCTGGTAGTTACGACACATTTCATCACCCTTGTAGGGGCAACCAAGTAGGCATATATGTAACAGAGTAAGAACTATAAAGCTTTAAATTTTTCGTTTTTTACTACTTTAAATATTTTAAGGTCCATAATGCTGTTGCTTTTGAAAATCTCAGACAATCATGGAAAGGCCAGCTGAACGCCTACAGGATTGAGGCCTCCTGGAAGTTGGGGAGTTGGGATAAGCTGGAGATGTTCTGTCATGGAGAGACTCACCGGCGGAACTGGGCAGTGGGCGTGGGGAGAGTGCTGCTGGCAGCTAAGGACAAGGTAGGCCACTCTCAGGGACTGGGACAGACTTGGAACCGTCTATGTTTCCACAGACAGATGCACTTCAATAAGCTTTACTACCCATGGTTAAGTCAGAAAAATGCCCACCACAAGTCAAACAGGTGCAAAACTATGAAATTCATGAAAACTAAACTTGAAAGTTTGCTGAGTTGTGTGGAGAATTTTTTTGCTGTGGAAAACAGTGAGGACTGCCTCTCAGACTAATGTACGAAGTTATATGAATGCGTCCACATTGTTTATCCCTGCAGAAGGAGGAAGAGTTCTGTAAGCAGCTGGAGATAATTCGACGTGAACAGATGGGGCCTTTGTCTGCAGCCAGCATGGAGATGGGGTCATACCATCGAGGATATGAGAATATTTGCAGGTAATCTACTGATTCAAATTGATGTTAATGTTTAGTAGTCAAGTAAACCATTGCCTGATTGCCTGCAAAAGTGATTGCATGGTGTCAGGGACATATATCCAGGAAATCCATGTGGATCAGGAATGAAGGGCCAATCTCCCCTCACAACGATAGGGTACCAGTAATGAGCATTTGCCGTGCAAATCAAATTCAGCTTCAAACAAAAGGTTGTTGAAAATAATAAACAAAGTAGAGGGAACAGCTTGGTTTCAGAAAGCATGACCTGGACCAAAGTCTTTGAGGACGTTTGGCCTGCTACCCCATGCCACTTGGTAACCTGAACCATAATTCATCATTCATCAGTGAAAGTTCAAGATGTGTAGTGTGGTAACTAACACCGATACATTATTATATCGCGATCGACGCCCATGGTATTTTCAATCCCTTTGTCATGATGCATACAATACAATACTATTACAAGTTATATTGGTGTAAAATGCATTAATAACAACCAGATCATACATATTATCTAGTATTTCACGGTTGGCTATAAACACTATAAACTTCGCAGTGCCCTCTAGCCTATAATTTTCTGCCCTTCAATATCCCATCTCTGAAATTTAAAAACAAATGATTCAGGGTTGTAACTTGCAAGCAAAAGCAAATATCAATTTATGAAATATAAGTACTGCATCAGGATACGTATTGTATCGCGACCTGACCGTATCGGTATATGTCTAGCAGCCATACTTAAAGTTGTGTTTTCTTTGGTTGCTTGATGTTGTGTACGTAGTTATATAATGCCGTTTTTGAAATCTCTGTATTCAAATGTAAATATCAGCATTGGCTGTGTTTGTTTTAGACTGCACATGTTGAATGAGATCGAGCAGGTGATGAGAGTGTTGCGGGATTTCCCCATCCACTGTGTAGACTCTGGCGACTCTGCAGTCAAGATGGCGCCAGAAGAGCTGATTAAGCAGTGGCAGGAACGCATACAGATGTGTCAGGTAGGTGGTGGAACGCGTACAGATGTGTCCCTTAGGTGATAACTTGTGATGCATGTTGACCATCGTGGGACATATCAATATAGAATTAACTGTATCATTCAGTTTTGATATTATGGTGGACCCTTGAGGTCTTTAGCAACTCATGCTTGCCATAAATGGCTTCTATGCTTGTTGTAAGAGGCGACTGACGGGATCGGGTGGTCAGGCTTGAAGACTTGTTTGATGCATTTCATCGTATCCCAATTGTGTGGATCGATGCTCATGATGTCAATCACTGCATTGTCTGGTCCAGATTTGCTTATTTACAGACTGCTGTCATATAGCTGGAATATTGTGGAGTTCAGCATTCAACAACAAAAGAATGTGTATGATATATCCCTTTTGTTATTTCCCCCGCATTATATGCCGGGGGATATAGCGATCAGCCAGTCCGTCCGTCAGTAATCATTTCCTTTCCAGGGCCAGAATTCCAAAACCATTCAGTTTATTTGATTGAAACTTGGCAAAGCTATCAGGCACATACTGAAGTGGTGCCTTTTGATATTTTGGGATTTTTCTAATTTTTTTTTTTTTTTAATTTTTATGGAATGAAGTTGGACATAGACTCAGTTGAGGATGGGGTTCGTTATGGGGCAGAATTCGAAAACCATTCAGTGTATTTGATCGAAACTTGGCAAATCTATCAGGCACATACTGAAGTGGTGCCTTTTGATATTTAGGGATTTTTCTAAGGGTTCTATAGGGTAGAGTTCGTTTCCGGAGAATATCTCAAAACCTATTCAAAACTATCCAACAAAACTTTGCATGTCTATCAGACTCTTGCTGAACTGGTGCCTTTTGCTATTTAGGAATTTTATAAATTTTTACTTTTTACGTTCCCATGGCAACAAGATGGATTTAAGTTTTAATATAGGGTGGGTTCACTTATGGAGTAAAACAAATAAACTAGCACATACTGAACTGGTGCCATTTGATATTAAGGAAGTTAATAAGTTTTAGAAATGTTTATTTTAGAATTGCCATTGCAGCTATTTTGGAATGGGCTAAAAGAAATGTTGGGTCACTTACCTGGTTTGGGACCATAACATGTTAAAATGGGCGGGGGATATAGATGACTTCGTGACTGTACGCTTGTTTAGTCATTGTTTCTTGTAGTTTGTCATTTGTTTGCATAAAAAAAAACACAGAATACAGAATAGCACATTTACTTTACAGACAGCTGCAGGGCGGATATGTCATCTTTCTGATGACTCTTGTTAGTATGACTGATTGGGGCCATCATATAGCTGGAATATTGCTGAGTGCGGTGTTAAACAACAAACAAAACAAAATATCATGGTGCACAGCCTTACTGTTACTGTCAAAGGGTTATTAACAGGCCAAGGATCGACAACAGATAGTGTGTTGGCATGTAGATTAATCAGTCATGCAGGATGTGGAGTATAGGAACTCAGCATAATGCAAAATAATCAGTTTGAACAAAACAATCTCAATATATTTTATTTACAAATATTATATTTATATTATTATTTTGAATGTACAACATTCCACCTTCTGTTCATGACTTCAGTCGTCCTTCCGAATCCAAGACCCTATTCTGACCTTGAGGCGGACGCTGTTGACCCTGTGTCAGTCGGACCATGACCTTAGCACCATGGTGGGCAAGTCGTGGCTCTGGAGCACCAAGGTGGCCAGGAAGTAGGTCACAACATCACAGTCACAACACCAGGAGGGAACAAAAGTTTCTCTCTCACAGAATCTTATCTTGGCACTCTAAACTTCATCTCCTCGGAGACATCTTCACATGCTTGTTTCCACCTATGCTGATACACATTGATAGAATATAGAATTTGTCTTCACATTGGAATGGGAAAATATAATTGTCACATTATTAAACTTATCCTACCTCACACTAACATTTTGCATTTTTTTCTACTTCTTCCATCCTTTGTGGAAATATGCTTGAAGAGAGTTCAACAGAACACACCCAGCATCACCATAGTTACTTTCCAAACAAACTGGTCATGCGTGTAATCACGTGTAGAGCCATCTACACATCCTGATCACATGCCTTCATTGTCTGTCACTTCATTCTCTTTCTCACCGACACGTAATGTACCCATGTGGGGATCAAACCCACGTCTTTCGCCTGACCAACAAACACCTTTATCACATGACTGCCCATCTGTATGACACAAAACAGTTCCACTCAGAGCAAGCAGACAATGTGACGTGAGCCATAGTTACAGTACTACAGAGAATTATCAATATGTTTTATATTTTTCAGATCAGGATATCTCCAGACTGCATACAGCTGTCTCCTACAGGCCAGCGCCTTCAGTCTGCCAGAGCTGTTCCTGGAGAAGGCCAAGTGGCTCTGGGAAAAGGTAACATAACCCAGTGTTCTGTATGTCCCCTTCAGTCTGCCAGAGCTGCTCCTGGAGAAGGCCAAGTGGCTCTGGGAAAAGGTAACATAACCATGTGTTCTGTATGCCAGGGTTCTGTATGTCCCCTTCAGTCTGCCAGAGCTGCTCCTGGAGAAGGCCAAGTGGCTCTGGGAAAAGGTAACATAACCATGTGTTCTGTATGCCAGGGTTCTGTATGTCCCCTTCAGTCTGCCAGAGCTGCTCCTGGAGAAGGCCAAGTGGCTCTGGGAAAAGGTAACATAACCATGTGTTCTGTATGCCAGGGTTCTGTATGTCCCCTTCAGTCTGCCAGAGCTGCTCCTGGAGAAGGCCAAGTGGCTCTGGGAAAAGGTAACATAACCATGTGTTCTGTATGCCAGGGTTCTGTATGTCCCCTTCAGTCTGCCAGAGCTGCTCCTGGAGAAGGCCAAGTGGCTCTGGGAAAAGGTAACATAACCATGTGTTCTGTATGCCAGGGTTCTGTATGTCCCTGTACCCCATGCTTGTCATACAAGACTCAGGAAGATCTGCTGCTTATGCTAACACTGGTTTTCCCTGCCAAAATTAATGACAGGATGCTGTGATATGGCTGGAACATCACTGACTGCAAAAGGAAACAACACTCGTTCATTTAATGTTCGTCATTAATAACATCTGTTTTGGACAACATACCAGTTATATGATTCTAGGTAGTATGCCCAAGGGCTAGCCTAGTAGTTAAAGCATTTACTCGTCACACCGAAGACCCGTGTTCAATTCCCTACATGGGTACAGAGTGTGAAACCCATTTCTGGTGTCTCAGCCATGATATTGCTGGAATATTGCTCCAAGCGGCATAAAACCACACACACACACACACACACACACACACACACACACACACACACACACACACACACACACACACACACACACACACACTCACTCACTCACTCACTCACTCACTCACTCACTCACTCACTCACTCACTCACTCACTCACTCACTCACTCACTCACTCACTCACTCACTCACTCACTCACTCACTCACTCACTCACTCACTCACTCACTCACTCACTCACTCACTCACTCACTCACTCACTCACTCACTCACTCACTCACTCACTCACTCACTCACTCACTCACTCACTCACTCACTCACTCACTCACTCACTCACTCACTCACTCACTCACTCACTCACTCACTCACTCACTCACTCACTCACTCACTCACTCACTCACTCACTCACTCACTCACTCACTCACTCACTCACTCACTCACTCACTCACTCACTCACTCACTCACTCACTCACTCACTCACTCACTCACTCACTCACTCACTCACTCACTCACTCACTCACTCACTCACTCACTCACTCACTCACTCACTCACTCACTCACTCACTCACTGTTTCTGTTTTCATTCCGACCCTTATGTGAAGCCTGACAGATATGCAATGTCAGAATTATTTCTGGTTTAGTCCCAACCAGTACAGACAGATCTTACAGGAAATTAATAAATAGCAATTAGTCCAGGTGAGAGATATGTCGACTAAAATTGGGATTGTATCAGGTGGTCAGACTCTGATCTGAAATATGTTTCATGTCAGAAATTAGGACATAATTGTACAATATCTCCATCTGCACATCTACATCTCAGAGGACACTGTATCTGTGTTGTCAGGGCAACAACGACGAAGCACTGACATGTTTGGAGAAGGGTATTTCTGTCAACTTCAGTAACATGTCCCAGCTGAAGATGGACAACTCGGATGAGGGCAAGCAGAAGAAGAAGACATATGCTCAGGTGAGTGTCTAGTGTGCAGTGTGAGGCAGGATGCTGGTTGTTACGCAGTGTTTTTCGAACTGACATTATTTTCACAAAGCTCTCGGTATACATCGTCAATTTCATGTGCCCCACGATTCCCTTGAGCTACAAAATCCGCGAAGCACTCAGCATTCGTACGAATGCTCCCAGTTTTCACAAATTCCAATCAAGTGCGAACATTTCAAGTTCCTGGCCATAGTTCTCCAGAACACTGATGTTGTCTTCAGAAAATGTGTCGTAAGTTTGTATGTGCAGCATATGTGGATCCCTATGTTAACTGTCTGTTTGAAAATGTCAGTCACATGTTTTCCATTTTTGCCTTAAATCGAACTGTTAGGTAATGTACATGCAAACGTTTTTTCTAACAGAATAGGTACCTCTTGCTATATATATGTAGGGGTGACATGATAAATCAAAATATCAAAATATTGCTATTTGTAAGCACCTCCAGTCAATAAATCGATTGTTAAATCATTTTCCGATCAATAGTATCGATATTCAGTTACGAATATCGATAGTTTCGATTGTATTTACGATATCAATAAGTCACCGAAATACGCTCGCGAACAAAGCCATGTGAGGATTAGAGTTAACTGCCCTTGATGCTTAGCAACCGGTCTTTCTTTAAGTAAAATGGCAAAGGGTAACAGTCAAATGGTGGAAAATCATGTGTTTTGAAGCCTTATGGTTATCACATTCAAAGGAAACTTCAGTTCCAATGTTTAATTCAACTCTAAAATCCATCTAAAATGATACACTGACAACTATCAATATTAATCGCAATAGCTGCTTGCAATATCAATAGTTATCGCAATAGTGATTTCCAGACCAATAGTCACCCCTATTTATATGACACTTGGATTGAGGTGTTGTAATGTGTGACAAAACTAATTGGGTTTTTTGGTACCCAGACAGTATTGATCTGTGCATTTTAAGCCCCTGGATTGTCAAGTCCAGATTAGTTGCTGGCTCCTGTGATCAACAGCATAAGACGCCACGATTTGCTGTGCAGAGTTGCTTCCCCCTGTCTGTGCAAGGATCTGTTGGTTTAGTGTTGAATGCCCAGATTCAGCAGCCTACCACTGTTAAGTTTGTAAATAATGACAACCTACATAAAGCTTTTCTTCCACATTAAGCTGACTGTGTGTATGTTGCAGACCTTGTTGCTGTATGGGCATTATAGTGAGGACACCTGCAGTCTGGAGAGTAATGCCATCATGACTGACTGTGTATGTTGCAGGCCTTGTTGCTGTATGGGCGTTATAGTGAGGACACCTCCAGTCTGGAGAGCAATGCCATCATGACTCACTGTGTATGTTGCAGGCCTTGTTGCTGTATGGGCGTTATAGTGAGGACACCTCCAGTCTGGAGAGCAATGCCATCATGACTCACTGTGTATGTTGCAGGCCTTGTTGCTGTATGGGCGTTATAGTGAGGACACCTCCAGTCTGGAGAGTAATGCCATCATGACTCACTGTGTATGTTGCAGGCCTTGTTGCTGTATGGGCGTTATAGTGAGGACACCTCCAGTCTGGAGAGCAATGCCATCATGAAGCAGTACAAGGATGTGATCGACATCTACCCCCGGTGGGAGGATGGCCACTTCTACCTGGCTAAGTACTACGACAAGATCATGATGGCTCTCATTGATGACAAGGAGAAGCCAGAGAAACAGGGGTAGGTATCTCACACCACAGAGACTCCAGGCACTCCGGTCCAATCAGCTTGTTCCACTACCAACGTAATACGTAGGGCAACAAAAAAACATTACCACGGGAAATAACACTCAACAAATTTTAACTGAAATACACAATTTACTCATATTATAACTATCTGGTTAGAAAAAAAAGTTCATTGTATATCTGGACGTATGATTGTAACATATTTTATTATTTTTATTCAAGATTCAATAATGTTTACATTAATTACTGAGTAATCGGGTGTAAAGATTATCAACTCACCATTAGGCCTATTTAAAGCAACCTCGATCAGATTACTGCTATTGATGTTTTGAAATTATAACCTTTGTAGTCAGAGAATGGAGATTCTGTCAACATAATGTTTTTGCAATCAAAATACCTGTAGGGCGGGAAGTCAGATTGTTCCATACTTTAAGAAATAGCCAGCAATTGCAATCAGCTGTACCAAAGTGCTTTGCCTATGGCATACAAGCTGCATAAAATGATTATTGGAATATATTGTTCCTGATAAAATAATAATTTCAGATACAATTTATTCCAACCATTGCATAAAAATTCTTTGAAATAATATCATTGGATAGTTTTTCACTGAATCACCGGTAGATTGGAAGAAAACGTGTACATCTGATTGATATTTCTGGCTTAGTTAACGAGAAAATACACACAGTAATCTTAATCTCTTCATGCAAAACAATGCCTTGTAGAACAGGACATGCAATTTAAATGGTAAATCATCATGTCTAGTGATGTTTCATCTCAGTTTTCACATTTTTCTTTACCAAGTTTGTTCGTTAACATGAATTAGCAGATGATATATGATGTAGTGTTTAACTGCACATAACACTTGATAAATCATTTTTGGCACTATTAATCTTAAACAACTTCTGTGTTCTAATCTTTATTCAAACTCTGATACGCAACATGCATCATAGATCGTGTTAGATAGGCAGAGCTTGTACTGTTGTGTTGGTCATCTATCCCCTACGACTCCACCTCGGTTAAACCACTGATCGTCTGTAACGCTCATTGATTATTTGGACCTCAAAGGTAGCGTTGTAGAAAGGTTTCACTGTATCCCCTTATCCTGAAGCTTGTTCATTTAACCGTATAACAATTTTTTTAAGATTGGTTATTCTGTTAAATTAGGGATAGTGAAGATCAAAGCAAACTGAGACAATGTTAACTGTAACATAAGGTCTCCAAGTGTCTCCATGTTGTTGCAACTGAACTTCTTCCAGTATGGATTCCTGCCAGTTCTGGCCGAGGTCCTGTTGGAGTGGAGCCAAGTGTGGCTCAAAGGTCTCCAGTACCAGATGTTTGTAGCCTGAAAACAAAGGGTAGACAACTCCTACCACTGTGGCCCCAATGTTGTAACTAGAATTACTGTTGTAGGCGACTCACACCACAGTGGCTCCAGAAACTAGAGAAAAGGGTAGGAGGTGACACTTCACAACCTACTTTATGATTGTCCTAACAGTTCAACCTATCAATGTTAACTCGGGGTGATCGGGTAGCCAAGTGGTTAAAGCGTTCGCTCGTCTCGCCAAAGCCCTGGGTTCGATGCCGACATGGGTATAGTATGTGAAGCCCATCTCTGGTGTCCCCTGCCGTGATATTGCTGGAATATTGCTAAAAGCGGCGTAAAACCATACTCTATGTTAACTCAGCTACAGCTACATTCATTATTTTTAACTTTACGGAATTGAAAATGAAGTGTCAAACAATTACCTTGACAGTGTGCCAAAGTGCTTTATCTTTATGTGTGTACTGTTACAGAGAATTCATCATCTATGTGGTGAAGTTCTTCGGGCAGTCCCTGCAGTACGGCAACCAGTACATCTACCAGTCCATGCCACGCCTCCTCAGTCTCTGGCTGGACTACGGCACCACCGTCGTGGACTCCGAGAAGAAGGAGCGTGGAAAGAACTCGCAGAAACTGCAGGCACAACGGACCATTCTCAGCAGAATCAACAAGGTTTGCATCAGTTCAAAACAGTTTATAAATCTACTTTGTTGTTTGTACAGCGTCTCAACTGTGAAGGTCCAGTTTAGAACTGCTCTTCAGCAATTTATGCTTGTAAGAGGCGACAGTAGGATTTGGTGGTCTGGCTGGCTGACTTGGTTGATGCATGTCATCGTATCCCAATTGCATGGATTGTAAGGGTAAAGCTACTTTTCAGGGCATTATCATCTGCAGAAGCCTGAGGTCTGTCATTAACTGTTGATGAAGGTTGGTAGTTGAACAGATCGAAATTTTCTGCAAAGGTGAATTTTTCAGCTGAACTCACAAATCAACAGATCACTGTTGGTTATCTTATGAGCAGTTGTGCTGAAAGCAGTATCAAATCTATTCTACTGTGCAAGCACAAGACGGGAATACACAACTACTTTTCTGTGAGAGCTTGGGAAATTTTTTCCAGTTTTCTGAGTCACTATTTTTGGTTTAATCTTTCACTGATAATTATCTGAAGGTTTTTCAGTTAAATTAAACGATGTAGAAGTTATGTAATAGTTGCAAGATCTTTCACGCTAAGTAGAGTTTGATATACTTGAGTATTTGATTTTGTTACTTTAGACTGCACTCTACATCACTCAGCACGGATTGTGGAACTCGTCAGATTCCTGTAGATCCCCTCACTATGTGTTTCAAGTGTTTATAGATACGAGATACGAGAAGTGTACTTGTTTAATTATTCAAACAATACTTTTAACAACTGGGAGGATTAATTTTTTTGTTTTAAACAAGGCATATTATCTTTGGATGTACTGGATATTTTGCAAAATTTTAGTCATGTCCTTTTGTAAGAAAAAACAGTATAACATTGTCCTAATCTCATAAGACTTTAGTTGAAGCCAGAGTCATTACCTCGCACAACTCTAATTTTGTGTAATAAAAATGAGGCTGGCATTGGAAATATTGACGTGATGCTAAACAGGTACTTTCATCTGTCCCAGATTATCTCGACGCTGGGTCGTCAGCTGCAACCGTACCAGTTCTTCACAGCCTTCCCCCAGCTGATCTCCCGCATCTGCCACGCCCACCCGGATGTGTTCCAGCAGCTGCAGGTGTGTGATGAGGGTCTACTGTATTGATGCTGGGCCGACACAGCAACGTGTCATATTGCAACTTTGCGTCTTTTTTAGTCCACTTGCCCAAACTTGGCTCTTATCAGTAGCATTTGGTTATTGGGACTATTATTAGCTGAGCTCACTATATGCATTGTCTTTGTTCATATAATTTCCGATCCAAGTTTTAACATTACTGAAAACATGTGATTTTTTGCCTGGATGTAGAAACAATTACTCTTAGCAGTTATGGAAAAGCATGTGGTGTGCGACATTTGTAATTGTGTGGTGGTCTTTGAGCGGATTAAAACATGAATGAACAGCCGGACTGCACAAATTTTTAATATACACATAGTTCAGATTAGTGCATGAAGTAGATTGTACCATGTGACAATGAAGACAGAAGACTTCAAATGAATATGTTTTGAACACAGCAGAATATCTTTGATAGGCTGTATATTTTGCCAAAATGCAATCTTCATTGATACCACAGCTTCCAAACTGCCACCTTGAGATGCTGCAACAACAAATAAATGTGTTAAAAAAATGTCACCAAAAAGCTATGAAAATAAATATTTTAGCATTCAGAACACTGATGAAAGGAATATGGTATACCTTAGATTCTTTGTTATTATTTGTAGGAAAATAGTTTAGAAACAGACCACTTCCAGAATATCATATCCACATTGTTTATGAGACAATAGGAGAAATGAGTATTGTTAACATGAACTTTATGGATAACAACTTCTTGTTTATTGATTTTAACTAAATGCAATGAACTAGAAGTTGTCCAGAAAATTTTAAGTTTTCTTTTGTACTGTTATATTGTATTCATCTCACTCACTCATGTAATCATCTCTCTCACTCACTCACTCATCTAATCATCTCACTCACTCATCTAATCATCTTGTTGTGTAGTGGCCACTGTGCACCTTCTCTCCCCAGGACCTGATCGCCAACGTGCTGGTGCTGTACCCACAGCAGGCCATGTGGATGTTGATGGCGGTGTCGAAGGTGGGTCTCATGGCATACACTCCTTGATGATGGTGCTGGATTTATTTAGGTGATAAACCTACTATAGTACCAGTAATTCATACCTTGATCATTAACCAATCCTCTTCCTTGTGTCCTGTTGCCTAGGATCCTGCTCAAGGTCAGGAAACATTACTGCAACTACTGCTGTGCTACCCTTGCAGCCACACCAAACACCCAAATGATTGGCACCCTTATCTTGAAATAGCACAGGTTCCATGTGGTTTCTCTGCTAGAGATTCTCAGGTGGTAGCTCCAAAAACCTATGCTATTATCATGGGTTTCCAACAAGAAGACCAGCATTTATGTGGTGTTACATCGTCTCATCACTGGTACTGACGAACCTCTGCAGTCAAGTGACTTACAGCATTTGACCCACAAAGCAGTGTTTCTGTTGGCATTGGCAGTGGCTGCCTGGATTGGTGAGATCCAAGCACTCGACCTCATATAAGTCACCTCTGACTCAGGCAAGTCAGGCCAGGTGCATTTTGGTCTTATTTGGGATTTTGTAGCCAAAAACCTGCAGCCAGGTCAGTTTACAATTTCATCTTGATCCTCAATGCTCAGACACCATGTTTGAACTCTCAAAGCATACCTGACAGCAAAACAGATCACTGTTGGAAGTGCGACTGTGGCTGAGAATGAAGATTATAGGGGCATACCAACATCCTTGTTTGCTGCCCCACAGGCTAACAATCTTGTCCTGGCTCAGCACTGCTCCAACCCTCAACCATGGCAATGATGTCATAGTTCTGAACATATAGTTTGCTGTTTGTGGTTTCTCATGTGATCGAAGAACCCTCAGGATTCCGCAACAGATACAGATACTAACTAGTCCTTTGGGTTAAGATTAGTTTTCCTTATCCTTGTTAGGTTATTCAATTATTGTTTTCTCAAGTATTTTTAAGTGTGTTCAATTGAGGTAAAAGAACTAACAGTGAATGATTTTTTTTTTCAGTCTTCCTACGCGATGAGAGTCAAAAGATGTCAACAGATCTTTTCTACATCAAAGTAAATATATCAACTGTTGTGTTTGTCTGCAGCAACTTGGTTTCAGCAGCATTGTTAATTTGCTGGATTACCAACACCTTCCCAGCTGCTGATGCAGTAATCCTTATCACACAATGAAACTAGTGACATACCAATACAGAGATATCCATTAAAACTTGAAATTAAAGTGAGTGTGAATTAAATACGAAAAATACAAGTGGTCTTTGTTTGCATAAATGAAACTTTACATTTATATCTCTAAAATAACTATCAAGAATAAGACGGCCTAATTGCACACTTTGGATTGCAGGAATACCAACTTAAATATAAACACAAACACAGCTTTTTGAGCAGCAGTTGTAACAAGTATATAACAATGTCATTCAAAGAAAAGGAATTATACAATGGGCATCCAGTGAGTTATCACTGCTGTGGACAAGAGTTTTACCCACTCGTGTCATACTAGGTATCATTGACCACTCCAGCAATCCAGACAGATACCATCCACGCAACACTTCGTCAAAGGACGACATGAAACGACCCAACGCGCACGCATAGGCTTCATCACACTCCTCAGATTTACAGATTATCATCTGGCTGTAGTTGATTCTACTATTTTATTGCCTTTGAACATCCTTAATGCCAGTCAAAAGAATAAACTGTGTGTTGTTTTTAGGAAAGCACTGTTTATTTCTTTTACGGATGTGTTCTACTCAGCGCTTATAAGCAGTGTTATTTGTGTTTGATTGTATTAAGGTAAGGTTGGATTAAGGTAAGGTATGTATCATTCCACTGAGGATGGGATTGGGAAGTTGCATTGATATTGAGTCACATTTATGGATGGGGGTCAGCAGTCATATTAATTTTGAGACGCATTAATTTCAAGATTTACAGAAACTGGCTCTCTGTTTTTGGGTTTCACAGGGGCCCAGGCACGACTATGGGACTTATAGCACTGCGGATGATCTGAAGCCTATCACTGTTATTATTGAATTGCTGGTGTGAAACTGAAATAAGGAATTTACAACTTGACATGGACAATTTGAAATAACATACATGCTACGATCGAATTATTTTTTGTGAAACATGTAGCCATAGTTTTGTTTGTCCTGTGGTTTGCCTCTTTTCTCATTGTGTTGATGTTTATGGCACAGTTCTTTGTGTTGGGTAAAGTGTTGTGGATGTAACAAGTGTCCTTGGGAATAACAAGGACTAAGATATAAGTTGTTTCATGCCACTGGTTATACATGACTGACTGTCTTTTTGTGCAGAGAAAACAATCCGGATCTCCACAAGTTCATCATGGTGAGGATATTGTTTGTGTGTCTTGTCAAGAATTTTGTCTTTTATTATTTTTAGTAGTGCACATCCAATACTTTCTGTGTTTTTACCTGTGTACCTATGGGATAATGTTTCATCAGAATACCCTGCTATTAAAATGGAGTCAAGTTGGAGTAGACTTAGAACATCTGGCAATCTAGACTTCATTGGTAGTTTCAGGGTAAACTTGGTCCCCTGTAACCTATGCTTGTACAAGAGTTGATATAAATGAATCAGGTGAACTAGATTGCATCTCATCAAGGATCCAGGTGGAGAATAGGTCCTCAGCAACCAATGCTTGCTGTGAGAGGCAAACAACAGGATCGTGTGGTCAGGCTCACTGATGATCAATGCTCATGATGTCTATTACTGGACTGTCTGGTACAGACTCGATTATTTACAGACTGCCGTCATATAGCTGGAATATTGCTGAGTACAGCATTTAACAACAAACAAGCAAACAAGCATCTCATTTTACCCTGATGGTTGGTGTGGCTTGCTGCTCATTGTCAACCAGGGGATTGTCTGGCTCAGAATTATTTACAGGCCAATAAACTGGAATATTGCTGATTGCTGCACCAAACAACATTCACTTACTTTGGGAAAGTTTTAGCAGACCATTTTGTTGAGTTGATCAGCCTAGTAGCTGACCAATATTGCAGATGTAAAGTATCTTCTTTTTCCAGGATGCAACTAGGCTGACAGAACGACTGCTGGAGTTGTGCGAGAAGAACTATGGGCAGTCCACCACACTGAGCATGTCCACACACTTCAAACCCCTGAAGAGACTCCTGGAGGACGAGTGAGTACTGCCAGTAGTCGTGGCCGACGTGAAACATTGATCAGATGAATGAGTTATAGTAATGTTCAATGTGTTGGACAGAGGATTAATGATTGCTGCCCGTAGTTGTGTCCGATGTCACAACACATCAAGGAGTGAGTGAGTACTGCTTGTAGTCGTGCCCGATGTGTCACAGTGGGTCATATTGATAACAGCATCAAAATCCTGTATGACAAAACAAACAGCGCTCTTGTTAATATTTGTCAGCTGTGCAGATACCAAATAAAAAGAACTCCAGTGATCAATCATAAAGCCTTCCTATACAGCAGATAAAAGTGATTTAAGTTACCCATGTCTAAATATATTCCAAATTTTAGGAGTCAAAACTGAAAAGCTGGGTCCTTTTGTAATAAATTCGTTGAAATATTATTGCAGTAACTTCAGCTCTATTCTGCTGCCACTGCAGTCCGCCATGACGGTCAAGCTGCCCAATGTCCTTGGCGTTGCGTCCAACCACAATGCCTTCCCGGACAAACAAGTCTACATCAAGGGCTTCGACGACACGGTGAGTCGACAATGTCTCTGAATTTTAACATATGTATTCATCTCACTACATGCCTGCTGGTGTGGCCCTGGATCTCTGCTACCTTGCTCTTCCACACTCCATCCAACCATGAGCAAACCTGTTTTGCTTTCTTCATCGACAACTTTTTTGGCCTTTCAGCTAAATCAGGCCAAACTTACCCTCACTCGCTGTATGCTCTGCGTCTTGGATAGAACAAAAAGTGAGAAGTAAAAATCCCTTGTATAGATGAAAACAGGATACAACCAGTTTCCTGCACATGGTACTGGATTTCAACGGTTTGATTTAGCTCAATTTTGACATGTGCTTTTCCAGATTGAAATCCTGCCATCACTCCAAAGACCCAAGAAGATAACCCTGATTGGCAGTGATGGCAAGTTCTACAACATGATGTGTAAACCAAAGGATGATCTCCGCAAGGACTGTAGGCTGATGGAATTCAACACCATTGTCAATAAGTTCCTCCGCAAGGATCCGGAATCAAGAAGAAGAAATCTTCACATCAGAACCTATGTAAGTGTTGGCTGAAATACCAGGCATTTTCCTCATTGTAAAGCGTCTGGTACAACCATTATTTATGTATATATAACCTACCTTCACTTTGAAGTTAATTAATGTTTTGGGTTTTGTTTATGTTATGTTATTTTGGTAGATTTGATATATCTTTAATATCTTTATTTTCTGGGTTGTTTCAGTGCACATGTTATCTTATCCCATCATCTCTTTCCCTCACTAACTCATCTATCCCTGGGGATTCCTATTCGAGTCGTAAGGGGTAGCCACATGGATGGGGTGATCAGGTTCGGTGACTTGTTTGATTGCATGTCATTGTACCCAAATGGCGTAGCTCATAATATCAATCACTGGATTGTCTGATCCAGTTATTGGATTATTTACACTCACTCACTCACTCACTCATCTACTCACCTATTCGGTCATGCAGTGATCACTCCTCGTCTCATCTCTCTCGTCCAGTCTCACTCACAAGATTCTCTCAATCATTCACTCACCCGATCATCTATTTCACTCACACACTCACTCATCCAGTGATCTCTTCTCATCTCACTTTTCCAATCTCTCTCACTTCTCTCACTTACTCACTCATCTAATCATCTCACTCACTCACTCACTCACTCACTCATCTGATCATCTCTCTCACTCACACTCATCTAATCATCTCTCTCAGTCACTCACTCATCTAATCATCTCACTCACTCATCTAATCATCTCTCACTCACTCACTCACTCATCTAATCATCTCTCTCACTCACTCACTCACTCACTCACCTAATCATCTCACTCACTCACTCATCTAATCATCTCACTCACTCATCTAATCATCTCTCACTCACTCACTCACTCATCTAATCATCTCTCTCACTCACTCACTCACTCACTCACCTAATCATCTCACTCACTCACTCATCTAATCATCTCACTCACTCATCTAATCATCTCTCACTCACTCACTCATCTAATCATCTCACTCATCTAATCATCTCTCTCTCACTCACTCATATAATCATCTATCTCACTCACTCATCTAATCATCTCTCTCACTCACTCATCTAATCTTCTCACTCACTCACTCACTCAATCATCTAATCATCTCGCTCATCTAATCATCTCTCACTCACTCACTCACTCATCTAATCATCTCTCTCACTCACTCACTCACTCACTCATCTAATCATCTCTCTCACTCACTCATCTCTCACTCACTCACTCATTCATCTAATCATCTCACTCACTCATCTAATCATCTCTCTCACTCACTCACTCATCTAATCATCTCACTCACTCACTCACTCACTCACTCATCTAATGATCTCTCACTCACTCACTCATCTAATCATCTCACTCACTCACTCAATCAATCATCTAATCATCTCACTCATCTAATCATCTCTCACTCACTCACTCACTCATCTAATCATCTCTCACTCACTCACTCACTCATCTAATCATCTCTCTCACTCACTCACTCATCTCTCTCACTCACTCACTCACTCATCTAATCATCTCACTCACTCATCTAATCATCTCTCTCACTCACTCATCTAATCATCTCTCTCTCACTCACTCATCTAATCATCTCTCACTCACTCACTCACTCACTCATCTAATCATCTCACTCACGGACTCCTGCTGTCTATTACAGACCGTGGTTCCCCTGAATGAGGAGTGTGGGCTGCTGGAGTGGGTGAACAACACGAGCGGGCTCCGCTTCATCCTGCTCAAGCTGTACCGGGAGAAGGGCATCTATGTCAACGGCAAGGAGCTCAAGACCATGATGCCCAGCATCCATGCCCCGCTAGAGTAAGTCCTGGACTCATGGGAAACATATGTATGTTCTTACAAATACATCATGCAGGATATGTTTTGCAGGTCAAAGGTATCAGGCATGGTTGGCATTAGATTATGAATGAATGTTGAGGACTATTCAACTTTCTATCTTATCAGCAGAATGCAGGGCTCAATAGATACACTGGCCATCTTGAGAAGTGCTTGTGAAATTTAGTCACGAGTGACAAACTGAGGACTGTAAACTAGTGTTGTACATTGGCAGTTAGTGCATATATACCATGTCTGACCTTGGTAATGCTTTGACCCCATTTCACCTCACCTTAAAATGCTTTAATGTCTTGACGAAATAACATCTTCAATCAACTAACCGTCTTTTAAAAATGTGTTGGCTCCTAATATATCCCAATGGCTGCATGGAAATTAACATGCAGTATATAACATTTGAGTCCTGTTATTTCCCTTACAGCATCTGTGTGGTAGGTTTTGTGGAGTAACAATTACAAGACCCACTCCAACTGTGATACACAATGTTAAAGTGATCGTGACCAAGTCAGGTGAAGTACAAAGACACGGTACCTTTAAACTCTTCTGTTTCCAGGACAAAGATGCAGATCTTCCGGGAGAAGCTGCTTCCCCGTCATCCTCCTGTGTTCAATGAGTGGTTCCTGCGGACATTCCCGGACCCCACATCCTGGTAAGCTTCTGTAGAAAACCGATACCTAGAAAGCAGCCCTATTTTGAGAATCAGATGTAAACCCACTAAAGACGTAAGATCCCACTAAAATAAGTTTCAGGTGATTACAATGTGTAGGCTGTCTGACAATGTATTAGTGCCCTAATGGCATGGATCTTTTCTTGTTATCCTGGACCAGACGTCCGGGTGAGTGAATGAGTGATTACTGCTTATTTCAGCATCAGCAATCCTTTCTGCGAGTAGCCATGGTGATTAGGATGGAATAGAGCATCATTCACTCTCTCTCGATCATGGGAAAGAAGCTGTTTTGCTGTTTTGTTTGAGTATGTGAGACTGTACACGCTTCATGTTTCAGGTACAATGCCCGTCTGGCCTACGCCCGCACGTCAGCTGTCATGAGCATGGTGGGATACATTCTGGGTCTGGGCGATCGACACGGGGAAAACATTCTGTACGACTCCACCACTGGGGACTGTGTGCATGTGGACTTTAACTGCCTCTTCAATAAGGTACACAGATAGAAATATGTGTTTGTTTTTACCAGAGGTGTCACAGGGCACTACGAGATGTAAAGGTTTGTCCTGAGGAATTAAGGTGTGTCAACTAACTCAAGTAATTTCTCCAAGGCTGGAGATAATAGGCAGTTGTAATTTAGAAAGGTCATTTTCATTGAGATTGATAATACCCATTTCAATTTCAATTTCCAAGTGTATTTTTCTGTTTGGTTTGGACATATCATGCCTATTGGCTAGTGTCTGTTTTATTTACGTTGGCTACGTTGTTGCCATGTCTTGCAGGGACTAAAACAAGCTTGTTTGGCTCAGAGTCAGTACAGGGTGTCTGAGGTATTCATGTTAAACTGTGGCTTGTAATCTCACACTATAAAACCGTCATTTTGTAACTTTTATTTTGTGGTTTCTTCCCCACAATGGTTTCTAAGTGTGCCTGTCAGGAACAGGGGAAGAATTTGATTCATGTCATTACTATTTTGATCATGTCATTATCATTAAAATATCAGGAAATTCGAACCCTGATGTGTTACATTATATATAAACGTACACGTCTTGTATAGTATCTCCATGACAAGGACAGTCAACAAATCTTCATGCTGCATCGATACAATCAATGTCATTGCACAAATTCTTCGTTTTATATCTGTTCAGATGGTTTAAGAGATGGTCTGTATAGACAATTTGGCTTTATAATATGAAGCATATTACTTTGTCTAATCATTATTATGCTGACTTGAAATGACATGAACATTTGACAGAAAAGAGATATTTATTTATCAGTATCTGTATCAGTATGCATGGTGATTTAAGTCTTGTTGATGGAGAAAATATTTTAATGTTCATACTGTCGTGTTTTCTCAGGGTGAGACATTTGAGTGGCCAGAGCGGGTGCCCTTCCGCTTGACTCACAACATGGTCGGCGCTCTGGTGAGAACAGTTTTCTGTACTGGTATTGCTAATTATTGTAATGAATAGTAAGTCTTAACATTCCATGAAGCTCTTAGCCGTAAACCCCAATAGCCATGCAAGCCTGTTGTCAAACACCAACCCTTGTAGTATGTTTTTGTTTAGTGGCAACTTGTAAGGTTCTAAGTTTGGTTGTAACAATTAAATACTTGCTGAATACAGTCGGTACAAATAATTGTATTTCATGGCTATTTCAACTCAGGGGTTGTCTCTAGTTATCTGTAATGTTTAATGAGCCAACCGGTGTTGTGGCTTTCTAGATTCCACTTGTCCTTTAAGACACATCCAATGAATGTCTTACGTTGGTAATTATCAAACTTGGAACTCTTGACAGGGTCCGATGGGGGTGGAGGGGATCTTCCGACAGGCGTGTGAGGTGACACTGCGGGTGATGAGGAACCAGATGGACCCTCTCATGAGGTTGGACTCTAGCTGTTTCTGCACAAGTCCATATTTAGGGACATTTTTAGCTCACCTGGCTGAAAGTCAAGTGATATCTCATTTTCACCCACAAGGCCTGAAACTTTGCATGGATAATGTCAACTATTATTTCTCTAAAATAAACAGCACACACAATTCTGCTTTTGTTTTTAACATAGGTGCCATGGTGACCATATTGAACATGTCATATATATTTATTGGTTGCAAATATGTTGTAGACCCAATATCATTGTAGGTAACCCCAAGATACCACATACAACCATTACCGCCATGGTGAATGTGTAATTTTAGCCATCTGGCCAGTGAAGTATGTAACAGTGTATAAATGAACATGGTATCTGTTAGATAGAACCTTCTGTTATTTCTTTTTGCTTATTTTCTTTCACCTATGTATGATCGTTTTGACCTGTGTAGGTGAGCTACAGAACTATGCTGCTCTATTTTCATAACCAGTCAAATGACACGTTATTTGATTTATGAGCTAAACTAGAATCTAAAGTAAACATTCTCAAGGAAATGTGTCTTTTCTAAAACCAACTAGGATGTTGTTGTTGTGCTGCACCTAGATTCTTTTCCTCATGTCCCAGTTGTGACTGATGTTGTATTCTTTGTGTCAGCATCCTGAAGCCCTTCATCTACGACCCCTTGGTCGAATGGAGCAAGCCTGCCCGGGGTCAAAGGTCAAATCCAACTGAATCGGGAGAAATCTCCAATGAGCAGGTTAGTTTCTCTCAGGGATGAATGGAGACATCATGTCTTGGTTCTCTCCTATCAACTGCATCAGTAAGACACTGCTGCAAAATACTTAAGTACTTCGGCTTTTTGTTCATTGACCATCTTGTACCACTTTTCATTGCATGAGGATCAAAGAATCATTAATCTCAACTGGCTGTGGAATGTTTCTTCGCTAATTTCTTTTAGCCTATTCCATATTAGCATTTATCTTATTCGGACTGAATATTATGCAAGGTTATGATGAAGGGTATGACCATGTCCTTCAATCATAACCAATAAATAGAGATTATTATACAAGCATGTGTGTCACTGGTTTTACGAAACAAGTGTCAGAGTTCTTGCATTTTAAATACATGAATTCTTGCACAAGTTTAGTAAAATCTGTATGACACATGTATGTGTAATAATTTCTTTATAACCCATTATTCTGAATCCTTTTGAGCATCCCTTTACAAAAAAAGCACTGATAACCCCCGCTGTCCTTGAAAACCAAAATTTGTCAAATGATGTCAACAATTTTCAACTCTGAAGTCGTTTCTGGTGTGACGTCATTTCATCCTTATGTCACAATGAATTTGAATGGTGTCAACAATTCCGTTTGGATGACAGAAACAATACGCTGTTGCACAAGAAGTAATATTTGCATTAGTGCACATACGATTTTTATGAAGTCGGTTATTTCTAACCCTGTGGGTAATAAATCATAGTATGTCAACATAATGATGCAGTAGTGGCCCCTCAAATGTGATTGTAATATGTTTAGTGTGACATTCATGGAATCAAGTAGGTGGTAGGGTTGTTTCAAGATCAGAACTAACATGCAAGTATTTGTCTTGAAGAACTCAAGGCTGTGACATGCTGTACAGGAGAGCTTATGACAGATTCTGTGCCATTTGTTCCAGGCCATGAATCATGTCCAGAACATTGAACACCGCCTGAAAGGAATCCTGAAGAACAAGACGAAACCAAGAGGGCTGCCCCTTTCCATCGAGGGACACGTCAACTATCTCATTAAGGTATGCTCGAGAACCCCTACTTGCCTTAAAAGGTGACAATGCTCGTCGTAAGAGGCGACTAACAAGATTGTGTGGTCAGGCTTGCTGACTTGGTCGATGCATGTCATTGATCCCAATTGCATGGATCGATGCTCATGATATCAATCACTTGATTGTCTGGTCCAGACTCAATTATTTACAGACCACCGTCATATAGCTGGAATATTGCTGAGTGTGGAGAAAAACAACAAACAAACTTGCCTTAACTGAATTGGTGACGAGTCGGAAATGAACAATGGTTTCTGCTATGTGGGACCTTCCCTTTTTACCCTCAAATCTTTACCAGCACAGCTATATGATGTGGCTTGTAAATAATCAACTCATCTTGACCACACAATCCAGTGATTGATATGAGCAACGATCCACACTCTTGGGGTACAATGACACTCAATAAAACAAGTCACCAAGCATCACCAACCATTACCTCTCAGACCATCATAGGTTGCTGCAGACCTATTCTGACCGGAAATCCCCTTGGGGTGCACACAACACTTTGAAACGTACACTGTTGTGTCAGATGAATGTTTCTGATGTTAAATAGAGGTAGGGTATTCGCAAGAATTATCAAACAATGGTGATCATTGTTAATAATTCAAAGAATCCTACCTATATTACATCAGGAGTCATCCCACCTCCCAAAATTTCTGAATCTAGTTAACAAATTTAGAAAGAAGTGAGCATTTCCCATCTCTAGTATGCGCAAGACGTGTGCATAGGAAGATAGTATGACTTGCACAACTGATTATGTTTAGTTGACAGTGTAAAGGCCTTCTGTTGAAAATCTGAAGATTTTACAGTGTGATAGCAGCCAAACTGTAGGACTTGAGACTAATGTTATAGAGTTAGTATTCTTTGAATTTTTGACAATGATAGCTATAGTTTCTGATATCTGTGTTGCCAGTTTAAAAACAAACTTGCAGAACTCAAGAGGGATCAGTTCTAACCCAGAGTCCTCACGGTGATACATGCGAGACTATGAACCTAGATTGGTGTACGAGATGCATGTTTCTGATACTCATCATACTTTCGTTGCCAGGAAGCCACAGATGAGAAGAACTTGAGTCAAATGTACATTGGTTGGGCAGCCTATCTGTAGAGGTCAAGAGGTCACCCTGAACAAGTGGGCACTGGTCGAAGGTGACTCCGTGACTGGTAGATGCTGGTTTGGACCAGATTTCTTCTTACAGTTTTGTTAATTTGTGCACATTTCACACATCATAAAAAATCATCAGTTAATAAGGATATTAGATCTTCTGTTTAATCTGTTTTCTTTCTAAATCATAATTAATTTGTTATTGGATTTGGAAAAGATGAAAAGTTTTCAGCTGTCATTTTCTGACCTAATTTAGTGATGAGTTACATGACTTGAGTGACTGCCACCCTGTTCGTTATGTTGAAGCATGTTGCATTTGTGTTCATATTGTTTTCCAAGAATATAACTTTTCCCAACTAAAGGAAACATTAAAACCTTGGTGTATGAAAGACGTGTCTTGTTTTTCTTTTTCACATATTCATCTGGAGACAAAACAAAACAAGAACAGTTGGATGTTAGTCCCAGTATTAAGTTGATCACTAAACTCATGTGTCTAACAACATGGGGTGTTCAATTATGACAGTGCTGAGATGAGAGTCTAATGCATGATGTAAACTTGCCCTGGAACTGAAGGTAACTCTAGGTTATTCTACAGGCGACACTTTTTTTATTTCTTGGTTTACGGATGTTAAAAAATAAAAATGAAAATTACCCTTTTTATTATCCCCGATCTTTCGTCAAAATGTTTCATTTCCAAGTCGTGCGTAAAGCAAAAGGAAGTCACTCTGATATTTCTTACTGTGATCCTTCTCTAATACCATCAAAGCTTGTCAACGCAAAGCGCAGTGGTGACCAGTTTAACTATTTCAACGCTGTTGACCGGTCAAGCCAGGAGTCACACATCAGGGCAATCTCATTCCAGATCTTAGTTCTTTTTACCGCTAAACAAAGATCTTCAGCGAACTTTGACAGATCAATGGAATGATTAATCAGAAGACAGCTTTCTCGTGCTTTACGGCACTAATTTCAAATTGGCGACTACGCTTCGAAGCATATTTTGATTTAAATTCTACTAAAGTTTGAAACCTGAACAAAAAATGGATTCAGTCGTTAAACCGGTAACTGTTGTTCGGAATACCCCTGTTAAAGTTTTCGAGGTTGCATGATTAGAAATCACATTCCGACTGTCACTTTCATGATCTGGTAAGCGACGCTCTGATTGTTTGGATGAAAGGTCGTTCTGACGTGACCCACAATGGGACGTCCTCAGATCTTTGTTTTGCGGTAGGGAGAACTAAGGTCTGATTTTAATGAGAATGCACCCAGGGTAGACCGACCTAGTCACGTCAAAATAGTTCATAATTAAATTAACCTACTTGTCATATCATTCATTTATTTAATCTATCACATTTCACAATGTCTGAAATACGTATTCCATTTGATTTTATCATTTTTTATCTATAGATTAAAACTTTATTCACTAGACACTATTTCCCGCAATGTTTTTGAAAATATAATTCTCGGACACACTTCGACAACGGGTCCTTATCGAACACGTCAAACAGCAAAATAAAGCAAATCTTTGAATATATTATTCAAAGTAATAAAATCAACAAGAATATATCTAAAAGTTGCCAAACTGACATATAAGATATTATTTCCATCTTTTCGTGCGATCGCGTGTAATCGTAAGTTTAATGACATCTCGTCTTTCGTCGCCTCGATTTCTCGGCTCGGACACGATATCTTTAATGCCAAAATATGTGCATAAGAAATCTTTGTCACAGCTCGTAACCTAGCACTATGCATCCATAACGTTCCATATTTTTAATATAGATTGCGATTTCATGCATAAAACGTTCAGAAAAACAACCAGATAATTTCCTTGATAAATGTTGGCTTCATCTATCACAAAAGAGTCTCTGGGAACTTGTGTCACAGCAGTAATCCTCTGGTTGGCTGGTGTTGAAAGAGTTAAACGTTGCCCATGCTGCCAAAATAGCAGCGTCTTTCATGCATTTCCACCCATGACATGAATATTGTTATATTGTAATTTGTGCACAAGCTAAGTGCCAGGGATATAATAAAATGTTCTTGAAAAAATTGAGTTATTTTAGTTTCTCCAGGATATTTGTTTTCATACCTACCTAACTTTTTAGGACAAAATTCAAGTAAAAACAATGTGAGAGGGTTCAGTGTTTGTTTTTCAAATTGGCCTGCCTCACTTTTGAAATGAGTTCGAAATCCGTAAACAATGAAATAAAAAAGTGTCGCCTTAATAAACTAACAACCTGCGTTCTCCTGTAAAGTAATAATATGCACTGTTTAGAACTTTCAAGGCTGGTGTTTATTATTCACCCTGAGCAGTTAAATGTGATACGTTCATTCTCCTTAGAATTGACACAAACACTTTAAGAACATATTCAGTGAATTAATCTTAAAATAAAATATTCTCAATAACGCCAAATCCCCAAACATATCAAATACCTACACATAAAACAAATCAAAATTCTATTTCCCACGCCTTATATATGTTTACTTATCCAAATGCTTATTGAATGACTAATCACGTTATACACAACGAGTCGATGGTTCTGTCAAACAAAATCGTCCAGGTCTTATGGGCAGACAGTTTCGTATCCCTGTCACGTGGGGATTCCAGGATGAATAGATCCAAAGTACCCCAATATATCGAATCCTACATTGCCTGGAATACCACCACACATGACATGAAAGCAGGCACGACCAATGTTGGGAGTTGGAGTCACAACCTTGGAGAATACCTTGTTTTCTCCACCGATCCGGAGAAGCAATTAATGTTACTTGATTTATTTCATTTGATCAACAGGGGGCACGGGTGGCCCAGTCGTATAAGGCGCCGCGATTCGCTGTGCAGAGTTGCGTTCCCTGGACACGCCAGAAACCTATGATTGTGGGTTCGAATCCCGGTTCACCCCGATTATGTTTCTAGGTTTGTCAGCACCATACCCGTGCTCGTGGGTTTCACCGAAGTGGTAAACGTCTGAGACCTGCATCACTTCGGGCTTTTCTCCCACATTAAGCTGACACGCCGTGATATAACTGGAATAACGTTAAAAGCGGCGTTTAACCCAACTCGCTTATTTGATGACCCCAGTATGACTGCTTAACGTGTGATGTGGTGTCAAATGATTTAATAATAAACGTCTCTTCAGCATTATTTGAAACCTACAACGTCAAAAGCTATACATGCTTTACAACACCGACATTAGCACAGAAGGAAGGTATCACAGATTCAACATTAAACGAACAAGAAACTAAGATAAACCTAAACATATTTGCTGTGTCATAAGGGTACTGAATGTATATTTATTGATCAATATCATTACCATCATCAATGTGGGCCAATCACTGCAAAGTACAAAAATGTATTTGTGTTACGTTGATATAATGTGTACAGTGCTGTCATGCAACACACTTCATGTTTTCACACTATTTACTGTCTACTCAACGTTTCTGGGTAATATCCTTTACTGGAGGTAACACGTGACACACTTACGTTTTATTTAATGTCAAACGTGAATACGTTTGATGGTCCAATGCTACATACATTTGTAAGAATGGGATGATCAAATAGCAATTATCAGTTAGAATGTCATCTGTAAAGAATATCTGCATTAACACATAAAAGATTATATAGGGACGGGGATAAGCTAATCGTTCACGACTGCCAATCTATGTGGAGAGTTGTGGCCCGCATACATTAGGTTGCCCCGGCATAGCAGCCACCTCTTGTTTGGAACCCTGATACTGATTTTGTAAAACTTTCTCTGATTTGACTATCGGAATGCGAGAATGGTCTTCTCATATTTAAGCACGGAAAGGTAGGCATGGAATTGCAAAGGTGAAAATTACACTTTGATATAGGCTGGTAGACACACTTTCGTCGAGAACATGATCACTTGTGTGAGTGTGTTTTTGTACCCTTACGGAGCAGAACAGACCCACTTCAGATTAGTGTGAGAAGTGGCGAAACTGTTGATTTCTATACCCTGAACACACATTACAAAGTAGAACCTTTTCTTGGCCATGATGATCTCACCTCAAAATGTGTACCTGGAAATGATGGATGTACATATGTTACTAAATGTTTCCAAAATAATTAATAAATCTGCAACTCCTGTTAAGCAGTGACGCCGTGTCCCCGACCTTAACCAACATTCAGAAAGCACAGGGGTCCAAGTCTCGCATTAAGTCAAATCCCTGCCCATATCATGACGCTAGGTGCACCCCATGGATCCCTTTCAACAACGTTTCTGTCAGTGAAACGATCACCTCGACGCCGCCAAATTCTGACTATTCCGTCTGCATGGGAGACATAAAAGCGACTTTCATCAGAGAAGATGATACGCCTCCACTCACGATGACGCCAATTGTGATGACCCTGTGCCCACTGAAGTCGTGCTTGTCGATGCCGTGGTTGGAGAACAGGACGACGTGCTGGTCGGCGACTTCTGAGGTTGTTGGAACGGACACGTCGGATCACAGTGTCCCGACTAATGTGTCGATTATGTGTTCCAATGGTCTGTCGCGCACTTTCACTTGCAGTTAGGAACGGTTGTCGCTGGCGTGACGTGTAATCTGCCGATCTTGTCGAGGTGTGGTGACCCTAGAACGACCGCCCCGAGGAAGGTCATCTGTGGTCTGTGTAGCATTGTATCGATGCAGGAGACGGTAAATTGTGGTTATGTTAACGTTGAAATGACTGGCAACATCTTGGACAGACTCTCCAGCTTCCAAACGTCCGATAGCCTGGTTTCTCTGAATTTGAGTTAGGCGTGGCATTGTTGACCAAGGATTGGTAGGTCCAAGAATCGGTCACATTTTTATACCCACTACAGTTCGTGACAGTTCGTGCATTTTCGATTTCGCGAGAAATGGGTGCATGATACCCCACATATTCTTTGAAATGGTGCGTTTTGGCGATTCGTTTTTATTCCCCGCCGGGCCAGAATGGTCGAAGGGGGGTTATGTCGTGGCGCAGTCCGTCCGTCTGTCGGTCAGTCAGTCCCACAGAGGGTACTAAGCTTGTGAAATCAACTCCTCCTACAGTTTCCAGAGAATATCCCTGACACTCTACACACAAGATGTCGACATGTTGATGATACGCATATCGCAGTCCCGTTTCATTTCGACTAATTTTGACAGAGTTACTGCCCCTGATTTACGGAGCTTCATTTGCCTAATTGTGAGAGGTACTAAGCTTGTGAAATCAACTCCTCCTACAGTTTCCAGAGAATATCCCTGACACTCTACACACAAGATGTCGACATGTTGATGATACGCATATCGCAGTCCCGTTTCATTTCGACAAATTTTGACATAGTTACTGCCCCTGTTTTACGGAGCTTCATGAAATCTCCTCCAGTTTCCAGAAAATATCACAATATCTAACTATAACTATAGTTAGTTTCCTTGTATAAGGCTTTTGTGGGTGAGCTACATCCTTATGGCATTAGCATTCAGACTGGATTACTCCCAACAAAATGTTCTGCACAATTTGTTTCAAATGCAGTGCTGTTGTTATTTCATAAAATACAAAGAAAATATAAACTTGTTAAAAACATTCATGCGGGGGATGTTGTGCCCTCAGAGCACTCTTGTTTATGTTGCGTTTTTACTCGGGGCTTCCAAAATGCAACCAAAAATATTGATAGCACCATCAGGGTTCACTACATGCTAAAACTCGTACCAATTTATGGTTCCGTGTTTGTTACCTATTTGCTTAAAACCACTTGCGTTTCCTTTGCGTGTGAGTATATTTATTGGTCAAGAAAGCGTCAAATATCATGCAATTTGTGGATTCTCTTTTTGTTTTGTAAAGACTGCACATGGACCAAATGTTACTTTCAACAAATATTTTTGATCAAGCCATTAACAAGCCACTTTGACTGTCTTCCAATCAATCGAGTAGTTAATGATTATCATAACTATACAGATACAACGACTTAGTTTCACATGTGGCTCTAATTATTACCTTAAGCCCTAGTCTAGAAATGCACACTTGATATTTAATTAACATTATTTTTGTATTTAATTCGATATTTCTGGACCTTCCATATTATATTAGGCAGCTACCTCCCATTGTGATGTACATGTATTTACACATGGTAATGTTCCATTATGTTGAAATAACATTTTAAATAATACAAAATCTTTACGGAAACATAACGACACATGTAATTAAGTTAATATAAAATCTGCAATTTGTTCTGAACGGAATACAAGCATATACCAATATCAAGATGGTTTTCGTCAATTTCCCAATTAACATTCAAAGTAAATTTAACGTTAACGGCGCGGAGTCAAGTATCGCAAAAACACAGTATAATATTACAGAATTGTTTGGGTAAAAGAAGGATGTACAATACTTATTTTGTCGCTGCAGCATGAATAATAGTGTTCGTAGACTTTACAATTCCAAATGCCACCTATGTAATAATCTGTTTCTAGTTATCGTCTTCCTTATAATAGATATTGAAGCATAAAAAACATCTACAGCGGAAGACATGTCAATCTTCATATCATCCGATAAGGGTCCATAAAAATGTTGCTTACATATTCACAGATAACCCACATGGACGAGTATGGTTGAAAGTGTTTGAATTTTCCAACATCTGCTACATGCACGTGGTGAGGAAAGCAATAGCGGTTAAATTTGAGCAAGCACATAAAGTAGAGGACCTCTTATCTGATGGTAGACTCAATTTATATGACCTTACTTTATCGATTTAAATTTGTGAGGGAATCGTAGCAATCGATTCAAAACTATTCATTTACTAATAACCATTGTCCTTGGTGTTAATTGGGACAACAATAGTTCTTATCAATGCTTCGTGAAAGGTATAGCGAATCTTCAAACGAAAAAGAGCACAACAATATTTTTCTGCCTGTGACAAATTTAATGGATTTACCTTTGAAAATAGGAAGGTCTCATAATGGTTCCAAAGAAGTATAACTAAAAAAGAAGAGAGTACACTGTTAAGTTACTATAGTCTCTCTCTACATAAATGTTGAAACAACGGACAATAACTATGGAGTTGGTGGTCGATATATAGAGAATCTCACCCGAGTGTCTTTTGATATCAAATATATCAACACGAGTTGATAAAAGTGGAAAAATCCGAGGCTTGCCGAGGATTTTTGCCACTTTTATCAACGAGTGTTGATATATTTGATATCAAAAGACACTCGGGTGAGATTTTATTTATCATCCAACATCATTCTTTCAACTTTTTCAATTTGTAGACAGTAATTAGCAGTGTCTTCAGTGTAAAAAGTACTGCAAACAGCTTCAGTAGCAGAGCCATTAGTGATGTCATTTGATTGTGACGTCATGGTAACCAGTGATGTCACAATGGTCTGCAAAGCATTGTGATGTAATTTCATTGCAGCGATATCTACAGTGTAGATATCGCTTGATCTCATCCAAGCGATATCTCCTGTGGGAGCCAGTTTTGGATGATAAATTGGAATATCAACCAGTTACAATAACAACTTCAAAACATGAAATGTAAGGTACTAAAATAGTTTTGACGAGTATTGTAAGGATGTCTCTTTCTTTGATTGTTAACAATGTAACGGTCATGGATGAAACTGAATGTAAAGCAGGAGCTGTATTAAGGTATTGGAAATTATGAGTACATCTTCCAATTTCTGCCACTCTTACCGCCCACGCATGTATCCATGTGCGGTAGACTCCAGATTTAGACATTCATGTAACAATGTTCAAAGTTTTTATAATGCACTTTTCTGATATTAGATAATACCCTATATTCAATAAAAGTAGCCTTTATTATCAATAATGTATTATAATTGATGCATTTAAACAAGCTTCAATTAAAGTTTCAGTAATATTTGTTTTATTACACTGAAATCAAGACCATAGAAGAAAGGTTCTAATATACTGTGATCTGGATAAGTCACAGAAATACAACATCCTACAACACGAAGGTCAAATCTTGCGACAAAAGTTGCCACACACCTGATAAAAAAAACAACGTACAGCATACAGTAAACTTGCTTCACAAAAGTATAATAAATATCAAAATAGTACATGCAGAAATGGTAATGAAAAACCTACACTATTCTTATGGTGCAATTCCAGTCTTAAACATTACTTCCAGACTTTGATGTTAATAAAGACAACATCTTAAACAATGGTCCTAACATACTCCACGACGATGCTACTTTTCACAATTGAGCAGTGTCATTCATTTCATTAAAGGTCTCAGCTACGTATTATCCGAGAACGAAATAAACAATTGTCGAAACAAGCAATTTCATTGATTAAGAAATTAACCATCTGCAGTCAAATCAAAATAGTTTTACAAATTATTCACGTACATGTACATTCTTGTTTTCCATTCAGATTGTCCATACTTTATTTGTCGTTATCACCGATGTCAATCCTACGAACTTTGTTCTTTTCAAATACCGCCGAGCAGACAGAAATAAACATGAAATCAAACACTTCCAACACTGTCAGTAGGCTGGCACCAAGCATCAGTCCCAGTGCTCCGCCGATGTCACAAAATAAATCCAGGATTTCATACCCCAGCTGCTTTTCCATGTGTTCATAGATCATAGAACTGAAATACATCTCCAGAATGACGAGATTCTTCCGCCAGTACTCTTCAGTCTTACCCTTGGCCTTGGTGTACTCAGTAATGTAGTTCCTGGACAGTGGAGAGCTGGAGTGTTGGGTGGTGAACTTGGTATAGCGACATGGTTCAGGACATCTAGCTTCGCACCCAGTGTCTGTCTGCAGATATTTCTCTTTAGCTGGGGCGAAACATTCCTGGTAATCTTGGGGCTTGCAGAATGCAAAATCCTTGCTTGGATTTGACATGTCCCTGCAGTTGCACATGCTGAGGATGAAATCCATCTGGCACTCCTGCCTGCATAAATCTCGAGAATAGTTCCCTGTGAAATACTTCAGAGGCTTCTCGCCACAGCCACCTACACCCTCCTTTGCCGTTATCCTCTGTCATAATACAGAAATAACACCTTGCAATGTAGCTTCAGGTTATCATATCAGGTAATCATTGTGACTGTTACTGCAGTGTAACATCTGAACTTTGCACTAGAAATTTAAACGTAATTCTTTTGCAAACTATTGCACAACAACCAGGCACCATTCTAACAACTCCATACCGTTTTTATATTCCAGGTTGTTCCTGGTCCAGGCTGACAAATGCAACTGAATGTATGTTTCTAAATGACTGATAACCTTCTTAATAATTATAGATGCTGTTGATAGATAAAAGCACACCGCCTACAGTGCTTCTATAGTGAGTTATCCTACTTGTTACTGTCATACGGACACCACTGACAATATAGTAGTAATTAACAACACTGAATTCAGATACCCGAAACACCCGTTACTTGCGATTTTTTCTGGAGAAAAGTGGCAATGTTTGACTGTTTTTAATCATTAATTATCATTTCAAATAATTAACAGAACATGAAACTGACCTTTACTCCGATACCCATGAAGTGCTGGAAGCCGGGAGCTACAGCTATGCCCGTCTCGGACATGATTGGGGACACCTCCGGAGCGTGAACAGCGATCTTTAGGTCATAACAAAGAGAAATTAGCACTAGAAGCATCCGATAAGATCATGACCATACATGGAAATATTTCAAATGAGGTAAGGAGAGGGCGCTTATGTAGTCAGTTACGTTATGTAGCACCAGCAGCTTCCCTGATCGGAGATGGTAGCGTTAAAAGCGCCGCACTCAGCAATATTCCAGCCATATGACGGCGGTATGTAAATAATCGGGTCTGGATCAGACAATCCAGTGATTAGGTGGTTATGTTGAGTTACTGTGGGGCCCAACGGCGCCAACTCATTGTTGCGCAAGGTCGGTGTAGTAGTATAGAGGGCACTGTGTCACTGTGTGTGTGTGGGGGGGGGGTCTGAAACCTTTATTAAACATTCACCATGAAACCTGATCCAAGGTACCCGTCCATGCTCCGAGTGTATTCCTCTTCCTGGACATTCAGCAAGAGGCGCAGCCCATGGGCACGTCCGGAGTTCCGAGAACACAGAGAACCATTGACTGCAACAGAAAGCAAGTGTGAGAGTTTTGAAAGAGAAAGATTAGTTCAGTTGAAGGCATATTGGGCGTATTTGAAATCCAATTTGTTAAAAATGCTCCTCATTTGGGCCACATTTGCATTAAATATACTAGCTCACCTAGAAATGCTTGTATGATTGACAGTAAAAAAACTGTTATAAACATAAAATACACAAATCTGCAATAATTATGAATTTCAGGTTTAATAATCTTTGTTACCACTTCATTCACATTAAAATGTTGTGTTTTGAGATTTTCAATTAATTCAATCTGCGTATTTATGCCAAAGTACATTTCATTGTCAGGAAGCCATTTGGCTGGGTTATCATGAGTAACAAAAGTAAAGACTTGAAGCCAAATATTGATGGCCCCTACCTTCAAATGTAAGAATGTTGCTGACAATATGGAAAACGAAGCAAATCAACATCATTTGCAAGAACAGGCAATTCAAGTTTTAACCTCCTTGGTCCTGAGCATTCACTCTTCAAGCAGAATCTCCACTGCGAAAAAGCCATCATCACTTACTAACACACTAGTCTTTAGTTCAGATGACTTTAAAGTGGAGCAGGCATGTGTAAATATGTTTAACTTACCGTTGTATGTAAAACATGTGCCCATATCAGTTTCCTTGTAGATAAAGTCGTCTTGTCCACAGGGCGCGGACTCCCAGTTACACTAAATGAAAGCATGTTCGAATATGGTTGACATGGCTTTATGAATAAATCATGATATTTACATAACCTTTACAGCCATTTTGATGGTTACACGTGGGGTTTTGCAATAAGTAGTAAAAGTCAGAAATTCTTTTCTTTTTTAAGCACAAATTACAACGTTATTGTGTTATTACAAGCCAGAAATTCTTTCGGAAATGTCGAAGTGTATTTTTGTTTCACATTCCAATGTTAACGCACTCACTGATTTGGCTATTCAATACATAATATTTCCGTATTGGGAGGTTTACACTATATACGGCTTGTCTCATTGGATAAGACACTCTGGTCACCAGACCGTTTGCAAGAGACTAATCACATTTTGATCTTCATACGTTTTTAACGAGACTGCTTGAAACGACGTAAACACTGATTGACTACTTCCACATTGTTGTGGCGCCTCGGGGATTCCCTAGCAGGAAGAAAATTTTAATACATAAGCGTTGTTTCTAATCATTGAACCATGTTAATTATGAACTCCGCCTTTCCACATATATAGGCAACAGTCAAGAGTGTTTAGCTGTTCACCCGTTGTCGAATATCCTGGCTATGACCAATCCAAGTAAAAAAATAAAGTAGATTCGATCTCTGTCTAGACTAACAGTGACCGTCACCAACATTCTACAACAATCTATAAATTTACGTCAGTGTTTACACAAACTTCAGTGTAACATTTCATGCAGTCGTAGGGTTCACAGAAGTTTCATGCATGGAGTTGGGCGAGATTGACTTCCATGTGTTACAGGTTCTACTACACTAAATCAGAGTCAGTTGTTTAGTATATGTTTAGAAATCTGGCATCTGTGATTGAATACTTTTGTGTAAGAGTTTTTATGGTTTTTTACAGTGCTTCCACCCAGTAGTTGAACCTTACCATGTATTTTTCAATATTTAATGCTGTCATTTTCAACTTAATGACTTTTGCTTAAATGTGATCACAGAAATTTTCAAGCAGATGTCATTTGGTGAAAAAAGGGGTGCTTCTCTCCCTGTACTCGGAAAAGGAGCGGGCTAAAATTAGTCAAAATTTGTGTTATTAGTGGAGCTTTAAGGGGAAACGTGCAATGTGCACTCAGAAATATTCCAGCTATATGATGGCGATCTGTAAATAATCGAGTCTGGACCAGACAATCCATTGATTGATATCATGAGCATCGATCAACGCAATTGCGATACGATGACATGCATCAACTAAGTCAGCGAGCCTGACCACCCGATCCCATTAGTCGCCTCTTGCGACAAGCATAGTCGCCTTTTACGGCAAGCATGGGTTGCTGAAGCCCTATTCTACCCCGGATCTTCACGGGTCTTATAATTCAGAAAACAGTTGAAAGCTTCAGTAGAAAGTTTGTAATACTGTTCACATACCTTGACAACAGTTCTTTCAATGGAGTGTGAAAGGTTGTGTCGATAATGGCCATCAGAATAGTCCGCAGGTGTGTTATCAAAACTGACGTTAGCTGGGGACAGTTGGTCCTTGATATCAGTATATGGAAACAATCCGTAAATAATATCTTCCATTCCAATATTCGTTAGTGATGATTTTAGGTATAAATTGTTATTGCATATAGTGAGGGCAGGAAAAGGGAGTGTTTTGTCTCGGACATTGTCCACCCTTACGTTGACGGGGACCGATAGATATAACCATATTTGGTTGTTGATGTTGAAAGCCGTGAATACTAATGCGCCACAGAGGACGAGGAGCCAGACTCCACGTCTCACAATATTTGAGTTGTCGTCACATATTTGAGGGAGTCCCTGCACATTCACCACCTCGTGAAACGGTTTTGGGGGTCTTATTGCCATAGCCGACATATCTTCGTCAACGTGTTCCGTTTGGTTTTGATATCAGCCTCAGACCTCATGTACAAACCACCTGACAATGAAACGCGTCACGATATACTGTAGCTTCAAGATTAGACAGCAATAATGCGCCAAAGAAATCGATCAACCACTGAATGTAATGAATCGCTGAACAAACACATGAAGAGCGTGTTCAATGAGTCAGCTTCTGTCATTAATTTGTTTGCTCTCGGCTGTATGTTATTATCCCCCAACACGAAGTGGAAGGGGGATATAGCAATGGATGCTGTCATTCCGTCCGTCCGTCCGTCACGTTTTGTTTCCGAAGCAGAACTAAAAACACATGAGAGATATCTTAACCAAACTGAGCACAAAGACAGGTCTAGTGGTGAACTGGTACCTTTTGACAGTTTGGGAATTTTGAATAACATTATTTTTCGAGTTTCCATGGCAACGACTTTGACGTAGATCCAACTGACAGAATCATTACCATAGATCAATGGTAAGTGAGTTTTGTTTTACGCCATTAAAACCTTTAAATGTAAAATAACAAACTGCATCTCCATGTAAAGTGATGACATGGTCTGTTGAAAGGTTCACAAGGTTGATGTCTGTTATTTATCCTCAGTCTAAAGCTACACTTTTATACTGCTTTGAATTGACACGAACACTTCAAGAAAACATTGTGAATTTGACATAACAAACTAATTGTCAAAACCACCAAGTCAATATGCTGTTTGCCACGCCTTATCTATGTTAACTTGTCTAAATAACAAAGTATGCTTATTGGCTGACTAATCACATAACACAAAAGGAGTCGATGGTTCTCTGAAGCAAAATCGTCAAGGTTCGAGGGGCATACCATTTCGTATCCTTGTCACGTAGGGAGCAGAATAGGTCCAAAGTACGGCGGATTGAGGGATAACATTTCAATGACAAGGATGTGAGGAAAATGAATCAAAAGCTCTGCCATTATGTTTGTATAAGTGAGTGAGTAAGTTCGTTTTAACACCGCTTTTAACAGTATTCCAGTTATATCAGCTTATTGTGGGAGGAAAGCCCGAAGTGATGCAGGTCTCTGATATTTACCCTTTCGGTGAAACCCACGAGCACGGGTATGGTGCTGACAAACCTAGAAACATAATCAGGGTGAACCGGACTTCAAACCCACAATCAAAGGTTTCTGGCGTGTCCAAGGGACCCAACTCTGCTCAGCGAATCGCGGCGCCTTAGACGACTGGGCCACCCGTGCCCCCATGTGTGTATAAGGTCGTTACGAGATCAGTTACTCTACCTCACAAAGTATTGCTGTGATCACCTTCATAATTACTTATGTGTTAATTGTATAACAATCAAAGCTATATAACAAATGTCTAGGCAATAAAGTATTTTAATTTTGTTTTTAGTTTTATGTACATTGGTTACATGTCCATGACACTAAAAGGATACATTACTGTACATTAGTACAACGCTTCCAGGGAAAGGTGTTTATAAAAATTCAATGTATCAGCACAAAAGATATTTGCCTTGTCTCTCAAATCAATTTAACACAGAGAGTGTCTATTCGTTGTTTCGAACCTGTCCCATTTCGGTTGTTAAACTAAGTCTGTTAAAATTGGATTACAAACATTGGCAACCTTCACGGCATTAGAAATTCATAATGGCATACTCCCGTAGGGATTCCGGTTGAGAACAGGTCTGGAGCATCATTTGCTTGTAGTACGCGGCTACTAAATAGGTCTGAATGACTGCGAATCGTACCTTGATGGCGTGGGTCGTTATAGGATGGTACTTGGACAGATAAAGCGATGGTAGATATTACGATGATACGCAATCGATAAAATGTCCGTCTCTGACAAATTGATCCATATAGTAGCCTCTTACGAAATGCTATGTTCTACCCCGGAATCCCCAACGTGGTCGATGTGCACGTACCAATGATTACGATAATTAAATATGTAGAACATGTATGTGGGGCCTTTTTCTACAAGGGGCGAAAATGAGGATCGGGTGTTCACAAAGTACGACTAAGTGGACTGTATGTCATCAGACCGGACAGCGTTGGTCTTTGTCTGACTGACGTATAACACACTCACTCATTTACATGGATACGGAATTGAATATTAATCTTAATTTATATTGAGGAACACATTTCAAATTTGACACAGGAGTGAAAATTGTGATGTGCAATGCAATTCCATATTTTGGCTCATCTTGTATATTCTCGTGTTTCTTGTATGTGAACAATTGTCTAGCTTTTGCATGAGTTTGTGACGTGTGCCACCGGTTGACTGAACTGGAGTTTTATTTACACTCAGGCCGCTATCAGCGGCATCTTTGGTACAAAATTATTTAACAACATAATACATGTACCTATAAATATAGAATAGATACAAAAACAGCTTTGCCGATCATGCAAGCATATTTATACAGATTCACTATATGTGCAGTTCAATAAGAGGGAGAGTTACTTGATAGGTTTAAACAATGACATGATGATTTTTACAGAATTTGGACAGTTTTCTCAATGTTCCTTATTGCGAATTATTGAAAAGTAAATTCATTTTATGCATATTGGGTTTGATGAAGTAGAATCTGTGTAAAAACAACTTTTCTTTCGTTTTCTAAAGATGGACAAATAACCATCCCCTATGTCAGATTATTTACAAAGTTGACATTTCCTTTCGGTTAAATGTATTTTTCTCCATCTCCCAGTTTCAATAGGTAGATCATTGTTACAAGTTCTAAATTTAAGTAAGACTCGCCAAACCTTTTCCTGCAGTATGTTTAAATAATATTCAAAATTTAGGTAATCATTTTTGTGATACTATACATTGTGCCTTTTGAAGGCTTATCTCTTGCACTTGTCCAACACTGCAGGTTAATGTCATCTAATTTTTCATGGACTAAATGTTGTAGATAAGTAGGATTTTTTGAAACTTTGTAAAAAGACAGATGTAGCTATTCGTTTGATATATGTAATCCATATATGTTTACGTTTTCAAAATAGGTCGTCATTGAATAAAAACTTGTATACAAGAAAGGATAGTTTAGATGATTTCCCGGAAAATAATTTTGCCAAAAAACGTATTGTACCTTTTGTACTTATTGCACACATTGTACCCATATGTGAAATCCGAACCCCATACAAAAATCTCCGCACTCAATGGCCTCGAGCGCTCTGATTGGTAAATATCCCCATGTGCGTTTGTTATGGTTGGAGCGCGGACCAATCACAGCACTCGACGCAATTGAGCGCGGAGATTTCTTTGTTTACTTTCGCGACCCACATCCGCGACTGAGCCAGTATTTCGATAAAATCACTCGATATAGGTAATAAATTGGAAATGTACTCCATAAACATTTTGAAAGCTTTACCGATGCACTGAATTTTGTAATCTTTGTCAAACATCTTTTCAACAAGCGTCGCTTGACGCTCTTAGAAACAGCATGCTCGATTGTACCTCAATAGTTGTGAATGTACACACCGAAGGCTGGAGCTGCTGGAATATTGCCCGTCCTTAAGGTGAAGTTGACTTTTAAAAAGTTGAACTTGCCCCTATTGTCATAGTCTTGTGGGGATTTTTTTGTCAGTCTGAATATTTATGCATTGATCTAAATATGAGCGTGAATAATTCTCGAAGCGACTGTGGTAATGTTTTAAAGTCGATGTCAAGGGCATGATCCCAATATTGTATGATGACAAGATATTTTTTCACATACAGTTGGAAAAACTAGATTGTTCTTAAATTTAAACTATGGGTCTAAATATTTGTTCACAAAAAGCATCTTGCATGAATGTATTTATTGTAGCTGACAATTTCTTATTTTCAACAGTCTGAAGAAAAAATTGCTTTTTTTCAAGCATTTTGTATAAAGTCCTAGACTGTAATACGCGCTGCTTTCTCAGAGAACGATTATATGAATCGATAAGATGCCGTGTAATGAAAAACATAGTTCTTAACCGTTTCCCACAAACGTTCAGATGAAACTGCTATTTTGATGAGTGTGTTCCTTCTGTTGATCCTGGTGAGCTTGTTGACGACAAGCAACAACAGAGCTGGAAACAACGCTCTCTGGAAACTCAAGCAGAAACGTGCGGGGCAAACGCCGTATTCAAACAATTGGGTCAAGACGTTCGGCGACTATCATGCTGTTCATCCCGGTTCTACTTTACAACATATGCAGCCAGGTCAAGGGACCACAGACGTCGGCCGCGTTTCCTCAAGCGTCAGCAACGCCAGTAGTTGTTCGAGTCAAGATTTGTCGGTTGAGTATTCTAAAAACTATAACTATTTTGAGTATGAACAAGGCACAGCTGAAATATTAATAATTGGCCGTCTCAAAAATAATACAGGTGTAGCTCATGTTTTATTAACTGGATGGTTATGAAATAATATGCATACTGACAATAACAAGTCCGCTCTTAAACATAGCGATTCTGTGTCGCAGGCAATTGATGAGCAGCCGAAGAAGGACCTGGTGTTTAAGTATGACCAAGTATTGTTGGTCCCTTGTCTGTTTCAGTACAGTGGTCGGCCCGTGAACATCCGGGGTAGAATAGGTCTTCAGCGACCCATGCTTGCCGGAAAAGGCGACTAAGCTTGTCGTAAAAGGCGACTAACGGGATCGGGTGGTCAGGCTCGCTGACTTGGTTGATGCATGTCATCGACCCCAATTGCGTTGCACCCGTGAAGATCCGGGGTAGAATAGGTCTTCAGCAACCCATGCTTGCCGGAAAAGGCGACTATGCTTGTCGTAAAAGACAACTAACGGGATCGGATGGTCAGGCTCGCTGACTTGGTTGATGCATGCCATCGATCCCAATTGCGTGGATCGATGCTTATGATGTCAATCACTGGATTGTGTGGTCCAGACTCGATTATTTACGGACCGCCGTCATATAGCTGGAATATTGCTGAGTACTTAGTTCATATATCTCGATCTGATATTTTATGGTTGTTATCTTAAGGGTGCTTTTATTGAACAGTCGGGGACAGATATAGAGAGAGATGGCGCATGGCTCGTTATTAGCAGGACAAATTCCAAGCTGTGTCCAGTAGCTTGAGTGGAGAGATACTTATAGGCTGCATCTATTCATTCAGATTGTGAACAGGCAGGAATGTAAGCAATGTCGTTCAGGCTGTTCTTTGGAAGGACCATTCTCCATTGTCACATGCCACGATAAGTGAACCTTGTATTGATGCTTTAACTCCCTTTGTTGACAACATCAAGAAGCACGGTAATATAGCTTGGACAGTAGCATAGCAACTGCAGCTGCAAACAATGGCATACAAAACCGAATCTTCAAACAACACGGAGAAGTGAAAACGTCAAAGATGGATACATCAAAGATAGCATTGATAATAGAATGGAATTTTCACTTTCGCGGGGTCTATAACTTTCATACCTCCATGTCAGAATGATGAGATCTCATTGGTTCACGTGAGCTTGATGAAATAATATGTATCCCTCCTGGGAGAGAACAAGTTTCCGAGCGGGAGAATAAATTCCCTTATACCCGCCACGAAGAAGACAGGTTGCACGTAGATTTCTGAGCGACAGAATAAATCCCTTGTAGCCCGCTTCGAAGAAAAAACTGCACGCTTTTTTCCGAGTGAATGAAAGTCATGTGACATAGCATAAGTTAACCTCAGCTCAATGGAACAGATGCTTTCTATTAGGTTTGAATTTATTTTAATTATTTTACAATGACATACATTAAAACATGTCGGTAAGATAAATTCGTTGTACATCTAGGGCATGTATAACACAGAGTGTTACAATAATAATAGTTATTTCTTGAATCAGTGTGTGGAGGACAATTAGAACTATTTTTACTCTCCCAGCGGTATGTCACTAAACAAGGTGATTATATGCCACTAGGTGGTCTGATTTAGGGTGTATATACAATCACGTAAAGGGTTCTATCTCGCTCGCTCTCGTTCACTTTGCATTCATGGCCTCACAGCTTTTTCTTAAAGATATTTGATGTATATATTAGAAACAACACCGTGTTTTTCGTGTTATGATTTTAATATATTTCCTTTTTTGCAGATGAGCGGTGATATGGAGTGCACGTATGGTGGTAATGAATACTGCTGGAACTAATGCTATTGCTTGGCTGGTGAACCTTAAAATACAGTTTTTCTTCATTTGCGCATTGTTGGATGCAATTATATCGCTTGGCTAGCGAGTCTTTATTATATGGTATTGCCTTATGCATGGCGTGTTGTTTATATACATTTCATTTTGTCGGCTTTGATAATATCGCATATCTTAAGTGATTTGGACTGTTAATATTAAATTAGACAATCTATATGTAACATAATGTTTATGAATTGTTAGTATTTCTGTTTGGATTTTACGGACAGTAAACACAAGTCTGAAGATGTTGTTGTTGTTTGTTGTTGTTATTGTTGTTGTTGTTCGACTAATGATTAAGAAGCACAAGTTGGACAGTAAAGTTATAAAATCGACCTGTGTCAATCTGCCTTTCATGTCTGAGTTCCTTGAGAAGGCTGTCAATAAAAAATCGCTGCAGCATCTTTGTGAACACGATCTGACTGCTAAAAGAGACTGCTTTACTGCTTTGCTTCGTGTTGCTAACGACCACCAGAGAGATGTTAATAATGGAAAGGTACCACTTTTAGTCCTTCTTGATCTCTCAGCGGCTTTTGACACCAAAGACCAACAGGCACTTCAAATGTGACTTGACTCCCACTTTGGACTGGGTGATACTGTGTTCGCGTGGTTTACATCCTACCTGTCTGATAGGCATCACTAAGTTTTGGTCGGAAGTGACATGTTATCACTGTTGGGTTTCAGTTGTGGAGTTCCTCAAGAATCGGTTACACTTGTCAGTTGTAAAGAAGTATGGATGAATGACAATATCCCTAAACTAAACGATAGCGAAACCAAAGCAGTGATTGCTGGATGAGGGATATGGACGCCGTATCAATAGGCGAATCATTTGTCTTATTTTCTGATTCTGTGTTGTTTGTTTGTTTGTTTGTTTGTTGTTTAACGCCGCACTAAGCAACATTCCAGCTAAATGACGACTGTCTGTAAATAATCGAGTCTGGACCAGGCAAATCCGTGATTGATATCATGATCATCGATCCACACAATTTGGATACGGTAACATGCATCAACCAAGTCAGCGAGCCTGACCACCCGATCCAGTAAGTCGCCTCTGAAGACAAGCATAGTCGCCTCTTTTGATAAGCATTGGTTGCTAAAGACCTATTCTAACCCGGATCTTCACGGGTGTCTTAATTCTGTTAAAAATGCTGGTGTGCATGTACAATCCGGCTTAGCACTGGGGAAACAACGCTTCTTCCATCTTCGCAATATTGGCCCCAGCCAACATCTCTCCTTACGGTGGAGACAGAAAAAGCCCTGACCAGATCACTGATACTGTCCCGCGACACAATACCTCTCAGGAATTCATCTCTCAACTAAACGAGTTGAGAACGCTGCAGCTCGTGTTGTAACAAAGACCCGCAGTATCACTCCTTGACTTATGTCACTTCACTGGTTAAATGTGAGAGAAAGCGTGGACTTTAAGATTATGTCCCTGACGCATCCATGAATGTGCAGCTCCGCTCCCGGCAACTTCAATGATCTGCACCCTACTTACTGACCCACCAGGGTTTTTCGTTCTGGACTGAAGCATCTCCTTAACATTCCAAGATGAAAACTCAAATCATTTGGCCTGCGATGTTTCAGCATAGCAGCTGCTTTGAAGTGGACAAGCGATAAATTGCACAAATTAAAGCAAAAGGTAAACGGGTTATTGATCACACATATTTGCGTTCGCCAACCTTTTCCAAACAGCAAATCCATCCTAACGAGCAACAAGATAACTTTGATCCAGAGGATCATCACTGCGCGAAGAAATTTTACCAAAAAGTCGTGTTTACCAAACAAACCACCAAATCTACATGCAACATAAGCTTCCCAGGCCCAAGGCAAATAAAATTGATCTTTAAATTGTAAAATACACTCAGAATGCACACAACAGTGAACATAAGAGAGAGAATTGATGGATGTCAACTTCTTCATTATGAAGAAAACAACGTTTCGGAGTATATGCTTATTCCTTCATCAGGTGACTTAATACTAGAATGCTTATTCCCTCATCAATACTAGAATGGACCCGTGAAGATTCCTGTCATTTACATAACACATAACGCCATTACGATAACAGCACACCAACTTGCATCTACATGTACCTTGGGCCGAGACAAATTATCTTTTCGTCATTAACAGTAATGATAGTGTCCGTATATTGGTTCATATGATATTGGAAATATGTGTTCGAGAGTGAGGTTAGGTTTTATTCCATTCGGGTGAAAATCCCACAGACAGGTTAATCATCACGTGATATCAATATGAAGGTGTTATTAGTTCATATTATAATAACATTACAATGTGATGAGTACTTATCCACCAGTCTTATCAACGCCAATCACAATGTTAGTATATATTTTTGTAGCTTGTTCTTTAAATATCACATTCAAGATGCTTATAAATTGTTGTCATCACATACCTCGATCTAAACCTGCTTGTAGCGCTAGCTTTTATAAACAGCACAGTTCTTTATAATTCAAACATGTTATAAAACGACCATTAGATCACATAGAGCCTGTTAACTGAACACTTGACAAAAAGGACTTTACTAATAAAGATGAACCCTTCTGCACCTTCTGAACAATACTTTTTTGTTCAAAGCCATTAGGCTAGCTCCATCGCCCATTAATGTATTTACACGCTACCAGAACGTTGTATTGCTTTAGGCATTGACATTTTCCAACTTTCCAAAGTGTGTACGCATGGAAAGAGAGTAAGTGGGTGGTGGGATTTGGTTTAACGTGGCAGTCAGCAATTCTCCAAATACATCTATATCTCGATGAACTATGAATAATAGTCTAGACCACACTAGATAATGCCAGAAGGCACTTACGTCTAATAACAGTAAGAGGAATTGGAAATGTTTGCAAATAACCATTATTTTGAAGCCATTGTCTTCCGTATGTCATAAGTGTTTTTGTGAGATAAGATCTTCAGCGATATCCGGTTTTTCAGAGCATCAAAATGAGTTTTACAGATAAGTAGATCAAAATGAGTTTTACAGATAAGTAGATCAAAATGAGTTACAGATAAGAAGATTTTTTCAACATCTCTTCTTCACGTGTTCATGATTATATTTGCCCAAATTGTCTAAGCTGACTGCTGTTTACTAACACAGGGAGCTACTCATTTATTAAGAAAACGGGTTGGTGGACTATTGTTCTATGGAAAGGCCCACATGCCTGTAATAGCCTAAAGCTCATCATGTCAGTTCCAAAACAAAGAGAATCCCACCTGAGTGTCCTTCGATACCAAATGCATAAACACAATTTAACAACATTTTAAAACTCCAAGGCTTTCCGACACAAGGGTGAAAATCAGTTTATCATCCAAAATCATTTTTCCAACTTTTCAGCTTGTAAACAGCTTCACTTGTAGAGATATTAGTGATGTCAGATGATTGTGACATCAATCGAGCATGCCTTCTTGACGAAGAATTCAAAGAGCATTTACGACATTTGTTCAAAAGGTCCTTCGTGAACCTACAAACCTTTCTATGGTAGACGTGTGGCATCAGTGACAAAACTGATGTCCAATTCAATCACCCGTGTCATCACACACCGTCCAGTCATATATACTAAGTTGGAGATTGATTGCTATGCATTTTCCACCATCTGCTATAGACGCGTGGATGTGGTTATATTTGAGCACACATACTATGACCAGTAACATATCATGATGGTGGATTTAATTTATATGACCTTGAATTTGTGAGAAAATCGAAACAGTCCATGCAAAATATAGCTTTTATGCCTCTGCCAAATATAATGGATTTAGTATTGAAAATAGAAAGGCTTCACAAATGCTTGACCAAGTGTATGGGGAATCACACGACACATCTCGACGTAATAAAACTACAAATAGCCCCTTCATCCCCGTTTCTTTAAAAAATCATAACCTACCACCATGCAATGCCTGACTGAAAACATTACCTCCAGGCCTTGGCGTTAATATAGATAACTACCATGATACAGCAACTACCATGTCCAAAGATTACATAAGTAAATATATAACGTCTACGCCAGATACAAATCAGTTTCGATTATCTGCCGATAAAGCACAAAAGGCAAATTAGTGGTAGTACTTTATGAATGCCTCGTTGGTAAATCAGTGATGAAACAAGGTGTTTTCGAAAAGAGACAGCATGTCCTGATCTACTGGTACCGCACCCCTTGCATAAAGACACATATGTTTGTTTGTTGCCTAACGCCACACAGCAGTACTGCTTGCATACGACGGCCACAATCAAGTGATGGATGTTAGAATTCAGTGACCCGATAGCGTATTTACTGATTTTGTTGAAACTAATATGATAATGTTGAACTACACCAGCAGTGTGCATGTGCAGATATTTTGCTGCTTACGAGCAAACAGAAAAGAAAAAAAAGGAAAGTCTGAGGTTTACTGAGGAAACAATTTGCAATATTCTAGACTTCCTCATTGATAACGTCTTTTGTAAATTTGGGGATAACAGACAGACAGACAATTTTTTTTAATCAGAATAAGGCCACTGGCCCAAAATACATTAGCATAGCAGATATATAAGTATCTGCACAACATAGTTATACATAATACATACAAAGGTGTATTTATATCAATAAATACATATATATATATGAAGTCGCATGGTCAGAAAAGTGAACCAAGTGAACCAAATGTTTGCAGCTCGGGACCAGTCACTTCCCACTCAAAACCGTCAATGTGTGATTTTGCATCAAAATGTTGATATGAAATGTTTATTATGTAATGAATTTGATGGGACCTTCCGACACATTGTCAGTGGATGCCCATCTTTGGCACAAACATACCATCGTAAGCGACATGATGGCGTGGCTCGATCCTTTCTTTACCTTCTTCGCAATGCTTGTAGTTGTGACACTGAGGTCCATCCATGGTACGACCCAGAATATGTCAGAGCGTCATTGAAAATGATACATATACAATTCTTTGGAATAGGCCCGTATACAGCTCAGAACTATCCAGGCCAACAAACCAGATCTTCTCCTTTTTGATAAATCCAATTCTCTATCCCTTTTGACACAAATGTGATTGACAAAAGCATGGCAAACATGCGGACCTCGCCAACGAAATGTCACTCTTGCATCCCAGCCTGTTGACTGACATTGGGAGAGTACCCGGGATTGCTCCCAAAAATACAGCTCTTCTGACAATCTGGGTAATGCAGAAGGCTGCACATTCTCCGAAACGTTCTGGGTGGATTCGACTAGGCAGCGTTTCCTGGGAGAAGAACATTAGCTGGCTGGCTGGACTGCGCGTAGAGGGGGCAAGGACCCCATGGCTGATGATAAGCCTTAATAGCCTTACTGTGCCAAGATCACATAACCCTTTGCTGCATTTTATTATTTTAAGCAATAAAAAAAATAATACTTTAAATCATAATATACATCACATATCATGACGATATAATGTTCAGGCAAAACAACACGTAACAAGTATACACAACACGTTTAAAGTACGACCCGTGAAGATTCCGGGTAGAATAGGTCTTCAGCAACCCATGCTTGCCGTAAAAGGTGACTATGCTTGTCGTAAAAGGCGACTAATGGGATTCGGTGGTCAGGCTCGCTGACTTGGTTGATGCATGTCATCGATCCCAACTGCGTGGATAGAGGCTCATGATATTAATCACTGGATTGTCTCGTCCAGACCGCCGTCATATAGCTGGAATATTCCTGAATGCGGCGTTAAACAACCAACCAACCAACCAACGTTTAAGGTACATACACTAGACAATGAACTATGATGGATATATAAAATAATTAAATGCATTAAGTACGCATGATAATTCAGATTGATCTTCTTCTGAATGAGTTTCACTTCTACTGTATATTTCTTCATGTAAGCTCTCTTCTTACTGTCACGTAAGCGTTTAATGTCTTTTGAAATGCAAGGCTTGTTATTAGGAAATAGTTTTCTCCTTTTGTCAGGATAACACTGTCAAAACTAAAGTTAATATAGTCAGTAATGACGTCACAGAGATCTCTACACAAATTTCACAAGGCCACAGTAAAGCTTTCAAAAAGTCCAAAAGGCTTTTCAAAATTGATGTATCAGTTACAAACCAATAGTGGGTTCGAATCCCGGTTCGCCCCGATTATGTTTCTAGGTTTGTCAGCACCATACCCGTGCTCGTGGGTTTCACCGAAGAGGTAAACGTCCGAGACCTGCATCACTTCGGCCTTTTCTCCCACATTAAGCTGACACGTCGCGATATAACTGGAATACTGTTAAAAGCGGCGTTAAACCCAACTCACCGGCGTCCAAGAATGTCCTAAACAAATTCCAATGGAATCAGTTCTGGACTCTCAGACATGTTGTCATCCGGAGACGGGGCGGTTACACTGGCTACTGAGGTTAAGGATTTGGATTGTCTTTCTGATAATATTACTTACCGTTATACGTAAAACAATTGCCCATATCGGTTACCTGGTAGATAAAATCATCTTGTCCGCAGGGCGCTGACTCCCAGTCACACTGAAAGAAATAATGTTCGAATTGACATATGCTATTATCAAACACCTATGATGTTAACACGACCTTGTCGGGGGTTGTGGAACCTGAATTTTTGTATCGAGATTTGATAGTTTTTGCAGCTTCAGCTACAAAACCAGATTTGTTTTTATCTCAAACTTTTAGCCTTGCGACAATGTCATTTTTGTGGCTGGCAATTCCTTTTTTTCGACAGTCAGAAGCATAATTGTTTGGGCGTTTTCAAGCAATTTCTGGAACAATTAGTTTTTTCGGCAACCTTTCATTATGTAGTAAAAGACAAAAATCCTTTCGAAACTGCCGAAAACTGAGCGTGATTTGGCTTTTACACATAGTGCTCACCAATTGTATTTCAAATTACCCATAAGCAAGTATCAGGCAGTGCTAAACCAACATATGACGTTGCGCAGTCGTTAACATTTATGGCATTTCCCTATGTTCTATAATGGTCTTGTGTCGCTTATATTTTTATGATAAACATTTTGGTACTTGGGACTTTTGTACGAACTGCAGACGGCAAACAATAATAATGTATAACAGAAATATACCCGCATAATATACCTGAATCTTAGCTATGACATGAGAACGTTTTGACTTCAAGCCTCAAATAGGTGACAAGTTCAGCGCGTGTGTTTGGCAACAAAACACCTTCTTTAGTCAAAGCTCGTCCTAAATTCTTCCCGTCATTTCTGGTTGCAAATGTCCACAAATATGCCTTCTAAGTCCCAGAAACATCCCGTAATTGAGTGAGTGAGTGAGAATGGTTTTACGACGCTTTTAGCAAATATACCCGCAATATCACGGCGGGGGACACCATTATGGGCTTCACACATTGTTACCATGTCGGGAATCGAACCCGGGTCTTCGGCGTGACGGGCGAACACTTTAACCACTAGGCTACCCGACCGCCCCTGCAATAATATGGGTTTATCCATGGTCTATTATGTAGTAATCTGTTGAAGGAATATCAGCCAAAATATAATTTACATGATTTGGTGTCATGCTGCAATCGTGTTAATGACATCGCTGTTTCTGTTTCGTTGGATAATTGAGACTGGCATTGACGTTGTATATTTATCCAGTAAATACGTATGGTAATAAGCGACGTGATTTCTGCACTTGGAACAGGAGTAGACACAGAGTAGACACAATTATAATAACCTTGCGATAACCTTGCTCCCACTATAAGTCAACAATCTACCGTTAACTGCACGAGACCAGCCCCACTGATCCAGTTTGTAATCAAGAATACGTTGTTTTTGTCAATGTTAACACACCCGAGTAGAACCTCCACCAGGTTTCTTTAAAACGCAATTGTGAAATTCCGAACTAGTTCCGATTATAAAATCGAATATAGGAGGTTTTACGGACTGTAGATACTCCATAATAAATGCCTATGAGTTTGATAATGTTTACTGTGATGATTGCTCTCTATACTTTAATGTGTATTACTCATTCTGTTATTCTAACATGGTATATTGAGACACATTCATCACCGTTGTTGGCGCCTGAGGCGTATGTATGTACATGGCATGGACAAAGTTCTCTCCTGCAATCTCTGCATTCAAGGTGACATGTAATACAGGTATCTCTATCACACAGCGATATTGTTTTATAACTATTTATGTCATCTAAAAGTGTATATTTATGTTACCTGTAATCTTAGTAAGATTTAAATGTTTAGTATTCACACAGTATTAATTTGACCCGTGAAGATTCCGGGGTAGAATAGGTCTTCAGCAACCAATGCTTGTAGTAAAAGGCGACTGTGCTTGTCGTAAAATGCGACTAACGGGATCGGGCGGTCAGGCTCGCTGACTTGGTTGATGCATTTCATTTGTCCCAATTGCGTGGATCGATGCTCATGATATTAATCACTGGATTGTCGGTCCAGACTCGATTATTTACAGACCGTCATATAGCTGGAATATTGCTGAGTGCGGCGTGAAAGAACCAACCAACCAACCAACAGTATTAATTTGAGTTTCAGAGATTAAATATACTTTTTCATTATGTTACATAGTAATGCTTGTTTCGTAATGAAATGATAAACAAGAGGATGTCACTGTATTATTGTTTCTAGATTATACAGAGACCTATTCAGTCAAACACCGTTGTGTCGAAGTTGAAGGGCCACCATGTAAATAATTCGACTTATCCGATGTTCGAAACAACAGATGCAACCTAAGTTCGACACATCAAAGTTCGAATCTTGCATATACAGCTCAGATTAAAATATTATATAAACTATAAGAACAGATATTAGATCTCTACGAACAGGCACGTGATATAGTATTGCATATCCGGATCCTGCTCAACTTGTGGACATTACGCCAATCATATATCTAAAAATATATACATTGAGAAATGAAAAAAATCCTTATAATTCATTCTATTCCTTTACGTAGCACATGTGTAGCAACCTACCTCACTGATAGCTCCTTCAATGCTGTGTCCAAAGGTTCCTGATAGTTGTCCGTCAACGTAAGGGTTGATACATCCAGTTGACTTAAGTTAACATCAGGTATAATATGTTCATCAAAATCAGTATAGGAAAACAACACTTGCATCACATTGCCCCTACCTAACCCCTTGACCAGTGCATTCCTTGCGAAATTGTTATCACATATTGTTATGGTTGGAAACAAAAGGGTGTTGCCAAGGATGTGATCCACTCTCACGTTGACAGGTGCAGACAGATATAACTATATTTGCTTGTAGATGTTGAACGTCGTGAAGGCAAGGCCGCCACAAAAGATGAGGAGCCAGACTACCCGTTTGAGAATATTGGAATTGGTGTCACATATTTGAGATAGTCCTTGCACAGTCACCACCTCGTGTAAAGGTTTGCTGCGTCTCATATTCGGCATTGTCGTGGGTACTTTAGGATTAAACTCTGTGCACACGAAGTATTAGAACATTTTGTTTCTTGGAACAGATTTTGAGATGCTGCTGACTGTGTTCAATCTAATTAAATAATTAACATCTTTCCTAATATATAGTGGTCTGTTTTTGTGGGCGTGTCTTAATTGGTTGATGGTTTACAGTATCCTTATTTTGCTCCTATGTATTGACAGTTTGTTGGTTCACGCCCATCATATTGAATTTGTTGAAGGAAGGTCAAATCAGCAGCAACAGTTAAGGGGGGGGGGGGGGGGGGGGGGAGTGGCTAGGTTGTTTCACATTGGTTGTTCCTTCCCATATATTTTAGAGAGAGAGAAGAAGAAGAAGAGAGAGGTAGAGAGAGAGAGATATCGGTTGATTGATTTGTTGTTTAACTGACGTCATGAGCATCGATCCACGCAATCGGGATACGATGACATGCATCAACCAAGTCAGCGAGCTGGACCATCCGATGCCGTTAGAAGTCCCATTTTAAGTCGGATCTTCACGAGTGGGAAGTTGAGTCCGGGTGCTGTGCTGGACGTATTTGAACTGTCTACCTATTGGTAAGTAGAAAATTCTTCCCAGCTTCCAACACTAGTCTACATGCAAGAACAGATGCATGCATCTTTGGAGTCATTCGACAGTGACAAAAGTCGGGACATTCGGAGTGTAGTCTAATGGCCTGTCACTGTTAGCTGCTGACATTCATCTGTCCCGTTGTTTGGATTTTTATTTTGTAAACCTAAAACAATGATTTTCAGTTTAATGCATTGATTATTCTTTGATGAATGTCTTGTTTGGTATACATGTATATCAGTCATATTGTAGATGGAAGCCGCGGTGAGTTTCCGCTTTTATCAACTCGGTTTCATATATTTGATGTCAAAGACACTCGGGTGAGATTTTCTAAATGTCTACTGAATTGAAATAAGAACAATAAACCAAAAAAGGATTTAAGAATACCCAACAAGTAGTGCATTACGTTTATCATAATCGCCTCTGTAATAAGAACACAATTTGCTACTGCAGGTCAATTTTGTATCAATGTTTACAGATACTTCTATACAAGTGCTCCTGTGGTCGCTTTTGTTTTTGTTAAAGTCGTATGCTCCAAGGCAAAAACACCATGCTACTCTCTAATTATGATAGAATACAGGTAATAGTTGTTATGTTAGTAGTGTTTTATGTATCGTGTGTTTCTTCTTTTCATTAATTCTTTGAAATTCATTAATTCTTTGAAATTGGATACTCTGTTTCATCAAGATCTCTTTTCGCTTCAAGCATCCTTTCAAAGTCCGGGTATAGGTCTTCAGCAAACCATTCTTATCGTAAAAGGCGACAATCCTTGTGTCTGGACTACACACACATGTCACTGACATACTGGTCAGATGGGTGTTAGACCCGACTCACTTGTTACTGAATGATGAAATGATCAGATGTATCTGAACAAGCATCTCCAAAACATTTACCTGTTCATGTGACGCTATTTCATATTTCACAAATATGTCACTGAGTAGCCAATGGAGGTTCCTATTCAGTATCTTCATCTCTGTTGTTTTGAGTGAGTGAGTGAGTGAGTGAGTGAGTTGGGTTTAACGCCGCTTTTAACAGTATTCAAGTTATATCACGGCGTGTCAGCTTAATGTGGAAAGAAAGCCCGAAGTGATGCAGGTCTCAGACGAAACCCACGAGCACGGGTATGGTGCTGACAAACCTAGAAACATAATCGGGGCGAACCGGAATTCTAATCCACAATCAAGGGACGGAACGCTGCACAGCGAATCGCGGCGCCTTTGACAACTGGGCCACCCGCGCCCCCTGTTTTGAATATGTATCATATTACTATGTATCATCTTAATAGTTTTACATAAAGTTTATTTCATAAAACCCCAGTGAAGAAAGAACAACATATGTCATTGTGCCAGTTGTAGGATGTCAGCAAAGGTGTGTGTCAAATTACTGAAATATTGCGACGTAAAATTGTTAATCGACCGCAAGACTGTGTTAGTTAGGTTGAACGCACATTTGAACAATTCTCAGTTTGACGTAAGTTGAAGACACTGATACACCTGAATAAACTCCATTGTACATTAGCTATTATCACCTGGTGCTTGACCTGTCCAGTTTATTTGCTCCAATGTCACACGTGAAAAGTAATAAAAGCACGACGTAGACCTGTCCAAATATCATTATAATTTATTGAGGTAACTACCTCGCACGGTGAAGTATTTACACATGGTAATATCCCATTAGGTGGGTTGTAAGCGCTGGCTGTCGTGTATATCTTTGTAAATATTAAACGTTCTAAACGGAAACATAACAGCCGACGTATTCATTTTAATATTCAATCTGCACGTTTTCTCAAAAGTTATATGTGTAATATCAATATCTGAACGACCCGCCGTCATGGCAGGAGTACTGCAGTGCGGATCCAGGCAACAAGAACTTCCTGTTTATGCAAATTGTGTCAGTATCAGGGTCGACACCCGTTAGGGAAGGACATGCTTACCCGTTTTCGCAAACACCTTGCCATAACGTCATCACTGTTTTCTCAGTGATCCATTCATACAATTTCCACCACTATTTTGCCTTTTACGCCAAATGGGATGACGTTTTATGATTATTCTTTTCTCACTGACTGGGAATGTTCTAAAAACCTCACAAAAGGGTTTTTCATGCCTAATGTCGTAATGAAGTAAAACACAATGCGCTACTCGAAATGATAAGTTAGATCAAGGTAGAAGCAACAAAATAAATGTATTGAAACACCAACCAGATACATTGACAATTTCACAACATAACAACATTGTACAACAATAGTTCAGTTTTACCTGGTATCGTAAGAATCAGTATCAAATGGGGATGCTAGCAGGTGTTTGCGCAAAGGTGAGATTATCCTGCCTCACTGGAGACACACGACTCAAATGCATGCCAAGGCATGTCAAGTGTTCACCCGAAAAAGGAATAGGTAGCTCCATCGGACATGATTCTCTATCATATATAAAGTCGTTCTTGGTAGGATCATTTGTCCAAAACGTATTTGGACATATGAATGAATATTCTGAAACCAAACGCTCGGCTATTTTAAACTTGTAGTTGCTAATTTCAGTATTTGAAACGATCCGTTTTGGGGAAGGGAGTGCTCTGTTTTATAGATATACCTAAAAATTATAAAACTTCAATCAGAGGCACATTGTCCTGATTTGAAACCTCCTTTTTGACATGCATGTATGTATGTCAAAAGAATATGAATGAACCTTTGAGTAGTATAAATCATTTCATGATAGATGGCAGGCATTTATTGTCCATTGTCAAATCTTCACAGTCTGTCATAAATGAGTAAATTAGCCATCTGTAGCCCAAATCAAAACAGTCATACATATTATTCCTGTTTTGTTTTTTTTATCATTTCGATCACCCATGCTTATTTGAAGTTATCTCCTATGCCAATCCTACGAACTTTGTTCTTTTCAAACACCGCCGAGAAGACAGTGATAAACATGAAATCAAACACTTCCAACACTGTCAGTAGGCTAGCACCAAGCAACAGCCCCAGTGCTCCGCCTATGTCACAGAACAGGTCCAGGATCTCATACCCCAGCTGTTTCTCCATGTTTTCGTAGGTCATAGAGCTGAAATACAACTCCAGAATGACGAGATTCTTCCGCCAGTACTCTTCAGTCTTACCCTTGGCCTTGGTGTACTCAGTAATGTAGTTCCTGGACAGTGGAGAGCTGGAGTGTTGGGTGGTGAACCTGGTATAACGACATGGTTCAGGACATCCAGCTTCACATCCAGTGTCTGTCTGCCGATATTGCTGTACAGCTGGGACTAAACATTCCTGGTATTGTTGGGGCTTGCAGAGTGGAACATCGCTTGGATTTGAAAGGTCCTTGCAGTTACACATGCTGACGATAAAATGCATCTGACACTCCTGCCTGCATGAATCTCGGGAATAGTTCCCTGTGAAATACTTCAGAGGCTTCTCGCCACAGCCACCTACACCCTCCTTTGCTGTTATCCTCTGTCATAATACAGAAATAACATCATGCAATGTAGCTTCAAGTTATCATATAAGGTATTTATTGTGATAGTTATTTTACGAAAGAATTATGCTGCAAATTCGAGTAATAAAAGATAGTATAGTCCTAAATTGCGATTCAATTTTCAGGTGTACTGTTGTAAATATAAGGGATTGAACCCTTTCCATAAATATAAGAACTATCTGATAAAAGCAGATATAATTGTACGATTCTAAATGTCGTGAACATGTGTTAACGAATCACTATCAGATATTGATGATACCAGGTGTTCGCGAGTCCATTATCGGCAGCCCACAGTATGGTATACTGCTGACTGTACATACACGTGGAAAGGATGTTTGAGGATAGAGTCCTTGTGTGTGAGCATGTCTGTTAGTATGATTTTATGTTCACTTCGCAACTCGAACAGTTTAAATGGATTACCATTAATTGAATGTCATTGCACGTTACAAGATGACGAAAATACAAAGATGCGCACTTTTTATCCTTTCACTCAAACGTTTTTTTCCATGTGTAGTTAAATATTAGCAAAAACTAACTACTGTGAATAATACGTAAATGTGAAAGTGGGAACAAGGGGAATGATTTCCCCATACGCCAATATAATCAATAGTGAATTTAGTGTGGGAGTTAACAACATAATGTAATTAAATGCATATTTACATCCTTCTGTTTTCATTTGTTTAATTTGAACAGAAAATCTTAAATAATAAAGATTTTAGAATTTTCTTGGTAAAAGCCAATAACCTGAAACAAAATTATCAACACATTCGACTGCATTCTTTGAAATAAGTTTTGCAGTGGCGTGTGGATTCGGTGCGGTAGTGGACCTACAGTTCGAAATAATAGCAGTTTGTTTAGGTCCCGTTGGCAGATCTATCTTACATATTTGTTACATAACGCGTTTTGCATTCTTTCCACATATGAGATACATATATAATGTTTCAATGTAGAGTTTGGTAACTTGTATGTTGAATTACGGTAAATTGAACATGGAAACTAACTACCCAAATCCAATATTTTATTCCTCCCTAACAAGCGCTTTGCTATCCCATATTTATTACTTCAAAAGGAAAAGGGACCTCCATACTCACTGGTACGTGTGGTCATTTTGGTGGCTTGGTTGGTTACGTGGTGTCGTGCCTTGACAACGTGGGTCATTGCTCGTGATAGTAATCATTTCATTGTCCGTTACAGGTTCGATCGTTTACAGGTCTGTCATATGGCAGGAGTATTGCTGGATGAGGCGTAGAGTACCAAAAACTTACTTTTTTTATCAAAATTGTCTAGGTGGCCTGTTCTACCGGTAAAGCAGGGAACGCTTCCTCTTCTTGCGAACACCTGGTGACATCACTGCTTTTCAGTGATTCATTCAAAAAGTTTCATCACTATTTATCCCTTCAAGCCCTATGAAATTTTTTTTGGGAAGATAATCGAGACTGATTATTCTCTGGTGTTGACGTTTGAGTTGTGTGTTCTTTACACTTAGGATATACATACAATTACAAATACAGTATGTCATGTTCTTTTCAGGATCTATGACAAATACAACTGAACATGTTTTTTGAAATGACAACTGTTGATGTCATGGACAGAAAAGAACATAGCACCTACACTGCTTGTAGTTACTTATCCTGGGTGTTACCAGCATGCATGTACGTTAGTGACTGACACTACAACAGTGGCAACACTTTATGTGATTTGAATAGATATGTCGGAAACACCCGTAACAGGTGTACTAATAGAAGTATGGAGAAAAAGACGCAACGTTCTTCTGTTTTCGATTATAATTGGCAATAATTTCCGTTATTAACAGAACATGAAACTGACCTTTACTTCGATACCCATGAAGTGCTGGAAGCCGGGAGTTACAGCTATTCCCGTCTCGGACATGATTGGGGACACTTCCGGAGGGTGAACAGCAATCTTTAGTACACAACAAACAGAACCACAAACTATACAACAGACCATGTGCATACATGCAAAAGGCGACTATGCTTGTCGTAAGAGGAGACTAAGGGGATCGGGTGATCAGGCTCGCTGACTTGGTTGATGCATGTCATCGATCCCAATTGCGTGGATCGATGCTCATGATATTAATCTCTGGATTTTCTAGTCCAGACTCGATTATTTACAGACCGCCGTCATACAGCTGGAATAATACTGAGTGCGGCGTAAAACAACCAACCAAGCAACCAACCAATCATACATGCTTCATGTTATAAATGGTATTAGGAGAGAGCTTTTCAATCGCGGTTTGTTGTAGCAAGTGTCCCTGTATTGAGATGCCCTGCTTACTGAAAATATTTATAGCTATCACCGTGAATAAAAGCAGAATCATTTAGGCAGTTTCACAGTAACCATCATGATGCTGAGTACCATGCCAGAGAGCAATCTCAACGCTATTGCTTTGCTACGCTACCCGTGATAAATATTATTATCGACCCTGAAGATCCGTGTAAGAACAGGTCTTCAGCAACCCATGCTTGCCGTAAAAGGCGACTACGCTTGGGTGGTCTGGCTTGCTGACTTGGCGGCCGTCATGTAGCTGGACTATTGCTGAGTGCGGCGTTAAACACTAGACAAACACACCACCTATTATGCTGTTACCAGCCAGCCCAATGATGGCCTCGTGTTGTGGAACGATGCCCATTTGGAAGGAAGTCGATTTTGACAACTTCCTGGCTTGGGTAGTAGTAACGATGGACAGAACAAACCAGAGGTGTTGGTCACTGTTTAAAGGGAGGGAGGGTTATGTTCCGCTGTACCCAATTCCAGAAGAGATCATAAGGTTAATCAGACAGAGGTTCTTTAAGGACGATCATTTCCGTAACCATTATTCAGAATTGAGCAACAGTTCTGTTCATCGATAGTCACCATGAAACCTGTTCCAAGATACCCGTTAATACTCCGAGAGTATTCCTCTTCCTGGACATTCAGCAAGAGGCGCAGCCCATGGGCACGTCCGGAGTTCCGAGAACGCAGAGAACCATTGACTGCAACAGAAAGCATGTGTGTGAGATATGTTTGTTTGTTTGTTGTTTAACGTTTAAGACCTATTCTAACCTGGATCATCACTTGTCTAGTTTGTTAGAAAAGAGTTGGGTTTAACGCCGCTTTTAACATTATTCCAGTTATATCAAGGCGTGTCAGCTTCATGCGAGAGGAAAGCCCGAAGTGATGCGGGTCTCAGACGTTTACCACTTCGGTGAAACCCACGAGCACGGGTATAGTGCTATACAGTGCCATGCCAAACAACGTCAATTTTGAATAAACAATATAGTGTACGGCAGCGTAGCTCACCGGGCGATACATGTGTGATCATGAAAAGGCAAGTAATAAATTTGAGGTTTAATAATTTATGACATTGTTATCATTTCAACAATATGATATAAGACGATAACAATTACTTAACATCTGTTCATAGTATACCAAATTACATTTCATTTTAAAAGTCGTTGGTCGTGAAATGGCAATCAGTGTGGGTTTTTCAAAATTGGGTCCGCTGGGAAGCCCAATGGTTGGGTTCATTACGCCGACATAAAATCCGACTTAAAATGGGACTGCTAACGAGATCTGGTCGTCAGGGTCGCTGATTTGGTTGATGCATGTAATCGTATCCCAGTTTCGTGGATCGACACTCACTGAATTGTCTGATCCAGACGCGATTATTTACAGACCGAGTGCGGCGTTTAACAACAAGCAAACAAAACCTCCCCACATTTCTGGTGTCCACCCCTATGATAGTACTGGAAAATTGCTAAAAGTTGCATTAAACCATACTCACACACACACTCAGAAATTAATAACATTGTTTACAGTGAAGAAGGCTATGGCCATTACATATAGTCACAAGACGCTAATGTGACTTAAAAGTTATGACTGAAGCAGGCATGATTTCAGTAAAAACATTATCCTTACCGTTATATGTAAAACATTTGCCCAGATCAGTTTCTTTGTAGATAAAGTCGTCTTGTCCACAAGGCGCTGACTCCCAGTCACACTGAAAGTAATTATGTTTGAATATGGTTGACATGACATTCACATGCTTCCTGTATATCGATATGATATCGTTCAATAATAATAGTCATTTCCCTTCCACTGATTTGTCTACCTCAAAAAAGGTCCAGTGAAACGGCCTTATCTGTTTCATATTTACATCTATACATAAAGATTCAGAGTGACAAAAATATCTCGACAAGACTATATTAGGGATAGCTACAAGTTTCCAATTGTCAACGTTCCCGTTATGTCGAGCAATGTCCAAGCAGCTCCAGCCTTTGGTGTCTACAATTCACAAATTTTGAGCTACAATCAATCTTGCTCTTTCCACTAGAATATGAAGAACGTCGTATGGATGTTGCTCAATGGTTGTTGGATCAGGATTAAATTCAAGGCATCAGTATAGCTAGTCAGATGAGTGCCAGGGAGTTTAGGCAACGACCCATGCCGTTGTGGTAAGATTGCAACGCCATCAGCCACGTCGTACATCGTGAGTACACGATAATAGTGTCGTCCGCCATAACAACAAACATGAGCTGCTTGGAGCCAATTCTTCCTCGGAAAATCCTACGATGCAAAGGGGCATTGAGTCCTGCACCATGACCGTGGAATATATTTATTTTATGAAAAACAAAATCTAGAAACCAATACAAAAGCAATCAGCAGAGGGAATTTTTTATTTTGTTTTTAGAGTCAAGAAGGATATTGTGTAATATAAGATTTCAGAGACTAAATGTTAGTCTAAGGGGCATTGTGCAGACATGAATCTTACGAGAGTAAGACTTCTGACACATAGAGTTTCGTTGAATAGTGATAGTATATTATGGCATGTAAGCTCAGTGTTGATTGAAAGGCTTAAGTGACGCAGATCTTAGACATTCACCACCTTGGTGAAACCTTTGGGAAAAGGTATAGTGCTGACATACCAAGGATCATAATCAGAGCGAATTGAGGATTCGAACAAAACATCATTGGCTCCCAGAATATCTCCGGGACTATGTACAAAAAATTGCTGGACCACTCATGCCCCTGTCATGGAAAGAATAATATCTTGGGTAATTAAATAATAGTCATGTAGCCTAATTCCAGTGCCTAAAGCACCCTATCATAGGTATTTCCAGCTCAGTCAAAATGCGGAAACGGAGTGCCTGTACAAACTCCGTCTGATATAATCCGTCGAGAAACGTGTTTTGTGAGCAAAGACGAGGATTTCAGCACATGAGACAGGAGCAAATACCATTTTAATTGTTATGTGTTAAGCTTATGTCGATAAGATACCCCTTGTTCGGAGATCACCTAACTTCCACTGCCAGTCGCCAGTATACGCCTCACTGTAAGAGACCTGTCATTTTTTGTCATGAAAATGATGAGGTTGTTTCGGGCAGCGGTAACACATCTGAGCAGAACATGCATCAGGTTCGTTTGCATGTCTTCTCCGAGTATGTGATGGATTCAGCACGTCAACGCCAGAGAATGGTCAGTTTCAAATATCTACTGAAATACATTCCACCGGGAGTCAAATGCAACATAGAGATTAAGACAATATGAATTGGTCCCTGTTGAAAAACACAGCCGAAAACGCCTTTCCCTATTGACGTGTTATCTCTGCTGAAACCAGTGATGACACCAGGTGTTCGCAAGACGGTAGGCACGTCCTGTTCTGCCAGTAACCCCTACCAGACAAACAAAGTTCCCAACAAAATCGTTTGTTTGTTGGCTAAAGCTGTATTGTATCATGTGACTGTGGCCTCTAAATCTAGCCTGCATCAGACAATCCAGTGATTGACATTATGAACAATGATCCACTCTGGGTACCACAACACGCTATCAACAACTGAGCCTGACCACCCGATCAATTTAAGAAAGTTCCATTGAGTATATGTTACATGTTAACATATATTTTACTGTTTCCCGTTAAATGTATTACCATTGTTTGTTTCATAGGTATGGTATGTTGATAATATATGATTTCCAAGGACAACATTTTCTCTTTTGCGTTTCCTGCATTCTGACTTCTTATGGGCATATTATGAAGGGATTTGTACTGTGTGTATATATGTTTAGACAGACAGACATATTTTATTCAATATAAAGGCCAAATGCCATGATTGCTCATCATCGAATTCTAGCTATATTTATTGATCTCGAATATCCAGCCATGGTAGTTTTCAAGCTGTAAGAGAACATATTAGAACTCTTCGAACAATCGAGAGACAGAAAGTGTGGTTCAGGATGCAGCAAACCCTTTGGACGTATATCTAAGGCACTAATTATATACATTGACACGCACAACCACAATCCTTCATATTGCACAGGCGTATCGTACTACCTACTTTAACAATAGCTCCTTCAATGATGTGTCCAAAGTTTAATGCTTGTTGTCCGTCAACTAATATGCCACTGGCCTCTATACTGAATAAATTGTTAGTCTTGTCTTGTCTTGAATTAATATATCAGTCGTAAGGGTTTTGTTGGATGCAGCTCAACTTGTGGACATGGCGCCAAATATACACCTTAAGCACGAAATGTATACATGAATAAAGGTACACACCAAATTGCCATATGTGACCACCTTTGAAATTATCATGTTATTCCTTTTTGTTACACAAGTGTACTGTACTGTACTACCTACCTTAACAATAGCTTCTTCAATGGTGTGTCCCAAGTTTGATGATAGTTGTCCGTCAACATATATGGCAGACAAGTTCAGCTGACTTAAGTTAACATTTGGTAATTGTTCATCAAAGTCAGTATATGGAAACACCGCTGGAATTACTTGGTCCAGTTTAAAAATCTCAAGCAGTGAACCCTTAGCGTAGTTGTTATTACATATTGTTATGGTTGGAAACAGAAGGATGTTGTCAAAGATCTGATCCACTCTCACGTTGACAGGTGCAGACTTATATAATGATATTTGCTTGTAGATGTTGAAAGTCGTGAAGGCAAGTCCGCCACAAAAGATGAGGAGCCAGACTCCACGTCTTAGAATATTGGAACTTGCGTCACATACTTGGGTGAGTCCCTGTACAGTCACCATCTCGTGTAATACTTTCTTGCGTCTCATTGCCAGAGAGTAGATGTGTTCGTCAAGGTAGTTGATCCTTTAGTGTCATATCAGTACACAGGAGGCATCAGAACATTTTGCTCTGTGTCCTTGCATGCCTATATGAGCACTAGAAAAAACATTCGCACTATATCTATTCAACATTTACTTAATGATCCATTCATACAATATGTATCTCTGTTTTTACTTTTGTGCTTAATGGAATCTATTTCGGTGGATAATGGAGTCTTGTTATTCTCTGGCGTTTATGTAATCACTGGCGTATTATTTAAGTAATCGGAAATGTAGTTACATTTGTGAAATGAATCTCTGCTGATTGTGGCCAACCCTTTGATACATTAACCTGTCAATTTATACGACTTGTGTTGTAGCGGGTTTTCAATACACAGAGGTCCCATGTGGACATAGCACATGTCATATCAGTACACAGAACCACAATCCTTCACATTGCACGGGCGTATCGTACTACCTACTTTAACAATAGCTCCTTCAATGACGTGTCCAAAGTTTAATGCTTGTTGTCCGTCAACTTATATGCCACTGGCCTCTATACTGAATAAATTGTTAGTCTTGTCTTGTCTTGAATTAATATATCACTCGTAAGGGTTTTGTTGGATGCAGCTCAACTTGTGGACATGGCGCCAAATATACACCTTAAGCACGAAATGTATGCATGAATAAAGGTACACACCAAATTGCCATATGTGACCACCTTTGAAATTATCATGTTATTCCTTTTTGTTACACAAGTTTACTGTACTGTACTACCTACCTTAACAATAGCTTCTTCAATGGTGTGTCCCAAGTTTGATGATAGTTGTCCGTCAACATATATGGCAGACAAGTTCAGCTGACTTAAGTTAACATTTGGTAATTGTTCATCAAAGTCAGTATATGGAAACACCGCTGGAATTACTTGGTCCAGTTTAAAAATCTCAAGCAGTGAACCCTTAGCGTAGTTGTTATTACATATTGTTATGGTTGGAAACAGAAGGATGTTGTCAAAGATCTGATCCACTCTCACGTTGACAGGTGCAGACTTATATAACGATATTTGCTTGTAGATGTTGAAAGTCGTGAAAGCAAGTCCGCCACAAAAGATGAGGAGCCAGACTCCACGTCTTAGAATATTGGAACTTGCGTCACATACTTGGGTGAGTCCCTGTACAGTCACCATCTCGTGTAATGCTTTCTTGCGTCTCATTGCCAGAGAGTAGATATGTTCGTCAAGGTAGTTGATCCTTTAGTGTCATATCAGTACACAGGAGGCATCAGAACATTTTGCTCTGTGTCCTTGCATGCCTATATGAGCACTAGAAAAAACATTCGCACTATATCTATTCAACATTTACTTAATGATCCATTCATACAATATGTATCTCTGTTTTTACTTTTGTGCTTAATGGAATCTATTTCGGTGGATAATGGAGTCGTGTTATTCTCTGGCGTTTATGTAATCACTGGCGTATTATTTAAGTAATCGGAAATGTAGTTACATTTGTGAAATGAATCTCTGCTGATTGTGGCCAACCCTTTGATACATTAACCTGTCAATTTATACGACTTGTGTTGTAGCGGGTTTTCAATACACAGAGGTCCCATGTGGACATAGCAAATGGGCTGACGGTTTATTCACATTTTCATTATTTAAATCAATTAGCAATAATTGCAGTCCATTAGGAAAATAACATTTTTTCGTGTGGTGGGTTCGGGTTACACACACAAAGCAAAGTACGATTGCATAGTATTGCTTCAAATATATGCATTGACTCATAAGTGGGTTACAGGTGGGTGGTAAAACATTCATATCTTTGCTAATGATGGAAAAAGAATTCAGGAAGTACTCCCACTATTTATAAAAATTAAGTGGCTGCTTCCGCTGGGACTGACCATAATAATCTTGAAATGGGGTTGTTTTATGGAACTATGGCAAAAATAGTTTACTTTTTTATTCAGTCTTTGCATGTTGCACCAATCCTTTGTAATTGGAAAATGCATTATACATGTAAATTCAACTCTGATTTCCTTAACAGATTATGTGTTTGACTAGAGGGCAAAACAAACCATTTTGGGTATCATCAACACATGCAAAACGTGAACTGATGGCGCTGTTTTCCAACACAAGGAACTTCAAGTTCCGGTGGTTAGGTTGAGGTGGTTAACTGCCACCATGTCGGTTAGTGATGGAGTTTTCTTTTTTGTTAACTGTGCTTCTAATCCCCAGGATGTTTCACAAATTTCCCAGATGTAGTGCCAACTAAATATATAAGATGTCCCGTTTCGACACAACAACACATATATCCATGATTTGTCAGAACCAGTGCCAAGGGGCATATTCTAATCAGGGTTCCCAATGGATAGGGCGTTACCGTATGTCCTCGGGCTGAGTCACTACAGACAACGTGCAGTTGTCTCACTCCCAACGCGTTTTCCCGAGAAGGATCAGTAAACTGTTACTTAAAGGACGATTGTACATGTAACATCTATTAAGAGAGCAATCTTTTTGATATTCAGGGCCAGGAGCGTGGAACTATTGTGCAAAAGCATCTGAGTTTCCCTCAGGTTTTGCAACAAAATGGCTCACTGGGCATACTGGACGTCCTGAAAGAAAATAGATTGTTGTTTTGTTAAGACATATGTCTTTATCTGCAAGGTGGTGCCAAATGTCTTTTCCACACTTAATATTGTTTTCTTTCAGCATCCAGTAAACAGTATTAAATACTTTCATTTATGAATTTTATATATAATTATTTTACGAAGTGAGTTCCGACCCCGGAGAGCGGAAGCTCCGGGGTTCGATCCCCGACCGCGTCATACAAAAAGACGTTAAAAGATGGTACTTGTTGTTACCCTGTCTGGCATGAAATTTGATATAAGCAAGGATCTGACAAGACCTGTCAAAGCTCAATTGCATATTTATGGAAGGTCAATGTCGTCAGTAAGTTTAATTTTGTTAGTTTAGTCAAGTTAGTTGCTCTATTTCTTCTGACGTTGTTCTAAAGTAAGATGGTCACATCAATATCATAGCCAAACGTTCTTGTAAAGGATTAAATACGTCAGAGGTTTTTATGAGATTTAAAACAGGCATCAAATGGACAATTATCTCGAACTGGCTTAGAGTCGAATTGTTCGTCCTTTATATATAAGACCAGTAGACCAGCTCCAAGTCAATTTCGCAGGTGCAACGAGTTCATGATATAGTCGGAATCGTACAATCGGCTCTGCTTTTAGCAGACATGCCTTGCGAATATGGAAGGGATTTTGTCGCTTTAATGTCAAATTTCAAATTTTATATCGCTTTTCAATTGTAAAATATAAAATGCATGAATCATACAGCTATTGCCTCACGTGGTAGTTTATAATAACGCAAAGAAACAATATAGACAACATTTTAATTACACAGTACCAGTCAGAATAACGATCCAAATATGACTTCGGAAACATTCCCACTGTTCATAAGGCCGAGGTGATCGTACAATTAGCGAAATCTAAGTGTTTGAATCCATGGAACGGGAAATAGTTTAAGAACGGTTAATACACCCATAACATTTTTATGTCAGGACTACCAATACAAGATATCCCCGTCGGAGAACAAAGACATCACTGGAGATTGTTCTATATATCATATATATATTTTAACCCAACACCATGTATCTACAGGCACAACAGACAGGAGGCGGGAACGGGACAAATGTGCATACAACTTTTTGTGCAGATATAAAAAAAAGGAAACTTTCTGGTTTTTAGTCCAATCATCAGATGGATAATACACACAACATTTTCCCAAGGTAAGTTAGTTCATTTAGGGAACATACGATGGTTGGGCTGTTTCAAAATACTAGCTGTGTGGTCCTATACTAAAGCTAATAGGTCACACAATGTAATACAGTCATGCATACAATACTAACGCCAAAGTAACAATGTTTTGTAATTCCAGAAGGCCCAGCCATACGGTATTTGATATTCTGGGCTAGCATTATTATGAGCGACAGAGATAAGGCTGGATTCCTTTGTAGCTCTTTCAAAAAAGCAATTTTGCTCCCTGAAAGGAGGGATCAAAGACTATTAGGACCCCACTCCCAGAGTAGCAAATGTTTGGCACTGACCAAAAAATTGGAACAAAGTAATGAAATATTTAACAATACATTTCTTAACGTCAGCGTCATAAAATAATCAATATGGAATACCTGCCGAAACTGATTTCTTAGGGAATAAAAGGCAGAATGATATAAAAACATAACTGTGCAACACTTTTTATACTAGAGTTAAACTTCAAGCAACACCAACCACCACTTTCTATTGATAACATAAAACCACTGATACTATTACTGAAGTTTTTCCTGTTTGTATTTCAGCAATATGTGACAAATTGACAAAGGTTAAATAATGGCCATAACTCAGCACGGAAAGGAAGACACAAAAGACTTATGGGTCCACAATTCTTTTAGATATATTTGCATATGCATTGCAAAAGTAATATCAAAGTTCGAAAAAGGAACGTTTATGTTAAACCCCACTACAGTCTACCTATATACAAGTATATCAAATTGTTCTTGTTTTCCGTCATGGCAACCGTAGAGACCGTGTTGATATTCGGGTAGGAACATCTTTAAATATGGGAGTATTTATCTAGTTTCAGTTTGTTCGAGGAGAAGCTACTTATGTACGTGTGACTTTTGTTTTTAATTCACGCAACATGATGTTAGTGCCTGCATAATGTAATCATAATTGAATGAATTGATAATTTGACGGAAAAACGCTACAAATGACAGGTTCATAATTGGGTTGCATTAAATCAAAGAGCGTTGAGTTTAATAACATTTACGGGGTCGTCATGGCAATTTGCTCAAGAAAATGTTGCGGAAAACGAAATTCGTTTCAGGGTTTTCAAACCAAAATATTTGTTCTTTTGACATGTATATCCTGAAAATATAGTCTCTAACAAATCTCTAAATCAATACCAGAACCCGAATGGACAGAGTGTTACAGCAGTATCTGCAAAACAACATGTTATGTCCGACAGGACATGTACAGCCTAACGGAAAATCCCATAAAGCAATTAATCAGTGTGAGATGACATGGAAATTGGTATACATGTAGGTGTAGGACGCCTTCGGAATTCCATATCAACGCATTATGAGCTTCATCTTGCCCATCACCGTATATCAGCAACCATTCCCTTTTGAATGAAATCATTTTTACATAGTTTACGTCTATTTTGAATGCGTCAAGGTAAGATTTGCCTTTGAGTACATATTTGAGAATACATATTTGCAAATTAAAAGTTAGACTTCTTTTAATTATAACATTTTCCTATGACAGTCTTGGCACTTTCAGTCACAGCCGATAATGCAGTAACACACATGAAATCAAACACTTCCAACGCTGTCTGTATATTGGCACCAAGCAACAGCCCAAGAGCACCGCCCATGTCACAGAACAGGTCCAGAAACTCATATCCAAGCTGTTTCTCCATGTGGTCGGAGGTAGTAGAGCTGAGATATATATATCTGGATATATTTTGGAAATAACATTATGCTTGTATTACAGATACGCATTATTAGTTTTCATGTTGAGAAATGCGTTGAAAGAATTATCAAAACATATTATCAATTAAAGTTTGTTTCTTTTCATAGCAGAAATACAGATGTTTTGTTATGGTGATTAGCTAACATATTTGATATACACGGGAGAGTGTTCAGTTAATACACTTCCAGGTTGACCTCAACACACCTTTTTTCCTATACCCATTAAGTTCTGAAGGCTAGAAGCTAAAGCTATTCTAATCTCAGCCATAAGAGTGGCACCTCAGGAGTGTGGGCGGCTATCTACAACAACATTGCGGTAAGATCATTGATAGATGTAATCGTTATGCACCCATTTGTTGCCATGATAACATACATACATAAAGAACCTCTTGCATGATAATCCATACTACACGTAGTGTCAGTTTGTCCCATTCAGCATTATTCCAGCCATATGAAGGCGTCTAAAATATCGAGTCTGGACCAGACAATCCAGTGATCAACGCAACAGTGATACGATGATATGCATCAACCAAGTCAGCGAGCCTGACAACCTATCGCCTCTTACGACAAGCATGGGTAGCTGAAGACCAATTGTAACACGCATCTTCACAGGGGTTGTATCCTATTGAGTTGATCTGACACTTAGTACTTGGAATAAACATTGACTGCTGTTTCCCCAAAAATATAATTTAACCAGGTATGTTACATTGCACATCCTACCCATGACGTCACTTTTCAAATGATATTGTCTCTAGACAGTAGGTGCGTTCATCACAAGGCGCAGTCAATGATCACTTCCAGGATTTCGGGCAAACAGAGTAACAGTGGTTGTAAACGAAAGAAATATTCTACCTCATATGGCAGAGACCCTCATAGATGTTAATAGTACCCATCTCATAAAGATTAACTTGATTTGTTTTGTTTTTGTTTGTTTGTTTAATGTCGCACTCGGAAATATTCCTTCAAAATGACGAAGGTCTGTAAATAATCGACTCAATCCAGTGAATGGCATATCCAACGCATCAACCTACGCAATCAAGTCAGAGGCTGAACACCTGAATCCGTTATTCGTCTGTTGCGACAAGCATGGGATGCTGAAGACCAATTCTAACCCGGGTCTTCTCGGGGAACACTCAGCAGTCAAGCAGCCGGTCATCCATTCAACGTTGTTCAGCTTCACGTGACCACGTGCCACAACGAAAAATAATGTTGAACACATATATGCGACTACAATCATGTGGGTACGTAAGTTCTGATGTAACAAGCACCACAACCGTTTACACTGCGTGAGTGAACATTACTGTTCCATCTACTAGTATTTTATCAACAGCTCCCTTGAACGTACAACACATACAATACCGTTAGTCGCATGTTTTGGTGATCTTCCTGGTCTTACAGTGCACCAGGCTCGATATGCTTTTTTTGTTTGTTGTTTAACGCCACACTCAGCAATATTCCAGTTATATGACAGCGGTCTGTAAATAATCGAGTCTGGACCAGACAATCCGTGATTAACATCATGAGCATCGATCAACGCAATTTGGATACGATGACATGCATCAACCAAGTCAGCGAGCCTGACCACCCGATCCCGTTAGTCGCCTCTTACGTCAAGCATAGTCGCCTTTTACGGCAAGCATGGGTTGCTGAAGACCTATTCTACCCCGGATCTTCACGGGTCGTAAATCATCATGCTTAATGATAATTTATTTCAATTTATCCAGCATGGGTTGCTGGAATGCACATGCACATGATCCTTATCAGAGAATACACAGCTCTTTGCTCAACTTTGCTTAGGTCAACATCAGACACATTCTGTCAAAATCTATGTATGGGTGCGTCATTGGAATAATATGCATGAAGCCATTGGTCTCAGCGAGCGCTTAATGAAACTGCAACTACATATGTGACTGTTGGGAAAGACAGGGTTCTGTTAAGAACATTATCAATTCTAACGTTGACAGGAACCGATATATACATTATAATTTGCTGGTAAATATTGAAAATAGAGAAGGCTGCTACGCAAGAAAATAAGAGGAACCATCCTCCAGGGTCCAGTTGCACAAGGCGATCTTAGCGCTAAGATGATCTTAACTCCCATACTTTAACATAGGCTTACAATAGTCTTAGCGCTAAGATCGTTTTGTGCAAGTGGGCCCAGGTCTAAGTATACTTGAGTGTCACAAACACGCTTGAGAAAGTGAAGAAATTCCAGCTCTTCCTGCACGTCATGCCTTCTGTTGACCTGATTAGACATCTGGTGCTCTTCTTTACCGCTCTGGTCGAACTCAATGTCCGGTGTTGCGCTCATGGGTGTAGGAGCAGGTCAAAACGGCCTTATTTCAGAACGGCCACAAATGGTAAAGTCAAAACGGCCACAGAAAAAAGTCGGCCACAACCTATAGGCAAAACGGCCATGAAAAAAATCATAACGGCCACAGCATTACCTTTGTCTGTTTCTAAGATACTATTATCTTGATATTTGCATGTTGTTAAACAATTCCTACCGTGCCCGTTGCCATGTGGTAGCCTGTCTGTCAAAGACCCGTTTTATTACAGTATAGATCTTGATTATCGATCAGATCGACTTGGCGGAAAAACGGCCATGAAAATAGGTCATAACGGCCACAGCAAAAAAGTCAAAACGGCCACACAGAAAATGAACGACTACAAACTCAATCATTATGTCCCAATAAAAACAGTGAAAGGTTTCCTCATTAGGATCAGGAGTGCAGTGTTCTTGATCACTGAGACGGTTATACCCCATGTACCTAATATCTTGCTGTTGTATAACCTCGATTTAAAAAATAAAACAACAGTCGTTGTATATTTATCAATATGTATTGAAATGTTTACATGATCATTTGCTTAACAACACACGGAGAAGAATTAGAGGAAGTATTATTGATAATGTGTAATATAACCAGATTCAATGTTTATCATGGGGGCTGGTTTCTTGTTTTGATTGTTGGAGTAATAGGAATTAAATACATTCTGTCAATACTTGTAATTGGCATTAATGATGTAATATTTATGTGTTTGCCAATCGGCACTTATTGACTTATTTCTGTCAGAAAGTTACGTAAATGGATTAAGCACGCAACCTGAATGTGCACACACAATACTATATGCAGACGTTTACGCGCTCAGCTGATTATGTGTATCCTGTTATGAAATGAGAGAGAGAGAGGCGCTAAATCGTTTCATCAAATATCATAGCTTGGCTAGTGTTAAGTATACAATAAACCAATCCCATAAACATATTTAAGTGACATTTAGAAGTTGGTTTGATGACCATGCGATGATAATGATGATGATGATGATGATGATGATGATGACATCAAATATTATAAGAATGGCATTATGTGATGAAGAAATTATTACCCTTGTGTGTTTCTGTATCGTAAATATCGTATAGGAATAAAAAATGTATTCTCTTATACATGATGTTTACGTTACGATAACACACTCGGCTAATATTCTCTATTTATTACGTAATCATAATGGAAGTTAAACATCAGGAGTTAGTCATTTTGAAAAAAATATCTCAACTTTCAACAAGCTGGTTCGATCTCATGTTTCCTGCTGCAAAGATTGAGTATAGGGCTTTATCGACGACATTAGAATTACGTCCCTTACCTGTCATGGCGGTAAATGTTGCAATTGATTCAGTTTACTAATGTGTTTGTCTTGCTTTCACACTTGGTCAGACACTTGACTTGTAGTAAGTGTGTTTGGTTAAAGAGAAATGTATCAAATCTTGATTTGTGCTAATGAAATTAAATGACAGAGTCGTGAGTCGTTGTAGTCGACCTGAACCGAAGCTAGATTGCTGACAAACACTTTTTGAAAAATGTCTAAGCAAGTTACGCTCTCAAAGTTCTTTGCTGCAAAGAATCCCAAATCGTCAGGAAACAGTTTTGCCACTGACGAAGAGACCCTGTCAAAACGAAATGGAAAGGTGGGTGTTGTCCGTCTCAAGATCCTAGAGAACAAATTGAAGAAGTTTAAGAATCCAAGTCATTTCTAGATCTAATGATTTGGCAAGTCTAAGCATTGCTCTTGGCTTCATTTGAATGTAACTTCTTTATTTTTGTAAATAGGCTCTATTTATTTTTAAATGAAAAAACTTTATTTCTGGAACTAAATTTTAATCTAAGGTATGCGGTTACTATGTGTGCATCACTATTAGGGCCGAAGGGGTCGTTGTTGGTACGGGTACTACAGTCTACAGATATGTACCCTTTCCAAAATAAGAATACAGAAACGTACCTGGTACCCTAAACTGCGATTGAGTCGATATGCCCCAACCCGAAACTGAATTTAAACCGGTTCATGTTGTATAGTTCCGGTTCACCTGATTACAAGTGCATGCGTGCATCGCGGAATATTGCCGGAATATTAGATTAATGTACAAACATCACTGTGGATGGTTGTTTCCTATATGATGCGCTGGAATGCATCTCATTCAACACTCTGACAGTACTTCCATATTGACATTATCCGCGGTTTGGCATACAAGAAGTGATGAATAACTACACGCATTGAGCCCTGAGGCCCTGATGCCCTGAATGGACTCATCTTAGGGTACGTTTCTGTATTTTGAATTTGGCTAGGATACATTTCTGTAGTACCTGTGCCGAAAACGACCCCTTAAGCACTGTAAGGCCTAATTGGGTCTGTCTGTCAGGCAGATATACTTGACGATCCATACCAACGAAAATGGCTAAACCGAACCTAAACTTCCCAGCTGATTCATCCTTGTTTTGTTGCATTCATACTTTATTTGGCTGCCTTGTTCATAAATTTGGACGAACTGTACATTCATTCAGACATGCACATATGCACACACTTTTCCTGCCTGCTGTTATGCCTTGCCTGATTAATCATGACACTCAGACCAGTAGAGTCTTCTCTTTTATGTGAGTTATTTATTCTTGAAAAGTTAAGTAAGCAATTAAACGAGACAGAATATTGCAAGTCAACTAAAAAAATCCCAAATCAATCGACCATTTCAGAAGCGGCACATGCTACTTGGTTGATGCTTCAGGTATTTTTTAGATGTTTCGGAACAATTAATTGTTCAGTTATGCAATCCAGTCAGTATGGTCATTTGTTTCAATCAGATATTTCACTGGTTCATTTCGACTAAAGTGGTCATTTTTCACCAGACATATGGGCCGTTATTACCAAATTGATTTGTCTTTTTCAGGCGCTGGTTTTACCAGTTTGTTTACAAAATGTTTGGTCCAAACTTCAATGTATACATGGTATAAGTGGTCAAAATATCTTACCACTGATAAGTTATAACATTAGAGTACTTATTTCATGAGATTCTGTCATCTTAATTTTGATACACGTACAAATACCTAGTTTGTTTAAGATTGAATCTGTGATACTGTTCATTCTATTCATGCTATTATGAATGTATAACTTCTTCTCGTTGCTGTAGAGCTGAGGAATTGCAGATGCATTATTAAATTTTAACTAGCTCGCCATTTGGATTAGATCTTTAGTACACCTGAGCTTTGTTAGAGTCAAAGAGGATTGGGTGGTTGCAATGTGTTACATGGGAGAATGTGTGTCATTGTCCCTAAGGGGTGTTTGGCCAAAAATTTATTATTTACAGTCTGCCATGATATAGTTGAAATATTTCTGACTCACATAAAACAACATTCATACACATACACACACAGAGGAAACTACTAAAAAAAACCATGTTTCTAGTTTACATATGCACATGCAAATTTCAGATTTGCTTATGTTAAAAATAAATCTACTAGAAAATATAGAATATAATGTGTGCGTAGCCTGAAACTGTGAATGAACTATTTAAGCCTCAGATGAACTTCACTTTCAGAATGGTAAATCATCATCATCATCATCCAAAAGGAAACAATCTCCTAAGGAAAGTAACAATCCCAAACCACCCAAAAAGACTTGTCTAAGTCCTCCAAGCAATGGCATTAACAGCTGTCAGGAACCAATCCCATCAACCACTGCAGCTAGCCAAAAGACTCCATTAGGAAAACTTACAGAAAATACATTGAAGAGACTGTCTGAGTTCTCAGCTGACTGTGAGCCATCAACTTCATACACAGATATAAAACAAAAAAGTTATCAGAACAATAAGACTCGGTCAGACAGCCCACCACCAAGTACGTCCAGCTGTGAGAATCCCGTGTGTTTGGACAGTAGCGACGATGAGGCCATGGAGATTCAGGGTGTCAGCAAGCAGTCGAACCTTTCGGGTAGATTTGCTTCAGGAAAAAACACTTGGAAACCAAAGGTAGCTCCTATTGTGAACAAGACAACTAAGACTAAATATACCCCCCTTGAGCAGCAGTTTATGGAGATCAAGGAACAGTATCCTGATTCCGTCCTGTTTGTGGAGTGTGGTTACAAGTACAGGTTCTTCGGAGATGATGCAGAGGTAGGTTGTCATATATTTCAAATATTGATCTTCCTTCATTGACCTGGCCAAATAAAGTGTTGCTGTTTCTACATTATTTGCAGCAAGTGTCGCAATATATTTCATGTGGACAACCGAACCAACCAAAAGTGTATTCTAAACTTCAGTAGCATCAACACAGCTTCTCTTTTCACGCTACTCTGTCACTTACTGTGACGTCATTTCTACTTCACAACACTTTGACTTCCTATCTGTAGAACTTTATGACATCATAAAAATTATGTGTAATTTCAAACAAAACATTACAAAGGTAGCTACTTTTTCTCTGGGGATGTTAGTTTGAGTAATGCTTACAGGGTATTTCAACCTTCATGCCTTTATTATGATGTGATAAATCTCTACAGATGGGAAGTGGTTGAAGTGAAAATTATGGTTTAAAGCAGAGATTATGCAGATGAAAACCAATCTGCACTGATCCCTGAATTTGCCCTTTCAACTTACTGAAAATATTAGTCTCAAGTGACACCACATCACTAATCAGTTAGGCCATGACCAAAGGATTCATGTATGTTACGTGGGCCACGGGTGGCCCAGTCTAAGGCGCCGCGATTCGCTGTGCAGGGTTGCGTCCCTTGGGCACGCCAGAAACCTATGATTGTGGGTGCGAATCCCTGTTCGCCCCGATTATGTTTCTTGGTTTGTCAGGACCATACCCGTGCTCATGGGTTTCACCGAAGTGGTAAACGTCTGAGACCTGCATCACTTCTGACTTTCCTCCCACATTAAGCTCACACGCCGCGATATAACCGGAATACTATTAAAAGCAGAGTTAGATCCAACTCACTCACACTCAATCATGTTTGTTTTGTCATTGTCACTGGTAGAATGGAGATCTGTCCTAGTGTGTTTTCAATGTGGAGGTTTCAAATGCAAATTTGAAACTTCACACCATCGTGTTTGGATTTAAATGAAATTTACATGTATTGAATGGAAGTAAGAAATGTCTACATTCACAACCCACTAGGCTCACAGCCTAGTTGAGGCATTGTATTTTATTCAATGAGCAGCCCAACTGCTTCAGTAAGACACAGGGTGAAGGAAAAGGGGACATTTGTGAGTATTCAACATGGCATTTGGAACCGACAGCGATATCCAGAGGTTTCAAATTTTAAAATTTCCTGGCATCGAACACCTGATTACACCTGTATCTTACATTGCAAGATTTATCGACATTGTAAGATTGAAAACTTATCACTGTTTTCTTAAGCGCTCTTTCTCTACATGAACTCTCACAGTTGTGAAACATTCACTCTTGAATTATAATGTCACTCTGAAATGCTATGATCATGCTACAGTGGATGAAGGCTTACTTATAGTTCCAAGTGGTGGTTGGGTACAGACACAGACTGCCATGGTTCTGGTTACCGTAGTCGACGTAATAAGTGCCCAGGGCACTCTCAGAATTAGAAAAAATAGGGGGCTCTTATTAGAATATTATTTTGGTGGAAAAAAGATAATAGATAAATTTCGTGGTTTATGATGACAGCCTGAAATGTTTATATACGACAGATATATTTTTCCAGAATTTAATTGCCCATAATTAATGGTGCATATGACACGTGAGTGCATATTATACATGAATAAATAAGTCTTGTGTACATTGATCAGTCGGAAGGGGTGCTAATTGGGATTGTTCACTTGCCAATATATTAGCAAATATCGTATTACGTCGAATACTTTAAGTGTTAAGTCACTGTTTCTGTGTTATTCCAAGGTAGAAAGGTTGCTGTTGTTCCACATGTTGTGGCATGGTAAAGAGGTTTTACCACTCTTCCAGTATTTACCATGTTTATCAGGCTGTTGGTCTTTGTGTTTACTTTGTAGATTGCAGCAAAGGTGTTGAAGATATTTGCCCACCCTGATCACAACTTCATGACAGCCAGTATTCCCACTCATCGCTTGTTTGTGCATGTCCGCAGGCTAGTGTCCGCTGGATACAAGGTATATACAATGTACAACAAATTCTCCATGTCATTCTTGAAGGGTGTGTCAGACATAAACTTATGCCAACAACGTCAATAGGTCTGAGAATGTTGACAATGTGAACAACATGTTGTTTAAGCCGAGGTCACAATGACTAGATGCTTTTTGAAACTGGAAAAATGGACAACAACTATTAGAAACAATGAAAAGTGCAAGATTGTAGGTGATGGAAAAAGCTACCCAAAACACATGCCTGAACGCAACCAGTAGCTTAGCCCCTGCATATTCATGCAATTCATGACAAGTAACAGTTAATGCAAGTATAAAGAAGTTAATATCAGATGCAACTGTAGTGCAGTCTTGGGAGTAGAAACCGCAACGTTTTTGAATATTTTTATCTCTTATCTGCGTGACCCCTCAATAATGATGCTGAATGTACACGCAATATACAATAAATAATAAACAATGTTCTCATTGCTTGTTTGTGCATTTCCGCACAAATATAAATACATTGTAACAGTACTCAACTGATATATCTCATTTCTGAGTTCCTCAAGAATCATATAAGTAAATAAATAAGATGATATAGTACCTCATTGGAGATATGATGAATTATGGGAGTTTCACAAGTAGTAGCGCTGAGACTGCTTAGTGGAATAGGGCCCCGAGTCACTCGAGTTTTGAGAAAACAAACTATATCAAGGGAGATAACTCATCAATATTTCCTTTCTCCAGGTTGGTGTTGTGAAGCAGACCGAGACCGCGGCCCTGAAGGCTGCTGGCAGCAACAAGGCAGGGCCTTTTGGCCGTAAACTGTCAGCTCTCTACACCAAGTCAACACTCATTGGGGAAGATATCCTTTGTTGTTTCGTGAAGATCTGGGTTAGAATTGGTCTTCAGTAACCCTTGCTTGTCGGAAGAGGTGACTTATTGGATGGGGTGGTCAGAAAAGAGTATACAACCTTGTCGATCAGTTTCAAGTATGTGTACATGTTACTAGGGGTGAAACAAAACATCGGTGCACCGGTGCATCATGAGTTTGCATGTCAATACAATACACAATACGTTTTTTCTCTGTATCGATACAAGACATACACTTGCTGAAATGAATTACTTACTATTCATTTGATGATCCCTGGCATTTTTAATCAGTCAGATATAGGAAAATGTGTTGTAATTAGCATTTCAAGTTCACTACTCTAAACAGCCATTACGAACATGTGTCTACAACTAGCTTTTCCTTTTGAACCTGCTCTGAAATATCTATTGTCAACAGGTTTACATGATATTTGATGTAAATATGTGTATCGTGATACGAATCATATCGTGACGTACGTATCGCGATGCGTATCGTATCGTGACCTTGCTGTATCGCTTCACATATATCAATATTAAACATCCCGCTCCTTAATATTTTTTTTTAAATTCCACTAAACCAACTACCCCAAAACAAAGTTATGCCAATTACTGTTTTTAAATATTGAGCTCCTCCAATTTATTTTTAGTTTTACTTCTATCAAAGATAATTGGTTCACACAAAAAAAGTAACATATGGCATGAAGAAGCAGATTTATGTTTGAAAACATTGAAACTTAAAATTATGAAATTGAAAGCAAACTTACTTGAAATATCCTTTCTGGAGTCACATTTTGATGATTCTCATTAACAGATTTTATAACAATGTAAGCAAAAATTAATTCCTCACTGCATGAATGATGTGTAACTGGTGGTTTGTTCAAGTCCTTATCTTCCCACATGTCGACCCTCTGTCTGGTGTAGGGGACACAGATGCTGCATCACCCGGGGTCCATCCCAACAACTACCTCATGTGTGTGTATGACTCTCCCACGGGACTCCGCAAAGGAAGCAAGCACGAAGTTGGGATGCTGGTAAGAGTGGTCGTGCTCTTGTTGGGTGGGGGATAAAGTAAGAATGGTCCTGCTCTTCTTGGGTGGGGGATAAAGTAAGTATGGTTCTGCCCTTGTTGGGTGGGGGATAAAGTAAGATTGGTCCTGCTCTTGTTCGGTGGGGATAAAGTAAGATTGGTCCTGCCCTTGTTGGGTGGGGATAAAGTAAGATTGGTCCTGATCTTGTTGGGTGAGGATAAAGTAAGATTGGTCCTGCTCTTGTTGTAGGGAGATGGTGGTAAGATTAGTCCTGCCCTTGTTGCGTGGGGACATTAAAAGTAAGAATGGTCTTGCTCTTATTGGGTGGGGATAAAGTAAGATTGGTCCTGCCTTTGTTGGGTGGGGATAAAGTAAGATTGGTCCTGCTCTTGTTGGGTGGGGATAAAGTAAGATTGGTCCTGCTCTTGTTGGGTGGGGATAAAGTAAGATTGGTCCTGCCCTTGTTGGGTGTGGATAAAGTAAGATTGGTCCTGATCTTGTTGGGTGAGGATAAAGTAAGATTGGTCCTGCTCTTGTTGGGTGGGGATAAAGTAAGATTGGTCCTGCCCTTGTTGGGTGTGTATAAAGTAAGAATGGTCCTGCCTTTGTTGGGTGGGGATAAAGTAAGATTGGTCCTGCCTTTGTTGGGTGGGGATAAAGTAAGATTGGTCCTGCTCTTGTTGGGTGGGGATAAAGTAAGATTGGTCCTGCTCTTGTTGGGTGGGGATAAAGTAAGATTCATCCTGCTCTTTTTACTTGGGGATAGGGTAAGATTGGTCCTGCTCTTGTTGTAGGGAGATGGTGGTAAGATTATTCCTGCCCTTGTTGTGTGGGGACATTAAAAGTAAGAATGGTCTTGCTCTTATTGGGTGGGGATAAAGTAAGATTGGTCCTGCTCTTGTTGGGTGAGGATAAAATAAGATTGGTCCTGCTCTTGTTGGATGAGGATAAAGTAAGATTGGTCCTGCCCTTGTTGGGTGAGGATAAAGTAAGATTGGTCCTGCTCTTGTTGTAGGGAGATGGTGGTAAGATTAGTCCTGCTCTTGTTGGGTGAGGATAAAGTAAGATTGGTCCTGCTCTTGTTGTAGGGAGATGGTGGTAAGATTAGTCCTGCTCTTGTTGCGTAGGGACATTAAAAGTAAGAATTGTCTTGCTCTTATTGGGTGGGGATAAAGTAAGATTGGTCCTGCCTTTGTTGGGTGGGGATAAAGTAAGATTGGTCCTGCTCTTGTTGGATGGGGATAAAGTAAGATTGGTCCTGCTCTTGTTGGGTGGGGATAAAGTAAGATTGGTCCTGCCTTTGTTGGGTGGGGATAAAGTAAGATTGGTCTGCTCTTTTTAGGTGGGGATAGGGTAAGATTAGTCTTGCTGTTGGTGTGTGGGGATGAGGTAAGATAATTCCTGCTCTTGTTGGGTAGGGATAGGGTAAGGTTAGACCTGCTTTTGTTTATGTGGGGATGCTGAAAAGACTTGTCTTGCTCCTGTTGAGGGTGAGGGTACTTGTAAGATTGGTTCTGCTTATATTCCTTGAACCGAAAGCTTGATTTATGATCAGATGAACAACAGTTTTTGCAATAGAGAAATCAAATACAGACACACCATGATTTCATCCTAATTATTTGCAGCACTGATGGTGATGCAATGTATGACAATCTTGCCTAGTGTAAAGATATTGTATATTCATGGTCTAGGCTGTGGACCCTGGTACCGGCGATGTGGTGTATGACTGTTTCGAGGATGGTGACACAAGAGCAGAGCTTGAGAAGAGGATAACACACATACAACCAGTTGAGATGCTGCTGCCAGACTCACTGACTAACAGGACAGAGAAGCTCATCAGTGATGTTGTGGCCTTGAGGTTAGTCTTGTACAGAAATTGGAGCTAGCCTGTCAATCAACCAACCTCACCCCTCTCCATGACAGCTAAAAAGACGTGGCTGTGAATGAAGCAAATGTGGTAAAGGCCTTAGACCTGCATCACTTCGGGCTTTCCTCACACATTAAGGTGGGTGGTCGGGTAGCCTAGTGGTTAAAGCGTTCGCTCGTCACGCCGAAGACCCGGGTTCGAATCCCGACATGGGTACAATGTGTGAAGTCCATTTCTGGTGTCTGATATTGCTGGAATATCGCTAAAAGCGGCGTAAAACCAAACTCACTCACACTCACTCACACATTAAGCTGTCATGCCATGATATGACTGGGTTGTTGTGTGATATGATTTGTACAATGTATTCGTACAGTGGTAATCAACCTGTGTTTCAGTTCAACCGAGGATGATCGAATACGACTGGAACGGTTAGGAGATGACAACTTTTTGTACAGCCAAGCATTTGAAACAGTTTCTGGCTTCTATTCTGGTAGGTAACAAGTCATATAGCAAGTAAATTCCAGGTCACGTGAAATTGCTTATTGTTCAGTGTTGGTTCATGTTTCTACATTTTTCATTATTTATTCAAAGTTCCTTTCCATGAGTAGGAGTATTCATTGAAGTATAATTTTGTGAGGTTCATCCCAGATGGTGATATTTTATTGTTCAATATCAGGGTTCACTCTAGGAATTTTCTGACATGGGACCTTTATGTGAAAATTTCAAATATTCCAGAGGTACACCCGCACTTGCCCATATGGCACAATGTTATAATACCCCATGGTATTTGAAAATGTGAGCCTTTTTTAAAATTTAGGGGCTTAAAGCACAAGGCCTTGAATATTATGATACAGTGATGGCTTGGACCTCTAGGTAAATCTTCTCTGTACACCATGGTAAAAGTGAAAGTAGGAGCAGCCCTGTAGTCTATGGTGTAACAATTGGATCTGCAGAGTAGTTTTCCTTACCCGTGCCAGTATCTGCTGGTTGTAAGTCAATCTAAGATTTGCCTCGATTATATCTCCTAGTTTGTCATCACTTTCCAGTATAAGGTTATCATCATCTACAGCATGCATGACACACCACTCACTCACAGCACAAAAAAGAGTGTCATATTGTATATAGTCCTTGTTCATATTCAGGAACCAGCCTTCAGTCGGTGGTCAACCTACCCAAGCCTGTCATCTGCTGTCTCTCAGCTATCATTGTCTACCTCAAAGATTTCCATTTACAGAATGCACTACAACTTACAAGGTAAGTGATTTACCATCTTCCTTAGGCAAGGGAGTTAACTGACTGTAAAAATCCAGTTTCCACCCTTGTCGAACTAGGCTGGCAGTATGGAGTTATATTTAGTCTGGACTAACGAGTCTATGCATAGTCGAATCCAAATAGCATTACGAAATCGACATCTGGTTAGTAAACTGCCATACAGATTTCGGTCACTTGCAGGATTTGCAAAGCATGCGTACCGCCAACTCGGCATCAACAGATATTTTCGTAATCATTTCATGTTTTCAATCAAGGTACTCACGTGATTTGATGCACTTTGTGAAGTAAGACCCGTTTTATTACAAGATACTTTTTGCTGTATCGATCATTTTGTTTGAAGCAAATGCAGGTGATATGAGAGGTGGAATCTGATTGGTCAAAAGGAGGGGGTATAGAAGGGACATAACTCGTAATAGCCACTGGTGGCGTTTCGATTGAACCTGGAAATTTTACAGTCAGTTAACTCCCTTACTTTGGGAAGATGGTGATATACTGCCTTGACATGTCTCTTATTCTAAATGTGATGTGACACTGTCACTGATGGCAAGAATGTTTTTTAATAAGCATCATTATCTCTAATTCGGTTAAATGATTTTTGTATTTCATAACCTTTTGAAATATGTCTAAGGTTTTATCTGGACCTGCTCAGATGCCCGATTAAGTCTGCAGCCAATATCAGTACGAATTGAAAATTTCCCATTTCATGTTTTTCTGGTTATGACTAATGACAACTTTGGATATGTCTTTGTAGGTGACTTGTATTTCACTTATAGCATGACTAACGAAGAGATTTAAATGAAATGAAATAATGTCTCCTAATTTGAGAAAATGAGAACTGACAGTCAAGGTACCCATCAAACACTACATCATGTCTTTGTTTTGTGATTCAGAATTTTTTTTAATAGATATACCACTTGTGTCTCAGGAGGAGGGATATTTCACATGGTCAAATTTGTTTTCTGAGTACCTGATGAAGGACGTGTTCCTGTGCTTTGTTTCAGTAATTTCACCGAGTTTTCCCTCAAGTCCAAGTTCCTGCAGCTAGGTGGCAGCACAGTGCGTAATCTGGAGTTGTTTCAGAACCTGACCGACGGCCGCCAGAGAGCCACATTGTTCTGGGTCATCAACCACACTGTGACAAAGTTTGGCTGTCGGCTGCTTAGATCATGGCTTGCTAATCCACTAATGGATGTCAGGTAACCATGGTAACCATCAACACTCGGCTAAATGTGGAATATATACACTGATTAATATTGCTTGCATGCTGAGCTGCAGTGATAGGCAAAAGCTCAACATGGTGTTTCAAAATGTAACCCATGATACCGTAGACCGCCGCCATGGTCGAGAGCCAAAGGTCGGTGGTTTGAACCTGTGGTTTCAAATGAAATGAAAAAACGTTAAAAAATGGTACTTGTTGTTACTCTCAGCCTGGCACTCAGCATTAAGGGGATAAAGCAAGGACTGGTTAACTGTGTCTGAGTGGTGTGTCCTTGTTAGATTGTGACATGACATTGCAGTGGGCTAATCCAGACTAGTACCAGCAGCCATTCACACACGCACACAAGCACACCCACCCACATTGTTGCACACGCGCACGCATGCATGCACGCACGTACATAAATGCACATTGCTTTATGAGTAAAATAATATTCAATGTGATGTTAAACCTCATTTCATCTCACAATACAATGTGTTGCAACACAATATGTGAACTATTTGAATGATATTGACATGTAATGGAGGACACTCATTATGTTGAAATCATTAATTGTTGGCTTGGGCTGGACTTGCATGAAGTTCAAAGTAGTTTTGTTGTTTCTTGTTGACACAGCTGCACGACAGTGGCCTGTAAATAATCAAGTCTGAACCAGTGACTCATATTATGAGCGGTGTCCCAGTGACTGATATTATGAGCGGTGTCCCAGTGACTGATATCATGAGCGGTGTCCCAGTGACTGATATCATGAGCAGTGTCCAAGTGACCGATATCATGAGCGGTGTCCCAGTGACTGATATCATGAATACTGTCCCAGTGACTGATATCATGAGCAGTGTCCCAGTGACTGATATCATGAGCGGTGTCCCAGTGACTGATATCATGAGCGGTGTCCCAGTGACTGATATCATGAGCGGTGTCCCGGTGACTGATATTATGAGCGGTGTCCCAGTGACTGATATCATGAGCGGTGTCCCAGTGACTGATATCATAAACAGTGTCCCAGTGACTGATATCATGAGCGGTGTCCCAGTGACTGATATCATGAGCGGTGTCCCAGTGACTGATATCATGAGCAGTGTCCCAGTGACTGATATCATGAGCGGTGTCCCAGTGACTGAAATCATGAGCGGTGTCCCAGTGACTGATATCATGAGCGGTGTCCCAGTGACTGATATCATGAGCGGTGTCCCAAGCCATCAGGGTACAGTGATAAGCAATCAACAAAACCTGTGTCATCAGACTTGAGACGACTGTCCTGAACTAGCCTATCCTAGCCTGTTTGGATCAGACTTGATTACTTACAGGCTGCTGACATATAGCTGAAATATTGCTGACTGCAGCGTAAAACAACATCACTCTCTGTATCAATGTTCATGAACTTAGGTTCACGGGTGATTTGTTCTGATATCATGAGCGGTGTCCCAGTGACTGATATCATGAATACTGTCCCAGTGACTGATATAATGAGCAGTGTCTCAGTGACTGATATCATGAGCGGTGTCCCAGTGACTGATATCATGAGCGGTGTCCCAGTGACTGATATCATGAGCTGTGTCCCGGTGACTGATATCATGAGCGGTGTCCCGGTGACTGATATTATGAGCGGTGTCCCAGTGACTGATATCATGAGCGGTGTCCCAGTGACTGATATCATTAACAGTGTCCCAGTGACTGATATCATGAGCAGTGTCCCAGTGACTGATATCATGAGCGGTGTCCCAGTGACTGATATCATGAGCAGTGTCCCAGTGACTGATATCATGAGCGGTGTCCCAGTGACTGAAATCATGAGCGGGGTCCCAGTGACTGATATCATGAGCGGTGTCCCAGTGACTGATATCATGAGCGGTGTCCCAAGCCATCAGGGTACAGTGATAAGCAATCAACAAAACCTTTGTCATCAGACTTTAGCTGACTGTCCTGAACTAGCCTATCCTAGCCTGTTTGGGTCAGACTTGATTACTTACAGGCTGCTGACATATAGCTGAAATATTGCTGACTGCAGCGTAAAACAACATCACTCTCTGTATCAATGTTCATTATCTTAGGTTCACGGGTGATTTGTTCTGTCCAAACCATGGTTAAGACAACTGGCCTGCATGACCCGTGTCTTCAGACCCGTGAAGATCCGGGTTACAATAGGTCTTCAGCAACCCATGCTTGCTGTAAAAGGGGACTATGCTTGTCGTAAGAGGCGACTGATGGGATTGGGTGGTCGGGCTTGCTGACTTGGTTAGCACAGACTTGTATAACGGATATGTAGGTCCATGGTTGATGCATGTAATTGTATCCCAATTGAGTGGATCGATGCTCATGATGCTCACTGGATTTTCTGGTCCAAACTCAATTATTCACAGATTTCTGTCATATAGCTGGAATATTGCTAAGTGCAGACTTAAACAACAAACAAACAAACTATAACTAACTTCAAAGAAAGGTATTTTACAGCCCTTTTCTACAAATTCAGCCTTGACGATAATTCTATTTGATAAACAGTTCCTCCTGGTTTCGAATATGGGTATGAAGTTTAACATTTGTCCCTGCAGATGAAAAGGGTTTGAAAGTATTTCTCTTTAGCATCAGTTGAGTGAGTAGTGTTCCTATAAGTTGTGTATTATCCCGTTCCCCCCTCCAGTGCTATCCGTGAGCGACAGGAAGCTGTGGAGGAGCTGGGCTGTGGCTCTCTGTCTGGCCTTGTCAAGCTCCGAGATGTCCTGGCCAAGCTGCCAGACCTGGAGAAGGGGCTGTGCTCCATCTACTACAAGAAGGTAACACTGTTATATCATGAAACTGCACATACAGTAGACAGAGGCGGATCCAGTAGTTTGATAGAGTAGTATGCACACCACTCCCAAGTCACCAAGTAACCAAAACACATGTTTGGTTGACGTGTAAGATGTCTGAAAAAAACCATGGTGTGCACTGGACAGTCCCAGACACAATTTGTGATTCTGCAAATGCAGAAAGATTTGCAGAAAATGTCTCTTAACACATAATTGCAAAAAAATATAGGAATTTGCCTTTTATTGGTCAGTCAATACACTAACTTTCATTAGTTTCAAATTTTCGCTTGAATGATGCATTTAACAAGCAATTCAGACATACAAAATATAAATCCTAAAATGCAACAAAGTTTGAAATATATCATTGTCTCTTATAAATGTAGTATTACAACATGACTTGTTCACATCTAACCATAAGCAAATATCAGACCTGTGCATATGTATTTGTATAATTTTATGTCTTGAAATGTCCAAATGCAAGAGATTAAGAAAATTAAAGAAAACAGTTGAGTTTGTAATTTGTATTAATGTTTGAGGGGAAATGGTTATGTTTTTACCACAGAATTTTTTTGCAAAATTGTGTGATTTTAGCAGCAGAATTTTTGTAGTTTTACAGCAGAATTTGTCTGCGACTGACTGGAGATATTGCTTCAGTAAAACAACACCCTTCAATCATTCATAGTAGGGCATGTATCCAGTATGCATATGTACTGCAAGAGTGTGTGTATTATGATGTATGGCATGGGTACTGTGTCTGTTTCCTGTGTCGGGAAAAGAGCTCCTCTGAGGGTTCAAAATGATTTCCAGGTTTTTATGTCTGTTATATGTATTGGTAGAGGGAAAAACCAATCCAAAAGTAGGACATTTATTTCCATGTCCAAGAAGAGGTACTAAGTGTTTAACAAAAGGGTAACTTAAAGATAGCAGTTTTATGAATAGATATATAACAATAGATCACAATAAGAATCTTTCTCAATACATGTGACGCATTGCAAATACTGCCAGGAACCAGTCTCATATAGGGCTTTATTGATTTCGCTGTGTGAATATTGATCAAGACTGTATACATATTAAACAGTGAGGCCACACTGTGACAGATTTGTCAGTAAATAAGGGTAGTGTGTATGCATGAAAATTAGTCATACTTCGTATTTGGAGTATAAACATCAGAGTGACATGTGAGTCAGAGTTATATATCAGAGTGACATGAGAGTCAGAGTTATACATCGGAGTGACATGAGAGTAAGAGTTATATACATCAGAGTGACATGAGAGTCAGATTTATACACCAGAGTGATATGAGAGTCAGAGTTATACATCAGAGTGACATGAGAGTCAGAGTTATACATCAGAGTGACATGTGAGTCAGTTATACATCAGAGTGACATGAGAGTCAGAGTTATACATCAGAGTGACATGAGAGTCAGAGTTATACATCAGAGTGACATGTGAGTCAGACAATGGTTATACATCAGAGTGACATGAGAGACAGAGTTATACATCAGAGTGACATGTGAGTCAGTTATACATCAGAGTGACATGAGAGTCAGAGTTATATACATCAGAATGACATGAGAGTCAGAGTTATACATCAGAGTGACATGAGAGTAAGAGTTATACATCAGAGTTACAATTTGCTTGTTTCAGTGCTCCACAGGTGAATTCTACCTGGTGTGTAAGGCTCTAGAGAAGATGTTTCGGGAGATGAAGACTCTATCCAGCTCTGTAGGAGACCAGGTGAAATCCACTTTGATAAAAACAATACTGACTGAAGTGCCGGGCCTGCTGGGGGAGGCGAAGAGCTTTTCAGGTCTCATCAATGAGAAAGCTGCAAGGTACAAGTTTGAAGATAGAAAATACACAAAATAGTATCTATATCTTCTCATGATGCTCTTTATTTTCCAAAACATTATGGAGCGGTTGGGTAGCCTACTGGTTAAAGCGTTTGCTCGACACGCCGAAGACCCAGGTTCAATTCCCATCCTGGGTACAATGTGTGAAGCCCATTTCTAGTGTTCTAGTGATATTGCTGGAATATTGCTATAATGGCGTAAAACCATACTCACTCACACCAAAACATTACAGCTGTGTTGCAGGAGGGGTGTGTTATATGCACATGCAATGAAATTTTATTTCCTTCCCCAAGCAAAACACTACCGGAAAAAGCAAGTCTGAATATCTGTTGTGAAGTGTGTTAGTCTCGTTTAAACGCTATTTTGTCTTTTAATGCATTTCATTAAATTCATTCATGTTTTGATATCATAATTCATTAGGATTTGAAGATTTGTGAAGTCTTGGGATGTTGTTGAATGTTTCAGAGAGAATGACAAACCCAACCTGTTCAGTGATGAGAGTAAATTTCCGCAGATTGTTGGCAGAAAGAAAGAGATGGCCGATGTACAACTAGACCTGAAGGACCACCTCCGAGATGTCCGCCGCACCGTCAGACAGCCTGCTCTCAACTACGTCACTGTGTTGCAGACAGAGGTCAGACACCATGGATGCAACTCATGTTGTGAATACCCGATGCATGTATTAGTTATGTGAAGGCTGTAACAGACATATTTCATAGCTTATTCAAACATACAAATTTATATGACATTCATCAACAGATTTGACGTTAATCAATTTTGAAATTATTTTAATTCTGACTTTTGAGAGAGCGTATTCTTCCTCTGATCCCATTTCTGGTCTAAATGTGAGTATCCTGTGGGTCCAGATAATTTTAGTGAATGCCCTGTGGGTCTAAATGTTGTTAGTGAATGCCCTGTGGGTCTAAATGTTGTTAGTGAATGCCCTGTGGGTCTAAATGTTGTTAGTGAATGCCCTGTGTGTCTAGATGTTGTTAGTGAATGTCCTGTGGGTCTAGATGTTGTTAGTGAATGTCCTGTGTGTCTAGATGTTGTTAGTGAATGCCCTGTGTGTCTAGATGTTGTTAGTGAATGCCCTGTGGGTCTAAATGTTGTTAGTGAATGCCCTGTGGGTCTAAATGTTGTTAGTGAATGCCCTGTGGGTCTAAATGTTGTTAGTGAATGCCCTGTGGGTCTAAATGTTGTTAGTGAATGCCCTGTGGGTCTAAATGTTGTTAGTGAATGCCCTGTGGGTCTAAATGTTGTTAGTGAATGTCCTGTGTGTCTAGATGTTGTTAGTAAATGTCCTGTGTGTCTAGATGTTGTTAGTGAATGTCCTGTGTGTCTAGATGTTGTTAGTGAATGTCCTGTGTGTTTAAATGTTGTTACTGAATGTCCTTTGTGTCTAAATGTTGTTGGTGAATGTCCTGTGTGTCTAAATGTTGTAAGTGAATGTCCTGTGTGTCTAGATGTTGTTAGTGAATGTCCTATGGGTCTAAATGTTGTTAGTGAATGTCCTGTGGGTCCAGATAATTTTAGTGAATGTCCTGTGTGTCTAGATGTTGTTAGTGAATGCCCTGTGGGTCTAAATGTTGTTAGTGAATGTCCTGTGTGTCTAGATGTTGTTAGTGAATGTCCTGTGGGACTAAATTTGTTAGTGAATGCCCTGTGTATCTAGATGTTGTTAGTGAATGTCCTGTGGGTCTAAATGTTGTTAGTGAATGTCCTGTGTGTCTAGATGTTGTTAGTGAATGCCCTGTGTATCTAGATGTTGTTAGTGAATGTCCTGTGGGTCCAGATAATTTTAGTGAATGTCCTGTGGGTCTAAATGTTGTTAGTGAATGTCCTGTGTGTCTAGATGTTGTTAGTGAATGTCCTGTGGGACTAAATTTGTTAGTGAATGCCCTGTGTATCTAGATGTTGTTAGTGAATGTCCTGTGGGTCTAAATGTTGTTATTGAATGCCCTGTGGGTCTAGATGTTGTTAGTGAATGTCCTGTGGGTCCAGATAGTGTTAGTGAATGTCCTGTGTGTCTAGATGTTGTTAGTGAATGCCCTGTGTGTCAAGATGTTGTTAGTGAACGTCCCGTGGGTCCAGATAGTGTTAGTGAATGCCCTGTTGGTCTAAATGTTGTTAATGAATTTCCTGTGGGTCTAAATGTTGTTAGTGAATGTCCTGTGTGTCTAGATGTTGTTTGTGAATGCCTTATGGATCTAAATGTTGTAAGTTAATGCCCTGTGGGTCTAGATTTTGTAAGAGAATGCCCTGTGTGAATTTGAGACATTGTCTTAAATAAAACTTGCTAGGACTGCAAACTGGCCTCAATCTCAGCCCTGTGAGCAGGCTGTGTAATTTAGAGACGTTACCCTGTGTTGTAGTTTCTGGTTGAGGTTCGGAACACCCAACTTAAACTGGTACCCTCCAATTGGACCAAGATCAGCAGGTGAGCTATGTTGTGACTTGGGGTGAACTAGCTTCCACAGGAGATGTCACCACATGTAATTGCATAACAATGCTTTGTGTCAACCATTGTGACATCATCAGCACTAACCCTTCTGCCACTGAGGCATGTCAGCTTTTTACACTCATGACACTGGTTATTACTGTTTGCAGTCTGAACAAGAAGAATGATTTGGGATGATAAATAGAATCGAACCCTCATGCCTTGAATTCAAATATATCCACACTCGTCAATAGAAGTTTACAAGTTTTATGAAGACGTAGATATATTTGATTTCAACAGACACTTGGGTGAGAATCTCTATATTTCAATGTTGGTCATCCTTGAGAAAGTTTATGGAAGAAAAGTACTAAGTTGAAAGCTTGCACATGTGTACAAAGAAAAATATTTTAGTATAAAGTAAACTTTACCAGTTACAAACAGAATTGTGTGTCTCCAGCACGAAGGCAGTGAGCAGATTCCACACACCGGTCATTGTGGAGAAGTACAAGCTGTTGAACCAGCTGCGGGAACAGTTGGTGCTGGATGCCACAGATGCATGGAGGGACTTCCTACAGTATGTACTGCACCATTCAGAGATGTCCTCCATTACAACATAGGCAGAATCATAATGATATTTTAAACCACATTCCACCAATACGATTAAGTGAAATATATATTACGATGTTTTATCAACTTATCGACCTCACAAGGGCATATTTTCATATACAACCAAATATTAATCAGTTGATATCACTTATGGTAGTGTGTGATGGTTGTTTGTGAGGAGTTTTGGTGATGAAATGAAATGCAAAAGATGAAATATTTTGATGGATTAGTCACAACACCACATGTAAAAAGGTTTTCACGTATGGTCACTTGAGTATGTTTGCGTGGCTTTGTTGCAGGGAGTTCTCGGAATTCTACCTGCAGTTCAAGAGGGGAATACAGCACCTGGCTACTCTAGACTGTCTCCTGTCTCTGTCCACACTCGCTCAGCAGAACGGATACTGCAGGTCAGTACTTCATTATATGGGCAGAAGTTCTGATTCCTGTGGTATCAAACAATACAGTGCTACTATGAATATCACACCTTGACAAATTCATTAAAAGAGGTGGACATTTTTCTGTAGTGGGAAACATATTTATATATAACATATAACATATTTGGGGTATACTTAAACATAGTCCTTACCATGATGATATTTTGTTGTTGCATCTTGAGCCATTCTGTTTTATTATGGCAGTTTAACATTAAGAGTACAGTTTTGTGCTGATATCATGACATTGTGTCAAAACCACACAATCAGAATACTTCTCATATTAAAGTCTCTACTTGGATGTAAAAGATGTTGACCTTGTTGGGAGTGAGGCAGATCTTATTGCCCACAAGAAACACCATGTCTATGAAATAATGTCTTAGATATAATGTTTAAATACAGAAATACTACATGTTCTTGATGCCAAAAAACAAATCCCCAAAGTGTTCTTTTTCTACATATTCAGTGAAAGTGTGAATATTGAAGTTTCTATTATAGATATATGTGCTTCTTGATAATTGAAGCAGCTTTCATTTCCTAAGCCCTTGAATGTAGCTTGCCATGAAAATCACGTGATTCACAGAAACGTGCAATGTGTCCCTTGACAGGGGTGGTAGGGCAAGCTGTTCCAAGACAGACCAGGAACTACTGTTCCCTTCTGTTTAAATGTTCTCGTTGTTTTAGGCCTGAAGTGGTGGATGACACAGTGTGTGTGGAGATTGATCAGGGCCGACACCCAGTCATAGACGTTCTCAAGGCCGATCATGAACAGTTTGTGCCCAATGATACACAGTTACAGGTAGGCTGTCCTTGTGTGTGGAGATTGATCAGGGCCGACACCCAGTCATAGACATTCTCAAGGCCGATCATGAACAGTTTGTGCCCAATGATACACAGTTACAGGTAGGCTGTCCTTGTGTGTGGAGATTGATCAGGGCCGACACCCAGTCATAGACATTCTCAAGGCCGATCATGAACAGTTTGTGCCCAATGATACATAGTTAGTTACAGGTAGGCTGTCCTTGTGTGTGGAGATTGATCAGGGCCGACACCCAGTCATAGACATTCTCAAGGCCGATCATGAACAGTTTGTGCCCAGTGATACACAGTTACAGGTAGGCTGTCAGTGTGTGTGGAGATTGATCAGGGCCGACACCCAGTCATAGACATTCTCAAGGCCGATCATGAACAGTTTGTGCCCAATGATACACAGTTACAGGTAGGCTGTCAGTGTGTGTGGAGATTGATTAGTAGGGTTGACACCCAGTCATAGACCATGGTTACAGGTAGGCTGTCAGTCTGTGTGGAGATTGATTAGCAGGGTTACAATAAATACCTGGAGCCATTCAACACCATAGCTTGTTTTGAGTCTGACACAAACTTGTGGGTGCTGAATCTAGCTGTCAAATCTGACAACGGCCACAAGCAAGAGACGTTCAGTGAGAAGTCACTGATCAGAGGTGGTGACATCACTTCCAACAAAAAACAATGGCATTTGTCATATTAGAATGAAGATATGATACCATGGTTAACAGAGGAGCATACTGTTGCAGTAATATGTCTTGTGCGTATTTTGTGTTGAAACCTTAAGATAGACATGGGGTGAGTAGGTCAGTGAAACTGTGAGGGTAGGCCAAAAGCTTGAGCAGGTAGTCCGACTGACAACTTTTGTCTGTCCATAAACTGGCAACATAGTAGCAAACAATCCTTGCAATGTGAACCAAGTCCATGTTAATCTGTTTATGACAGGCAAGCGGGGAGCGAGTAATGATTATCACTGGACCCAACATGGGAGGCAAGAGCTCATACATCCGACAAGTGGCCCTCATCTCCATCATGGCACAGATCGGATCGTTTGTCCCAGCCGACAGAGTGACACTTGGAGTGCTAGATGCTATATACACAAGGTAGGCCTACATGGGGGTGACATGGCTAGCTGAGAACTACTGCATAATCATCAGGGTCATGAGTGGCCCATTGGACATAGGTCTAAAGTTGCAATCCATTCCTGTGGCAAGGTCTGATCATCAAGGGTTTGCATTGCAGAGTGTTGGCCTGATTCATCAAAGGCCTTCAACCTGTCACTTTAAGATTTCCTTCCATGTTGAGCTGATGCATAGTGATAGAATACAGCCCAAATCTGTATATATACACTCAGAGTGTTGGCCTGATTCATCAAAGGCCTTCAACCTGTCACTTTAAGATTTCCTTCCATGTTGAGCTGATGCATAGTGATAGAATACAGCCCAAATCTGTATATATAAACTCAGAGTGTTGGCCTGATTCATCAAAGGCCTTCAACCTGTCACTTCAAGATTTCCTTCCATGTTGAGCTGATGCATAGTGATAGAATACAGCCCAAATCTGTATATATACACTCAGAGTGTTGGCCTGATTCATCAAAGGCCTTAAACCTGTCACTTTAAGATTTCCTTCCATGTTGAGCTGATGCATAGTGATAGAATACAGCCCAAATCTGTATATATACACTCAGAGTGTTGGCCTGATTCATCAAAGGCCTTAAACCTGTCACTTTAAGATTTCCTTCCATGTTGAGCTGATGCATAGTGATAGAATACAGCCCAAATCTGTATATATACACTCAGAGTGTTGGCCTGATTCATCAAAGGCCTTAAACCTGTCACTTTAAGATTTCCTTCCATGTTGAGCTGATGCATAGTGATAGAATACAGCCCAAATCTGTATATATACACTCAGAGTGTTGGCCTGATTCATCAAAGGCCTTCAACCTGTCACTTCAAGATTACCTTCCATGTTGAGCTGATGTATAGTGATAGAATACAGCCCAAATCTGTATATACTTGATGTATTTTATAAAGACACTGTAAACAAATTTCTCATGCTTGCAAGAGATCACTATGACTATATCAGATACAGTGGCAATACATAGTTTAAAGTCACTTACTCATACGTCCTCATGGCTTTCGTGACATAGTGGACAGAGCATCTGCCCGGAAGGGGGACGAAAAGAGTCGTACCAAAAGATGTTTAAAGATGGAACTTCCTGCCTAGTGCTAAGTTTAAGAGAATAAAACTAGGACTGGTCGGCTCAGAGTCATTATGTGATGCTTGAATGGGGTATCCATGTTAAACTGGTGCCTCAGTCAGCTGGCACTACAGAGCTGTCATTCGTACAAGGACTTTGGCTAATACAAGCACAAGCACATGCCCATGCACATGCACATGCACACAAACAGGTACACGCACATGCACCCACACACATTGCTAATAATGTTTAACACAAGGTTAAACGCCATTCCTCCACATCTCACCACACTTCATCTCACATGGACATTTCACAAACAAAGGACAGGACGATCTTTTTGCTGTATTGTAGAATGGGTGCAGCTGATGAGATCTTCAAGGGGCGCAGCACCTTCATGGTGGAACTGGAGGAGGCTTCCGACATCATGGCTCACGCTACAGAGAGGTCCCTCGTCATCATGGACGAGCTGGGCAGGGGGACATCTACCCACGATGGAGTGGCCATTGCCTTTGCCACCCTCAACTTCTTTATCAAAGAAGTGTGTATATCGGTTGAGCCTTGTGAACATTGATACTGGGGAATGGGGAAATGGTCAGACTATATGTAATATTGATGAGTTTTTTGTTGTTACCAGTAGACATATTTTGAAAACATTTTACAAATGATCTTTTGCATAACCTTGATGTCGATAACTGAACCAAAACCCTTTCCCAGGTTGATGGTACACAGCTGTTTATTTGTTTAAGCAACAACAAAAATAATGCCCACACTATATTTTCTAAAGTCAATACTTGGGAACCAGTTCTTTTAGTTTTTTAAGTCTAAGGTACAAACTGATGAATCCATGGAACTGTTTTATGGATAACAATTTCATTTCGTTATGATGTGATGAAGGGGCAAGAACTAGATCAGAAACAAACACTATAGAACTTGCTTTCAATGAAAGGTTTCATGTCTTCAAGTATTTCCAACTTTGAAAGTCCTCTTAAAGACTATTCAATGTTTTCACAGGTGAAGAACTTGACCCTGTTTGTAACCCACTACCCCATGTTATCGGAGTTTGAGGGAACATATCCAGACATTGTCGGCAACTACCACATGTCCTTCCTGCTGCATGAAGATGATGGTAGGTACAGTGATGGTCCAGTAGGGGTACATGAAGGTGATGGTGGGTACAGTGATGGTCCAGTAGGGGTACATGAAGGTGATGGTGGGTACAGTGATGGTCCAGTAGGGGAACATGAAGGTGATGGTGGGTACAGTGATGGTCCAGTAGGGGTACATGAAGGTGATGGTGGGTACAGTGATGGTCCAGTAGGGGTACATGAAGGTGGTGGTAGGTACAGTGATGGTCCAGTAGGGGAACATGAAGGTGATGGTGGGTACATGAAGGTGATGGTGGGTACAGTGATGGTCCAGTAGGGGAACATGAAGGTGGTGGTAGGTACAGTGATGGTCCAGTAGGGGTACATGAAGGTGATGGTGGGTACAGTGATGGTCCAGTAGGGGAACATGAAGGTGATGGTGGGTACAGTGATGGTCCAGTAGGGGTACATGAAGGTGGTGGTAGGTACAGTGATGGTCCAGTAGGGGAACATGAAGGTGATGGTGGGTACAGTGATGGTCCAGTAGGGGTACATGAAGGTGATGGTGGGTACAGTGATGGTCCAGTAGGGGAACATGAAGGTGATGGTGGGTACAGTGATGGTCCAGTAGGGGAACATGAAGGTGATGGTGGGTACAGTGATGGTCCAGTAGGGGAACATGAAGGTGATGGTGGGTACAGTGATGGTCCAGTAGGGGTACATGAAGGTGGTGGTAGGTACATGAAGGTGATGGTGGGTACATGAAGGTGATGGTGGGTACAGTGATGGTCCAGTAGGGGTACATGAAGGTGGTGGTGGGTACAGTGATGGTCCTGTAGGGGAACATGAAGGTGATGGTGGGTACAGTGATGGTCCAGTAGGGGAACATGAAGGTGATGGTGGGTACAGTGATGGTCCAGTAGGGGAACATGAAGGTGATGGTGGGTACAGTGATGGTCCAGTAGGGGTACATGAAGGTGGTGGTAGGTACATGAAGGTGATGGTGGGTACATGAAGGTGATGGTGGGTACAGTGATGGTCCAGTAGGGGTACATGAAGGTGATGGTGGGTACAGTGATGGTCCAGTAGGGGAACATGAAGGTGATGGTGGGTACAGTGATGGTCCAGTAGGGGTACATGAAGGTGGTGGTAGGTACAGTGATGGTCCAGTAGGGGTACATGAAGGTGGTGGTGGGTACATGAAGGTGATGGTGGGTACAGTGATGGTGGGTACATGAAGGTGATGGTGGGTACAGTGATGGTCCAGTAGGGGAACATGAAGGTGATGGTGGGTACAGTGATGGTCCAGTAGGGGAACATGAAGGTGATGGTGGGTACAGTGATGGTCCAGTAGGGGAACATGAAGGTGGTGGTAGGTACAGTGATGGTCCAGTAGGGGAACATGAAGGTGATGGTGGGTACAGTGATGGTCCAGTAGGGGTACATGAAGGTGATGGTGGGTACAGTGATGGTCCAGTAGGGGAACATGAAGGTGATGGTGGGTACAGTGATGGTCCAGTAGGGGTACATGAAGGTGGTGGTAGGTACAGTGATGGTCCAGTAGGGGTACATGAAGGTGGTGGTGGGTACATGAAGGTGATGGTCCAGTAGGGGAACATGAAGGTGATGGTGGGTACAGTGATGGTCCAGTAGGGGTACATGAAGGTGGTGGTGGGTACATGAAGGTGATGGTGGGTACAGTGATGGTGGGTACATGAAGGTGATGGTGGGTACAGTGATGGTCCAGTAGGGGAACATGAAGGTGATGGTGGGTACAGTGATGGTCCAGTAGGGGAACATGAAGGTGATGGTGGGTACAGTGATGGTCCAGTAGGGGAACATGAAGGTGGTGGTAGGTACAGTGATGGTCCAGTAGGGGAACATGAAGGTGATGGTGGGTACAGTGATGGTCCAGTAGGGGTACATGAAGGTGATGGTGGGTACAGTGATGGTCCAGTAGGGGAACATGAAGGTGATGGTGGGTACAGTGATGGTCCAGTAGGGGTACATGAAGGTGATGGTGGGTACATGAAGGTGATGGTGGGTACAGTGATGGTCCAGTAGGGGAACATGAAGGTGATGGTGGGTACAGTGATGGTCCGGTAGGGGAACATGAAGGTGATGGTGGGTACATGAAGGTGATGGTGGGAACAGTGATGGTCCAGTAGGGGAACATGAAGGTGATGGTGGGTACAGTGATGGTCCAGTAGGGGAACATGAAGGTGATGGTGGGTACATGAAGGTGATGGTAGGTACAGTGATGGTCCAGTAGGGGAACATGAAGGTGATGGTGGGTACAGTGATGGTCCAGTAGGGGTACATGAAGGTGATGGTGGGTACAGTGATGGTCCAGTAGGGGTACATGAAGGTGATGGTGGGTACAGTGATGGTCCAGTAGGGGTACATGAAGGTGATGGTAGGTACAGTGATGGTCCAGTAGGGGAACATGAAGGTGATGGTGGGTACAGTGATGGTCCAGTAGGGGAACATGAAGGTGATGGTGGGTACAGTGATGGTCCAGTAGGGGTACATGAAGGTGGTGGTAGGTACATGTGGGGATTCAGGGGAAGAATAGCACCCTTAGCTGTCTCCATGTGGGAATTCAGGGGAAGAATAGCACCCTTAGCTGTCTCCATGTGGGGATTCAGGGGAAGAATAGCACCCTTAGCTGTCTCCATGTGGGAATTCAGGGGAAGAATAGCACCCTTAGCTGTCTCCATGTGGGAATTCAGGGGAAGAATAGCACCCTTAGCTGTCTCCATGTGGGAATTCAGGGGAAGAATAGCACCCTTAGCTGTCTCCATGTGGGAATTCAGGGGAAGAATAGCACCCTTAGCTGTCTCCATGTGGGGATTCAGGGGAAGAATAGCACCCTTAGCTGTCTCCATGTGGGAATTCAGGGGAAGAATAGCACCCTTAGCTGTCTCCATGTGGGGATTCAGGGGAAGAATAGCACCCTTAGCTGTCTCCATGTGGGGATTCAGGGGAAGAATAGCACCCTTAGCTGTCTCCATGTGGGAATTCAGGGGAAGAATAGCACCCTTAGCTGTCTCCATGTGGGAATTCAGGGGAAGAATAGCACCCTTAGCTGTCTCCATGTGGGAATTCAGGGGCAGAATAGAACCCTTAGCTGTCTCCATGTGGGAATTCAGGGGAAGAATAGAACCCTTAGCTGTCTCCATGTGGGAATTCAGGGGCAGAATAGAACCCTTAGCTGTCTCCATGTGGGGAATCAAGAGAAGAAAAGCACCCCTATCGGTCTCCTTGTGGGAATTCAGGGGCAGAATAGCACACTTTGATTATCTCCTTGTGGGGATTCAGGGGAAGAATATCAGCACCCCTCCTTGCCAAACATGCCCATGAAGTATGAACATTGCATGTTGACACGACCAATTGTGTCATCGTCCCCAAACAAGTGTTTTCCTTGGACTAGACTCAATTATTTGTAAAAAGCCTGTCATTATGTAACAGGAATATTGCTGACTGCAGGCAAAACCATATCACATCCTAAATTTTATTACTGATTATATCCCCTGTGATTGTTTCCCACAGATGAGGATGATGGTGATGTGATCACCTTCCTCTACCAACTGGTGCGCGGGGTCGCTGCCAAGAGCTACGGTCTGAATGTTGCCAGGCTGGCAGACATAGCAACAAACATCATCAAACTGGCCACTCAGAAATCGTCCGAATTCGAGCAGAAGGTTCTCTGCAAAAGGTCAGAACAGCTTTCTGTAGGATCATCACTTTCACAACATTTTTGTACGAGATGCTTGAGAATTAGTTGGTGTTAATAATGTGAACATTGTGTCATCTCAGCCTGAAGGCACAGATTAAGTGATGATTGATATATGGTCAGTATGTCGTGTGGTTTGTTGTTTTACGCCGCAATATTTCAGCCATATGACGGCAGTCTGAAAATAATTGAGTCTCGACAAGACAATCTAGTGATTGACATCATGAGCATCGATCCACACAATTGGGATATGATGACACGCATCAACCAAGCCAGCGAGCCTGACCACCCAATGCCGTTAGTCTCCTCCAACCACAAGCTTAGTCGCCTTTTACGGCAAGCATGGGTTGCTGAAGACCTATTCTACCCCAGATCTTCACGGGTCAGTATAAGATGATACAATTTGCGTGGAACGTGTAACAGAGAAAGTAGTTCTTTTTTTAATGTATCCAAGTTGATCACTTTTACCTTTGACATGTTGTTTTATTACAGGAAAACCATGCAAGTGTTACTTTCCTGTTTTGGAAGCGAGTCCGACATACTGCAAGCTGTGAAAACCTCTTGTGACACAGACGTTTGACGTCAAGCTGCAAAGAAAATTCATATTCAAATTCCCCAAACCTGCATGCATATGGAATATATTGAAGCATTGTGCTTACTGCAGACATTGATGGTTGTTGCATGTGCCTTAACAGTACTGGAGAAGAACAAGGTCACAATATTTTCCACTGCTGGACCAGTTCATTACTTTACATCCTCAATTACACAGTGCCATTCTACTATGATAAATACCCTGGACCCATTCGCTACCATGGCTTTGTTTTGAGTGAGTGAGTGAGTGAGGTCTTACGCCGCTTTTAGCAATATTCCAGCAATATCACGGCAGGGGACACCAGAAATGGCCTTTGCTTTGAGCCGTATTTGAATGACACAAGGCTAAAGTAGATCTATCCAATCAACTTAATTCAGTCTCTCTCCTGCTAAATACTAAGTTAGAGATAGAGGTAGTGATGTCACTCCTGAAAGAGGCTGTGGTAGCAATTGGGTACAGGATATGCATCTTAATAGAACTGTGATGTAATACCCTGGATCATCAAGGATGAGTCTGCACACTATGTCTGCGCATCATTCACTCAATCAATCTCAAGAGTGGACAGCTAAGACAAAAATAAAATTATGTACAGAAACTAATCTAATATCCTGTTTTTCCTTGCATTTTATGCCTAACAACCTTCTGGCCTATTGGATAGAGTGTCTGCCTGGAAAGTGGAAGGTTGGAGGTTCGATCCCCGGGTCGTGTCATACCAAAAGACGTGGTACTTGTTACCTACCCTTCATGGCCCCCTGCGTTAAGGGGGTAAAACAAGGACTGGTTGTCTCGGAGTCAGTAGTATGTGTGGGGGATCCATGTTAGACTGCAGCATGGTATTTAAGTGGCCTAGCACTATAAAAACTACTTTAGTCTGGACTGGAACAAACAGACACACATGCATGCATGTGGCTATAAAAGTGAAGTAGGCTTGAACACGATGTTAAACCACATTTCACCTCCGCACACATATCCATGGTGTTGAGGCCTCTGTCACATATGACATGATAGATTCAATCATCTTACAGTGAATGTGGTAGACAAACCGGGGTTTCACTGTGTGTAAGATGATTGAATCTATCACATCACCACATATGACAAGCAGTCGAGTGCTGGTGTCACAGGTTTCTTACCCTGATAGATTGATGTTCACACTTTGCTAGTCTTGTATCACACCTTGAACCATATTTATTTTGCCTTCCACCCAGTCCTTACTGTAATGCTATAGCCCATAGGAAGCAAGCCTTTATTTTTCACAGGTTCTTAATCTCCTTTTTCAATTTAAATGGAGTTGCACGTTTCCATCAAATTGTATATTTTCAGGCTGCCATGTGATAGATTGCGTCATATTAGCTGTGAAGGCAGGGTCCATAACCACACCATCGTTTGCCAGTCAACAATAACAGAACACATTGTGTCAACTTTTCTCAAAGGCATGGATATATATTCACTCTCTACCATGATGTGACATATAGCAGAGTTGACATAATCAATCATTGTTTGCCATTGGCATACTGCGTCAAGCTACCCTGAAGGCATGACTTTGTTGACCATGATTTGCCACATGTTGGTTGGTTTGTTGTTTAACGTCGCACTCAGCAATATTCCAGCTATATGACAGCAGCCTGTGAATAAGCAAGTCTGGACCAGACAATCTAGTGATTGACATCATGAGCATCGATCCACGTAATTGGGACACAATGACATGCATCAACCAAGTCAGCGAGTCTGACCCCCTGATCCCGTTAGTTGCCTCTTACAACATGCATAGTCGCCTTTTACGGCAAGCATGGGTGGCTGAAGACCTATTCTACCCCGTATCTTCACTGGTCTGATTTTCCATACAGACTATAGAGGCTAACTCCTCACTAACTAAAAAAAACCATAATACCGAGGTTAATACTTGTATTTATCTATGCCATCACACAATCAATAAATGAATACAAAGTATTGTAGACAGTAGCTTTTCACCCTTTATATATTCCTCACAAAAAACAACACAAAGCTTGTCTAAAAAGAAACAATAAGATTAATACAATCATAGCAAAAATAGTTTGGCACAACCAGTTCTTGTACTCGCTTCCTGAGGACATATGTTGTTCCCAAAACAAGAATGATGTACTAAAATATGATCACATACACCTGGATTTCCATTCATTAAAAATCTATACACAATTACATGACAAGGCGATATAAACAATCACATGATACGTAATCTGAAAAAGATTTCTCACACCAGTTTCCACACATAACATTGAATGAGGTTAGATGATCATATTTATTTTGGTTGAAAGACACACATTTTCCAATAAAGAACATTCTGTATATTTGGGGCTGAGCCAAGAATAACCGGCAAAAAATGAAAGGGGTGTAAAAGAGAGTTGGTCTATATATTAAACCAAGTTTTAAAGTACACCACTCTATGCAAGAAAGACAAGTTCTATGGATGAACAACTTCTTTATTACAATACCATTGTAATAAAGAAGTTGTTCATCCATAGAACTTGTCTTTCTTCATCACACCAACTTCTAAATGCCACAGAAAGAAGTCACTATGCACGTAACCGATAGCAGCCTGAAACTGAATGTCTCTCATAACAGTTAGTTGCATGTATATACGATGGTGACAATTTGAAATAAGTATCCAATATGGAGATAAACACATATCTTGCCTGTGGACTAGTTGTGTATATTGTTCACTGTAGTCAAGGATGTAATACCTCTACACTGTAAATAACTCGGTAGTAGGGTAGGATCCTTAGTTGAACAACAGAACATTTGACACGTGAAGGAGCTTCATTCCCACAACAAAGTGACATACTCCCGACACGACCTGACCATGTAGTGAACTGCAAGCTATTAAACATCCAGTGTTGTAAGACCTCTTGCAAACACACCTGGAAAGACTTTTTCATTATTTGGCAAAGAATCCATGTATCTGATTGGCCAGTTGTCATCTTGTAAAAACCCATACAAAGTCATGGCCTGTATGTATCACGTCGTGTCACATCATAGCAGGGTGTACGGGATTTTACAAACTAAACATTCATGTTACAAGCCCCGTCAGCTCAAAATCCAATACACCTGTATTGACAGGTAACTCACAGTAGCAACGTTTTGGAAGGAAATAAGTAGTCCTATAAGAATATAATTTAGTCTCTTACTAGAAGACTAGTGACTACAACATAACTGTATCTTGGCATAATAAATTGTAAAGCAATGTAAATTCAGTAATACTAGTTGAGATACACACCGGTAGAGACTATAATAATGCGAACACAGTTACAACAAAACATAAAAATTTGTACTTGTCACCTTTCAAAAAAGAATTATGTTTCTTCAAAACTATTTCTGCATCCTATAAACGTAAAACAAAATATACCTGAATATATTTTAATAGTATATTATATTGTTATTATCTTGGGTTTCTGTCATAGATCTGAATGTTACATATTTACTTAAGAAAATCAGTCATGTGTTTGTTAACTTTGTCCGGAGTGTCCATCATGACCCAGTGACTAGCCTCCTCTATGTATTTGACTGTGTGGTTGTCTACGACAGCATCAGCAGCAGCGGCCAAGCCTGTCTCCAGGGCTGTGTCCTTGCAACCCCAGATGGTCAGCACTGGGCAGGAGATCTTAGGGATCCTTTTCGCAGGAAACCGGATTGTAGCTCGATAATAATTGATGGCAGCTGTGGCAGCACCTGGAGGTTGGAAACAAAAGCTTAGCATGGAGTTGAATACATACAAACAATCTGCATGAGTCGCAGTGTCACAAGCTGAAACTCCCAGGGTTGTCTCCAGGTGTCCAAGATGCTGATCTCAATACCACATCAATGCCCAAGGCAAGTCCGAGTCCCCTGTGGGGTTTCATGGTTCAAATAGGTCCCAGTAAACTATGCTTAGCATGGGGCGACTGAATGCATCTGTGGTCAGACTGTGTGACTTGGTGGATTGTGTGTTATGATGACCCGATATGAGACAATGCAATTGGACTGTGGCATTCAAAAAGAAATATGAATGAATGAATGAATGAATATGGATTAACGACGGGGACACGAGAAATGGGCTTCATTGTACCCATGTCGGGAATCGAACCCGGGTCTTCGGCACGAAGAGCGAACGCTTTAACCCTAGGCTACCCGACCGCCCCCAAAACAAAAAAGCCCCTGAACAAACGAACTTAACAAACAAATGATCAATACTGACCTACATTTCTGTTACCTGGTCAGCGATATTCACAGGCAGTTGGTCATTTGACCCACAACGACTCGAAGCTCTGGACTGATATGAAAAGAATGCGTACACTATCTACCTGTGAAGATCCCGGGTAGAATAGGTCTTCAGCAACCCATCCGTGTCGTAAAAGCCGCCTAACAGGATCGGGTGGTCAGGCTCGCTGACTTGGTTGATGCATGTCATCATATCCCAATTGCGTGGATCAATGCTCATGAAGTCAATCACTGGATTGTCTGGTCCAGACTCAATTATTTACAGGCTGCTGTCATATAGCTCTAATATTGCTGAGTGCGGCATTAAACAAGAAACAAACAAACATACACTGTTAATAGTCCAATGTCAACACATTGATGATATATATCCATAGTTGACATGAATATTGAAAACTCATCTTGATATGAGATGAACAAGAAAACAGCATTATTACTATCCCCCACCGCGGGGCAGGGTTTGTTTTGTTTGTTGTTTAACACAGCACTCAGCAATATTCCAGCTATAAGAGGGCAGTTTGTAAATAATTAAGTGACTAATGGAATGACCAATCAGAAGTAAAATTTCTCGTGTTTTACAGCACTAATTTCAAATTGGCGACTACGCTTCAAAACATATTTTGACAAATTCTCGATAACAAATTTGAAACCTAAACAAAAGTACATTCTGGAATGGCTAATAGATGGTCTAGATTGTATAGATTCAGTCGTTAAACACGTAACTATCGTTCGGAATACCCAGTGTTAATATTTTTCGTTATTGCATGATTAGAAATCACATTCCAACTGTCACTTTCATAATCTGGTAAATGATGCTCTGATTGGTCGGATGAAAGGTCATTCTGACGTGACCCCTAATGGGATGTCTTCAGATGTTTGTTTAGCAGTAGCGAGAACTAAGGTCTGATTTAAATTAGATTAGGAAATACCAAAACATCAAAAGGCACCAGATCGACAAGTGATATACAGATACAGATATTTAGGCAAAGTTTTGTAAAAAAAAATTTGTACAGTTTCCAGTTATGCTCCGACAACGAATACAACACATATTTGAGTATAAGTCCATTTCGTTACCAAGCAAACATAATTTTTTTTTACATATACCAAAACATCAATGTTCAGCGTACATTTAATACACATGCAAAGTTTCATAATAATATATTTATTTTGAATTTTGAATGGTTTCTGAGTTATGCTCTGGAAACAAAATGTGACTGATGGACAGCACCCATTCCCATATCCCCCTCCCACTTTGTGGCGGGGGATAATTAATACTGATAATCATCATAATCAGTCACCTTACCATGTGTTCTTATTCCAAATAAAAATAAGATGAAAAGACTTGTGAGTAACAAGAGTGACTTCCCTTTCTAACAATCTCTCCAATAATCTGTTGAACCTGGGACAAGCCATGTGTACAGCCTTGATATCATGTTCATAAGGACAACTAGAGTGACTTCCCTTTCTTACCATATCCCAAGCAATCTACTGAACCTGGGACAAGCCTTGTGTACAGTCTTGATATCATGTTCATAAGGACAACTAGAGTGACTTCCCCTTCTTACAATCTCCCTTGCAGTCTACAGAACCAGGGACAAAGCATGTTTCCAGCCTTGACATATAAAATAATTTTATGAAACCTACAGTTAGAGTGTTCCTCTAACTGTCAGAACTATTCCAATAGTGGTACTCCTATTATGATAGCATCATCGAGTTTTTAACCACAGCACCATAATTACCTGGTCTAGAGAAAGCATATTTGTAGGCCTCTATATCGTCAGTGCTGCATTTGCCTGTGGTGAGACCACCCTTACGCCCCGTGAAGATTCTTTCCAGAGCTTTCATGTCATTCACTCTCAGCATCAACTCAGGAAGGAATGGAACTTGGAAGAAGAAAATATACCTGAAACAGGACACGAAAGTCAAATTATCACAAATCCACAACCCTCAGCAAAAGTAAACGGTTATTATTATCCAGTACCACATCTGTACTGCATATTGCAAATTCATAACAATACAAACAGAAATGCCTGGGTAGTTGGCAAAAATATTATGGCTGCCATGCTGACCATGTTAGAACATGAAAAAACTTGGTGGAGAATTTTATTGACCACCATAGCTGTGATCATATACTGTAAATAATGAAATTAATAAGTCTCCCTTGCTCGCATTAATAAAGTGACACATTCTTACCTGGACATATTGGCATTCATTGATGCATTAGGGTCACTGAACATGTGTTAAATTTGGTCAGTTTGTTGTCACAATTTGATCAAGCAGTCACCAACTGTAAACGATAGTATCTTTGTTCTTGGTAACCTTGCCAAATATTCTTATGATCACAAGCACTGCCAACCCACACAGAGAACATGTCTAGGAATTTGTTCCAAAAAGCGTTCTTATCCCCTATGTGTCTCCTTTTGGGGATTCAGGAGCAGAATAGAATAGACCGAAGACCCGGGTTCAAAATGAAAAAAATATTGTGACATCAGGTTCACTACACATGACTGTGTCAAGTGTGGTCAGTTACACGGGTAAATCAAGAAGTTGCCAACTATGTATGATGGTGTCTTTGTTCTTGAAAACCTTGTCAAATGATTACATCAAAACACTGCCCGACGACATAGTGAAAATGTCCAGGAGTCTTTTCCACAAAGCGATCCTAGCGCTACGATTATCGCAAGTCTGTGTTAAAGTATGTTAGCTACAATCATCTTTGTGCAAAGATCACTTTGTGGAACAGGGCCCTGTACACTGACAGCAGCTTTGGTGAATACAAAGCACTGCCCATTTGGTGACACATTAATTTCAGGAATTACAGCAACAAAGGTTCAGCAACAAAAAGCCCAGCTTTTAAGGAGATGCTGAAAATGAGGTAAAACTTTACCTATCTCAAGTGAGCTGAAACTATATTCCTAATCTCATCCCAGTGTATGAGGGTAGAACCAATATCAACTGTGAAAGACCTTTCTCTCTTGCTACGGGCATGAACTTTGGGGTCCAGTCATGTTTAAGGAAGCATCCTCTGAGGTCCAATGGGTCAACAGTTACCATGGTTACCTTTAGTAGGTAAAAAGGTAAGAGGGGATGGCTGGGAGGGCACTTTAGCGTATGAGTCAGGATAAGGATAAATAATATTTTTACCCTATAAAATAAGTATTTTATCTTATCCTGATTCATTCTTATAGCTTGAATCCCACAGTTGGTGATGGGTTCCACTTGTTTGTGGTTTAGATCGAAATCTGTTCATTGAACCCTAGGAACATGATATTCTTCTTAATTTCTGTCTGACTTTCTGTAGTGCCGGTGGTGGGAACATGTATTCCTAACAGTTGAGTTCTTATCATAAATAACTTGTGTTTGAGCTGTGGGCCTAATTGGTTATGGCGTCGTTGCAATCTGGTTGCAAATATATCCACTAAGTTACTGATGTGGAGATAGCATTCATCTACAGATAAACTGCCCGGTCCCATGTGGATGTAATAAGTGTGGTCCCCTGATTGTCGAAGTCTCGACGTAACGAAATGTTGAATGTAAGCTGCATATCTAGTTGATCCAGGCTGCACACATAATTCTTTGGTCTGAATGATTGTACGAAGTATGATGATCAAGACAAGGTGGTCACGTGTGTGTATCAGAAAATTGTGCCTTGAAGGAACCTAGAGAACATTTGGAGCAAATGCCGCATCAATGTGTCTGTTTTCACCAATTCCTGAACCTCAAAAATGTAGGATGACGTGTCCCTCCCGGTCACTATGTCGACGAGTAGTTTTGGTGAAAAGGCAATGGATTCTGTCCCATAGGTGTTATATAAGTGCTCCCGTTCTTATATCGAGGAAACAATGAAGAGTGGTGCCTTGGTGTGAATCGGGGGTCTAATGAAGTTAGCAACCCATGCACATTGATGTATATCATCAGGCTTCTGATTGTCCGGTTGCACAATTATGTACAAGTAATCATGCAAACCAATTTGTAAAGGTGCACTGCATTTCTCGCATTAGGTCAGTTTGACCATAGTCCCATAGAAAATTGCCTTCTTTCTGGGGACGAGGTCCAATGCTCCACACACTGACAAATCCACTGTGAACTGTATGGTAGATAGACAAAATGATGTATCAAGTTCTGAAGCAGAATGGTGTGTATGCAGTCAGTTCCTAGTAGAATCTGTGACGTGTCCCGTGCAGAAGCAGTTTGATTTCCGTGATATTTGATGCATGTAGGTAACTGTTAACTGTCAATATTCGATGAAGCTTTGCCAATTGTACTGGTGAAGTTACAATGAACAGCCCAGTTGATTGCTATCTTGCCTTGATCGCCCATGAATGGCTGATCCTCTTGGTACAGATACGCCAAAGCGATAATGTACTGCAATCACCATAGCAGGGTTTGGATCCCATGGTGAGAATCATGAAGTTATGATTGGTGATTCCAGAATTTGGGTATCTGGTAGTACGACTACTGAGTAAAATGTCCAGGCAGTTGTAAGTGTTGTGATGATCTTTTCTGACTAAACGCGGGCATCAATCTGGAGATCGGTGACGATTACTTCATAAACGTATCTGTGCCAAACCTCATGCTGAGAATTCGATGAATTTTACCACCTATTCTCCCTGTCTAATCTATTGCTGCGTGCTGCTGCATAGCAAGTAAAAACTTGCTGGGTAACACAAATTACTAAATGAAGCTAATATCGCACTCTGCCACAAAAGGTTAGGCTGCGTCAATGTTAAACATGTAAAAGGTTGCGTGAAAGCTGGAGGCTGTCCGCAGGTTGGCTGCATGCAAGCCCTGCGCCTGTGAAAGGGCTGGTGGCTGCACGAAAATCTGCGCCCCAGTGTAGATTGCTGGCATGTACCCCTGCACGAACCCCTGAGGCTGCGCAAACCCTCTGAGGCTGCGTGAATGCTGGAGGCTGCATGAAGGCCGAGGCCGAGGCCTGCAAACCCCCTTAGGCTGCATGAAGGCTGGAGGCTGCATGAAGGTCTGCACCAGCATGAGGGGTTGTGTCTGCATTGCTGGTGTTCTCTGCTGCGTGGGCAATGGCTGTGAATAGCTCTCCTTCTGTGTCTTTGATGCAGCCTTTGTAGACCCTTTCCCAGCTGCAGCAGTCTACTTTGTGATATTCAGGTTAGCACAGACGTGTTGAGTCTTCGTTGGCATTGACTTTGATGAAGTAGGGTGAGGATCTCGATCTGAGACACGAACACCACAGATATTACATACTTTCATAGTAAAAATCAAAGTCACACGTTAACCAAATTTTGTTGAAAAAATTTGGCCAAGGGTAAGAAAATATGCTTTACATATGATAGTTGAAGATTAGAAGAATGTAATATGAGCAAAAACATCTATGAGAAAGATTTCATTTTGATAGGATGGCTCAGATTACAAAGCCAAGGAAATTTTCCCCAACCACTCAGCTGGAGTGAAAATAAGAGAGAGATAAGTAACTGGTCTTGGTGACATGCTTCCGGTGCGCTTGCGCAGTCCAGGGAAGCATTCGGGTCAGATGTTTTCTCTGTTCCTCTCGAACAATGTTCAGGATAAGAGTCAGGACAAGATAAAATGATACATATTTGAGTACCATGAGCATGATTAGCCAATGCAGAACACACAATATTTTTGTTACCAAGATTTCTTGAACTGCACCATATTCTTCTCCATGTAGCTCCGAAAGATGCCTGGATGGGGGCAGTTCATTACAATCAGTTTGTCGACCAGTTCTGGGTGCATGGCAGTGAATGTCCAGGCAATGGCGCCTCCCCAGTCATGGGACACCAGCACACAGGATCTGTAGCCTGGAGAACAGAAGCAGGTCAGATGTACTGTGTTCTCATGTCTAGACCCCATAAAACACAAGAGAGGCATCAAAACACATCTGTGTATCTGAATATTTATCATGATCATGATGATTATTTATATCTCACTTGGCATATTAATATATAAATAGTGTGTATTTTATTTGTGTATTGGCTGATAGTTTATTTAGCAGGTATACATAAATGTTCAATTTGTTTGAAACGATGGAAGGTTATTACAACCTTCTCCAGAACAATATTCCAGACATACAGCAATCCTAAAGTTTTCTGCCAAGAAACTGAACAAGTGGGGACAAGGACCCCTTCAGCATAAATACATGGAGTCATATTCCAATATCATTAAAATCAGATCTTAGTTCTTGCTAAACAAAGATCTGAGGACATACCATTACAGGTCACGTCAGAGCGACCTTTCATCCAACCAATCAGAGCGTTGATTAATAGAATGTGTTTTCTGATCATGCAACCTCGAAAACGTTAACACAGGTTTTTCTGAACGACAGTCACAGTCTCTACGACTGATTCCATCAAAATTATCGTCTATCTCTCGCTTCCATGGGATAAACATTTGAACAGATGAGGCGTTGCACAGTATGTGGAAAGCACTGCCATACCATCTCAACCATATATTAGACATTCTGGAATGTTTCTTTATTCATTTTTCAAAATTTTAATCAAGAACTGTGTCAACATATTTTTCAAGCGCTTTTCAATGGAAGTTGCCAGGTTGAAACGAGTGACGTAAAAATCGAGAAAGCTGCTTTCTTATTGGCTGATGTTGACTTCTTGTTAGTCATTTCAGTGGTCAGTCGAAGTTTGCAAAAAGGTTGTTCTGATGTGACCCATAATGGGATGTCTTCAGATCCTTGTTTGGCAGCAGTGAGAACATAGATCTGAATTTAATGAGATTGGTAATTTTAAAAACTTATTTGGCCACACTCCAAGAAATCATATAAAACTTAAAATGCCATGGTATGCAGGTTATTGATGCAGAATTGCCGTTAACAAGTAACGTTAGCGATACACAGTATTTGGGCATGGCATCTTTTTCAGATATTACGTATTGCAGCAACAACGTCCGATGTCATATACAGTTAGCCTCAACAGTTTGCTTGTGATCACTGCCGTTAGCCTGACTCAAGGTACTTGTTAATAAAATGTAGCTTTCTCACTGAATTAGGTTTCACATGAATTACACAATGTTGACATGCTGTGTTCTGAGTTATGCTGCAACTATGTCCAGTCATGAGGTGAGGTGAAATGGTGTGTAACATCATGTCCAAGAATATTGCACTTATATAGCGACATTTGTGTGTGCATGCGTGCATACGCTAGTCAGGACTGATGCTGATATATAGTGCTAGCTCACTGAGATAACATACAGCAGTTTAACACGAATACCCCACTCAGACACAGTATACTGAATCCAACCAACAACCCTTGTTTAAGCCCCTTAATGTAAAGCGCCAGACAGGGTAACAACAACTACCATCTTTTGGTATGACGCGGCCTGGGATTAAACCCCGGACCTCCCGCTCTCTGGGAGGACGCTCTACCACTAGACCACAGAGGCGGTCTGCGCAGTCATGAAACCAGGTTCGCTGAAAATTTCTACCTTTCCTCAGGTGAGCCATGCAGCACATTCAGTATATCGCTAACATTACTTGTGGTCGGCGATTCCATGATACCGAAGTCATTTGAAGCAGAAAAATCTTTGGCATTACCAGAACCAAGACTACTACCGTATATTTTTACAGATGGTGTAAACTTGATTCTGATTGGACCATTTGTGACTTTCAGCCAATGAAAGGAAACTGAGATCCATAAGGCAACGAAAATCATGATGTTTATATTCAATAATAGGAACAGCTGTCCTGTGATGTAAACTGTTTTTGAGAAAATAAGTGACTCCCATCTACATGAATGCTACATGAATGCACCCTTGTCCCACTGAGAGTAAATATCATGCACCAATGAATACTGTAAACAGCTTTATTTCTGCGCCGTTAAAATATTGCGAATACCACACCAAAGACAATACTGCGACGAGATATTTTTGCGAGTTGCCGTGTTGAGATGACACCTCGATTACCAAACAATAGACAGCTTCTCTCCGAAGCTAGTTAATCTGAGTTGGCCGGAAAGTTGACCAGTGTCATGAAACCGATTCACGCAAGATGGCTTGTTTCCTGTGTGGACGCAATCAAGCAAGGTTGGGAGAAGGCAGGATTACTGTGAGGCAACAGTGACACTAATTGGTCTGTTTACACTGTCATTTGTGATGTATTGTGTGACCATTCTGCATTCATTTGTGTTTTTAACTTATTGACTAAACTTGTGGTTCTGGTTGATGATTTCAACATTTGATGACGTGTTACAATGAACAAAGTATGTATGTATTATTTATACTTATTTTTGCGTTTTTAATTTTTGCGATTGAGTCTCGTTCGCAAAACTCGCAATAATAAAACGGTCGCAAAAAATTCCCTGTTTACAGTATAATATTGTGAGAATGCTGTGAGGCCGCTGCATGGCCAGAACACTGCATTATAAACTAGATCCAAGAATTCTATGACATAGACAAAATATTGAACATATGCTTCATTCTCTTCTAGAATTGATTTGTTTACAAAGCTTCCAAATTTAAATGTTACCTAGAGCAGGGATGAGTTGTTTAAGATCGGCCACCATCTTGGACATCTGGTAATTGGCAACACCGGAAGGCTTGTCAGATTCACCATATCCTCTCAAATCAATGGCCACAACCCTGTGGGAAAATAACACAGGTCTTCAAACTTGAGATGTGATTAAAATGGAGGAGAAAGAAATGTCAAGCAACAGAAAGTGATCTTATCACCTTTGCAGAATCAGTAACTTTGTGACAGTGCATGTATCTTTCTGGCAAGACTGGAAATTAGAGCTGTTCACATTTTGATAGTTGGTTACTATCTGATGGTGTAGATAACTTTTTGAAAGGTGGTAACATTTTGATAGTTGGTTACTATCTGATGGCGTGGGTACCCTTCTGAAAGGTGGTTACATTTTGATAGTTGGTTACTATCTGATGGCGTGGGTAACTTTCTGAAAGGTGGTTACAATTTGATAGCTGGTTATCATCTGATGGCGTGGGTAACTTTCTGAAAGGTGGTTATGTTTTGATAGTTGGTTACTATCTGATGGCGTGGGTAACTTTCTGAAAGGTTGTTATGTTTTGATAGTTGGTTACTATCTGATGGTGTGGGTAACTTTCTGAAAGGTTGTTATGTTTTGATAGTTGGTTACTATCGGAGGGCATGGGTAACTTTCTGAAAGGTGGTAATGTTTTGTGAGTCAGCTACTTCCTGATGGGGTGCTCTTGAAGAGCAGGTAACTGTGGATACTGTGGACTACTCTCTGTTAACTTTCTGGTGGGAGAAGGTAAGGTTGTGTTAAGGCCGGTTACTTTCTGGTGGGAGGAGGTGATGTTGTGATGAGGCCGGTTACTTTCTGGTGGGAGGAGTTGATGTTGTGATAGGGCTGGTTACTTTCTGGTGGGAGGAGATGATGTTGTGATGAGGCTGGTTACTTTCTGGTGAGAGGAGATGATGTTGTGATAAGGCCGGTTACTTTCTGGTGAGAGGAGATGATGTTGTGATGGTGCTGGTTACTTTCTGGTGGGAGAAGGTAAGGTTGTGATGGGGCCGGTTACTTTCTGGTGGGAGAAGGCGATGTTGTGATAAGGCCGGTTACTTTCTGGTGAGAGGAGATGATGTTGTGATGAGGCCGGTTACTTTCTGGTGGGAGAAGGTAAGGTTGTGATAAGGCTGGTTACTTTCTGGTGAGAGGAGATGATGTTGTGATGAGGCCGGTTACTTCCTGGTGAGAGGAGATGATGTTGTGATGAGGCCGGTTACTTCCTGGTGAGAGGAGATGATGTTGTGATGAGGCCGGTTACTTTCTGGTGGGAGAAGGCGATGTTGTGATTGGGCCGGTTACTTTCTGGTGGGAGGAGATGATGTTGTGATAGGGCCGGTTACTTTCTGGTGGGAGAAGGTAACGTTGTGATAAGGCCGGTTACTTTCTGGTGGGAGGAGATGATGTTGTGATAAGGCTGGTTACTTTTTGGTGAGAGGAGATGATGTTGTGATGGTGCTGGTTACTTTCTGGTGGGAGAAGGTAAGGTTGTGATAGGACTGGTTACCTTCTGGCGGGATAAGGCGATGTTGTGATAAGGCCGGTTACTTTCTGGTGAGAGGAGATGTTGTTGTGATGAGGCTGGTTACTTTCTGGTGGGAGAAGGTAAGGTTGTGATGGGGCTGGTTACTTTCTGGTGAGAGGAGATGATGTTGTGATGGGGCTGGTTACTTTCTGGTGGGAGGAGATGATGTTGTGATAGGGCCGGTTACTTTCTGGTGGGAGAAGGTAACGTTGTGATAAGGCCGGTTACTTTCTGGTGGGAGGAGATGATGTTGTGATAAGGCTGGTTACTTTCTGGTGGGAGGAGATGATGTTGTGATGGTGCTGGTTACTTTCTGGTGGGAGAAGGTAAGGTTGTGATAGGACTGGTTACCTTCTGGCGGGATAAGGCGATGTTGTGATAAGGCCGGTTACTTTCTGGTGAGAGGAGATGTTGTTGTGATGAGGCTGGTTACTTTCTGGTGGGAGAAGGTAAGGTTGTGATGGGGCTGGTTACTTTCTGGTGAGAGGAGATGATGTTGTGATGGGGCTGGTTACTTTCTGGTGGGAGGAGATGATGTTGTGATAGGGCTGGTTACTTTCTGGTGGGAGAAGGTAACGTTGTGATAAGGCCGGTTACTTTCTGGTGGGAGGAGATGATGTTGTGATAAGGCTGGTTACTTTCTGGTGGGAGGAGATGATGTTGTGATAAGGCTGGTTACTTTTTGGTGAGAGGAGATGATGTTGTGATAAGGCTGGTTACTTTCTGGTGGGAGGAGATGATGTTGTGATAGGGCTGGTTACTTTCTGGTGGGAGGAGATGATGTTGTGATGGGGCTGGTTACTTTCTGGTGGGAGGAGATGATGTTGTGATAGGGCTGGTTACTTTCTGGTGGGAGAAGGCGATGTTGTGATAAGGCCGGTTACTTTCTGGTGGGAGGAGATGATGTTGTGATGAGGCTGGTTACTTTCTGGTGGGAGAAGGTAAGGTTGTGATAAGGCTGGTTACTTTCTGGCGGGAGAAGGTAAGGTTGTGATAAGGCTGGTTACTTTCTGGTGGGAGGAGATGATGTTGTGATGAGGCTGGTTACTTTCTGGTGGGAGATGGCAATGTCGTGATAAGGATTGAGAAAAACAGGTCTTTAATCCCAGAGTGCTGCACATCTTGAACGTTTACAGCTATGGTGAAATCCAATAGCAAGGGTACTGTGCTGACAAACATAGAAACATAATCAGAGCAAGTCTGAGATTTGAACACATGAAGATAGGTTTCTGGTAAGAGACTCTGATCACCTGTAATCCTTCTTGAACTCTCGCAGCTGGTATCGCCATGAGTACCAGAACTCTGGGAACCCATGCACGAACAGCATCAGGGGCTTGCTCTCATCGCCCTGGGCAACGTAGTGGATTCTTACATCCTGAAGTTAGAAAAGCCTGGTAAACATGGTGCAGCATTTGCAGCAGCATAAATTTGATTCCAAACAAAATGTGTCACAAACATTAATCTATTTATCTTTATTCCTTAACTATAAAATGTTTCATGTTCTTCTGACTTTCATATATCCTATCAGACATTAACTTGTGTCATGTCATTCATAAAAGTTTATAACAATTGTATTTACAGAATAAACATAATTAACATGACTAATAACTAAAAACAGCGTGGGTCATCTCCTTCCTAAACTTTCAACCCATGAAGATCAAGGTCAGAATTGATTGCCGTAAATGGTGACTACCAGGTATGCTTGTCGTAAGAGGCGAATAACAGGATTTGGTTGTCAGGCTCGCTGACTTGGTTGATGCATGTCATTGGATCCCAATTGCATGGATCGATGCTTGAGATACCAATCATTGGATTGTCCGGTCAAGACTGGATTACTTACAGACCATCGTCATATAGCTGGAACATTGTTGAGTGCAGCGTTAAACAACAAACAAACAAATCATAAATTTTTATCATCACAATTGCACATTTTAAGTGTGCAAAATTAATTAAATTTGAAACTGTGCATTGTGAGGTTACACATGACAGATCCAGGGCAATCAAATTGACAGGTAACACACCATACATGCCACAGCCACAATATTGAAACCACAGGGCCACGGATAGCCATACTATACTGACTGTACTGATTACATTAAAAAAAGAGCTCTCTTTTTTTAATGTAATCAGTACAGTCAGTATAGTATGGCTATCCGTGGCCTTGTGGTTGAAACCACATAACCTCCATTCTATGACCAAATCAAACGCGAACTGTGATGTCAGCGAAGACGAAGAATTAAGTAGCATGGGCTGAGATCAACTTTTTGAGTAGTGGTACTCTGGTCTAGTCTGAAGTTATGTCTATCATATCTGTACTTGTTAATACTTGGGGTCTATCATTTATTGAAACATTTCATTCTTCTATTTAATTATTATGTATCTTACCAGCTTCTCAACAATGACCAATATGTGGATATTACTATCATAAACTTAAAAGCTACCATGTGATAAATAAATAATCACAGTTGACAGAATGTTTGAATATAAAGTTATTGCCCGTTGTGTTAGGTTTGTTTACATATTGTGCGCACCTATGTGCCGCGCTATTACGCCATATGTCACGTGCCCCAGCATCGGGAGTGACGTCATGACTATGTACCTGTGGTCATTTACAAATAAATCATCATCTAGTCCAGACGTCGGTTTGCTTGATGTTCCTTCCAGTTTAGGTGCGGGTTGTACAAGTACCTGAGCATGATATACAGTCTAACAAATACACTACATGGCCCACAGGGTTAGAAATAACCGAGTTCATAACAATCGTATGTGCGCTGGTTCAAATATCACTTCACGTGCAGCAGTCTAGTGTTTACGTCATCCAGAAGGCATGGCTGACGTCATCCAAATCTTATTGCGACGTAGGATTGGAATGATGTCACACTACAAATGTCATAGCTGAAAGTTGTTGACATTATTTGACAACTGAGTTTTTTCAAACACTGTGATTGTGATCAGTGCATTTTTCTAAAGGGAAACTAGCTGATGTACATGATGTAGCTTAGAAGGACTAAGAAATTATGGGTAATAAAGAAATGTTAACGCTCACATGTGTGTCACACTGACTTTATGAAACTCGTATGAGAATTGATGTATTAACCTCACTCTCACTCGCTTATTGTTTTTTTAATTATTTATAAACACCACACTGAAATTGCATATGATAATCATGATTATGTTCATAATAATTTAGATTACCAAAATAAAATTTATATTGTTTATTAATATATAGTGATTAACGCCTATAAAACATGTAGAAATGATTTCCAAATGACTCAGCACAAGTGACCGTCACTGCTTTAGTTCAGTCCAAAGTCCACAAACCACCAGTATTCATGCTGGTGATAAGTATGTCACGACTGCACTCGCTTGTAAAGAATATGTCATGCGATTGTGACCAATGTTGATCCACGTTATACAAGTTAATGTCCTGAAATCAGAACTGACATAGAGGCGTAACAGAAATCTGGCACATCTGCATAATTCAGCACAAATAATTTGCAAAGAATAATTCAAATGTTCCGCGTTGACAAAAGGTATGTTTGTTTGATTCACTCGGTCACTTACTTACCTCCAAGTGAAGATAGCCATGCGTCCCCAAGTCCGGGTCGTTTAGAACTGATGGCATCACATCTCGTTTCTTGCGTGAGAAAAATGCGATAGGGTGTTTCACAAACCCCAAAGATAAATTGAACAAAACGAATGTTGAATAAAAACAGCCCAATCCGAAAGAAATACACCTGAGCAAAAGGTCCTTAATCGCCATACTTCCTGGTTGGGAAAGTCAAAAGTGCTCACGGGAATGAAGAGAAACGAAGTTAGTTCGACCCTGTTTTATATATGCGGCAATGCGCATGAATGAGCGGACTTTAACCCTTGTGGTTAACTGTATATCATTGATAACACTGTAGATAGTAGTATATGAATGTAGTGATTTCATGGATACATAGCTACATTGTTACGCGAACAATGTCCAATTGGAACCACGGAAAGAAAAGATAGGTCATAATATATCGGTTTGGTCCATTTCAATGTTTTTCGCAGCCTGTGATTCCGTGTATTCAACTTTTTATTAATTTTCATGTATACCTTGATATTTAATAAAACATATTCACTTGTCAGCTGTGACAACCAACGGCCTACCTTAATGCAAGAAATTAGTAACCTATGAGGCGCCGTTTTACAAGTCATTCCCTTTTGTATAATATCAATAATTTATTCATTGATATTAAAATTGGGAATATATATCTGTGTATCTATCGATATCACAAATTCACCTTTAAGATATTAATAAATCCGATGTATTGATATAAAAAATGAATTATTGATATCACTAAAGTTTATAGATATCACAGATTCGAAATGCATTGATATAAAAAAATCGAATATGTGATATCAATAATTTACTTCTAGGTTCATGAAGATAATGAATTCTTCCTGAAAGTCATACTGTAGTAAATAATTAAGTTACTTAAAAAGTGTCTACAGTATTGTCTTTCTCGCTTTTCTTGCATAAAGTACATTTGATATACTAATTTTGGAAGGGGAATTATTAAAAAATAGATTTAATGAATTTAAGCTGTTAAATCAAACGTGATATGGCAGTCTGATAATAAGTTTAAAATTACCCGCACCACTTGTCTGCAATCAATAAATCATTTTGTGATAGATGTATCTAAAACTTGAATTTGTGATCTCAATAAATCATTTTGTGATACCTTAAAATCGAATTTGTTATATAAATAAATCATTTTAAAATCTAATAGTCGAATTTGTGATATCAACAAATCATCTAAAAATCGAATTATCTCTGAAAGATCACATAATCTGTAGCCTAGAAAATGTAATTGAAACGTAGTTTGAATAGAATGAAAGATACCGTCACACAGAAATATCTCTTCATCTTTGCCATAATATACAACAGGGTATTCTTTTATAAGACAAGGATACTCTCTTGTTAATTTTACTATGCTTGTGAAACGTAAACTGCCACGTGATGTTTTCAAGATGTTTAAATAAAGCCGGTTACAAACATATTAAAGCAGCTGAAAATAATCGTTTCTCAGTCAACCATGACATGACAGATTGTGTTATCTCTTCTGAAAGGCGTGGTCTCACGTCATATCAACCATTGTTTCTCAGTCACAGGAGGCAGTAGGGAGAACAAAAGATCTTGTGGAGAAATCCATGCGCGAGGGCCGTGTGCTGAGCTGACAAACATAGAAACATAATCAGGGATTCGAGCCTGGGATTCGAACACACTATTTAGATTTGTGTTAATGCCTAAGTTAAACACCTCGGACTTTTCGGACTCACGCAGCTGGTATCGCCATGAGTACCATAACTCTTGGTGAGGTGAGGTGAAATGGGGTTTAACGTCGCGTCCAAGATTATTGCACTTATATAGCGACGGTATGTACGTGTGTGTGTTTGTGTGGCTGCTTGTACTAGTCCGAACTGATGCCGATTTATAGAGTTAGCTCACTGATATACCATGCCGCAGTTTAACATGGATACCCCACTCAGACACAGTATACTGACTCCGAGCCGACCAGTCCTTGTTTTAGCCCCTTAATGCCGAGTGCCAGACAGGGTAATTACAAGTGCCATATTTTAATGTCTCTTGGTATGACGCGGCCGGGGATCGAACCCCGGACCTTCCGCTCTCCGGGCGGAAGCTCTACCACTAGACCACGGAGGCGGTCCCAGAACCCATGCACAAATAGCATCAGCAGCTGTGGATTTGTACCTGAAACATGATGCAGTATTTACAGCAGTATACAAACCAAATGAAACTTATTGTAAAAAAAACTTCTTTCCAGGCGCTGGGCATTAAAGGAAAGAAAGCAAGGACAGCTCGGAGTTAGTATAATGTTTCTGAAATATCTCGTATCTATTTCTGGCTTTATCTCGTTATATAAGCATATAAGTGCAATTATCTTGAAAGCGACGTTAACCCCGTTTTCACCTCACCTCATATATCCTGTCAAAGACTTTAACATGTGGCATTTGATAACAAATGTAATTACATATGTCAAATATCACGATTAACCATCATCACAATTGTACATTTGTATACGTACAATATTATAGGAGATACAATTAGATTTGAAAACGCACAGGGTGAGGTTACACATGATAGAATTAGAGCCATCAAATCTACATAGCTCCACATTGAAAACACAGAACCTGGTACATTTTTCTCCATTCTACCATGAAAATATCAAACCCAAACTTTGATGTCAGCGAAGGCAATGAGTACAGCATGGTAGTGGCTATAAAAAGGCAAGCACAAGCCAATAATGTGTCATTCAATTGTCAACATTTTTCAAGTTCGAAAACTTAGCGCTGCCGATCGGAACAGCGCCATAGGACGTATCCAAAAAGGGGAATCGCAGTCTTCTGTTGCACGCCACTTCAGCGTTGTCCACAGCACCATTTGCCGCCTTTGTGACCGATACACACAGATCAATTCCACGGCAGACCGTCCGAGAACCGGCCGACCAAGAGTTACCACCCCTGCACAGGATCGCTACATTCGACTGTTCCACCAATGTCATCGCAATGCCACAGCTACGGAAACTGTAGGACGCATCCCTGGTTTGAGGAGGATATCGGACCAGACTGTCAGGAACCATCTTCGCGAGGATGGAATCCGACCCAGAAGACCAGTTATCGTCCCTGTTTTGCAACAGATCCAGCGACAGCGGCGCTTGCGTTCGTGCCATACCTTACAGCCTTGGAATTTGAGAAACTGGAGACGAGTGTGGTTTAGCGATGAATCACGATTTCTTTTTTACCGGCGAGTTGGAAGACAACGTGTTAATCGTCGTCGAAATGAGCGTTTTGCCCCACATTACGTGAATTCGACAATTTCAGTGGCGGTAGTGTCATGGTGTGTGGGGCCATATCCAACACTACGAGATCTGATTTGGTTGTGGTTCAGGGAAATTTGACAGCAAATCGCTACATGAATCAAATTCTTCAACCTCACCTTCTTCCAATCAATGACTGCCAGATGGAGCTGCCAGGGGAATACCAACATCAACGTCTTGCCCTGGCCGTCGAGATCTCCACCCAATCGAACACTTCTGGAATTAACTCGATCGACGTGTACGTCAACGTCACAACACGCCACAGACACTCCCACAACTGCCCAACGCGTTACAAGCAAAATGGCGCAGAATTCCACAGGATAGAATTCGTACACTTATCCACTCAGTGCCGAGGGAATGGAGAGCCGTGATTGCTGCCCGAGGCGGTCACAGGAGATACTGAGCTCAGCGCAACCTTGTGGCCTTATGTGACATGACAATGAAAGTTTTCAAAGCCTTTGTACAACGACAACATGTGATTATCGAGCTCCAAAATTTCATATTTGTATCTATGATATTAAATTAAATATATCGAAAGTTGGATAATCTACTCCCGATAGACGCTACTGATTTTTATGAAACTTTAGAGGTACATTAACAGAACATTGAGTGGACAACCCCGAAATGAAGTAAGTATGTTTTACGTGTACCTTTCTTCCTGAGCTTATCTGGTTGTTCCTTTTTAGCTCTGTATTGTTCAATTCCACTGCTCATTTTGGGAGACGACTACACTGCACGATTACCCAGCATGCAAACTGACATTTACATATTGTGTTTGTATTATTCGTGGGTTTTAGCAGTTGCCTAAGAATCATGATGGTATAAAGTCATGATATATTTCAGGATTCGAGAACAAATACGTTTGAAACCGAGAGAGAGTATAATAAACAAATCATTAACCAACCATCATCACAACATCCATCGCCGCGTCTACTTAAGACCTTGAACTTCATTTTGCAAAGAAGAGTAGCCCCCCATTCACTAACTGAATCATCTCACTCAACGCTTCACTCAGCAATATTTGAATTATATCACAGAGGCCTGAAACAAAGTAAGTTGGGACCAGACAAACCGGAAGTTGAAAATAGATATGTCAAGGTACGATAACATGCAATCATCCACGTCACCAAGCCTTACTACCCGATACATTTGAGCAGATGAGTGCTGGTGACTTCACTTCTTGTTCACTTTCAACCGCAGGTTGCCTGCCAACTGCAATGTGATAGATTGTATCATCTACCTCTGTGGGCAGGGGCCACAATCATGCCATCGTCTGGAAAGTATGGATCGATCTTCACACAATCAATCATTGTTTGTGAGTTTGCCATGAAAAGACAAGACAAGTTTGCCATGACAAGGGAGATGGTTCTATGTATATACATCTTCTTTGTTATAATGAATGCGGCGTTCCATTAATGGTGCTTTTGAGATTTGCAAGCATTCCTTTTCACGCACCGCACACAACTACAACACCATGTCTTCACCTCGCGTTTCATGCTCATCCAAACGAATCTGGCTCTTATTTTCTCACGTGTTCGTTAATGAACTAAATGCCTCGATCTTGGGTTGTCATGGTCCAATTTCATTACTTCTTTCCCCAAACATTCTGGGACAATTCTCAATATCTTGGTACCAGCCCTGTCCCCACCTGATTCCCATCTGTTACACCTATGGAAGAACTTCTATTAAGTCCCACTCAGACCAGAGTCCTGTCATTTCTCTAATGCATTGTCAATGTCTTTCCAGTCTGACTGATGTCTTTTATTCACCCACCTCCATACTCCTCTCAAGACTTTGTCTTTCTGTTGCTCCTCTATCCAATTCATTTCCATTGTCCATCCATTGCAATTCCACTCAGTGCGAAGTTGACATCAGTATTGTTTTCAGGGAAGACTTTAAGGCACTGTGAACAAGGCTTTCTTGACAGCCTGTTGCCATTTCCACATGATTTGATCTGTGTTCAGTTCGAAAATCTGGTAAAGGATATATCCATCTTGCAACTTGACCCTCCTGATCCCTGAATGTATATTACAAATTCATAGAACCATGGTCAGTTCTTTTCAGACAGTGACTTATAATGTTTGAAATGTTTATGGATGTGTTCGACGGAAAGTAGTTCTTTTCTTGTCGTGCAGTATCTTTTCCATGTTTTGCTCAGAACTCTGCTAGCATATGCAATACCAGTTTCTTTACCATCTTGAATTTGATTCAAAACTCCATTTACATCTATATTGTTTGTATCTGTGTCAAGACGAAATTCCTTATCAAATTAGGGGTATAATCAGATTGGAGCTTCAGTTAGTAATTGTCCAAACAAATTCCCCCAAATTGTTTGAAGGTTTGCATAAGGTGATGCAGTGGAGGTAGAATTCTTCACAAATCGACAATAATATGAGCACATTCTCAGAAAAGATTTCAATTCAATTATATTTGATAGGGCTTGCCATTTTCGAATACCTTCAGTCTTTGCAGGAGCCATTGAACCACCTTGAGCAGAAACAACATGTCCAAGATAATTCACCTCTTTTCAAAGAGTTGACATTTCTTTGGTTTACACTTCTACCCTGCCTTCCTTTATCAATTCAGTACTTGTGAGAGAGCAGGCATGCTCGTGCACACTCTGAACCAGACTCTGAACCTGTTTACGTATTGTCTAACATTATACGTGAATACACTCATGGACACAACAAGTCACACGCCAACACTGATACCTGGACAATGGGCAGTCAGAGGCTTATTAACTTGTTTACCGAGCAACAGCTTCTACACTGACTACTTGTTGTATAGGAACGATGGTTGCTCGGTAAAATATAACTACACTGCTTATTGGCTATGTTCAAGTAGTTTCTATACTACTGGAAATATTTCTACACGGAACTATACTAAGAAACGTATAGTGTTTTCTACATGAGGTTCGGACACATGACCTTGGTTAGTCAGGGTATAACTCATTGGGCAGTGCATGTCTAGGGTAGATACCGACCCAGCAGGGAGAAGTTGATTTATTTTCTCCCGCAGAATGGTCGTTTGAAACACTGCCCGCTGTACTAGAATTTTGGCTTGTCATGTCATGTCTTTGTGATATCTTCAACAGACGTCTTCGTCGCCGGAAGTGAAATGGCCTTCTGTCATACCTGTATGTGTGGATATCACAATGTCATAACGTTTAATGTGACGCTACGTCCGTGTCTGGTCCTTGTTCGCACTTGGAGTTACCACACTGAGAGTCCGACGACAATCTCAACATGGATCTTAAATGGTAGTCTCATAACTATCAGACCGGTGACGCTTTCTAACCTACAGCAAAATATGGTACCTTTTTCATGGCACATAACAACTGAAAGTGATGAACCGATACCATTTTGAATCATCACAGGACTAACCAGTTTACGATGTTTGGCACTTCAGTATGACACACACAGGTAAAGATAATGCTGCACCGTAATCAAAAAAGAAAGTACAGTCTTGTACTGATCACTTTCCAAAAATGATAACAAAAATTATTCTTCAAGAAATAAACACAAAAATATGATGTTTATCCATATTAGTTTAATAGTTATCAACAGGAAAGTTACAACATGCTGCATTTATCTTTGTCACTCTGACATCACAACAATAAATGTCACTTTGAACAAGTAGCACAACACTGTGGTTGGTAGGACTTTAATCTATGCCAGAGATCCCCATGCATGGCAGTATGAACAATTTTATTGTTATGACATCATGACGTCAAAGTCAATACCGCCACGTCATGTTGAGAAAAGTTGATGTGATGGCCAGGGATGCCATCTGTTTTCTTCTTAAGGTTCTGTCCCAGTCCAACAAAGCAAATCTAGTTTCATTACTCAACATGATTCTGACAATGTCGGTAAGACCTCCACAAAAGTTACAACACATCTGAGAATCCACCACTCATTTGATACTGATCTCCTTCTTATGATATTTACTTTATGATATAATTTATTGATAATCTCTGATGTGTTCTTACCATGGATCTGAGCCTTACATATTTACTTAAGAAATTCGGTCATGTGTTTGTTAACTTGGTCCGGAGTGTCCATCATCACCCAGTGACTGGCCTCCTCTATGTATTTGACTGTGTAATTATCTGCAACAGTATTACCAGCCGCCCCCAAGGCCGTCTCCAGGAACGCGTCCTTGCAGCCCCAGATGGTCAGGACAGGACAAGAGATCTTTGGGGTTTTACTCGGAGGGAACCGGGTTAAAGCTCGATAATAATTGATAGAAGCTGTTGCAACACCTGGAGGCAGGAAAAAATGGGTAAACATGAAAAATACAGCGTTACATATATACATAAAATCGATCTGCATGAGTTGCAGTGCCACAAGCTAAGACTTCCAGTGTTTCCATATGACCAAGAAGGTTACTGATCTCAAACGACTAATCCCTGCTCCAGGCAATACTAAAATACTAATCCCCCTGTGAGAATCCCAAGGGCTGAATCGGTGACTAGCAACTTGTGCTTGCAGCATGAGGCGGCTAAAGGGACCGGGTGGTTAGGCTAGGTGACTTCATGACTTTTGTGCCATCATGATTGGAAGGTGCGAGACGTTGTTCATAATTACAATCACTGGTTTGGTTTTTCCAGACTTGATTAATTACAGCCTGCACAAAAACAATATCTTAGTGTTGCTTTATAAACCAAACATCCTAAGGATATATTGGCCGCTGACCCCTGAAAGAACAAACAATCCTATTTCACGGATCAATTTTGATGCCATAATTCTGTTACAGGTAATGTGTCATTTGACCCATGAGTACCCTCAACTACTCGTAGCTTTTGACTGGCCATTGTCTAATATCAATATATCCATGTAAAGTTTAAATATAAATTGTTAACATTAATATTGACAATTCATCTCGCTATAATGACTAAATACTGAAAACAACATAATCATCTACTACACCACACGTTCATAGCCACAACAGAGGTGACTTCACTCTTTAACAACCTCTCAAGCAATTCATTGAACCAGGGACATGGCTCATATGGTGACTATCCGTTTTGCAGATACCCCGACCAAGTTAGCATCAACCGCTAGCATAATAAACAAACAAAAGACAAGGTTAAATGCACTGCAATGTACTCCCTTCCTACCTCTTCATTGAAATGGTATCGGCCACAGATACCCCACTTTGTTGCCATTAGTTAAAAGAAATACAATAAAGAAACTTGAATTTCTCCATAATTCAGGGCAGGCACTGAAAGTTCGATTCATGTAAATGGTGTCGGCTGACTGAAGCAATCTCATCATGTTCAGTTGTTCAAGAAGTGACAAACGCAACCACTGAACGCCAGCCATGGCTTTTGATGTGCAAGGATCTGACCATATCATTAAGAAGCAAATATTGCAATAACAACTCCACTAAACAGAAAGAGTTAACTAACTTACTGTCAATTACTGCTCGAATCATTATAAACAAGCTTACTTTAATCATATTTTCATATCAGATGTGTGTTGTGATAAAGAGCTTGTTTACGAGCCATTACTGGGCTTCTAATCAGCAAACACATACACGGGTATGTTTGAGGTAGGGTGGCCTTTCACTTAGAAATGATGACAATCCATTTGATCGAGGCATTTATGGCACAAGTCTCATTCTTCTACATTGTAACAAACAATTGTAAAATATATAATCTGTATTCTGGAAGATTCCATTCCATTGTGAGGTACACCTGTCAGACTGCAAAATGTGGTGTCTGCACAATGGGGTAGAACTGCCACATGTTGGGCCTTGACACCAAGTAGAATAACGATAACTGTAGTGACATTACTCACCAACAACCGCCCTAGCAATGTATTGAACCCGGGACATGCACACTAATGTAGTGAAACCTACAGCATGGGTAGGTCCAAGTCCTCCTCTAACTGTCACAACACAATTCAAATAGTTGTACTCGATTACTATTATCATAGTTGTACTCCAATTACTATTATCATATTTGTAACCACTGCAATTACCTGGTCTGGAGAAAGCATATTTGTAGGCCTCAATCTCGTCTATCTCTGTAGTGACCCCATACTGACGCCCCGTCAAGATTCCTTCTAGAGCCCACATGTCATTGACTCTCAGTGACAACTCAGGAAGAAATGGAACTTGGAAGAAGAACACGTACCTGATACAGAACAAGAAAGTCAAATATTTACAAAATCACATTCCTCCTCAAAATAAACCAATTATTATTTACCCTTACCCAATTACTGGATACACAAATTCATAACGATACATGAAGAAATCCCTGTGTACTAGTATTGGACAAAAATATCATTTTCAATATGACTCCCAGGGTGGCCATGTTCAAACTGGAAAAGACGTCTTTGACAGTTTTATTGAGATAGGATCATATATCTTTAATCACGAAATTAATGTGTCTCCCTTGCTGGCGTTAATTAAGTGGCCTCGAATTTACCGGTGATCAACTTTTACAAAATGGTGTGTCCACTGTCATCAGTATGCGGATTTGTCCATGGGGACTTTCGTTTATTCAGTGATCGTATATATATATATATATATATATATATATATATATATATATATATATATAAAAATATGCCATGTAAGACGGAAATACACATCAGCTCGAAATTATTATAAAGACCTATGAATGGAGAAAATCGATGGTGGATTTAATATGTTTGTTGATAAATTTAAAGTAGCCTTCTGTGAACACGACAGTGAACAGTTCTGTTCCATGCTTTCGTGTACACCAGCCCATAAAACGAACTCAATCACAGCCAAGGACCGGATATGTCACTTTGAGACTATATTTGGAGGCATGGGTGATATTGATGACTATATTGATTTCCATACAACTATCGACGACTTTGTAAATTATTATCCGATGAACTTATTAATAATTCGGTTGATGAATATTCATTTCTGGATTCTGATATAACTGAATCTGAACTCTTGGAAGTCATCCCTGATATGACATCTTGAAAAGCACCTTGATATTGTGGTCTGGCAATCGAATTTTCAAATAATATACCACAACCCTGTATCGAAATGTTATTAAAATTATATAATGTTGTCTTGCGGACGGGAATTTATCCCGACCAGTGGACATATGGTGTTATCTTGACTATTTATAAGAAAGGACGATCCAAGGATCCAGGAAACTATAGACCTATCACATTACTGGAAGTTGTAGGGAAATTATTTGCAAAACTTATCTGATCTAGATTGACATCTGATCATGCAACATGAAGTTCGCTTGTTGCATATTGGGAAGGACGTGTGGCCGAATAATCTCATGCGTGTAACGTTGTGCCGTTAAAATCCCCAGCACCAAGCCTGTTCTACCATTGTAAGAGATGGCTTCCCGCATCATCACATCATGACAATACCATCACCGGCGCGAATACCTGGTATTGTTGTAATTGTAGAGGTGGCCGTGGTGGTTCTTTTACGCAAGTGACGTAGCCTTATGTATCTGCCCTGTGCTCTCGTAGCGATACGTAGTCGACCGTATCTGGGAAGGTCCCGTGTTTCCACTGTGTCTGATAACGGTTCCACGGTCTTGCAATGGTGCTTTGTGCTATGTGAGAAGGCTGGCTGCAACTGAAGATGATGCTACTGTTTGCAGTCGGCCGACGGCGTTGTTGCGTTTGGCTTCCGTCAGTCGTGACATGTTTTCGCTCTTTACTTGCTTTAAGATTGTGATGGCATGCATTCTAAAATCCAACGTTTTATAGCCCAACAAGTGATGTTGCATGTGCATTTCATGTTTGTGTGTCTCGGCGCCAGGCTCTCACGTGGTTGTGTTTTTGAGACTTTTTCATCAGATTTCTGCAATGCCTCATTCTTTCCACCACAAATCAACCCAATCCATGCAGAGCTGACCAATTCAATTGTGGTATTAACTTTGTATGGATGTCGGCAACACTATCAGATATTAAGTTTTATCATCCAAAACTTGCTCCCACAGGAGATATCGCTTGGATGAGATCAAGCGATATCTACACTGTAGATATCGCTGCAATGAAATTACGTCAAAATGCTTTTCAATGGATACCATGACATCACACAACAGTTACCATGGCTACAATTAGTAGGTAAAAGATGCATATTCGTGTATCGTGTACCTTTAGTGTGATTAGCAAATGGAGAATAGACTATATTTTTGTTACCAAGATTTCTTGAACTGTGCCAAACTCTTCTCCATGTAGCTCCTAAAGCCGTCTAGAGGGGGACAGTTCATCATAATCAGTTTGTCGACCAGTTCTGCGTGCATGGCAGTGAATGTCCAGGCAATGGCGCCTCCCCAGTCATGGGCTACCAGCACACAGGATCTGTAGCCTGGAGGACAGAAGCAGATCAGATGTACTGTACACAAGAGATAAATCAAAATAAATCTGTGTATCTGAATTTTTATCATGGTTATCACACTTAATTATATTTCATTTCGCAAATCTATACCGATACACGGACATAACTTTCAAAATTAGTTTCTTGTATTAGTTGTATGATATTAAAGAACGAATTGGGAACACATTACAACCAGTAGTGAAGTATGCCAGAGGGTGTTCAATCAATCAATCTTTATTTCAAGTACTGAAAAGGCCATAGACCTATAGTACATATATACATACAGTAGCAATGGGTGCAATAGGAATTACATATATCGTAACAAAATATCACATCTATAATGCAGAGGATCTGATGTTCATTGCATGATATATATACATTGAAAGATATTTTGTGACTGTTTCATTTTGGGATGACATGAGGATATAAAATTTGTCTATTCTAGGATTCAGATAAAAATATTTATTTATGTATTCTTTTCTGATATTTGCATACAATGGACAGACTAGCAAAAAATGGTATTCATCTTCCATCTCTTGGCAAGTACAATATTTACACAATCTGTTTTCCGTTGGTATCGCTAAATGTCTACCTTTTTCTATTAGAAGGTCATGAGAACTACATCTGAAACGGGATAGTGCTGTTCGGAATTTCTTAACATTTATATCCAAAAGATATTTTTCGGTCAGAATGAATTATTTAAAACAGGTGTAATGCTTTAACTTATTATGTAAGTTTAGTGAAGAGTACCACTTTTGAAAATACATATCTTTTAGCCTTTGTCTTAAATTATATATGAAACGATCTGGTACTGTTACATGTTGCTCTCTCCAAATGTACTCATACCCGCAAGATTAGAGTATCTTTTTAACACCCGAGGCCCAGTTATTTTTACCTCTGCTATCGTAAAGAATCATCATGGTGTTATTGCCGCTATGTTATGATCTTGTAGGATCTTGAGGGATGATAGTGTTAAGATAGGAAATTTCAAAGTTGACGTTTTTGGATCAGTGTTGCGTAATGCCACGATGTGTCAAAAATTAATTCACACGACGAGGCATATTACATATGTGTCTTCCAGTGGCGATTGGAAAGAGCCTGTCCCACTCATCTTTCAGCGCTTGGCCAAATTTAGACAACGGAGTCGGCGGCCTGACGTTCACGCACTCGTTTCCCTATCATGTCCCAGACGTTTTCAATGGGGGAATTGCTGGTCATGGCATTCTATGGATGTTGTGCTGCTGGAGGTGAGCATTGACGATTCGTGCACGGTGAGCACGGGCGTTATTGTCCTGAAAGACAAAATGTCGGCCCACACGCCTTGCTAATTGGACACCAAAAAGTGTCAGTATGTTGTCCCAATAGTACTGTCCAGTGACCCTTCCTTACACAATATGGAGTGGGGTTCGCTCAGTCATAATTGTGCCACCCCATAATCCCATAACCGTTCCACCGCCAAATCTGTCATTAGGTCTCAGATTAACATTGGCTTGACGTTCTATTCGACTTCGATAGACACGACCATGCCCATCAAGGAAGTGCAAAGTCTCTAGGGACTCACTTAAAAACATGACACGTTGCCAGTTTTGATGTGTAAAACATTGACGTCTGTTGGCACGATGACGATTTCTTAGTGGAGGCACAACACGTGGCCGTCGAGCATGTAACTCGTACTTCTGTAGCCTGATAAAAGTTTGAAGCAAGTTGATTCACCGTTTGAGCTTGATTTCGTAGAGGCTGGTTTCGGATTAATCGATCCTGTACTCTGATCGTTGACCTGGGACGCCCAGAACGGGGTCGATCGTCACCATTTGGGGTTTGTTGGTACCTGCTCCATAGTCTGCTAATCGCAGACTGTGAAACATTGAACGTATTGGCCACCACACCCTGACCTCTGCCATTTTCCAGCATGTTAATAGCCTATAGACGCCGACATCTCTAGTTCATACAAAACAATGAGTGAAATCACGCAAGTCACAACTGTATGAGAGGCAGAGACAATAAGATTGACAGAAATAAGGGTCCACAGAGATTAATCGACATTCCTTTAAAGTGTCAAAATCACGCCCTACGCACTTGTGTGGTGCTACTGTGTGAGGCACGTGCACACTATAGGATGTGTTTTGATGTTATGTTTTACAGACATAAACGTTCCTACAAGGATGTTTGTCGCCAACACGTATCCTTGTTCTTATACTTGGTGCATACATTTTATACTGCATGATACTTTTTTTGAAGAATATATAAATTGTGATTATTTTCTTATTGTCTAACCTGAATTTTTTTTTATTGATTTTTTAATTTTTATTTTATTTTTATTTTATTACGTTTCCTATCATATTTCACATTTCATTTTCACACATAGGGTGTGCATGGACTAGTTATTACATTCAGCATAATTATTATAGTGAGATGTGGTTTATTAATTATAGGCCAATGACATAATAATAACAAAATACATGTTTGCAGCATGGACAGATGAAATATCATAGTTAATACAGGGTTTCTAAATAATTAATGAAAAGAACCAGAAGGCATCGAAACTTGCATAAATACAATATAAATATGCAATACATTTTGTAATTTCATAATATCTAAATATTTCTTTTAGAATAAGTAGTACAATTGTTTTTGCCTTTTTTATTAAATGTATAAAGCATCGATTTTGTTACCATTATTAATGTAGTGATTGAATTGTTATTCGTCTCTGACAAGACAAACAATTTGTTTTGTTCACTACTAAAATTAACTCTTTGAAACTTTTCTATTACACTTTTGGATGAGCATATAGGTTTTAGTGTAACATTTAGATGTCAGGGTTCTCTTTTCCCATATTTTCATTTCCTTTTCTATCTTATCAAACTTGTTTGTGTTGTTTAACCATATTTTCCAATTTGTGACCAGTCAAAATTCCAGTTTTTACGTAACTTGTATCCTTTTCTCACCACAATAGCAACTTGTATTTACTTTCAATCCTGAAAATCGGGCAAAATATTTATTTTTTCAATGTACTCAATGTGGCAGAGATCCATCAAAACTTACTGTAGTATTATCTGCAAATTGTGCAAGCAGATATTTAATAGTACCCATCAGCATGCCTTTGATTTTATTATTATTTCTTATCATTTTTGCTAAGATTTCTGCACAAAGAATATAGATATATGGGGATATTGGATCCCCCCTGGCAACAACCCCTCATAACATTAAAAAGGGACTAGCATATTCATTTACCAAAACACTCGATTCGATATTTTCAAGAAATTAAAAATGTAAATACTTTTTGCATGAAATTCCCTTCCACAGAATCAAATGCTTTTTCAAAATCAGTTTATAAAAGTATATTTGTATATCTCAAAGTGAAAGAGAAGTACTAGAATGATCAGAATGTATACTGAGGATTATAGGATTATCTCGCATTCTTCAACTGAATGTGAAACATTGTGTGAGACTGAAACATAATCCAAACGTGCTTGGTGTTGGCTGTCGGCTTGGTGTTGGCTGTAGGCAGATGAATCTTTTTGAAGGCGTATATAATTCTCGCCATGGGTCTTTAAGCTCTAAACTATCAACTGTCTACAAAAAAGTACTTTCCTTGCTTTGAGATGATCAATACGTTTATAATTCCAAGTGTCCTTGTCGTCATCAAGTATGAGGTTCCAATCACCACATGAAATGATTCTTTCTTATGTTTATTCTACAGTTAGTTCATCAATACTATATCTAATGTCACAAAGGTACCTTCATCTTTATCTAGAATTGAATGCATAACCTTGAATGCAAAATTGTTATTAAATAAAACCTTGTACCCTTTGCATTGCTTTTTGAAGAACAAATATAACAATCTTTATAGCCCCATTGTTGTTTAATTATCTGGGCTTTTTTCATTTCTCCAAAAAAACTAAATACTTGTTTCTTTTTAAAAGTGTTATGTAAGCCTCTACAATTTAATGATAATATGTTAGATTTCCCATCTGTGTACTTTGTCATAAATTACATATTTTGCCATTATAAAATAGGCATAATTTTGTTTATGTTGTATATATTAGCACACGTCAGGTTTTGATGGGGAAAAGTATAAAATATGAACATAAACATGAAAAATAAATGCTTCCTTCGGTTTCATACCGAATCCATACCTAAAACCGCCCAAGTATATGTAGACAACGGTATTAATACAATGTCAGTGACTGCTCAGCGTCAGGTATCAAACACAAGTATTTTCGATTAAATGAATCACTTGCACACTGATAAAAATCAATGTTTTATATAGCAAGGACTAATATATCTACGGGGCATTATTATCTTAAAGACTTTTTGAAAGTGTCTTGTTACATGCATTTAAAGTCAGTAAAACATTTTATCGCTCGTGAATGGACACAGAGAGAAAACACGTGTGATGTGTCCTTGGCCTTGGAAACGAAAACATCCGGATAAGAGTTCACACATTCACCTGGTCAAACGTTGATAAACAAATCAACGTGCTTATCGGCAAGCTTTCACATGGTCTCATTTGTTATCATATAATACCGTGATCCGAAGAAGATCCAACGTTGGATCCATATATGTGTAAAACAAATTTATGAATGAACTTCATCAAAGATGAAAACAGATATATATACAAAAATGAGGTAAATGTTCACTCGGTGTACATGTAATATATAATAAAATAATAAAGTCCACGTTAGTCCATCATCTTCTTTATATCAGTTTCATATACATAGTACTTTCGCTGTCTCATGACAGCTCTTCAGTGTAACAAATCACTGAAGAGCTGTCATGAGACAGCGAAAGTACTATGTATATGAAACTGATATAAAGAAGATGATGGACTAACGTGGACTTTATTATTTTATTATATATATATATATATATATATATATATATATATATATATATATATATATATATATATATATATATATAATCATCTGTGCATCTTCAGCTGACACTGACATCACGTTCAGGTCACAGATGATATCATCTTGAAGCCAATGGCTTTCCACGAAGAGGTAATGTTCTTTCTGTACCCAAGGATCACATCGATGCCTTTCTAGGAGATTATGGTCTGTACTTTATTTTATGTGCAGAAAATGTAGGCCTTTGCCACTGTACCTTTTCAGAAGAACGGGTAGATCAGTATGGTCGATACCTTTCTTTCCCTCAACATTGCCGAGTTTGAGAAACTACCTTGCCACACATCCTGATTATCAGCCATATGTACAAATTAGGATATGTACAGATTAAGGAGAGTTTTTTTAACGCTCATCTTTAGTGTGGCGTGACAGCCGGTGAATGTCTACAACATCCAAGGTGGATGTAAACCCCATGTCCGAGAAAAGTTCATGACAAGATACACCTGGCTGTTCTTTGTCGGGCATGCCATAGAGAAGCAAGTTTTGTTTTGGGGAATACATTTCTTGTGTAAGCAGGTTATTTGCCATTTCGTTTCTGAAATCAGCAACATTCTGTTACATGCGATATGCTCAGTGTTCATCTCGGCATATTGTACTAAGTCATCGGTCACAAACGAATTTTCACTATTTCCTCATTTATTTGTTCCATTTTCAGTGTGAGTTCTGCAGCATTCTTAAAGCGTTTTTTATGAGAGTTATCACGTGATTTTTTTCGCCTACCTCGTTTCCTGTGTTGTTTTCTGCTATATATGTTGTGTTTTCATTTTGTTGTAGGTATTCCTCCATTCTGCCTTTTGAAGCTCTTTCAGAGGTGTCTGTTTTACTTTGTCCAGATCCTTGTCGTGTTGCTGGCATTGTATTTTGTCAGGATTGTGGCGGATTTCGGGAGCTGGTACAATCTAGCGACCTGTCGCTATACGAGTACAACCCGAAGTTGGCTGATACTTGATGTAGCGGGAAAACATTAATGCTCAGTATGTGTGAAATGAAGAAAGTGTATTTGCTTCACACGAACACTATTCCCTACCTACCACACTAGAACCATGAATTCTATGATATAGACAAAATATTTAACATATGTTTCATTCTCCTCTAGGAATAGAAAGAAATGCACAATCAGCTATCTAACTATGTATAAAATGTAAGGCACCTGGCAGCATTTCATTGATTTGTTTACAAAGTTACATAGAGAAATATCAAACCCATCTTAACCATGTTCAATTCAATGCTTCCAAACTGACATAACTACAGCAGGGTCTTGTCGATGGATCCCTGCATGCATGGTGGAGGACTTAAACATTATGATAAAGGTGGTTGCATTTTTCCTATTTTTATTTCTTGTTTAAAGGCGGAATATTCAAGCTATCTGAAGGCGGCCTGTACATAACTGAATCTGGACCGATAATCCAGTGATTGATAACACTCCCGGACGGCTTTTGTTTGTTTGTTGTTTAACGCCGCAATCAGCAATATTCCAGCTATATGACGCCGGCCTGTACATAATCGAGTCTGATTCAGACAATCCAATGATTGATATCATGAGCATCGATCCACGCAATTGACATACATCAACCAAGTCTGCGAGCCTGACCACCCGATCCCGTTAATGGGCTTTTACGTCAAGCATAGTCGCCTTTTACGACACGCATGGGTTGCTGAAGACCTATTCTAACCCGGATCTTCACGATATTTACGTGCAACGCTCCCGCTACGCTAACATACCCACAACCAAGTCACCGATCCTAATCATCCAATTCATTAAGTCGCATCTGACTTACAACCACCATGGGTTGCTTGTCACCATTTCGTACCAAGAATTTCCTTTGGAGTAAATTTAATTTTACCTAGAGCAGGGATGAGCTGTTTAAGATCGGCCACCATCTTGGAAATATTGTAATTGGAGATACCGGAAGGCTTGTCGGAGTCACCATAGCCTCTCAAATCAATGGCCACAACCCTGGGGGAAATAACACAGGTCTTCAAACTTGTAATGAAAAATGAGGAAAAACGAATATCACAGGAATCAGTAGGACACCAGATCTATGGTGGTGAGATCCATGAACAAGGGTACTGTGCTGACAAAGATAAAAACAATCTGGATACGATGACATGCATCATCCAAGTCGGAGAGCCTGACCACCCGATCCCCGTTAGTCGCCTGTTACGACAAGCATAGTCTTCTCTTACGGCACGCATATGAGTTCCTGAAGACCGGTTCTACCCCAGATCTTCACCGGTCCTTCAACATGTGATATGTTAAATAATAAAACTAAATAACAATAATTATCCATCCATTATAGTAAAAGCGACAAAACCCATTTTCATAAGACATCTCTGCTAAACGCAGAGTCGATTCTACGATTCCGACTTTATCATGAGCATGTGTTTATAAATCACTATCAAATAGTGATGATACAAAACACATGCAAAGTCGAGTCAATTCTTCACTTGGAAAAAAACACGGGAACATACGGTGCAAGTGAAAATAAGGAATTGCATCGGATATCATTTTTGTCAATGATGGTCAAATTTGGAAATATTCTCCACGTGTCTACATAAAACCTTTTGAAAGCTTTACCGAGACCGTGAATGTTGTAACCTTGATCAAACAACCTCTGAGAAAGGTAATATGACACTCTTTGAAATCGTGGTAGAAGGAGAATGCTCGATTGTACAACAACAGCTGTGATAAGGCTGGAGTGGCTAGAATATTGCTCGACGTGAAGGGACAGTTGACCATTGGAAAGTTGAAGTTATCCCTCTTATCCCCTAGATATAAATACAAAACGGATAATGCAATCTCACTGGTCTCCGGCTCAGATGTGAAAATCAGTTGAAGGGAATTAGCTATCTGATGGTTATTAAACGATATTAGATCATCGATATACCTAAAGCTATAGTTAAACTGGTGACCAAATTCCCTTGTTTTGACTTTGCCAATCCGAGTTGAAATTCCGATTCATATGGTGGGTATATATGCTATGCATGAACGTTGTGGTATAGGGGAGGTAACTCTTTGGTAACTCTTCACGTGCGAGGTGCGTCACATGAATGGAACTTAGCGATATAAGCGATATAACACATGTGCTCGCCGGGGTCAGCCATCTTAGATGTTGTGCACGACTGTAACATTCCTGAATAAATATTGGAACTTGTTCAAGACTTGTCATACGACGGACACAACACATACTAGAATGCATTAAAAAACATGTCTTGCCTCCAAATTTTACATGGATGTAATCAGAGTCCAGCATTTCGCATATTTTTTTCTCAGTAAACTTCAGATGGCATTTGCTTTCATTTTGGACAAATTGTCCTCAACCTCTTCAGATCGATATGTAACTGTATCTATTTTGCAACAACAGCCCCATGGATCAAGGAATGAAGTTTTCTCTTAAGTTTCTCACGTGGGATAGTGTTGTACAAACTTGAAAGTTCAAATGTTTTGCCTGAATAAATCTTGGTTCTTTTCTGCGATTGCAAAAAGTCAAGCAAATCCTTTGAGTTTTTGAGAATCCACTTGTCGCAAATACTTTCTGTGAATATCAAAAAAGTCCTTCCTTGATTGTATCCATGATGATGTTTTTTCTTTGAGACTGGGAGTTAGTGGTACATTTTGCTGGACCGGCATATATCTGTCTCTATTTTTTTATGGACCTTTGTAATCCGGTATAAAAGAGGAATGGACATTTCTGCAGGTTTTAGAGTCAAATTAAAAGTTGATAATACTTATGCATGCTTTTGGCAGGTTTCTTACTCCGTTAACATACTGGCCTTTTATGTGACATGTCACTTATATATTTAACAAGTTCTTTGATCAAGCAATTGATAAGGTGATGCTAACATATGATCGTTATGTTATTTGAGGCCTTGTCAGTGGCAACAACTACATGTACAAACTTTTCATGTAAGGCAGCCAGACTTTTGATGAAAGCTAGCTGGGACAGAATGGGTGTATTCCAATTCTTTTTCAATTTGTGCATTCTACCAATGACAAGATCAAGCACTGACTTAACCCACCCTGACAGATATTCAACAGGCCCCTCTTCTCCTTTTGCCCATTTTTGGCAACTGTTTCGACAGCAAGTTGTGATGAAACGGTTACATATCATCATGATCATTTCATAATAAGATTGGAAAGACCCTATACACATAGTAATTCTGTGTGGTAAAAGCTGTCATAATCACCTGTAATCCTTCTTGAACTCACGCAGCTGGTATCGCCATGAGTACCAGAACTCTGGGAACCCATGGACAAACAGCATCAGGGGCTTGCTCTCATCGCCCTGGGCAACGTAGTGGATCTTTACCTCCTGAAATGAGTAGATCAATGTTAATATGGTGCAGTATCTACAATAGCGTACATTTGATCCAAACAAGATGAAACCGTTTTATGGATAACTTCTTTATTCTTTATCCATAACAAGTTTAATGTCTCCATGTTCTTCTACCTTCTACCATGACTATATATCCTGTTGATAGCCTCTGCAGTCTCATGGATAGAGTGTCTGTACGGGGTGCGGAAGGACCCCGGCTCCGTCATACCAAAAGACGTTAAAACACACGTGCATTCACGTCGCTATATAAGCGCTATACGTGTAAAAATCTTGAAAGCGACGTTAACCCCGAAATTCACTTTATCTCACATCTCCTGTCAAAGACTTTAGCATTTGTCATATCATTCATAAAATGTATTAACAAATGTAATACAGAATTAACTTGACTAACATGACTTAAATAACATAACTGAAAACGGTGTCAGCATGATCAGCTCCTTCATAAAGTTTCATCCTCACAATATTATTTTTTTTGTATGTTCTGTATATTAATATAACTCACCGCTCAGGGTGAGGTTACAAATTATAGATTTGGGGCCATCAAATCTTAAGGTAACACACCGCACATGACATAGTTCTGTATGGAAAACACAGAACTTGATGTATTTATCTTCATTCTAGCACGAAAATATTAAACGCAAACTCTTTGGTATCAGCGTGAGTGAGTGAATCATCATCGACTGATTTCAGCTTTTTTAAACAGTTTGTCAATAAGCAACGGTCAGAATCAAAGATACACTGATCACCATCTTGAAAAAATGAAAGTCACTTTGTACGAATGATACACTGAAACATTGGTTTTTACATCGATATACTTTGCTCACACATATGATGAGTATTTTAAAATATGTAGAATTATAGCTACTGCAGACATTGAGTGGACAGCCCTGAAATGAAGCAATCCTTGGTTTCGTTCTGCACCGTACACCACATTATCATGATTATGACACCACATCGTTCATTGTGACGTAATCGCTATGACAGAATCGACAGTTTTATCTGTCAGTCGTCACAAAAACGTGTAGTATCTTCCATAGTGAATGTCTATTATGTCTACCTGATATGTATTGCCATGCATACATTGCTTATTGTTAGAAACGTAACTCTGCATTTAGTATCCTACAAATTGTATTGATAATATATTTTAAAATTTACAGACAATGACTGACACGTTTGAGAAAGAAGTACTTTCCAATATAAATATTATCTTCCCTTGTGATAAATATTATCTTCTGTAGTGATGCAGCTGTCAAATCAGCTGTGTCAATCAAAGGTAGTTATTGTGACTTGAAACCTCAAAATATACCGACAATGATTGACACGTTTGACAAAGAAGTATACAAGGAGACTAAATGGATCGGGTGGTCAGGATCTGTGGCTGTGTTGACTGTGTACCGTCGATGTGTATTATTGTTCATAATATCAGTCACTGGATTGTATGGTCAAGGCACAGAGATGTATGGACCACTGTCATAAAGTTGGATTTTTATCAAACAACAAACAAACAGCAAAAGCCTGGAAGTAATATTGATGTATCCGACTTTTGTTTGGTCTTTTGTCTGCAGGTATGTGTGTCACGTCTATTGTACAATTTATCATTTATGTATGTCATCAGCTGATCAACATGACCAATATGTGAAAAATACTTCTAAGCTGCCCAGTGATAAACAAATAATTACTGCTGATAGAATGTGTGAATATGTATATGTATTGTCTGTGAGACCCTTGACATTTTAGAGCCGAAATTAAACATGCATGAATGTGTGCACATGAAACCATGGTAACAGAGATTTCTGTGGAACGTTTATGGACATTCATGTTGATAATATTTATTGCAATAATGCATACACCAGGGAAAATGTAATAATTATAATCATGTCACTCATGATAAGGTTTTTAATAATATCTTAGATTAACATAATAAAATCAATATTGTTTTTATCATTATGCCTCAACAGCGTATTAATGCCTACAAAACATGAACAAATGGTTTTCAAATGACTCAGCACAATTTTAGTCGAAAGTCCACAAAATACATGTATCCATGATGGCGATAATTCTGTTAACTGCACTCGCTTGTAATCTGTGGCCAAAATTGCTCCACTTCGTACAATTTCATGTCGTGAAATCTGGAACGTCTGCATAGTTAATATTATGAGCACAAATAATTTGCAAAGAATACATCAAATGTCCTGCTTTGACGAATGACATGTTTTTTTAACTTACCTCCAAGTGAACATAGCCATGCGTCCCCAAGTCCGGGTCGTTTAGAACTGACGGCATCACATCTCGTTTTCTTCGTGAGAAAAATGCGATAGGGTGTCTCACAAACCATGCAAATAAAGCGAACAAGACGAATGTTGAATAAAAACATCCCAGCCCGAAGGAGATCCACCTGAAAAAAATGTCTTTAATCGCCATACTTCCTGGTTGTGAAAGTCAAAAGTGCTGGCGGGAATGAATAGAACGAAATTAGTTCGTCCCTCTTATATGTGGTAATGCGTGGACTTTGATCTGTAACATAAACTGTTTTACATTGATAACACCGTGCATGCCGGTATATGATTTCATGGGCACGTAGCTACTTTGTTAAGCGAACATTGACCAATGGGACGGAAAGAAAAGATAATCTGCTCGTCATATCATTACAACCTTGAACTTCATTTTGCAAGTGGGAGTAGCTCCCGTCATAGTGTAACTTTTCACACACAGTGAAACGCTGCGCACAGCAATATTTTAGTTGTATCAAAGCGGCCGGAAAGTGAGCATGTTGAGACCAGACAAACCTGACGTTGAAAATAGATATGTACCACGCAGTCAAGCTACGATGACATGAAATCCACCAAGCCTTACAACCCGATATTTTTAGTCGCCACTTATGATAAGTAGTTGAGTGCTGGTGACCTCACAGCTGGTTCTCACTTGCGACAACGGGTTGCCTGCCAAAATGCAGTGTGCATTGAGTGTGTCATCTAGCCCTGAAAGCAGGGGCTATAATCACACTATCGTCTCGTCTGAAATAAAGCGACAAAACCCTTTCTATGGCCATAAAGCAGAGTCGATTGTACGATTCCGACTATATCATAGTTTTTTTTATGAATCACAACCAAATAGTAATGATACAAGGTGTTCGCGACTCGAAAAATGGCAATGATTTTGTAACCTAATGGAAGTAGTAGGTCGTACAAATATAGCCTTTGTAGCTCTGTAGCACAGATGAAACAGTTTTCTGTAATATAATATTACCATTATTTGACCAGAAAGGTTATACAAACACATGCAAAGGCAAGTCAACTGTTCATCTAAAATACATGGGAACAGATGGTACGAGTCAAAATAGGGAATTGCATCGGACTCATTTTATCACTGATGCGTCAAATTTGTACGCAACGTGGCAATGTTCGGAAGAAAATGAGTAGTTCTTCCAAAAACAAATTAGTCTCAAAACTAGGAGACTTGTGATGGTCATTGATAACAGCTATTGCAGCACATTGGGACAGGAAACAAGGGGTAAACATGGAATATACAGTGTAAAATGTATTGGAAATTACATAACATCTGCAATGGTGTCAGATGGTAGTCTTGACACAGCATCAGAATCCATATGCTTGACTCCTGGTCTGTGTTGTATGGCAAACTCATACTCAGAGAGGATTTCCAACCAGCGGGCCACCTGTGCCACTGGCTCGTGTAAAGTCATTTTAAACTACCATGGTCAGTTGTGAGTAAGAATGTTTCCCCTATCAGATAATGTTTAAAGTGTTGCGTCGTGTAAACTGCTGCTAAGAGTTCTTTTCTTGTCACAGGGTATCTTCTTTTAGCTTTAGACAAAGATCTACTTGCAAATGTCACTGGAAGCTCCACTCCATTTATTCTCACTGGTTCATATGTCCCGTATGAAAGAATGCAGTTGTTAGCTTTTGCTTCAAAAAACAGAATACTTCCTCCAGCAAGGATATCCACTTGAAGAGGTTCCCCTTTTTGGTAAATCTGTACAGAGGTGATGCTATACTTGCAAAAGTATTAATGAATCTTTTATAATATCCACAAAAAACCTCACATCTGCTACATCTCTTGGTGTGGGCCATTGTGTGACAGCGTCAATTTTCGATGGATCTGTTGCCACCCTTCCCTCAGATATGACTCGGCCTAGATAGCTAACTTTAGACCAAAACAACCTACATTTATTAGGCTTCAACTTCAGTCTTCTGAAACACTTCTTATTAAGCTTATTAAGTGCTCCTTAAACGTGTCACTGAACACGACGATAGCGTCTATGTATATTAAAATAATTTCCCATTGTAAACGTATCAGAACTTCTCTGCTAATCTCGGCTGAACCTAATCCCATGGGCATACTACTGAACTCATACAGTCCATATGGTGAAGAATTGGCTGTTTTCTCGTAATCATTTTCCTCAAGGGAGGCTTGCCAATATCCCGAAGATAGGTCCAGTGTGCTGTACCACTTTGCATGCCCTAAACTATCCAAAGTATCATCTATCCTCGGAATTGGACAGGTGTCCCCGCAACGGAGTTCATACACATTCACATTCACATTCACAAAATCGACACACACCCTTGTTGACCCATCAGATTTCTTAACCAGCACTATTGGAGATGACGATGACTATGGACTTGATGAAGGCTGAATCACAGCTCGATCCAGCATATCTTTCACCAGTTCTTTCACTTCCCGTCTCTTGTGAATAGGACCTCTCCTTGGTGCATGATGAACAGGTCGATGATTTCCAGTGTCAATCTTGTGCTTGATGATGTTAGTTCTTCCTAAATCTTTGTCCGTCTTCGAAAACACTTGATGATATTTGCTCAAGATATCTTCCGTTTTCGTCTGTGTTTTGGAAGGATTGCTGTTTATAATGTCTATCTTGTCTTGCCAGGGTTTTTATTATTCCCTAGGGTTCCGTCTGTATTCGTGTCTAAACAGCATACTTCCTGATCCATTATCCATTAAAGGTATGCACTTTTTAATATTGGTATTCTTCTAGACTGTAATGGGTTTATCGCCTGGATTGAAAAGTCGGTGTTCTGTTGTTGTGCTAGTACTCGTTCAGCCATGATTTCATGACGTCATGCTTGGCTCTATCAATACTGCAAATCATTTTTATTACTGTGACTTTATTTTTAGGGGAATGACTCATGAGTTGCTTGTGTGACAAAATTTGCATTGGCTTCAACTCTACATACTTGAACTGAATTTGTCTGGTCCTGTTTTGATTTTAGATGAAATGATTCTGATCCAATAATTTATGCAGATTTATGAAGATCAATAGTTACGCCAACATTTTCCCGAAACAAATGAGCACCTGGTATCAACTCTGTACAACTGCTGCATACAAAAGCCTCAACATCATAATCCGGGTTTTGTATTATGTTAATTATAGTGTTCCCAAATATGTCAAGTTCCTCTGAATTTGCAGAAATCCACTGCTGTCAAAATTGCTTAACTACTCACAGAGTTTAGAAATCCTCTGTCGATGACGTTTACTGGTGCTCCAGTATATATTAAAGACAACTAAGATGTATTTCCCACCATAACTTCAGCATAAACTGCTCCCTTTTTGTCGGTCTCTTGCACAAAAGGAGAAACATCTGACATGCTCCCCTGAGTTGAAGATTTTATCTTCAGCTCCTACTTGTTTAAATGTTTGTTGTAGGTAATCTCCCGCTGTTATCTTGAGATGTGGGAGCTAAAATTAATTATGCATCATGGTGTGGACATGTAACGATGCTAACAAATTATTTGACCACATGGATGTTTTATATATCTTTCTGTGGAAACGGTTATGGAAATTTATGTTGATAATGTTTATTTCAATTATATATTCACCAGGGAAATTGTATAATGATAATCATTTCATTCGTGATTATGTTCACAGTATCTTATAAGCCAGTTCACTTGGCTGTTGACACATCGACTGACATGTAGTCGTTTACAGACTCTCCCTCAGGGTACGAAAGATGGTGAAGAAGTCTGAACTTTTGCTGAACTTGTTCACTGTTTTTATTTATTGACTTTTTCGGAACGAGTCCGATTAGAGAAACTATTATATCGTGAAATAGTGGTGCTGTAAATGGACCTACATGTATATTCTACCTGGATCAATTTAATTTTGTAACAATGTTGCCATAATCTTTAGATTCAAGGACCCCTTGGACCCATATACTGTAGAAAAAAACGTTTGATAAAAAGCTTGCTGCGTGGACAGGAGTGGTGACTAACGAGCCAAGGTGACAATATACGCATTCTAAAGGGAGCTGGTGCCAGGCCTTGAGTTGGTATTGTTTGCGTTGGGTTTTGTTTGAGTGCTGGGGGTTGGAACAATTTGTTAAAATCCAAGCAAGACTTTGGGACAGTACCGGCAGTTGCGCTACCCGTGTTGACATTGTTATTGTGGTGGTGTTCGTTACGCGTACGTGCATCGATTGTTGATTTGGAAGCATATACCGTAACCATAAATAGCCATCTATCACCCACCAGGAGCGAGGCGGATCGTGTTGCATTCTTCGCCTGAGACTTCGGTCATATTGTAACCGTGAATATCCACCGAACCGAACAGCAGCCCCCACCCAACAACCAAGCAGGTATCTTGTCTGGGCGTTTTCTATGTACGCTCATGAAGACGTTAAACGCTGACATCCATTGTCAATGCCTAATGTACGCGTTTGTTGTTGTTTGGGTTTAAACATTATCTGACCTGTGGCGTTGAGCGCCAATGTGAGCGCCGATATCTCTTGAGGTGCCTGATCTAGGGCCGATAGGAGTTGATTGAGCTCAATGTATCCGCTGTTGTTTATTTTCTTCCGTAGTTGCTGGGTAACTATGATCCGTTGTATTAACTGTAGACTGGGTGTATTTTTTGCGGGTATGCCAACCTTGGTTGACTCATTTCAATTCCTAGTTGCGAATGGATTGAGTGGTGTTGCAATGGGCGGATGCATATTATGCATGTTATCAATGCGTGTTGACCCTTCCCTTTTTGTTTGCGAGTGTTCGCGTGCCGATGTGCCAATGTCTAGTCGTCCTTGATAGCTTAAAAACCTCATTGTCTACAAAGATATGCGTTTCCCCGTTTGTGAGCGTGCTGTTAGCAAGCATGGCTGGATTTGTTTTTGTGATGGTAGGAATCACTGTCGTGGCCAAGTTGGTATTACACGTATGCATAATATTGTGCGAATTAATACAGACTCAATCCTGCTGTGTTTTGGTCTACTCCATCTCCACCGCTCCACAGCTAGATCCTATGGCTGTTGGCACCTAGACGTCTGCTCCAAACACATAACTCCTCCTAATACCCGTCCTACTGGCTTTTACCCGTGAAGATCCGGGGTAGAATAGGTCTTCAGGAACCCATGCGTGTCGTAAGAGGCGACTAACGGGATCGGGTGGTCAGGCTCGCTGACTTGGTTGATGCATGTCATCGTTTCACAATTGCGTAGATTGATGCTCATGATATCAATCACTGGAGTGTCTGGTCCAGACTCGATTATTTACAAACATATAGCTGGAATATTGCTGAATATTGCTGAACAACAAAGCAAACCAAACTTACTGGCTTTTGGACCTTTTACTAGTGAGTGGGCCAGCGCCTGCTTTCCTTATGGGAGGCATCGCGTATCCAACTAAAGCAACATGGAGGAGGTGAAATTATTAACACCCGGACGTAATGGTTGGGGAGTAAATTGAGTAACGTCATATGACCTTGGGTAGTGACGTTAAAGGGCATTTGGGGCTTTTACGTCGGGTTCAGCATTATTGCACTTAGGTCGCGACGTTCATATAACATTGTTAACATTCTACGTACTAGTGTGTATCACTGTTTTAACAGTGTTCCAGTTATATCACAGTGTGTCAGCTTAATGTGGGAGGAAAGCCTGAAGTGATGCAGGTCTCAGACGTTTACCACTTCGGTGAAAACCATGAGTACGGGTATGGTGCTGACAAACCTAGAAACATAATCGGGGGCGGGCGAACCGGGATTCGAACCCACAATCAAAGGTTTCTGGCGTGCCAAAGGGACGCAACTCTGCACAGCGAATTGCGGCGCCTCAGTCGACTGGGCCAGCTATGCCCCCTGTTACACAATGCAGTAATACAGTGACTTGTACGTTGATTTAGCATTTATATCTCCGGGTGAGTGATACAGATCAATAAGAAGCAGGTGGGTAATAAGCATTTTATTCACCCTAGAGCAGTGTTGACGTTATGCAGACACCATTTGTGATGTAATACAATATAATTGTTGAAGTGATGTGTGATGACATTGCTGCCTGTCTTTGATGACATCATATTGACACTGTCAGCTTATCGATACGTTTTGTAATAGTGTAAACACATGAGAACATGGGCCGTATTGGCCAGATTAGTGCCTACATGTTGACTGGAAATATCTGGGTCATTTTAATACACGTGAATCGTGGCGTCTCAGACGACTGGGCCACCCTGCCCTGATTCAACCTTGAGATAACAGTCCATGGTCGACTTTATCAGCCATGAATGTTGATGACATACAATCAACCACGTCACCACTGGATATATTTTAGTCGCCTCTTATGACAAGCAACACGAATGATATATTCAAATATGATCACTGACACCTGGATTTTTGTGCATTGAAAATCTATATACATTTATATGACAAGGTATCATATACAGTCACATCAAAACGTAATCTGAAAATTATTTCTCTCATTAGTTTTAATTCAGAAAAATAATCGAGTGAGGTCGGATGATTTTATCTATTTCAGTTTTAAGTGTGAGTGAGTGAGTTGGATTTAACGCCGCTTTTAACAGTATTCCAGTTATATCACGGCGTGTCAGCGTAATGTGGGAGGAAAGCCCGAAGTGATGCACGTCTCAGACGTTTACCACTTCGGTGAAACCCACGAGTACGGGTATGGTGCTGACAAACCTAGTAACATAATCGGGGCGAACCGGGATTCGAACCCACAATCAAAGGTTTCTAGCGTGCCCAAGGGACGCAACTCTGCACAGCGAATGTATGTATGGATATCAATGTCATAATGTTTGATGTGACAACACATGCTTGTAACGTCCCTGTTCACACTTGGAGTTACCACACTTCGATGAGTCCCATGGCGGTCTCATTACGGACATATATATCTTTGAAAATAACTCCACGTGAAGTGTAAACGTTTCAACAGCAAGTGTGTGGGATTTTACGAACTGAACGTTCGCATACATCCATCGAGTGACTGACTATCTAGCCTAACAATATGATTCCTGTATCACGGCTTGACATAAAGCAAGGCAATACACAGATGCTACCACAGCGCTAACCAGTCAACTGTGTACATGTGTTGCACTTTAGTAAGGCTAGCTGGGATACACACCGGTAATTATTATGCTGCATCGTGAACACATGTGTAACAAAAAATACAAATTCGCACCAATCACCCTTCAAAACATATTTATAATTCTCAAAAACTATTTTCTCATCAAGTAAAAAGAAAACAAAGTATTTACCTGTCTCATTTTAGTAGCGACAGTAACATTTATCAGATTGATAAGGTTGATGTTGCTGCCGTGGTGTCATCTGCTTTTTTCGTATGATTAAGTATCAAGTCCGCCTTGACTAAGGTGTCCCTCTGTACACATTACTATAAGGGGCAGTTATACATTTTTGCTTTTTTATAGCTTAACGAAAGAATCTAGTCCCATTGCTCTGACAATTTCAGTAAGATAAAGAAAACTTGCCACACGTCAGAGAATCTACTTTACATCTGATATTAATCTTTATTTCATGCATATTTACTTAATGATATAATATATCAATAATATCTCACGTGTTTCAATCATGGATCTGAGCATTTCATATTTTCCTAAGAAACTCTCCTGCGTTTCTGCCATGGCTTACCTAAGAAAATCGCATCTGTATCTGCCATGGATCTGTGCGTTACATATTTACTTCAGAAAATCAGTCATGTAGCTGTTAACTTGGTCCGGAGTGTCAATAATAACCTGATGACATGCCTCCTGTATGTATTTGACTGTGTGATTGTCTACAGCATCAGCAGCAGCGGCCAGACCTGTCTCCAGGGCGGCATCCTTGCAGCCCCAGATTGTCAGCACAGGGCAAGAGATCTTAGGGATCCTTCTCACAGGGAACTGGATTTTGGCTCGATAGTAATTGATGGCAGCTGTGGCAGCACCTGGTGGTAGGAAACAAGGGCTAACATGGAAAATACATTGTTAAATAAATAAAAATAAGAGCGACAATGTCCTCTCCATATTCAAAAGGAATATATGCCAAAAGCAGAGTCGTTTGTACGATTCCGACAATATGATGAGCACGTGTTTATGAGTCACTATGAAATAGTGATGATATAAGGTGTTCGCGGAAAGGTAAGCATATCTGCTCGAGTCTTTATAACTATGAGTCGCAGTGCCATAAACTACGGGGGTTCAAAGTGTCCTTGCTATCTAGGCAATGCTGAAATCTGAACCCCCTGTGGAGATTCAAGGTTAGGATAGGTGCCCAAACAATCTGCATGAGTTGCTGGCTGATCGAAAAAACTCTTCTCTGCTCTAGGCAATACTAAAATCTAACCCCAAATTTGGGATTCCAGGTAAGAATAGGTTCTAAACAACCTATTCTTGTAGCATGAGGCGACTTAACCCATCGGGTAGTAGGCCACGATAAATTAGCTGACTGCCCCGACGGTGAGAAATGATGTTCATAACGTCAATCAGTGGTTTAACTTTGTGGAACAGGGCCTTTATATTCACTGGCAATTGACCCTTTGGTCCCTGTGTTCCCACAACTACTCGAAGCTCCGGGCGGAGACGAATGTAACACTTACACTGTCCATGTACGTCAAAGTACGAGAAGTTAAAATATCAATGGCCGATATCATTACTGAGTGGCCATCAGTTACCCTTCCATGTGGTATTATTCCAAATACACCATGAAGAGATACAAGGATCTCCATTCAGAACATGGGGCTCAATCCCCGGCCACATCGTACCAGAAGACGGTAAGAGATGGAATTTGTTGTTACCCCCGCATGATGCTCGGCCTTAAGGAGCTAAACCAAGGACTGATCGGCTCGGAGTCTGTATACTGTATCTGAGTGGGACATTCGTGTTAAACTGCGGCATGGTATCTCAGTGGGCTAGCACTATAAAATTAGTCTGGACAAGTTCAAGCAGCCATACAAACAAACAAACAAACACACACACACAAACACACACACACACACACACACACACACACACACACACACACACACACACATGTATAAGTGCAATAATCTTTAACGTGACGTTTATCTCCATGTCACCTCACCTCAAAGAACGTCATACGACTTTTGCTGAGGAGTTGCTACAACATTCAAGGCCTTTCAAAAAGTGTTTTAGTTGACATTTGAACGACATTTGACGAATTTGACGAATCAGTGACATGCAATTCCATATTTCGACTTGCACCATATATAAGTTCCCTTTTCTTTTTCAGGTGTCCAATGGACGTACCTTTGCATGTGTGAGTGTGTTGGGGGGGGGGGGGGGGGGGGGGGGGCAAGGATATTCTCACCTTTTCGCGAAAACCTGGTACCATCATTATTTGATAGTGATTCATAAACATGTGCTCATGTTACGATCGGATATAAACAGGCCAATGGAAATTAGCTCATGTTTTGACACTTTTCAAAAGAGGTGATCCAACACTATCCTCAAATTATACCAATATATTTGATTAACTGTATCGAACGAGTTGTGTTCAAGCACTTGCACAATTATTTTCATGTTAATTTGTTATTGAACAAATACCAATCAGGATTCCAAGCCGGTCACTCGACCGTCCACCAACTGGTGGAATTATCAAGTGTGCAAAGCAGTCGTTAACAAAGTCTATTGTATGGTATTCTTGTGATATTTCAAAAGTGTTTGATACAGTATGGTGGAGTGGGCTCATATATAAATAGACATGTTATAGTATAAACGATTAATTCCTGGAGTGGCTGGCTGATTACGTAACAGCTCGCAAACGATCTGTCTTTTCAAATGGAACATTGTCTGATACTGAAAAGTATGGTGTGCCACAGAGATCGGTACTTTGCCTTTTCCTGTTCCTGTTGGAGTGAGTGAGTGAGTTGGGTTTAACGCCGCTTTTAACAGTATTCCAGTTATATCGCGGCGTGTCAGCTTAATGTGGGAGGAAAGCCCGAAGTGATGCAGGTGTCGGACGTTTACCACTTCGGTGAAACCCACGAGCACGGGTATGGTGCTGACAAACCTAGAAACATAATCGGGGCGAACAGGGATTCGAACCCACAATCATAGGTTTCTGGCGTGAGCAGGGACGCAACTCTGCATAGCGAATCGCGGCGCCTTAGACGACTGGGCCACCCGTGCCCCCTGTTCCTGTTGGATGTGAAGTTTGGGACGTTTGTACCAAAGAGCAGAGTGACAGATTAGAAAAACTCTAACAAGAAGCAGCAAGTCTACCAAGCTATTCTTCTGTCAAAAAAAATAAAATTGGGAACTTCCTGGGAACCCTTATCAGAGCGTAGGAAAAAACGTAGATTGTGTTTATTTTATAAATTATATAACAATACACACAGTCATACCTTAAAGATCTATTACCTCACTCTGTCGGTACAAACATTACACACAACCTTAGAACTGCTCATAACATAACTATGCCTTTACTACGAACAAAGATTTATGAAAACTAGTACTCGTTTATACCATCATCTATTAAAATGTGGAATAAATTGCCCATTCAACAAAGGAACATGGAAACTTTCTCTCGATTTAAATCCATTGTAAGAACAGATAAATCTACTGTTCCATCAGTTCTCATCTATTCAGATGTATGTAGGATATCGGGCCATATTAAATTGTTACCGCAATATTTCATCATATTTCTCATATGGTCTCAGGAAAATTAACATAATACAACCACAATTAAGACATGGTGACAGTGAATTTTAAAAATGGCCTAGAAAAGCCGATTTGGCAGCCCATGTGAAAATTAATGTCAGTTTTACATTGAATGCCCTATCACAATTGTTTATTGTGAGAGATACTTGGGATTTTAATATTGACCTGTTTTGGTTGGCGATGCAGTTTTACCTAATCATGTGAACGAAAAAATTTGTAGGAATGCACATACATAATTATATAAAGAATACAAAAAGGTTTGAGTGAGCAGTGTTAATGTACATACGTTTCTCTATTTCTTATCCTTTCCTTTCTGTCATTAAATTTAATTGTAAATATGCATGCATATAAAGCTTTGGGAGAGGGCGTTCTAAGTTGTAATAACTTGGGCCCAATGCTTTTCATGAGAATGAAATATGAATTTGTTTAAACTGTCTAATCCTTTTCTTTTGAATATTGGAAACGGTTTTGTCGTTTGTATTCTAACAGTCTATTAAAGCAATATATTAAATCTGGGACATAGCAACAACCTCCACAACAATCTGTTGAACCTAGGACATTGCCACACGTACGGCCTTGCAATGCCATCTACAGCTTGAGTAGGTTAAATGACTCCTCCTACTGCCACAACTCTATCCCAATAGTTACTATAGTATTTTTGCTTTTAACCATTACGTTGTAATTACCTGGTCTAGAGAAAGCATATTTATAGGCCTCTACATCCTCAGTGTTACATGTCTCTGTGAAGATGATTTCCAGAGCTTTCATGTCATTCGTTCTCAGCATAAATTCGGGGAGAAATGGAACTTGGAAGAAGAAAGTGTACCTGAAACAAATAATGCGTTTTGTATAATGGTACTCGGAAAATGACAAAGATGATATAATCTACTGAAAGTCGACGATGGAGCTCTGTGGCTCTGTAGCTCAGATAAAGTCTTTTGTAATGTAGTGTTACTATTATTCGGCCAGAAAGGTAATACAAGGGTAAAGAAATATCAGAAATAACAGAAGTGTGTAAACGACAGACTTCCTCACATCACGTTATGAACATAATAACGTATGCATGACCGGCTATGTGGACGCCAAGAAATACACATCCATCCTGATTGCTATGGCACAGATGGCAGCAGCAGCCGCAGCTGAACATGACAGTCAAATGTTCACAAAATCCACAAAAGTTAACAATTGTTAGTATCAGTTACCACGTCACTGCATATCACAAATTCATAACAATATACTAGTATGAAGAAATGCCTGGGACAAGAATAACATTTTGCAATATGGCTGCCATCGTGGTCATGTTGCAACTGGAAACTACTCGGGGGACAATTTTATTGAGACACCACAGCTGGAATCATATACTGTGAATCATGAAATTAATGCGAGCATGGAATTAACGAATCTTCCTTGCTCGCATTAATTAGGTGACACATTCTCCTCTGGACATATTGGCCTCTAATGTCACACCACGTTCACTGCACACGTGTCAAGTGTAGCCATTTTGTTTACAAGTTGATCAAGTAGTTCGGACAGTCGTATGCTATATGGGATGGGATTTTTGTTCCTGTTAACCTTGTCAAATAATCTATAAATTACAAGCAAACCTCTCTCTCTCTCTTACACACACACACACACACACACACACACACACACACACGCACACGCACAGACAGTGAAATGTGTCCAGGAGTCCGTTCAACAATGCGATCTTAGCGCTACGTTTTTCATAAGTCATAAGTCCATGTTACAGTATGTGAGCTACGGTCGCCTTAGCGCAAAGACCGCTTAGTTGAACGGGGCCCTGTACACCAACAGCCGCGGTAGCCACTGCTCGTTTACGTTTAAAAGGATTGTTCTGAGAAACATGTTCAATCTCTGTCAGCAACTTGACCTATCTTATTTTAACATGCCCTATTTGGAACGTAATGCTACTAATTTCATGGCAAGTAGATCAAGTTTATGTAGATTGGGTGGGGAGCTATCATCTCATACTTAATCATGGGAAATATCAGTCTACAGTCGTAGTGTTATTGTTTGCTGATTATTGTGATTGCAGAGTTACTCGCATTTGCCTTATGACGCATTTTTGGCTAGAGGCGACACTCGCTTTAATTTGGGGAAGCATTAGTTTCAGGGTAAGTACACAACATTTAATCAATAAAAGCACAGCGGTTTCAAGTGAGATTTCGTAAATGATGTGAAACGTGACCCTACCTCAAATGAGCCAAAAATATTCTTCCTAATGAAATCCCAATGTACCAGTATATAACCAATATCAACTATTCAAGACATTAAAAACCTTTCTCTCTTGCTATGGTCTTGTAGGTGGGGTCAAATCAAGCTTTAAGAAGCACCTCCTGTGGACTCATGGGTGAACTGTTCCCATGGTTACCATTGGTAGATATAAGACGTATAGTTCTGTGCCGTTAGTCAGTGCAGAAGAGAATCAATATAGTTTTGTTACCAAGATTTCCTGAACTGCGACAAATGCTTCCACATGTAGCTGTAAAAGATGCCTGGATGGGGGCAGTTCATTACAATCAGTTTGTCGACCAGTTCTGGGTGCATGGCAGTGAATGTCCAGGCAATAACGCCACCCCAGTCATGGGCTACCAGCACACAGGATCTGTAGCCTAAAGGACAGAAGCAGGTGAAATATACATTGTTCTCATGTCTAGATTCCACACAACATAAGAGAGGAATTAAAATACATATATTTATCTAAATATGTATCATTTTTATCACGCTTATGTTCATTCATTTGGCAAATGTATACATATATATTGTATAATATCTTTGTGCAGGCTGATTGTTGATTTACAAGGAAAAACTTAAATGCTCAAAAAGTTTGAAGTTTACTACTTTTTTCAAGAACAATATTCCGTACATCCATTGATAAACTAGAACCAGGAATTCTATGCCATAGCAAAATATTTAACCTTTGTTTCATTTTTCTTTAGGAATCAGCACAACTTACTTTAATTCTAAATTGATAAATATCAGACAGCGCTTGGTTCTCTGGTTTACAAAGTTACATACAGAAATATCAAACCTATCTTCAGCATGTTCAGTTCAACGCTTCCAAACTGAACTACAGCTGGGTCGTGTCGATATATCCCTGCATTGATTACATGGTGGGGGATATAGATATCATTATCATGACAAAGGTGGTTGCATTGTTTTTCGTTTGGTTATTTGTTTGTTATTAAGAGTCGCAATATTCCAGCTACATCATGGCGGCATATACATAATTGATTCTGGGGAAAATCCAGTAACTGGTATTAAAGTCAGGGCACGATGACACACAATCTACCAAGTCACTGATCTTTACCATCAATCCATTAAGTCGCCTCTTACAAACAGCTGGCATCAAATACTAACCCGGAATTGCTCAAGGTAGATTATAATGTTACCTAGAGCAGGGATGACTTGTTTAAGATCGGCCACCATCTTGGACACCTTGTAATTGGCAACACCGGGAGGCTTGTCGGAGTCACCATAGCCTCTCAAATCAATGGCCACAACCCTAGTGGAAAATAACACAGATCGTCAAACTTGTGATGTGATTAGAATGGAGAAACAAAAACAAATGCCATAGGTATCAGTGTGTAGGGAACCACAAAGTGCTGGTAACAGAGTTGGTAACTGTCTCATGGGTGGTTACGTTTTGATCATACGTTCCGCCCTGACGGGGTGGGTAACACTTATGTTTTGATAGTCCCTTACTCTCAGATAGGATGGCTTACTTTCTGAAAAGTAGTTATGACTTTATAGACTGTTACCTTATCATAGGGCAGGTAACTTTCTGATAATGACGGGCACGCTTGGATAGTCAGTACCTTTCTGATAGAGTGGACCACTCTCTGAAGAGGTTGATTATGTTCTGGTGGGAGCTTTCTGATTAAGATGGAAACAGGTCTTTGAATTTGATGTGGGAAGAAGATCCCGGAGTGCTGCAGATATCGATATCAGACGTTTTCAACTGTAGCCATGACTTAGAACCAAAGATCACAGGTTTCCTCTGCTCAGCAAATTGGACAATTGATTCAATATATCGAGTTTACTTCACAACTTTAAATATGTCATCAATATCACCATGATCTTATTGGAAATACTCAGTAAACATAGTAAATCAGTCTCATGAAAGCTGTCATGATCACCTGTAATCCTTCTTGAACTCACGCAGCTGATATCGCCATGAGTACCAGAACTCTGGGAACCCATGCACGAACAGCATCAGTGGCTTGGCCTCGTCGCCCTGGGCAACGTAGTGGATCCTTACCTCTTGACGTTAGAAAAGCACTGTAGACATGGTGCAGTATTTGCATACATTTGATTCGAAACAAATGGGTCACAAACCTTTTATTGATAATAATTTAACCGGTTTCACGTCTATTAATTCTACATATCCTATCAACGACTTTAGCATGTGCCATGTCATTAATAAAATTAATAACGAACGCATAAACAGAATTAACATGATTAACTTCACTGATAACGAAAACCAACACTGGCATGGTTGGCTTCTTCATAAATGTTCATAATCAAAATAATATACTCAAAAACAAAAGTTCCTGTGACACCAATATTTTAGTGGATTTTTCAAACAAGTAAAATTTTCAATATTGTAGTGCATATATGGAATCAAGTCACAAAAACGCAACTTCTACAGAAAAGCATGCATTCCATGCAAAAGTTGAGTTTTATGCAAGCCCCATGCATTTCACTACCCAAGAATGGGTATAAAATATATGTGCGTTAACGGGATTCCATATGCATTGTTTTGCATCGTACTGACAACAACCACTCAGAAAAACAACAAAATTTCGCAATTATTCAACATTACGAAATGCCACGCCTGTCCGAAAATGAGCGCCTGCGAGCCATTGTTATGCTTGAAGCAGGATCGAGTCAACGTGATGTTGCAAGACAATTTAACGTCCACAGAAACACCATTTGGTGTTTATGGCAACGTTGGCAACAGACGAATACAGTCAGAGACCATCCTCGGAGTGACAGGCCACGTGTAACCAATAATCGACAAGACAACTGGATTCGTACAACACACCTAAGAAATCGATTCCAGCCAGAAAAAGTGACTGCAAGAAGCACCCCTGGCCTTCGACGAATATCTTCACACACCGCACGTTGCCGCCTCAGATGTGCAGGGATTGTTGCCAGAAGACCCGCCAGACGTCCCATTTTGATTGGAAACCACCGTCAAGCACGTCTACAGTGGTGCTGACAGCGCCTACGCTGGACGGCCATTCAGTGGGGACAAGTTCTATTCACTGATGAGTCTCGTGTTCACCTCACCCACAGCGATGGACGGATTCGAGTGTACCGACGTCGAGGTGAACGTTACGTCAATCATTGTGTCATGGAAGAAGATCGGTTCGGGAGCGGCAGCGTTATGGTATGGGGTGGGATTACAGCAAGACAGAGGACCCGTTTGATAGTGGTAGAGGGAAATCTCAATGGACAGCGCTACCGCGACGAGATCATCGGCCCTGTTGTTCTACCGATTTTGCGTCTTCATTGCCCAGGCATTACCTTTCAACATGACAACGCCCGGCCTCATATTTCTCGACTTGTTCAGGATTCTCTTCAACAAAACAACGTGAATGTCATTCCCTGGCCGGCTCGCTCCCCTGATCTCACACCAATCGAGCACATGTTGGTCGAAATGGATCGGCGCCTTCGACGTCAACCACGTGTTCCACAGACACTCAATGAACTTCGAAACATGCTGCAGCAGATATGGACAGATATCCCAAAGGACTTTGTACTACGACTGGTCTATTCCCTGAGACGAAGATGTGTTGCTTGTATCGCAACCAGAGATGGACACGCTATTGATTTGTAAATTGACATTTTGGCATGTTCATGTTTTTTATGAAATCATGCATTTTCTGAAGTCAGTATGGCAAATTAAACCATTTGAACACTTTGAACACTTACAGGAATTGCAAACCGAAATTGTTTATTCAATGTCTGAGGAACTTTTGTTGTTCATTATACATTTGTATACGTGCAATATATACTCAACCGCAAAAGAAACGCAAGTTGTACATAAAATGCGGATAACGTTAAGACCATAAAAGATATGTACATGTAGATAATGTTAAGAAATGATAACAGAGAAAACATTTAATAACAAATGGGCGTTAATTGTTTGATGACAACCACTCGTGTTAATTGAAAATCCCCCCGAAAACAGGGTACCCCAAAAACAGAAAAATGACAAGTGTCAGTCGTGTCCATCAATAGTGTGTCCCCTCCGTTAGCTGCGATACAGGCTGCACATCGCCTTCTCGTTGAGTCGACAAATCTGTGGAAGAAAGCTTGGGTAATCCCTTTCTATTCCCGCCTAACAATGCTTCCAGTTCCTGAAGTATATGTGGCTGCCCTGCAGCCTGAAAATGTCTCCCAATGTCGTCCCAGATATGCCCAATAGTCGGTGTCCGGTGACAAAGACGGCCAGGGCAACACAGAAACTTTGAGGAAGTCCATAGAGACCCGTGCTGGATGACGTGGACTTTGAATGGTTGCAGCTGTCTGTGTTGCTCGTCGCTGTTGGTCACGCAGATGTGTCACCCGGATGTAACGGACCTGCGCTGGAGTAGTAACCCTCGTCCGTCCAGAATGAGGCCGGTCCTGGACACTGCCTGTCTGTTGATGCCTTGCGACCAATCTGGTGTTGGTTAACACATGACATCCAAAGTGCCTCGCCACTGCAGGTGACGTTAATACTGTCTGTAGTATCCCAATGGCAACGCCTCTCTGGAGTCGAGTGTGACATGTTTGGTGTTTTTTTTCATATAGTGGCTTATAAAGAATGGAGAAGGAAATGCACGCATTTTTGCTTGCTGCTGCACGTCTGAAAAACAAACGAGATGAAACGACTGCGTTCCTGGAACGTTCTCAAAATCAATTATGTGAACAGTTTAACAGTGTTTCTTCAATGCGTCTCTTTACGGTTGTATACATTTCTTTTCACAATTTTTTATTTTATGCATTCCACACACACACAAAACTTGACATGCGTTTCTTTTGCGGTTGAATATATCAGGAGATAGAAAGGGTGCAAATATGCGGACCTCGCTATGTTGATGGTTCAGTACTGCTGGACGGTACAGAAATAAGTGTTAACCAAGCGAAGTGTCATATCAAATCAGTTTTTCAAGGATAGACTATATGAACGACCACTGCATCGAGTTTATGTGCAGTGTGTTGACACGATCAGCAACCCTGCAGAGTCCTTCGCTTGGAAGAAGTCGGCTTGACTGAAAAGTGAAACAAAGCAGAAGACTTTCTGTTTGCAGCTCAGGACAAGTCACGTCCCACTCGAAATCGTCAATGTGTGATTTTTCATCAAAATGTAAATATTGAATTAGATTATGCAATGAATGTAATGAGACTGTCCAACACATTGTCAGTGAATGCATATCTTAAGCGACATGGTGTAGTGGCTCGGTCATTTTATATCCGTCTTCGCCATGCTTGTGGTTTTAACACAGAGGTCCATCCATAGTTCGACCCAGAATATGTGAGGGCGTCATGGAAAATGAGAAATACAAAATTCTTTGGAATAGGCCCGTATACAGCCTCAGACGTATCCAGGCCAACAAACCTCTGATCTTGTCCTTTTGATAAATCCAATGAAATCATTTATATCATTGATTTTTTCTGTCCCTTTTGACACTAATGACATTGACAAGATTCAGGAAAAACATGGCAAATATGCGGACCTAAGTGTCACGTTTGCATCCCAAGTATCCGAATCCCTATTGTTCTCAGTGCCTTAAGCTTGGTACCTTCCAAAATGACATTGGGAGAGCACCCGGTTTTGTTACCAGGAATACAGCCCTTCTGACAATCTGGGTAATGCAGAAGGCTTCAGTGTTGTGGAGTGTTAACATTCTCCGACAAGCTCTGTGAGGGTGCAGCTAGGCAGCGCTTCCTCGTAGTCCCATTCGCTGTCTGGGCTGCGTGTAGAGGGGGCAAGGGCCCTGAGCTGATGAGCCTAACCAGCCTGACTGTGCCAGGATCATCCAAACCCTCTTTGCTGGATTTTGTTTACTTTGATATTCTGAATGTGATAATAATAATAACGTGTATATAACTGATAATAAATCATCAATGTATAATTGATGTCGGTATCAGTGTGTCTCAACAGCCGATTAACACTCACGTATATGGAACAGGTGAAAAGAAATGATTTCCAAATGAGTCAGTACAAGTGACCGTGACTGTTCTATTTTCGTGCAAAGTCCACAAACCACCAGTATTCAGGATGGTGATAAGTATGTCACGACTGCACTCGCTTGTGAAGAGTTAAGTGTGCGATTGAGGCCAATGTTGATCCATGTTATACAACTTAATGTCGTGAAATCTAACTTGACGTTAAAGGTGTAAAGCATATATGGAGCGTCTGCATATATTATGAATGTGGCAAAAATTTGCAAAGGACAAATACAGTGTTCCGCTTTGACACAAGCTATGATTGCTTCTCTCGGACACTTACTCACCTCCAAGTGAACATAGCCATGCGTCCCCAAGTCCGGGTTGTTTAGAACTGATGGCATCACATCTCGTTTTTTACGAGTGAAAAAAGCGATAGGGTGTCTCACAAACCATATAAATAAAGCGAACAAAATGAATGTTGAATAAAAACAGCCCAGTCCAAAGGAAATCCACCTGAGAAAAATGTCTTTGATCGCCATACTTCCTGGTTGGGAAAATCAAAAGTGCTGACGAGAATGAGTAGAAACGAAATAAGTTCCACCCTTATGTAGATAATAATGCGCGGACTTTGACCCATGTCATAAGCTGTATAGTTGAAGCGAAATCGGGTTTAACGTTGCGTTCAAGATCATGGCACTTATATAGTGACGTTCATAAGCTGTATATCATTGATAACACTTTACGTACTGGTCCACGGATTCCTCACTCAAGAGTTGAGGTGATTAGGTGCGAATCAAAAACGACCAGCCCACTTTAATCACACTTACCCATATTCCTAGTCAGCAAGTACGGACTAGTCTGCTTTATACGGCAAATATTTGTGTATGCTCTGTTAATACCCGTATCGATAAGCCAGGAGTGGCAACATGGTGTCTACAATGACAGGCGACCATCCCATTACATAACTGCATAACGTCAACAATGCTGTATCGTGTATAAAATCCTCATTTCTAAATAACGCTTGCTTCGTATGGGTTTGTATTACCTGTTGGAGATATCACTGTTTAATTAACATACACATTGTGTAATAACATCAGGGGCTAGCTGGGTTATCTAACTGAGACGTCGGTTGTAGATTGCAACTGCTCCAAGGCGGATAATCTGCTCCCGACAGGCTCTACAACTTATCGTGAAACTGAGGAGATGAATTGATATAACTTAAAATCAAAACTAGCAGACTGGTGACCCTATCTAACCTAACGATATGACAGCTGTGTCATGACATAACATATCGCAAAGTGATGCGCCGACACCATTTGGAATCATCGCAGCCCTAACCAGTTTACCATGTATGGTGTTTCAGGAAGACTAGGTGGGACACACTGGTAATTGTTGTGCTGCTTTGTGAACACAGTTAAAACAAAATACACAAATAAGTGTAAATCACTATTAAAAAAGGACTTATAATTCTCTAAACCTATTTTTCATCAACTAAACATAAAACAATAATATTTTACCTGTATCATTTTAATAAGCGATAGTAACATTGATCAATAGGAGAGATTTAACAAGCTGTCGTTATCTTTGACGCTGTGACATCACAAAAATGGGTGCCATTTTTGGCAAAGTCTGATTGCTCCCGACAGAACGTTGAATTGCGTAACATGACAAATAGCTCAACTGTGTGGACAGTAGGATTCTGTGGCATTATGTCTGATGGCACAATTAAAGCTACACGGTGTTGATAAGGTTCGTGTGACTGCCAGGGGTGGCATCTGTTTTGTTCCTATGGTTCTGTATCGTCCCCCCATGTGGTAGGCCCTTTGTGCACATTACTATTAGGGCAGTTTTATTTTCAGGCTGTTTGTTAGTTTTACAAAAAAATCAAGTTTCGTTACTTCACATGTTTCTGAAAATGTCACTAAGATCTCCAACATAAAAACACATGCCACACTTTAGAGTTAGTGAGTATGGTTTTACGCCGCTTTTAGCAATATTCCAGCAATATCACAGCGGGGGACACCAGACAAACTTCAGAGAACCTACGACATATCTGATACTTGTCTCCATTTTGTACCTCCATTTTGATCATTTGATAATATGTACTCTTAAAAAAGAAGGGGATACTTAGAAATAACTTAAAATTTCAAAGTTGACGTTTTGGCATCATTAGTGCGTAATACCTCCACGATCTGTTAAACATTCATTCTCTCGACATTTCGCAATGGCGAGTGGAGAGAGTATGTCCCACTCCTCTTGCAGCTCCTGGTTCAGAGAACGTGGTCGGTGGCCCAGGACGTTGACGCACACGTCTCCCTATCATGTCGATTGAGGTATTAAAATCTGTTTTAAAATCTGTAAAGTTACTATGTAGGGTTTACTTGCTTCCATAGAAAAATCGAAAATGCACTGTTAAATTCTTGCAATTTCTTTTTGACTGTGAGTTATATTTACATTTCAAGCATTTATTTACACATAATTCACTTAAGAGTTACACATGATTCACCCAGTGTGTTGATTGATCTAGGGCACTATTGAGCCTTATATTTTAACAAATAATACTCTTGACAATCGTCCATTAAAGTGAAGCCTTTTGTGTTTTCCAAACACTCATCATGGTCCCTATATACAGAAATACCTTTGTGCGTGATTTTCCAGGCGGGGAGAGCACACTAAAACATCCCACGTGTTTCAGGGAATGTGTGCAGATTGAAAGAACTGTCCTACATATCTTCACCTACCACCTGTCACATTACATCGTACATTAAACATCAGTTCTCCATCTGAAGCGACTGGTTGAACGAGGCCCGTGTGGACAAAATCAACTAAGACACCATTAATGTATAATGGAAAATGTTAAGATATTTAGAATGCTATTTCCTCTACCAACTTACTACTTTATAAAGCCACAGGTTGTCGTGTAAGTCCGTTAAGATGAAGCGCTTTAACTCTACATTCTCAATATAGTCTCTATCACAAGTGTTCATACTGTCACTGTTCATCGTATTTAAAGCAAACACTTTTGAGACGCCATGTTCCCTCTACTCTCAACACTGTCTCTATCAGAAGTGTTTGGTCTGTGTTCAGTCCGACATGGCCCGGGTAGTGAAAAGCAACAAGCCTCAATGTATCACGGAAAGAGTGTGTATCTATAGGCTAGTGTTATATCTGCAGACATACCATTTATGCTGTTTATTATATTTTCTCAAGAATATCAATGTCACAAGTGTTTGGTCCAACTTGGTCCGGGCTGTCATAATCAGCTTAAAATGTACCATCACATGTGTTTAGACATGCAGAATAGTATAACTTCTACCTAAATACCACTTTGAAATGTCACAGATCGTGGTATTTAAAACAAACACGTTGCTCAATGCGAATCTCTCTTTCCTCACAAGTGTTTACTCCGGCTTGACGTCACAAGACAAATACGTCGTGTAAATAACTCTTCGTTCAGCCCTCTGTATGTCATAAAAGTCTATAGTTGATGTGTTTACTAGATGACACAGTAAATTGTCATTGCACGGAATCCATATCTCCTGCGTACCTCCATTCTCACCTCTACTAAGTATAAATGATCTCTGACAGAAATATCCGAATATCCTTGTTGGATTGTTCAACATGATGAAGGACAAATTAATCTTGTGACATTGTTGTTAGTTCACCTCTTATATTCACAGTGAGTGTGTGAGTATGGTTTTACGCCGCTTTAAGCAATATTCCAGCAATATCTTACTTACTTAATTATAATTGTATAAGTTAACGTTATCTCTGAAACTGCATTCTGTTACCATGCTTGTAACTGTTTTGTTACTATAAACAAGTTGCACTGGTTTACCAATGTAGGTTTGTTCTTGTCTGTGCGCATACTCAAAACATAGAGATGTCACTTATCACATAATACTGGAATTTCATATTTTCGAGGGAAATGAAATTCCCATTAAAGTCAGACATATTAACGGAAAGCTGAAATTACAATATCTTTGATTTGTTAATTAACCGTCACGGATGTATAAGTTAACGTTATCTCTGAAACTGCATTCTGTTACCATGCTTGTAATTGTTTTGTTACTGGAGCGTTATTAATATAAACAAGTTGCACTGGTTTACCAATGTAGGTTTGTTCTTGTCTGTGCGCATACTCAAAACATAGAGATGTCACTTATCACATCATACTGGAATTAAGTAACTAAACTCATTCAAAGGCCGCTTTTGTTTCTCAATGACCAGTGAATTTTTCGGGTATGAAATATTATTTCTCGTATTAATAGTGATATAGAGATTATATATATGTGTCATACTGATTATACGAAACGAGTGTCAGAATTCTTGTATTTCCCGAGCGAGAGCGAGTGTATTACATGAATTCTTACACGAGTTTCGTGAAATTAGTGTGACAGACCAGTGAGTGTCATAATTTCTTTATTACCCATTATTTCTTACTTCTTATCAGCTCCCCTAAATAATGCAATGCTCACCACCGTGTTATTTCTAACACTATATGGGTAACAAATAGAGGTTATTATATGAGTGGTCATACTATGTTTACACACGAGTGTCTAAATTCCGGTATTTCGCGAGCGAGAGCGGACATGTTTGTTTATAAACAGTTAAAGTAGTCCCTACTTGACCTTTTATATTTGCATTTCTATCCGCAATTGACCCAAAACGGATATCGTAAGACTTGTAGTTAAGCTAATAAATTCATTACACCAACATTGCCGCAAATAGAAGGCAACATCTTTAATGCTTCGGTCCGCCTACGCAACCTGTCAAGATCTAATCATGCGGAATAATCCTTTGCCTAGTTTTTCCTTTCCATGTGTTTATAGCTGCAAATCAAATAAAAACGACGAATGTTTTATCTCCAAAACATAAAGTATTAAGACTGGCGTGTGATCTGGTCAGGGTGACCTCCCATTAGTTACGCGTCCCATTTGTCACACACGTCTATATCCTCAGCCTTGCGGAGGCCAGGGGGATTAATTAAGACAAAATGAAAACCCGACCATACTACAATCAGCAACTATCACTAAAATTCACACAACCTGGGACAGCTGCGCCCATATATACACTAATGGATGCAATAATCTTATCAACAACAGTGCTGGTTACGGGATCCATAGCCACTGCTCCAAACCCCAAGCACACTCGGTTCGCCTGTGTGATGGTCAGTCAGTATTCACGGCTGAATTGGAAGCAATTCATCGTGCACTCAATCTCATACCGGAACTTCCGGAAGCAAAGGCAGTGGTCCTATCATACTCGCTAAGTGCACTTCAAGCCATCATGATCAGCGGCAGAAACTCAAATTCCAGGCCAAACACAGTCAACAACATTTTATACGAATATTACAAAACTATCGGACCAAGGGCAACAGCTGGAACTGTGTTGGATCCTCTCTCACATAGATATTCATGGAAATGAAAAAGCAGACTCACTGGCGAAGCTAGCTCTAGGCAAAGCGGATATACAGCCTATTCCCTTTAGTAAACTAGAGATAAAAAGCAAAATCAAAGCCTCTATAGCAGAAAGATAGCCCAGTGGGACGCAAGTAACACCATGTTATCTGTTGTTTGTGTCATGAGGAATAGCAATGGCCTTGGATATGACCGCTGTATGTACAGGTATTGTTGTAGCCTTCAACTCTTATCATGTCGCGTCAAGGCCACTATCAGAAGTAAGCCAAGGCTGGGACGCCCTGACCTGCACTACGTGACACTGGCAAATACAGGTCCGTAACGCTGTGTTATGCAATAACACAAAACTGAGACAACTCGTTATATACTACTCAACAGACGTTAAAGAACACCCGAGTATTTCATATTACTATAGTGTTCTTTAACTTCTTTGATGTACTAAATCGGGGCGGTCGGGTAGCTTAGTGGTTAAAGCGTTCGCTCGTCACGCCAAAGACCCGGGTTCGATTCCCGACATAGGTACAATGTGTGAGGCCCATTTCTGGTGTCATTCGCCGTGATATTGCTGGAATATTGCTAAAAGCGGCGTAAACCCATACTCACTCACTCACTAAATCATTTGCACAGTGCTTCATTCTGCTTGTTACCCAATGGGAGCCGGGCTAGTATTGGACCCCTGCAAGCAGTGATCGTTTTAAGAGTCGACTGATGGGAATCGTGTTGTCAGACTCAGTGACTTGGAAACTGAGAGACCGCGTACCTCGACGTTGCTCATAATATCAACCATTGGTTTGCCTGACCTGGACTCGGTTATTTGCTTCAGTAATCCAGATCAGGTTAGGTCTTCATGTTTTTCTTGACGGGATCACTTAAAATTGGGATCAGGGCCAACTTGCACAAAGCGATCTTAGTGTCAAGATGATCGTAACTCCCATACTTTAACATAGCCTTACGATCGTCTTAGCGCTAACATCGCTTTGTGCAAGTGGGCCCTGGTGGTTGAAATATGTGTAAAAGATGATCATGTGTTTTATCGTTATCCTCCGACGTGGTTGGTCGCTTCGAATTCTCAGGTTGTGTTGTCCGGAAACAATCACGTGTAATCATTGCTGAATGGCGCGTAGAACATTCCTTCACTTCAGTAATAGTATAGTTGTATTTGCAGAGTTAGTATTCAGAACCAGTTTACATTTTATACTACTTTACCTCTTTCACTGACGACAGCGCACCAATGCAACTTACTTATGCTGCCACTTAGAGCTGAATACACCTATAATCCATGGTCCATGATTCTGACATGTTAACCGTCAACCTGAAAGAGTTATCTTCCCCAACATCACGCCCGCCTTCACTATGTTTCTGCCGGGGACGGGGACAAGCCGTTGATGTTGATGGTGCACGGCATCCCTGAGGCGTTATAGTGTAGGATAAAGCACGTCCGAGGGTTTTTATGATATGTAAAACCCGCATCCGCGGGATAAAACCGAGACGCGTCAGGATAAGGATAAGGGGATAAAAACCCGCGGGGAAGTATTTTATCTTACTTGTAAACCGTAAAAAGAAACTTAAAACATTTATCAACATTTTCAACATGTTTCAAACATAATTTTTCATGAACCTGAGGAAACGGTCGTAAAATATCTGTTGGTGGCTTACGATTCTTGAACAAGACGTTTTAAAAAGCATTGCGACTTATCAGCGCCAATGTAGCCTAGTAGTTAACTCAATGGGGTACAGTTACAAAAGTTGGAAATCCTTGGAATTATAAAAAAATCATTTGATTTTGCATTTCATTCCATGGAAGTTGTGTCAATAAAATACCCGGGATATTATAACTCATTTTGTAGCAAATGTGCCTGGAATATCCTATAACATCCAGGGAATAGTCTATAAAATACCGGGGACATTAAAACATCCCTGCTTATGAGATTTAACCCGACTGGAGAACAATAGGATGACGTCACTGGAGGTTTAAACCTGAGAAAGACTACAGAAAAACAACCAAGGCCTGATATAGAGATACTAGCCCCGGCTTCAAACAAACATCCTTCAATCTAAATAGGCTTTGATCCCAACGCAACCCAACTCAGTCACCACGTTATGCTGTTTGAACATAACAAGCTGCTAATTGCTTGCATATGGATATTTTGTACTGCCAGCTATATTGTGATGGTGTGCGTGTTTGTCACACCCCTCAAAGGAATTAGAATATGCAAAAAAAGCATGATCGCGATTTCTCCGTCTTGCTTGACTACAATGCAACTCCGGTCGTCTTTAATCCAAACCCAACTCAATCCGTGACTCACCAAGTTAATATACAAGATACTGATAACTGTATGTTTATGGATAGTTTGTACTGCCAACTATATCGTGATGGTAGCAAGTCACAGCTCAACTGGAGAATGATCATGTTCGCGACTGTATGGAGAGCACTTCTGATCTGGCGACCCCGCCGTGGTATTGTTGAAATATTGCTAAAAACGGCGTAGACCATACTCACTCACCAGTTAAAATAAAGTAGTAAAACAACTCTCACATCGGCACATCTACAGAAACATTAATGTTGTTCTAGCTATACCACGGTAACGTGGAAATAATCAATCTGGAACAGAAAAAACATATTCTTGACACCATTAACAGCAGCACACAACGTCCGGGTACGAAGACACCCCACCAGCCAGGTCACGCAATGAGACCATGCATTTCAAATTTACTATTGTTTGTGACCATATGGACAACTGACTCGGAGGTAAGAATTCACTGTTATCTAGATTCCAAGTCGTCCTCATTTCTCATTACTGGAGTTGAAAGCGATGCACTTATTGTAAACTACATACGTTCGCAAATAACACTTCCGCTCCATGTAGATAATATTTTAGAAGATCGAGGATTGATGTTTTATAGAATTTTCAATTTTAGTGCTCAAACTTGAAGCCCCTGATGTCAGTCACTGGCCTGTCTGGCCAGGATTCAGTTATGAATGTAGGCCGCCGTGAGCTGGTTCAAATATTGCTGATTGTGTCGAATAAACTCACTCACTCTAAACGGGCTTGTGGTCATAAACCAAGTTCATCTACCCAGCAGCTCTGGAGGAGAAGTTGAAATAACTGAAGCCGGATCCTTCCCATACACTTAATAGTCATTCACGTGAGACTTCCGCCATTATTACTTTTAGAGCAACTGGATGCAGCGCTTTTTAAATCAGTATTCTATACCGATCTCTAGGCTTTATTATTTCATATACATATTGATAGCGTGAATAGGCGGCCAGGGACTGATGAAATGTGTCCGGCATATGGCGTCTGATTCTAATCACCTGACGACGGAGGGGGCTGTCACAGGTGACAGGTAAATATGTTAAGGGACATATGTGAACATCAATGAAAATGAATTATGAAATCTGATAGATTTGATTTCAAATACACACACCAGACAGAATATGGGGTTCGGAGCAATATTCGCTTTGGCTGCCTACATTGTTCTAAAAGAAACAATGGCTGCATGGCTTAACCAGAGTATCTGTAAAGAAGTGTGGGCAATAATGCAATCTCAGCTGAGCACTACCCCGTTTTTGTTTATGTGGAATTTTACGCTTAAACTGTGTTTACTGTCACTTAGTGTCTCTTTGCATAGTTGCCGTTTAACGGCGCTATGAACTTCTATCAAGGTTTAAGCCCAGGTGAAATTTGGGGAATGGATATTAAGGGAAGAAGTAGGCATTCTCAAGGGCACCAATTATGCTCCACTTCTTGCTGATCTGTATATATATGCACACGAATCAGAATTTTTGGATTCGTAAAATCAAAACAAGTACATTTGGCCAAGAAGATTACCACTCACTCAGATTACAATAAAAAAGATATCACTAAATAGTCATGAAACATTACAATGTAAAAAAGGGCTACAGATCGCCAGCATCTGAAGGTAGATCACCATGCTGGGGTCCATGGGGACTTACAGTGCTTTTGCTACCTGCATGGACCCGGTGATCTGATGTCGATCAATAGACAAGTGTAAGGACCACTAATAACGGTGCACTCAAGAATCACGCGAGACTCGATTGCATCGGTTGATATGAGGACGACATTTTCCTAACGGTTGGTGAAAAGGGGCTACTTTCAGTTGCAAAATGAAGTTAAAGGTCGTAATTATAAGCGGCGATGAATTGCGATAAAGCCGCGAGTACGTACACTTTCTATTTCAAACATTTTTGCTCGCGACACCTGCAGTAAATCATAGGCAACCCACGGACAAATTCAAATAGAATAAGTCACTAACACAGCGAGTTTTGTGAAGCATGCATGTGATGCCGATGCATCTCTGGAGTTTCATGAAAACTAGTATCGTCTAGATTATACGTCTGGGAGTAGAGTAGTTTCATAGCTGCAATGTGCTTCCGACGCCTCTATTCAAATAATCAGCGGACGACCCTCCGTACATGATGTTATTACACAATGTGGAATACAGCTGTACGTTAATGAAACAGTGATATCTCCAACGGGTTAGAAATTATACTCCATGCAAATCACATCTATAATAAGGATCTTATGCGCCATATATGACATTGTCGCCTGCCATTGTTGACGTTCTGCTGACACTGTCAGCTTTTTCATACGGTTTTAATAAGGTAAACACTTTACAAATATGGGTCATATTGACCAGACTGATCAGTATTTAATAGGAATATGGGGAATTTTATGTGCCTGGTCCGTTTTTTATTGGCACCTCATCATTGCTAAACTCTTTGAGTGACAAATCCGAGCTTTCAACATGGCAGAAATGATATGGACTATTGATGAAACGTCATATATTAGTCAACAATAAAGGTTATTAGTTAATCATGTATTTTGTTCAGCATGGGACACAATATTGCTTGATAGATATTTATAATACACATACATATTGATGGGTTGCTCTCACTCAGTAGGATCCCGATGATTCACTCAATGTGTATCTGGTACATGCACCAAATCATGGCGTTACTGATCACCTGCATATCAGGGGGTAGGCAGTTGGTTGTGACAGCTGACAAGTGAATTTGTTTTATTATGTGTGTTATCATTGTCCTACAGTTAATAACATTGGTCAAAGTTTTCGCATCCCTGTATATAAAAGGATCGAGCTCATATACTTATTCCCATCAACACTTTCCCAATCAGGAAGTATGACGATTAAAGGAATTTTTCTAAGATGTTTTTTCTTCGGACTGGCCTGTTTTTATTCAACGTTCGTTTTGTTCACTTTATTTGTGGGGTTTGTGAAACACCCTATCACATTCTGTTCAAGAAAGAAACGAAATGTGATGCCATCAGTTCTGAACGACCCGGACTTGGGGACGCATGGCTATCTTCACTTGGAGGTGAGTCAAGAAATCATTATAGCTTTAGTCAAACCTACATTTGATTTATTCTTTGCAAATTATATGTGCTTCTGTTCTTAATTATGTAGGCGTTCCAGATATGTTTTACGTCTTTACCGTCAATTTAGATTTCACAACATAAATTTTACAAAGTGGGGCAACACTGGTCTCGGTTTACAAGCGCGTGCAGTCAACAGACTTATCACTATTTTTACGCTTCAACAAGCTGCTGATACATATTAATACACAATATTGATTTTATTATGTTAATCTAAGATATTATGATGAACATAATCATGAATGACATTATTATCGTTTTCACATTTTCCAAGGTGTATGTATAATTGAAGTAATCATTATCAACATGAATTTCCATAAACGCTTCTACAGAAAACTTTTTAAAAAATCAATGTGACCATAGTTACATGTGTACCCACAAATGCATGCTCCAAAACCTCAAGGTTCATATGTGGTGTAATCACAATCGCACAACATTTTTGCTTATCGCTATCATGGATACCGGTATATTGTGGACTTAGGATTAAAATTGAGCACGGTCACTTGTGCTCAGTCATGTTCTATAAGTCTTAGTCATCAACATGTGGGACATACTGATTTCCGATATTAATTGTATATTGATAATCTAAGTTATTATTATGAACATAATCATGATAGCAATTTCACTGGTGTATACATTAATTTTATATAAACTGACGGCCAAAAGAAAATGTCCACAGTTACAAATCACTCTAGTTTATAAACAATAAAGATAGATACATGACTGACTGACTGAGTATGGTTTTACGCCGCTTTTAGCAATATTCCAGCAATATCACGGCGGGGGACACCAGAAATGGGCTTCACACATTGTACCCATGTCGGGAATCGAACCCGGGTCTTCAGCGTGACGAGCGAACGCTTTAACCACTAGGCTACCCGACCGCCCCTAGATACATGAAGTAATATGTTTTGAAAAGATCAAAATCTCAATGAAATCAACATTTATGATGCCAGTCATACGGCATCCGATGTTGGCATGCCAGTTGAGGTGAGGTGGGGTAGCAAAAACAAGCTTTCAACGTAATGGACAAAGTGCGCACACATCTAAAAATCGCTCAAGTTCAATTACACGTTTACTTGTCATGCTAAAATGGGGTTGTTGCCCTATGAGTACCACGTGAACCTGTAATTTGGTGCATTTACATGTCTACGTAACCTGTCAATACATTGCATGTGTATTTGATAACAGGGTTGTATCATCATCATGACTCAGCATGACAAGCAGTCTCTACAGTGTGTTTAGTATTAGAATGATCAGTTCAACGTGGTAAAACACACAATGTACATTCATAAAGTCTACAACTCTAAAGCGAAAATAACTGTATAATAATCAAAGTTTCGGCGGATAATCAAGACAGGTTATTTTCTTGCATTGACAATGTATATTATTTTTAAATGTTTTAAAATATTGTAAATTTATTATTATTATTAATGAACCAGGTTTGATTGTTCTGATGTTAGGTTTGTACGTATAGTGTATACAAGAAATACATGTAGTTATTACAATCTAGTGGCAAATCTAAACTTTCGCAGTCCTCCCGAACTGAACATTTTATTTCCATCCTTGTTTCATTCTTCTGGAGAAGTTGTACACTAATTATATGTTACCGAGTCACGGACACAGGCGATAACAAAGCCCAACAATACGTACATCAGGGTTTTGGGGAGTTTTCTAATGTAGAACCTTACATTGAAGGTATATACATGTCCATTGAGGTAGATACTTAAACTAGTCAATATTGTGTAGAGTTTTTATTTTTTAACGATTTTTAACTTGTTGATGAATACTGTTCAGTGAAACCTCCTATTATAATTAGGTATGTTTTCTCTTGAATACACAATGTCACTCGCCAATCAGAGAGTCGGCCTAAATTACAGCATCTTCCCGAGGCAAGAGCGTTAACTGACTTTAAAAGTCCAGTTTCCACCCTTGCCGAACTAGGCTGGAATTCCTGGGCTCGATCGTAACGCCACCAGTGGCTATAACGAGTAACAGTATTCAAGTTATATCACGGCGTTTCAGCTTAATGTGGGAGGAAAGCCCGAAGTGATGCATGTCTTAGACGGTGAAACCCACGGGCATGGGTATGGTGCTGGCAAACCTAGAAACATTATTGGGGCGAAATCATAGGTTTCTGGCATGACCAAGGGACGCAACTCTGTACAACGAATCGCGGCGCCTTATATTAGACCGATGGGCCACCCGTGCGCCCCACTCAAGGGAGCTATACATATTGTGTGTATGTCCTTTCCTATGAAAACTGTGGCACTCAAATATTTTTAATTGTAGTAAATACAAAATTGAATAAAACTTGGTAACTCAAGTTAATTTGCGTGTCTCCGATAGATATGATTGGCAGTTTATTGACAGCTTTGGTTAATAGGGATTATAAAATCACTTTCTCTTATTCGCTTGATAATTAGAATTTTTTAGCAAATTCTGATAACTATTTTGAATGTCTTAGTTGCACTGTTAATCAAATATTTTATATAAATATTGGCTGTTAATATTCTACATTTCGTCCCCTGGACCTGGATCATTCAACTCGCTGGGGAAGGTCGAAAGTCGTATATGGCTTTAAAGTGCATATACAGTGTATATGTATAACTATACGCATAATACATATTCATGATGACCAATTAAACTCGTTCCTAATTCGAATGAGCACATTCTGAATATATAAACGTGTAAGATGACCGACAAAATCCAATTCTTATTTGTACAATACAAACGTACATGTAGTGCCTGATAAAACAGACAATAACTGAATAATCTAAAACGTATCACAAAATTCCTGCGGAGTTCATGGGGTGTCTCCACGGACGTTTGGCGACAAATACTTTTCCGACGTGTAAGTTTCTGGGGAACAATTCCAACCCGGAATCCCCAATGGGTTGTTACGAGACATATTTTTATCACAAAGGGTAAGAGATAAATTTAAATTGTCAATTGTATTTATTATGTCTTTGGTCACTATGGTTACCGGTCCAGAATTTACGTTCACATATCAGCAATCAGAGAAGAAGGGTTTTTTTAATGTTCATCATGTCCATGACTGTAATACCAACAGAGATAGGAAAACACATTCACAACCAAAGCGTGATGTCGCATGGCTCATCATACTTACTTTTAAAGATATATGCTGCCCTGGGTTTGGGGAATACTGGATTGATCAATCAGAGGTTTGAAGTCACAATATTTACCCCTTATTTACAGCTTATTTGACGGTCGCAGCACTGAGTTTCTAACAATAACTAAATTATGCGTGACGATACATATCAGGTAGAAGACCTGAATATAAATTCGTTGAGGAAGGGTACTACACATTTTGTGGGCAACAGACAGCTTGAAATATGGATCAACACTATCCTTAGCTGCGATGCTACAGCTATTGAGCCACCACGAAGGCGACTATGCTTGTCGTAAGAGGCGACTAACGGAATCGGGTAACACTTGCCTGATTTTCCTGTATTAAAACAACATGTTCAAGGTGAAAGTGATAAACTTGGATACATTAAAAAAAAGTATTACTTTCTCTGTTAAATGTTCCATGGAAATTGTAACATCTTGACTATTTCAACTAACGGGATCAGGTGGTCAGGCTCGCTGACTTGGTTGATGCATATCATCGTATCCCAATTGCGTGGATCGATGCTCATGATATCAATCACTGGATTGTCTAGTCCAGACTCGATCATTTACAGACCGTCGTCATTATAGCTTGGATATTGCTGTGTGCGGCGTTAAACAACAAACAAACAAAACAAACAATGTTTCTAGACGATGATGAGTGGTCTCCCTTAAATTCTAACCATTGCTAACAATGCTTATTGAAAAACTATTCAAAACGTTGAACCCTAGCTGACCCCGCTAACACTTTTTTAGTCATTTGTCATGTTAATCAAGATTTAGTTAATTCTGTAAATACAATTTTAATTTTTTTTATGAACATGTTAAAGTTTGATAGGATATGTGAAAGTGAAAACATGAAACATTTTATAGTTAAGAAATGAAGAACTTATTCTACATAAAAAGCTTCATGTTTGTGACACATTTTGTTTGGAATCAAATTTATGCTGATGCGAATACTGCAGCATGTGTACGGTGCACTTCCTATTTCAGGAGGTAAAAATCCACTACGTTGCCCAGGGCGATGTGACCAAGCCACTGATGCTGTTTGTCCATGGATTTCCAGAGTTCTGGTACTCATGGCGATACCAGCTGCGGAAGTTCAAGAAGGATTACAGGTGAACAGAACAGCGTCCATTGACTGATTTACTATGTTTACTGGGTCTTTTCAATGATCATGATGATGTAACATATTACATGTAACCCGTGAAGATCCGGGGTAGAATAGACCTTAAGCAACCCATACATGTCGTAAGAGGGGGACTAACGGGATCTGGTGGTCAGGGTCGCTGACTTGTTTGATGCATGTCATCGTATCCCAATTGCGTTCGATGTTCACGATGCCAATCACGGGATTGTCTGGTCCAGACTCGATTATTTACAGAGCGCTGGAATATGGCTAAGTGCGGCGTTAAACAACACACAAACAAACATGATGGCATGTTGAATAACATTTATATCAGTACCTGGGGATACTTGTGGCGCAGCTGTGTAAGGCGTAACTATTTACTGTGATGGGAGACATTATCAGAAACCGATGATCGTGGGTTCAAATCCCAGTTCGATTTGATCATGTTTCTAGGTCTGTCAGCACCACACCCGTACTCATGGGTTTCTCCTCAATGGTATACGCCTTTGAGACCTACACATCAAACTCAGAGGCCTGTTTACATCCTTATCAGACAGTAATCATCCTTATCAGAGAGTAGCCTGCCCTATCAGAAAGTTACCAATTGTATCCGATAGTAAAAGAGTATACAGACGTGAACACCTTTCATATAGTTACCCACCCCATTAACACTACGATCAGATAGTTACCAGCTGTTATATTAACCAGTCTTGCCAGAAAGATACACACACGATCACACAGTAACTGACAAGATAGACACAATTTTTATGGATAACAACTTCTTTAATACTGTGAAAAGCGACGTTTCGGTATAGATCCTTATACCGTTGTCAAGCAAGGATCTATACCGAAACTTCGCTTTTCACAGTATTAAAGAAGTTGTTATCCATAAAAAATGTGTCTATCTTGTCATCCGTCAACTTCTAAGTAATGCCTATCAAACAATTTACACAGTTACTGATTCTGCAAATGTGATCAATCATGTACTGTTGCTCCACCTGTGACCTTTGTTTTTCTTCTATTTTAATCACATCTCAAGTTTGAAGACCTGTGTTATTTTCCCCCAGGGTTGTGGCCATTGATTTGAGAGGCTATGGTGACTCCGACAAGCCTTCCGGTGTTGCCAATTACCAGATGTCCAAGATTGTGTCCGATCTTAAACAAGTCATCCCTGCTCTTGGTAACATTTAATTTACCCCTGTGTGCATTCCGGGTTAGAATTCTTTTAAAGCTCTTTATGTCACAAAATGTTTTGAGGTAGATTGGTAAACATATAATTATATATCAATACCGCTCCAGATTTCGTACAATTAATCAGTTATGCTGTACAGTCAAGGATAAACATTAAGGTAGTTATATTGTATACAAACATACATATCGACTCTGATGTAAAACATTTGTAAGCAAAAAGGAAATAAATGTTGCGAGTTTAAACGACAGTTTGCAATTTGATAAAATTTGGAAATCTCGGAGAGGCGTTTGTAAATCTGTGAACGGATTTAAATATTTCAATTTTATATTTGCCCTAACATTTCCATTTCCAAAAAGAATAGGGTTTCTTCTTATAACAGTGCAGTTGGTAAAGTAAAGAAACAGTGGAGTGCGTCTTCATAGTGGAAGTCACAAGACCAACGGTTACGAGTTAGTGCTAAAACACGACTACGAGTTTTTTTTTGTTGAAAATGTAACACCACGAGCGAGCTTTTACATGTTTAACCAAAACTGAGGAGTTATTGAACTAGATTATGAACCATCTAAATGCAGGAAAATCCAGAAAGAATAGAAAACATAGGGGTACCTTTCAGTGAAACAATACAGTAAGCGAGGTATACAACGAATTCGATGACAGCGGACAGAGGAAGACTATGTGCAACATGCAGACAACTGAAATTAGTGACATGTAAGATTAAGCACGGATGTTTATCACCTGCCGCGGTGGCTTAGTGGACAAACAGTTGCAGTTCCATTCGCAACATGGAATTTTCATTTAAACCAATCGCGACCATTAACCAGTCAAAAGTCTACATTAGATGCTCATTAAAAAGGATGTTTTTAAATCTTCAGTTAATTTAGAAAGTCGAGGGCATTTTCTCGGAATACTAGCCACTGAGTTTGTGGGCTTTCCACTATTTTAAGTAACCCTAGGAAATTAGGATGACGTCACAATTGGTATATGAATGGCCCCCATCTAGGACATAAGGGGCGAGACCGAGGACTTAATGGATTTGGTGACTTGGTTATGGCGTCTCATCGTATCCCGACGGCAAAGATTGCTGCTCATGAATATTAATCACTGGATTGTCTGATCGTAACTCATTTTTTACAGGAATCTTCAGGTAGCTTGGATAGCAACAAACAGTAAAATAAACAATGCATCTACCTCTGTATCCCCCTCCATGTAATCAATGCAGTGATCCATGGACATGACCCAACTGTAGTTTCAGTTTGGAAGTGTTGTAAACAAATCAACGAGGTGCTACCTGTTGCCTTTTAATTTAGAATTAAAGTAAGATCTGCTGATTGTACATTTATTTCCTAGAGGATAATGAAAAATATGTTACATATTTTGTCTATGTAATAGAATTCTCAGGTCTACTTTATCATAGTATATATGAAATATCGTTCTTTAGAAGGTATTTCAAACATATTTATGTATACCTGCTAGATCAACCATCAGCCCACACAACGGAAATACACACTATATATATATGTGTGTGTGTGAAATTAAATAAAACTTGCTCTTGTCCTTCAGGCTACAGATCCTGTGTGCTGGTAGCCCATGACTGGGGTGGCACCATTGCCTGGACATTCACTGCCATGCACCCAGAACTGGTCGACAAACTGATTGTAATGAACTGCCCCCACCCAAGCATCTTTCGGAGCTACATGGAGAAGAATATGGCGCAGTTCAAGAAATCTTGGTAACACAAATATATTTAGTCTATTTTGCATGTATTTGGCTCATCATGCTAATGGCTACATGCCACACAAATATACACCTTTCAACTACTGATGTCAACCATGGTAACAACTGACCCACGAGACAACAAATGATGCTTCCAGTAGCAGCTATAGACCCCAAACGACCAAAGCATGGAAAAAGGGGTTTTAATGTCTCAGTTGATATTGGCTCCCCTAAAGATTTCAACTCTCCGATAGTCAGCTTTCCCTTCATGTCGCATTATTCCAGCAGGTCACAACGTTTGAGATACAATCGTGCATGCTCTTTCTACCAAGATTTCAAAGAGCGTCATACGGCTCTTGCTCATAAGTAAATAATTGTTGTCTGATCAAGGTTACAACATTCAAGGCCTCAGTAAAGCTTTCAAAAGTTTTATGGTAGACATGTGGAGGACATTTCCCAATTTGACGCATCAGTGAGAAAATGATGTCCGATGCAATTCCCTATTTTGACTTGTACCATATGTTCCCATGTTTTTTAGATGAACAGTTGACTTGCCTTTGCATGTGTTTGTATAACCTCTCGGGTCAAATAATGGTAATATAATATTACAGAACACTGACAGAGGGTTATTATCCGAGTTATATAAAATGAGTGGTATTTGCTTCAGGTACATATTCTTCTTCCAAATTCCATTTCTTCCCGAGTTGTCAGTGAGAGCAAATGACATGAAAGCTCTGGAAAGAATCTTCACGGGGCGTAAGGACGGTGTCACCACAGGCAAATGCAGCACTGACGATATAGAGGCCTACAAATATGCTTTCTCTAGACCAGGTAAATGTAATGTACCTATGTAATGGTTACAACTTGATATTATGGTAATAGGACCACAGCTGTGATGACCTGTTGTAATTGTCTTGTGGCGGAAGGGGAGTACTTTAACCTACTCATTCAGCAGATATCATTGCATTATTTTACTTGATGTCAAGGTTGTACATGTGGAGTTGTCCTAGGTTCAATAGATTGTCAGGGAGTTTGTTGGGGACATGTATTTGGAATAAGAGCACATTGTAAGGTAACTGAGTATGACGATTATCAGTATTTATTCATGTTATATTAAGATAAATTGGCAATACTGATGTCCACAAATGATACTTTAACTTGTCTCGATGTCTTACATTCTCATCCCTCAAGAGCTTCATGTAGTTGTGGGTACTGATTAGTCAAATGAGCATTTGCCTATGGACATTATTGACCAGGTAACATATATATACTACTCAAAATTTGATAAGGATCGTAGATATTTTTCTTAATAAAAAAACAAAATAACTGCATAAATGGCAATATTGTGTTCAAGTGAAATAAAAAACGTCTCCAACACACTTACACGTGCATTTCATGCCATGGGAAATGCGTTTCACATCACAGTTCATGCTTTTGCTACCATTGCACGATTTCCAATCAGGCAACGGTGTCTGATTCATTCTGAAACTGTAAACTCAATTGAGTGTTTACACTACGTTTATCTACGCAATGCCCCCTCAACGTGTAAGGCGTCGCCTGACGACAGAACAACTGGGCAGATGTATTGGAATGCTTGATGCTGGCTATTCACAACGTGACGTTGCCAATGCACTAAACGTCAGCCAGAGCGTTGTAAGCAGGGCCTGGTCCCGACAGCAAACGTTTGGTACAGCAGCACACCGACATGGGGGTGGTCGTCAGAGGTCGACAACCCAACGCCAAGATCATTTTGTGGCTCTTCAGGCAAGACGTCATCCCTTCTGGACAGCAACCAGCCTACGTAACGACCTCCTGAACGTCTCGGTGGTGAAAGTGTCCACTCAGACGATACGGAATCGTCTTCACAATGCAGGTCTCTACTCGAGAAGGGCATGTGTCCGAATCCCCCTGACTGTTCGACACCGGCGGGAGCGATTGGAATGGGCTGAAGATCATGTCACTTGGACACGGAACGATTGGGTTCCAGTTCTGTTCACCGATGAGTCCAGGTATTGTTTGGACTTTACAGACAGGAGGCAGCGGGTGTGGCGACGACAACGTGAACGTTTCCATGATGCCAACATCAGTGAACATGACCGTTATGGTGGTGTTCCATCATGGTCTGGGGTGGAATCAACAGAGATGGAAGGACAGATCTTCATGTCCTGGAGAGAGGAACAATGACGGGGGTGAGGTACCGGGATGAGATCCTCGATGTGTACGTCAGACCCTACGTTGGTGCTGTTGGCCCTGGGTTCATCCTGATGGATGATAACGCCCGTCCTCATCGCGCCAGGGTGGTTGAGCAGTACCTTGAGCAGGAGACAATTGTCCGCATGGATTGGCCAGCGCGCTCACCGAACTTGAACCCGATTGAGCATGTCTGGAACATGCTGCAGGTTGCCCTTTCACGCCATAGAGCACAACCCACGACTTTGGCAAAGCTCGGACATGCCCTCGTGGAAGAGTGGAACAACCTTCCCATTGGGAACATCCGGGTGCTTATTGACAGCATATATCGACGTTGTCAGGCCGTCATTGATGCAAGGGGAGGTCATACTCGATATTGACACTTCATCGACTAAGTGTAATGATGGACTATCCCTCATAACTGTGTAATTCTTTCTCTTGTTTGCTGTTAACATTTTTTAATGAAATGCCTTTTGTTGTTTGCAGATTTCAAACATTCCATATTGATACAAGTTCATGCCGTTCATGAATTTTCATTCATAACATGATTAAACACGTTTCTGAGTCAGAGTCATGTCTTTTGTTATGTTTGTGGTAACTTACACACATATCACCTAGTGATCCTTATCAAATTTTGAGTAGTATATATATAGGATCCGTACTGGTCACATCAATTGTTCAAGGGGTTTTAGTCCCATGGCCCTTAGCTTGTTCTTTTTCTCAATGCCCGACTCAGACAGCATCTTTGACACCTGGAGACAACCATGAGATTTTCAGCTTGTGACACTGCGACTCATGCAGATTGTTTGAATGTATTCAACACCATGCTAAGCTTTTGTTTCCAACCTCCAGGTGCTGTCACAGCTGCCATCAATTATTATCGAGCTACAATCCGGTTTCCTCCGAAAAGGATCCCGAGGATCTCCTGCCCGGTGCTGACCATCTGGGGCTGCAAGGACACAGCCCTGGAGACAGGCTTGGCCGCTGCTGCTGATGCTGTCGTAGACAACCACACAGTCAAATACATAGAGGAGGCTAGTCACTGGGTCATGATGGACACTCCGGACAAAGTTAACAAACACATGACCGATTTTCTTAAGTAAATATGTGATGCTCAGATCACTGACGGAAACACATGAGACTTTCTGAAATATACATGTGACGCTCAGATCCATTGTAGAAACACAAACAAAATTATTAATATTACATGTTATTAAGACTTTTCATATACAGTAAACTACGGTTATAACGAACACGCTTATAACGAACTGACGGATATAACGAACTTACTTTTTGGTCCCGACTACTTGATGTAGTTATGCTGTATATGTACTTATAACGAACTACGGTTATAACGAACTAAAATTAGTAGTTCCTTTGAGCTCGTTATAACCGTAGTTTACTGTATGTGTAAAACGGAGATCAGCGAACGATTTGTGGAATAATCTCAGATGAGTGGCATTTTTATGCTGGAGACCATGTTGAGTAAAGGAAAAATGGTATATTTTCTTAAACTATCAAACAGACTTAACATAAAATTGTCTCCAACAGTAATGTGTACAAAGGGCCTAAAGTATAGCTTATTGACATAATGTCACGACAATGAGATTGTTAGTACTGCAACACATGAGAAACTCTACCATAAAGATATATGTATGCTATTTTCCATGTTACACAAAACAATACTATGTCAGGAACAATCAGACGTCGCTAAAAATAACATCCATCGTTGTTTTGTCACGGTACGAGAGATAACGGAAGCTTGTTATAACGTTCATGTTGATAACTTTCGCTGTAAGAATGATAAGGTAATAATATATTTTTATGTTTATTTGACGAAGAATATGTTTTATTGTTACAAATCTGTTGGGGTTTTTAAATTTTTTCGCGATGCAGCATAATAATTACCGGTATGTATCCCATCTAGACTTACTGAAGTACCATACATAGTAAACTGGTTAGAGCTGTGATGATTCGATATGCTATCGCTGCATCGCTTTGCAATATGTTATGTTTTAATACAGTCTAGGGTATTATATTGTTAGGCTGTAGGTTAGATGGGGTCACAAGTCTCCTAGTTATGAGACTAAATTATAACTTGCAAGGACTCCTTTTGGCTTTTATTTACATGACATGTATTAATACGGGTGAATGGGGTTTTATGAGCTGATTGGGCATGCTCGTTAAACCCATGATTACATCCTGCTGTTGATACGTAACAAGATTATCATGACAAGTTCACACTTTACTAGGAATATTTTCGGAGATATATTCGTGTATGACAACAACATCTCTCTTAAGTGAGTGTGAGTGAGTTGGGTTTAACGCCGCTTTTAACAGTATTCCAGTCATATCACGGCGTGTCAGCTTAATTTGGGAGGAAAGCCCGAAGTGATGCAGGTCTCAGACGTTTACCACTTCGGTGAAACCCCACGAGCACGGGTATGGTGCTGACAAACCTAGAAACATAATCGGGGTGAACAGGGATTCGAACCCACAATCATAGGTTTCTGGCGTGCCCAAGGGACGCAACTCTGCACAGCGAATCGCGGCGCCTTAGACGACTGGGCCACCCGTGCCCCATCTCTCTTAAGAGCCATCGGGATCTCACAAGCATGTCCGTTCATGCAGGCCAACGGATTTTGTATAGGCATTTACTCCAGTTAACTACATGGTCATTAAGTTTGATGAAGAGGGCGCGGGTGGCCCAGTCGTCTTAGGCACCGCAATTCGCTGTGCAGAGTTGCGTCCCTTGTGCACGCCAGAAACCTATGATTTTGGGTTCGATTCCAGGTTCGACACGATTATTTTTCTAGGTTTCACAGCACCATACCCGTGCTCGCGGGTTTCACCGAAGTGGTAAATGTTATTGTTTCAGGTCGTTTTTTTGCCTTTTATCTTGCTTTTCTGAAAGGATAAACAGCCATCAGCTCACACCCTGTAGCCGTTTGTTGTGTGTTCACCACCCCGACAACTAGGTGCTACTACGTACATATTGACATGTGGCAGAATAAATACTATAGTTGAAAACTGGTGTTGGCATGTCAATAACCGCATTTAGCTGTTTCTGGCTAAATGTAATTATTGACGAACGTATATACATGTAGTTTGTATGAAGTGCCCAACTGCATCTATAACATCGCTTTGAACTGTAGTACGGAAATGAGGACTTGGAATCTAATAGTTATGAATACTTTCTCCTGGTCAGTTGTGAATGCTTATCACAAAAGCACAAATATAAATCGGAGGCATGGTCTAATTGTGTGACCTGGATGGTGGTGCGTCGATGTAGATCCAATAGCAGATATTGCTGTTCATTGTGTCAAGAACATGGTTTGTCTGGTCTACACTCGATTATTTCCATGTTACGGTTATATGGCTGGAATATTACTCAGAACAACATTCATTCCTTGAAGATATGCTGATGTGAGAGTTGCTGCAAGTGTTTTTACTACTTTATTTTAACTGGTAGGTGAGTATGGTCTTTCGCCGTTTTAGCACTCAAACTCGGGCCTTTGGCGTGAAGAGCGAACACTACCCAACCACCTCTTATTTAACCGCGCAGACCACAGCATGATGCAATTAGCAAGAGTCCATCACTGCTTTCAGACATATATTTTCATTGCTAATTATTCCAGGGTTAAGGGTGTATTGGTATATGGGTGTAAACCAGGAAAAGGAATTGACATTGTAAGTTTTGTAAAAACATAAAACAAATACAGGAGTCAATAATCGTTTGAGAAAAGCATTTCATATTCTAGAAAGGTAAAATAATGATTACATCAAAGCATGTAACATATGAAACATGATGCATTAACATATGAAAACATAATAGTTAAACATCACAAATTTTCTATGATGTCATGCTTAATATACAATCATACATAACAATATTGAATACCAGGCTATTGACATGTCATGGCTGTTAATCAATGCTTTCTCAACTGGTTTCTACTTGCGTATTACGTGCACACGCACACGTTCGCGCACGACCCCTTATCATTTGTCACAATCATAGGGTCTTTCTTTCCATCAAATGCTTACACACCACTTGTGTTCTAAAAGCAGTCACACTAAATTAATGTTTAAAATTGCGTTTTTAAAGATGGACACTTACGATTTGTGGCTCCCTGCATCTAAGTCTAGATCTTGTAATTAGTGAACTGAGACATTGTATCAGTGTAATTACTTATAGGGTAAGCATTAACAGCTAGATTGACATCATAAGCAGATATAGAAGTGTTCGAAACTGGGCCAAACTAGCTGGGACTGCCATTTAGGTATAAGTCAGTCCCTCTTTAAAGACGTATTCGTATATACCAGGTTCGTTGCACCTTCAAAAGAAGTAGCTTTAACAAGGTACGCTTAAAAAGTCTCTCATATGGGCGTTGACAGCATCTGGACAGTCCATCTGTCCCCAGTGACTGGCCTCATCCACATACTTTGTGGTCAGGGAGTCGGTGTACTCCCCTGAAGCGGAGGCAACTCCTTTCTCGAACACCCCGTCCTGGCTACCCCAAATCTGAAGGGTAAGGGTAGTTATCCTCTACATTGGTGGTGGCATGGTGCGTATGGATGCCCGGATGTAGTTAAGGGCGCCGGTAAAGCTGCCTAAGATCTGAGGAAGATCGTATTAGGTAAACTTTCTAATAATCCACAAGTCTGCGACGAGGCCCCTAAATTTTCGGTAACAGTGAGCGAAGCATTCGGACCAGCTGATCCGATTGCCGTATCTTGAAAAGGAATATAATAGGTTTTCCTGCAAAAAATCATAATGCTGCGCCATCATATTGATTGTTGTGGATATGCTATACATCCTGTCGTTTGTGAGACTGATCCAAGGAAAATTAGTGTTCTGTGTGGATCTAGTATAAATTTCTGAATGGAGGTGGTAAACAAATGAAGCCGAACCGTTTTAAAAAGTGGACATCTGATTAGCTCAAGAACCTACGCATCCTCCATTTAGGTTGAGTGGACGAGGTGTCCTCATAAAGTTATCTTTATTGTGACGTAAATGATATGTGACTTGGGAATAATTTCTTAGAATGTAAAAACTGCCACTTACCTTATGTTGGGAAGGCAAACTTATAAGCCTGTAATTCATCCGTGCGTACAGCGAGTCCCATAGACTCTGCCGTTAAAAGAGTTTTCCAACATCCTCCTATCCCGGATACAGAACCACAGCTCCGGCAACAAGGGGACGGAGAAAAAGAATTGGAACCTACGAGAAGGAAGAAGTACGTATGTATAACATGTGCTAACAGGGGAAAGAACGAGCAACAACATGTACAGGAGGAAGAAGGAGAACCAACATGTACAGGAGGAAGAAAGTGCACCAACGTATATATAAGGCTTGCAGGTGTCCCACACTAACGGGGTGACAAACAAAATGAAGCCCTTAGAAAATGATTTAGATATTTATACTACTCAAAAGAAGTGAAAGAACACCCGAATCGTTCATCTTTTCATATTTAATCTCTCGTGTTATGACGGATGAACTATAGTAATATCAAAGAAGTGGACGTTCTTTACCTTTAAAGTTACTGTATTTTATAACGAGCTGTCTCATTGATTGTGCTATTGCACAACACTGTGAAACGGGCCCGTATTTGAAAGTCACGCTGTGCAGGTCAATATATTGGCATACTTCTGATAACAATATGATAAGAGTTGAAGGATTCACAATAAGTGTCCATTCAGCAATGGTGTTGTTTTACCCTGTAGTTAGAAATCGTCCAGTTGTCACAGGCAAACAACATGACCCACGCTAACACATACAGTCAACCAGTTTCAGATACTTATTGAACCTGAAAGCATGAGGTAATAATTCCTACCAATGCCCAAAATTAAGAGGTGACCAAGAAGATAGAAATGGATATTATGTTGTCGAATTTCCACATTAAAAGACAAATCAGTTCAAATAAACACGCTGAAACGAGTTGATGTGGCAGTTATGAGACGACCAGTCTCTCTGAATAACAACGACGGGCATTCTGTTGACTAGCAGGGGTAACCGTATCTCTGTGCTGCTCCTTAAAGCGATTTTGATATTGACTTGTCACTTCAAAGCGAAAGTCAAAATCAAAATAGTTTCCTTGGTGGAGCAGCACAGTCTGTCTTATAGTCCCTGAACTATATTAGTTTCCCTCCGCCTAGCCATTACTAAAATGTTATAGCTCTAGCACTAGATTTTCCACAGGTTCTGGATCTCCCATCTCACTGGGGCTCCTTTTCAATTTAAATGAAGTTATTTGTTTCTGTCAAATTATATATATAAGCGTTACTCTATTATCAGCACAGAAATACGGTTACCGTAGCTATCTGTTGACGTGTTCGAAGACCATTGACGTAAAGAAGCCAAGCCCTCTTGAAGTATCATTGAACCTGAACATATTGCACAGTGAACATTACAATGTCCAATTTAAAACTGTTCAATGTTCAATTTAGAACCTTCTTCTTGAACCAGTTATATTCATGTTGAAGAGTACCATACAAGAATACAAGAAACATTTTCATTCCAAACGGCATCGTCACAACCGTCTTCCTTTGCATACTCACACCAACGTGAATTAGATTGGGATTTCGCATATCCGCACTTCGAAACAGGGATTGTATATTTCGGACAACAGTTATTGATGGCAAGTATTCGATATTCATATTGCTATCATCATTGCTTAGTTCTAGGTTTGTCAGCACCATACCGATGCTCGTGGGTTTTCTCAGACAGGTAAATGTCTGAGACCTGCATCACTTCGAGCTTTCCTCTCAAATTAAGCTGACACGCCGTGATACAATTGGAATACTGTGGTGTTAGGCGGTGTAAAAATCATACTCAGTCACTCATAATTATTAAAAGTGAAATTCGAAATCTTGTAATTTTTCTGTAACAAATTGCCATAATGTTGTTGTGTTTTGTTTTTTTAAATGATACTAGTCATACAGCGTTTATCTGTTTGGCCATAGTTGTATAATCTTTCGATTTACGAATTCGACGGACCGGAGGCAAAAGTCTCAATCAGAATAAAACTTAAAAATATAAATCTATTTTGATTTGCCTGATTGATCCATCTACCTGGATATACGATAAAAAGGTACAACTACAAATTTGTAACAAAGCAATAGAACCGTTAACCTTCCATATCATAAATAATCAATTTCATAGCTTAAAAAGAATAAAGAAGCAACCATTTGCTAAAGAATATCTCACATTATATGTAAAAATAATGTGCCTTTTTTTCGCAATAAACAAAAAAAAAAGTTCGTTATTGTTTTTGGTTTAAAAACATGATTGAGCACATACTTATGTTGGGGGTACAATGAACTCCTTACCATTAAAAACTTTTTCTGTTCTCAAACCAAAACTCCACCACTCTAAATGTCTCTAAATAAAGATGACAGTGCCTTCTATGACACGCATATAAATACATGTATTCTCTTTTGCAAACACTCTGCACTATGAAGAGACCCCGGTTTTTTTCTACCTACTAGCTATAGATTCACCGACATAAATCAGTTTATGTCACATAGAATATAGAATGTTAAGCTACACAATATATTTATATATGCATTTACTTCACCAGCCACCAGCAAACAGTGCGGCATGTCGTACCTCTTCCATGATATCTTCCCACGATATTTCACGCTAACAAAGATCATACGTAGTAACACGAAAATTGACAGGAAGCATCCTATCGTGAGGGTAAAGGCATCGATAGCGCTTTCCTTCAGACCCATGTTTTTGCTGTGATAGACTCTGGCCCCTCGTCAACAAACCTCCAGTTTCTACTGAAATCATATTACTTTGTGAGCTATCGCTTCAATGAGCTCTCTTATATCACAGTCCCGTGCACCGATGACTAAGCATAACACCCTTGCAACAGGCAAATTCGACCAGACGTTTCTCATGTATACTCACACGCAAAAGAAACGCAAGTCGAGTATGCAGTATACATGTTATTTATTTTCAACAGTAAAGACAAGAAATACCAGGGCAACATTGACAAAAATTTAACTGAAGACAGATTAATGGATTAAAGGGCAGATGACATAATTGTTTTTTTCAAATGTTAAGGGCTTACACAGTTTCGGGTCAATACCCAAAATGTCAGTCAATACCTGGTGTGACCACCATTAGCATTGATCACTGCTACACATCTCCTGTACATTGAGTGGATCAGACGATTTGTTAAGGCCCTAGGGATCCTCCTGCACACACCCAGAGCAGCTGTGCGTAGTTCATCGGCAGTTGTAGGGACTGGGCGTACATTGTGCAGACGCCTTTGAACCTCATCCCACAAGTGTTCGATGGGGTTCAGATCAGGGCTGAGGGCTGGCCACGGTAGAACACGGATGTTGTGTTGTTGCAGAAAGGCCATGGAACCTCTGGCAACATGGGGACGAGCGTTGTCCTGCTGGAAAATGTGTTGTTGATGTTGTGCAAAAAAATGGAACAACGTGGGGTCTGATCACTTGGTCGATATACCGCTGAACAGTGACGCGTGTACCCGACCTTGACCAACATTCAGAAAGCACATGGATCCAAGTCTCGCATTGAGTCCAATCCCTGCCCATATCATGACGCTAGGTCCACCCCTTTCCACAACGTTTCTGTCAGCGAAACGATCACATCGACGCCACCAAATTCTGACTCTTCTGTCTGCATGGGAGACATAAAAGCGACTTTCATCAGAGAAGATGACACACCTCCACTCAAGATGACGCCAACTGCGATGACCCTGTCCCACTGAAGTCGTGCTTGTCGATGCCGTGGTTGAAGATCAGGACGACGTGCTGGTCGGCGACTTCTGAGGTTGTTGGAACGGAGACGTCGGATCACAGTATCCCGGCTAATGTGTCGATTATGTGTTCCTTTGGTCTGTCGAGCACTTTCACTTGTAGTTAGGAACGGATGTCGCTGGTGTTGACGGGTAAACTGGCGATCTTGTCGAGGTGGGGTGACCCTAGGACGACCGCTCCGAGGAAGGTCATCTTTAGTCTGTGTAGCATTGTATCGTTGCAGGAGACGGTAAATTGTGGTTATGTTAACGTTGAAATGACGGGCAACATCTTGGACAGACTCTCCAGCTTCCAAACGTCCGATAGCCTGGTTTCTCTGAATTTGAGTTAGGCGTGGCATTGTTGACCAAGGAGTGGTAGAACCAAGAATCGGCCACGGTTTTATACCCACTACAGTTCGTGACAGTTCGGGCATTTTCGATTTCGCCAGAAATGGGTGCATGATACCTACATATTCATTTAAATGGTGCGTTTAGGCGATTCGTTTTTTATGTTGCGTTTGTACTCGGGGCTTCCAAAATGCTACAAAAAATATTGATAACACCACCAGACTTCACTACATGCTAAAACTTGTATCAACTAATGGTTCCGTGTTGTGTTTGTTACCTATTTGCTTAAAACCATTTACGTTTCTTTTGCGTGTGAGTATATTTTTTAAAAAAAACTTGATTATTTTGAAATCAGGCCTAATGCAAGCCTTTTGGAGGGCTTTACATACTCCATACAGCCCGAAGCGTACAAAACTTCGTGATTACGTTGAAATATTGCTGAAAACGGAGGAAAATTCACTCACTCGCCAGTTGAAATAAAGTAGTAAAAACACTTCCAGTAACAAATCGGCACATCTACAAGGAATGAATGTTATTCTTCACAATATTCCAGCTATATAACATGGAAATAACCGAGTCAAGACCAGACAAACCATACTCTTAACACAATGAACAGCGACCTACCCTATCGGGGTACAAGGACGCACCACCAGCCAGGTCACTCAATGAGACCATACATCCGATTTTTACTTTTGCTTTTGTGAAAAGCAAATTATATATATTTTTAAATATGTGTCTTTAAACCGAAATAAATCCCATTTCATTCGATATCATGTGTGTGGAAACCAGTGTACGAATTACGTATTGATGTGATTGTATATATAGCATTGTCATGTAACTGTATATATAGATTGTTAATAAACAGAAATCCAGGTTTCTATGATCATATTTTAATACATCAATCATGTTTAGAGAACAACATTTCATTTATGTTATCAGGAAGTGAGTGCAAAACTGGATGCACTTGAACTGGATAAGATTAAGCTTCCTCCCTTCCTTTTTTTATTGTGTTAATAAATTGATAAATACATTTTTTACCTCAGTGTAGAGTTTTATATCTATTTAGTGAGAAGGGAGTTGGGCTATATAGCAAACCATGATGAACAGGGTGCCAAACTCACGGATTAAACGGCAATGGTTGATAGTGTCATCGCTAACAGAGTAAATACAATATCTAAACTGATGATTCGATAATGGGCTATTCTCTCAAACTGTAAACTGGCATTAAAGCGCGCAACTTTTTCTAGGATCCATAAAATCACGTTGATAATAGCATAAATACAATTATCGCCAAATTAAAAAGCACTGCATTCAACCTGAAAATCGAGCTTCATAATATCAAATTCAGTTCAGCGAAGGGAGCCCGAGAAAAAACTCGAGTCAACCAGTCACGTCATGTTGACTATGATTTCATAAAAGGCATTTTATATGGTATCGAATTGATGGTAATTAAAGTTTCCCAAGGCCAATAACGATGCCCAAAAGATTCACGACACGCAATTGCATTGGTTGACATAAGTACGACATTTCTATCTACTGTTCTCTTGGTGCAAGGAGGCTCATCTCATTTTCAAAATGAGGTTCATTGTCATAAGTCGACGTGGCCATGAATGATGGTTTGATGTAACGTTTTGTTTATTAGAGATGCTTGCTGATGCCACAACGCTTGCAATACTGCCACACACAATGAGTATCTGACGCACATACTAAATTACGCACGGCGTTACTGATCACCTGCATATTTGATGGGTATAGGCCGTAGCTTGTCACAGCTGACAAGTGAATATGTTTGCCTACCCCCTGATATGCAGGTGATTGGTGTAGACTTCAGAGACACATTGTGTGTCTTACCGGGAGGCTGTATAATGCGAGAGAAACACGTTAATGTTATATATATATGTCATCAAGTTAACAGAACAACAGTTATTATATTGACATATTGAGCTGTCATATTTTCTTTCTTTCTGTCATCATCACAGATTCTGCCTCATTCATGGAATATGGTTTGGACACTCGTGACATGATATGATTGAGTTTGTTTGAGATTAAGCGAACTAACACCCCTGCATTGTTTATATAATCAAACACTGAAATGACTGTCAGCATTTGGTCATTCATCTATGGAAGGGCAATCATAAATGCTGTGCTTTTATTTATTCCAAAAATCAACACCTTTGATATAAACGGTGACATAAGTACACATAGAAAGAAATCCGAAGAATTACTCAAAGTTGGACAGAAAACATGGAATTCGTGCCAACAATTGGCAAGGGACACATTTTGCAGCTTTGAAGTCCTCATATATGTAAGGCTGGTTAAAGAACTTTACCAGAAAGTAGGAAGTAAAGGGGTCGATTATTGCCAGAAAACTCAATCACTGGATGTGAAAACTTCTGTTTCATCCGCATGAGTGCGCGTATGCCTCCCCAGTCAACATCATGCATACTAAAAGCTGAAAATGTTGAGTGTTGAGAGTTATTAAATGGCAAACCAATTCAGATATAACAGCTAATAGACAGTTGATGAGGAAAACAATAATTATTTAAAAGTCATATTAGTGAAAAAAAAATGTTTTAAGAACTTTAATTGAAAACTATCATCATCCATTCACACAAAAGCACCTGACAAAACAAACTAATGGTATGCTTCATTGTTTACATTAAAAAAGGGGTGTTGTGATCTATTCTGCTGTCAGCAATGTACACGCTTCATACACAAGAAGCTGGCATCACGTGGCCTGACAGACAAGCTATTAAGATGGATTAACGCTTGAAAATATCTGTGGTCGTATTCAGCATACGCCATCATGTTGAAAAAGACAGGGCTGCATATGGAAAACAGTTTTAATTACTGGATGGATGTACATTTTGAAAACATAAAAATCGTACTCCAAATCATCCAATCACAGCTGCCAGATGATTCAATCTAAACTCAAAGCTACGAAACTGCTTGTTGAACGACTGGTTCTGATTTGGTGTAGTAGAACCTAAAACGTCACTGAGCGAAAACAGCCAATAATAACGAGGTCCGTCGTGGCCCGAGCCGATCAACTTTTAGGCAATACCCTATGACAATGCATTTTCATTATAACAGCTCTCATTGAAGCGGTATCTCACAATGTAACCCGACTTCGGTCTGAACAGTAGCAACTAGGAGGTTGGCTACGAGGGGTCAGAGTCTATATCAGCGTCAAACATGGGGCTGAGCGAACGCGTCAACGTTGTCACTGGCTTTTTGATAGGATGCTTCGTGGCATTTTTCGTATCATAACGTATGATTTTTGTTATCGTGAAATCTCAGGGGAAGATATCATGGATGAAGTACGACATGCCGGACTGTCTGCGTGACCAAGCTTTGGGCACACACAACTACACTCATCTTTCCTTGCTGCTGGAGTAGTAAACAAATGAATTTGTAAATGTCGGGCAACACTTTTAATATATTCTTTTACGTATTTTTGAGTTATCCCATTAAATATTCACAACTGCTCAGGTAGATCGAAATAAGAAATACAAATAATAATTTGTGTAGCTCAATATTCTATATTCTATTCAACATAAAGTTATTTATGTCGGTGGATCTAGTGAGTAACAAATACGGATTCTGCTTACAGTGCAGGGTGTTTAATATGTTTACAATTTTAAAAAAGGACAAGGACTTACATGTAAGTGGCACCCGTGAAGATACGGGTAGAGAACAGGTCTTCACCAAGCCGTTATTGCGTAAAAGGCGACTAAGCTTGTCGTAAGAGGCTACTGACGGGATCGAGAGGTCAGGCTCGCTGATTGGTTGACGCATGTCCAAATTGCGTGGATTGATGTTCATGATATCGATCACTGGATTGTCAGACTCACAGATTATTTACAAACCGCTATCATAGAATATTGCTGACTGCGGCGTTAAACAACAATCAAACCTGTATATTGTATATGTAGAAGTCATTATCCTCTTTACTTAGTGACATGCCGATCATGTTTAATGAGTATCTGAAACTGGTCAACGGCATGTGTTTGCGTGGTTCAGCTGTGACGAATTGATGATTTCTGACTACAGTGTGAAACAACACTATTGCAGTACTACGTTATCAAGCAGAAACTTTCTGTTGTTTGTGTCAAGAGAAAAGACAACGGTATTGGGATTGATTACTGCATGGACACTTATTGTGCAGTTTTCAAATCTTATCATGTCGCGACATGACAGTCCGTTGTCAGAAATATGCCAATGTCGGAACGCCCTGACCTGCACTACGTGACACTAGCCATTGCACTGTGTTATGCGATAACACAAAAATAAGACAGCTCGTTAAATGTTACTCAAAAAGAGTTAAAGAACACGCTATCATTTGATACAACTATATTGTTTTTTAACTTCTTTTGTGTAGTGTAGATAACTAAATCATTTGCTCAGTGCTTCGTTCTGTTTGTTACCCCAAGGGATTAGAGATGAGAGAGTTCAAGAAAGACTACAGGTGCCCTGCCCTTTTACATTTAACGCCACACTCAGCAATATTCCAACTATATTTGACGGCGGTGTGTACAATAACTGAATCTGGACCAGACAATCCAGTGAATGACATCATGAACATCAATCTACGCAAATGGAATACGATGACATGCATCAATCAAGTTAGTGAACCTGACCACCCGATCCCGCTAGTAGCCTCTTAAGACAAGCATGGGTCGCTGACGACTAGCGACAGCCCGGGTTTTAACGAGGTCAAAGAATTCAAGTATTATAGGGTTGGACTGTGGGTTCGAATCCCGGTTCGCCCCGATTATGTTTCTAGGTTTGTTGGCACCATACCCGTGCTCGTGGGTTTCACCGAAGCAGTTAACGTCTGAGACCTGCATCACTTCGGGCTTTCCTCCCACATTAAGCTGACACGCCGTGATATAACTGGAATACTGTTAAAAGCGGAGTTAAACCCAACTCACTCACACACTTATGAAATACGTCGCTACACACATGGACCAGATCAGGAGGTCTTGGTACGTTTTCTATGTGTCAGGAACATGCATGTGGTACACGAACGTATGTAATTATGTGTATTAAACGTTTCATTTGGTTTTACGGTCACAGTTTTGGATATAAAGATATCCCAAAAAAACTTTCACGCCACTCCCGTCTGTAAATATAGAAGTGTGCGATCACCATCCCTCCTGAATGTAGACGTTCTTCATCCTATCTGTGGATATACGTTTTACATCCATTCTGCAAGTACGTTCTTCCTGCTACTGGTTCATGTTCTTTCTATTTCTCCATATTTGTCCTCCTATCGGTACACATGTTCTTCCCCCTGTACACGATGGTGCTTTCTTCCTCCTGTACATGTTGGCGCACCTACATGTAGCTATACATAGTGATACATGCACACCCAGGTTGTTAGTATACAACGTAGTTATATATAGTAATACATTCACAGCCAGAATGTCAGTATACAAAGTAGCTATAAATAGTGACAGATGCACACCCAAGATGTCAGTGTACAACGTAGCTATATATAGTGATACATGCACACCGAAGATGTCAGTATACAACGTAGCTATATATAGTGACACATGTACACCCAGGATGTCAGTAGACAACGTAGCTATATACAGTGACATATGTACACCCAGGATGTCAGTAGACAACGTAGCTATATATAGTGACACATGTACACAAAGGATGTCAGTAGACAACGTAGCTATATATAGTGACACATGTACACCAAGAATGTCAGTGTATAATGTAGCTATATATAGTGACATATGTACATAAAGGAAGTCAGTAGACAACGTAGCTATATATAGTGACACATGTACATACAGGATGTCAGTATATAGCGTAGCTATATATAGTAGTATATACACTTTCAGGATGTCAGTGTATAACGTTGCTATATATAGTGACATATGTACACCTAAGATGTCAGTATATAACGTAGCTATATATGGTGACATATGTAGACCCATGATGTTTGTAGACAACGTAGCTATATGTAGTGACACATGTACACAAAGGATGTCAGTAGACAACGTAGCTATATATAGTGACATATGTACAGCCAGGATGCCAGTATACAACGTAGCTATATATAGTGACGCATTTTCACACAGGATGTCAGTAGACAACGTAGCTATATAGAGTGACACATGTATATACAGGATGTTAGTACAGAGCGTAGCTATATATAGTGGTATATACACATTGAGGATGTCAGTGTATAACGTAGCTATATATAGGCACATATGTACAACCAAGATGTCAGCATACAACGTAGCTATATATGGTGACATATGAAGACCCATGATGTTTGTAGACAACGTAGCTAGATATAGTGACATATGTACACCAAGGATGTCAGTGTGTAACGTAGCTATATATAGTAATACATGTACACAAAGGATGTCAGTAGACAACGTAGCTATATATAGTGACATATGTACACCAAGAATGTCAGTGTATAACGTAGCTATATATAATGACACATGTACAGCCAGGATGTCAGTGTACAACGTAGCTATATATGTAGTGACACATGTACACCTCGGATGTCAGTAGACAACGTAGCTACATATAGTGACACATGTACACACAGGATGTCAGTAGACAACGAAGCTATATATAGTGACACATGTACACCCAGGATGTCTGTAGACAAAGTAGCTATATATAGTGACACATGTACACCCAGGATGTCAGCAGAGAACGTAGCTATATATAGTGACACATGTACACACAGAGTATCAGTATACAACAAAGCTATTTATAGTGACACATGTACATCCAAGATGTCAGTATACAACGTAGCTATATATAGTGACACATGTACACACAGGATGTCAGTAGACAACGTAGCTATATATATCGAGACATGTACATCCAAGATGTCAGTATACAACCTTGATATTTATAGTGACATATGTCACCCAGGATGTCAGAAGACAACGTAGCTATTAGTATATATAGTGACACATGTATACCCAGGATGTCAGTATACATCATAGCTTTGTTACATGTACATCCATGGTATCAGTACACAACGGAGCTTTATACGGTGACACATGTATACAAAGGATACCAATATACATCGTAGCTATATAAAGAGCTACATGTGCACAGCCCGGTTGTCAACACAGAACATTATGTTTCAGACAATGTATAAAATCAGTCAGCGTGTCAATGGACAAGGAACAGATTTGTCACTTAATTTGTAAAATGCCTAAAATATTTAGATATTTTAGAAATTGCCCAAATGAATCAGATTTAACACATTGAGTGCAACATGTATATTGGTACGTATTCACATTGGGTGTTAGTGTAGATCATAGCAGGATGCGCATGCGCCTGAATAGCATGTCGCTGAAAAGAATGCTCCGTCACAATCGCGTTAATTATGAGATGATGTACAAAAATATTGTAATGTGACCTTGAAGCAAACCGGAATGGGTATATGTGAGTGAATCATGAACATTATTAAGATTTTTGCTTAAAATCAAGTGTCCTAAATGTAAACAAATGTGAAGGCGAATTTACACGAGTATTGCCACTGCTGACTGACCCAGCGTCCAGGCAATCAACAAACAATGGACAGCCCGTGCAGGGTCATTGAAGCACTGACCAGTTCTCACAGCAAGGAAGATGGCCTACGATATCCAAAGTGTGGAGGATACACGCAGTGCACTTTCAAACCAATACACAGACGGCTTGGACAACGTGATGGAATTTATTTTGAAAATGAACTGTTTGAAACATACCACTGATGATAAAGAAAACTGAACGAAGAGAGGAAGAGTAGACAAGAGTAGTCGACGTGGTTCCCCAAATGGACATCCACCAAAACGTGTTCACAGAGAGCATTCCAGGAAGTCAGTGATTGAGAAATGTGCGTTTATGACTTTTTGACAAACACAACCCCCTCCCACATACTGGAAAAAAAACAAGCACTCAGCAGTTGCAAGCCCGGCCCCCGCCCGATCAACATGGAGACAATTCAATGGACAAACAACGAGGTAAAGATTTTCTACCCATATCTATATCACGTCCAATTTTCATTCTTTAAAAATCTGTTGCTCAGAAACTCTAAGCATTGGGGCCTGTTTTACACAGTTGATCGTGTTGTTTCCACGGAGACATCCTAAGGTATTAACAGCGCAGCAATATGCTGTCGAAAAACCACGAGGTGACTGATATTTTTTGCAGTCAAAACATAACTCAACCGATGTCAAATATAATTCAAAGTTTAGCGTCATGAAAACATTTGTCCCATGAACAAGCACGTGTTCCTTCACTCAAAAATCATTTCTTTGTTTTGAAGAAACACAACCGTGTAAATACAAATATCACCAAACGTAAGTTATGCTTTTATTAAATAAGATATAAGAGACACTGTGATTTCACAAAAAAATACATGTTGTAAAACAACCTTGTGATAAAACCTGCACAATCGTCAACACCTACCGTTGGATATTTATGATCAGTCAGATGTGATGATTGGTAAAAACAATGAGGGTAGGGGTGGGACACTTGTGTTAGGAGGGTCACCTCACCTGTTAGTGATAGCTTGGGGTGTCACTTTACCAGTGTAACAGGACAGGCTTTGGGCACATTTAGACACCTAATATTTTCATGACTTCGCGTTGTAATTCTTTCATCAAGGAGATGTTGATGCCGAAAATACTAAAAAACGTGTCTACGGTCCCTCCGTCTGTCCTTTACGACCTCAGTTCGTTGAATGTAGGGAGGTGATTCACGACAAAATATAATCAAGTTTCAACAGTTTATTACAGAAGATAAATAAAAAACCAAACAACAACTGTAACTAAATATAAATACGAACTCAACAACAATTACAAATCGGTCAATCCTATTCCTAACTAAAATTTACATTATTAAGCCAAAAATTCTACTTAACTATACCTTAAGAATAAAACTCAGAAGCAGCCTAAAGCAGACGAACAAACCCCTAACTAACCCACTTTAATAAATAATCACTACAGTATCCTTAACACAGTCTACGAGGACAAACAAACCACTCTTCCAAACCTCCTAACACAATCGGCCGATGTAGCTACATCACATAGCTTACATTATTTCCTAATTAAATCCACCCGTCCAACCCAACTTTATAACAGTTTACCCATGAATTCTAAAGTTGCCACATTATTTAGATCTTTATTGCCGAAAATCACTAGGGATGAGGGAATTGTTCGACCTCCGAACAGATAAGTTGGTGTGGTCTCCCTCACCTGTAGTAATCTTCCCGATCATGCCAGACAATGAGAGCATTCGCGCCAATCACTTATATACTCGTAAGGACACGTAACCTCTGGGTCAACACGTCTAAACGGGTCAGCCACTGGCTAATCCAGTCTGTCACCAAACAATCGGGGCGCTCTTACCACGATTGAAAACACTAAATCGGCATGCAGTCGACAAACGCACGTGTCCGCACGTGGGGCAAGATATGAAACGTGCTGACTCAAAGCGAACTACATATCGGTAAGGATCTATTAACCACGTAAATGCTACCATTTATCCTACATAATCAGAGGAAATCTCAATATTTCTACTCCAGAATAAGGGAAGGGAGTTCGGACATTACCGCAACACCAGATGCACTTTACAACATGCGCATGCGCCGCAATGTAACATGTCTGCAGTTTCTAAATACGATGCCTCTACAAATATTGAATGTTTACTGATAAAAGAAGCTGTCGTATTGCGATTTCGCGACAGAAACCCTGTAAATTCATTTACAAGTAATTGCTGCAGTTTGTCAACATTCAATGTTACTGACTAGTATATCACATAGATGTATCTTTGATGATATTCGTCTTTACTCACGTGCTTCCAAAAGCTTTACATTCTCAAGTTCGACTACTTCGAACGTGTAAACCTAATCAAATTGCTTATTTTGAAATGAAATGGCATAGTTTTCGTATTTACAACTGTTACTTCCGTGTGTTTACCGATTAGCATACAACGCTGACAAAATAACATAGCGAGACAGATGGTCATGAGCGCCTATTGAAAATCTTTATTAACAAAGTATGTACGTAATTTAAAGTTTTAATATATATATACATATCACATGATGCACGACACATACCTCAAAACACATCACAATTATGACATCACATGATGCACGACACATATCTCATAATACATATCACATGTATGGCATATCACATCATGCACGACACATATCTCATAACACATATCACATGTATGACATATCATATCATGCACGACATAAACCACATTTAACTTGACGCATTAAACGTATCGTGACACATATCACATGACACAGGTCACATAACACATGACACATATATATCACCTATTGCCTGTCGTTTATCACATTCTACAGATAGCATGACACATACCACATTGCACTTGATGATTTCCAAATATCAAATATCGCATGATATATGGCAAAATAACACATCACACAGCATATACCACTTGCCACATACCATCAAATGACACATCACACAACACAACACATCATATATCACATTGTACATATTAGATGACACATACCACATATCAAATGACATATATCTTAAGACACATTACGCAACGCATATCACATATCACTTCACACATATTAGATTTTAGATGACACATATCACAGGGTGCATGACACATTTCCCATATCACATGACACGTGACGCACTACACATATCACATGATACATATCACATTTATGACACATCACATGTCCCATGACATATATCACATAAAACATGTTAAATATAACGCAATTCACATGACGCATGACACATATCAAATGGCATATGCCATATGAAGCACGACACATATCGTATGACATATCACATATATGATATATCACATGACACATGACACATACCCCATTCAACTTGACACATCAAACTTCTCATGACACATATCACATGACACATGTCATATATCACTTAACACCTGGCACATCTATATCGCCAATTACCCGTCATCTATCACACATGACGTGATACATGACATAATATTACATTATCCATGATGAAATGGAGTATGAAAAACGAACTCATGACAAACGTCACATGAAACATATCTCCTGATATATATCGCAAGACACAGGACACATTGCGTATAACATCGCATTACACATATCTCACCATACATATAAACTGGCAAATGATATATATCACATATGAAATGACGCATATGGCACGCATACATGACATATATGGCACATCACAAATATCAATTGATCACATCACATATTACAACAAAAAACATTGCATGACACATATCACAGGATACATGACAGATCTGGCACATGCCACATCACACATATACAATGACTCACATGACATATCACAAACAACATTGCATGACAGATCACATGATACATGACATATATAACACATCACATATATGCAGTTACACACATTACATATCACAATAAAAAACATAACATGACATACATCACAGGATACATATCGCATATATATGGCATATCACACATAAACAATTATTCCTATCATATATCACAAACAACATTCCATAACACAGATCACTGGGCCCAACGTTAGATTACGCCTGTTTTATTCCTCAATACCTCCCAGGCAGCCTGAAATGTTTGTACCAATCTGGTTAAAATATCAAGTAACAAGCCCTACTTTCTGCAAGCTTAATTCACTTTGAACTCTAGCCGTGAAAGAGTTGAAATAAAAATAAATATTCGAAGTAAAAAACATGTTAAGAATCATATCTTTTTACGAAAAAAAACCCATATCAAAATCAAACTTTGCACCAACGTTGGCCCAACGAAGGATCGCCGATCAAAATAACGTTGGCCCAACGTTGATAGCCAACGTTGGTCCACTGTATGATTACGCCTGTTTTATTCCTCAATACCGCCCAGGCAGCCTGAAATGTTTGTACCAATCAAGTTAACACTTCAGGTAACAAGCACTTCATTCTGCAAGCTGAATTCACCTTGAACTCTGACCATGAAAGAGTTGAAATAAAAAAAATATTCCAAGTTAGAAACATGTAATGAATCATATTTCTTCCGAAAATAAACACATCAAAATCAAACTTTGCACCAACGTTGGCCCAACGTAGGACCGCCGATCAAAATAACGTTGGCCCAACGTTGATAGCTAACGTTGGCCAAACGTAAGATAACGCCTGTTTTAGTCCTCAATACCTCCCAGGCACCCTGAAATGTTTGTACCAATTTAGTTGAGACATCAAGCACTTCATTCTGCAAGCTGAATTCCCTTTGAACTCTGACCATGAAAGATACATATTACTGCAGGGCACATCACACATTAATCACATCACATATCGCAAAAAAAACCATTATATGACACAGATCACAGGATACATACCACATATGTCACATGGCACATCACGCATGTACAAATAATCACATCACATATCACAAACAAAAACATTACATGACACAGATCACTGGATACATGACACATATGGTACATGGCACATGACTTATCACACATATAAAATTAATCACATCGCATAAAGAAAAAACAACAATATTCCATGACATATATCACAGCATACATACCACATATATCACATGGCCCTTCACGCATATACAAATAATGACATCACATATCACCAAAACTACATTACACGACGCAGATCACAGGGTACATGATACATGTGGTACATGGCACATGGCAAATCTCACACATAAAAATTAATCACATCGCATAAAAAACAACATTCCATGACACATATCACAGGAAAGATGACACATAGAACTCAGACGTTGGGCCGCCGGTCAAAACAACTTTGGTCCAACTTAGGCCTGTTTTATTCCTCAATACCTCCCAGGCAGCCTGAAATGCTCACTCTGTACTCTATCCATGAAAGAGCATGTCAATGAAATGCGCTGTCTTCTGACAGGGTACCTCGGCATACATAGTTTCAAATACAGCCAAGACAAATTTTAAAATGTGTTTTGAATTACATGCACAATTTCATCATATAGTATTTACTTTCTACAACAATTTTCCCACTATTAAAAGATATATGATTTCCCCACGAGTTTGCAAATTAAAAACCATCAGACAATAAGACTGGTACAAATTGAAACATTTAATTTTCCTTGACCTTACCCCATACATTCAGCATTGAGAGCATGAATCGGATGTCCTATGATTGATTGCCTTGCTCCATCAAAAATATGATGACAGCAACAAAATGAAAATCGAATTCTGATTTAGGTGACCTTTATTTATTGGTTAAATGACAGAACTTGGGCTGAGTGGTTTAGGAGCCTTTTCAGTCCTCAAATGAGGAATCAGACGAACTTATGACAGGGATGATATTCAACCTTATCCATGGTCACTGCTTTTGCCTTGGTAACTGAGTAAAACAATGACACATATATAATAAAATTACAAGGTAAGGGACATATTTTGTACATAAACATAGTTGCCTTCCCCCAAATAATAATTTGATGTCTGAAAAAAGTCACAGCAGTGCTACCTTAACCCGTCCAAGTCATTAAACTGTTCAAAACTGCTAAAACTGGGAAGGTGGCATGGACAGTAATACCATGATGCTCTTGGCTCATACATTGGCAGAAAAGCTTTTAACACTAAAATGAACAAGGGTAACCTCGACCCATTCATATTTCAAAGTTCATAACATCCTATGTTCAAAACATGTACAAAATCATATTGTTTCATAAAATAAACATATCAAAAGCAAGAATTGCACTACACCACTCCTATGTGTATAGAAAGTGTTCCTCAAATTTCGAAAGAATACACGAAGTAGTTCTTAAGTTAAAGCTCGCACAATTGTTTCATAAAATAAACATATCAAAAGCAACAATTGCACTACACCACTCCTCTGTGTATAGAAAGTGTTCCTCAAATTTGGAAAGAATACACGAAGTAGTTCTTAAGTTAAAGCTCGCACAATGTTGAATTAAAAATACAGTTCAAAACATGTAAAACATTATATTGAATCATAAAAGACACATATCAAAATCAACATTTGCACTGCACCTCTTCTATTTGTATAGAAAGTGTTTCTTCCATTTGGAAAGAATCCATGCAGCAGTTCTCAAGTAAAAGGCAGCACAAACATAAAATTTAAAAAAAAAAAAACATTCTAAGTTTTAAACATGCAAAATTTCATATTGTTTCATAAGATACATATATCAAAATCAACCTTTACACTGCATCTCTCCAATTAATATAAAAAAGTGTTCCTTAAGTTTGAAGAGAACCCATGAAGCAGTTCTCACGTTAAAGGTCGCACAATGTTGAATTAAAAAAAAAACATTCAAAACTTGTAACAAAATAATATTGTTTCATAAAATACACATATCAAAATCAACATTTTAACTGCATCTTTTTTTTATTAGAATAGAATGTGTTTCTTACATTTGGAAGGAATCCATGTTGCAGCTCTCAAGTAAAAGGTAGCACAAACATGGAATATAAAAAACATTCTTGTTTTAAGATGTGAAAAGGAAACCTACAGGCGATAATATATATCTCTCTCCTTTTTACTATCACATCACTCCACGAAATCCAGTTGAAATGTAGTGATTTTGTACCCATAATTTCTGTTGATTATATACCCAGAATAAGTTTGCATTAGTTTCAAAGATATACGTAAATATTAGTATTATACTTGTTAATTTACAATCATTTACCTCAAAAGGGATCACAGTCAGTCATAATCATAGAGTCATATCATGAAATTGATAATATGTTTTTTTTACATGTTCTGCTCATTTACCATTGTTTGCAATATACATGTAAAAAGAAATATAATTATATAGATCGATTGTTATATATTCATGGGTACAAAATCACGTAGCATTTTGGGTAGAAAATAAATTTACGGTACATCACAAACATCACGTGTATCTTGTTTCATCCGTTCTGAGAGGGGCTGTCGGATAGCATAGTGGTTAAAGCGTTCGCTCGTCACGCCGAAGACCCGGGGTAGATTCCAGACATGGGTACAATGTGTGAAGACAATTTTTGGTGTTCTCTACCGTGATATTGCTTGAATATTGAATAAAGCGGTGTAAAAACATACTCTCACCTACCCATCCGTTCTGAGAACGGGAGATTCTCAGAAAAAGTTTGTAAAGACATTCTAAATTGTCCTTCTTGCAATGAAAGACCAATAACACCATTATTTGGCTACAATTATGTCACATCAATATGTTATATATCTCTTCCCGCCGCTCCGTTTCAGAAAATAATTCGAAAATCATCGAGCGTAGAATCCATGACTATTTCCGATTTCGGCCTCAAAACTTAGACTTCGATATATATGATGCCGTATGTGCTTCCGATTTTAGCAAGGAGTCATCAATTACAAATAGTTGGATTATTTTACATAATCTGCATTATGCTGCTATTAAATCGTTTTGTTACTATGTAAATAAGTTCAGATTATAAATAAACTTTTGGACAACTCGAGGCACTGATTGCCAAGAATATATTTTGTGGCACTTCTCTGGCACGAAGACACTGTAGAAGAGATCTAATAGGACATTTCGAGGCAATGATTGCTAAGAATATATTCAATGATACTTCGCTGTCACAAAAGACTCCGGGATAGAATAGGTCTTCAGCAACCAATGCTTGCCGTAAAAGGTGACTCTGCTTGTCATAAAAGGCGACTAACGGGATCGGATGGTCAGGCTCGCTGACTTGGTTGATGCATGTCATCGATCCCAATTGCGTGTATCGATGCTCATGATATCAATCACTGGATTGTCTGGTCTAGACTCGATTATTTACAGACAACCGTCATATAGCTGGAATATTGCTGAGTGCGGCGTTAAACAACAAACCAACCAACCACTGTCAAAAAGACACCCTTGGGTCAGCAGAATTCCATTACGACGGTAACGAAGACATCCTGGAGGTAGAAGATTTCTCAGAGGACATTTTGAGGCATTGATTGCTAAGAACATATTCAATGATACTTCACTGCCACGAAGACACTCTGGAGGCACAAGAGATCCAGGAAGACATCACAGGGCATTGATTGACAAGAATATACCAAGTGACACTTCTCTGTCATGAAGACACTGTAGAAGAGATCTAATAGGACATTTCGAGGCAATGATTGCTAAGAATATATTCAATGATACTTCACTGTCACAAAAGACCCATGAAGATTCCGGGATAGAATAGGTCTTCAGCAACCCATGCTTGCCGTAAAACGTGACTCTGCTTGTCGTAAAAGGCGACTAACGGGATCGGGTGGTCAGGCTCACTGACTTGGTTGATGCATGTCATCGATCCCAATTGCGTGTGTCGATGCTCATGATATTAATCACTGGATTGTCTGGTCCAGACTCGATTATTTACAGACAGCCGTCATATAGTTGTCACTATCACGAAAACACCCAGGAGGCATGACAGGGTCAGTAAGTCATCTATGACTTATGATTGCCAAAAAGATTTTCAGTGAAAATTCACTTTCACGACGACGTCCTGCAGCTCATGAAGCAATTGTTTCCTAGAAGATATTCGGTGACAATTCACTGTCAAGAAGACATCCTAGACCTCTTGAATCAGTGGTTGCCAAGAAAACACCACAACGACACCATTGAAGCTGAAAGGTGCCTTGATTTCTTCTGGAAACATTGATGTCCACAGAAAAGACAAGAAGACCTCTATAGGAATATGTCTGCCAAAAAGACATCCTTGAGGCAAAAGACATCACCAGGAGACTCTCCAGGACCATGTTTCCCATCTCCCATGGTCACTAGTACCCAAATAAGACCTCCGGAGACCTCGATCTAAGAGTCGGGTATGCTTCTGAGGCACGTTAGGTTCAGAGAATTAACACTGCACTAACCTGCACTAACCCACACTAACAACCTGCACGTAGGCGCATCACTTTATAGAAAGACACTTCCAAATTCTTTAGATTTAGGTTCAAAATCTGGGACTGTTTGGTTGTCAGAGGCAGTGTCAGCCTCTTTGTATCCGCCTGAAGCATGCCTGACCATTGGATAACGACGGTCACACACTAGAGGCAAAAGGGGGTCAAGAAGAATTATGAATGCAGTGTTGCTGCTAATAAGATATTCAGTGGAAATTGACTGTCACGAAGGCACTATGGAGGCAGAAGAGATCAAAGTGCACATTTCGAGGCATTGATTGCCAAGAATTATTAAGTGGCACTTCTCTGGCACGAAGACACCCTGGAGGGAAAACAGTGATATGACTCATCTTGAGGCAATAATTGCCAAGAAGATACTCAAAGAAAGGTTTCAAGAGGACATTTCGAGGCATTGATTGCCAAGAATATTTCATGTGACATTTCACTGTCACGAAGACACCCTGGAGGCGGAAGAAATGAAAGCGCACATTTCAAATCATTGATTGAGAGGACTGTATTAAGTGGCACTTCTCTGTCACGAAGACACGCTTGAGGCAGTAGATTTCTGAGAGGACATTCCGAGTCATTGATTGCTAAGAAGATATTCAGTGACACTTCACTGTCACGAAGACACCCTGGAGGCACGAACGTTCCAAGAAGACATCCCGAGGCATTGATTGCCAAGAATATATCAAGTATCACTTTGCTTGTCACGAAGACAACCTGGAGAAAGGAAAGTTCCAAGAGGACATTTCGAGGCATTGGTTGCGAAGAATGTATTAAGTGACACTTCACTGTCACAAAGACTTTCTGGAGGATGAAAAGAACAAAGTGCACATTTCGAGGAATTGATTGCCAAGAATTTATTAAGTCGTACTTCTCCTTCAACGAAAGTTCCAAGAAGACATCTTGAGTCACTGATTGCCAAGAAAATATCAAGTGACACTTTTCTGTTACGAAGACACCCTGGAGGCAGAAGAGATCAAAGAGTAAATCTCGAGGCATTGATAGCCAAGAATGTATTAAGTGGTACTTCTCTGTTACAAAGACACCCTGGAGGCGGAAAAGTGGAAAGAGTACACCTCGAGGGAACGACTGTCAAGAATATATTCAGTAGCATTTTAATATAACGATTAGTTGGTTGGTTGGTATGTTGTTTAACGCCGCACTCAGCAATATTCCAGCTTTATGGCGGTGGTCTGTAAAAAAACGAGTCTGGACCAGACAATCCAGTGATTGATATCATGAGCATCGATCCACGCAATTGGGATCGATGACATGCATCAACCAAGTCAGCGAGCCTGACCACCCGATCCCGTTAGTCGCCTTTTACGACAAGCATAGTTGCCTATTACGGCAAGCATGGGTTGCTGAAGACCTATTCTATCCCGGAATCTTCACGGGTCTTAATATAACGAAGAAACCCTGGAAGCAGAAGAATTTTAAGAGGGCAACTGGATGCATTGATAACCAAGAATATACTGAGCTGCACTTCACTGTGACGAAGACACCCTGGGGGGAAAAGAGTTCTAAGAGGCCATTTCGAGGCATCAATTGCTAAGAATATATTCAATGACACTTCTCTGACCTAAAAAGATTCTATGTTCAAAACATGCAAAAGTTTCATTCTGTTTCATAAAATAAACATATCAAAGTCAACCTTTGCCTTACATCTCTCCAATTAATATCTCAAGTTAAAGGTCACACAATGTTGAATAAAAAAACACATTCTAAGTTCAAAACATGTAACAAATCACATTTTTTCATAAAATATACATTTCAAAATCAACATTTGCACTGCACCTCTGCTATTTGTATAGAAAGTGTTCCTCAAATTTGGAAAGAATCCATGTAGTAGTTCTCAAGCTAAAGGTCACACAATGTTGAATTAAAAAAATAATTCGAAGTACAAAACATGCAAAAATTTCATATTGTTTTATAAAATACACATTTGTAAATCAACATTTGCACTGCACCTCTCCTATTTGTATTAAAAGTGTTCCTCAAACTTGGAAAGAATCCATGTGGCAGCTCTCAAGTAAAAGGTAGCACAAACTAGAATAATAATTAAACAAACATTCTATGTTCAAAACATGTAAAAATCAGATTTGTTCATAAAATACACATGTAAAAATCAACATTTGTACTGCACCTCTCCTAAGAATTCATGTGGTAGTTCTTAAGTTAAAGGTCGCACAATGTTGAATGAAAAAAAAGCATCCTAAGGTTAAAACATGTAATAAATTATATCGTTTCATAAAATATACATATCAAAATCAACCTTTCCACTGCACTCACAAAAACAAATGTCTTTTGAAAGACAGACAGACGGATATCCTTGGTATGGCTTTATCAACCCGCCCTTTTAGATTGGGGGTAAAATTAAATAAGAAACATCTAAATTTTTATCATAACACATCACATCACACATTAACACGTAATCACATCACATATCGCAAAAAACATTACCTGACACTGATCATTACCTGACACATATGGCACATGGCACATCACCCTCATAAACATTTAATCACATAGCATATTTAAAAAAAACACTACATGACACAAAACACAGGATACATGACACATATGGCACATGGCACATCATGCATGTACAAATAATCACATCACATATAACAAACAAAAACATTACATGAAACAGATCACTGGATACCTTACACATATTGTACATAACAGATTACACATCACACATCACAACTCATACCTAAAAAAGTAATCATATTGCACATAAGAAATAATTAAAAAAACATTACATGACACATATCACTGGATACATGACACATATGTCACACGGCACATCATACATCTCAAATATGCAGTTAATAACATCATATATCACTAAAAATAATACACGACACAGATCACAAGGTCAGACACATCCCAGAAAGAAGTCAGGCGTTGGCCCAACGTTAGATAACGCCTGTTTTATTCCTCAATAACTCCCAGACAGCTTGAAATGTTTGTACCAATCTGGTCAAAATATCAGGTAACAAGACAGTACATTCTGCAAGCTGAATTCACTCAGAACTCTATACCAGCATGTTAATGAAATGTGCTGTCTTCCGGCAGGGTACCTCGGCATACATAGTTTCAAATACGGCAAAGGAAAATTTAAAAATGTTTTTAATTGCATGCACAATTTCGTGCTATAATATTTACTTTCCAAAACAACTTTCAAGACTATGCGCAAATTGTTCCCAAATGTTTCAACACTATTAAAAGATATATGATTTTCCCACGAGTTTGCAAATTAAAAACCATCAGACAATAAGCCCGGCACAAATTGAAACATTTAATTTTCCTTGGCCTTACCCCATACATTCAGCATTGAGAGCAACACTGAGACAGGCAAAATAGTCCATGCATCGGATGTCCTATGATTGATTGCCTTGCTCCATTAAAAAATATGATGACAGCAACAAAATAATTATAGAATTCTGGTTTAGGTTATCTTTATTTATTTGTTTACTGACAAGTCAGAACTTGGGCTGAGTGGTTTAGGAGCCTTTTCAGTCCTCAAATGAGGAATCAGACGAACTTATGACAGGGATGATATTCAACCTTATCCATGGTCACTGCTTTTGCCTTGGTAACTGAGTAAAACAATGACACAAATATAATAAAATTACAAGGTAAGGGACATATTTTGTACATAAACATAGTTGCCTTCCCCCAAATAATAATTTGATGTCTGAAAAAAGTCACAGCAGTGCTACCTCCAACCGCCCAAGTCCTTAAACTGCTCAAAACTGCTAAAGCTGGGAAGGTGGCATGGACAGTAATACCATGATGCTCTTGGATCCTACATTGACAGAAAAGCTTTTAACACTAAAATGAACAAGGGTAACCTCGACTCATTCATTTTTCAAAGCTCAAAACATGAAACAAATAATATTTGTTTCGAAAATGCACATATCAAAATCAACAATTGCACTACACCTCTCATATTTGTATAGAAAGTGTTTCTTACATTTGGAAAGAATCCATGCAGCAGTTCTCAAGTGAAAGGTAGCACAAACATAGAATGTTTTTTATTATTATTCTATGTTCATAACATGCAAACATTTCATATTGTTTCATAAAATAAACCTATCAAATCCACCTTGCACTACATCTCTACAATTACTATCTCAAGTTAAAGTTCGCACAATGTTGAATTAAAAAAAATCATTCGAAGTTCAAAACATGCAAAAGTTTCATTTTGTTTCATGAAATACATATATCAAAATCAACACTGGACCTCTTCTATTAGTAAAGAAAGTGTTCCTTACATTTGGAAAGAATCAATGTGGCAGCTCTCAAGTGAAAGGTAGCACAAACATAGAATAATAATAATAAAAAAAACATTCTATGTTCATAACATGCAAATATTTCATATTGTTTCATAAAATAAACCTATCAAAATCAACCTTGCACTACATCTCTACAATTACTATCTCAAGTTAAAGATCGCACAATGTTGAATTATAAAACACATTCTATGTTCAAAGCATGTAAAAAGTCATATTTTTTCATGAAATACACATATCAAAATCAACATTTGCACTGTACCTCTCCTATTTGTATCAAAAGTGTTCACCAATTTGGAAAGAATCCATATAGTAGTTATTAAGTTAAAGGTCGCACAATGTTGAATGAAAAAAATCATTCGTAGTTCAAAACATGCAAAAGTTGCATATTGTTTCATGAAATACATATATCAAAATCAACACTGGACCTCTTCTATTAGTATAGAAAGTGTTCCTTACATTTGGAAAGAATCCATGTGGCAGCTCTCAAGTGAAAGGTAGCACAAACATAGAACAATAATAAAAAAACCATTCTATGTTCATAACATGCAAACATTTCATATTGTTTCATAAAATAAACCTATCAAAATCAACCTTGCACTACATCTCTCCAATTACTATCTCAAGTTAAAGATCGCACAATGTTGAATTATAGAACACATTCTATGTTAAAAGCATGTAAAAAGTCATATTTTTTCATAAAATACCCATATCAAAATCAACATTTGCACTGTACCTCTCCTGTTTGTATAAAAAGTGTTCACCAATTTGGAAAGAATCCATGTAGTAGTTCTTAACTTAAAGGTCGCACAATGTTGAATGAAAAAAACAAAAACATCCTAAGGTCAAATCATGTAATAAATCATATCGTTTCATAAAATATACATATCAAAATCAACCTTTCCACTGCACTCACAAAAACAAATTTCTTTGGAAAGACAGACAGACGGATATCCTTGGTATGGCTTTATCAACCCGCCCTTCTAGATTGGGGATAAAATTAAATAAGAAACATCTAAATTTTATTATTAAAGTTGTTTGTACATATTATTGCAGGGCACATCACACATCACACATCACACATCACACATCACACATATACAATTAATCACATAGCATATATATAAAAAAACACTACATGACACAGATCACAGGATACATGACACATATGGCACATGACATTTCATGCATGTACAAATAATCACATCACATATCACAAAGAAAAATTCCTTGACACATATCACTGGATACATGAAACATTTGTCACATGGCACATCACGCATATACAAATAATCACATCACATATCACAAACAAAAACATTACCAGACACACATCACTGGATACATGACACATATGGTACATGTCACATCACACACCACACACCACACGCCACACATCACACATATACAATTAATCACATTGCATATAATGTTTTTTAAAAAACATTCCATGACACACATCACAGGATACATGACACATATGTCACATGGCACATCACGCATATACAAATAATCACTACACATCACCAAACAAAAGCAATACATGACTCAGATCACTGGATACATGACACACATGGTACATGGCGTATCACATATAACACATAAAATTAATCACATTGCATATTTTTAAAAAAAACATTCCATGACACATATCACAGCATACATGACACATATGTCACATGGCACATCACGCATATACAAATAATCACATCACATATCACAAAAAAACATTACATGGCGCTGATCACTGGATACATGACACATATGGTACATGGCACATTACACATCACAAATATGCAGTTAATCACATCATATATCACAAAACATACTACACGACACAGATCACAGGATACATGACACATATGGTACATGGCACATTACACATCACAAATATGCAGTTAATCACATCATATATCACAAAACATACTACACGATACAGATCACAGGGTACATGACACATCCCAGAAAGAAGTCAGGCGTTGTGCCGTCGATCAAAACAACGTTGGCCCAACGTTGATAGACAGCGTTGGCCCAACGTTAGATAACGCCTGTTTTATTCCTCAATAACTCTCAGGCAGCTAGAAATGTTTGTACCAATCTGGTTAAAATATCAGGTAACAAGCAGTACATTCTGCAAGCTGATTTCACTCAGAACACTATCCATGAAAGAGCATGTCAATGAAATGCACTGTCTACTAGAAGGGTGCGTCGGCATACATAGTTTCAAATACGGCCAAGACAGAATTAAAATGTTTTTAATTACCTGCACAATTTCATGATGTAATATCTACTTTCAAACACATTTTTCAAGACTATGTGCAAATTATTCCCAAATGTTTCAACACTATTAAAAGATATATGATTTTCCCACGAGTTTGCAAATTAAAAACCATCAGAAAATAAGCCTGGCACAAGCTGAAACATATTATTTTTCTTGGCCTTACCCCATACATTCAGCAACACTGAGACAGGCAAAATAGTCCATGCATCGGATGTCCTATGATTGATTGCCTTGATCCATTAAAAAATATGATGACAGCAACAAAATAACAAAATAATTCTGGTTTAGGTGACCTTTATTTATTTGTTTACTGACAAGTCAGAACTTGGGCTGAGTGGTTTAGGAGCCTTTTCAGTCCTCAAATGAGGAATCAGACGAACTTACGACAGGGGTGATATTCAACCTTATCCATGGTCACTGCTTTTGCCTTGGTAACTGAGTAAAACAATGACACAAATATAATAAAATTACAAGGTAAGGGACATATTTTGTACATAAACATAGTTGCCTTCCCCCAAATAATAATTTGATGTCTGAAAAAAGTCACAGCAGTGCTACCTCCAACCGCCCAAGTCCTTAAACTGCTCAAAACTGCTAAAGCTGGGAAGGTGGCATGGACAGTAATACCATGATGCTCTTGGATCCTACATTGACAGAAAAGCTTCTAACACTAAAATGAACAAGGGTAACCTTGACTCATTCATTTTTCAAAGTTCATAACATTCTATGTTCAAAACATGCACCAAATCATATTGTTTCATAAAATACACATATCAAAAGCAACATTTGCACTACACCACTCCTATTTGTATAGAAAGTGTTTCTCCCATTTGGAAAGGATCCATGCAGAAGTTCTCAAGTAAAAGGTAGCACAAACATAAAAAAAAATTCAAAACATGCAAAATTTCATATTGTTTCATAAAATGCATATATCAAAATCAACCTGTGCACTGCATCTCTCCAATTAATAAAAAAAAAACTCTCCTATTTGTATAAAAAGTGTTCCTCAAATATGAAGAGAACCCACGAAGCAGTTCTCACGTTAAAGATCGCACGATGTTGAATTAAAACAAAACACATTCAAAATTTGTACAGAATAATATTGTTTCATAAAAGACACATATCAAAATCAACATTTGGACTGCACCTTTTTTTATTAGAATAGAATGAGTTTCTTACATTTGGAAAGAATCCATGTTGCAGCTCTCAAGTAAAAGGTAGCACAAACATGGAATAAAAAAACATTCTTGTTTGAAAATGTGAAAAGGAAACCTACAGGCGATATATCTCCTTTTTACTATCCCATCCCTCCACGAAATCCGGTTGAAATGTAGTGATTTTGTACCCATAATTCCTGTTGATTGTATACCCAGAATAAATTTGTATTAGTTTCAAAGATATACGTAAATATTAGTATTATACTTGTTAATTTACAATCATTTACCTCAAAAGGGATCACAGTCAGTCATAATCATAGTCATATCATGAAATTGATAATATGTTTTTTCACATGTTCTGCTCATTTACCATTGTTTGCAATATACATGTAAAAAGAAATATAATTATATAGATCGATTGTTATATATTCATGGGTACAAAATCACGTAGCATTTTGGGTAGAAAATATTTTTACTGTACATCACTAACATCACGTGTATCTTGTTTCATCCGTTCTGAGAGGGGCTGTCGGATAGCTTAGTGGTTAAAGCGTTCATTCATCACGCCGAAGACCCGGGGTAGATTCCAGACATGGGTACAATGTGTGAAGGTACTTTCTGGTGTTCTCCACCGTGATATTGCTTGAATGTTGAATAAAGCGGTGTAAAACCATACACACTCACCCACCCATCCGTTTTGAGAACGGGAGATACTCAGAAAAAGTTTGCAAAGACATTCTAACTTGTCCTTCTTGCAATGATAGACCAATAACACCATTATTGGCTACAATTATGTCACATCAATATGTTATATATCTCTCCCGCCGCCCTGTTTCAGAAAATAATTCGAAATTCATTGAGCGTAGAATCCATGACTATTTCTGATTTCGGCCTCAAAACTTAGACTTCGATATATATGATGCTGTTTGTGCTTCCGATTTCAGCAAGGAGTCATAAATTACAAATAGTTGGAATATTTTACATAATCTGCATTATGCTGCTATCAAATCGTTTTGTTACTATGTAAATAAGTTCAGATTATAAATAAACTTATTAAAGTTTTGATACTTTTGGACAACTCGAGGCATTGATTGCCAAGAATATATTTTGTGGCACTTCTCTGGCACGAAGACACTGTAGAAGAGATCTAATAGGACATTTCGAGGCAATGATTGCTAAGAATATATTCAATGATACTTCACTGTCACAAAAGACTCCATGTAGTAGTTCCTAAGTTAAAGACCCGTGAATATTCCGGGATAGAATAGGTCTTCAACAACCCATGCTTGCCGTAAAAGGTGACTCTGCTTGTCATAAAAGGCGACTAACGGGATCGGGTGGTTAGGCTCGCTGACTTGGTTGATGCATTTCATTTGTCCCAATTGCGTGGATTGATGCTCATGATATTAATAACTGTATTGTCTGGTCCAGACTCGATTATTTACAGACAGCCGTCATATAGCTGTCACTGTCACGAAGACACCCAGGAGGCATGACAGGGCCAAAAAGTCATCTATGACATATGATTGCAAAAAAGATTTTCAGTGAAAATTCACTTTCACGACGACGTCCTGCAGCTCATGAAGCAATTATTTCCTAGAAGATATTCGGTGACAATTCACTGTCAAGAAGACATCCTAGAACTCTTGAATCAATGATTGCCAAGAAGATATTCAGTGGCACTTCACTGTCACAACGACACCATTGAGGCTGAAAGGTGCCTTGATTTCTTCTGGAAACATTGATGTCCACAGAAAAGACAAAGACGAGTTGCAAGGAGACGTCTGGAGGCAATGTTTACCAAGAAGCTGTTCAGTGACAATTGACTGTCACGAAGAAACACTGAAGCCATTAGAGTGCCAAGAAGACTTCTGGTGGCAGAAAATGACCAAGAAGACCTCTATAGGAATATGTCTGCCAATACGACATCCTTGAGGCAAAAGACATCACCAGGAGACTCTCCAGGACCATGTTTCCCATCTCCCATGGTCACTAGTACCCAAATAAGACCTCCGGAGACCTCGATCTAAGGGTCGGGTATGCTTCTGAGGCACGTTAGGTTCAGAGAATTAACACTGCACTAACCTGCACTAACCCACACTAACAACCTGCACGTAGGCGTATCACTTTATAGAAAGACACTTCCAAATTCTTTAGATTTAGGTTCAAAATCTGGGACTGTTTGGTTGTCAGAGGCAGTGTCAGCCTCTTTGTATCCGCCTGAAGCATGCCTGACCATTGGATAACGACGGTCACACACTAGAGGCAAAAGGGGGTCAAGAAGAATTATGAATGCAGTGTTGCTGCTAATATGATATTCAGTGGAAATTGACTGTCACGAAGGCACTATGGAGGCAGAAGAGATCAAAGTGCGCATTTCGAGGCATTGATTGCCAAGAATTATTAAGTGGCACTTCTCTGGCACGAAGACTCCCTGGAGGGAAAACCGTGATAATGACGCATCTTGAGGCAATAATTGCCAAGAAGATATTCAGTGACACTTCACTGTCAGGAAAACACCCTAGAGGCAGAAAGGTTTCAAGAAGACATTTCGAGGCAATGATTGCAAAGAATATTTCAAATGATATTTCACTGTCACGAAGACACCCTGGAGGCGGAAGAAATGAAAGCACACATTTCAAGTCATTGATTGAGATGGCTGTATTAAGTGGTACTTTTCTGTCACGAAGACACGCTTGACGCAGTAGATTTCTGAGAGGACATTTCGAGTCATTGATTGCTAGGAAGATATTCACTGTCACGAAGACACCTTGGATGCAGAAGAGTCCCATGACAATTCGACGCATTGATTGCCAAGATTATATTCGGTGGCACTTCACTGTCACGAAGACACCCTTCAGACAGAAGAGTTTGAAGAGGATATTTCTATTCATTCATTGCTGAGGATACGTCCAGTGACACTTCACTGTCACGAAGAGAGCTTGGATGAAGAAGAGTTCAATGACAACTCGACGCATTGATTGACAAGACGATACTAGTATTGAGTGGCACTTCACTGTCACGAAGACACCCTTGAGACAGAAGAGTTTGAAGAGGTTATTTCTATTCATTCATTGCTGAGGATACGTTCAGTGACACTTCACTGTCACGAAGACACCCTTGAGGCAAAAGAATTCTATCAGGATATTCGAGGCATTGACTTATATGAATACATTCAGTGACACTTCACTGTCACAAAGACACCTTGGATGCAGAAGAGTCCCATGACAATTCAACGCATTGATTGCCAAGATTATAATGAGTGGCACTTCACTGTCACAAAGACACCTTGGATGCACAAGAGACCCATGACAATTCAACGCATTGATTGCCAAGATTATATTGATTGGCACTTCACTGTCACGAAGACACCCTTGGGACAGAAGAATTTGAAGAGGTTATTTCGAGTAATTCATTGCTGAGGATACGTTCAGTGAAACTCCACTGTCACGAGGACACCCTGGAAACAGAAGAATTCTATCAGGACATTTCGAGAAAATGACTCATATGAATACATTCAGTGACACTTCACTGTCACGAAGACACCTTGGATGAAGAAGAGTTCAATGACAACTTGACACATTGATTTTCAAGATTATAATGAGTGGCACTTCACTGTCACAAAGACACCTTCGATGCACAAGAGACCCATGACAACTCGACGCATTGATTGCCAAGATTATATTGAGTGGCACTTCACTGTCACGAAGACACCCTTCAGACAGAAGAGTTTGAAGAGGATAATTCTATTCATTCATTGCTGAGGATACGTTCAGTGACACTTCACTGTCACAAACACACCCTTGAGGCAGAAGAACTCCATCAGGACATTTCGAGGTATTGATTGCTATGGATACATTCAGTGACACTTCACTGTTACGAAGACACCCTGGAGGCAGAAGAATTCCATGACATCTCGAGGCATTAATTGCTATGAATATATTGAGTGGCACTTCACTGTCACGAAGAAACCCTTCAGACAGAAGAGTTTGAAGAGGATATTTCTATTCATTCATTGCTGAGAATACGTCCAGTGACATTTCACTGTCACGAAGACACCTTAGATGAAGAAGAGTTCAATGACAACTCGACGCATTGATTGTCAAGATTATATTGAGTGGCACTTCACTGTCACGAAGACTCCTTGGAAGCAGAAGAGTCCCATAACAACTCGACGCATAGATTGCCAAGATTTCATTTAGTGGCACTTCACTGTCACGAAGACACCCTTGAGACAGAAGAGTTTGAAGAGGTTATTTCGACTCATTGATTGCTAAGAATACATTCAGTGACACTTAACTGTCACGAAGACACCTTGGATGCAGAAGAGACCCTTGACAACTCGACGCATTGATTGCCAAGATTATATTGAGTGGCACTTCACTGTCACGAAGACACCTTGGATGCACAAGAGTCGCATGAAAAATTCGATTCACTGATTGCCAAGATTATATTGAGTGGCACTTCACTGTCATGAAGACACCCTTGAGACAGAAGAGTTTGAAGAGGATATTTCTATCCATTCATTGCTGAGGATACGTCCAGTGACACTTCACTGTCACGAAGAAACCCTGGAGGCAAAATAATTCAATCAGGACAATTCGAGGCATTGATTGCTAAGAATACATTCAATGACACTTCACTGTCACGAAGACACCTTGGACTTTTGAAGCAAAAGAATTCAAAGAGGACATTTCGAGGCATTGTCTACTATGGATACATTCAGTGACAATTCACTGTCACGAAGTCACCCTTGAGACAGAAGAGTTTGAAGAGGATAATTCTATTCATTCATTGCTGAGGATACGTTCAGTGACACTTCACTGTCACAAACACACCCTTGAGGCAGAAGAACTCCATCAGGACATTTCGAGGTATTGATTGTTATGAATACATTCAGTGACACTTCACTGTTACAAAAGACACCCTGGAAGCAGAAGAATTCTATCAGGATATTCTAGGCATTGACTGATATGAATACATTCAGTGACACTTCACTGTCACGAAGACACCTTGGATGAAGAAGAGTTCAATGACAACTCGACGCATTGATTGCTAAGATTATATTGAGTGGCACTTCACTGTCACGAAGACACCTTGGATGCAGAAGAGTCCCATGACAATTCGATGCATTGATTGCCAAGATTATATTGAGTGGCACTTCAATGTCACGAAGACACCCTTCAGACAGAAGAGTTTGAAGAGGATATTTCGACTCATTGATTGCTAAGAATACATTCAGTGACACTTCACTGTCACGAAGACATCTTGGATGCACAAGAGTCCCATGACAATTCGATGCATTGATTGCCAAGATTATATTGAGTGGCACTTCAATGTCACGAAGACACCCTTCAGACAGAAGAGTTTGAAGAGGATATTTCGATTCATTGATTGCTAAGAATACATTCAGTGACACTTCACTGTCACGAAGACATCTTGGATGCACAAGAGTCACATGACAATTCGACGCATTGATTGCCAAGATTATATTAAGTGGCACTTCAATGTCACGAAGACACCCTTCAGACAGAAGAGTTTGAAGAGGATATTTCTATTCATTCATTGCTGAGGATACGTCCAGTGACACTTCACTGTCACGAAGACACCCTGGAGGCAGAAAAATTTAATCAGGACATTTCCAGGCATTGATTGCTAAGAATACTTTCAATGACACTTCACTGTCACGAAGACACATTGGACATTTGAAGCAAAAAAATTCCATGAGGACATTTCGAGGCATTGACTACTGTGGATACATTTTGTGACACTTCACTGCCACGAAGTCACCATTGAGACAGAATAGTTTGAAGAGGATATTTCTATTCATTCATTGCTGAGTATACGTTCAGTGGCACTTCACTGTCAGGAAGACACCCTTGAGACGGAAGAGTTTGAAGAGGTTATATTGATTTATTCATTGCTGAGGATACATTCAGTGACACTTCATTGTCACGAAGACACCCTGGAGGCAGAAAAATTCTATCCGCATATTCGAGGCATTGACTGATATGAATACAACTCGATGCATTGATTGCCAAGATTATATTGAGTGGCACGTCACTGTCACGAAGACACCCTGGCGGCAAAAGAATTCAATCCGGATATTCGGGGCATTGGCTGATATGAATACATTCAGTGACACTTCACTGTTACGAAGACACCTTGGATGCAGAAGAGTTCAATGACAACTCGACGCATTGATTGCCAAGATCATATTGAGTGGCACTTCACAGTCACGAAGACACCTTGGATGCACAAGAGTCCCATGACAATTCCATTCATTGATTGCTAAGATTATATTGAGTGGCACTTCACTGTCACGAAGACACCCTTCAGACAGAAGAGTTTGAAGAGGATATTTCTATTCATTCATTGTTGAGGATACGTCCAGTGACACTTCACTGTCACGAAGACACCTTGGATGAAGAAGAGTTCAATGACAACTCGACGCATTGATTGCCAAGATTATATTGAGTGGCACTTCACTGTCACGAAGACACCTAGGATGCAGAAGAGTCCCATGACAATTCGACGCATTGATTGCCAAAATTATATTGAGTGGAACTTCACTGTCACGAAGATACCCTTGAGACAGAAGAGTTTGAAGAGGATATTTCGATTCATTGATTGCTAAGAATACATTCAGTGACACTTCACTGTCACGAAGACATCTTGGTTGCACAAGAGTTCAATGACAACTCGACGCATTGATTGCCAAGATTATATTGAGTGGCACTTCACTGTCACGAAGACACCTTGGATGCAGAAGAGTCCCATGACAATTCGACGCATTGATTGCCAAGATTATATTGAGTGGCACTTCACTGTCACGAAGACACCCTTCAGACAGAAGAGTTTGAAGAGGATAATTCTATTCATTCATTGCTGAGGATACGTTCAGTGACACTTCACTGTCACAAACACACCCTTGAGGCAGAAGAACTCCATCAGGACATTTCGAGGTATTGATTGCTATGGATACATTCAGTGACACTTCACTGTTACGAAGACACCCTGGAGGCAGAAAAATTCTATCAGGATATTCTAGGCATTAACTGATATGAATACATTCAGTGACACTTCACTGTCACGAAGACACCTTGGATGAAGAAGAGTTCAATGACAACTCGACGCATTGATTGCCCAGATTAAAATGAGTGGCACTTCACTGTCACGAAGACACCCTGGATGCAGAAGAGTTCAATGACAACAAGACGCATTGATTGCCAAGATTATATTGAGTGGCATGTCACTGTCACGAAGACACCCTTGAGACAGAAGAGTATAAAGAGGATATTTCTATTCATTCATTGCTGAGGATACGTCCAGTGATACTTCACTGTCACGAAGACACCTTGGATGAAGAAGAGTTCAATGACAACTCGACGCATTGATTGCCAAGATTATATTAAGTGGCGCTTCAATGTCACAAAGACACCCTTGAGACAGAAGACTATTCATTCATTCCTGAGGATACGTCCAGTGACACTTCAATGTCAGGAAGACACCCTGGAGGCAGAAGAATTCTATGAGGATATTCGAGGCATTGACTGATATGAATACATTCAGTGACACTTCACTGTCACGAAGACACCTTGGATGCAGAAGATACCTATGACAACTCGACGCATTGATTGCCAAGATTATATTGAGTGGCACTTCACTGTCACGAAGACAACCTTGTGACAGAAGAGTTTGAAGAAGATATTTCTATACATTCATTGCTGAGGATACGTCCAGTGACACTTCACTGTCACGAAGACACCCTCTAGGCAAAAGAATTCCTTCAGGACATTGATTGCTAAGAATACATTCAGTGACACTTGACTGTCACGAAGACACCTTGGATGCAGAAGAATTCCATGACATCTCGAGGCATTAATTGCTATGAATATATTGAGTGGCACTTCACTGTCACGAAGAAACCCTTCAGACAGAAGAGTTTGAAGAGGATATTTCTATTCATTCATTGCTGAGAATACGTCCAGTGACATTTCACTGTCACGAAGACACCTTAGATGAAGAAGAGTTCAATGACAACTCGACGCATTGATTGTCAAGATTATATTGAGTGGCACTTCACTGTCACGAAGACTCCTTGGAAGCAGAAGAGTCCCATAACAACTCGACGCATAGATTGCCAAGATTTCATTTAGTGGCACTTCACTGTCACGAAGACACCCTTGAGACAGAAGAGTTTGAAGAGGTTATTTCGACTCATTGATTGCTAAGAATACATTCAGTGACACTTAACTGTCACGAAGACACCTTGGATGCAGAAGAGACCCTTGACAACTCGACGCATTGATTGCCAAGATTATATTGAGTGGCACTTCACTGTCACGAAGACACCTTGGATGCACAAGAGTCGCATGAAAAATTCGATTCACTGATTGCCAAGATTATATTGAGTGGCACTTCACTGTCATGAAGACACCCTTGAGACAGAAGAGTTTGAAGAGGATATTTCTATCCATTCATTGCTGAGGATACGTCCAGTGACACTTCACTGTCACGAAGAAACCCTGGAGGCAAAAGAATTCAATCAGGACAATTCGAGGCATTGATTGCTAAGAATACATTCAATGACACTTCACTGTCACGAAGACACCTTGGACTTTTGAAGCAAAAGAATTCAAAGAGGACATTTCGAGGCATTGTCTACTATGGATACATTCAGTGACACTTCACTGTCACGAAGTCACCCTTGAGACAGAAGAGTTTGAAGAGGATAATTCTATTCATTCATTGCTGAGGATACGTTCAGTGACACTTCACTGTCACAAACACACCCTTGAGGCAGAAGAACTCCATCAGGACATTTCGAGGTATTGATTGTTATGAATACATTCAGTGACACTTCACTGTTACAAAAGACACCCTGGAAGCAGAAGAATTCTATCAGGATATTCTAGGCATTGACTGATATGAATACATTCAGTGACACTTCACTGTCACGAAGACACCTTGGATGAAGAAGAGTTCAATGACAACTCGACGCATTGATTGCTAAGATTATATTGAGTGGCACTTCACTGTCACGAAGACACCTTGGATGCAGAAGAGTCCCATGACAATTCGATGCATTGATTGCCAAGATTATATTGAGTGGCACTTCAATGTCACGAAGACACCCTTCAGACAGAAGAGTTTGAAGAGGATATTTCGACTCATTGATTGCTAAGAATACATTCAGTGACACTTCACTGTCACGAAGACATCTTGGATGCACAAGAGTCCCATGACAATTCGATGCATTGATTGCCAAGATTATATTGAGTGGCACTTCAATGTCACGAAGACACCCTTCAGACAGAAGAGTTTGAAGAGGATATTTCGATTCATTGATTGCTAAGAATACATTCAGTGACACTTCACTGTCACGAAGACATCTTGGATGCACAAGAGTCACATGACAATTCGACGCATTGATTGCCAAGATTATATTAAGTGGCACTTCAATGTCACGAAGACACCCTTCAGACAGAAGAGTTTGAAGAGGATATTTCTATTCATTCATTGCTGAGGATACGTCCAGTGACACTTCACTGTCACGAAGACACCCTGGAGGCAGAAAAATTTAATCAGGACATTTCCAGGCATTGATTGCTAAGAATACTTTCAATGACACTTCACTGTCACGAAGACACATTGGACATTTGAAGCAAAAAAATTCCATGAGGACATTTCGAGGCATTGACTACTGTGGATACATTTTGTGACACTTCACTGCCACGAAGTCACCATTGAGACAGAATAGTTTGAAGAGGATATTTCTATTCATTCATTGCTGAGTATACGTTCAGTGGCACTTCACTGTCAGGAAGACACCCTTGAGACGGAAGAGTTTGAAGAGGTTATATTGATTTATTCATTGCTGAGGATATATTCAGTGACACTTCATTGTCACGAAGACACCCTGGAGGCAGAAAAATTCTATCCGCATATTCGAGGCATTGACTGATATGAATACAACTCGATGCATTGATTGCCAAGATTATATTGAGTGGCACGTCACTGTCACGAAGACACCCTGGCGGCAAAAGAATTCAATCCGGATATTCGGGGCATTGGCTGATATGAATACATTCAGTGACACTTCACTGTTACGAAGACACCTTGGATGCAGAAGAGTTCAATGACAACTCGACGCATTGATTGCCAAGATCATATTGAGTGGCACTTCACAGTCACGAAGACACCTTGGATGCACAAGAGTCCCATGACAATTCCATTCATTGATTGCTAAGATTATATTGAGTGGCACTTCACTGTCACGAAGACACCCTTCAGACAGAAGAGTTTGAAGAGGATATTTCTATTCATTCATTGTTGAGGATACGTCCAGTGACACTTCACTGTCACGAAGACACCTTGGATGAAGAAGAGTTCAATGACAACTCGACGCATTGATTGCCAAGATTATATTGAGTGGCACTTCACTGTCACGAAGACACCTAGGATGCAGAAGAGTCCCATGACAATTCGACGCATTGATTGCCAAAATTATATTGAGTGGAACTTCACTGTCACGAAGATACCCTTGAGACAGAAGAGTTTGAAGAGGATATTTCGATTCATTGATTGCTAAGAATACATTCAGTGACACTTCACTGTCACGAAGACATCTTGGTTGCACAAGAGTTCAATGACAACTCGACGCATTGATTGCCAAGATTTTATTGAGTGGCACTTCACTGTCACGAAGACACCTTGGATGCAGAAGAGTCCCATGACAATTCGACGCATTGATTGCCAAGATTATATTGAGTGGCACTTCACTGTCACGAAGACACCCTTCAGACAGAAGAGTTTGAAGAGGATAATTCTATTCATTCATTGCTGAGGATACGTTCAGTGACACTTCACTGTCACAAACACACCCTTGAGGCAGAAGAACTCCATCAGGACATTTCGAGGTATTGATTGCTATGGATACATTCAGTGACACTTCACTGTTACGAAGACACCCTGGAGGCAGAAAAATTCTATCAGGATATTCTAGGCATTAACTGATATGAATACATTCAGTGACACTTCACTGTCACGAAGACACCTTGGATGAAGAAGAGTTCAATGACAACTCGACGCATTGATTGCCCAGATTAAAATGAGTGGCACTTCACTGTCACGAAGACACCCTGGATGCAGAAGAGTTCAATGACAACAAGACGCATTGATTGCCAAGATTATATTGAGTGGCATGTCACTGTCACGAAGACACCCTTGAGACAGAAGAGTATAAAGAGGATATTTCTATTCATTCATTGCTGAGGATACGTCCAGTGATACTTCACTGTCACGAAGACACCTTGGATGAAGAAGAGTTCAATGACAACTCGACGCATTGATTGCCAAGATTATATTAAGTGGCGCTTCAATGTCACAAAGACACCCTTGAGACAGAAGACTATTCATTCATTCCTGAGGATACGTCCAGTGACACTTCAATGTCAGGAAGACACCCTGGAGGCAGAAGAATTCTATGAGGATATTCGAGGCATTGACTGATATGAATACATTCAGTGACACTTCACTGTCACGAAGACACCTTGGATGCAGAAGATACCTATGACAACTCGACGCATTGATTGCCAAGATTATATTGAGTGGCACTTCACTGTCACGAAGACAACCTTGTGACAGAAGAGTTTGAAGAAGATATTTCTATACATTCATTGCTGAGGATACGTCCAGTGACACTTCACTGTCACGAAGACACCCTCTAGGCAAAAGAATTCCTTCAGGACATTGATTGCTAAGAATACATTCAGTGACACTTGACTGTCACGAAGACACCTTGGATGCAGAAGAATTCCATGACATCTCGAGGCATTAATTGCTATGAATATATTGAGTGGCACTTCACTGTCACGAAGAAACCCTTCAGACAGAAGAGTTTGAAGAGGATATTTCTATTCATTCATTGCTGAGAATACGTCCAGTGACATTTCACTGTCACGAAGACACCTTAGATGAAGAAGAGTTCAATGACAACTCGACGCATTGATTGTCAAGATTATATTGAGTGGCACTTCACTGTCACGAAGACTCCTTGGAAGCAGAAGAGTCCCATAACAACTCGACGCATAGATTGCCAAGATTTCATTTAGTGGCACTTCACTGTCACGAAGACACCCTTGAGACAGAAGAGTTTGAAGAGGTTATTTCGACTCATTGATTGCTAAGAATACATTCAGTGACACTTAACTGTCACGAAGACACCTTGGATGCAGAAGAGACCCTTGACAACTCGACGCATTGATTGCCAAGATTATATTGAGTGGCACTTCACTGTCACGAAGACACCTTGGATGCACAAGAGTCGCATGAAAAATTCGATTCACTGATTGCCAAGATTATATTGAGTGGCACTTCACTGTCATGAAGACACCCTTGAGACAGAAGAGTTTGAAGAGGATATTTCTATCCATTCATTGCTGAGGATACGTCCAGTGACACTTCACTGTCACGAAGAAACCCTGGAGGCAAAAGAATTCAATCAGGACAATTCGAGGCATTGATTGCTAAGAATACATTCAATGACACTTCACTGTCACGAAGACACCTTGGACTTTTGAAGCAAAAGAATTCAAAGAGGACATTTCGAGGCATTGTCTACTATGGATACATTCAGTGACACTTCACTGTCACGAAGTCACCCTTGAGACAGAAGAGTTTGAAGAGGATAATTCTATTCATTCATTGCTGAGGATACGTTCAGTGACACTTCACTGTCACAAACACACCCTTGAGGCAGAAGAACTCCATCAGGACATTTCGAGGTATTGATTGTTATGAATACATTCAGTGACACTTCACTGTTCCAAAAGACACCCTGGAAGCAGAAGAATTCTATCAGGATATTCTAGGCATTGACTGATATGAATACATTCAGTGACACTTCACTGTCACGAAGACACCTTGGATGAAGAAGAGTTCAATGACAACTCGACGCATTGATTGCTAAGATTATATTGAGTGGCACTTCACTGTCACGAAGACACCTTGGATGCAGAAGAGTCCCATGACAATTCGATGCATTGATTGCCAAGATTATATTGAGTGGCACTTCAATGTCACGAAGACACCCTTCAGACAGAAGAGTTTGAAGAGGATATTTCGACTCATTGATTGCTAAGAATACATTCAGTGACACTTCACTGTCACGAAGACATCTTGGATGCACAAGAGTCCCATGACAATTCGATGCATTGATTGCCAAGATTATATTGAGTGGCACTTCAATGTCACGAAGACACCCTTCAGACAGAAGAGTTTGAAGAGGATATTTCGATTCATTGATTGCTAAGAATACATTCAGTGACACTTCACTGTCACGAAGACATCTTGGATGCACAAGAGTCACATGACAATTCGACGCATTGATTGCCAAGATTATATTAAGTGGCACTTCAATGTCACGAAGACACCCTTCAGACAGAAGAGTTTGAAGAGGATATTTCTATTCATTCATTGCTGAGGATACGTCCAGTGACACTTCACTGTCACGAAGACACCCTGGAGGCAGAAAAATTTAATCAGGACATTTCCAGGCATTGATTGCTAAGAATACTTTCAATGACACTTCACTGTCACGAAGACACATTGGACATTTGAAGCAAAAAAATTCCATGAGGACATTTCGAGGCATTGACTACTGTGGATACATTTTGTGACACTTCACTGCCACGAAGTCACCATTGAGACAGAATAGTTTGAAGAGGATATTTCTATTCATTCATTGCTGAGTATACGTTCAGTGGCACTTCACTGTCAGGAAGACACCCTTGAGACGGAAGAGTTTGAAGAGGTTATATTGATTTATTCATTGCTGAGGATATATTCAGTGACACTTCATTGTCACGAAGACACCCTGGAGGCAGAAAAATTCTATCCGCATATTCGAGGCATTGACTGATATGAATACAACTCGATGCATTGATTGCCAAGATTATATTGAGTGGCACGTCACTGTCACGAAGACACCCTGGCGGCAAAAGAATTCAATCCGGATATTCGGGGCATTGGCTGACATGAATACATTCAGTGACACTTCACTGTTACGAAGACACCTTGGATGCAGAGGAGTTCAATGACAACTCGACGCATTGATTGCCAAGATCATATTGAGTGGCACTTCACAGTCACGAAGACACCTTGGATGCACAAGAGTCCCATGACAATTCCATTCATTGATTGCTAAGATTATATTGAGTGGCACTTCACTGTCACGAAGACACCCTTCAGACAGAAGAGTTTGAAGAGGATATTTCTATTCATTCATTGTTGAGGATACGTCCAGTGACACTTCACTGTCACGAAGACACCTTGGATGAAGAAGAGTTCAATGACAACTCGACGCATTGATTGCCAAGATTATATTGAGTGGCACTTCACTGTCACGAAGACACCTAGGATGCAGAAGAGTCCCATGACAATTCGACGCATTGATTGCCAAAATTATATTGAGTGGAACTTCACTGTCACGAAGATACCCTTGAGACAGAAGAGTTTGAAGAGGATATTTCGATTCATTGATTGCTAAGAATACATTCAGTGACACTTCACTGTCACGAAGACATCTTGGTTGCACAAGAGTTCAATGACAACTCGACGCATTGATTGCCAAGATTATATTGAGTGGCACTTCACTGTCACGAAGACACCTTGGATGCAGAAGAGTCCCATGACAATTCGACGCATTGATTGCCAAGATTATATTGAGTGGCACTTCACTGTCACGAAGACACCCTTCAGACAGAAGAGTTTGAAGAGGATAATTCTATTCATTCATTGCTGAGGATACGTTCAGTGACACTTCACTGTCACAAACACACCCTTGAGGCAGAAGAACTCCATCAGGACATTTCGAGGTATTGATTGCTATGGATACATTCAGTGACACTTCACTGTTACGAAGACACCCTGGAGGCAGAAAAATTCTATCAGGATATTCTAGGCATTAACTGATATGAATACATTCAGTGACACTTCACTGTCACGAAGACACCTTGGATGAAGAAGAGTTCAATGACAACTCGACGCATTGATTGCCCAGATTAAAATGAGTGGCACTTCACTGTCACGAAGACACCCTGGATGCAGAAGAGTTCAATGACAACAAGACGCATTGATTGCCAAGATTATATTGAGTGGCATGTCACTGTCACGAAGACACCCTTGAGACAGAAGAGTATAAAGAGGATATTTCTATTCATTCATTGCTGAGGATACGTCCAGTGATACTTCACTGTCACGAAGACACCTTGGATGAAGAAGAGTTCAATGACAACTCGACGCATTGATTGCCAAGATTATATTAAGTGGCGCTTCAATGTCACAAAGACACCCTTGAGACAGAAGACTATTCATTCATTCCTGAGGATACGTCCAGTGACACTTCAATGTCAGGAAGACACCCTGGAGGCAGAAGAATTCTATGAGGATATTCGAGGCATTGACTGATATGAATACATTCAGTGACACTTCACTGTCACGAAGACACCTTGGATGCAGAAGATACCTATGACAACTCGACGCATTGATTGCCAAGATTATATTGAGTGGCACTTCACTGTCACGAAGACAACCTTGTGACAGAAGAGTTTGAAGAAGATATTTCTATACATTCATTGCTGAGGATACGTCCAGTGACACTTCACTGTCACGAAGACACCCTCTAGGCAAAAGAATTCCTTCAGGACATTGATTGCTAAGAATACATTCAGTGACACTTGACTGTCACGAAGACACCTTGGATGCAGAAGAATTCCATGACATCTCGAGGCATTAATTGCTATGAATATATTGAGTGGCACTTCACTGTCACGAAGAAACCCTTCAGACAGAAGAGTTTGAAGAGGATATTTCTATTCATTCATTGCTGAGAATACGTCCAGTGACATTTCACTGTCACGAAGACACCTTAGATGAAGAAGAGTTCAATGACAACTCGACGCATTGATTGTCAAGATTATATTGAGTGGCACTTCACTGTCACGAAGACTCCTTGGAAGCAGAAGAGTCCCATAACAACTCGACGCATAGATTGCCAAGATTTCATTTAGTGGCACTTCACTGTCACGAAGACACCCTTGAGACAGAAGAGTTTGAAGAGGTTATTTCGACTCATTGATTGCTAAGAATACATTCAGTGACACTTAACTGTCACGAAGACACCTTGGATGCAGAAGAGACCCTTGACAACTCGACGCATTGATTGCCAAGATTATATTGAGTGGCACTTCACTGTCACGAAGACACCTTGGATGCACAAGAGTCGCATGAAAAATTCGATTCACTGATTGCCAAGATTATATTGAGTGGCACTTCACTGTCATGAAGACACCCTTGAGACAGAAGAGTTTGAAGAGGATATTTCTATCCATTCATTGCTGAGGATACGTCCAGTGACACTTCACTGTCACGAAGAAACCCTGGAGGCAAAAGAATTCAATCAGGACAATTCGAGGCATTGATTGCTAAGAATACATTCAATGACACTTCACTGTCACGAAGACACCTTGGACTTTTGAAGCAAAAGAATTCAAAGAGGACATTTCGAGGCATTGTCTACTATGGATACATTCAGTGACACTTCACTGTCACGAAGTCACCCTTGAGACAGAAGAGTTTGAAGAGGATAATTCTATTCATTCATTGCTGAGGATACGTTCAGTGACACTTCACTGTCACAAACACACCCTTGAGGCAGAAGAACTCCATCAGGACATTTCGAGGTATTGATTGTTATGAATACATTCAGCGACACTTCACTGTTACAAAAGACACCCTGGAAGCAGAAGAATTCTATCAGGATATTCTAGGCATTGACTGATATGAATACATTCAGTGACACTTCACTGTCACGAAGACACCTTGGATGAAGAAGAGTTCAATGACAACTCGACGCATTGATTGCTAAGATTATATTGAGTGGCACTTCACTGTCACGAAGACACCTTGGATGCAGAAGAGTCCCATGACAATTCGATGCATTGATTGCCAAGATTATATTGAGTGGCACTTCAATGTCACGAAGACACCCTTCAGACAGAAGAGTTTGAAGAGGATATTTCGACTCATTGATTGCTAAGAATACATTCAGTGACACTTCACTGTCACGAAGACATCTTGGATGCACAAGAGTCCCATGACAATTCGATGCATTGATTGCCAAGATTATATTGAGTGGCACTTCAATGTCATGAAGACACCCTTCAGACAGAAGAGTTTGAAGAGGATATTTCGATTCATTGATTGCTAAGAATACATTCAGTGACACTTCACTGTCACGAAGACATCTTGGATGCACAAGAGTCACATGATAATTCGACGCATTGATTGCCAAGATTATATTAAGTGGCACTTCAATGTCACGAAGACACCCTTGAGACAGAAGAGTTTGAAGAGGATATTTCTATTCATTCATTGCTGAGGATACGTCCAGTGACACTTCACTGTCACGAAGACACCCTGGAGGCAGAAAAATTTAATCAGGACATTTCCAGGCATTGATTGCTAAGAATACTTTCAATGACACTTCACTGTCACGAAGACACATTGGACATTTGAAGCAAAAAAATTCCATGAGGACATTTCGAGGCATTGACTACTGTGGATACATTTTGTGACACTTCACTGCCACGAAGTCACCATTGAGACAGAATAGTTTGAAGAGGATATTTCTATTCATTCATTGCTGAGTATACGTTCAGTGGCACTTCACTGTCAGGAAGACACCCTTGAGACGGAAGAGTTTGAAGAGGTTATATTGATTTATTCATTGCTGAGGATACATTCAGTGACACTTCATTGTCACGAAGACACCCTGGAGGCAGAAAAATTCTATCCGCATATTCGAGGCATTGACTGATATGAATACAACTCGATGCATTGATTGCCAAGATTATATTGAGTGGCACGTCACTGTCACGAAGACACCCTGGCGGCAAAAGAATTCAATCCGGATATTCGGGGCATTGGCTGATATGAATACATTCAGTGACACTTCACTGTTACGAAGACACCTTGGATGCAGAAGAGTTCAATGACAACTCGACGCATTGATTGCCAAGATCATATTGAGTGGCACTTCACTGTCACGAAGACACCCTTCAGACAGAAGAGTTCGAAGAGGATATTTCTATTCATTCATTGCTGAGGATACGTCCAGTGACACTTCACTGTCACGAAGACACCCTGGAGGCAAAAGAATTCAATCAGGACATTTCCAGGCATTGATTGCTAGGAATACATTCAATGACACTTCACTGTCACGAAGACACATTGGACATTTGTACCAAAAAAATTCCATGAGGACATTTCGAGGCATTGACTACTGTGGATACATTTAGTGACACTTCACTGCCACGAAGACACCCTTCAGACAGAAGAGTTTGAAGAGGTTATTTTGATTTATTCATTGCTGAGGATACATTCAGTGACACTTCACTGTCACGAAGACACCCTGGAGGCAGAAGAATTCTATCCGGATATTCGAGGCATTGACTGATATGAATACATTCAGTGACACTTCACTGTCACGAAGACATCTTGGATGCAGAAGAGTTCAATGTCAACTCGACGCATTGATTGCCAAGATTATATTGAGTGGCACTTCACTGTCACGAAGACACCTTGGATGCAGAAGAGTCCCATAACAATTCGATGCATTGATTGCCAAAATTATATTGAGTGCCACTTCACTGTCACGAAGAAACCCTTGAGACAGAAGAGTTTGAAGAGGATATTTCGATTCATTGATTGCTAAGAATACATTCAGTGACACTTCACTGTCACGAAGACACCTTGGATGCACAAGAGTCCCATGACATTTCGACGCATTGATTCTCAAGATTATATTGAGTGGCACTTCACTGTCACGAAGAAACCCTGGAGGCAGAAGAATTCTATCAGGATATTCGAGGCATTGACTGATATGAATACATTCAGTGACACTTCACTGTCATGAAGACACCTTGGATGCACAAGAGTCACTTGACAATTCGACGCATTGATTGCCAAGATTATATTGATTGGCACTTCACTGTCACGAAGACACCCTTGAGACAGAAGAGTTTGAAGAGGATATTTCTATTCGTTCATTGCTGAGGATACGTCCAGTGACACTTCACTGTCACGAAGACACCCTGGAGGCAGAAGAATTCTATCAGGATATTCGAGGCATTGACTGATATGAATACATTCAGTGACACTTCACTGTCATGAAGACACCTTGGATGCACAAGAGTCACTTGACAACTCGACGCATTGATTGCCAAGATTATATTGAGTGGCACTTCACTGTCACGAAGACACCTTGGATTCAGAAGAGTCCCATGACAATTCGACGCATTGATTGCCAAGATTATATTGAGTGGCACTTCACTGTCACGAAGACACCCTTCAGACAGAAGAGTTTGAAGAGGATATTTCTATTCATTCATTGCTGAGGATACGTCCAGTGACACTTCACTGTCACGAACACATCCTGGAGGCAGAAGAATTCTATCAGGATATTCGAGGCATTGACTGATATGAATACATTCAGTGACACTTCACTGTCACGAAGACACCTTGGATGCAGAAGAGACCTATGACAACTCGACACATTGATTGCCAAGATTATATTGAGTGGCACTTCACTGTCACGAAGACACCTTGGATGCAGAAGAGTCCCATGACAATTCGATGCATTGATTGCCAAGATTATATTGAGTGGAACTTCACTGTCACGAAGACAACTTTGTGACAGAAGAGTTTGAAGAAGATATTTCTATACATTCATTCCTGAGGATACGTCCAGTGACGCTTCACTGTTACGAAGACACCCTCTAGGCAAAAGAATTCCTTCAGGACATTGATTGCTAAGAATACATTCAGAGACACTTGACTGTCACGAAGACACCTTGGAGGCAGAAGAATTCTATCAGGATATTCGAGGCATTAATTGATATGAATATATTGAGTGGCACTTCACTGTCACGAAGAAACCCTTCAGACAGAAGAGTTTGAAGAGGATATTTCTATTCATTCATTGCTGAGAATACGTCCAGTGACACTTCACTGTCACGAAGACACCTTAGATGAAGAAGAGTTCAATGACAACTCGACGCATTGATTGTCAAGATTAAATTGAGTGGCACTTCACTGTCACGAAGACACCTTGGATGCAGAAGAGTCCCATAACAACTCGACGCATAGATTGCCAAGATTTCATTTAGTGGCACTTCACTGTCACGAAGACACCCTTGAGGCAGAAGAGTTTGAAGAGGTTATTTCGACTCACTGATTGCTAAGAATACATTCAGTGACACTTCACTGTCACGAAGACACCTTGGATGCAGAAGACACCCATGACAACTCGACGCATTGATTGCCAAGATTATATTGAGTGGCAATTCACTGTCACGAAGACACCTTGGATGCACAAGAGTCCCATGACAATTCGATTCATTGATTGCCAAGATTATATTGAGTGGCACTTCACTGTCACGAAGACACCCTTGAGACAGAAGAGTTTGAAGAGGATATTTCTATTCATTCATTGTTGAGAATACGTCCAGTGACACTTCACTGTCACGAAGACACCCTCTAGGCAAAAGAATTCCTTCAGGACATTGATTGCTAAGAATACATTCAGTGACACTTGACTGTCACGAAGACACCTTGGATGCAGAAGAATTCCATGACATCTCGAGGCATTAATTGCTATGAATATATTGAGTGGCACTTCACTGTCACGAAGAAACCCTTGAGACAGAAGAGTTTGAAGAGGATATTTCTATTCATTCATTGCTGACACTTCACTGTCATTTCATTGCCAAGAAGACCTCTATAGAATAGGTCTGTCAATACGACATCCTTGAGCAAAAGGCATCACCAGGAGACTCTCCAGGACAAGGTTTCCCATCCCCCATTGTCACTTGGACCCAAATAAGACCTCTGGAGACCTCGATCTAATGGCCGGGTATGCTTCTGAGGCGCGTTAGGTTCAGAAACTTAACACTGCACTAACCTGCACTAACCCGCACTAACAACCTGCACGTAGGCGCATTACTTTATAGAAAGACACTTCCAAATTCTTTAGATTTAGGTTCCAAATCTGGGATTGTTTTGTTGTCAGAGGCAGTGTCAGCCTCTTTGTATCCGCCCGAAGCATGCCCGACCACTGGATAATGGCGGTCACACACTGGAGGCAAAAGGGAGTTCAGAAGACTTATGCATTGATGCTGCTAATAAGATATTCAGTGAAACTTGACTGTCACGAAGGCACTATGGAGGCAGAAGAGATTAAAGTGCACATTTCGACGCATTGATTGCCAAAATTATATTGAGTGGCACTTCACTGTCACCAAGAAACCCTTGAGACAGAAGAGTTTGAAGAGAATATTTCTATTCAATCGTTGCTGAGCATACGTTCAGGGACACTTCACTGTCACGAAGACACCTTGGATTGCAAAAGAGTTCCATGACATCTGTACGTATTAATTGCCAAGAGTATATTGGTTGGACTTCATTGTCACGAAGACACCATTCAGACAGAAGGGTTTGAAGAGGATATTTCTATTCATTGATTGCTAATGAAGACATTATGAAGCAAAAGAATTACATCAGGACATTTCGAGACATTGATTGCTAAGAATACATTCAGTGACACTCAACTGTCATGAAGACACCTTGGATGCAGAGGAGTTCCATGACATCTAGACGAATTAATTGCCAAGATTATATTGGGTGGCACTTCATTGTCACGAAGACACCCTTGAGACAGAAGGGTTTGAAGAGGATATTTCTATTCGATTAATGCTAATGAAGACATTATGAAGCAAAAGAATTACATCAGGACATTTCGAGGCATTGATTGCTAAGAATACATTCAGTAACACTTCACTGTCACGAAGACACCTTGGATGCAGAACAGTTCTATGACATCTAGACACACCGATCGCCAAGATTATATTGGGTGGCACTTCACTTTTTACAAAAACAACCTGGAACCGGAAGAAATCTATGAGGATATTTCGAGGCATTGACTGCTATGAAGACATTCAGTGACACTTCACTGTCACGAAGACACCTTGGATGCAGAAGAGTCCCATGACAATTCGACGCAATGATTGCCAAGATTATATTGAGTGGCACTTCACTGTCACGAAGAAACCCTTGAGACGGAAGAATTTGAAGAGGATATTTCTATTCATTCATTGCTGAGGATACGTCCAGTGACACTTCACTGTCACGAAGACACCCTGGAGACAAAAGAATTCAATCAGGACATTTCGAGGCATTGACTGCTATGAATTCATTCAGTGACATTTCACTGTCACGAAGACACCTTGGATGCAGAAGAGTCCCATGACAACTCGACGCATTGATTGCCAAGATTATATTCAGTGTCACCTCACTGTCACGAAGACACCTTGTATGCAGAAGAATCCCATGACAACTCGACGCATTCATTGCCAAGGTCATATTGAGTGGCACTTCACTATCACGAAAACACCCTTCAGACAGAAGAGTTTGAAGAGGATATATCCATCAAGACATTTCGAGGAAATGACTGCTGTGAATTCATCCAGTGACACTTCACTGTTACTAAGACAACTTGGATGCAGAAGGGTCCCATGACAATTCGAAGCATTGATTGCCAAGATTATATTCATAGGCACTTCACTGTCACGAAATCACCCTTCAGACAGAAGAGTTTGAAGAAGATATTTCGAATCATTGATTACTAAGAATACATTCAGTGACACTTCACTGTCACGAAGACACCTTGGAAGCAGAAGAGTCCCATGACAATTTGAAGCATTGATTGTCAAGATTATATTGAGTGGCACTTCACTGTCACGTAGACACCCTTGAGACAGAAGAGTTTGAAGAGGATATTTCTATTTATTCATTGGTGAGGATTCATTCAGTGACACTTCACTGTCACGAAGACACCTTGGATGCAGAAGAGTTCAATGACAACTCGACGCATTGATTGCCAAGATCATATTGAGTGGCACTTCACTGTCACGAAGACACCTTGGATGCAGAAGAGTCCTATGACAACTCGGCACATTGATTGCTAAGATCATATTGAGTGGCACTTCACTGTCACGAAGACACCCTTGAGACAGAAGAGTTTGAAGAGGATATTTCTATTCATTCATTGCTGAGGATACGTCCAGTGACACTTCACTGTCACGAAGACACCCTGGAAGCAAAAGAATTCCATCAGGACATTTCGAGGCATTGACTGCTATGAATTCATACAGTGACACTGGACTGTCACGAAGACACCTTGGATGTAGAAGAGTCACATGACAATTCAACGCATTGATTGCCAAGATTATTTTGAGTGGCACTTCACTGTCACGAAGACACCTTGGATGCAGAAGAGTCCCATGACAATTCGACGCATTGATTGCCAAGATTATATTGAGTGGCACTTCACTGTCACGAAGACACCCTGGAGGCAGAAGAGTTCAATGACAACTCGACGGATTGATTGCCAACATTATATTGAGTGGCACTTCACTGTCACGAAGACACCTTGGATGCAGAAGAGTCCTATGACAACTCGACGCATTGATTACAAAGATCATATTGAGTGTCACTTCACTGTCACGAAGACATCTTTGAGACAGAAGAGTTTGAAGAGGATATATCTATTCATTCATTGCTGAGGATACGTCCAGTGACACTTCACTGTCACGAAGACAGCCTGGAGGCAAAAGAATTCCATCAGGACATTGACTACTTTGAACTAATTCAGTGACACTTCACTGTCATGAAGACACCTTGGATGCACAAGAGTCCCATGACAATTCGACGCATTGATTGCTAAGATTATATTGAGTGACACTTCAAAGTCACGAAGACATCCTTGAGACAGAAGAGTTTGAAGAGGATATTTCTATTCATTCATTGCTGAGGATACGTCCAGTGACACTTCACTGTCACGAAGACACCCTGGAGGTAAAAGAATTCCATCAGGACATTTCCAGGCATTGACTGCTATGAATTCATACAGTGACACTTCACTGTCACGAAGACACCTTGGATGCAGAAGAGTCCCATGACAACTCGACGCATTGATTGCCAAGATTATATTCAGTGTCACCTCACTGTCACGAAGACACCTTGTATGCAGAAGAATCCCATGACAACTCAACGCATTCATTGCCAAGGTCATATTGAGTGGCACTTCACTATCACGAAAACACCCTTCAGACAGAAGAGTTTGAAGAGGATATATCCATCAAGACATTTCGAGGAAATGACTGCTGTGAATTCATCCAGTGACACTTCACTGTTACTAAGACAACTTGGATGCAGAAGGGTCCCATGACAATTCGAAGCATTGATTGCCAAGATTATATTCATAGGCACTTCACTGTCACGAAATCACCCTTCAGACAGAAGAGTTTGAAGAAGATATTTCGAATCATTGATTACTAAGAATACATTCAGTGACACTTCACTGTCACGAAGACACCTTGGAAGCAGAAGAGTCCCATGACAATTTGAAGCATTGATTGTCAAGATTATATTGAGTGGCACTTCACTGTCACGTAGACACCCTTGAGACAGAAGAGTTTGAAGAGGATATTTCTATTTATTCATTGGTGAGGATTCATTCAGTGACACTTCACTGTCACGAAGACACCTTGGATGCAGAAGAGTTCAATGACAACTCGATGCATTGATTGCCAAGATCATATTGAGTGGCACTTCACTGTCACGAAGACACCTTGGATGCAGAAGAGTCATATGACAACTCGGCGCATTGATTGCTAAGATCATATTGAGTGGCACTTCACTGTCACGAAGACACCCTTGAGACAGAAGAGTTTGAAGAGGATATTTCTATTCATTCATTGCTGAGGATACGTCCAGTGACACTTCACTGTCACGAAGACACCCTGGAGGCAAAAGAATTCCATCAGGACATTTCGAGGCATTGACTGCTATGAATTCATACAGTGACACTTGACTGTCACGAAGACACCTTGGATGTAGAAGAGTCACATGACAATTCAACGCATTGATTGCCAAGATTATTTTGAGTGGCACTTCACTGTCACGAAGACACCTTGGATGCAGAAGAGTCCCATGACAATTCGACGCATCGATTGCCAAGATTATATTGAGTGGCACTTCACTGTCACGAAGACACCCTGGAGGCAGAAGAGTTCAATGACAACTCGACGCATTGATTGCCAACATTATATTGAGTGGCACTTCACTGTCACGAAGACACCTTGGATGCAGAAGAGTCCTATGACAACTCGACGCATTGATTACAAAGATCATATTGAGTGTCACTTCACTGTCACGAAGACATCTTTGAGACAGAAGAGTTTGAAGAGGATATATCTATTCATTCATTGCTGAGGATACGTCCAGTGACACTTCACTGTCACGAAGACAGCCTGGAGGCAAAAGAATTCCATCAGGACATTGACTACTTTGAACTAATTCAGTGACACTTCACTGTCATGAAGACACCTTGGATGCACAAGAGTCCCATGACAATTCGACGCATTGATTGCTAAGATTATATTGAGTGACACTTCAAAGTCACGAAGACATCCTTGAGACAGAAGAGTTTGAAGAGGATATTTCTATTCATTCATTGCTGAGGATACGTCCAGTGACACTTCACTGTCACGAAGACACCCTGGAGGTAAAAGAATTCCATCAGGACATTTCCAGGCATTGACTGCTATGAATTCATACAGTGACACTTCACTGTCACGAAGACACCTTGGATGCAGAAGAGTCCCATGACAACTCGACGCATTGATTGCCAAGATTATATTCAGTGTCACCTCACTGTCACGAAGACACCTTGTATGCAGAAGAATCCCATGACAACTCAACGCATTCATTGCCAAGGTCATATTGAGTGGCACTTCACTATCACGAAAACACCCTTCAGACAGAAGAGTTTGAAGAGGATATATCCATCAAGACATTTCGAGGAAATGACTGCTGTGAATTCATCCAGTGACACTTCACTGTTACTAAGACAACTTGGATGCAGAAGGGTCCCATGACAATTCGAAGCATTGATTGCCAAGATTATATTCATAGGCACTTCACTGTCACGAAATCACCCTTCAGACAGAAGAGTTTGAAGAAGATATTTCGAATCATTGATTACTAAGAATACATTCAGTGACACTTCACTGTCACGAAGACACCTTGGAAGCAGAAGAGTCCCATGACAATTTGAAGCATTGATTGTCAAGATTATATTGAGTGGCACTTCACTGTCACGTAGACACCCTTGAGACAGAAGAGTTTGAAGAGGATATTTCTATTTATTCATTGGTGAGGATTCATTCAGTGACACTTCACTGTCACGAAGACACCTTGGATGCAGAAGAGTTCAATGACAACTCGATGCATTGATTGCCAAGATCATATTGAGTGGCACTTCACTGTCACGAAGACACCTTGGATGCAGAAGAGTCATATGACAACTCGGCGCATTGATTGCTAAGATCATATTGAGTGGCACTTCACTGTCACGAAGACACCCTTGAGACAGAAGAGTTTGAAGAGGATATTTCTATTCATTCATTGCTGAGGATACGTCCAGTGACACTTCACTGTCACGAAGACACCCTGGAGGCAAAAGAATTCCATCAGGACATTTCGAGGCATTGACTGCTATGAATTCATACAGTGACACTTGACTGTCACGAAGACACCTTGGATGTAGAAGAGTCACATGACAATTCAACGCATTGATTGCCAAGATTATTTTGAGTGGCACTTCACTGTCACGAAGACACCTTGGATGCAGAAGAGTCCCATGACAATTCGACGCATCGATTGCCAAGATTATATTGAGTGGCACTTCACTGTCACGAAGACACCCTGGAGGCAGAAGAGTTCAATGACAACTCGACGCATTGATTGCCAACATTATATTGAGTGGCACTTCACTGTCACGAAGACACCCTTGAAACAGAAGAGTTTGAAGAGGATATTTCGACTCATTGATTGCTAAGAATACATTCAGTGACACTTCACTGTCACGAAGACACCTTGGATGCAAAAGAGTCCCATGACAATTCGATTCATTGATTGCCAAGATTATATTGAGTGGCACTTCACTGTCACGAAGACACCCTTGAAACAGAAGAGTTTGAAGAGGATATTTCGACTCATTGATTGCTAAGAATACATTCAGTGACACGTCACTGTCACGAAGACACCTTGGATGCAGAAGAGTTCTATGACATCTAGACACACCGATCGCTAAGATTATATTGAGTGGCAATTCACTTTTTACAAAAACAACCTGGAAGCGGAAGAAATCTATAAGGATATTTCGAGGCATTGACTGCTATGAAGACATTCAGTTACACTTCACTGTCACGAAGACACCTTGGATGCAAAAGGGTCCCTTGACAATTCGACGCAATGATAGCCAAGATTATATTGAGTTGCACTTCACTGTCACGAAGAAACCCTTGAGACGGAAGAATTTGAAGAGGATATTTCTATTCATTCATTGCTGAGGATACGTCCAGTGACACTTCACTGTCACGAAGACACCCTGGAGACAAAAGAATTCCATCAGGACATTTCCAGGCATTGACTGCTATGAATTCATTCAGTGACATTTCACTGTCACGAAGACACCTTGGATGCAGAAGAGTCCCATGACAACTCGACGCATTGATTGCCAAGATTATGTTCAGTGTCACCTCACTGTCACGAAGACACCTTGTATGCAGAAGAATCCCATGACAACTCGACGCATTCATTGCCAAGGTCATATAGAGTGGCACTTCACTATCACGAAAACACCCTTCAGACAGAAGAGTTTGAAGAGGATATATCCATCAAGACATTTCGAGGCAATGACTGCTGTGAATTCATCCAGTGACACTTCACTGTTACTAAGACAACTTGGATGTAAAAGGGTCCCATGACAATTCGAAGCATTGATTGCCAAGATTATATTCATAGGCTCTTCACTGTCACGAAGTCACCCTTCAGACAGAAGAGTTTGAAGAAGATATTTCGAATCATTGATTACTAAGAATACATTCAGTGACACTTCACTGTCACGAAGACACCTTGGAAGCAGAAGAGTCCCATGATAATTTGAAGTATTAATTGTCAAGATTATATTGAGTGGCACTTCACTGTCACGAAGACACCCTTGAGACAGAAGAGTTTGAAGAGGATATTTCTATTTATTCATTGCTGAGGATACGTTCAGTGACACTTCACTGTCACGAAGACACCTTAGATGAAGAAGAGTTCAATGACAACTCGATGCATTGATTGCCAAGATCATATTGAGTGGCACTTCACTGTCACGAAGACACCTTGGATGCAGAAGAGTCCTATGACAACTCGACGCATTGATTGCTAAGATCATATTGAGTGGCACTTCACTATCACGAAGTCAACCTGGAGGCAGAAGAATTCTATCAGGATATTCGAGGCATTGACTGATATGAATACATTCAGTGACACTTCACTGTCACGAAGACACCTTGGGTGCAGAAGAGTCCCATGACAATTCGATTCATTGATTGCCAAGATTATATTGAGTGTCACTTCAGTGGAACGAAGACACCCTTGAGAGAGAAGAGTTTGAAGAGGATATTTCTATTTATTCATTGCTGAGGATACGTTCAGTGACACTTCGCTGTCACGAAGGCACCCTGGAGTCAGAAGAGTTTAATGACAACTCGACGCATTGATTGCCAAGATTATATTGAGTGGCACTTCACTGTCACGAAGACACCTTGCATGCAGAAGAGTCCCATGAGAACTCGACGCATTGATTGCTAAGATCATATTGAGTGGCACTTCACTGTCACGAAGACACCCTTGAGACAGAAGAGTTTGAAGAGGATATTTCTATTCATTCATTGATGAGGATACGTCCAGTGACACTTCACTGTCACGAAGACACCTTGGATGAAGAAGAGTTCACAGACAACTCGACGCATTGATTGCCAAGATTATATTCATAGGCACTTCACTGTCACGAAGACACCTTGGATACAGAAGAGTCCCATGACAATTCGAGGCATTGATTGCCAAGATTATATTGCGTGGCACTTCACTGTCACGAAGACACCCTATCACACAGAAGAGTTTGAAGAGGATATTTCGACTTATTGATTGCTAAGAATACATTCAGTGACACTTCACTGTCACGAAGACACCTTGGTTGCAGAAGAGTCCCATGACAATTCGACGCATTGATGGCCAACATTATATTGAGTGACACTTCAATGTCACGAAGACATCCTTGAGACAGAAGAGTTTGAAGAGGATATTTCTATTCATTCATTGCTGAGGATACGTCCAGTGACACTTCACTGTCACGAAGACACCTTGGATGAAGAAGAGTTTAATGACAATTCGACGCATTTATTGCCAGGATTATATTAAGTGTCACTTCTTTATCACGAAGTCACCCTGGAGGCAGAAGAATTCTTTCAGGATATTCGAGGCAATGACTGCTGTGAATTCATCCAGTGACACTTCACTGTTACTAAGACAACTTGGATGCAGAAGGGTCCCATGACAATTCGAAGCATTGATTGCCAAGATTATATTCATAGGCACTTCACTGCCACGAAGTCACCCTTCAGACAGAAGAGTTTGAAGAGGATATTTCTATTTATTCATTGCTGAGGATACGTTCAGTGACACTTCACTGTCACGAAGACACCCTGGAGTCAGAAGAGTTCAATGACAACTGGATGCATTGATTGCCAAGATCATATTGAGTGGCACTTCACTGTCACGAAGACACCTTGGATGCAGAAGAGTCCAATGACAACTCGACGCATTGATTGCTAAGATCATATTGAGTGGCACTTCACTGTCACGAAGACACCCTTGAGACAGAAGAGTTTGAAGAGGATATTTCTATTCATTCATTGCTGAGGATACGTCCAGTGACACTTCAATGTCACAAAGACACCCTGGAGGCAAAAGAATTCTATCAGGACATTTTGAGGCATTGACTGCTATGAATTCATACAGTGACACTTGACTGTCACGAAGACACCTTGGATGTAGAAGAGTCACATGACAATTCAACGCATTGATTGCCAAGATTATTTTGAGTGGCACTTCACTGTCACGAAGACACCTTGGATGCAGAAGAGTCTCATGACAATTCCAGGCATTGATTGCCAAGATTATATTGAGTGGCACTTCACTGTCACGAAGACACTCTTGAGACAGAAAAGTATAAAGAGAATATTTCGACTCATTGATTGCTAAGAATACATTCAGTGACACTTCACTGTCATGAAGACACCTTGGATGCAGAAGAGTCCCATGACAATTCGACGCATTGATTGCCAAGATTATATTGAGTGGCACTTCACTGTCACGAAGACACCCTGGAGGCAGAAGTGTTCAATGACAACTCGACGCATTGATTGCCAACATTATATTGAGTGGCACTTCACTGTCACGAAGACACCTTGGATGCAGAAGAGTCCCTTGACAACTCGACGCATTGATTGCCAAGATTATTTTGAGTGGCACTTCACTGTCACGAAGACACGATGGATGCAAAAGAGTCTCATGACAATTCCAGGCATTGATTGCCAAGATTATATTGAGTGGCACTTCACTGTCACGAAGACACTCTTGAGACAGAAAAGCATAAAGAGAATATTTCGACTCATTGATTGCTGAGAATACATTCAGCGACACTTCACTGTCATGAAGACACCTTGGATGCAGAAGAGTCCCATGACAATTCGACGCATTGATTGCCAAGATTATATTGAGTGGCACTTCATTGTCACGAAGACACCCTGGAGGCAGAAGTGTTCAATGACAACTCGACGCATTGATTGCCAAGATTATATTGAGTGGCACTTCACTGTCACGAAGACACCTTGGATGCAGAAGAGTCCCTTGACAACTCGACGCATTGATTGCAAACATCATATTGAGTGGCACTTCACTGTCACGAAGACATATTTGAGACAGAAGAGTTTGAAGAGGATATATCAATTCATTCATTGCTGAGGATACATCCATTGACACTTCACAGTCACGAAGACACCCTGAAGGCAAAAGAATTCCATCAGGACATTGACTGCTATGAATTAATTCAGTGACACTTCACTGTCACGAAGACACCTTGGATGCAGAAGATTTCAATCAGGACATTTCTAGGCATTGACTGATATGAATTCATACAGTGACACTTCACTGTCACGAAGACACCTTGGATGCAGAAAAGTCCAATGACAATTCGACGCATTGATTGCCAAGATTATATTGATTGGCACTTCACTGTCACGAAGATCACCTCGGATGCAAAAGAGTCTTATGACAATTCGAAAAATTGATTGCAAAGATTATATTGAGTGGCACTTCACTGGCACGAAGACACCCTTGAGACAGAAGATTTTGAAGAGGATATTTCTATTCATTCATTGCTGAGGATACGTCCAGTGACACTTCACCATCACGAAGACACCTTGGATGAAGAAGAGTTCAAAGACAACTCGACGTATTGATTGCCAAGATTATATTCATAGGCACTTCAATGTCACGAAGACACCTTGGATGCAGAAGAGTCCAATGACAATTCGACGCATTGATTGCCAACATTATATTGAGTGGCACTTCACTGTCACGAAGACACCCTTCAGACAGAAGAGTTTGAAGAGGATATTTCGATTCATTGATTGCTGAGGATACGTCCAGTGACACTTCACTGTCACGAAGACACCCTGGAGGCAAAAGAATTCTATCAGGACATTTCGAGGCATTGACTGCTATGAATTCATACAGTGACACTTGACTGTCACGAAGACACCTTGGATGTAGAAGAGTCACATGACAATTCAACGCATTGATTGCCAAGATTATTTTGAGTGGCACTTCACTGTCACGAAGACACGATGGATGCAGAAGAGTCTCATGACAATTCGACGCATTGATTGCCAAGATTATATTGAGTGGCACTTCACTGTCACGAAGACACTCTTGAGACAGAAAAGTATAAAGAGAATATTTCGACTCATTGATTGCTAAGAATACATTCAGTGACACTTCACTGTCATGAAGACACCTTGGATGCAGAAGAGTCCCATGACAATTCGACGCATTGATTGCCAAGATTATATTGAGTGGCACTTCACTGTCATGAAGACACCCTGGAGGCAGAAGTGTTCAATGACAACTCGACGCATTGATTGCCAACATTATATTGAGTGGCACTTCACTGTCACGAAGACACCTTGGATGAAGAAGAGTCCCTTGAAAACTCGACGCATTGATTGCAAAGATCATATTCAGTGGCACTTCACTGTCACGAAGACATATTTGAGACAGAAGAGTTTGAAGAGGATATATCAATTCATTCATTGCTGAGGATACATCCATTGACACTTCACAGTCACGAAGACACCCTGAAGGCAAAAGAATTCCATCAGGACATTGACTGCTATGAATTAATTCAGTGACACTTCACTGTCACGAAGACACCTTGGATGCAGAAGATTTCAATCAGGACATTTCTAGGCATTGACTGATATGAATTCATACAGTGACACTTCACTGTCACGAAGACACCTTGGATGCAGAAAAGTCCAATGACAATTCGACGCATCGATTGCCAAGATTATATTGAGTGGCACTTCACTGTCACGAAGATCACCTTGGATGCAAAAGAGTCTTATGACAATTCGAAGAATTGATGGCCAAGATTATATTGAGTGGCACTTCACTGGCACGAAGACACCCTTGAGACAGAAGATTTTGAAGAGGATATTTCTATTCATTCATTGCTGAGGATACGTCCAGTGACACTTCACTGTCACGAAGACACCTTGGATGAAGAAGAGTTCAAAGACAACTCGACGCATTGATTGCCAAGATTATATTCATAAGCACTTCAATGTCACGAAGACACCTTGGATGCAGAAGAGTCCTATGACAATTCGACGCATTGATTGCCAAGATTATATTGAGTGGCACTTCACTGTCACGAAGACACCCTTCAGACAGAAGAGTTTGAAGAGGATATTTCGATTCATTGATTGCTGAGGATACGTACAGTGACACTTCACTGTCACGAAGACACCTTGGATGCAGAAGAGTTCAATGACAACTCGACGCATTGATTGCCAAGATTATATTGACTGGCACTTCACTGTCACGAAGACACCCTTCAGACAGAAGAGTTTGAAGAAGATATTTCAACTTATTGATTGCTAAGAATACATTCAGTGACACTTCACTGTCACGAAGACACCTTGGTTGCAGAAGAGTTCAATGACAACTCGACGCATTTATTGCCAGGATTATATTGAGTGTCACTTCACTATCACGAAGTCACCCTGGAGGCAGAAGAATTCTTTCAGGATATTCGAGGCATTGACTGATATGAATACATTCAGTGACACTTCACTGTCACGAAGACACCTTGGGTGCAGAAGAGTCCCATGACAATTCGATTCATTGATTGCCAAGATTATATTGAGTGGCACTTCACTATCACGAAGTCACCCTGTAGGCAGAAGAATTCTTTCAGGATATTCGAGGCATTGACTGATATGAATACATTCAGTGACACTTCACTGTCACGAAGACACCTTGGGTGCAGAAGAGTCCCATGACAGTTTGATTCATTGATTGCCAAGATTATATTGAGTGTCACTTCACTGAAACGAAGACACCCTTGAGAGAGAAGAGTTTGAAGAGGATATTTCTATTCATTCAATGCTGAGGATACGTCCAGTGACACTTCACTGTCACGAAGACACCCTGGAGGCAAAAGAATTCAATCAGGACATTTGGAGGCATTGACTGCTATGAATTCATTCAGTGACATTTCACTGTCACGAAGACAACTTGGATGTAGAAGAGTCCCATGACAATTCGAAGCATTGATTGCAAAGATTATATTGACTGGCACTTCACTGTCACGAAAACACCCTTCAGAGAGAAGAAATTGAAGAGTATATTTCGGCTCATTGATTGCTAACAATACATTCAATGACACTTCACTGTCACGAAGACACCTTGGATGCAGAAGAGTCCCATCACATCTCGACGCATTGATTGCCAAGATTATATTGAGTGGCACTTCGTTGTCACGAAGACACCCTGGGTGCAGAAGAATCCCATGACAATTCGACGCATTGATTGCCAAGATTATATTGAGTGGCACTTCACTGTCACGAAGACACCCTTGAGACAGAAGAGTTTGAAGAGGATATTTCTATTCATTCATTGCTGAGGATACGTCCAGTGACACTTCACTGTCACAAAGACACCCTGGAGGCAAAAGAATTCCATCAGGATATTTCAAAGCATTAACTGCTATGAATTCGTTCAGTGACATTTCACTGTCACGAAGACACCATGGATGTAGAAGAGTCCCATGACAATTTGAAGCATTGATTGCCAAGATTATATTGAGTGGCACTTCACTTTCACGAATTCACCCTTGAGACAGAAGAGTTTGAAGATTATATTTCGACTCATTGATTGCTAAGAATACATTCAGTGACACTTGACTGTCACGAAGACACCTTGGATGTAGAAGAGTCACATGACAATTCAACGCATTGATTGCCAAGATTATTTTGAGTGACACTTCACTGTCACGAAGACACCTTGGATGCAGAAGAGTCCCATGACAATTCCAGGCATTGATTGCCAAGATTATATTGAGTGGCACTTCATTGTCACGAAAACACCCTGGAGGCAGAAGAGTTCAATGACAACTCGACGCATTGATTGCCAACATTATATTGAGTGGCACTTCACTGTCACGAAGATCACCTTGGATGCAAAAGAGTCTTATGACAATTCGAAGAATTGATTGCCAAGATTATATTGAGTGGCACTTCACTGGCACGAAGACACCCTTGAGACAGAAGAGTTTGAAGAGGATATTTCTATTCATTGATTGCTGAGGATACGTCCAGTGACACTTCACTGTCACGAAGACACCCAGGAGGCAAAAGAATTCTATCAGGACATTTGGAGGCATTGACTGCTATGAATTCATACAGTGACACTTGACTGTCACGAAGACACCTTGGATGTAGAAGAGTCACATGACAATTCAACGCATTGATTGCCAAGATTATTTTGAGTGGCACTTCACTGTCACGAAGACACGATGGATGCAGAAGAGTCTCATGACAATCCCAGGCATTGATTGCCAAGATTATATTGAGTGGCACTTCACTGTCACGAAGACACTCTTGAGACAGAAAAGTATAAAGAGAATATTTCGACTCATTGATTGCTAAGAATACATTCAGTGACACTTCACTGTCATGAAGACACCTTGGATGCAGAAGAGTCCCATGACAATTCGACGCATTGATTGCCAAGATTATATTGAGTGGCACTTCACTGTCACGAAGACACCCTGGAGGCAGAAGTGTTCAATGACAACTCGACGCATTGATTGCCAACATTATATTGAGTGGCACTTCACTGTCACGAAGACACCTTGGATGCAGAAGAGTCCCTTGACAACTCGACGCATTGATTGCAAAGATCATATTGAGTGGCACTTCACTGTCACGAAGACATATTTGAGACAGAAGAGTTTGAAGAGGATATATCAATTCATTCATTGCTGAGGATACGTCCATTGACACTTCACAGTCACGAAGACACCCTGAAGGCAAAAGAATTCCATCAGGACATTGACTGCTGTGAATTAATTCAGTGACACTTCACTGTCACGAAGACACCTTGGATGCAGAAGATTTCAATCAGGACATTTCTAGGCATTGACTGATATGAATTCATACAGTGACACTTCACTGTCACGAAGACACCTTGGATGCAGAAAAGTCCAATGACAATTCGACGCATTGATTGCCAAGATTATATTGAGTGGCACTTCACTGGCACGAAGACACCCTTCAGACAGAAGATTTTGAAGAGGATATTTCTATTCATTCATTGCTGAGGATACGTCCAGTGACACTTCACTGTCACGAAGACACCTTGGATGAAGAAGAGTTCAAAGACAACTCGACGCATTGATTGCCAAGATTATAATCATAGGCACTTCAATGTCACGAAGACACCTTGGATGCAGAAGAGTCCAATGACAATTCGACGCATTGATTGCCAAGATTATATTGAGTGGCACTTCACTGTCACGAAGACACCCTTCAGACAGAAGAGTTTGAAGAGGATATTTCGACTTATTGATTGCTAAGAATACATTCAGTGACACTTCACTGTCACGAAGACACCTTGGTTGCAGAAGAGTCCCATGACAATTCGACGCATTGATTGTCAAGATTATATTGAGTGACACTTCAATGTCACGAAGACATCCTTGAGACAGAAGAGTTTGAAGAGGATATTTCTATTCATTCATTGCTGAGGATACGCCCAGTGACACTTCACTGTCACGAAGACACCTTGGATGAAGAAGAGTTCAATGACAACTCGACGCATTTATTGCCAGGATTATATTGAGTGTCACTTCACTATCACGAAGTCACCCTGGAGGCAGAAGAGTCCCATGACAATTCGACGCATTGATTGCCAAGATTATATTGAGTGGCACTTCACTGTCACGAAGACACCCTTCAGAGAGAAGAAATTGAAGAGTATATTTCGGCTCATTGATTGCTAACAATACATTCAGTGACACTTCACTGTCACGAAGACACCTTGGATGCAGAAGAGTCCCATGACATCTCGACGCATTGATTGCCAAGATTATATTGAGCGGCACTTCGTTGTCACGAAGACACCCCGGATGCAGAAGAATCCCATGACAATTCGACACATTGATTGCCAAGATTATATTGAGTGGCACTTCACTGTCACGAAGACACCCTTGAGACAGAAGAGTTTGAAGAGGATATTTCTATTCATTCATTGCTGAGGATACGTCCAGTGACACTTCACTGTCACAAAGACACCCTGGAGGCAAAAGAATTCCATCAGGACATTGACTACTTTGAACTAATTCAGTGACACTTCACTGTCACGAAGACACCTTGGATGCAAAAGAGTCTTATGACAATTCGATTCATTGATTGCCAAGATTATATTGAGTGGCACTTCACTGAAACGAAGACACCCTTGAGACAGAAGAGTTTGAAGAGGATATTTCTATTCATTTACTCCTGGGGATACGTCCAGTGACACTTCACTCTCACGAAGACACCCTGGAGGCAAAAGATTTCGATCAGGACATTTCTAGGCATTGACTGATATGAATTCATACAGTGACACTTCACTGTCACGAAGACACCTTGGATGCAGAAGAGTCCCATGACAATTCGACGCATTGATTGCCAAAATTATATTGAGTGGCACTTCACTGTCACGAAGATCACCTTGGATTCAAAAGAGTCTTATGACAATTCGATTCATTGATTGCCAAGATTATATTGAGTGGCACTTCACTGTCACGAAGACACCCTTGAGACAGAAGAGTTTGAAGAGTATGTTTCTATTCATTCATTGCTGAGGATACGTCCAGTGACACTTCACTGTCACGAAGACACCTTGGATGAAGAAGAGTTCAATGACAACTCGACGCATTGATTGCCAAGATTATATTGAGTGGCACTTCACTGTCATGAAGACACCTTGGATGCAAAAGAGTCTTATGACAATTCGATTCATTGATTGCCAAGATTATATTGAGTGGCACTTCACTGTCACGAAGACACTCTTGAGACAGAAGAGTTTGAAGAAGTTATTTCTATTCATTCATTGCTGAGGATACGTCCAGTGACACTTTACTGTCACGAAGACACCCTGGAGGTAGAAAAATTCTATCAGGATATTCTAAGCATTGACTGATATGAATACATTCAGTGACACTTCACTCTCACGAAGACACCTTGGATGAAGAAGAGTTCAATGACAACTCGACGCATTGATTGCCAACATTATATTGAGTGGCACTTCACTGTCACGAAGACACCTTGGATGCACAAAAATCTCATGACAACTCGACGCATTGATTGCCAAGATTATATTGAGTGTCACTTCACTGTCACGAAGACACCCTTGAGACAGAAGAGTTTGAAGAGGATATTTCTATTCATTCATTGCTGAGGATACGTCCAATGACAATTCGACGCATTGATTGCCAAGATTATATTGAGTGGCACTTCACTGTCACGAAGATCACCTTGGATGCAAAAGAGTCTTATGACAATTCGATTCATTGATTGCCAACATTATATTGAGTGGCACTTCACTGTCACGAAGACACCCTTGAAACAGAAGAGTTTAAAGAGGATATTTCTATTCATTTATTCCTGAGGATACGTCTAGTGACACTTCACTGTCACGAAGACACCTTGGATGAAGAAGAGTTCAATGACAACTCGACGCATTGATTGCCAAGATTATATTGAGTGGCACTTCACTGTCACGAAGACACCTTGGATGCAGAAGAGTCCTATGATAATTCGACGCATTGATTGCCAAGATTATATTGAGTGGCACTTCACTGTCACGAAGACACCCTTGAGACAGAAGAGTTTGAAGAGGATATTATATTGAGTGGCACTTCACTATCACGAAGTCACCCTGGAGGCAGAAGAATTCTTTTTTTAGGATATTCGAGGCATTGACTGATATGAATACATTCAGTGACACTTCACTGTCACGAAGACACCTTGGGTGCAGAAGAGTCCCATGACAGTTTGATTCATTGATTGCCAAGATTATATTGAGTGTCACTTCACTGTCACGAAGACACCCTTGAGACAGAAGAGTTTGAAGAGGATATTTCTATTCATTCATTGCTGAAGATACGTCCAATTACACTTCACTGTCACAAACACACCCTTGAGGCAGAAGAACTCCGTCAGGACATTTCGAGGCACTGACTGCTATGAATTCATTCAGTGACATTTCACTGTCACGAAGACACCTTGGATGCAGAAGAATTCCATGACATCTCGAGGCATTAATTGCTATGAATATATTGAGTGGCACTTCACTGTCACGAAGAAACCCTTGAGACAGAAGAGTTTGAAGAAGATATTTCTATTCATTCATTGCTGACACTTCACTGTCATTTCATTGCCAAGAAGACCTCTATAGAATAGGTCTGTCAATACGACATCCTTGAGCAAAAGGCATCACCAGGAGACTCTCCAGGACAAGGTTTCCCATCCCCCATTGTCACTTGGACCCAAATAAGACCTCTGGAGACCTCGATCTAATGGCCGGGTATGCTTCTGAGGCGCGTTAGGTTCAGAGACTTAACACTGCACTAACCTGCACTAACCCGCACTAACAACCTGCACTAACCCGCACTAACAACCTGCACGTAGGCGCATTACTTTATAGAAAGACACTTCCAAATTCTTTAGATTTAGGTTCCAAATCTGGGATTGTTTTGTTGTCAGAGGCAGTGTCAGCCTCTTTGTATCCGCCCGAAGCATGCCCGACCACTGGATAATGGCGGTCACACACTGGAGGCAAAAGGGAGTCTAGAAGACTTATGCATTGATGCTGCTAATAAGATATTCAGTGAAACTTGACTGTCACGAAGGCACCTTGGATTGCAGAAGAGTTCCATGACATCTGTACGTATTAATTGCCAAGAGTATATTGGTTGGACTTCATTGTCACGAAGACACCATTCAGACAGAAGGGTTTGAAGAGGATATTTCTATTCGTTTAATGCTAATGAAGACATTATGAAGCAAAAGAATTCCATCAGGACATTTCGAGGCATTGATTGCTAAGAATACATTCAGTGACACTTCACTGTCACGAAGACACCCTTGAGACAGAAGAATTTGAAGAGGATATTTCTATTCATTCCTTGCTGAGGATACGTTCAGTGTCACTTCACTGTCACGAAGACACCCTGGAGGCAAAAGAATTCCATCAGGACATTTCCAGGCATTGACTGCTATGAATTCATTCAGTGACATTTCACTGTCACGAAGACACCTTGGATGTAGAAGAGTCCCATGACAATTCAACGCATTGATTGCCAAGATTATATTGAGTGGCACTTCACTGTCACGAATACACCCTTGAGACAGAAGAGTTTGAAGAGGTTATTTCGAGTAATTAATTGCTAAGAATACATTCAGTGACACTTCAATGTCATGAAGACACCTTGGATGCAGAAGAGTCCCATGACAATTCGATGCATTGATTAGCAAGATCATATTGAGTGGCACTTCACTGTCACGAATTCACCCTTGAGACAGAAGAGTTTGAAGAGGTTATTTCAATTTATTCATTGCTGAGGGTACGTTCAGTGACACTTCACTTTCACGAAGACACCCTGGAGGCAGAAGAGTTTAATGACAACTCGACGCATTAATTGCCAAGGTTATAATGAGTGGCACCTCAATGTCACGAAGACCCCTTGGATGCAGAAGAGTCCCATGACAACTTGATGCATTGATTGCCAAGATTATATTCAGTGGCACTTCACTGTCACGAAGACACCTTGTATGCAAAAGAATACCATGACAACTCGACGCATTGAGTGCCAAGATCATATTGAAAACACCCTCGAGACAGAAGAGTTTGAAGAGGATATTTCTATTCATTCATTCCTGAGGATACGTCCAGTGACACTTTACTGTCACGAAGACACGCTGGAGGCAAAAGAAATCCATCAAAACATTTCGAGGCATTGACTGCTATGAATTCATACAGTGACACTTCACTGTGACGAAGACTCCCTGGATGCAGAAGTCCCATGACATTTCGACGCATTGATTGCCAAGATCATATTGAGTGGCACTTCACTGTCACGAAAACACCTTTGAGACAGAAGAGCTTGAAGAGGATATTTCGACTCGTTGATTGCTAAGAATACATTCAGTGACACTTCACTGTCACGAAGACACCCTTGAGACAGAAGAGTTTCAAGAGGTTATTTCTATTTATTCATTGCTGAGGATACGTTCAGTGACACTTAACCGTCACGAAGATACCTTGGAGGCAGAAGAGTTCAATGACAATTCGACGCATTCACTGCCAATATTATATTGAGTGGCACTTCACTGTCACGAAGATCACCTTGGATGCAAAAGAGTCCCATGAAAATTCGATTCATTGATTGCCAACATTATATTGAGTGGCACTTCACTGTCACGAAGACACCCTTGAGACAGAAGAGTTTGAAGAGTATATTTCTATTCATTCATTGCTGAGGATACGTCCAGTGACACTTCACTGTCACGAAGACACCTTGGATGCAGAAGAGTTCAATGACAACTCTACGCATTGATTGCCAACATTATATTGACTGGCACTTCACTGTCACGAAGACACCTTGGATGCAGAAGAGTCCTATGACAATTTGACGCATTGATTGCCAAGATTATATTGAGTGGCACTTCACTGTCACGAAGACACCCTTCAGACAGAAGAGTTTGAAGAGGATATTTCGACTCATTGATTGCTAAGAATACATTCAGTGACACTTCACTGTCACGAAGACACCTTGGTTGCAGAAGAGTCCCATGACAATTCGATTCATTGATTGCCAAGATTATATTGAGTGGCACTTCACTGTCACGAAGAAACCCTTGAGACAGAAGAGTTTGAAGAGGATATTTCTATTCATTCATTGCTGAGGATACGTCCAGTGACACTTTACTGTCACGAAGACACCCTGGAGGTAGAAGAGTTTCAAGAGGATATTTCTATTCATTCATTGCTGAGGATACGTCCAGTGACACTTCACTGTCAGGAAGACACCCTTGAGACAGAAGAGTTTCAAGAGGTTATTTCTATTTATTCATTCCTGAGGATACGTTCAGTGACACTTAACCGTCACGAAGATACCTTGGAGGCAGAAGAGTTCAATGACAATTCGACGCATACACTGCCAATATTATATTGAGTGGCACTTCACTGTCACGAAGATCACCTTGGATGCAAAAGAGTCCCATGAAAATTCGATTCATTGATTGCCAAGATTATATTGAGTGGCACTTCACTGTCACGAAGACACCTTGGATGCAGAAGAGTCCTATGATAATTCGACGCATTGATTGCCAAGATTATATTGAGTGGCACTTCACTGTCACGAAGACACCCTTGAGACAGAAGAGTTTGAAGAGGATATTATATTGAGTGGCACTTCACTATCACGAAGTCACCCTGGAGGCAGAAGAATTCTTTTTTTAGGATATTCGAGGCATTGACTGATATGAATACATTCAGTGACACTTCACTGTCACGAAGACACCTTGGGTGCAGAAGAGTCCCATGACAGTTTGATTCATTGATTGCCAAGATTATATTGAGTGTCACTTCACTGTCACGAAGACACCCTTGAGACAGAAGAGTTTGAAGAGGATATTTCTATTCATTCATTGCTGAAGATACGTCCAATTACACTTCACTGTCACAAACACACCCTTGAGGCAGAAGAACTCCGTCAGGACATTTCGAGGCACTGACTGCTATGAATTCATTCAGTGACATTTCACTGTCACGAAGACACCTTGGATGCAGAAGAATTCCATGACATCTCGAGGCATTAATTGCTATGAATATATTGAGTGGCACTTCACTGTCACGAAGAAACCCTTGAGACAGAAGAGTTTGAAGAAGATATTTCTATTCATTCATTGCTGACACTTCACTGTCATTTCATTGCCAAGAAGACCTCTATAGAATAGGTCTGTCAATACGACATCCTTGAGCAAAAGGCATCACCAGGAGACTCTCCAGGACAAGGTTTCCCATCCCCCATTGTCACTTGGACCCAAATAAGACCTCTGGAGACCTCGATCTAATGGCCGGGTATGCTTCTGAGGCGCGTTAGGTTCAGAGACTTAACACTGCACTAACCTGCACTAACCCGCACTAACAACCTGCACTAACCCGCACTAACAACCTGCACGTAGGCGCATTACTTTATAGAAAGACACTTCCAAATTCTTTAGATTTAGGTTCCAAATCTGGGATTGTTTTGTTGTCAGAGGCAGTGTCAGCCTCTTTGTATCCGCCCGAAGCATGCCCGACCACTGGATAATGGCGGTCACACACTGGAGGCAAAAGGGAGTCTAGAAGACTTATGCATTGATGCTGCTAATAAGATATTCAGTGAAACTTGACTGTCACGAAGGCACCTTGGATTGCAGAAGAGTTCCATGACATCTGTACGTATTAATTGCCAAGAGTATATTGGTTGGACTTCATTGTCACGAAGACACCATTCAGACAGAAGGGTTTGAAGAGGATATTTCTATTCGTTTAATGCTAATGAAGACATTATGAAGCAAAAGAATTCCATCAGGACATTTCGAGGCATTGATTGCTAAGAATACATTCAGTGACACTTCACTGTCACGAAGACACCCTTGAGACAGAAGAATTTGAAGAGGATATTTCTATTCATTCCTTGCTGAGGATACGTTCAGTGTCACTTCACTGTCACGAAGACACCCTGGAGGCAAAAGAATTCCATCAGGACATTTCCAGGCATTGACTGCTATGAATTCATTCAGTGACATTTCACTGTCACGAAGACACCTTGGATGTAGAAGAGTCCCATGACAATTCAACGCATTGATTGCCAAGATTATATTGAGTGGCACTTCACTGTCACGAATACACCCTTGAGACAGAAGAGTTTGAAGAGGTTATTTCGAGTAATTAATTGCTAAGAATACATTCAGTGACACTTCAATGTCATGAAGACACCTTGGATGCAGAAGAGTCCCATGACAATTCGATGCATTGATTAGCAAGATCATATTGAGTGGCACTTCACTGTCACGAATTCACCCTTGAGACAGAAGAGTTTGAAGAGGTTATTTCAATTTATTCATTGCTGAGGGTACGTTCAGTGACACTTCACTTTCACGAAGACACCCTGGAGGCAGAAGAGTTTAATGACAACTCGACGCATTAATTGCCAAGGTTATAATGAGTGGCACCTCAATGTCACGAAGACCCCTTGGATGCAGAAGAGTCCCATGACAACTTGATGCATTGATTGCCAAGATTATATTCAGTGGCACTTCACTGTCACGAAGACACCTTGTATGCAAAAGAATACCATGACAACTCGACGCATTGAGTGCCAAGATCATATTGAAAACACCCTCGAGACAGAAGAGTTTGAAGAGGATATTTCTATTCATTCATTCCTGAGGATACGTCCAGTGACACTTTACTGTCACGAAGACACGCTGGAGGCAAAAGAAATCCATCAAAACATTTCGAGGCATTGACTGCTATGAATTCATACAGTGACACTTCACTGTGACGAAGACTCCCTGGATGCAGAAGTCCCATGACATTTCGACGCATTGATTGCCAAGATCATATTGAGTGGCACTTCACTGTCACGAAAACACCTTTGAGACAGAAGAGCTTGAAGAGGATATTTCGACTCGTTGATTGCTAAGAATACATTCAGTGACACTTCACTGTCACGAAGACACCCTTGAGACAGAAGAGTTTCAAGAGGTTATTTCTATTTATTCATTGCTGAGGATACGTTCAGTGACACTTAACCGTCACGAAGATACCTTGGAGGCAGAAGAGTTCAATGACAATTCGACGCATTCACTGCCAATATTATATTGAGTGGCACTTCACTGTCACGAAGATCACCTTGGATGCAAAAGAGTCCCATGAAAATTCGATTCATTGATTGCCAACATTATATTGAGTGGCACTTCACTGTCACGAAGACACCCTTGAGACAGAAGAGTTTGAAGAGTATATTTCTATTCATTCATTGCTGAGGATACGTCCAGTGACACTTCACTGTCACGAAGACACCTTGGATGCAGAAGAGTTCAATGACAACTCTACGCATTGATTGCCAACATTATATTGACTGGCACTTCACTGTCACGAAGACACCTTGGATGCAGAAGAGTCCTATGACAATTTGACGCATTGATTGCCAAGATTATATTGAGTGGCACTTCACTGTCACGAAGACACCCTTCAGACAGAAGAGTTTGAAGAGGATATTTCGACTCATTGATTGCTAAGAATACATTCAGTGACACTTCACTGTCACGAAGACACCTTGGTTGCAGAAGAGTCCCATGACAATTCGATTCATTGATTGCCAAGATTATATTGAGTGGCACTTCACTGTCACGAAGAAACCCTTGAGACAGAAGAGTTTGAAGAGGATATTTCTATTCATTCATTGCTGAGGATACGTCCAGTGACACTTTACTGTCACGAAGACACCCTGGAGGTAGAAGAGTTTCAAGAGGATATTTCTATTCATTCATTGCTGAGGATACGTCCAGTGACACTTCACTGTCAGGAAGACACCCTTGAGACAGAAGAGTTTCAAGAGGTTATTTCTATTTATTCATTCCTGAGGATACGTTCAGTGACACTTAACCGTCACGAAGATACCTTGGAGGCAGAAGAGTTCAATGACAATTCGACGCATACACTGCCAATATTATATTGAGTGGCACTTCACTGTCACGAAGATCACCTTGGATGCAAAAGAGTCCCATGAAAATTCGATTCATTGATTGCCAAGATTATATTGAGTGGCACTTCACTGTCACGAAGACACCTTGGATGCAGAAGAGTCCTATGATAATTCGACGCATTGATTGCCAAGATTATATTGAGTGGCACTTCACTGTCACGAAGACACCCTTGAGACAGAAGAGTTTGAAGAGGATATTATATTGAGTGGCACTTCACTATCACGAAGTCACCCTGGAGGCAGAAGAATTCTTTTTTTAGGATATTCGAGGCATTGACTGATATGAATACATTCAGTGACACTTCACTGTCACGAAGACACCTTGGGTGCAGAAGAGTCCCATGACAGTTTGATTCATTGATTGCCAAGATTATATTGAGTGTCACTTCACTGTCACGAAGACACCCTTGAGACAGAAGAGTTTGAAGAGGATATTTCTATTCATTCATTGCTGAAGATACGTCCAATTACACTTCACTGTCACAAACACACCCTTGAGGCAGAAGAACTCCGTCAGGACATTTCGAGGCACTGACTGCTATGAATTCATTCAGTGACATTTCACTGTCACGAAGACACCTTGGATGCAGAAGAATTCCATGACATCTCGAGGCATTAATTGCTATGAATATATTGAGTGGCACTTCACTGTCACGAAGAAACCCTTGAGACAGAAGAGTTTGAAGAAGATATTTCTATTCATTCATTGCTGACACTTCACTGTCATTTCATTGCCAAGAAGACCTCTATAGAATAGGTCTGTCAATACGACATCCTTGAGCAAAAGGCATCACCAGGAGACTCTCCAGGACAAGGTTTCCCATCCCCCATTGTCACTTGGACCCAAATAAGACCTCTGGAGACCTCGATCTAATGGCCGGGTATGCTTCTGAGGCGCGTTAGGTTCAGAGACTTAACACTGCACTAACCTGCACTAACCCGCACTAACAACCTGCACTAACCCGCACTAACAACCTGCACGTAGGCGCATTACTTTATAGAAAGACACTTCCAAATTCTTTAGATTTAGGTTCCAAATCTGGGATTGTTTTGTTGTCAGAGGCAGTGTCAGCCTCTTTGTATCCGCCCGAAGCATGCCCGACCACTGGATAATGGCGGTCACACACTGGAGGCAAAAGGGAGTCTAGAAGACTTATGCATTGATGCTGCTAATAAGATATTCAGTGAAACTTGACTGTCACGAAGGCACCTTGGATTGCAGAAGAGTTCCATGACATCTGTACGTATTAATTGCCAAGAGTATATTGGTTGGACTTCATTGTCACGAAGACACCATTCAGACAGAAGGGTTTGAAGAGGATATTTCTATTCGTTTAATGCTAATGAAGACATTATGAAGCAAAAGAATTCCATCAGGACATTTCGAGGCATTGATTGCTAAGAATACATTCAGTGACACTTCACTGTCACGAAGACACCCTTGAGACAGAAGAATTTGAAGAGGATATTTCTATTCATTCCTTGCTGAGGATACGTTCAGTGTCACTTCACTGTCACGAAGACACCCTGGAGGCAAAAGAATTCCATCAGGACATTTCCAGGCATTGACTGCTATGAATTCATTCAGTGACATTTCACTGTCACGAAGACACCTTGGATGTAGAAGAGTCCCATGACAATTCAACGCATTGATTGCCAAGATTATATTGAGTGGCACTTCACTGTCACGAATACACCCTTGAGACAGAAGAGTTTGAAGAGGTTATTTCGAGTAATTAATTGCTAAGAATACATTCAGTGACACTTCAATGTCATGAAGACACCTTGGATGCAGAAGAGTCCCATGACAATTCGATGCATTGATTAGCAAGATCATATTGAGTGGCACTTCACTGTCACGAATTCACCCTTGAGACAGAAGAGTTTGAAGAGGTTATTTCAATTTATTCATTGCTGAGGGTACGTTCAGTGACACTTCACTTTCACGAAGACACCCTGGAGGCAGAAGAGTTTAATGACAACTCGACGCATTAATTGCCAAGGTTATAATGAGTGGCACCTCAATGTCACGAAGACCCCTTGGATGCAGAAGAGTCCCATGACAACTTGATGCATTGATTGCCAAGATTATATTCAGTGGCACTTCACTGTCACGAAGACACCTTGTATGCAAAAGAATACCATGACAACTCGACGCATTGAGTGCCAAGATCATATTGAAAACACCCTCGAGACAGAAGAGTTTGAAGAGGATATTTCTATTCATTCATTCCTGAGGATACGTCCAGTGACACTTTACTGTCACGAAGACACGCTGGAGGCAAAAGAAATCCATCAAAACATTTCGAGGCATTGACTGCTATGAATTCATACAGTGACACTTCACTGTGACGAAGACTCCCTGGATGCAGAAGTCCCATGACATTTCGACGCATTGATTGCCAAGATCATATTGAGTGGCACTTCACTGTCACGAAAACACCTTTGAGACAGAAGAGCTTGAAGAGGATATTTCGACTCGTTGATTGCTAAGAATACATTCAGTGACACTTCACTGTCACGAAGACACCCTTGAGACAGAAGAGTTTCAAGAGGTTATTTCTATTTATTCATTGCTGAGGATACGTTCAGTGACACTTAACCGTCACGAAGATACCTTGGAGGCAGAAGAGTTCAATGACAATTCGACGCATTCACTGCCAATATTATATTGAGTGGCACTTCACTGTCACGAAGATCACCTTGGATGCAAAAGAGTCCCATGAAAATTCGATTCATTGATTGCCAACATTATATTGAGTGGCACTTCACTGTCACGAAGACACCCTTGAGACAGAAGAGTTTGAAGAGTATATTTCTATTCATTCATTGCTGAGGATACGTCCAGTGACACTTCACTGTCACGAAGACACCTTGGATGCAGAAGAGTTCAATGACAACTCTACGCATTGATTGCCAACATTATATTGACTGGCACTTCACTGTCACGAAGACACCTTGGATGCAGAAGAGTCCTATGACAATTTGACGCATTGATTGCCAAGATTATATTGAGTGGCACTTCACTGTCACGAAGACACCCTTCAGACAGAAGAGTTTGAAGAGGATATTTCGACTCATTGATTGCTAAGAATACATTCAGTGACACTTCACTGTCACGAAGACACCTTGGTTGCAGAAGAGTCCCATGACAATTCGATTCATTGATTGCCAAGATTATATTGAGTGGCACTTCACTGTCACGAAGAAACCCTTGAGACAGAAGAGTTTGAAGAGGATATTTCTATTCATTCATTGCTGAGGATACGTCCAGTGACACTTTACTGTCACGAAGACACCCTGGAGGTAGAAGAGTTTCAAGAGGATATTTCTATTCATTCATTGCTGAGGATACGTCCAGTGACACTTCACTGTCAGGAAGACACCCTTGAGACAGAAGAGTTTCAAGAGGTTATTTCTATTTATTCATTCCTGAGGATACGTTCAGTGACACTTAACCGTCACGAAGATACCTTGGAGGCAGAAGAGTTCAATGACAATTCGACGCATACACTGCCAATATTATATTGAGTGGCACTTCACTGTCACGAAGATCACCTTGGATGCAAAAGAGTCCCATGAAAATTCGATTCATTGATTGCCAACATTATATTGAGTGGCACTTCACTGTCACGAAGACACCCTTGAGACAGAAGAGTTTGAAGAGTATATTTCTATTCATTGATTGCTGAGGATACGTCCAGTGACACTTCACTGTCACGAAGACACCTTGGATGCAGAAGAATTCAATGACAACTCTACGCATTGATTGCCAACATTATATTGACTGGCACTTCACTGTCACGAAGACACCTTGGATGCAGAAGAGTCCTATGACAATTCGACGCATTGATTGCCAAGATTATATTGAGTGGCACTTCACTGTCACGAAGACACCCTTCAGACAGAAGAGTTTGAAGAGGATATTTCGACTCATTGATTGCTAAGAATACATTCAGTGACACTTCACTGTCACGAAGACACCTTGGTTGCAGAAGAGTCCCATGACAATTCGACGCATTGATTGCCAAGATTATATTGAGTGGCACTTCACTGTCACGAAGACACCCTTCAGACAGAAGAGTTTGAAGAGGATATTTCGACTCATTGATTGCTAAGAATACATTCAGTGACACTTCACTGTCACGAAGACACCTTGGATGAAGAAGAGTTTAATGACAACTCGACGCATTGATTGCCAAGATTACATTAAGTGGCACTTCACTGTCACGAAGACACCTTGGATGCATAAAAATCTCATGACAACTCGACGCATTGATTGCCAAGATTATATTGAGTGGCATTTCACTGTCACGAAGACAACCTTGAGTCAGAAGAGTTTGAAGAGGATATTTCTATTCATTTATTGCTGAGGATACGTTCAGTGACACTTCACTGTCACGAAGACACCTTGGATGAAGAAGAGTTCAATGACAACTCGACGCATTGATTGCCAACATTATATTGAGTGGCACTTCACTGTCACGAAGACACCCTTCAGACAGAAGAGTTTGAAGAGGATATTTCGACTCATTGATTGCTAAGAATACATTCAGTGACACTTCACTGTCACGAAGACACCTTGGTTGCAGAAGAGTCCCATGACAATTCGACGCATTGATTCTCAAGGTTACCTTGAGTGACACTTCAATGTCACGAAGACATCCTTGAGACAGAAGAGTTTAAAGAGGATATTTCTATTCATTCATTGCTGAGGATACGTCCAGTGACACTTCAGTGTCACGAAGACACCTTGGATGAAGAAGACTTCAATGACAACTCGACGCATTGATTGCCAAGATTATATTGAGTGGCACTTCACTATCACGAAGACACCTTGGATGCATAAAAATCTCATGACAACTCGACGCATTGATTGCCAAGATTATATTGAGTGGCACTTCACTGTCACGAAGATCACCTTGGATGCAAAAGAGTCTTATGACAATTCGATTCATTGATTGCCAAGATTATATTGAGTGTCACTTCACTGTCACGAAGACACCCTTGAGACAGAAGAGTTTGAAGAGTATATTTCTATTCATTCATTGCTGAGGATACGTCCAATTACACTTCACTGTCACGAAGACACCTTGGATGAAGAAGAGTTCAATGACAACTCGACTCATTGATTGCCAACATTATATTGAGTGGCACTTCACTGTCACGAAGATCACCTTGGATGCAAAAGAGTCTTATGACAATTCGATTCATTGATTGCCAAGATTATATTGAGTGGCACTTCACTGTCACGAAGACACCCTAGAGACTGAAGAGGATATTTCTATTCATTTACTCCTGAGGATACGTCCAGTGACACTTCACTGTCACGAAGACACCCTGGAGGCAAAAGATTTCGATCAGGACATTTCTAGGCATTGACTGATATGAATTCATACAGTGACACTTCACTCTCACGAAGACACCTTGGATGCAGAAGAGTCCCATGACAATTCGTCGCATTGATTGCCAAGATTATATTGAGTGGCACTTCACTGTCACGAAGATCACCTTGGATGCAAAAGAGTCTTATGACAATTCGATTCATTGATTGCCAACATTATATTGAGTGGCACTTCACTGTCACGAAGACACCCTTGAGACAGAAGAGTTTCAAGAGTATATTTCTATTCATTCATTGCTGAAGATACGTCCAGTGACACTTCACTGTCACGAAGACACCTTGGATGAAGAAGAGTTCAAAGACAACTCGACGCATTGATTGCCAAGATTATATTGAGTGGCACTTCACTGTCACGAAGATCACCTTGGATGCAAAAGAGTCTTATGACAATTCGATTCTTTGATTGCCCAGATTATATTGAGTGGCACTTCACTGTCACGAAGACACCCTTGAGACAGAAGAGTTTGAAGAGGATATTTCTATTCATTCATTGCTGAAGATACGTCCAGTGACACTTCACTGTCACGAAGACACCTTGGATGAAGAAGAGTTCAATGACAACTCGACGCATTGATTGCCAAGATTATATTGAGTGGCACTTCACTGTCACGAAGACACCTTGGATGCAGAAGAGTCCTATGATAATTCGACGCATTGATTGCCAAGATTATATTGAGTGGCACTTCACTGTCACGAAGACACCCTTCAGACAGAAGAGTTTGAAGAGGATATTTCGACTCATTCATTGCTAAGAATACATTCAGTGACACTTCACTGTCACGAAGACACCTTGGTTGCAGAAGAGTCCCATGACAATTCGACGCATTGATTCTCAAGGTTATATTGAGTGACACTTCAATGTCACGAAGACATCCTTGAGACAGAAGAGTTTAAAGAGGATATTTCTAATCATTCATTGCTGAGGATACGTCCAGTGACACTTCCCTGTCACGAAGACACCTTGGATGAAGAAGAGTTCAATGACAACTCGACGCATTGATTGCCAAGATTATATTGAGTGGCACTTCACTATCACGAAGACACCCTGGAGGCAGAAGAATTCTTTCAGGATATTCGAAGCATTGACTGATATGAATACATTCAGTGACACTTCACTGTCACGAAGACACCTGGGATGAAGAAGAGTTCAATGACAACTCGACTCATTGATTGCCAACATTATATTGAGTGGCACTTCACTGTCACGAAGACACCTTGGATGCAGAAGAGTCCCATGACAATTCGATTCATTGATTGCCAAGATTATATTGAGTGTCACTACACTGTCACGAAGACACCCTTGAGACAGAAGAGTTTGAAGGGGATATTTCGACTCATTGATTGCTAAGAATACATTCAGTGACACTTCGCTGTCATGAAGACACCTTGGATGCAGAAAAGTCCCGTGACAATTCGACACATTGATTGCCAAGATTATATTGAGTGATACTTCAATGTCACAAAAAACATCCTTGAGACAGAAGAGTTTGAAGAGGATATTTCTAATTATTCAATGCTGAGGATACGTCCAGTGACACTTCACTGTCACGAAGACACTCTAGAGGCAAAAGAATTCCATCAGGACATTTCGACGCATTGATTGCCAAGATCATATTGAGTGGCACTTCACTGTCACGAAGTCACCTTGGATGCAAAAGAGTCCCATGACAATTCGATTCATTGATTGCCAAGATTATTTGAGTGGCATTTCACTCTCACGAAGACACCCTTGAGACAGAAGAGTTTGAAGAGGATATTTCTATTCATTCATTCCTGAGGATACGTCCAGTGACACTTCACTGTCACGAAGAAACACTGGAGGCAAAAGAATTCAATCAGGACATTTCGAGGCATTGACTGATATGAATTCATACAGTGACACTTCACTGTCACGAAGACACCTTGGATGAAGAAGAGTTCAATGACAACTCGACGCATTGATTGCCAAGATTATATTGAGTGGCACTTCACTGTCACGAAGAAACCCTTCAGACAGAAGAGTTTGAAGAGGATATTTCTATTCATTCATTGCTAAGGATACGTCCAGTGACACTTCACGGTCACGAAGACACCCTGGAGGTAGAAGAATTCTATCAGGATATTCGAGGAATTGACTGATATGAATACATTCAGTGACAGTGGATGAAGAAGAGTTCAATGACAACTCGACGCATTGATTGCCAACATTATATTGAGTGGCACTTCACTGTCACGAAGACACCTTGGATGCAGAAGAGTCCCATGACAATTCGACGCATTTATTGCCAAGATTATATTGAGTGGCACTTCACTGTCACGAAGATCACCTTGGATGCAAAAGAGTCTTATGACAATTCGATTCATTGATTGCCAAGATTATATTGAGTGGCACTTCACTGTCACGAAGACACCCTTGAGACAGAAGAGTTTGAAGAGGATATTTCTATTCATTCATTGCTGAGGATACGTCCAGTGACATTTCACTATCACGAAGACACCTTGGATGAAGAAGAGTTCAAAGACAACTCGACGCATTGATTGCCAACATTATATTCATTGGCACTTCACTGTCACGAAGACACCTTGGATGCAGAAGAGTCCCATGACAATTCGACGCATTGATTGCCAAGATTATATTGATTGGCACTTCACTGTCACGAAGACACCCCACAGACAGAAGAGTTTGAAGAGGATATTTCTATTCATTCATTGCTGAGGATACGTCCAGTGACACTTCACTGTCACGAAGACACCTAGGATGAAGAAGAATTCAATGACAACTCGACGCATTGTTTGCCAGGATTATATTGATTGGCACTTCACTATCACGAAGACACCCTGGAAACAGAAGATTTCTTTCAGGATATTCGAGGCATTGACTGATATGAATACATTCAGTGACACTTCACTGTCACGAAGACACCTGGGATGAAGAAGAGTTCAATGACAACTCGACGCATTGATTGCCAAGATTATATTGAGTGGCACTTCACTGTCACTAAGACACCTTGGATGCAGAAGAGTCCCATGACAATTCGACGCATTGATTGCCAAGATTATATTGAGTGGCACTTCACTGTCACGAAGTCACCTTGGATGCAAAAGAGTCCCATGACAATTCGATTCATTGATTGCCTAGATTATTTGAGTGGCACTTCACTGTCACGAAGACACCCTTGAGACAGAAGAGTTTGAAGAGGATATTTCTATTCATTCATTCCTGAGGATACGTCCAGTGACACTTCACTGTCACGAAGAAACCCTGGAGGCAAAAGAATTCAATCAGGACATTTCGAGGCATTGACTGATATGAATTCATACAGTGACACTTCACTGTCACGAAGACACCTTGGATGAAGAAGAGTTCAATGACAACTCGACGCATTGATTGCCAAGATTATATTGAGTGGCACTTCACTGTCACGAAGAAACCCTTCAGACAGAAGAGTTTGAAGAGGATATTTCTATTCATTCATTGCTAAAGATACGTCCAGTGACACTTCACGGTCACGAAGACACCCTGGAGGTAGAAGAATTCTATCAGGATATTCGAGGAATTGACTGATATGAATACATTCAGTGACAGTGGATTAAGAAGAGTTCAATGACAACTCGACGCATTGATTGCCAACATTATATTGAGTGGCACTTCACTGTCACGAAGATCACCTTGGATGCAAAAGAGTCTTATGACAATTCGATTCATTGATTGCCAAGATTATATTGAGTTGCACTTCACTGTCACGAAGACACCCTTGAGACAAAAGAGTTTGAAGAGGATATTTCTATTCATTTACTCCTGAGGATACGTCCAGTGACACTTCACTGTCACGAAGACACCCTGGAGGCAAAAGATTTCGATCAGGACATTTCTAGGCATTGACTGATATGAATTCATACAGTGACACTTCACTCTCACGAAGACACCTTGGATGCAGAAGAGTCCCATGACAATTCGTCGCATTGATTGCCAAGATTATATTGAGTGGCACTTCATTGTCACGAAGATCACCTTGGATGCAAAAGAGTCCCATGAAAATTCGATTCATTGATTGCCAACATTATATTGAGTGGCACTTCACTGTCACGAAGACACCCTTGTGACAGAAGAGTTTCAAGAGTATATTTCTATTCATTCATTGCTGAAGATACGTCCAGTGACACTTCACTGTCACGAAGACACCTTGGATGAAGAAGAGTTCAAAGACAACTCGACGCATTGATTGCCAAGATTATATTGAGTGACACTTCACTGTCACGAAGATCACCTTGGATGCAAAAGAGTCTTATGACAATTCGATTCATTGATTGCCAAGATTATATTGAGTGGCACTTCACTGTCACGAAGACACCCTTGAGACAGAAGAGTTTGAAGAGGATATTTCTATTCATTCATTGCTGAGGATACGTCCAGTGACACTTCACTGTCACGAAGACACCTTGGATGAAGAAGAGTTCAAAGACAACTCGACGCATTGATTGCCAACATTATATTGCGTGGCACTTCACTGTCACGAAGACACCTTGGATGCAGAAGAGTCCCATGACAATTCGACGCATTGATTGCCAAGATTATATTGAGTGGCACTTCACTGTCACGAAGACACCCCTCAGACAGAAGAGTTTGAAGAGGATATTTCTATTCATTCATTGCTGAGGATACGTCCAGTGACACTTCACTGTCACGAAGACACCTAGGATGAAGAAGAATTCAATGACAACTCGACGCATTGTTTGCCAGGATTATATTGATTGGCACTTCACTATCACGAAGACACCCTGGAAACAGAAGATTTCTTTCAGGATATTCGAGGCATTGACTGATATGAATACATTCAGTGACACTTCACTGTCACGAAGACACCTGGGATGAAGAAGAGTTCAATGACAACTCGACGCATTGATTGCCAAGATTATATTGAGTGGCACTTCACTGTCACTAAGACACCTTGGATTCAGAAGAGTCCCATGACAATTCGATTCATTGATTGCCAAGATTATATTGAGTGGCACTTCACTGGAACGAAGAAACCCTTGAGACAGAAGAGTTTGAAGAGGATTTTTCTATTTATTCAATGCTGAGGATACGTCCAGTGACACTTCACTGTCACGAAGACACCCTTGAGGCAAAAGAATTCAATCAGGACATTTCGAGGCATTGACTGCTATGAATTCATACAGTGACACTTCACTGTCACGAAGACACCTTGGATGCAGAAGAGTCCCCTGACAACTCGACGCATTGATTGCCACGATTATATTGAGTGGCACTTCACTCTCTCGAAGACACCCTTGAGACAGAAGAGTTTGAAGAGGACATTTCGACTCATTGATTGCTAAGAATACATTCAGTGACATTTCACTGTCACGAGACACCTGGGATGAAGAAGAGTTCAATGACAACTCGACGCATTGATTGCCAAGATTATATTGAGTGATACTTCAATGTCACGAAAACATCCTTGAGACAGAAGAGTTTGAAGAGGATATTTCTATTCATTCATTGCTGAGGGGACGTCCAGTGACACTTCACTGTCACGAAGACACCCTAGAGGCAAAAGAATTCCATCAGGACATTTCGAGGCATTGTTTGCCAAGATTATTTGAGTGGCACTTCACTGTCACGATGACACCCTTGAGACAGAAGAGTTTGAAGAGGATATTTCTATTCATTCATTCCTGAGGAAACGTCCAGTGACACTTCACTGTCACGAACACACCCTGGAGGCAAAAGAATTCAATCAGGACATTTCGAGGCATTGACTGCTATGAATTCATACCGTGACACTTCACTTTGACAAAGACACCTTGGATGCAGAAGAGTCACATGACAATTCGACGCATTGATTGCCAACATTATATTGAGTGGCACTTCACTAACACGAAGACACCCTTCAGACAGAAGAGTTTGAAGAGGATATTTCTATTTATTCAATGCTGAGGATACGTCCAGTGACACTTCACTGTCACGAAGACACTCTAGAGGCAAAAGAATTCCATCAGGACATTTCGACGCATTGATTGCCAAGATTATATTGAGTGGCACTTCACTGTCACGAAGATCACCTTGGATGCAAAAGAGTCCCATGACAATTCGATTCATTGATTGCCAAGATTATTTCAGTGGCACCTCACTGTCACGAAGACACCCTTGAGACAGAAGAGTTTGAAGTGGATATTACTATTCATTCATTCCTGAGGATACTTCCAGTGACACTTCACTGTCACGAGGACACCCTGGATGCAAAAGAATTCAATCAGGACATTTCGAGGCATTGACTCCTATAAATTCATACAGTGACACTTCACTGTCACGAAGACACCTTGGATGCAGAAGAGTCACATGACAATTCGACGCATTGATTGCCAGGATTATATTGAGTGGCACTTCACTATCACGAAGACACACCTTTGAGACAGAAGAGTTTGAAGAGGATATTTCTACTCATTGATTGCTAAGAATAAATTCAGTGACATTTCACTGTCACGAAGACACCTTGGATGCAGAAGAGTCCCATGACAATTCGTCGCATTGATTGCCAACATTATATTGAGTGGCACTTCACTGTCACGAAGAAACCCCACAGACAGAAGAGTTTGAAGAGGATATTTCTATTCATTCATTGCTGAGAATACGTCCAGTGACACTTCAATGTCACGAAGACACCCTGGAGGTAGAAGAATTCTATCAGGATATTCGAGGCATTGACTGATATGAATACATTCAGTGACACTTCACTGTCACGAAGACACCTTGGATGAAGAAGAGTTCAATGACAACTCGACGCATTGATTGCCAAGATTATATTGACTGGCACTTCACTGTCACGAAGACACCTTGGATGCAGAAGAGTGCAATGACAATTCGACGCATTGATTGCCAAGATTATATTGAGTGGCACTTCACTGTCACGAAGATCACCTTGGATGCAAAAGAGTCTTATGACAATTCGATTCATTGATTGCCAAGATTATATTGAGTGGCACTTCACTGTCACGAAGACACCCTTGAGACAGAAGAGTTTGAAGAGGATATTTCTATTCATTTATTCCTGAGAATACGTCTAGTGACACTTCACTGTCACGAAGATCACCTTGGATGCAGAAGAGTCCCATGACAATTCGACGCATTGATTGCCAACATTATATTGAGTGGCACTTCACTGTCACGAAGACACCCTTCAGACAGAAGAGTTTGAAGAGGATATTTCGACTCATTCATTGCTAAGAATACATTCAGTGACACTTCACTGTCCCGAAGACACCTTGGTTGCGGAAGAGTCCCATGACAATTCGACGCATTGATTCTCAAGATTATATTGAGTGACACTTCAATGTCACGAAGACATCCTTGATATAGAAGAGTTTGAAGAGGATATTTCGACTCATTGATTGCTAAGAATACATTCAGTGACATTTCACTGTCACGAAGACACCTTGGATGCAGAAGAGTCCTATGACAATTCGTCGCATGATTGCCAAGATTATATTGAGTGGCACTTCACTGTCACGAAGACACCCTTCAGACAGAAGAGTTTGAAGAGGATATTTCTATTCATTCATTGCTGAGGATACGTCCAGTGACACTTCACGGTCACGAAGACACCCTGGAGGTAGAAGAATTCTTTCAGGATATTCGAGGCATTGACTGATATGAATACATTCAGTGACACTTCACTGTCACGAAGACACCTTGGACGAAGAAGAGTTCAATGACAACTCGACGCATTGATTGCCAACATTATATTGAGTGGCACTTCACAGTCATGAAGACACCTTGGATGCAGAAGAGTCCCATGACAATTCGACGCATTGATTGCCAAGATTATATTGAGTGGCACTTCACTGTCACGAAGATCACCTTGGATGCAAAAGAGTCCCATGACAATTCGATTCATTGATTGCCAAGATTATATTGAGTGGCACTTCACTGTCACGAAGACACCCTTGAGACAGAAGAGTTTGAAGAGGATATTTCTATTCATTCATTGCTGAGGATACGTCCAGTGACACTTCACTGTCACGAAGACACCTGGGATGAAGAAGAGTTCAAAGACAACTCGACGCATTGATTGCCAAGATTATATTCACAGGCACTTCACTGTCACGAAGACACCTTGGATGCAGAAGTCCCATGACAATTCGACGCATTGATTGCCAACATTATATTGAGTGGCACTTCACTGTCACGAAGACACCCTTCAGAAAGAAGAGTTTGAAGAGGATATTTCGACTCATTGATTGCTAAGAATACATTCAGTGACATTTCACTGTAACGAAGACAACTTGGATGCAGAAGAGTCCCATGACAATTCGTCGCATTGATTGCCAAGATTATATTGAGTGGCACTTCACTGTCACGAAGAAACCCTTCAGACAGAAGAGTTTGAAGAGGATATTTCTATTCATTCATTGCTGAGGATACGTCCAGTGACACTTCACTGTCACGAAGACACCCTGGAGGTAGAAGAATTCTATCAGGATATTCGAGGCATTGACTGATATGAATACATTCAGTGACACTTCACTGTCACGAAGACACCTTGGATGAAGAAGAGTTCAATGACAACTCGACGCATTGATTGCCAAGATTATATTGAGTGGCACTTCACTGTCACGAAGACACCTTGGATGCAGAAGAGTCCCATGACAATTCGACGCATTGATTGCCAAGATTATATTGAGTGGCACTTCACTGTCACGAAGACACCCTTGAGACAGAAGAGTTTGAAGAGGATATTTCTATTCATTCATTGCTGAGGATACGTCCAGTGACACTTCACTGTCACGAAGACACCTTGGATGAAGAAGAGTTCAAAGACAACTCGACGCATTGATTGCCAAGATTATATTCATAGGCACTTCACTGTCACGAAGACACCTTGGATGCAGAAGAGTCCCATGACAATTCGACGCATTGATTGCCAAGATTATATTGAGTGGCACTTCACTGTCACGAAGACACCCTTCAGACAGAAGAGTTTGAAGAGGATATTTCGACTCATTCATTGCTAAGAATACATTCAGTGACACTTCACTGTCCCGAAGACACCTTGGATGCAGAAGAGTCCCATGACAATTCGACGCATTGATTCTCAAGATTATATTGAGTGACACTTCAATGTCACGAAGCCATCCTTGTGATAGAAGAGTTTGAAGAGGATATTTCTATTCATTCATTGCTGAGGATACGTCCAGTGACACTTCACTGTCACGAAGACACCTCGGATGAAGAAGAGTTCAATGACAACTCGACGCATTGATTGCCAGGATTATATTGAGTGGCACTTCACTATCACGAAGACACCCTGGAGGCAGAAGAATTCTTTCAGGATATTCGAGGCATTGACTTATATGAATACATTCAGTGACACTTCACTGTCACGAAGACACATGGGATGAAGAAGAGTTCAATGACAACTCGATGCATTGATTGCCAAGATTATATTGAGTGGCACTTCACTGTCACGAAGACACCTTGGATGCAGAAGAGTCCCATGACAATTCGATTCATTGATTGCCAAGATAATATTGAGTGTCACTTCACTGGAACGAAGAAACACTTGAGACAGAAGAGTTTGAAGAGGATTTTTCTATTTATTCAATGCTGAGGATACGTCCAGTGACACTTCACTGTCACGAAGACACCCTTGAGGCAAAAGAAATTCAATCAGGACATTTCGAGGCATTGACTGCTATGAATTCATACAGTGACACTTCACTGTCACGAAGACACCTTGGATGCAGAAGAGTCACATGACAATTCGAATCATTGATTGCCAAGATTTTATTGACTGGCACTTCACTGTCACGAAGACACCCTTCAGACAGAAGAGTTTGAAGAGGATATTTCGGCTCATTGATTGCTAACAATACATTCAGTGACATTTCACTGTCACGAAGACAACTTGGATGCAGAAGAGTCCCATGACAATTCGTCGCATTGATTGCCAACATTATATTGAGTGGCACTTCACTGTCACGAAGACACCCTTCAGACAGAAGAGTTTGAAGAGTATATTTCTATTCATTCATTGCTGAGGATACGTCCAGTGACACTTCACTGTCACGAAGACACCTTGGATGAAGAAGAGTTCAAAGACAACTCGACGCATTGATTGCCAAGATTATATTCATAGGCACTTCACTGTCACGAAGACACCTTGGAGGCAGAAGAATTCTATCAGGATATTCGAGGCATTGACTGCTATGAATTAATTCAGTGACACTTCACTGTCACGAAGACACCTTGGATGCAGAAGAGTCCCATGACATCTAGACGCATTGATCGCCAAGATTATTGAGTGGCACTTCACTGTCACGAAGACACCCTTGAGGCAGAAGAACTCCACGAGGACATGTCGAGGCATTGATTGCTATGAATGCATTCAGTGACACTTTACTGTCATGAAGACACCTTCGATGCAGAATAGTTCCATGACATTTCGACGCATTGATTGCCAAGATTATATTGAGTGGCACTTCACTATCACAAAGACACACTTGAGACAGAAAAGTTTGAAGATGATAATTCGATTCATTGAGTGCTAAGAATACATTCAATGACACCTCACTGTCACGAAGACACCTTGGACGTTTGAAGCCAAAGAATTCCATTTCGAGGCATTGACTACTATGGATACATTTAGTGACACATCACTGTCACGAAGTTACCCTTGAGACAGAAGAGTTTGAAGAGGATACGTTCAGTGACACTTCACTGTCACAAACACACCTTTGAGGCAGAAGAACTCCATCAGGACATTTCGAGGCATTGATTGCTATGAATACATTCAGTGACACTTGGCTGTCACGAAGACACCTTGGATGCAGAAGAATTCCATGACATCTCGAGGCATTAATTGCTATGAATATATTGAGTGGCACTTCACTGTCACGAAGAAACCCTTGAGACAGAAGAGTTTGAAGAGGATATTTCTATTCATTCATTGCTGACACTTCACTGTCATTTCATTGCGAAGAAGACCTCTATAGAATAGGTCTGTCAATACGACTTCCTTGAGCAAAAGGCATCACCAGGGGACTCTCCAGGACCAGGTTTCCCACCTCCCATTGTCACTTGGACCCAAATAAGACCTCTGGAGACCTTGATCTAATGGCCGGGTATGCTTCTGAGGCGCGTTAGGTTCAGAGACTTAACACTGCACTAACCTGCACTAACCCGCACTAACAACCTGCACGTAGGCGCATTACTTTATAGAAAGACACTTCCAAATTCTTTTGATTTAGGTTCCAAATCTGGGATTGTTTTGTTGTCAGAGGCAGTGTCAGCCTCTTTGTATCCGCCCGAAGCATGTCCGACCACTGGATAATGGCGGTCACACACTGGAGGCAAAAGGGAGTCCAGAAGACTTTTGCAGTGATGCTGCTAATAAGATATTCAGTGAAACTTGACTGTCACGAAGGCACTATGGAGGCAGAAGAGATCAAAGTGCAGATTTCGACGCATTGATTGCCAAGATTATATTTAGTGGCACTTCACTGTCACCAAGAAACCCTTGAGATAGAAGAGTTTGAAGAGAATATTTCTATTCAATCATTGCTGAGCATACGTTCAGGGACACTTCACTGTCACGAAGACACCTTGGATTGCAGAAGAGTTCCATGACATCTAGACGAATTAATTGCCAAGATTATATTGAGTGGCACTTCACTTTTTACAAATACAACCTGGAAGCGGAAGAATTCTATGAGGATATTTTGAGGCATTGACTGATATGAATACATTCAGTGACACTTGACTGTCACGAAGACACCTTGGATGCAGAAGAGTTCCACGAGTACATTTCGCGGCATTGATTGCTAAGAATACTTTCAGTGACACTTCACTGTCACAAAGACACGCTTGAGGCAGGAGAATTCCATGAGGACATTTTGATTCATTGATTGCCAAATAAACATTCAGTGCTACTTCACAGTCACGAAGACACCCCGGAGGCAGAAGAGATCCAAAAAGACATTAGGAGGCATTGATTGCTAAGAATACATTCAGTGACACTTCACTGTCACGAAGACACCATGGATGCAGAAGAGTTCCATGACATCTCGAGGCATTAATTGTCAAGATTATATTGAGTGGCACTTCATTGTCACGAAGACACCCTTGAGACAGACGAGTTTGAAGAGGATATTTCTTTTCATTTAATGCTGAGGAAACGTCCAGTGACACTTCACTGTCACAAAGACACCTTGGAGGCAGAAGTGTTCCATGACATCTAGACGTACTGCTTGCCAAGATTATATTCAGTGGCACTTCATTGTCACGCACGAAGACACCCTTGAGACAGAAGGGTTTGAATAGGATATTTCTATTCATTTTATGCTGAGGAAAAGTTCAGTGAAACTTCTCTGTCACGAAGACACCTTGGATACAGAAGAATTCCATGACATCTCGAGGCATTAATTGCAAAGATTATATTGAGTGACACTTCATTGTCACGAAGACACCCACAAAGTTCACCCACAAAGACATCGTGGATGCAGCAACATTCCATGAGGACATGAGGAGGCACTGATTGCTAAGAATACATTCAGAGACACTTCACTGTCACAAAGACACCCTGGAGGCAGAAGAATTATTTGAGGATATTTCGAGGCATTGATTGCTATGAATACATTCAGTGACACTTCACTGTCACGAAGACACCTTGGATGCAGAAGAATTCTGTAACATCTCGATGCATTAATTGCCAATATTATATTGAGTGACACTTCATTGTCACGAAGACACCTTGGATGCAGGAGGATGCTATGATATCTCGATGCATTAATTGCCAAGATTATATTGAGTCGCACTTCATTGTCACGAAGACACCCTCGAGACAGAAGAGTTTGAAGTGGATATTTCTATTCATTTATTGGTGAGGAAACGTTCAGTGACACTTCACTGTCACGAAGACACCTTGGATGCTGAAGAGTTCTATGACATCTAGACGAATTAATTGCCAACATTAAATTGGGTGACACTTCACTGTCACGAAGACACCTTGGATGATGAAGAGTTCTATGACATCTAGACGCACTGCTTAGTAAGATTATATTTAGTGGCACTTCATTCTCATAAAGACACCCTTGAGACAGAGGAGTTTGAAGAGGATGTTTCTATTCATTTATTGCTGAGGAAAAGTTCAGTGACACTTCACTGTCACGAAGACACCTTGGATGCAGAAGAGTTCTATGACATCTAGACGAATTAATTGCCAACATTGAATTGGGTGACACTTCACTGTCACGAAGACACCTTGGATGATGAAGAGTTCTATGACATCTAGACACACTGCTTGCCAAGATTATATTCAGTTACACTTCACTTTCACAAAAACAACCTGGAGGCAGAAGGTTTCTAAGAGGACATTTCGATTCATTGTATGCTAGAAATATGTTCAGTGATACTTCACTGTCACAAAGACATCGTGGATGCAGCAACCTTCCATGAGGACATGGCGAGGCATTCATTGCTAAGAATACATTCAGTGACACTTCACTGTCACAAAGACACCCTTGAGACAGAAGCGTTTGAAGCGGATATTTCTATTCATTTATTGCTGAAGAAACGTTCAGTGACACTTCACTGTAACGAAGACACCTTGGATGCAGAAGAGTTATATGACATATAGACGCACTGCTTGCCAATATTATATTAAGCGGCACTTCAATGTCAAAAAGACACCCTTGAGACAGAAGAGTTTGAAGAAGATATTTCGATTCATTTATTGCTTAGGAGACGTTCCGTGACACTTCACTCTCACAGAGACCCCCAGGAGGCAGCAGAGTTCCATGAGGATATTTCGAGGCATTAATTGCTAAGAATACATTCAGTGACACTTCACTGTCACAAAGACTCCCTTGAGGCAGAAGAGTTCTATGACATCACGACGCACTGATTGCCAAGATTATGTTAAGTGGCACTTCATTGTCACGAAGAAACCCTTGAGACAGACGAGTTTGAAGAGGATATTTCGATTCATTGATTGCTGAGGATACCCTACAGATAGAAGAGTTCTTAGAGGACATTTCAGGGAATATGATTGCACTGGATAACGACGATCACACACTGGAGGCAAAAGGGGGTCAAGAAGACTTATGCAGTGATGCTGCTAATAAGATATTCAGTGAAACTTGACTGTCACGAAGACACTATGGAGGCAGAAGAGATCAAAGTGCACATTTCGAGGCATTGATTGCCAAGAATTATTAAGTGGCACTTCTCTGGCACGAAGACACCCTGGAGGGAAAACAGTGACATGAAGCATCTTGAGGCAATGAATGCCAAGAGGATATTTAGTGACACTTCAGTCACGAAAACACCCTGGAGGCAGAAGAATTGCATTAGGATTGTCACGAAGACATCCTGGAGGCAGAAAGGTTTCAAGAGGGGATTTCGAGGCATTGATTGCAAAAAAATATTTCAAGTGACATTTCAGTTTCACGAAGACGGGAGAAATGAAAGTGCAAATTTCAAGTCATTGAATGAGAGGACTGTATTAAGTGGCACTTCACTGTAGGCAAAAGAGATCCAAGAGGACATTTCGAGGCATTGATTGCTAAGAATACATTAAATGACACTTCACTGTCACAAAGACACCCTAAAGGCAGAAGTGTTCCATTAGGATTGTCACGAAGACATATTGAAGGCAGAAGATTTCGAAGACGAAGACACCTTGGATGTAGAAGAGTTCTATGACATCTTCAGGCATTGATTGCCAAGATTAAATTGAGTGGCACTGCACTGTCACAAAGACACCCTTGAGACAGAAGAGTGTGAAGAGGACATTTCAAGGCATTGATTGCTATGAATACATTCTGTGACACTTCACTGTCGAGAGGACACCTTGGATGCAAAAGAGTTCTCAAAGGAAATCTCGAGGCATTGATTGCTACGAATTCATTCAGTGACACTTCACTGTCACGAAGACACATTGGATGCAGAAGAATTCTATGACATCTCGAGGCATTGATTGCCAAGATTATATTGAGTGGCACTTTACTGGCACAAAGACCTGGATGCATACGGTTTCTAAAAGGATATTTCAATTGATTGATTGTTAAGAATACATTCAGTGACACTTCACTGTCACGAAGACACTCTGGATGGAAGTTAAAATGGGCCATGATACACGTTTGTTGTGGTAAAGTTTTCGCTATTCAAGAAAAATTGTGATGGGACTAGTTCTGTATTGCATGTAATTTAATATATTTATTCATATATGTTTTACATGTTTATCCTTGCATCTGTAGGTAGTTGTAGAATAGCCTTACTGTTGTAAATATGTAAGCTTAGTGCCATAAGGTAGAAATGGGTCCCATACACCTGGGAATATTGTAACAATTTAAACCTTTAAAATTATGGTCGCGGTTGTTTGATCAACAGCCATGGCGAGATGAAGTCTGAAATGCATTGCTTCGATTCTGTCAGTGCCATTCAAATTGATTAGCAGAGACAGAAAGCATTAATTATGAGAAACAAAACGCGCTGATGGCAGAAAATCAATGTTACGACAATACTAATTCTACATGTCACCAATTTGTAAGTGCTTTCTTGTAACGTTGTCTTTCTTTTTCATTCAGTATGAATCACTTAATCCACCAAGACTTGAACGAGCTGTGGAGGACAAGTAGTTGGTACCTGACAAAGGCCACTGTGATGGACATTACTTGGACCGGGTACCACCTGGAAAACTCGCAGTTGTGCCCTGAATGATTGTGCACTATCCTCTAATCACGTGATGCCACACTTACAACTACTGTGAATACTACCACTGAATTTTTCGCTGGGGACTAGGTGGTTTCAATATCATACTTGTGAGGCTGATTTTCATGAACTATAGTGTCACGCCATTTTTCTGTATCAAACCATGTATAATAAAAGTATGAAAAATCCACTAATTGGTTTTCATTGTAACTAATCGGGCATTTGAAGCCATGTGAGAGTGTGAAATGATTTGTTGAAAATCTTTATATGATTCCCTGGTCTATCAGGCCAAATGATTTTCTCTCACTGCATAATATATTGATTGACCACAGAGTCTAATGTTTCAACACCAATGTGTTGCTTACTACAAAAATGACTGCTGAGCGATATTTACAAAGTGGTAAATAATAAATGTCTAGCAGAAATTTCTGGAAGTACAAAAAAGATTCTTCCAGAAATTTCTGCAAAACAAAACAAATCAGTCAGGATTTTCTTCAGAAATGCATTTAAGCTCATTTGAGGAACATAAACTTTCCAATGTAAATAAATGTGTTCCTGTAGGCTCGATCCCTTTATGGTCATGTTCGGACTGCTGACCATTCCAAAGTTGTGTCGCCTCTCCTTCATGTAAGTTATATCCCAGCGTGTTACATGTAGGTTCATGCGGAGGAAACGTCTGAAGCGGTACAGAATGCAGGAGAACCCAAATGTCGGTAAAATGATAAAATATAAAACCTAGCAAATTCGAAAATTAGACTACAAAAAATACAGTGTTCTCGCTGTCAGTTGACAATGCATTTGTTTAAAAACTTAAGTCCATTTGTTTGCAAACAACTCTTGCAAAGCAATTTAATTTTGATTTTCTAACAAAAATGATCAAACATATCTTCACACTATGATTAAGTGGTATTCAAGGTGATATATTCACGTGAAACGTGTGACGCACCACCTGAGAACGGATGTATCAGGGTGTTTCTGTTCAAAAAATGTTTTCTCATCAACTGACCTGACATAAATGATCAAACGTACTCCATTCATTCAATATTTGGCAAGAAATTACATATGTTCTTTTCTATGGAAACTCATTGAAACACAAAGAAAGTAGTTCCTGTAGCTTCGTTTAATTGAAAATGTTTCCACTGACGCGTACAGCAAAACTCAACGTTCTAAATGAGCAAACACCACAACATGGACAGATCAGAATATTTAAGCGAAGTGACTTACGCTTTGAGGACAAAAGACGCGTCAACAGCCACTGTTTTATTGGAATATTTAACGTTACAAAAACATCAGTTGAAAAAAGAGGAAGTAAGAAATATAAGGAAACAAAAAGTGAAACATATAAAGTAGCCAGTTCCTTGGACTATATATCACCAATTCTGAGTCACTCGGGTGAATGAGAGGGCTCAACATTAATCCGGACTTAAAATGTTAAAATTGCAGAATAATGTAGTTTAACTATGTTCTGCTTGTTGATCAGTTCGGGAAACATGAGTCTACAGGTAATTGATGGGTGATGACACCAGAAACCCTGGATCTGCCTATGACTCTGCTTGCTACACAATAATATAAAATATAATTTCCGTCGCTAGCTTGTCAGTTTTTGCTGACTGTGTCGTTAAACAAAAGTCAACATAATATACCACACATCACTTCACGTACAAAAGAATAATTGTGGAAATCCTATCTTGTGTAAACGGGACAATTATGATAGCTTTTCGTCACAGGGATCACGTTTTACACGTGGTTCTTATTAGCCGAGCAAACGTTCCCGGATTTCCCAATGAAACAAATATTTTTATGCCCCTGAAAGAGGTATACTAATACGATCCAACATAGCTTTGCACAAGGCTGTCTGAATTTTCCTATATGCGCTCTCCATGGTTCGACAGTGATGCCCATTTTCACTTTCCTAAGCAGAATTGGCATGTTTATGGTGTTTATATCCATAATCCCACTTAGTGCTATACACCAAATGCGTTTATTGAAATCCGCTCTACCATCTTCTTTATCATTTCCTGTCTATACTTTCCCCCTTGTTTATACTATGACATCATTCTCCTGCCATCCCCTTTCAGGTGACGTCACCACGTTTATCCCCGTAACTGGTGACGTCATGACTTACATACTTCCTGCCGTTTGGTGCTCTTGGTTGGCTTTGCTATCTCTAGTATCACAGTTCAATTTTTTTTATAAACTGTTTCGTGAGGCCACTAAGATGCTTCCTAAACGCAAAGTATCATATAGTTGGAATACTGCTGAGTGTGGCGCAAACAACAAACAGACAAACAAACGGCCTGTTTCAACTTGGGCATTATGTGCACACATAAACCCCTTATCATATGTCACAATCATTGGTCTTTCCTTCCATCAATTGCTTACACACCACATGTGTTCTAAAAGCAGTCACACTAAATTAATGTTTAAATTGCGTTATTAAACTAATGATTAGTTGCTCTTTGCATGTGCATCTAAGTCTAGAACTTGTAATTAGTGAGTGAGTGAGTATGGTGTTATATTCCAGCAATATCACGGCGGGTGAAATGGCCTTCACGCCTTCAAAAGAAGTAGCTTTACGAAGGTACGCTTAAAAAGTCTCTCATATGGGCGTTGACAACGTCCGGACAGTCCACCTGCACCCAGTGACTGGCCTCCTCCACATACTTGATGGTCAGGGAGTCGGTGAACTTCCCTGCCAGTGGAGCAACTCCTTTCTCCACCGCCCCGTCCTGGCACCCCCAGATCAGAAAGGTAGGGGCAGTTATCTTCTTCTGGCGTGGTGGCACGGTGCGTGTGACTGCCCGGATGTAGTTGAGGGGGCCGGTAAAGCTGCCTGGAAGTGACAAACGCGTTTGCATATATAATACTGATTGAATTATTAAAGATGGGATGTATGTAATTTATGTTTACTTGGCAACATGGTGAATGTGCGGTTAAGGTTTGTCACATGGAATAAATGCCTCTGGGGTCGATCTTATTAAAGTCGTAAAGATCTGAGGAAGGTCGTATCAGGTGAACTTTGTCATCCACAAGTCGACGTCGAGGCCCCTAAATTCTGGGTAACAGTGATCGAAACATTCGGACCACCTTATCCGATTTCCGTATCTTGAAAATGAATATAATCGGCTAGTATTCTTTGTTGATTTAGTACAAATCGAAATCTCTGAATAGAGGTTGCAAACAAATGAATCTGAATCGTTTTATGAAGCTGAGATACCATGCATCCTTCATATATGTTGAACGGACACAGTTCTCATGGTTTACCTGACGCAACCTTCTAACGGGGTGTCCTCATAGAGATATCGTTATTGTGACTGTTGAGATTGAGTTGGGATTAATGTCTTAGAATTTAAAAACTGTCTCTTACCTAATGTTGGGAAAGCAAACTTATAAGCCTCTATTTCATCCGGCGATAACTTCTTACAGCGAAGCCCCCAGGCTCTGCCGTTAAAAGCGTTTTCCAACATCTTCCTATCACGGATACAGAACCACAGCTCCGGCACCAAGGGGACGGAGAAAAAGAATTGGAACCTACGACAAGGAAGAAGTACGTGTGTAACAACATGTACAGAAGGAAGAACGAGCACCAACATGTACAGGAGGAGGAACGGAGCAACAACATGTACAGTGAGACGAAAAGAGAACCAACATGTACAGGAGGAGGAAAGGGGCATCAACATGTACAGGAGGAAAAGAGCACCAACATGTATAGGAGGAGGAAAAGAGAACCAACATGTACAAGAAGAAGAAAGGAGCATCAGCCTGTACAGGAGGAGGAAAGGGGCATCAACATGTACAGGAAGAAAAGAGCACCAATATGTACAAGCCGAAGAAAAGAGCACCAATATGTACAGGGGGAGGAAGGGGGCATCAACATGTACAGGAAGAAAAGAGCACCAACATGTACATGCCGAAGAAAAGAGCACCAACATGTACAGGGGGGGGGGGGGGGGGGAAAGGGGCATCAACATGTACAGGAGGAGGAAAGCACCAACATGTACAGGAGGAGGAAAGGAGCACCAACATGTACAGGAGGAGGACAGGAGCACCAACATGTACAGGAGGAGGACAGGAGTAACAACATGTACAGGGGGGTGAAAGGAGCACCAACATGTACAGGAGGAGGAAAGGAGCAACAACATGTACGGGGAGAAAAAAGAGCGCCAACATGTACAGGAGGAGGAAAGGAGCACCAACATGTACAGGAGGAGGAAATGATCACCAACATGTACAGGAGGAGGAAAGGAGCACCAACGTGTCCAGGAGGAGGAAATGATCACCAACATGTACAGGAGTGAGTGAGTGAGTATGGTTTAACGCCGCTTTTAGCAATATTCCAGCAATATCACGGCGGGGGACACCAGAAATGGGCTTCACACATTGTACCCATGTCGGGAATCGAACCCGGGTCTTCGGCGTGACGAGCTAACGCTTTAACCACTAGGCTACCCGACCGCCCCAACATGTACAGGAGGAGGAAAGAAGCACCAACATGTACAGGAGGAGGAAAGGAGCACCAACATGTACAGGAGGAGGAAAGGAGCAACAACATGTACGGGGAGAAAAAAGAGCGCCAACATGTACAGGAGGAGGAAAGGAGCAACAACATGTACAGGAGGAGGAAAGGGGCACCAAATGTACAAGAGGGTGAAAGGAGCACCAACATGTACAGGAGGAGGAAAGGAGCACCAACATGTACAGGAGGAGGAAAGGAGCACCAACATGTACAGGAGGAGGAAAGGAGCACCAACACATACAGGAGGAAGAAAGGAGCACCAACATGTACAGGAGGAAGAAAGGAGCACCAACATATACAGGAGGAAGAAAGGAGCACCACGTGTACAGGAGGAGGAAAGGAGCACCACGTGTACAGGAGGAGGAAAGGAGCGCTAACATGTACAGGAGGAGGAAAGGAGCATCAACATGCTCAGGACGAAGAAAAGAGCACCAACATATACAGGAGCAGGAAAGGGGTACCAACATGTAAAGGAGGTAAAGAGCACCATTATGTACAGGGGGTTGAAAGGAGCACAAGCATGTACAGGAGGAGGAAAAGAGCGCCAACATGTATAGGAGGAGGAAAATAGCACCAACGTGTACAGGAGGAGGAAAGGAGCACCAACATGTGCAGGAGGAGGAAAGGAGCACCAACATGTACAGGAGGAGGAAAGGAGCACCAACATGTACAGGAGGAGGAAAAGAGCACCAACATGTACAGGAGGTAAAGAGCACCAACATGTACAGGAGGAGGAAAGGAGCACCAACGTGTACAGGAGGTAAAGAGCACCAACATGTACAGGAGGAGGAAAGGAGCACCAACGTGTACAGGAGGAGGAAAAGGGCACCAACATGTACAGGAGGTAAAGAGCACCAAAATGTACAGGGGGGGTGAAAGGAGCACAAGCATGTACAGGAGGAGGAAATGCGCACCAACATGTAAAGGAGGAAGAGCATGTGTTCAGGTGTGCTAATAGCAGGAAGTGAACATGACTCAGACGTGAGGAGCACGGGTTTTTTTTAAGTTTTGAGTGAAAATAAAGTATCTTTATACCCAAAACTGTGACCGAAAAACCAAGTCAAATTTTAATACAAGTAATTCCATACATTCAGGAAACACATACATGTTCATCATACATGGAGAACGTACCAAGACTTTCTTAACTGGCGTGTGTGGCGACGTATTTCATGAAGGACAGAGGGTGCGGACAGTTCATGACGATCAGCTTGTCCACCAGCTCAGGGTACATTCCAGCCACTGTCCACGCTACGGCGCCACCCCAGTCATTGCCCACCAGTATACAGGACTTGTAGCCTAGTCATATATCAACATGCATCATCATGGTCCACAACAAACACGATTTGTAGCCTGTAATCACATATCAACATACAACACAATGGTCCACTTGTGAGTGAGTGAGTATGGTTTTACGCCGCTTTTAGCAATATTCCAGCAATATCACGGCGGGGGACACCAGAAATGGGCTTCACACATTGTACCAACGTCGGGAATCGAACCCGAGTCTTCGGCGTGACGAGCGAACGCTTTAACCACTAGACTACCCGACCGCCACCAATGGTCCACTAACACACACTGTGGTCAACCATATACGACTTGTAATATGTAGTCACATAGCAACATGCCACAGCATAGTCCACCAACACACAGGACTTGTAGCCTATAGATCGTGGCCCATCAACACACACGATGACCAATAGCACATGATGACCCAAGAACAAGACCATCGTTAACACTTCACAAAGTTCGTTCCTCCACCAACCTGAATACATTGGACCGACATGCGATGTAAATGATATTTTGATGGAGGTCGAAATACAAGACCGGTGAATTGACGATGGAACCCGGCAAGGAAGAGAATTTATGGATGTCAACTTCTTTATTATCATGATTATCAGGAACACAATGTTTCGGATTATAGGCTTACTCCTTTATCAGGTGAATGAATACTATGAGGCAGAGAGCAACATGTACAGACCTGAAATCCGCTATTTCCGAACACATCCTCAAAGGAGACACCAGTCAGCCATGAACCGTGACCAGGGAACCCATCTGCCTTGCCCATTCTTTTAACTATCAGTGCTAATTAACTCCGGCCTCCTGTTTGCCCACTGTCCATTGCCCATTGACAATCAGTGATGATTTAAATCTGGCTTCCAGTTGTCCATAACTATCAGCGCTAATCACTGCAAAGTGTTGGCTTTCATTGTCTATTGCTAATCACCTATCAGCGCCAATTATCTGTTGGCATCCCTTGTAAAGTTTCCACCTTTTTTTATCTTATTACTTTTGTTTTTACGTGTACATATATATGCTCTCTGCCTCATAGCATTCATTCACCTGATGAAGGAGTAAGCCTATACTCTGAAACGTTGTGTTCCTCATGATGAAGAAGTTGACATCCATAAATTCCCTTACTTATCTGGATCACTTCTAATGCCTTTCAAAGTCAAGTATAGTTTCCAAGCGTGAGCGAGTGAATTGGGTTTAACACGCTTTGAAAAGTATTTCAGTCATATCACATCGTATGCGTATATCTATACTACTCAAAAGCAGTGAAAGAACACCCGAATCGTTCATATTTTCATAGTTAATCTGTCATGTTATGACGGATTAACTATAGTAATATCAAAAAGTGGATGTTCTTTAACTTTTGAGTTACTGTAGTTTATAACGAGCTGTCTTATTGATTGTGCTATTGCATAACACTGTGCAACGGACCCGTATTTGCAAGTCACGCTGTGCAGGTCAATATATTGGCCTACTTCTGATAATGCACTTTGATGTCGCAATGTGATAAGAGTTGAAGGATTCACAATCAGTGTACATTCAGCAATAATTCCCAAGGCTTTGGTCTCCTTTCGTGACACAAACAACGGACAAGAGCCTGCCAGTTAACACTGTGAATAGTGTTGTTTTACCCTGTCGTTAGAAATCGTCCAGTTGTCACAGGCAAACAACATGACCCACGCTAACACATGCAGTCAACCAGTTTCAGATACTCATTGAACCTGACAGACATTAATCGAAAGCATGAGGTCATTAGACCTACCAGTACCAAAATTAAGAGGTGCCCAAAATGTCGAAACGTGTATGTTGCCAATTTTGCGCACCAAAAGACAGATCATGAAATAATCATTTCCCCAGCCAATATGACATGTTTGGTTGTGTGCAAGCATTAGCCCTTTGAACTATTAGTCACTGGACCGACCCACTTTGAGGAATTTGTCTGGTTCGAGTGCCACTTGTAAATTGTGTTTAAACAATAATTCACCATATGCCTTGTTCAAGTTTCTTTGTCAAGTGGAATATATCTCAATTTATAATTGTGGTAACTGTTCTTAAAGTCCGTGCTATAGAAACTCGAAAATTAACCAAACTATCAAAAGGCACCAGTTCACCACTGGACCAAGCTATGTGCCAAGTTAAGATATCTTTGATGGTTTTACAGTTGTGCTCCGGAAACGAAACTATTTTAGTTTTCCCCCGCCTAGCCATTACTGAAATGTTATAGCTCTAGCACTAGATTTTCCACAGGTTCTGGATCTCCCATCTCATCTGTGGGCAGCTGAAAGCAACTTAATGTATCATCAAATGTATTTACATTTATAGAAAATAGTATTATATACCACTTTATAATGTAACATTACACCGCATTTAAAGTGAAGCCCCTTTTCCTCTGCATTATAGACATGAACTCTATCAGACATGTTTGGTCTGTGCGCGGTCCAGCTTGGCCCTGACAGTTAAAACCAACTACAACCTTACAGCTGTATCACCAATATTCTAACAGCTAGAGTGGCAAATCCAGGTAACAATCAAATATTTGTAACAGACAATTTCCTTTCTTCCAACAGTCTTCCAATTGTAACTTTCAAGCATTTTCCAACTTCTCCAGAGCTGCTTGATGGATGGGGTTGGACTTGTTGCCCGACCATAAGCCCGTTCAGAGATTGTGAATACTGTTAAACGACACAAGAGTAATATTGTTCACGGTGACCTACATTAATAATCGAATCCTGGCCAGAGAAGCCAGTGACTGGCATACGGGGCTTCAACTTCAAGCACTAAAATTGAAAATTGATTCAGACTTTAATCTTTGATGTCTAAAATATTTTCTATTTGGAGCGGTAGTGTTATTGGCGAACGTATGAACATCGCTTTGAACTGTAGTACGGACATTAGGACTTGGAATCTTTTGGTTATGAATTCTTTATCCGGGTCAGTTGTCACAAAAGCAAAAGTAAAAATCGGATGTATGGTCTCATTGAGTGACCTGGCTGGTGGTGCGTCCTTGTACCTCGATAGCATAGGTCGCTGTTCATTGTGCCAAGAGTATGGTTTGTCTGGTCCAGAATCGATTATTTCCATGTTATATAGCTGGAATATTGTGAACAACAACATTCATTCCTTGTAGATGTGCCGGTTTGTTACTGCAAGTGTTTTTACTACTTTATTTCAACTGATGAGTGAGTGATTTTTCCTCCGTTTTTAGCAATATTTCAAAACACTCACGAAGGAAGTTCTGTACGCTTCGGGCTGTATGGGGTCTGGCGTTGTCATGCTGATAGAGGACATCACGTGACATCCGTTGTAGAAATGGTAGGATAATCGGACGAAGAATGTCACCCATATAACGCTGAGCTGTCAAATTTCCGTTAACGATGAACGGTTCTTGTATTCTCTCCTCGCTACAGGTTACACACAACCAAATGTTTTCCCATAGACTTCTATAGTAACGTTATAAAAAAAAAATAACTAAGCATTCAACAGCTATTAACTGTACATGTGTGCACAGTTTGGCCTTAGAGCAGCAATAAAGAAATAAAAAATGACTAGCTTAGACAGCTCCTTTTCCGAGTACAGGAAGCTAAACACACCACCCCCAGTTTCGCACCAAATGTCACCTCCTTGAAAATAGCTGTGGTCACATTCAGCATAAGTCACCATGTTGAAAAAAACAGTACTTAATATAGAAAAACATGGTCAGTTTTAATAACTGGATGGATGTACATTTGAAAGACATAAAAATCTTACAGAATATCCTCCAATCACAGCCTGCAGATATCTCTCGATCTGCACTGAAGGCTCCCTCCGAAAACCGCACTGTCCAAAATGGTTCTGATTTGGTGTAGTAGAACCTGTAACACCCCCTCAACGACCTCCTGGGCGCAACATGTCGCCGTTCTTTCTCCCTTTCGGCGGTAAACACGCTGTCTTCCATCATCAACGGTTCTCCTTTGAGAGGAATACAGACAAGGGACACGGAGCAACTAGAACTGGAATTTTGGTCGCACAAAGTGGAATAGCTTCACCTGGAATGCGTCAACAACCAGAGCGGGCTGTTTTACCAACAGTTCAGTATGATTCGTATGATGGGTTTCATACTGGAGGTTATATTTTGTGTTCAGATGATGACGAAGCTGAGACAATGAGATGATCAAGTTATCCAAGTATCTTCCTCGAAACGTGTGAGGAGAAAACCGACATGGACGGAAGATGGTATGGACTGAACGGTTCTTGAAGTGTAAAATGTTCATCATAGTGAAAACATTTAACTATATTGTAATATAAACTGTGTAAATGTTCATAGTTTGTGAAATTATAAATAATGGTTTGTTATTGGTAAATATGTGGATCTTTTTAATAGGAGGGGGGGGTAACGTTGTGCGATTACTATATAACAAGTTGTATGCAAGAAGGGCTATAAGAGTTATGTCCCTTTGTAAATAGTTTGTTCCATCTCACAGTGGAATATAGAATGAATGATAACGCACCCTTATATAATTACTTATGGTTATTTGTTCTCCTTGATAGTGACGCCAGTTAGTCTTGGAGGTCAGTTATGACTGAGCAAGGAGTAAAGATACATAGTTTTGTACTACAATCATCGTCAGTGTCATTCTTCACTAATGATTAAAAACTGGGTGTAACAGTATGTATATGAAACAGAGTAATAAAGCCTCAAGATTGCTATCAATTGAATACCGATGGAACAAACGTTACATCCACTTGCTCTAAAAGTAATATTGGCTGAAGTCTTTCGTGAATGACTAAATCGATGGGAAGGATCTGACTTCCGTTTTATCGACTTCTTCTCCAGAGCTGCTGGGTGGATCAAGTTGAACTTGGTTCCTGACCATACGCCCCGTTTGAGTGAGGGAATACAGTTAATATTCGAGCTGCTCACGGAAGCCTACGTTAATAATCCAGTCCAGACAAATCGGTGACTGACGTAAAGCTTCATGTTTAAGCACAAAAAATGAAATTCAATGAGACTTCAATCTACGATGAGCTAATAATTATCTACAGGAGCTGAAGCGTCAGTGGTGAACGTCTGTAGTTTGTATCAAGTGGCCAACTAACATCGCTTTGAAATCTAGTACCGCAAGAAAGGCTTGAAATAGTACCCCGACGTTAGAGGTCGCCTTTCCTGCTGTCCACTTTATGGTTTGTTTGGTCCACACTCCATTATTTCCATACTGCAGTGGGGGCGGTCGGGTAGCCTAGTGGTTAAAGCGTTCGCTCGTCACACCGAAGACCTGGGTTCGATTCCCGTCGCCGGTACAATGTGTGAAGCCCATTTCTGGTGTCCCCCGCCGTGAATATTGCTGGAATATTGCTAAAAGCGGCGTAAAACCATACTCACTCACTCATCCATACTGCAGTGCTATAGCTGGAACATTCACTTTAAGTTGATATACCTATAGTGAGAGTTGCTGCAAGAGTTTTTCCTACTTTATTTTAATGGGTAAACGAGTATGGTCTGGGGAATATTCCTGCAATATCACGGCGGGAGACACCAGATGTTGTCTCCACATATTGTACGGGGAATCAAACTCAGGTCTTTGGATTGAAGGGCGAACTCTATAACCACAAGTCTAAACCATGGCCCATTATTTAACTGCGCAGAACACAGGATGTGAAGTAGTGACTATTCAAACGTGCATATAACATTCAGACTAATAACATATTGGGGTCCCTTCACTGCTTTTAGACATTTATTCGTTAAGGGCTTTTTTCATACATGTGTAAACCAAGAAAATCAACTGGCATTATCAGCTTTGTGAAAATGTAAAACAAACACAGGAGTCCAAATCCTTTTGTAAAAGTATTTCATATTCTGGAATGGTAAAATGAAAATTACACCAAAGCATGTAAAATAACCCACTAAAATTAACATTTGATATTTCGTATGCTTGAGTCAACAATATTGAATATTAGCTGTTAGTACTAAACATGTCATGGTTGTTAATTAATTAGGACCTAAACAACCCCAATACGTTCACCCACTGTTCATGAACAATCTTCACTGTCGGATCCACAGAGAGAAATAGAGGGGTTTTGTAATTTGTTTCATATGTGAAACTGAGACTTTGTAAGTGTGTAATTGCAGTGATATTTAATTGCTATATTGACATCTTGTATGTAAATGGCTCGAACAAGCTGGGACTACCAATTGTGTATAACTCAGTCCCCTTTAAAGACGTATTCGTATACCCCAAATTTGCTGCACCCTCCGAAGAAGTAGCTTTACGAAGGTACGCTTAAAAAGTCTCTCATATGGGCGTTGACAATGTCTGGACAGTCCATTTGCACCCAATGACTGGAATCATCCACATATTTAATGGTCAGAGAGTCAGTGAACTTCCCTGCCAGTGGTGCAAGTCCTTTTTCCAACGCCCCGTCCTGGCACCCCCAGATCAGAAGGGTAGGGGCAGTTATCTTCTTCTGGCGTGGTGGCACGGTGCGTGTGACTGCCCGGATGTAGTTGATGGGGCCGGTAAAGCTGCCTGGAAGTGAAAAGGGCGTATGCATAATTATATATTATTTATTAATTATTAAACAACGAATGATTTTAATTTCTGTTTATTAGGCAACATGGTGAAAGTGTGGTATGATCGAGCGCAATGGCATTAACGCCCCCGAGATCAATCTCATTAAAATCATATCTTTCACTCCAATATCATACCCCTTTTTGTAAAGATCAGCGGAGTGGTCCCAAGAAGGTCGCGTTAGGTGAACTTTCTAATCCGACCATCAGCGTAAAGGTTCCATCGTTCTCGGTACGTGTGAGCGAAGCATTCAGACCAGACTTATCTCAAGGTCAAAACATTAAGCTGCGTCATTTTATTGCTATGGATATGCTATACACCCTGTCGTTTTTCAGCGACATAGAATCTACACCCAAAGGGGAGTAGGATCAAAGTGAAATTAGTGTTCTGTTTGGATTTTCATTTATACAAATCGAAATTTCTGAATTGAGTTGAATTGTTTAAAAGGCAGACATTTGAACCCATGCATTCTTTCTTTCGGTTGCGCGGTCAAAATTCTGAGGGTTCACCTAACTCGACCTTCTGAGGGCATGTCCTCAGAGAGGTATCGTATCAGAGTAAAGATCTGACTTAGATGAGATTGAGTTGGGTTTCATTTCTTTGAATGTAAAAGTGCCTCTTACCTAATGTTGGGAAGGCAAACTTATAAGCCTCTATTTCATCCGGCGAGAACCTCGTACAGCGAACCCCCATGATGCTGCCCGTGAGAGCGACTTCCAGCATCTTCCTGTCCCGGATACAGAAGTACAGTTCCGGCAACAGGGGAACGTAGAAGAAGAACATGTACCTACGAGAGTGAAGAAAAACGTGACCAGACTGGAGGGGCATGTTCTTTGAAATATTGAAATTTTTATACAAAACTGTGACTAAAAAATCAAATTATTTTTAACCCATATTATTACATGCATCAGAATAACATACATGTTTGTGCACCACTGAGGACGTACCAAGACTTCTTGAACTGGGCCATGTGTGTGGCGACGTATTTCGTGAAGGACAGAGGGTGCGGGCAGTTCATGATGATCAGCTTGTCCACCAGCTCAGGGTAGATTCCGGCCACTGTCCACGCTGCAGCGCCGCCCCAGTCATGGCCCACCAGCACACACGACTTGTAGCCTAGTCATATATCAACATGCATCATCATGGTCCACCAACATACAGGACTTGTAGCCTAGTCATATATCAACATGCAACATCATGGTCCACCAACACACAGGACTTGTAGCCTAGTCATATAACAACATGCAACATCATGGTCCACCAACATACAGGACTTGTAGCCTGCAATCACACATCAACATCATGGTCCACCAACATACAGGACTTGTAGCCTGCAATCACACATCAACATGCATCATCATGGTCCACCAACACACACGACTTGTAGCCTAGTCATATATCAACATGCAACATCATGGTCCACCAACATACAGGACTTGTAGCCTGCAATCACACATCAACATACAAGTTCGTGGCCCACCAACACACACATACACGACTTGTAGCCTGAAGTCACATATCAACATGCCGGTCACACATTTCATACAAGATCATGACGACCAGTTTCTGTCTTTGAAGAGTGAATGAAATATATAGTCCGCTTGATCCACTGTGCATGTACTCCACTTTCATGCACACACCATCGTTAATACTTCACAGGTTGTGTATACACTACTTCCATCCATCACCCTGAAAACATTGAGTCGATATCCGGTGTAGTCGGTATTTTGATGGGGGATAAATACAAAACCTGTGAATTAACGATGGAAACAGACAAGTCAAGTATAGTTTAAACGAGTGAGTGAGTAGTGAGTGAGTATGGTTTTACGCCGCTTTTAGCAATATTCCAGCAATATCACGGCGGGGGACACCAGAAATGGGCTTCACGCATTGTACCCATGTGGGGAATCGAACCTGTATCTTCGGCGTGACGAGCAAACGCTTTAACCATTAGGCTACCCCACCGCCCCTTTTAAACGAGTGAGCGAGTGTACTGGGCTTAACACGCTTTCAAAAGTACTTCAGTCGTATCACAGGATATCAGATTACTGTGTCAGCTGATCAACCCACGATTGTCTGGCACGTCCAAGGACGCGACTCTGCAGAGTGCAATGCGGCGCCTCAGACGACTGAGCCACCCGTGTCCTCCTTTCAAATATCTGACAATCGTGCAGGTCTACTCTTTTCAGCAATGGCTTGGATACAATTTTCCAACCTACCTAAAGCTGGTATGAGCTGTTTGATGTCATTGGCTAATTCACCAACGTTGTAGCTGTTGACTCCAGAGGGCGCGTCCGACTCCGAATACCCACGTTGGTCGATGGCAACCACTCTGGGCAGAAAGTACAGTTTAGCAAGAGAGAGAGAGAAAAGTTGCGAGCATCATTTAATATTTAGTTGAGCTGTGACTTGCTACCATGACGATATAGTTGGCAGTACAAACTATCCATAAACATACAGTTATCAGTATCTTGTACATTAACTTGGTGAGTCACGGAGTGAGTTGGGTTGGGATTTAAGACGACTGGAACATGGTTTCGGGTAAACCACGGTGTGTCAGAAAATTAACACTGGTTGGGTGCTGATAAACCTCTTTTGAATTCGAACCATCGACGTGCGGATCCTGACACCCGAGGAAAGGAACTTATCAGGAGTTGCAGAGCCTTTCAGAGACTTTCAAGAAAGATAAACAAAGGAACTATTGTTGAACCAATATAATTCATTGAAGAATGGTTTGTTTGTTTGTTGTTTAACGCCGCACTCAGCAATATTCCAGCTATATGACGGCAGTCTGTTAATAATCGAGTCTGGACCAGACAATCCAGTGATTAATATCATGGCATCGATCCACGCAATTGGGATTGATGACAAGCATCAACCAAGTCAGCGAGCCTGACCACCCGATCCCGTTAGTCGCCTTTTACGACAAGCAGAGTCACCTTTTACGTCAAGCATGGGTTGCTGAAGACCTATTCTACCCCGGAATCTTCACGGGTCTCTTGAAGAATGCTTGAAGCGGACGTGTTCCGTTCGTAGTCAGGGGAGCCCACCTGTAGTCTTTCTTGAACTCTCTAATCTGATAACGCCACGAAAACCAGAACTCAGGAAAGCCATGTACCATCAACATCAACGGCTTGTCCTCGTCCCCGGCAGCGACATAGTGGAGGCGGACGTGCTGTTAGGGGAGATAACTCTTTGTTTATGGGTCATAAGTTTATCCAGCTGTAAGTGGCAACATAAGTATGTTGACGTGCTGTAATCAATGAAAGACATTGTTTATGATGGCATGCAAAGTTGTTCTGTATATTTTTTTTAGAATTGTCGTATATAAACTTTGCAAATACAACTGTATTATTAATGAAGTGTCTTAATGAAGAAAGCGAGCAGTAATACAGCTATTTCACTGCAAACTGTAAATGTCTGGACAAATCAAACTGGTTGTTCGTTAAACGACATATGCCTCGCATTGAGCAACTGTTTACATTGGAAATAAAATATAACTGAGTTCCTTACCATTAAAGACAATCTCACAGTATTAATGTCCTTGTAAATATGTCATTGTTCTTATCCAATTTTGTTTTTATGTTCCTAATTCAATTCCCAATTCATTTCATTTATCTTCATTGTAGATCATTAGTAAATAGTCTTGCCTTTCGGTTTGTCAGAGTAGCTGGTCATCGATCGAATAAAAGATCTAACACCTTCACTCACATATACTTCATACTGTTCCAAACTTGACATGATTATATCCTTAAAAGTTTAATACCCGTGAAGATCCGGGGTAGAATAGGTCTTCACCAACCCATGCTTGCCAAAAAAGGCGACTACTGTTGTCGTAAGAGGCGACTAACGGGATCGGGTGGTCAGGCTCCCTAACTTGGGTGATGCATGTCATCGTATCCCAATTGCGTGGATAGCTGCTCATGGTGTCTTTCCCTAGATTGTCTGGTCCAGACTCGCTTATTTACAGACCGCCGCCATATAGCTGGAATATTGCGGCGTTAAACAAAAAACAAACAAAAACGTTTAATATATTTTCTGTCACGTAAAAGAGAATTGTTGAATTTCCCAGAACCTGTTCCCTTCACCACACTAGAAAACGTTTTAAAGGACAAGAAATGAGAGAATGGTCAGAATTAATGATTGGTAGAATATCGCAAGTAGTGACTGATATAATCTGTCACACAGACCCTGATACAAATATATCCATTGCAGCCCATGCAAATATATAATGTTTGGCAAGTCTAGATTACTGCAGTATGAAGAGAGTCTCCGGGTGCCTTTTTATTGTATTCTTATTAAGATCATTTAAAAAAATTATTCTGTAGGATATGATCATTACAGAGACTGGATGTAAGTCTAGGACTGATATTAAATAATGTGAAATCAGAAAAAAAGGTCAAGTCGGCCTTGCTTTGTATAGTTTTAGGCTGACGCTATGTGTACTGTTTTATAGCATATAATAATTACGGTCTTTCAAATCCAATAAGTCTACCGTAAACATGACGTTTCATTGCTACATCAAGTTTAAACATCCCGCCACAACCACTCACCTCAAGATGCACGTAGTTGTGCGTGCCCAAAGCTGGGTCACGCAGACAGTCCGGCATGTCGCGCCTCTTCCATGAAATCCTCCCACGAGATTTCACGATGACAATAATCATACGTATCAGCACGAAAAGTGACAGGAAGCATCCTATCGAACAGGCAATGGCAGTCGTGACGCACTCTCTCAGCCCCATGTCTTTTCGCTGTGGTTGACTCAGGCCCCTCGTAGCCAACCTCTCAGTTGTAACTGTAACCGGGACAGGATTTCACGCCGAAATCGGATTACATTGTCAGTTATCACTTCAAGGAGCTCTGTTATCATACATGACGTGGTCAGGCGCATGTAAGGTGGACATGTGGTCAAAGGTCAAGGATATTGTATACACGCTTCTCTCTGTTGGAACAGAGACGATCTGTTCAAACATGTCAAGGCGGTTTTCATACACACATGAATTAATACCTTTGTAGTTATAACAGTTATTTCTGAGATGGAAACCGGCGTTTCTATGAAAACATCTTGCGAGGGAGTTAACAAGCAATTATCCTTTACGGATCAGAGACATACTCTGGACTGATACAACATGTACAATGTTGCCATTGTCAGAATGCGGACCTCGGAGAAGACAATGCACATGCGGCAGTCAGTCCGCAAATATTTTAGGTGCGCTTTGAACAGCCGCGCGGCACAGCGCTTGGTGGAAATTTTGTTTTGTTTGTTTGTTGTTTAACGCCGCACTCAGCAATATTCCAGGCATATGACGGCGGTCTGTAAATAATCGAGTCTGGGCTAGACAATCTAGGGATAGACATCATGAGCATCGATCCACGAGATACGATGACATGCATCAACCTTTTAAGTCAGCGAGCCTGACCACCCGATCCCGTTTGTCGCCTCTTACGACAAGCATAGTTGCCTTTTATGGCAATCCTTGCAAATACGACTGTGCTTTTCTGAATCTGACAGTCGTAGACAATGTTTCAGCCATACATACGACACTTATCATCATGTTTAGAACACTATGACGACAAGCATTGGTTCCTGGTGACTCTTTCTAAACGAAAGTCCCAACAAGGGACATGGCTAAATTAGATCACATACCTATCAATGATTTGTCAATATGAAGCATTCTGCATTTGCGGTTGAGCCAACATACAGACCAGACCGGTATTACATATAAGAAGTATGACGTGTGTATTTGGAATTGGCAGTCGATAGCCTGGGTGCTAAGGAAATGGAGTTACGTCCCTTAGTGCGTCATCTGCTGGGATACCTCACATTTGGGAATGTCTTACAAACAAGGTGAAAATGTATTGCATTCACTTGCTAGTAGATAAATTTTACAATTTTACATTGTTTGCTTGTTGTAAGAGGCGACAAACGGGATCTGTGGTCAGGCTCGCTGACTTGTTTGATACATGCCATTATATCCCAATTTTACTCCACACTAAGCAATATTCCAGCTTTATGATGGCGGTCTGTAAATAATCGAGTCTGGACCAGACAATCCAGTGATTGACATCATGAACATCGATCCAGGCAATTGGCATCTACGACGTGCATCAACAATGTCAGCGAGCCTGACCACCCGATCCCATTAGTCGCCTTTTACGACAAGCATAGTCGCTTCACACATTGTACCCATATGAGGAATCAAACCTGCGACTCAGTATAACAAGCAAGTGGCCTACCCACTAGGGTGTCCCAAGGCCACCTTCATAAATAACAAAAAAACAGTTTTCAGCATGTTTGATTTTTATTTTTCTTCAATGCAACAAAACAATATTATGTTACTTGTACAATCATTAGTTGTCTTGTATGGCCACTCAAGAAGCCTAACTGAACAGCTGTAGACACAATGGGACAAGTGTAGACGAAGTAGAACAATATGCACACCAGATACAACATTATGTGAAGAATGACAAACTGACCTACCAGACAGTCCCTATAACTATACAGCTGACCTTACCAAGCACTGACACTATCACCTTGGGGTCACTGAAACATCAGAAATATTCAGAACTAATATTTATCAAGGTCCCTTTTAAAAATGTCACTGGCTGCAAGCTCAGTTAGTGAACGTTTTAATCCCTTTGTATACTATGTGAATTATGGGAATAAAAATAATCAGAATTTTATGACATGGTTTGAATTTCTTCCAATGTTATTTTATGCTGTAATAGTAAAAATGATGATGCATATTAAAGGCCAATGACAAATTTGTAAGATCTTGAAACTTTAATATAGTGATATTTAACTTTTTTGAAGACATGTTTACATATGACTGACTACTAGCCTTTTCTAGTCCAGTTTTGAACTTCTTATGTGATCATTAGAAGAGACGTATGACTAAAAGATGCAGATTTTACATAATTCTGGAGACAATAAGGCCTATCATAAGTTAATCTTTTTATCTAATTTGTTACCTACATCTTAGCTCAGAAACTTGCTCATGTATATTTTATGTGTATGAATATAACATAATTGTCATGTAAACCTAAAATAGGAGTGTTTCGACACATTATATTATTATTGTTTCCATTCCAAAACATTCTATTGTTGAATATGTAACAATTTCAAAAAAATTCCCTTATTTCTTAAATGATCAGTTAAGTCTTCTTTTGACTCTTATAATACAATTTTTGTGATATATAACATATCTCTTAGGTGTAACAGATAACAAATTGTGTTTATGACACTGGACTATTTCTCAGTATAACTGACATTGTTGGCTTATCACAGATAACAAAAGATACATGTTGGCCATTTCAGATTTGGTCTTAACAAACGAAGACAGAATGTAGTGAAACACAAAGCTGATAAAAACGTACAAACCCTACAAAAACAAAATAAAGCATCTGTTGGTACTTTGATTGTTCCAAGATTTCAATATAGACCTTAAAATCAGAGGTATTGACTGCAAAATTATATACATCAGTGCTGAGGCATAAACTAGGGGTATAAATCCTGATAACATTTAATGAAGTATTTGAGTTGATTCTGACTCTTCATAGATCTACTAGATAGCACCAACAAATGTAAAATCTGTATTCTGCGAGGATCCATTAGAAATTAGTAATCACCATCAGCTACTGCTCAGACTTTCAGAACAAACATATAACAAGACAAACATAAAAAATTAAATTAGAACAGAAAGTTGCTAAGGCATTCCCAACAAATATCCTGTTACAATATAAAATTATCACATAAGCACATACTGAAGTCATTATTACAGTTTGCCGACTTTATTTCACTTTATGTAAGACGAACTTGCAAAGGTTGGAAAAGCCATAGGTATATAAATTCATCAAAGTTACATGATGTGTCCTTGAAAAGCAAATTTGCCATGTGATGCCATGTATTGTTGATTGGTAAAGTTCTAAACACATAAAGCTTGACTGTGATGTACCTAGTCTAATTATGATAGTAGCCCAATTTGGACAGTGCCCAGCATGACTGCAAGACCTTTGACAAACTCAGGGAATGGTGTAAGTCTATTAACAAGGATCCCATTCAAATTCCATGGGTTCTGTTCCTGTCCAAAGAAGGGATAACAATTAACCAGACTTCTGAAACTAAACAAAATTTAACAACATAAAAACATCATAGATTGAAATCTATGTAAGGAATCCATTGATGGCACTGTTTACACTTACAAAGGTTAATCTTTGGCTATGCTGTGAAACCCCATTAACCTGGGTGGTACTGTTAGCAGTGAGATTAACAATTTTCTAAGTTAACAAAATCACCAGAACGAAGAAATATTCTTTGTATTCTGTCCTCTTAATGTAATCACCCAAAAGGATGGGTATCCATACAAATAGATTCATGAATGACCATATTTCATTGTATTTACTATCCAATCCCTAATAAAACAGAAACAATGAAAAAGCATTTGAAGTACAAAGAATGTCTATTGTAAAGCATATTCAAACTTCAATTAAAACTCTGCAGTTTTTATATCAAAGATGTGTATATTCAACAAGGATCAATATGTCAGAACCCAATGAAATTAGTTAAACAATGAGTTGTTCTCAGCCTATGAAGTCATAGGCTGTAGCGCCATGTCGGGGCACTGGGTCCAGGGCGTACATCGTTGGAAGTGTCTAACACACTGCTGCTGCTGCAGCACTATCGTCTCACTGGTCAACACGCACAAGCTCCTTGTGTTGACCGTTCTCTGTCCAACAGGGAACACACATTGGGATTACCATTGCACATACTCATAATATGCAACACATCCTGTCACTGAACACACTTTATCCAATCACGGCCATTGTTTCATCAGCCAATCAGATTTGGATTTCACTATCCAATGAAAGTGTCTGGAGAAAGGTTAGAGAATGATAACACTGCAATATCAGTTTCTCCACTAAATACCCGCTGATCACAGAGTATTATGACCTCAATGTAATGAAATCAACAACATCCAAACGTCAGTCACTTCTCCACAATGGGCTAGTCTTGTCATTCAAAATATCAAACATAACAAAAGACATTCTATTTTTGTGTAGATGTAGAACTGACTGTGACAATGGTGAAATGGGAATCACAATTATCTACAATATGCAACAATTGTCCAACTTGTCTATCATGGTATTTGGCAGCTGTCGAGCAACTGTTGTCACCATACTGATTGACCAATCAGAACAGAGCAGGACAAGCCCCGCCCATTGAGCACTTCTCACATGTTTCAAACATCAGATCTCAACACTGAATGTTATCTTCGGCTGATTCTTCTTATTGAGGGTTTCTGAGACTTGTCTCTGCGATGCTTTCCACATGTACGACAACACTTGGCACGTACATATGCCTTGTCACAGTGCTTCAGCTTCTTCAACATTTTGCACACTCGATAGCTCATTTCATTAGATTCACAGGTAATGGAATAGGCTGGAACGGAATAAAAAATCAAAAATAATAATTATATTTCATATTATATATCTATTTAATTATTCCCAAATTTCCAGCCGGCAGTAGTTTTGTTTAACGCCACTCTCAGCAATATTTCAGCTAAGTAAGGATACCATATGTGGAAGTAAAATTCTTTATTACAATTAGGAGCGACATTTCGGTGTAGGTACTAACACCGTTATCAAGCAAGTGAAAATATTTCAGCTGTATTATTGTGACCTGCAAATGATCATTTGATGATATGCAGTCATACGATGGTGCATTAAAGTGCCTCTTACAACTTGCCCAGTGTGCTGGGAACTATTCTAACCCCATGGGGCTATTGGTAGGAAAACATTATGTGTTCATCATTCTTAATTATATATTGTAAAACAACAACCTCTGAGGAGTGAAAAACAGGACATCTACTGAGGCAAGTGTGACAAATAGATACAACCTGAGGGGAGGATGGGGAGGGGGTTCCAAGGATAAGGGGGAGGGGCATGGTATAGTGGAGGGGGGGGGGGGGGGGGGGGGCAAAGCAGGATGATGGGGGGAGAGTGCAAAAAAGGGAATGGGTAGACAATGCATATGAGGGATGGCTGGATGAGGGGGTGGAATGGAAAACCAGGGGGGAGGATGAGAGATTAGGGTAAGGCAGTGTTTTACATGACAGACAAATGTACATCCAGTACGCACAAATGGAGAGAAGGGATGCAGAAAAAAATATACTGCTTGCCCAGGGATGCACATTGATATTCATTGTATACCGGTACACAAGAGTAGTTGTGGGTTTCTGTTATTTCACCCATCAATCATGACCACTGTCCACACGATCATTAAAGTAAAGTAATTATCAAAATGTACAGTACACAACATTTCTTTACTTTACAGGAACCTCATATTGCCTGCAAGGACCCATACAATTTATCATTGGGGATCCCTTGGACCCCCACTTTTGTAAGTCAAGGAAAAACCTTGGTAAGGGGTGGAGGCTTGGAGATGAGGGGAGGAACGGAGGATGAGGGGGAGGGAAGGACTTGAGGAAGAGAGATGTGGGGTTGGGGGAGTGCTTAGGAGAGGGTGGAGGATGATAGTGATAGATGAGGGGAGGGGGACAGATGACGGACCGGTGTGGAGTAACACAATATGTATGTTCTTCCTCATGTCAACAGAACTTATCTCGTCCACTGCTCAAAAATATACAAAAGTCGTAGAAGGAGTAGAGAGGTTTCATACCAGCATTCTCCACCGGGCAGGAGTCTGTGTTGCAGGATTCCTGTTGTTTTGGTTTGAGACTAGCATCACATCCATTTGCAGACTGCTGGGATGTGAGGTTGACGCACTGCACCAGACGCACCTGCTGCCCACCCCCACACGTCTGCGAACACTGCAACAACAAGCACACCGTCTGTACTTCATGTATCTCTGTGCTTAGTTGGTAGGTTTGTTGTTTAACGCCGCACTCAGCAATATTCCAGCTATATGACGGCGGTCTGTAAATAATCAAGTCTGGACCAGACAATCCTGTGATTAATATCATGAGCATCGATCCTAGCATTTGGGATCGATGACATGCATCAACCAAGTCACCCGTTAGTTGCCTTTTACGACAAGCAGAGTCGCCTTTTACGGCAAACATGGGTTGCTGAAGACTTCTGTGCTTAGTGATGACACAGATCATGATGGTTACATCATCATAACACAAGCTATGGTGATGAAGGGGTCCAGAGAATTAATCGTAATATATATATAGCCATCAGGCTGTGATGTCTTGCAGTGGCTGGAATTAAATGTCCTTAAAGGTTGCTCCCATAGTATTTGAATCTAGGGAACCAGGGGCTTTCAGAATTATTGCAATGACAAGAACCTTGGACTTCCATGTTTAATTTCAAACACTGACTGCATTTATCAAATTTCCAAGTCACCAAAACCATACCAACATCTTTTCATCACCTCAAACAACAAGAGATCAATGCTTGGGACTAATTCTGAATCCAACCCATGATACACTAAATTGATTACTCATAACATGGACATGTCATTATTGTGAAATATCCCTGTCAAAGTTCAACAATATATTATCAATAATATTATATAATTTTGATGTACTGTATTTGACGTAATAAACGCCCAGGGCACTATCAAAATTAATTCAGGGTGCATATAACACACGAGTGCGAATTATACACGAATAAATAATTCTTGTGTACATTGATCAATCGGAAGGGGTGCTAATTGGGATTTTTCACTAGCCAATATATTAGCAAATATTGCCGTGGGCTCTTATTAGAGCGGGATACTTATTACGTATAATATAGTATCCTAAAAAGAGTTGTATTTTTTCTAAAAATGAATGTATGGGTCAATGAAATAAGTTCAAATGATCGTCATATTGTGTTTGGTGGCATCTTCATAGTGATACATCTGCAAGCCAAACAAATAAAGTCTTGATTCGTGGTCACCAAGTTCTAAATGACTTGCAAATTGTAAGCTGCATCACCCACCTGACTCCAGTCTCCATTGACCCAGGAGATACAGGCCTGTAGTTTACACTCCCGAGTTTTGGGAGGTTTCTCTCGCGGATCACACTTGTTGGGCGTCTGACAATACACATGTCGGCTCTGGATAGCATAGCCACAGGTTGCTGAACACTGTTACAAGAAATAAATGCATCATAATGATAAGTCATGGGGATATGTTTTATAAAGTAAATTCATAAGAACAGCACTCATAGAGAATAGCATCTTTGACTCCTTTTCTTATTCTTTCAAGATTTACGGTGAACTGGTGCTTAATTTGTCTGAAGAAGGACCCTGTAGGATTTTCAAGATGTTTGGTTGTGTTCATTTTTTGTAAACAAATTCAAACTTCTACCTCACACTTTTTATGCTCTTAACATAAGCAATGGTGAATTTAGCCTTAAAACAGCATCACTCTACATCTATCCTGTTCTGTCTTGACATATGATTGTCATGTAAACAGCTACAAGTCAATCAAGACATATAGTCAATATCATCATGCTTATTAATTTTCAGTTAATAATAAATTCATATGATCACAGTTGCTTTTGTTCTTAATTATAAGTTTTCCTTCAATAGTCTCCTGTGACCTCACAAAAAAGAACCCATAGCATTATATACATTGTAGACACTAACACTGGTCTGCCTGGTCAAGTCCAGTACCAGGAAATAAATCCGGGCAGGTGGTCTAGTGTTATTTTGGGCTAAGACGAATTAGTCTAAGTTCGTATGACTTTTAAAATCAGAGATAGATCGACTAAACAACCCAGTGTGGTACAGTGGATTACTTTCTTGACTGGTTCCTCATTCCAATCACACATGCCCACTTGTTGTATGAACATGATCAAGTATCCGTGATTTGAAACCTTTCTTGATCAGCATAATTGTGTCTTTAGAGATCTAACAGGACTAGGAGACTTTTCTATGCCCTTGTCCTTTGGACCATTGACAAATTTGGGTCAATGTCAAACACTGTGGGTGAGTGAGTTGGGTTTAAAGCTGCTTTTAACAGTACTCCAGTTATATCACGGAGTGCCAGCTCAATGTGGCAGGAAAGCCCAAAGTGATGCAGGTCTCAGACATTTACCACTTTGGTGAAACCCATGAGCACAGGTATGGTGCTGACAAACCTAAAAATATAATCAAGGCGAACCGGGATTCAAACCCACAATCATAGGTTTCTGGCATGCCCAAGGGAAGCTACTCTTCAAACACTGTGACATGGGAAGAATATTGTTACTTCCTACCTGATTCCAGTGAGTTGTTTGCCACCGGAGACATGGCATACGATGACAGTCTTCTTTGATTGTGGGTTTCAGGGTTATATCGCAATATGCTACTGGTATTTCTCGGCCTGTTTTAACCTCCACACAGTACACCTTCCTCATCTTGGTGCCGCCTCCACAGTGACGGGAACACTGCAAGACAGGGTAGATAGACTTCACAAGTATGTACATAGCAAGCGTGTGAGTTAGTGAATTGGGTTTAAGTTATATCACAGCATATTGGCTTCATGTGGGAGGAAAAAAACAAAGTCATGCAAGTGTTTGACATTTAACACTTTGGTGAAAACCATGAGCACAGGTCTGGTGCTGACAAACCTAAAAATATAATCAGGTCACATTGGGATTCAAATCTATGAAAGGTTTCAGGTAAAGCCCAAGGAGTGCTACTCATCTAATAGTGAGATGACTGGGCAACCAGTGCCCCTTACAGAATTGAAGTGGTCCTAGATTCAGTATATTGCTGGGAAAGTTAGGGAGTTAAATAATGCAGTTGATACTGATTTTTAAAAACTATATTTGGGGTTTATTTTATTAGATATCAACATTCATAGAGAACCTTGCCTGAGTAAATTTGATATATATCATATCAACATGAGTCAATAAATGCCAAGGAGTTTCAAACTTTTATCGATGAGTATCACAGTCCAAAACACATTAAGATTGCTCATTGATGCTGAGGAGAGGGTAGCCAAGTGGTAAAAGTGTTCACTTGGCAAATCTGAGGCCTAGGTTCGATTTCCCACATGGGTTCAACGTGTCATGCCTTTTTCTGACGCTGACTTAGTTGATGCATGTCATTGTATCCTAATTACGTAGATTAAGGCTCATGACAAAACAAACAAACAAACTCACTCACTCACCTTACACCACTCACTCACTGACCCACATTGCTCCTCTCACTGACCAACCTTGCTCCTCTCACTGACCCACCTTGCTCCTCTCACTGACCCACCTTGCCTCACTCACTGACCCACCTTGCCTCACTCACTGACCCACCTTGCCTCACTCACTGACCCACCTTGCCTCACTCACTGACCCACCTTGCCTCACTCACTGACTCACCTTGCCTCACTCACTGACCCACCTTGCCTCACTCACTGACCCACCTTGCCTCACTCACTGACCCACCTTGCCTCACTCACTGACCCACCTTGCCTCACTCACTGACCCACCTTGCCTCACTCACTGACCCACCATGCCTCACTCACTGACTCACCTTACACCACACACTCACTGACCCACCTTGCACCACACACTCACTGACTCACCTTGCACCACTCACTCACTGACCCACCTTGCTCCTCTCACTGACCCACCTTGCTCCTCTCACTGACCCACCTTGCCTCACTCACTGACCCACCTTGCCTCACTCACTGACCCACCTTGCCTCACTCACTGACCCACCTTGCCTCACTCACTGACCCACCATGCCTCACTCACTGACTCACCTTACACCACACACTCACTCACCTTACACCACTCACTCACTGACCCACCTTGCACCACACACTCACTGACTCACCTTGCACCACTCACTCACTGACCCACCTTACACCACACACTCACTGACCCACCTTGCACCACACACTCACTGACCCACCTTGCTCCTCTCACTGACCCACCTTGCTCCTCTCACTGACCCACCTTGCCTCACTCACTGACCCACCTTGCCTCACTCACTGACTCACCTTACACCACACACTCACTCACCTTACACCACTCACTCACTGACCCACCTTGCACCACACACTCACTGACTCACCTTGCACCACTCACTCACTGACCCACCTTGCTCCTCTCACTGACCCACCTTGCTCCTCTCACTGACCCACCTTGCCTCACTCACTGACCCACCTTGCCTCACTCACTGACTCACCTTACACCACACACTCACTCACCTTACACCACTCACTCACTGACCCACCTTGCACCACACACTCACTGACTCACCTTGCACCACTCACTCACTGACCCACCTTACACCACACACTCACTGACCCACCTTGCACCACACACTCACTGACTCACCTTGCACCACACACTCACTGACTCACCTTGCACCACTCACTCACTGACCCACCTTGCACCACACACTGACTCACCTTGCACCACACACTCACTGACCCACCATGCCCCACACACTCACTGACCCACCTTACACCACTCACTCACTGACCCACCATGCCCCACACACTGACTCACCTTACACCACACACTCACTCACCTTACACCACTCACTCACTGACCCACCTTGCACCACACACTCACTCACCTTACACCACTCACTCACTGACCCACCTTGCACCACTTACTGTCCCACCTTGCACCACACACTGACTCACCTTGCACCACACACTCACTCACCTTACACCACTCACTCACTGACCCACCATGCCCCACACACTGACCCACCTTACACCACTCACTCACTGACCCACCTTGCACCACACACTCACTGACTCACCTTGCACCACTCACTCACTGACCCACCTTACACCACTCACTGACCCACCTTACACCACTCACTCACTGACCCACCTTGCACCACACACTCACTGACTCACCTTGCACCACTCACTCACTGACCCACCTTACACCACTCACTGACCCACCTTACACCACACACTCACTGACCCACCTTACACCACACACTCACTGACTCACCTTGCACCACTCACTCACTGACCCACCTTGCACCACACACTCACTGACTCACCTTGCACCACACACTCACTGACTCACCTTGCACCACACACTCACTGACTCACCTTGCACCACTCACTCACTGACCCACCTTACACCACTCACTGACCCACCTTACACCACACACTCACTGACCCACCTTACACCACTCACTGACTCACCTTGCACCACACACTCACTGACTCACCTTGCACCACTCACTGACCCACCTTACACCACTCACTCACTGACCCACCTTGCACCACACACTCACTGACCCACCTTGCACCACACACTCACTCACTCACCTTACACCACTCACTCACTGACTCACCTTACACCACTCACTCACTCACCTTACACCACACACTCACTCACCTTACACCACTCACTCACTGACTCACCTTGCACCACACACTCACTCACCTTACACCACTCACTGACCCACCTTGCCTCACTCACAGACTCACCTTGCACCACACACTCACTCACCTTACACCACTCACTCACTGACCCACATTGCTCCTCTCACTGACTCACCTTACACCACACACTCACTCACCTTACACCATTCACCCACTGACTCACCTTACACCACACACTCACTCACCTTACACCACTCACTCACTGACTCACCTTGCACCACACACTCACTCACCTTACACCACTCACTGACCCACCTTGCCTCACTCACAGACTCACCTTGCACCACACACTCACTCACCTTACCTCACTCACTCACTGACCCACATTGCTCCTCTCACTGACTCACCTTACACCACACACTCACTCACCTTACACCACTCACCCACTGACTCACCTTACACCACACACTCACTCACCTTACACCACTCACTCACTGACCCACCTTGCACCACACACTCACTCACCTTACACCACTCACTGACCCACCTTGCCTCACTCACAGACTCACCTTGCACCACACACTCACTCACCTTACACCACACACTCACTCACCTTACACCACTCACTCACTGACTCACCTTGCACCACACACTCACTCACCTTACACCACTCACTCACTGACCCACATTGCTCCTCTCACTGACTCACCTTACACCACACACTCACTCACCTTACACCACTCACCCACTGACTCACCTTACACCACACACTCACTCACCTTACACCACTCACTCACTGACCCACCTTGCACCACACACTCACTCACCTTACACCACTCACTGACCCACCTTGCCTCACTCACAGACTCACCTTGCACCACACACTCACTCACCTTACACCACACACTCACTCACCTTACACCACTCACTCACTGACCCAACTTGCACCAGACACTCACTCACTCACCTTGCACCACACACTCACTCACCTTACACCACTCACTCACTGACCCACCTTGCACCACACACTCACTCACCTTACACCACTCACTCACTGAACCACCTTGCCTCACTCACAGACTCACCTTGCACCACACACTCACTCACCTTACACCACTCACTCACTGACCCACCATGCCCCACCCACTGACCCACCTTGCACCACTTACTGTCCCACCTTGCACCACACACTCACTGACTCACCTTGCATCACACACTCACCTTACACCACTCACTCACTGACCCACCTTGCACCACTTACTGTCCCACCTTGCACCACACACTGACTCACCTTGCATCACACACTCACCTTACACCACTCACTCACTGACCCACCTTGCACCACTTACTGTCCCACCTTGCACCACACACTGACTCACCTTGCACCACACACTGACTCACCTTGCACCACTCACTCACTGACCCACCTTGCACCACACACTGACTCACCTTGCACCACACACTGACCCACCTTGCACCACTCACTCACTGACCCACCTTGCACCACTCACTCACTGACCCACCTTGCACCACACACTCACTCACCTTACACCACTCACTCACTCACTCACTCACCTTGCACCACTCACTCACTCACTCACTCACTCACTCACTCACCTTGCACCACTCACTCACTCACCTTGCACCACTCACTCACTCACCTTGCACCACTCACTCACTCACTCACTCACTCACTCACCTTGCACCACTCACTCACTCACCTTACACCACTCACTCACTCACTCACCTTGCACCACTCACTCACTCACCTTGCACCACCCACTCACCCACCTTACACCACTCACTCACTCACCCACCTTGCACCACTCACTCACTCACCTTGCACCACACACTCACTGACACCTTGCACCACTCACTGACCCACCCACTGACCCACCTTGCCCCACCCACTGCCCCACCTTGCCTCACTCACTGACCCATCTTGCACCACTCACTGACCCACCTTGCTCCACTCTCTGGTCTGCCACCAGTACATCACGGTCTTGTCCTTCTGTTTTGTCCCCTGCTCCTCTGGCTTGTCACTGGGAGTTGCTGTTACAGAGTTATCTCCCCCTATTGTGCTCAATTCAAAATGGATTGGAGTGTTGCTTGTGTTTTTTGTGAACAGCTTATGAGTTGGTGAGAGAGTATTATCTTTGCTAGCTTTTCCAACTAAGACATTATTCTCAGACTGTTTGTTATTTATGACGATATCTTTATTTTTATGATGCTTCCGATGATTGTGATTATGGCGATGTTTATGAGGTATGTCCATGTTGCTTTCAGGAATCAGTATAGTATTATCTTTCCCGCTTAAATCAATACTAGACTCTCCCAGTTTTATTTCACCAGATTCTGTTTTTATTTCCCCACCTATGCCAGTGTTGCTGCTTCCTAAAGATATTTTATTGGTTGACATCTTTAAGTTGGTTACTTCTGATGACTGGTTGCCACTTGATACAGTTGGTTGAGTATCTAGTCCCGTAGATTTGAAATCATAATCAGTTGTTGGGGCAACAGTATTGACATCTGATGTTGTTTCATCTGTGTTCATATCAATGGTGGCAATTTTATTGTCGAATGTTGTATCTGTATCTGGTTCCTGTGTTGTTGTTTCAGGCAATGGACATTTCTGAACGAGACAAATTTTCTCCGAAATGGGTTCAAGGTCCGGGTCACATTTATCGCCACCCTGGCACTTGACGTTACGATACTTAACACCTTCATCACAGGTCTGGGTACACTGAAATGCAGAATTTACAAAAGATATTGTTATAGCATAAAAGACACACTATAATTCTAGTGAAACAATGATTGTAGACAAGTCTTGAAAATCTCTACCCGTATTGTGCCTAAAACAATTAACAATAGTACAACACATTTGTTACTATTTGATGCAACTAACCTGGTTAGAGTCAAACAATACTGGTTTACACAGAAGCACACCTCCCATCATAGTAGGATACAATGTCAACAAATTCGTCAAAGACACTATTGATAAAACTATGTATCTATAAGGACTGGGAGAAGTCTAAATTTGGTAGCTGGGTAACCGACCCCCTATTACCTGATCCTAACCGTGTACCTGCTGTAGGTCTCAAGAGTTGGGTACAAAATGTCCATTTGGTAAATTGTTTTACCAGAGCCTGGCAAAACTATTTAGATACATGTATGGAATGATCTGATCATGCATACACTGAAGTTGCCTGATGTTTATATCTTTACTCAAACATAAAAGTCAGAAGGGATGCGTACATTGTCAGAAAGAAAACATTAGTGACTTCTAGAATAACCATGGCATTTTATTGCAATGGTCATTAAACAATAGATCATGTGACAAACCACGGGTCCAGGTGGTCCTGTGGGTACCCAGGTCCCACTCAGGACCTATCCCAACTGAGTATCCGAGTTACCAGTCCATGCCCCAGTATTTATTTCTAATTCTTGACAATTGATTGTGAATTCTAAAAATCCACTGTATGCAAAAGCACAAATTATTTTTCCATTTATTCAAGCAAATCCCACTCTGCAGATGGGTTGTTTTGAAATGAACTCACAGGTGACCAATCTTCCACCTCCCACTTGCCACACGTGAACTTGCTGCATGACCTCTCCGACTGTGGTTTCAAGTCGGGGTCACACTTGATGTCCCGCTCCCCTCCACTGCACCACACCCGGCGGGTCTGGGTGGCGCACGGGTTGCTGGTACACTGTAACACACAAATGGCTATCATAGTTATTGTGTACCCAAGAGACATCTTATAGGAGTAAACAATCTGAATTGAATGAGATAGACTGGCAGTTTCACTGACAACCCTTCCCCACTCACCTTGGACCACTCTGAATGCAGCCAGTCTACGTCCCCTGGACAAGGGTCCTTGTGTCGACAGGGCTCAACCTCTGTGGGTTTGTTCAAGCCTTTACACGGTTCATCCTCCAGAGCAATCTGCTCATCAGGGCCCAGACTCCGCACACAGATCACAGTGCGGCGATGGATGCCATTCTTTCCACATGTTACTGAACAGTGCTGCCATGGACCTGTCCACCATCTTGAAAAAACAAACATCAAACATTACAACATATTAAGTCTACATGTAATGCTTTAAAGGAGTTAAATGCTCAGGTAAAAGTGTTTGTGGTATAAAACCTAATGCAGGACTCATAAAACCACATGTACCCCGAATGATATTGCTACAACTTTAATATACACATGTCTAGGCCTAGGTACTCTTTCGTGTCAAGTAGGGCCGGTCTCAATTTGAAATACTGTGTGTACAGTGAAAACTGAAAAGTTCTGAGACCATTGAAACAATAGTGAGTCATCCAAATCTGAAGATGAGTGACATGACGATAAAGTTACATTGTTAAGTGATAACTCCATGTCAGGAAGTCTCAAGTCTCCACTTAGCTTACTGTTCTTGTATTTAGGAATCTCAAAGACTAAGACATAATATTGGTTGGTTGGTTGGTTGTTGTTTTTATGTCGCACTTAGCAATATTCTAGCTATATGACGGTGGTCTGTAAATAATCGAGTCTTGACCTGACAATCCAGTGATTGATATCATGAGCATTGATCCACGCAATTGGGATCGATGACATGCTTCAACCAAGTCAGCGAGCCTGACCACCCAATCCCGTTAGTCGCCTCTTATGACAAGCATGGTTGCCTTTTACAGCAAGCATGGGTTGCTGAAGACCTATTCTACCCCGGTTCTTCAAGGGTCAGACATAATATTAGAATAAGGGGAAAGGATAGCAGGGCAATTAGTTTCAGTAATCCTCACTGAACATTATAACATAAGACTTTCCCAAGGGAAATTCATATTGCAGAACTGATTAGCACTTAAATAGGGAAAAAAGAAAATATATGACATTAAAATATTATAATATGTACATAAGAAAATTACTAATATAACCATGAGTAAAAACATGTAGAAAATTGAACACTAGTTCATGCCAATTATTCAACTGTTTTTATTGTTTGCGAAGCGACCCATACCAAAGTGTCATCAAAGCATTATTGCACATGATTAAAGATATTGTCAGCCATTGTTCAAGTCATCACAAATGACACCATTCCAACAATGGATTAACTGAGCTGATGTGATCATGAAACGGATTTTGTACGACATTGGGCCAGACTTGATCACACAGACTGCTGTGACATGTCTGGAATATTGCTGACATCAGCATTACACAACAGTCTGTAACTAACTCCCTTACCTGGCTGGACACAGGTGGCTGTTGCAGCTGCGGAGCTTGTCATCTGGCTTGGAGGAGGCATTACAGTACATCTCATCAACAACACCCGCCTCCTTCTCCACACACACCACCTGCGACCTCTTGGTACCTGTGAACAGCACATGTCAAAGGACACATCACTTGCAGTTATGGATTCGACCAGCCAGACCAAAATGCCACAATCAAAATATAAAGTAATATTACTTTAATGTTACTTATATGTCCCTAACAGCTGACTAGATTAACTGCGTGAAGTCATACAAAATTAAATTAAATTAAAGTAAGTTAACAATTAATCAAAAGCATTGACTGAAGTATATTATAGTAAAATTACTAAAAATAGTATTGACCAATGCCAAAAGCTTAATAGCAAATAAAATAAACTGCTTAGCAAAAAGTATGCACTCTTGTTTGATAATGGCTAAAAATGAAATAAACAAGAACTGGTTATTCAATGGAGACACCGGTATCATAGTTCTGTTTTGGACCTTAAGTTTGCAGTGTTTCAGTGACAGTCTCCTGCCTAGTAACATTTTGATAACATTTGTATGTCAAATCCAGTTTTTAAATGTATACTTTCTTTTGCTTGGCAGTTGAGAAATATGAGCAACACAAATATATTTTATTTTTATTTTGACCTAACATAAAATAATGTGGCCTCATGTGTCTACTGAATTCTCATTCAGCCATCCTCCCATTTAATCAGATACATATTGTTGTAATAGTTTCACAGAAATGTCTACTATGGAACATGGTCTACATGGATCATCTTAATTGCTTATTAATCTGGTCCCGCCGTCTCAAGATGATATGTAACGCAATGTGATTGGTCCTTACCTCCACCACACGACACAGTGCAGTGCGACCAATCAGAGAACTCCCAGCGGAACTCCGGTGAGCGATTGTCTGTTGCATTCTCCTTGGGCACCGTGTACTCATACACTACACCTGGGTTGGTTGTCTGCAGTAGGAGCTGGAGAGGAGACAGAAAACTGTTACGGTACCCATAACAAGCCTGGATACAGCTTGGAGAAAGGAAGTGTGTATTTTGTGATTTGGCAATTCACATTCTATTAACTCTTTTGTGAAATTATTTCACCAAATGTATTTAAGTGTTGTTATACATCTAATTTTAGTACACCTAATGACCTATAAACATAATATAGTTTCCAAATGCATGATATGTTTAGTGTGTTTCAAAAAGAGGAGATGCATGTATGCTTTAACCGTATAAAGAAAGCACATTTTGCTGTTTTTATCTCCAATGACAGAGTCTGTGATATAAGTACCATAACTAATATTGGGGATAATAATTATGCATGTTGATAGAAGTCATGACTTAATAATAAAACCTTGACCATGTTGACAGTCAGGAATCCAGGCATGCAATGGAAGAATGACAGAAATGATTGAAAAGACTTTTCTTTGCTGTGGAAGGCATATTCCAAATTGTTGACACTTCTCAAAGACACATGGTTGACATCAAAACAGCATAATCACAGCAATCATAAAGACAGAATTCTGACTTCAGATGGTAATATCACATGTTTGAGCATCTGATCCACACAGTTCTCTTTGTCTTTATGTCAAACCACATAGCATCACGGTCACTATAAGGTTTCAACCATAAATGGTTCAGACTTGAGTTGAATATAGAAAAAACAGTGCCATGGCACCCAGATAAACAGACAAGAGAGACACTTCAAAAAAGTTGCTGTCAGCATTAATAGCTAACCTAAATATTTCCTGTATAAGAACTGAGGACAAAAATATTAATGAATATGAACAAACTATCGGCAATGTTTCTTAATCCTCAAGAATGAATGTAGAACATTGTTGCAATATACAAAAGTCAACTTTACTTTACACAAAATTTCAACTCTGAGCCTCATAAACTGCCTTCATGGGCTACTGGTAAAGCATCTTCCCGAAGTGAGGTAGGTGTCATATCAACAGACGTAAATGGATAGTATTTGTTTTTACCCTGTCTGGCACATGGCATTAAAGGGGTAAAACAAGGAATAGTTACTATAAAATTAGTCTGGACTAGTACAAGCAGCCAGACACACAGACACGTGCATGCCCGTTATTATATCAGTGCAATAATCTTGAACGCGATGTTAAACCCCATTTGACCTCACCTCTAAGGAGAATATGTTGCTCATGTGATACAATTTCCAAAAACAGAGCCAAAAATGCATTTTGAGAGAAACAACCACACAAAATTTCAACTGACACATTCTTTAGAGGCGGTTTCAAGAGAGACCAGACACAATATGAGAAGGTTCCATGTAAAGTCTGGAAGGTAATTCAAGGAACCGACGTTTACTACAATATGTGAAAAACTATCTGACCTACTCGAGTCAAAGTTGGTATGAGATTATTAAACAGTCATACATAACTGGATATTACATTTAAAGACAATCGGTGCATGAATAAGAAATCTGTCTATTTAGCTATCACTATATTTCATCAACAACAAGACCTTTTCGTCACAGGTGGAACGAGCATTCATTGAAACAGCCATCTGCATAATGCTACCCCTGCGTCAAAGGGCCATATGACACAGTTGAACCAATCAACACAACTCGAAAGGGTGCACGGGAATCACGCACGCACGAATACGGTGTTAGCGTTGGGCGTCTCAATGTGCGTGCGTGCATTGTATTCCAGACTATACATAATACTGAAAGTTCAGACCAGCATATCTCCTTTTCAGTGTGTGCAAACCTACCATGATGTGCAGCGGTTCCTTGAGTGGCCCTGCTGCCTTGAAGTGTTCCTTGTTGCCGTGCCTTCGGTACTGGATGATGGTGCCAGCGGCCTCATAGTCCCCGCTCCACTGGATGAACCAGTGACCATTGAGGAAGTACTTCCCCTGCTGGTCCTTCAGAGCCAAGAAGTTGTTGGCAGCAGCTACTTCCTCTACTCGGATATTACGTGCACCCACCGGGATCACCGTTGCTTCTACGTAGCCTGGAGTAGACATATCGAGACATTATATGTCTGTAAAGATACCCCTTGCTTCTATGTAGCCTGGAGTAGACATATCGAGACATTATATGGCTGTAAAGATACCCTTCCTTTCTACGTAGCCTGGAATAGATATATCCTGACATTATATGTCTGTAAAGATACCCTTCCTTTCTATGTAGCCTGGAGTAGATATATCCTGACATTATATGGCTGTAAAGATACCCTTCCTTTCTACATAGCCTGGAGTATATATCCTGACATTATATGTCTGTAAAGATACCCTTCTTTTCTACGTAGCCTGGAGTAGATATATCCTGACATTATATGTCTGTAAAGATACCCGTCCTTTCTATGTAGCCTGGAGTAGATATATCCTGACAGTATATGTCTGTAAAGATACCCTTCCTTTCTACATAGCCTGGAGTAGATATATCCTGATATTATATGGCTGTAAGGATACCCTTCCTTTCTACGTAGCCTGGAGTAAATTTATATATCATGATAATATATGGCTGTAAAGATGCCCTTCGCTTCTACGTAGCCTGGAGTTAATTGAGATATCATGACATTATATGGCTGTAAAGATACCCCTTGCCTCTACGTAGCCAGGAATAAATTTATATATCATGACATTCTATGGCTGTAAAGATACCCCTCACTTCTACGTAGCCTAAAGTTAATTGAGATATCATGACATTATATGGCAGTAAAGATACCCTTCGCTTCTACGTAGCCAGGAGTGAATTGAGATATCATGACATTATATGGCTGTAAATATACCCCTCGCTTCTACGTAGCCTAGAGAAAATTGAGATATCATGACATTACATGGCAGTAAAGATACCCTTGCTTCTACGTAGCCTAGAGTAAATTGAGATATCATGACTTCACATGGCAGTAAAGATACCCTTCGCTTCTAAGTAGCCTGGAGTAAATTGTGATAACAATTAATAAAAGCTGTGTATGACTGTTTGTACATTTTGACAGAAATAAGCATCTCGCAAATGATGTGCATACCATTTTTCATATTTTTCTAAGAAATAGGTATTTTGTTATAGCTGTACTTGATATGCTGTAAACGCCTTAAACTGTAAACAAATAAGATGTTTGTTCATCATGTGAAATATCTCAACCCCCCAAATTAGAGATGCTTTAGTACTTGTAGATTTGTTGATATGTAGAATTGGTTACACCTTAATGTTTTACAGATTAATTTACTTGTCATGATCAGCTGAAATGTTCCTCATTGCTCCTGTCAACTCACCACACCAATAGTAGTAGAAATAAGAATGTTAGTCATGAAATTCCACAAGAAGTGTGGAACTATGAAGAAATTTAAGGTTATATTTACCTAATTTATCTGTTTCATTGAACTGTTTCTTGACCGTCTTGCAGGTAGACCCATCTCCATAGCAGACCCCACATCGGTCCTCAACAGCACTGGAGTCAATGATCCAGTCACAGCCAACGTGCTGAAGGGCAAACACACATATCATCAGGATGCTTTTGAACATTCATTTTATTTGTACTTTTACTTCAAGACCTGGAAATTAAGTTGAAACCTGTAAGCATATAACATGGCCTATAACAATGTACATGAAACAACTGGTTCAGTACTTCTGAGGCATTGTCTTTGTTATTTAGGGTTGGTTGGTTGGTTGGTTTGTTGTCTAACACCGCACTCAGCAATATTCCAGCTATATGATGGTGGTCTGTAAGTAATCAAGTCTGGACCAGACAATCCAGTGATCAATATCATGAGCACTCATCCACGCAATTTGGATCAATGATATGCATCAACCAAGTCAGCGAACCTGACAACCCGATCCCTTAGTCGCCTCTTACGACAAGTATAGTCGCCTTTTACAGCAAGCATGGGTTGCTGAAGACCTATTCTACCCCAGATCTTCACGGGTCTGTTATTTAGGGATCAGCATGCACAAAGCACATGGTGTTAAAAATATTATAATAAAAAAAATCTATCACTGCTGATTGTTTTACCAATGACCAAGAATTTTACTTTAATAGCCTAGCACCAAATATTACATAACTAGAATAATCCCCACAAGGAAACAAGTATGGTGTACTGGAGACCTATTCTGCCCTGGAATCTCCACTCAGAAACAAGTATGCAGTACTGGGGACCTATTCTGCCATGGAATCTCCACACAGAAACATGTATGCAGAACTGGGGACCTATTCTGCCATGGAATTCCCGCAGAGAAACACGTATGCGGTACTGGGGACCTATTCTGCCCTGGAATCTCCACACAGAAACAAGTATGCGGTACTGGGGACCTATTCTGCCCTGGAATCTCCACACAGAAACATGTATGCAGTACTGGGGACCTATTCTGCCCTGGAATCTCCACACAGAAACATGTATGCAGTACTGGGGACCTAATCTGCCCTGGTATTCCCACAGAGAACCAGAATTCCCAAGCAGGATCATCACATGATTGCTAACCAAGAAGAGCCTGGAGCAGCACCTACCCGACAGCGCCCACTGATGCACATGTTCCGCCCACCAGGGATGCAAGGTGTGCCATCAGTAAGCATGTCCTTCAGCATGACTGAGAAGAACTTATCTACAGGTTTACAATGCAGTTGGCAGGGAGTGTCTGAAACAATAGGTCAACTCTGTTGAAATTTAACTCCTAAAATAAATTCATTTTGTGATCAAGAAATGACAAAAAACATAGATAACTGTTACTGTAGACCCTTTCACCTAAAACTAGACTTTAGACAGATGATATTAAAAGTGATGTAGTGAAGCATGTGGTTTTGAATAGTATCCAAGGTATATCAGTATAGTGAAACCCATAAGCATGGGTATGGTGCTCACCAAGGATCTTTAATATAATGCATGGTTGCCTAAAATGACTTAGGCACACTGTTTCCATTTACTTTTTATCCCATCAATTATAAAATTGTTAAAAGTACCATTAGTTTTAATAACCATTCTACCAGCATGAAATATGAAACACAGAGTGTAATATAGTATTTCTCAGTCTGACCAGCTGAACTGCTTCCCACCTCATTACCTGGGACTAAATGATATTTTATGTCTGCTTCCCTCAATATCCCCCATACAATGTTTCTCACCAGTGTTGTGGCAGATCCAGGATGTTCTTGAGGGCGATATGTGGATGTGCACAATCACCAAGAGAACCAATACACACATGATAGGGGAAGTGACACGTAAGGTGTCTGTTAAAAGAGCAGATGCCACTGACCTGCCCACAATCTGGCTCGACCTGTGTTAGATATGAACACCTGTAACTGTATATCCAAACAAACAATGGTGTAACTGTCTACTGTACGTACGTGGTGTCAGCACTGGCTCCCACTCATGTAGACCGTCCTTGTATGGGATGCGGTTGAACTCTGAACACTGTACGTGACGGAAGCTGGGAGCATCATCCGGGCATGGCTTTGAGAGACAGACATTTACAATGTAATACACTGTATGGAGAAATAACACACATTTACACTGTAATAAACAAATTAACATTGTAATACAGTATAGTCGCACATTAACACTGTACTACAGTGTACAGTCACACACTTTCATTGTAATAGAGTAAACAGTCACACATTAACACTGTAATAATGTGTACAGTCACAATTCAACACTGTAATATAGTGTACAGTCACACATTAACACTGTAATATAGAGTACAGTCACACATTAACACTGTAATATAGTGTACAGTCACAATTCAACACTGTAATATAGTGTACAGTCACAATTCAACACTGTAATATAGTGTACAGTCACACATTAACACTGTAATAATGTGTACAGTCACACATTAACACTGTAATATAGTGTACAGTCACACATTAACACTGTAATAATGTGTACAGTCACACATTAACACTGTAATATAGTGTACAGTCACACTTTAACATTGTAATGCGTACATTCACACACTTACATTGTAATACAGTATACAGTCACACATTAACATAGTAATATAGTGTACAGTCACACATTAACACTGTAATAATGTGTACAGTCACACATCACTGTAATATTGTGTACAGTCACACATTAACATTGTAATACAGAGTACAGTCACACATTAACATTGTAATATTGTGTTCAGTCACACATTAACATTGTAATATTGTGTACAGTCACACATTAACATAATAATATAGTGTCCAGTCACACATTAACATTGTAATACAGAGTACAGTCACACATTAACATTGTAATATTGTGTACAGTCACACATTAACATAATAATATAGTGTCCAGTCACACATTAACATTGTAATACAGAGTACAGTCACACATTAACATTGTAATATAGTGTACAATCACACATTAACACTGTAATAATGTGTACAGTCACACATTAACATAGTAATAAAGTATACAGTCACACATTAATATTGTAAAACTGTATACAGTTACACATTAACACTGTAATACTGCGTACAGTCACAAATTTACATTGTAATACAGTGTACAGTCACACACTTACATTGTAACATTGAAATAGTAACACAAATTCACTGAAGCATACTTTGAAAATCTTATGTGATTAGAGATTATGAAGAACAATTTTCAAAAATAACCAATATATGGGATTAAACAAGTTAATGTATGTGTACTACTTACATCAGTCTTGCAAATACGATATCTTTTCCTCTCTCCAATACAGTATCTTCCACCATGGGATGGCCTTGAAGTTAGACAGAGATAAATGTATCTTAGTTCCAGAACGAATGAAGATTTGATCCCGAGTAATATGTTCTCTAAATTTACAGATGTAAAGATCTTTCCTAGTAAATGTGCCAACAGTGAGTTATAGAATGTAGAAATGAACCAACTTGTTGATTACTTCAGCATTTTGTACCCTTTATTGTGAAAAACAACAAAAAGGGCTTTTAAAAGGGTGTTGAGGAAAGACTTCTAAGGTGAATATGAGTCAGTCATAAGGCTTTCAATGAACTCAAAGCTGCTGGCGTTCTTAAGGCTTCATTACAGAAATCTAGATTATTTGATTTTGAAGAAGATTTTAAGAATTTTCTGTAATTAGTTAAATTTGAATGAGATTTTATTATAGATAAGAGGTTGAAATGATTAACCATAATATTACACTTGGTGTAACACCCATACACTTTATGACGTATCCCGGCCAGGATTTCAGCAAGGTATATACAAATCATATCATGACCGTAATATGTTAGCCAAATAAAGAAACTTTAAATCCCTTTTCATGAGTGTATGCCACTTTTAACAATATTCCACAATATCATTGCAGGGAACATCAGAAATGGACTTTACACATTTGGTGAATCAAACACGGGCCCCTGGTGTGACAAACAATACTTTGTATACAGTCCACATGATGACCTGACTGTGTATAAGCTAAAACCTACGGTGGGTTATCACAGTGTCGTTCAGAGTAGGAGATCCCCGCCCCACAGGACCGGGTGCAGTCCGTCCATCCTTCCCACTGACCCCACTCCCCGTTGATGGCCTGGGGACGCTCGCCAATCTCCACACATCGGCCACCATAACACCACTGAAAAACAAATGGAAGGATCGTCACATTTCATATCATTGCACACTCATTTCATATTACCAAGAAAGCCTTACGACTAAGAGTGCTGTTTAAGAGCCTGTTTTGTAGGATATGTTTCGTAACAGCCACAAATGCGGTTTGTTATTTTTTTTAAAGTATGTGTTGCATTGTATACATACTTCATTTGCATATAAATATTCCCTTGAACGTTTAAGTAAAATGGTGTACTGTTCTAAACTTACATCAACTAACCTCAAAATATTACCAAATGCACAGCTGGGGAAATCTAGACTTGAGTTGGATTCAATTTTAATCTATTTTCTCTTTGGTTTATATTTTGAGATAAACGTTTCACTATCCAAATTTCAACCCAATTTGACCCAGTGTTTGTATTCAAGTCAGGCGTCTACTCAAGGATGAAGGGTAGGTGTCTATTCCCAGTCGTCACCTTGTTAGTTCCACATATGGTGCCCTCAGCCGCTGCCTGGAGTTTGGTGGAGCACTTGTTGTCAACACGGCACCACAGGGTGTTGCACACATTCTGATAACAAGCATGTTACAACATACATTAAAATAATGAAAACAGAAAACTGAGTCACTTTCAGGTTTAACTAAACAAACAAAGGGTAATGATTAACATTATTATAAGAACTTAACACATTAAAAAAAACAGATTGTTATAGAGTGGGGGCATGAAAAAATGTTACATGTATTTCGGAGGGGGGGGGGAAGAGGAGATGGGTTGGTGCATCAGCATGGGCAGCTCTCCTACCTCGATGACCTCAATGCCTTCACACAGCGCAGCATCGCGCCCATACTGCAGCCGGCACTGATGGTCAGTGTCGTACATGATCCCTGCTGGCTGGGAGGGGAACTTGAAATCTGGGTGATGTCCAGGCTCGTCATCCAAGCAGTAACCCCACTGACGACTGCACAAACACAGAGTAGATAGTCACATACAAACCATTAAATGAGTTAGTTTATGTAGCATTCAGAAAAACTTCAGCTTTGTTTGTCTTGCTTGTTTGTTGTTTAATGACACACTTAGGAATATTCCAGCTTTAATTTTGTCTTTGTGTCACAAAGTTGCTTTGTGCCAAAATCAGCAATATTCAAGCTTTTATTTGTTTTCTTTGTTTATTGTATAATACTGCACTCAACAATAATCCAACAATAAAATGGCGACCTGTAAAAAAATCAAATCTGGAACAGACAATCCAGTGATTGATAGTATGAGCAACCACCCATGTGGTCAGGGTATGATGACAAGCATTCAACCACATCACCTTGCTAACTCCCTGGGAAGTATACATCTGGAAGAGTATCATATCTTTCAACAATGCATCAAGCCCATTTTTGGTGCCCCTGTCAGTGGCATAAAACCTATTCACTCACTAATGAAAAGCTATGGGATGAACAAACAGAACCACTTCAGAGGAGATGGGTGCTTGGGAGAACGGAACACAAACTACTTTCAGACATGTGAGTGTAAGAAGGGGATGGGTGTAAACTGCCGGTTTGTTCCTTTCCTTAAAATGGGAGTGGGCGTTTAACTATAATGAGGCTTCTGCTACTGCAGTAACAATAAATATACAGTGCAGTTGTGGTTGCAGTATGTCATATGTTCAGTAATTGTTACTGGTTACAGCACAACATTAAAATTATGCTATTTCCACGATAAGATAAGACGTTTGACATTATACCTCCTGCTCATCAGTCCGGACTAGTACAAGCAGCCACACAAACACACACACGTACATGCATGTCGCTATATAAGTGCAATAGTCTTGGACACGACGTTGAACCCCATTTCACCTCACCTCACCTCACCTTACTTCCTGCTCAAGTTATTTTTCCCATATGTAGTGGAATGTGTCTTATATGATTAATCAAAACAAATTTGGGAGAAAAGGGCTAGGAAAAGAAGATGATCAGTATTTGTGAGTAAAGTGTTATGGGAAGTGTAATATAGATGCTGGTGAAATGTATGTAGGCATTATGTCTTGAAGGGAAATGTATCTATCTGCAACCATTGGCCCAATAAGAAACAATACAACTTAATGGATAACAACTTTTTGCATTTAGTGACATTGCGATGCAGATTCTTACACCGTTATCAAGCTCGAGAGCTACCACCATGTGATGAGAGATACATAAACATGATATGTTGTGACAAGCAGTAGATAACATTACCAACAACAAGTATAGATAACAAGTAGCAGATGTACATGATGTACACCAAGGAATAAAAAGTTGAAACGCTGATTGGATCATAATTAAAAAAGATGATGAAGCTGATACTAATTAAAAAAGAGTCTATTGCTTGATTAGATCTTCACAGGCAGATGGGATGTAATACTCTTGATCTCTGTTGATCAAAGGTTTGTGGCATGCATTTTTATGGCTTCCAAGAGCTTTCTTGTTGTGAAGTCCTGATGTTTTTATTATGCAATGGCATTCATATTCCATGGTTCTGTTGTTATTTGTATTGGCATTTGATTTCAAGCTCATGTGCAAGAGAAATTCTGTGCTAGGTTAGTGATAATGAGATATGGAGACATAAACGTCATTTCTGAAAATAAGCTGTGGTATCAAATGGATATTTATCATACTATAGTCCCAAAAACAGAAACGCAAATACATTTTATGGTAACTTTTGATGGATTCATTCAGAGGATCAATGCAAAGCAGCTGAATGTTCACATAACACTCACGCTACTACAGTTGACATTAGTCACTGAAGGAGATATGCCAAGTCGAAAGTCAAAGGTGAAGGCCACGTGCAGTCTCTATCGTGGGTGCCCACCCTGGGAGTCAAGAACGGATTGACATCTCCTGCCCATGTGTTCAGGATTTTTTTTTACAAAATGCATCATCCTTTTGTCAAAAAGCTGTGTATGCTCTTGAGTGAGTGAGTTTAAATGTTGCTTTTAACAGTATTCCAGTTATGTCACAGCATGTGAGGTTAATGAGGGAGGAAAGCCTGAAGTGATGCAGGATTTTTGCCACTTTAGTGAAATCCACAAGCCCAGGAATGATATTGAAAAACCTAGAAACATGATCAGGGAGAATCTGGGATTTGAACCTATCAACATAGATTTCAGGCAATTTCTCCTAATGGAGCAGCTCTGCACAGTGAATTGCAACACCTCAGACAATTGGACAATACCACTGCCCCAACTATTTGCAATGCATGACTTACTCGAGGAACTGGGTGATGGACTGTCTGCTACAGTTGGACCAACTCATGGGGGTGGAGTCTGCTATGAGATGTGGCGCCATCACAAACTGTTTCCCCTTGGGTGCTTCACACTTGTTGTGTACCCCATCATGCTTCATACCAAAACTGAAGCATAATGAACACATGTTTAACTTTAAATTTAAAACATAAGAAACTGAGTGACAAGAATTAATATTCAATGAATGAATTTCTGAGTTAAAAATAGAACAGCAGAAAAATATTAAGATGAATTACTTTTATGTACAAATTCAAACTTTTGAAAGGGATATTGAGATATTCAAATAATCTTCTTATACAGATTATAAGTAAGCAGTTTGGTGTATCTTTGCAATATAGGAATACCAGTATCAAAATTTGAGTAGAATCTTTCAAACTTTGATTTCTGCATTTGGTGCACTTATATTAATTCAGCAACAATAGATAATAGGCCTCTCTTTCTGGAAACCCATCTGACCCTGCAGAATTTCTTTTTTTCGCCAGCTTCAATAAAAAAATTCACATACACCCCAAAATCCAGCAACACATGCAGAGGGATGTTTTGTAATCCGCCTGTCTGACTGTCCATCCATTTTTTTTAATGGTCTGGATACAAAAAAAATCACAACCTACCCACCTAACTTCTTATAACTGAATTGTGTTGCCAAAACAGTGACAAGTTTTGTGATGGCCTTAACATGTTAATCAAAGAAAAACTGTTAGTAGTTTACTTGTGCCCGAGCTCGTGTGCGATGGTGAAGGCGAGTGCCAGTCCGGTGTCCTCGTTGACGCTGCATGTGCGATGAGGTTGACACATGCCGGCGACCTGTGCCAGACCCAGCGTACTGCATGGCTCGTTCATTCGGGAACAGATGTTGTGTCTGAAATATCACATTGTCCTACCTGTAGACTTGCGTTAACTTGGAGTGGGGGGTGAGGTGGGGGGTGAGGTGGGGGGTTGGGTGGAGTGGTGATGTTCTTGAGTTTCTCTGCTACAGTATTGTAATGGAGGGATCTCCTAAACTTTCAGTTATAACATTATGACTTGGAAGCTTTGACTGTTTTGTTTGTTTGTTCGTTCTTTTAAAGCCACACTCAGCAATAATCCAGCAATATGTCAGCAGCCTGAAAATATTTTAGTTTTTACCAGAGAATCCAGTGATTGATATTGTGAGCAATGATCCATGCATTCGGGGTACGATGACACGCAATCAATCAAGTCACAGAAACTAACCACCCAATCCATTTGGTAAGGTGTGGAAGAAAACTGCTCCTTGCAAGCTTCTTGCAAACACAAAGCTGAAAAAATAAAACCAATTGCTTTTCAGGCAATGACTTTTTAAAACAGGAAAAAGGTTTACCTTTTGGTTTCAGAACTCAAGCTTTTGTGGTTTAGAAGACATGGCTATTCTACTTATAGCATAAGATACACAAATGATCACCTGGTGAGGAGAATAGCAACATCGTGATGGTTGGGATGGTCGTCATCACGGAAATTCATCTTCTTCTGCCACTGACAGAAACTACGGAGGGTCTTGTCGGCATGATGCATGATGGTCAAGTCCTCCTGCAGCAAACAAATCATCAACATCATCATACAGACAAGGACTGTCTGGTCATCATGTAGAGAAAGACTGTCTGGTCATCATGTAGACAAGGACTGTCTGGTCATCATGTAGAGAAAGACTGTCTGGTCATCATGTAGACAAGGACTGTCTGGTCATCATGTAGAGAAAGACTGTCTGGTCATCAATACTCATCATGTTGACAAGGACTGTCTGGTCATGATGTAGACAAGGACTGTCTTGTCATTTCTGTTCATAATACAGACAAGGACTGTCTGGTCATCATACAGACAAGGACTGTTCCGTCATTACATAGACAAGGACTGTCTCGTCATTTCTGGTCATCATACAGACAAGGACTGTCTGGTTATCATTTCATTGTCTTTAATCAACCGAGGGTATCTACAAACGATCATCACATCAGCGCAAGGCGATCAATCAGTTGCTGATTATTATGGATCACTGGGAAACCACTCCTGTCTAGTAAAGCCAATAGACTGAGTGCTGTAGTGCCACTTACCTGGGGTTCCTCCAGCAAGATGATCCTGACAATCACAATATTGATGGCGTTGCCGATGGTAGCATCGTGGAACATTGTTGCTACCTGCAAACAGGAGATAACTCTGTTTATCATACAATGAGTAGTATTATTGATGCGATAAGCTTCTCCTAATAATTAGTATCACAATCTAATAAATATGCAAATGATGTCACCTGGCAGGAACTACTTGTAAACGCCATACATTGATGCAGTTACTGTCTGTTTCTAGTAAGTGAAGATAGAGGTTTCCCAATGTGTGGGTATTTCTGTAGATACATATGGCCGTAAAAAAATTAAATAAATGGGGCCGTTCACTCAAATATCGTATTTATACATAATTTCTACCCTCAGAAGTATTTCCAGAATGTAACACTGTCATATGAGTGTCGTTGTGGGATCATAGTGTTCCCTGTTCATTGAAGCAAACCCAATACTTTGATAGCGATGAGTGAGGACTACATTTAGTCAAATTGGCAGTACAAGCAAGTTTCAAAAACGTCTTTCAAAACCCACTCTATTTACATACATCTAATGATGAAAATCAATGTAATAGTTGACGATCACCCTAAATACACAGACAATGTCTATGGTCACACATGGTGCTAATTATCACGTCTAGACGGAGATTGGAATATGCAGGAGATGGTGGAGCATACGATTCTTTAACACAGAGTTTGAGTTCTATGTGTTGATACAACTGAGTATACTAAGGAAAAATGACCAATCATTACGTGTATGTAGTCTGCGACTTTAGCCAATTGTCTGAAGTAATGCCTATCAAACAATTCAATTGTCCACTAAAATTCTGTCGGTCTTGTAAGCTCAACTGATAATTATCCACACGACAACGCTTAATTTTACTGAAAATGATTCTAAGAGCTACGTTCAGACTAGTAGTATCAAAACGTTTTGGCACAGACTGTGTATGATATAGTTTGGACCATAGATTAATTTCAAGATGGTGAAATCACAATGAAGAATATCATGTGTCCAATTGTCAGTAGCATCATGCCAAGAGAAAAAGAAAGGGAAACAACTCTTACAATCTTGCTTAAAACTTTCCTATGATTTTACATGGGGCATACAGTTAATGTTTAAATGGCTGAAAAAATCTTCCATTTCGTTTACATTTCATATTGTCAGATATTTGATCATTCATTTTCTATAAACCATTTGGGGAGGTGGAGTAGTTAAAGCATTCCCTCATGACGCGGAAAACCTGGGTTCGATTTCCCACGTGGGCACAATGTGTGAAGTCCATTTTTGGTGTCCCCCGACATGATGTTGCTGGAATATTGCTGAGAACGGTGTAAAAACATACTCACTCACTCATTCACTAAAATGCATTCTATAAGCTTATAAAAATATCAATCCACTGAGGAAAAAGACCTGCTACAAAACATATTAACTGATTACTGGTGCCAATTTCACCATCAACAGCAGCTATACATAAAACCATCTATACAGCTCCTTCGTCATCCAACTGAGTGCACAGAATGCCAATGACAGATGCAGACAGACACCCACAGTATGTCTAAGGGAAGCACTTAACAGACATGTCACATACTATAGTGGGCATCAACCAGACATTGTAACCATGCGTGTACAAAAAACAGATTACCGTCCCCAAATGTATGTCATTTTGTCATGACCACCCACTGCGTTCATTTCCACCATCCCAGGAATGAATAATTGCCAATTTAGTTTAATCAGGAAAATAAAACAAATCTTAATAACATTTTAACCACAAGTGCCCATTTACTCATGGCCCTCCCAAACAATTCTCATTGACCTTCTCAGGTCATTTTTCAGTAACCCACCCAATTCTCTCCAACTCCCTACTCCATCCTATAATAGATGACAGGCCCCTAATATAAAAGATGGCAAGCAACCAATCACAAACATCAGTGGTATGCAAGATTGCTACAGCATGTTTGGCAGTTTTAGAACACTCGGATACACTAAATCTCAAAATATGTAATGATGACAAGTATTTGGGTGTGACTACTTGTATGCATTCAAACAGTAATTTTCACCTCTATTTTCCAACCGAGCTGTTCTCCATATTGGCAGTCCTGGCCTAGTGCCATACCCTACAATGTGATTAGGCTGTTAGATCCCTCTATGTTTTCCCTGTAAACTAATCTGTTTACGGCTGCAGCAAACCCTGATCGACAGTGGCTGTGGACTTATATAAGCTCTTCTGTCAAAACGTTGTGATCATGCTTCATGCGCGCTATGCTGCATTATCACAGACATGTTTGATACTTTTTGTTTTTGGAATCAGATATGAATAATGAGGCAGCCATCATCATAAATATGTCACAAATTAAGAGATATTGTCTGATGTTTTGATTGATTTGCTGCACATTCATATGGGGAGTACAGGGAATTTATCACTTCAACAAAACGTAGCTGTCAATTTTCTTCACTATTGTAGGGATAATTTCCCCTGTTCTTAAAATAATACCGGTTTTGAATGAGTGAGTGGCTGGCTTGGGCTTATAAACCTTTTGTGACATAACACAACTGTGTCAGTAGATTCTTTGACATGTTGATAAACTGCAAATGAATTCATTAACCTGAAAAAATGTACCAGCTTCAATTGAATTGTAAGATCAAGGTTTTACAGTTGAATTTTATTGACTGGCCTTTTAATATGAATCTAATGTTGATTTTTGATTGGGGAAAAGCCACAATTTTCACATGAAAATTCCATGACATGAATCTAATATGCACCCTCTCAGTTTTGTAAAAGATGTTAAAAGATGATACTTGTTGTTACCCTGTCAGGCGCTCAGCATTAGGCCACATTTTTTGTTTTAATTTTACAGGCCCACTGCTCCTACTGAAAAGCATTCAGTGTGAGAAATAAACTAAACATTAGAATATTCATTTTTATCATGTCTCCCACTAGTATTATAGACCCTTTTATACACGATAAAATGTTATAATTTCATATAAATTCCATGTCTACTATCCGTGATTCAAGAGACCAGCTGCAGTTTTAACTCCACAGCAGAATGACTTTCATATAAATAAATAAATAAATAATTGGACATTTATTTTAATTTTAATTTTAATCGATCTTGTGTGGAAAAGCTGGAATAAATCCATGAAACATAAAATTTTAAAAATCTGTCCTCAAGGGGCTAAAACAATGACTGGTCTTTTAGAGTCAAGACACTGCATCTGAATGGGGTATTCATGTGAAACAACAGCATTGTATCTCAGTGGGCTGGCACTATAAATTGACATTAGTCCGGACAAGTAACTAGCACGCACACGCACACGCACACGCACACGCACACACACACGCACATGCACACGCGGACGCACACCCACGCACCCGCACACACACACACACATTGCTATATAAGTGCAATAATCTTGAACATGACGTTAAACCCCTTTGCGCCTCACCCCTTATTTTTTTCTTTTCAATTTGGACGGATGTACAGGGGCATGTTTGCCGAAAAATCAAACCATATGTCAACTCCACATGAGGTGTGTTTTTCAGGAATTGTAGTCCTGGTATTACCATACAATCCTATCCATGCAGAACTTTATTGCAAGCAGGAATTTCAGCTGTGAGCAGACAACAGATGATGCGGAGCTGATAATGTTCTCTGCATGCAATAGATGATGTCGGCAATAGACAAATAGGCTTCTTTGCCATTGATAATTAGAACGATTGAGGCAAAAACATGGAAAGGAAACCAAGCATAAAATTTATGTAAATGAAATTTCGAAAATACATGCAAAACTGTTGTAGTAATGCCAATACTGATTCCACAATATTGTGAATTGTATTTGACGCAGTCACAAATATTCAATCCATGTCATGGCAGCTTGTGACAAGTTCCTATTTTCTTAATTTCAGAGGTATTTTAACATTGTATCTTAACATTGTATTTTAACATTGTATTTTAACATTGTATTAACATGGTATTCAATGAAATAATGTTGAACTAAACATTAAAGCCTCTACCTCTCGAGTGGTCCTGTTATCAGTGATATACAAGTCACTTCACCAAGCCGTATAACTATTTAAACATCAATTGGCAATTTTTTAATTCCCTTTTGGAAATTTTTACTGACATTTGCTGCAGATCGACTCAGGGCTATCAGCGCCTCAGCAGGCCTAGATAAATTCCTGACAACTCAATTCAAATGGGAGTCTAAAAACAACTTGGCGACTGAGTACCTATTCTGACCAAGAATCCCATTAGAGGTATTAAGCTAGGCATTCACTGAATAAGATGCAAACATGCAAGGCAACACATTAATAGCTTGTGTGTGTCATCGTTACATTATGTTCCTCCACTGTGGTCTGTATGGTGCTGCCTCATGTTTCATGATTGTTCTAGTCGATCACATATAATAAAATAAATAACAAAAAAGTATATCTTCCCATCTCAAAGTGATGAAACCATCTCAATACACATACGAGACAAGACAAGTTCTTCTGGGAAATTAATGTTGTTTATACACTATATTTTCTGTATGTGGACCCTTTTCAGTACCTACTGCTTTAGACCCATGAAGATGTGGGATAGAATTGGTCTTCAGCAAACCCATGCTTGCCCTAAAAAGCGACTACATGCTTGTCGTAAGAGGCCAACATGTCATCATATCCTAATTGCGTGAATCAATGTTTATGATGTTACTCACTGGATTGTCCGATCCAGACTCAATTATTTACAGACCACCATCAGCTGGGATATTGCTGAGTGTGACATTAAACAACAAACAAACAAACAAACTTACTACTTTACCTAACTTTAACATATTTATTCTAACAATTTATAAGAAATGTAACTGTACATGCATAGGAAATATTCAAACACGTATAAATACTTGAGTACTGTAAGTCATCCTGGCTCTGTTTCTACACAGTGATAGATCCAGGTACAGAACAGGACATAGTAAGAGAACACATCTCAAAATGTCAACAGCATATATTTACATAACACATCTTCAAAATATCACACAAACCAAGACTCCTCACATTTTTAGGATATAAAAAAATCTGAGACTAAATTCCTGGCACTGGGTGATACGTTGTTAAAGAGATGGCATCTGTCTGTGGGTAAACCCTGGCATGAAAGAATGGCACGGTTCTCATTTCATCACAGACGTTGCATATTTCTGCACATATACTGCACTGACATCTGACATACAAATGCTACTGGCGTCATGTCTTATTGCAGCAACATTTGAAGGTCAATCCATATTTCCTGTCCACTGATCGAAGCCAAGTGTATGGATCTATATTCAACATTGAGTACACTGTGAGAGATGGGGGACTGAACATACTTGTGTGGAGTTAGTGAGTTTAATTTACTACCACTCTAAACTGTATTCCAGTGGCATGTCAGCTTGACGTTGGAGGACAGCCAGAAGTGATGCAGGTCACTCGAAACATAATCAGCAGATTCAAACTGATGATCGTAAGTTTTTCAGGCATGCAACTCTGCACAGCAAACGGTGTTGCCTTAGACTACATCCCGAATATAGGTGTAGAAATATGACTCAGGGATTCACACAGGTCTATTTGATTCCAAGGCAACAGGACTCTCAGCAATATTTTGGGTAGCCAAAGGCATGAACATGGAGGTCCCAGGCTGGTGACATGTGGCAAACATTTTTACAGCTGGGGTATCATTGCCCATGCTCAGGAACCTACAGCCAATCATCATGATTATAGGTGGGGATCATGATGTTAGATTGAAGATCAACCCCTGACACTAAACTATGAGCATATTTCTTACCGGACTAGAAATGTCAGTTATATGTAACATGTAAGCTGCAAGTTTGATTGGTTTTAATACTTCAAACAGTCCAACATTTTTTGTCAGATTGTTTGTTTATAGGATGCAATGTTTGGTGTTCATTAAACACTAATGACTGCTACTGAGTACATACAAATGTTAATGTACTGCAATCACTGTTTAGTTATAATGTCCTACATCTAACCATGCAATAATTCCATTTATAAAAAATCATGGGAACTAGGACACTTTTCGTCACAGTCTTTGCAACAATCATCTGAGCAATGAATCTGCTGTAATCATCTGGTTTGGCAATACCCTCCGACACTCCAATCTTACTTAACAGTTCCTAGTGTATTTGGCAACCCAAAAATCAAATGTCTGCATTCAATTCTTGTAAATTTTGCAACCAATTTTTTATCATTCTGAACAAAATTCTGCAACCTTTTCATCTTAATTTTCGTGAATTTCCAACTTTTGCACCTGTTGGGAAGTTTTTCTGATAAACATATCCACTGCCAGAATAGTTTATTGAAGTGATTCTGGCGATCACTAGTGTAAACATACAGGCATGCATTTTCAATAAGCAAGAATACAAAAGACACCCTCACTTCAAAATGAAATCAGGATATTGATTTTATTTAACCAGTCCTCAAAATGTAAAATGTTGAAAAAATTGTCTACAAATCGTTTTCTTTTTCATATAAAACATTTTCTTTTTTATATAAAACAAACATGATTTGGAAAGACCTAATTAATACAATAACCCTCTGCCATCATCAAAATCATTTCATATCTTCAAACTAACTTTGTTGCCATCTCACTGACTATTTTTTCTTGTTGAAGTTGCTTCTATCACTGTGATTCAGTGTGTGACAGACTGAGTCTACACCATCCTCACTGCATGTGTCCTGTAGATCACTGTCATCCAGTGTGTGACAGACTGAGTCTACACCATCCTCACTGTATGTGTCCTGTCGATCACTGTCATCCAGTGTGTGACAGACTGAGTCTACACCATCCTCACTGCATGTGTCCTGTCGATCACTGTCATCCAGTGTGTGACAGACTGAGTCTACACCATCCTCACTGCATGTGTCCTGTCGATCACTGTCATCCAGTGTGTGACAGACTGAGTCTACACCATCCTCACTGCATGTGTCCTGTCGATCACTGTCATCCAGTGTGTGACAGACTGAGTCTATGCCATCCTCACTGCATGTGTCCTGTCGATCACTGTCATCCAGTGTGTGACAGACTGAGTCTACACCATCCTCACTGCATGTGTCCTGTCGATCACTGTCATCCAGTGTGTGACAGACTGAGTCTATGCCATCCTCACTGCATGTGTCCTGTAGATCACTGTCATCCAGTGTGTGACAGACTGAGTCTACACCATCCTCACTGCATGTGTCCTGTCGATCATTGTCATCCAGTGTGTGACAGACTGAGTCTATGCCATCCTCACTGCATGTGTCCTGCGATCACTGTCATCCAGTGTGTGACAGACTGAGTCTATGCCATCCTCACTGCATGTGTCCTGTCGATCACTGTCATCCAGTGTGTGACAGACTGAGTCTACACCATCCTCACTGCATGTGTCCTGTCGATCATTGTCATCCAGTGTGTGACAGACTGAGTCTATGCCATCCTCACTGCATGTGTCCTGTCGATCACTGTCATCCAGTGTGTGACAGACTGAGTCTATGCCATCCTCACTGCATGTGTCCTGTCGATCATTGTCATCCAGTGTGTGACAGACTGAGTCTACACCATCCTCACTGCATGTGTCCTGTCGATCACTGTCATCCAGTGTGTGACAGACTGAGTCTATGCCATCCTCACTGCATGTGTCCTGTCGATCATTGTCATCCAGTGTGTGACAGACTGAGTCTACACCATCCTCACTGCATGTGTCCTGTCGATCACTGTCATCCAGTGTGTGACAGACTGAGTCTACACCATCCTCACTGCATGTGTCCTGTCGATCATTGTCATCCAGTGTGTGACAGACTGAGTCTATGCCATCCTCACTGCATGTGTCCTGCGATCACTGTCATCCAGTGTGTGACAGACTGAGTCTACACCATCCTCACTGCATGTGTCCTGTCGATCATTGTCATCCAGTGTGTGACAGACTGAGTCTATGCCATCCTCACTGCATGTGTCCTGTCGATCACTGTCATCCAGTGTGTGACAGACTGAGTCTATGCCATCCTCACTGCATGTGTCCTGTCGATCATTGTCATCCAGTGTGTGACAGACTGAGTCTACACCATCCTCACTGCATGTGTCCTGTCGATCACTGTCATCCAGTGTGTGACAGACTGAGTCTACACCATCCTCACTGCATGTGTCCTGTCGATCATTGTCATCCAGTGTGTGACAGACTGAGTCTATGCCATCCTCACTGCATGTGTCCTGCGATCACTGTCATCCAGTGTGTGACAGACTGAGTCTATGCCATCCTCACTGCATGTGTCCTGTCGATCATTGTCATCCAGTGTGTGACAGACTGAGTCTACACCATCCTCACTGCATGTGTCCTGTCGATCACTGTCATCCAGTGTGTGACAGACTGAGTCTACACCATCCTCATTGCATGTGTCCTGTCAATCACTGTCATCCAGTGTGTGACAGACTGAGTCTATGCCATCCTCACTGCATGTCTCCTGCGATCACTGTCATCCAGTGTGTGACAGACTGAGTCTATGCCATCCTCACTGCATGTGTCCTGTCGATCACTGTCATCCAGTGTGTGACAGACTGAGTCTACACCATCCTCACTGCATGTGTCCTGTCGATCACTGTCATCCAGTGTGTGACAGACTGAGTCTACACCATCCTCACTGCATGTGTCCTGTCGATCACTGTCATCCAGTGTGTGACAGACTGAGTCTATGCCATCCTCACTGCATGTGTCCTGTCGATCACTGTCATCCAGTGTGTGACAGACTGAGTCTATGCCATCCTCACTGCATGTGTCCTGTCGATCATTGTCATCCAGTGTGTGACAGACTGAGTCTACACCATCCTCACTGCATGTGTCCTGTCGATCACTGTCATCCAGTGTGTGACAGACTGAGTCTATGCCATCCTCACTGCATGTGTCCTGTAGATCACTGTCATCCAGTGTGTGACAGACTGAGTCTATGCCATCCTCACTGCATGTGTCCTGTCGATCATTGTCATCCAGTGTGTGACAGACTGAGTCTACACCATCCTCACTGCATGTGTCCTGTCGATCACTGTCATCCAGTGTGTGACAGACTGAGTCTACACCATCCTCACTGCATGTGTCCTGTAGATCATTGTGATCCAGTGTGTGACAGACTGAGTCTACACCATCCTCACTGCATGTATACTATAGATCACTGTCATTCAGTGCTGTGATAGACTGAGATAGCCCATTACATTACCAGGCAATTTCCAAAGTCCATTAGCTACCTGATTACACCGTATGCGCCATCTCCACAACTACAACGCATATGCAATAATTTATTTATACACAATTAGTGTTCCAGTAAGTTAATTGCTTGTGAAAGCTGATAAAGATAACAACAAATGAAATATGTGAATGGGCCACCCTCAAGTACATGCCAGTTCAACAGGTTTAATTTTGTCAAGAACATAACAACTTCAAGCAAAGGATTCATAATTTATCCTTGTTATGTCATCGAGCTTAACTGTGAGTACAAAAAGAAGATCCACTACACATCCACTACTGTGATACTGCAATGTGACCCATGATCCGGGGTAGGATAGGTCTTAAGCAAACCATACTTGTCATAAGAGGCGACTATTCTTGTCGTAAGAGATGGCTAATGGCTCAGGTTGTCCGGCTCGCTCACTTGGTTGAAGATGTCATCACATCCAAAAAGCATGGAACTATGCTCATGATATCAATCACTGGACACACATCCATCATACAGCTAGAATAATGCTGAAAGTGGCATTAAACAACAAACAACCAAACTGCAATGCACAGCAGGAGATATAAGATTAGTTCATCCACAAACAAGTTCTACTTTCTAAACCTGTTGGAATAGATGATATGATTGTGGCATCTTGTAACTTATCACCATACACACATCCAGAGGGCGTTGGGGGTGCAGGGTTCACACACCTCTTGTTTGGAAAGCACACTATATATTCTGGAAATTTATAGGTGAATGAGTATAATAAAAGTAAACACATAACACAATGACAAGCTCATTTGCTTACATCAACAAAATCCCGCTACAATGTAGACACAATGTATAGATAACAACTCCTTTAATAACTGTTGTGAAGAAGTTGTTATCCATAAATTGTGTCTACTTTGTCATCTGTCAACTTCTAACTTATGCCTATCAAACAATTTAAAATAACACGATTACTGAAATTTCAAAATCACAAAACACCCCCCTCCTTTATCAGGAATACGTATCCCCAGCTTATCACTATGTATCTCTAGTCAAGTCACATTTGCCAAATACTTGTTTCAGGAGTGATGATCTCTACAGATATGGGTCAATAGGTCGATAAAACATTTTTATAAGCCTTGATTAGTTTCTTTGGCCACTAGCTACACATGTGATACAAATTTCAGGGTCCCATGCGAAATGATGGGTCGCCCTGTTTATCTGAAACACACATTTTTGTGTTTTGCTCAATTAATATTTACAAATCTGTGTTGAGAAGCCAGGTTACGCAGTGTGTGAGATAATGTTATTGTTGGCCCTTGAATATGTGTATTATTTATGTAGGTGGCTTGTGGCTCACACAGAAACCAAACATGCCCCCTGACTGAGCCGCTTGTGTATCTAATGGCTTTAACATCAGGTACACAAACCTGTAGCAGGAACAAACAGCTGTCAATCAACTGGTGTCAGACAACTTAATTGTGACATTTAAAACCAAACTTTCCTCCTAGCGCCAGCAGCTGTTGCTCCATATTACTCGCTTGTTTAACACTGTTTAAAGAACAGTTTCACGTTTAAACACATGTTGAATTTTCATATTTACAATGACATTATTGACACACTTCATTCATCACAGGAATGTGTCTATGGTCAGGATATATGGCTGTCTGACTTTCAGCCATGCTGCAGGAAACAACATTGTCAGACTTCAAATATTCATGCCAGGAATATCTGTACTAAGCCGATATGACAAATTGATGTAGATATGTGCTGTGTGATAAATGAGTAATGTAGGATAAAAAGAAATAGTTACTGATGACCATAAAACGAGTTCATCATTTCTGAAAGATCCTTACTCCACGTTTGTTAAATCAGGTAGAACATATTTTCCATCTAACAGTTTGCGATTGCAGTGGTCATGACATCTACAATTACACTCTCAAAGATCATGACATTCACATTTCTACACTCAGATATCATGACATCAACATTTGCAACCTAAGAGGTTGTGACCTTCAGGGGGTCATGACATCCACACTGGCACCTTTAGAGATCATGACATCCACTATGGCACTTTCAGGGGTCATGACATCCACACTGGCACCTTCAGGGGTCATGACATCCACAATGGCACCTTCAGGGGGTCAAGACATCCACACTGGCACCTTCAAAGATCATGACATCCACTATGGCACTGTCAGGGGTCATGACATCCACATTTGCAGCCTTAGAGGTTATGACATCCACATTTGCACCTTAGAGGTCATGACATCCACATTTGAACACTTAGGTAACATTCATGTTTGCCCTCTCTCTGGACTATTATCCCCAAATTACTACACTAACAACAGTGACATTGTGCATAGTCTACTCACAATCCGTATAGTTACAGCCATAGGAACTAGCTCCAACAAGAATTCAGTGGGTTCACACATATGACAATGATGTTTTCTTGATTTATGAGGGTGGTAGGGTAGCCAAATGGTTTCAGCGTTCTCTCGACACGCCGAAGACCCGGCTTTGATTCCCAACATAGGTACAATGTGTGAAGCCCATTTCAGGTGTCACCCACTGTGATATTGCTGGAATATTGCTAAAAGCAGCATAAAACAATACTCACTCACTCTGGCTTTATGAGCCTCTTATAACTTAAAACTCATTGCTGGACTACCACTGACCACAAGGAGCACTTGATGGCAGGGCCTTCACAGCACGGTACCTTCTGGCAATAAGGGGCTGCGGGGAAGCCTTGTGCTTTAAACATTTGCTCTTCACATCAAAGATCCAGGTTAGATTCCCCACAGAGGCACAATGTGTGAAGCCCATTTCTGGTGTGCCCCATCATGATATTGCTGGAATAGTGCTTAAGACAATGTAAAACCATACTCACTCACTAACTCACTCACTCACTCACTCACTCACTCCAGTTCTTATAATATAGAATCAGTTAACCTGGACAAGCCCTTGGTGATGCAAAGATACAGCTACAAAGATCCGGAACTGCATTAAAGAGCTATACCCATGTCATATTCCTGAACATGTTACTTACCATATTTATGACAGTGAGGACATAGTTGTTAATGTCCTCATCCTCGTAGTGCTGCACCATCTGGGGGTCCACCACCACCATGGTCTCCACATGCTTCTCCACAGATATTGACCTTTTCTGTCGGCGCTTCTTCTTCTTCTCGACATGCTGGTTGTGTTTCTCCCATCTCTCTCTCTGTTTGAACGCCCGGTCCAAGTTTTCTGTAACATTGAAGGAATACATCAAATGTTACTTTATTGATTAGGCAGCTAAGCTGAGAATCACTTTCAATTCGAGAGAATTGTACACTTTTTAAAACCTATTCTTGATGTCTGACCATGCCAAACCATGTGTGCAGCCACCATGCTGAAGAATCAGGTTCAATTCCTTACATTGCACCCTGTTTGAAACCAATATAAATGGATGTCTCACTCAACCATAATGCCTCACAGAAATACATGTGCTGCTAAACGTGGTGTAAATCAACTCACTGTACTAACATTTCTGAGACACTGTGACCATGAGGTCCTAACTGCCACACAAAAAGATCATAACTCTTCAAATAGCTTCAAGTTGCACTTACTCTCATTTAACTTCCTCTAATCATCAATTGTCTTACATTACATAAAGAGTAAGAGTGAATTGGGTTGTATCAATATTCCATTAATATCACCAAGGGGTACACCAGCAAAGAGCTTCACAAACAGTCTAGCATTTGGCCAAGTGTCCACGGCACTGCAATTTACTGTGCAGAGCTGCATCTCTATCCATTAAAAGTTGGTTGGAATTCAAGATAATTAACCTTGATCTGTCATCACCATTCCCTTGTTTATTGGAAACTTATTCGGCTGGGTTTCCTCCACCACTAAGCCCACAAGCAATGATATAACTGAAATGCTGTTGAAAGCAGACTTGAAATCAACTCCCTGAGATGACATCTTGATGAAAGCCATGGGAAATGTGAAGCAATAAACAAATATACTCTGCTAAACACAAATCCCTTTGTATTTTTCCTGGTAAACCATAACAGTATCATGTAACACCTTGTTAGCCATGTACCTTGGTGGCTGTAGACAAGGACTCCTCCTTTAACAACCAGACGCAGTGAGTGAGTGAGTGAGTGAGTGAGTGAGTGAGTGAGTGAGTGAGTGAGTGAGTGGGTGGGTGGGTGAGTGGGTGGGTGAGTGGGTGGGTGGGTGGGTGGGTGGATGGATGGGTGGGTGAGTGTTGTATCAGCAAGTAATTATAATTATACTAAGTTTGTCTGACATTCATAATCAACAAAAACAAGCAGAGATTTAACTAACCAACATCCTGATGTCTTGATGACATTTCCCTAATTGAGGAAGTAGGTTTTGGCTGTAGTGAGTTTATTTTGGTTGTCAGATAGTATTAACAGCAGTCTGGCAGTGCTGGTAGTATGCTGAAATAACATGAATGAAGAATCTGCGAGGACTTATGTTGCAGACTCTTGCATTCCAGTAGCAGTTTGAAAGTTACATCATACCAGGTAACTGGGCCAGGGAAGTTAAAATAAACTGCTGGGCAGAAGAAAATATACATCCATGTTTGATTATGGCTAAGAGTGAAACAACCAAGAAATGGTTATTTGATGGTGATGTATTTGATACGGGTATCATAATTGTGCTTTGGAGCTTAAGTGTGCAGTGTTTGCATCTGTTTTCAGCCTAGTAACATTTTCATAACCTTTGTAATTTTGGGGTTTAAATCCAATTTTCCAGTGTATACTTAAGTGTCAAGTCCACTGCACTGATAACATTTTTGAAAAGATATTTTCAGGATATTGTATGCTAAATATACTTAAACTCTCTTCCGAAAAATGTACTTAAAATGAATGTCAAGGTCAAGATGAATTTATCACAAGAAAGTTCCACAAGAAACTGCTATAAAATTCCCCACCTCACTTCATGTTATTTCCCACTTTGATTCGAGTATGGCTTTCTGCACACAAAGACTAAGATTCAAAACCCTGGTTTGAATAATTATTGTTAATTTATCTCAGAAATAAATTACACTCCCACTGGAATGGTGATGGACAATTACAGAACATAAAGTTTATCCTTTTCTAAATCAGTTTATGACAGTAGAAATAAAGGTGAAATTAAAAAAACACTATTTGTCTTAGCCCATTTTTTGTCTCACGCCTGTGAGTGAGAACCCCATTTCAGATAGCTAATATCAAACGTGTGAGATCAAATTCCAGGTCCATGATTGGCTACTCCATGACAGCCACTGACTACTGTCCTTATTGTTATTCATTGATAAGTTTTTTGTGCTTCAGTCGAATTCACCTTAAGTATATCCTACTTGGCAAGTGTCAGTGTTTAAAACTTTTATTGACTTGTATTGCTATATTGGATATAAAAGACACTTGGATGAGATTCTCTATGTGTTAAAAAGAACATCCCTTCTCTATGTGTTATAAACTATATCCCTTCTCTATGTGTTATAAACTATATCCCCTCTCTACGTGTTATAAACTATATCCCTTCTCTATGTGTTATAAACTATATTCCTTCTCTATGTGTTATAAACTACATCCCTTCTCTATGTGTAATAAACTATATTCCTTCTCTACGTGTTATAAACTATATCCCTTCTCTATGTGTTATAAACTACATCCCTTCTCTATGTGTTATAAACTATATCCCTTCTCTATGTGTTAAAAACTACATCCCTTCTCTATGTGTTATAAACTATATCCCTTCTCTATGTGTTATAAACTACATCCCTTCTCTACATGTTATAAACTATATCCCTTCTCTATGTGTTATAAACTATATCCCTTCTCTATGTGCTATAAACTATATCCCTTCTCTATGTGTTATAATCTACATCCCTTCTATATGTGTTATAAACTTCATCCCTTCTCTATGTGTTATAAACTATATCCCTTCTCTATGTTTTGTAAACTACATCCCTTCTCTGTTATACTCTCTCTCTCTCTCTCTCTCTCTCTCTCTCTCTCTCTCATATATATATATCAACAGAAACATTACGGTAGTACAGGGTGGAATTGATATTTCAAGTCTACATATCAACAGAAACAGTCCTTATGCCTCAGTCACAGAAACTGAGATGGAGTCTGATCTACCCTAGACCACCTGTACACCACACCTGTACCACACACCTGTACCACACACCTGTACCACACACCTGTACCACACACCTGTGTTGGGTCAGTAGGGTGATATCTGGGTCGCATTAGAGAGACATGGGATATTACAGGATTAAACGAGCAGCTCACATTTGGCTGTTGCAGAAACTATTTGGCTGCAGTTCTACATAATTAACTTCCTTGAGAGAGATTATACACACTTCCTTGTAGCTCATATGTTACTGGCTAAGTATCTGTAGATGTTTAGTCAAACATTCAGTTTCATTGATTTCTTTCCCAACATCATGTTTCATTTAGCAACATATGCACTTATGACATCATAGTTTTGTTTATAGGCAGAACTTCACAAAAACAGCTCACTGCATGTACTGTCAAGCAGAGTGAGTGAGTTGACTTAACACCGCTTTGAACAGTATTCCAGTTTCATCATGGCTTGTCAGCTTGATGTGGGCCCGGGGGAAAGCCAAAAATGATGTAGGTCTTAGATGTTTACCATTTTGGTGAAACCCATGAGCACAGGTATGACAAACCTAGAAACATAATTACAGTGAACCGGGATTCACACCCATGATCATAGGTTTCTGGCGTGCCCAAGGGTCGCAACTCTGCACAGCGAATTGCAGTGCCTTAGGCAACTGGGCCAACAGTACTATCAAGTAGAACTCAGACAGGACAAACTACAAACATGATCAACCACCTTTAATAGAATTTTGTTTGCACTTGTTTTTAAAACATAAAATCGGCAATATTTATAATTACTGTTTGATTTCATAACATTTTAACACATTATACATGGGGATGTGATTATCATAAAAAAAATATATTGTTCTATATAGCATGCAAGTATGCCTCTCACCTCATTACTTACAGTTCATGTAAATTAAGCAAAGAAATTCTGTATGATGATGAGTTGATTTTCATGCAGCAAATTCATTACTAAACAACAGATGACAGGAGATGACAGCATGGGCTGCTGAAGACCAATTCTAACCAAGATCATGACTGGAGGAGACCGCACTGACTGCAGAAGACCAATTCTAACCCCGATCATCACAGGAGGAGACAGTATAGGGGCTGCTAAAGACCAATTCTAACCCAGATCATCACGGGAGGAGACAGTATGTGGGCTGCTAAAGACCAATTCTAACCCAGATCATCACGGGAGGAGACAGTATGTGGGCTGCTAAAGACCAATTCTAACCCAGATCATCACGGGAGGAGACCGCACTGACTGCAGAAGACCAATTCTAACCCTGATCATCACGGGAGGAGACAGTATGTGGGCTGCTAAAGACCAATTCTAACCCAGATCATCACGGGAGGAGACCGCACTGACTGCAGAAGACCAATTCTAACCCCGATCATCACGGGAGGAGACAGTATATGGGCTGCTAAAGACCAATTCTAACCCAGATCATCACGGGAGGAGACCGCACTGACTGCAGAAGACCAATTCTAAACCCGATCATCACGGGAGGAGACAGTATATGGGCTGCTAAAGACCAATTCTAACCCAGATCATCACGGGAGGGGACAGCATAGCCTGTAGAAGACCAATTCTAACCTCGATCATCACAGGAGGAGACAGTATATGGGCTGCTAAAGACCAATTCTAACTCAGATCATCACGGGAGGGGACAGCATAGCCTGCAAAAGACCAATTCTAACCCCGATCATCACAGGAGGAGACAGTATATGGGCTGCTAAGGACCAATTCTAACTCAGATCATCACGGGAGGGGACAGCATAGACTGCAGAAGACCAATTCTAACCCCGATCATCACAGGAGGAGACAGTATATGGGCTGCTCAAGACCAATTCTAACTCAGATCATCACGGGAGGAGACAGCATGGATTGCTGAAGACCAATTCTATCCCAGATCATCACAGGAGGAGACCGTATGGGCTGCTGAAGACCAATTCTAACCTGGATCATCACAGGAGGAGACCGTACGGATTGCTAAAGACCAATTCTATCCCAGATCATCATGGGGCCAGAAGTAGGTTGAGGTTAACAGTCTTCAAGTCAGCAAGACCAGCTTCCATCAGAATCCAACAAGCTTACCAGAGGACACCATAATAGACATGTGTCAATGTGTAATTCTCACAGACCATTTAGCACAACAGCCACCTATGATATTATATCCTAATCCTTTAGTTGGCTATTGCTGCCTTCAATTTCCCATGTGAGATATATAAGTGACATTATTACATCTGTTGACACGAACCATCAAGTGCACAGTATCTGTATAATTGCCAGTATCACATCCACATTACCCCCACCTAACCCTAACCTTAAATGTTGTCAGGTCAACCATATGGGAACATGTGCCATTAATCATGTTTATTTGTAATGCAATTCACATGCGAAATGTTTTTAATATGTTTTCATATCATTGATATGTTATTTTCAATATATATGATTTCATTTACCATTTCTGTTACCAGTTTTGAAATGGGTTGTTTATGCAATACTGGTTGTTTATGCAATACAACTAATTTTCACAAACAAATAATGTTTATCTTGATATAGACACACGCATATAGCCTGCATGGACATATATCTCTACATGGACACACATACATATAGCCTGCATGGACATATATCTCTACATGGACACACATATATATAGCCTGCATGGACATATATCTCTACATGGACACACATACATATATCCTGCATGGACATATATCTCTATATGGACACACATACATATAGCCTGCATGGACATATATCTCTACATGGACACACATACATATAGCCTGCATGGACATATATCTCTACATGGACACACATACATATAACCTGCATGGACATATATCTCTACATGGACACACATACATATAGCCTGCATGGACATATATCTCTACATGGACACACATACATATAGCCTGCATGGACATATATCTCTACATGGACACACATATATATAGCCTGCATGGACATATATCTCTACATGGACACACATATATATAGCCTGCATGGACATATATCTCTACATGGACACACATACATATAGCCTGCATGGACATATATATCTACATGGACACACATACATATAGCCTGCATGGACATATATCTCTACATGGATACACATACATATAGCCTGCATGGACATATATCTCTACATGGACACACATATATATAGCCTGCATGGACATATATCTCTATATGGACACACATACATATAGCCTGCATGGACATATATCTCTACATGGACACACATACATATAGCCTGCATGGACATATATCTCTACATGGACACACATACATATAGCCTGCATGGACATATATCTCTACATGGACACACATACATATAGCCTGCATGGACATATATCTCTACATGGACACACATACATATAACCTGCATGGACATTGTCAATATGTTCAAAGATACTGAAAAACAAAGCATTTAGAATTTCACCAGAACATTGCTGGAGTGTGAATGGTACAGTGGAGGACAAAACTCATTTCCACATGTGTAGATATGGCATGAGGGAGTTAAAAAGAATAACTCGCCAGTTAATTGGCTTCAATAGGTAAACTGGCAGTGTTCGCCAACAACAGCACTTCAACTGATATCACAGCTCATTCCAATAGCAACAATTCATCATTTGATCAGAAAACTCCCATAATAAAACACACATGCATCAGAAGCTACATACTGTCATCTCTGAGCCAGGATAAACTATTGTAAAATGCAGGATTCAGGGTTTCACATGATGTACACATCTTGCATATTTCAACTGATTAATAATTGAAAAGAAAAAGCATGCTACAAGTATCAAAACATTCCATCTACCATAAGTGTCCATTACATTCTTTTTAAAACAAGGTACCCTGAAGCAAAACATTTTAAATGGAAACACATCAAAGAAAAAAACCTGTTCTGTCTATCAACCTGACAGCCATAACAAAGCTAGACCCACCGACAGCTAACCATCCCCGACTGAAAAACTTTTAAACTGTCATGAATTAGGACCAGAGCAGTAGATGCTATTATACAGTTATTCATTCTAATTTGTTCTGATAAAAAGCAACACATTAGGGGACAACCCAGCCATCTAATGAAATATATGATGCCTGTATGTCTAAACCCACTCTCATACCTCTTTCATCCACTTCCAAAATTGGCTTTGAACAAAATACCATAGTTCAGAGTCAAACACATTGTATGGGACGGTAGGCACATTGCTAAAGTAGCGGGACTGTGGGACAAGCATGTACAACCTAGGGGGTGGGAGGTGTGGGCTCATCACTTAACTCTACACATTGCTAGAATTCTTCAAATCTCTTAGCTTTGACCTGCATGTTTGCTGTCAGAATGATCCTTATTTTTAGATCTTAACAAGAATGTGCTTGGTTAATTGACACTATATAACAGGGTTTTTTTTAAGGAATTTTAATCACATTAAATAAAGGATTGAATTCTCAAATAAAAAGCAACCGAACCCTTTCCATAGTCATAAGTAATCTATGTTAAAAGCAGAGTCCATTGTATGATTCCAACTACATTATGTATGATGAGCATGTGTTTATCAATCACTATTAAATAGTGCTGATATCAGGTGTTTGTGAAAAGGTGTGCCTATCCTGCCCCACAGGTGTTACCTATCACAAACACACGCAAAGGCAAAATGTAAAAATAAAAGTGCATCACATTAATATCTACATATGGATTTGGCTACAAGTTTTTAAATGAAATTTTATAAAAATGAATTGGACTAGATGTAACATGATGCTCTATACAGTATGATTAATACTATTCAGTGATCTAGCATTCAGGCAGGTTTGTGATGAATATGTCAAACAGTATTCTAAATAAACAATAAAAAGAAAGAATGTGATTAATTTAGATATATGTGAAATAATTTCTGCACAATTAATAAAAGGAAACGATAATAGTAATAGCAGGACATAAGAAAAAATATTTTCACATCTTATCGCCCAAGCCAAATACCAATCATGATATCTTAAATTAACTTGAAACTTTAGATAATATCATCATTCACATGAGGTTCTTTCTTCTCATGTTCTTGAGCAAATAGTCTCTGTGAAGAATAGTTAACATTTCATACATGTGAATATTCTCAATTTAAAAAACAACATTGTAATTTTATCAGGTTATTGGTATACATTGGAGTGAGTGAGTGAGTGAGTATGGTTTTATACTGTTTTTAGCAATATTTCAGCAAAATCATGGTAGGGGACAACAGAAATGGACTTCACTCATTGTACCTATGTGCAGAATTGAACCCAGTTCTTCGGTTTGCTTCCCCATGTCCCATTTGTTTACAGACAGTGAGGCACAACAAGCTCAATGATGGCACAACCAGCCATGTCATGTAAGTTCAAATGGACCGTTGATCCACATGATCCAATACCTCTGATTCCCCTACTCAAAAGAAGGTGAAGAGCAGCTGACCCTCTCATATTACCATAGTTAATCTTTCATAGCATGAAACTACAATAATATGAAAGAATCGGTGTTGAGTAGTACATCTTCAAAGAGTAAACTGTAATATGCTAACTTAACACATTCACACACAAAAATTTCCAGGACACTTTTCACTTTCAAAAGGGTCAATTCCATTTCGTAAAATTAGTCAAACTATATTTTTTAAGATACAGTAAGAATTGCACATGCATACGATCCCATAGCTCATCTGCACAGCTACATCAAGATTGGATGCTAGAAAGTCATTGGAGAACATTAATCAAATATAAACTGAAATTGAGAATGCATATTGCTTTTTACCCCACCACTTAAAGAGTCTGTATTTTCAGGAATATCTTACATAACATAAACATGCTTGTGCATGATCAAAGCATCAAGTGTCATATATCATCTCACATTTCATTCAAGATGCAATAACAGCTGTTATCAAACAAGTGGCATGATATGAGTGGCAACTACAGATGTAACACGTAATTGAATTGTCATGTCCTTGGATAAACATCTGAGGCATAGGTTCAACACTTTAAAAATAATCTTCATAATTGATATGCATGTCTGAAATGTGGCTCATTTCAACTAAAACTGGTCAGTTTCACCAAATTTGAAAACGAGATGCTTGTACATGTAATTAGATTTGGCATGATGTTTTAATGTGTACATTTCAAATTGGGGTTTATCAGTGATGAAAGACAAGGTTTACCCGAGCATTCACAAGTGTTTGTATTAGTTTCAAGCATGTGAGATTGTTGTGTGTGACATGTTTACGTCTTACAACAACAATTGGTGCACATTTCTCCTTCAACCACAGCACAACGGTTTATCACCAAACACCTGTCAATATTTTACTTGCACTTTGTAAATATTTCAAAGAGTGTAAAAAAGACATTTGTTAACTAAGCATGGGAATGGCTGAGTGCAGATATCACCCTCAGTAAAGTGAAATACAAAATGTGATTTTCAATTTTCAATTTATCAACAGTTTCCCCCTCTTCAGCTGGTGATGGGATGTTTGTAAGAACAACAACTGCTACCAAGTACAGTAATGGTACCCAGAAACCCCATATCTTTATCAACAGACATGGTGCTAGATCTTTTCCTTGCTCAATCTGCCTCTGATGAAGAGTCATTCATGACTAATGCTGATCTAGTATTTTCAAGTGCCGCACAGGTTGAAATGACTGTACGTCCGTTGTTTAATGCCACACTTTTGGCACTTGGACCAGACAATCCAGTAATTGATAAAATTTAAAAGGCAGGGTGTAAGGTGTAGTCTAAAGCAGTTATACTTTCTGAGAAAGGATAGCCATAAACTCAATTCTGAGAATTTTTTATCTTGTGACCTTGACCTTTAACCTGTTCATAGCATGTGCGAAAATAATTCCCGAATTCCATAAGGAATGAGGTCCATTGGAGGATATCCACTGCTGTCATTAACCCCATTTTACAGGCCTGGTAATTCTATTATATAAGTTATAATAGAGTATAATTAATAGTGTATAATTAATAGTGTAACTTTTGCACTATGTTCTACTGCACTTAGATTTCCCTTACTCTTAATGTATTTTGAAGTGTGCATAAAATGTTAAGAAACCTATCTCTTTATTCCCCTTGAGAAATGCACAGCCATAATTTGAGATAACAACTAATGGATGTTAAATGAATAAATACTTAGGTCACTGCGGTATATAATTTTCCTCATAGGATTTGTCTTCACAGATAAAACATACCACAGAAAACTTGATAAAACCCCAGAGATGATACCCACAAAAAACTCAAATCCAGTCCTGGTGTTAACAGACATGTCTTGTCATCAATATGTTCAGCACGGCCTTGTATCACTTCATCAAATTGCAATCAACATGCAATCAACATGCTCACCACAACTGCTTTTTTTATCAAGTCTTATCATGCTTTGGTGAAAACATATCATAATCCAGACTGACAGGCCTGGTGCCTTAATTTGCTGTTCAGCTGGTACAAAACTGTTGCAAGATTAATGCTCAAACATGCTTACACATCCTGTTTAGCCTTACAGTGCATCCTACACCTAGAACCTGACTAATGATAAAAAACTTTCATTCATATTGTCAAAGCTTGGAATTACCAACAATTCACACCTAGTAATAATCATCTTCCTGAGGCAAGGGCACTAACTGACTATAAAAGTCCAGTCTGTTAATGCCCTTGCCTCAGGAAGATGATTAATATTTTGCAAAAATGATTTTCTTTGGATTCTTCATTCAAATTATGAATATTTACTTCATACAATTTTATAACAATACATCTAACAATTAACAATTACATCTAGCAATTTATATTTATCACGAAATCAACTTGAATAAAATGTAACGGTCATCTCAATTTCCAATTTACTTGAAGATGAGAGAACTGACTTCAGTCTCAACAGAATGTAGTCTAATTGAAGGAGTGGATATAGAACAACTTTCAACAGTATTTCAGTTATGTCATGGGGGCGGTCGGGTATCCTAGTGGTTAAAGCATTCGCTCGTCACGCCGAAGATCCGGGTTCAATTCCTGACATGGGTACATTGTGTGAAGCCAATTTCTGGTGTCCCCCGTCGTGATATTGCTGGAATATTGCTAAAGCGGCATAAAAGCATACTCACTCACTCAATTATGTCATGACATAAGGAGGATAGCTGACAGTGATGCAGGCTGTACACACTTAGTGAACATGTGATTCATGCTGACAAACCAAGGATCATAATCACAACTGAGATTGAAACCCATGACTTTTCTGAGTTCAGGTATGAATGTAATGTCATGTTAAATGTGTTCCTTCATCCAGAGTTCAACCCTTGTTTCGATTCCATTCATCACTTTGGAACAAAATGTGAAGTCTTGGCACTCCATGCCTGAACTATGGTGTACACTAGCTGTACAATTCCCAGCTTGAACCTGCACACACTTGCACATACTGGCACATTCTGGCACACTGTGGCAGATTTTTGCACATTCCGGCACATTCTGACACACTCCTGTACGCTCTTGCACATTTTGGCATGTTGCTACATCCTGGCATATTTTTGCAAGTTCTGGCACATTCTGGCATGCTGTGGCATGTCCTGCACATTCTGGCACACTCCAACCAGTGCGACCAGCCAGGACACAGTATCAGCTATTCTACAGAACAAAAGAATCAAATACCTGTTCCTACCTGAAACTCCACAAGCTTGTTCTGACTGATGTTCCTTGTCCTGATCATGGGCCTTGGCAATATCCAGCCTCGCAGGCAATGCTGATCTCTTGTATATAATGTGTGGGTGCTCAGGGCTGTGGCTACTGTTGTGGCCTTTCATGGGCTCAATGAAAAACTCCTCTCCATTGCTGTGTACAAATCCCATCTGAAACAAGAGCATTAGGGTGAGTGAGTGAGTTGGGTTTTACACTGCTTTGGTCAGTATTCCAGTTATATCACTGTATGTCAGCTGAATGTGGGAGGAAAGCCCAACTTGATGCAGGTTTCAGAAGAGCGTCAGATACTACAGTGACCATAACATACAGGGACAATAGGCTCAGGGGAAATGAAGGTCTCATGCAGATCTCATTTTGGTCATTAATCATCAACTGTGTGTATGTATTCTAATTCAAATTTTATGATGCACTATTGTATAATAGTTAATGATTACCATTATAATGTTAGACAATGTCTCTGTTTCACATAGGACATTTATTGTAATGTCCAAGACCTACACTAACACCAACAACATATCTTGGGAAATAGATTTATTTAAAATGTAAGTGCCATAGAATAGTTAAACTTGCATCTGTCACATTTAAAATGGAGTGAGTGAGTTTGGTTTTACACCCCTTTTAGCAATATTCACTCAATATATCGAACCCAGGTCCTCGGGGTGATGAGCGAATGCTTTAACCACTCAGCTACCAGACCGCCCCCATTTAGAATGGAATAGCCCAAAAGAAATGAAGCAATGAATGAACACCATTTCACAAGATTTGTTTGTGGTTTAAGTTGCTTTTTTTGGGAGGGGGCACAATTCCTGGTATTTTAGTGTGGATGTCTTGGTTAAGATAGGCTCCTGATGCCTGAAGAGCATACTTAGAAACCATATTCTTTCACCTTGTGACAATATTTATCATATGAAACCAGTGAGTTCTGCATATTAAAACGTGACACGACATGGAAAATGATAAATATGTGAGCATTAATGCACCATGTGATTCACAAAATACAAATGTGTATTCAGAAAAAAAATAAACACATTATCAAACTCAATGTAAAACACGAACTTTCAAATTAAAGCAACTTTTATGGAGCCTTTGTGAAGTGACCATGATGGATCCAAATTATTCTTCCAGTTGGCTCACCTAAATTCTAAAGGGCACACCTTTATATCTTTACGAGTGCCCTGTGGCACACTAGAAAAAATACATTTCTATGCCTGTAATTATCAGCTACATGTCTACACTATACTGTGATATACAATGCCTGCTGAACAGTCCACACTGTAACTACCTGTACACTGACCCAGTCAGCAATAAAAAACACAAACCATTGTGCAGTTGTTCCCATACTTTGACAAGGTAACATACAGGATGGCAACCACATAGCTAAACACACATGACTTGTGTGCCTATCTGACACATTGACACCACACAAACATAACCCCTACACTCTAATCATATACACTTCCACTAACAAAGAGATACTACTTGCTTACCACAATAAATAAACTGTTTTCTGTGCAACTAGTTTGACATATGCTACTTGCCACATTCATCAGTGTGATATGAAGTGTTGATTCAGTATGTCAGTATTTTTTTCCCTGGTTTGAATGAGTGGAAAGCAGCATTCTACATCAGCTGCACCGATTGTGATAGTGTATTTATACAGAGGCTGTCAAAAACAGCAGTCTTGCTGGATATACTTTGATATTAGTTATACATTAACGACAAGTAATGGTCACAAGTAATGGTCTCTTCATCCATCATCCCTTGTATGTTATACTAAGATAAGGTTCTTTTTTTAAATATTTTCTATTTCAATCACTTAGATTGTTTACTTGGTTGCACGAAAATACTGGGGAACAGGCGCCCACAGGCCATGGAAACATGTCAATTACATCACCACGTCTTCTCTAATACTACTGGTTGACTCCACACAAGTATTGGAGAAACAACAATTGCACATTATTTATAACAACAATAAATCACTACATTTGTGGCGGGTCACAATCCAAGTCTTGATGTCTGTTTGTACTTATGTTGGACAGGACATGCTTACCATTTTCGCGAACACCTCGCATCACTGATTTTCAGTGATCCATTCAGAACACAGTTTTGCCTTTTGCGCCCAATGAAATCTGTTTGGGGGACTTGTTAGCCTCCAGCACTGGCGTTTCATATTTACTTATACACAAATAATATGTTGTACATCTTGTTACGCCTATATTAAGTGTCAAACTGACAACACCAAACAGATAGATTATAAAAACTTGAAATAGCTTACACTTCATCTATTACTGGCAAAACAATAAACCCTATTCTTTCCAAAGTGATCTGTTTTTAAGAAGGTTTTGGTTTGAAATGTCGAACACGATACACGACAACAGCAAGAAGTAAACCACAAACCAGACAGTGCATTTGAATTTGCTCAAAGAATAATTATTTTACCCTCACCGACATTTCGTGTCAACTACAAATTCCCAAACCACGCCCCAAATGAATGTTTATTGCTGTTCTGTCTCTTACTTCACCATAAACAAAATCCAACCAGACAGCAAAGGAAGGGAAACAACTTAGGTCATGTTCTGGATAGGTGACCCAGTACACTCTCGATTACATCACAAAATGACATTCTAAGATTTCTGAAATTTCGAATTTCTTCCAAGAAACAACTTTCTACAGTAATAAATATAACCGCTGTCAAATGTTGCTTTCCTTTTTATCAGATGGTTTTCCCCGACACCCTATATCAGCCCTGTTGAAGATATGATAAGTACACCATATTGACTCAACACAGTAAAGATTCTTAATCATGGTGTTCCTATCACACTGTGGCGAGCTATGAGATAAAGTCGATATTTTCATGATTAATCTGACTCAAATCAGGTGACGCATTCCTTTATGTGTAACTGAAAGGTGTAAATTGGGAAACAAACTCGCCAGATCAGCATAAATCAAAGCTAATGGGAGAGGGAGGCGTGACTCTTGTGGTTAACTCATTTCTCAGTTCTCTGGAAACGCTGTAGCAGGCATTGTGTGGGGTCAACAGAATTTCTTTATTAAATCATAACGCAATTTCCTTTGAATATTCGTTCTTTGAGAGACTGACTGATGATATAGTCCTTGTATGTTGCAATTGGATTACACATATAAAAAATATTCAAACATAATATAACCTATCATGCATTTAATCGGATATCTGAAATATGAATGCACGTATTAATATAGAGACATTTATGACGATGGCCATTGCATTCGCCCAAGTATGGTAGACATTAATCATCAGATTTACCAGAGCAAAGCTATCTAACTATATTAGTTACCTACTGCAGTTTGAGATTGAGAAACCCCAGAGCACATTTCATATATTAAATGAACAGCTTAATAAGATTCAATCAAAACAATTTGTATCAACTTTCATTTTGTCCAAGTTCCCATTACTTCCAATCAAGAGGTCGTCACCGGAGAATTATTTTTGGATGGTGAAAAAAAATTCAAGTGAAGGTGTTCACACTTTTTTTCATTGTCATTTGTCGTTTACCACTAGAAAGGTAAGATTGAGTTTAAATATAAGTTCAGAGCGAGGTAAAGTAACCTGACAGACACAATACTTTACAAACCAAATTCAGGGACCTTGACTTCAAAAGAAGGACACTAAACCACCTGACACTTCTTGAATTAGAATGTAAATATTACTTTAGTATGACCTTATTGATAAATGTGACCTTTGAAATAAGTACTAGTTATGTTATTTCCCATTGTTTGCTTTTTGCGGTTGTAGTGTATAGTGTTTGACATAAATACTTAATTGGAGTGAGCAAACGAGTTAGTGTGTGAGTTGGGTTTAACGCAGCTTTTAACAGTATTCCAGTTATATCACGGCGTGTCAGCTTAATGTGAAATGCTAGCTCGAACTGATGCAGGTCTCGGACGTTTACCACTTTGGTGGAACCCACCAGCACGGGTATGGTGCTGACAAACTTAGAAACATAATCAGGGCGAATCGGGATTCGAACCCACGTTCATAGGTTTCTCTGTGGCGCCTTAGACGACTGGGCCACCCATGTCCCATTAATTGGATGGTGCCCTCCACAAATTTAGTAATTCATTATGTTTTTATTCATGCACAGTTGTTGTTTCCCCAATGTTGAGTGGCAAATAAAATGGCATGAAATAAAACTGACACAATTCTACTTTAAGAACAATCAGTGTAACATTGACCTCATGGTGCGGTCACCCCAAAGTCTATCAGTTGGCGCCTGAACATGTGCCGAGTTTAACTGACCTACAAACTACTGCTCAACCTTGACTTATAACTTGTGTAATAATAACTCATAATAATCCCTCCTTTAAAGGAGATATACAAAAACATATATATGCATTTTGAAAGGGATGTCTCGATACTTCTTGGATTCAGAAAAAAATATACTCTAGCGGCAGGGGGCAACTTTCATCAAAACCTTAAAGAAGCTCAACTCGGGGGTTACCCAAGTCATTGCGCCCGGGAAGGAAATTCCCGCCATGACAGGTTGTCACGTACTACATGTGTGGTGGCACAGATCTACAGGATGCGTCAACGTCGCTTGCAGAAATGACGGCCTTAACGACATATCTGTCCGTCATTGCAGGTGCTTGACAGACACATGTCTAGCAGTACATGGCCAATGAATACATGCTAGGATCAACTAGCTTTTCTAATACGAGATTCGTGTGATATTTTCCTCCATCTTCGACTGACTTTAAAGTATGAAGGACATTTTGGAATGTCACGAAACACTGAACTCATGACATGATACACATTTCGCTACACAAGTCGCGGAGTTACTATACACATGTTAGACAGGCACGTAGTGTCACTTTTATTCATTTATTTCGAATCAAACATTTGTACATAGCCATCTGAAGAGGTATCAAAATGAACGTAATTGAGAAACTTGCATAAAATAGAGGGAACTTCGACTTCGCTCTTCTTATCACGTTAAATATTTCATAAAAAGTGAAAAAAAACCCTGCACAGCAAAAAAAGTGTAGGTTTCCGTCTTCCGGAAACCTTCCGGAAACCTTCCGGATACCTTCCCATTTTGGATCCGGCCCGGATACCTTCCGGAAACCTTCCGGAAACCTTCCAAAAAAAATGTCAAAATTTGGGGGGTGCATTTTGTTCACTTAAGTGTGAAACACATAAAAAAATTAACTTGAAAATACCAAGCAATTTGAAGGTTGTTGAAGGCATCTGGAAGGTTTCCGGAAGGTTTCCGGAAGGTTTCCGGAAGGTATCCGGATGCAAATTTTCTTCATGACTTGCTTCTGGTAAATAATGTTAGCCTGTGCATTACAGGTACCTGTTGTAATATTCTGTGTTATCTTAATGGTAAATATCCTCCTAAAACATTTTTGGAGAAGAAAATTGTTCAATTTCATATTTTGTCCTTTTCGGATGTTAATGGTATTTAATGAACAAACATCAGTTCTTGTATAATGATATCCTTAAATTTCATGTCCAGACTTCCAGTTTGTACTGAGAAAAAGAAAAAGTTACAGGTACCTGTTGTAATATTCTGTGTTATTTTAATGGTAAATATCCTCTTCAAACTGAGATATGTGGGCATGCATTGTTCACAAGTTGTTTTGCGACATGGGTCCAATGTGTGAAGCTTATTGCTGGTGTCCGCCACCATGATATTGTTGCAATATTGCTAAAAGTGGCAAAACAGCATTCTCACTCAGAAAAAAATGGAAAGTCATTGGCTATGTGCTTTGGCATTTGGCCCTGGTGAGATTAACAGATTAGTTTGGAATGGTATCAGTACTTGTTATATCGGGACAGTGTAGTTTCATGGGAATATAAAACAGAATACAATTGTCCCAAATTGGTGCATAAGACTAATGGCATCCATAGAAAACACCTAAATAAAGTACAGAAAAAATATCAATGTCATTTGTCTACTAAGGTGGAACTACAACTTTTGTTAAGTATTTATAGTAGGAAAACATTCAGGGCATTAGTACATTTCATATTTGTTCAGCACCTATGTTATGGCTGATCAGTATTATATATCTTTATGCTAATGAAGCAAAACAAATCATGTTTTTGGAAAAAAATCTTATTTATTGATTATATGGCATTTCATTGGTACATATCACAAATTGAAATTTGATCAAGCAAGAAGAGGAACTAGCATAAAGTAACCAGTGGTGTTTGCAAGGCCTTACAGAACAGACGCTTCAATGCCATTTTCTAAATAAACAAATTAGTCAAATCTCAGAAGAATTTTATTGAAGAAGAATATCTAAAGTCAATTATGTTTCTGCAGTAAACCACAAAAGTCATTCAGATTTGTATGGTCAGCATCGGTGTACACAACCTGGACATAGTCACAGTGCTTTGGCATAAATTCATTCAGACTTCATTAGTGTCATAATAAAACCACCTACAGTCACACTGATGTGGCATTATTCATTCAGAATCATCACTTTCTGAGGTGAATCTGTTGCTTGTTATCAGGAGTACTGTTCATCTTCCGGCGAGTCCCTTGTCTGAATTGTGTGAGCAAGATCTTCTTAAATGTAGCTGGTGTCAGATTGTGAAATCCAGGTACCTGAAACATTTCATAACATCTTTAGAAACTTGTTAGTCAAAAGTTATGAAACACACACATATTTACAAATGTTTAAAGTTGTTTTCTCAAACAGTGAGGTATTGACAATTTATCTTGCAACTGATATTTAACCAATCTTTGAACATGTAAATAAGCCATTGCAAACAGAAAAGTGTTCAGAAAATACAAAAATGTATCCGGTCTTCTAAAACAATATCACAAGGTTCACCTGAATTTTGCTTGAATGTTTGCATTACATCAAAATGTAACGAAGGGTAAACAAGACTATGCAAAACTAAGTTACATAGGTTCTTATACATAAATACATAAATGCAACTATTCATAATTATCAAAACACATGTCATGTAAGTGATCTCAAAATACAACATAATGAGCGAGTGAGTTGGTATAGTTTCATGCAGCTTGTTAGCAATATTCCAGCTATGGGCTTCACACATTGTACCCATGTGGTGAATTGAACCCGGGTTTCAGAGACTGTTTCACCCACTAGGCTACCCTTGCACACCAAATACAAAAGAAAGTATATTAGGAATTCAGACAATAGATATTCTCACCAAATTCATTAATTCATTAATGGAAGCTATATTGAAATTCAAATTTTGACAAATTAGGATGAGACTGTAGAAGCATTTATCTAAGTTATTATGGATATTAATTATCTACCGTTAATTGGTAGTCCATCATAGACAGTGATAAGAAATTCAACTGAAAAGTACAACCTGAACCATCAACTAAAAACTATGTATATTACATTAAAGGGGCCGGTCATGTATTACCGGTATGTTCTCATTCATTTTTGACACAACCCTCCCTGAAAGAAAATGCAAAGCACTTTATATTTTATTGTCCATTTTGTCAAAAGTCTCCCCTAGAGACTCTCACATTTTGGGGTGACCCTCCCTGTTTGTTCTGATCTGAATTCAAATATTCATGACTCATTATCATATTTTATCATTCATCCTATCTTTTTTGAAAATTAACTAAATGAAGATTAACAATAACATGCAAATCTGCCAAAATATTGGCCTGGCAAAGTTTAAATTAATCATAATTACTGTTATAAAGTTTTGGATCCATCGTCTGTTTCTAAATACAGTGAAACCCAACTTTGACTTGTGTGGCATTGTTGAATCATCTACCCAATGTTCTTTATGCATTGATATGCATCTGCACAGAGTGGTCAAAGTCTGTGTCTGACACATAGTGTGCTACAAGGGAGACATCAGTTTGTGTCTAGCCAAACTGTCTGATAATCTCAAGGGCTGCCTTGGTAGCATCAAGGGATGTAGCTAATCCTAAATAAACATAAAACAAGTGACACCATCTCTTCTACAGAACACATGATCAAAGCCTGCCCCACCTTTGATGTTTATTACCTTGCTACTCTAAAAACAGCTAATTAGCAAAATGAACTCAATGTCAACTCATTGTGGACTAGGGATTAACAGGGCAATTAGTGTCGGGTGGGTATTAGTACTTGCAATTGTCTGTTAATTACTTAATTGAGTAGTGACGGCTTAGTCAGTTGTGCCTTTACAACTGCTATACAACTTATCGAGTCAGTTTACTATGTAACATGCTTCTTGGGACCAAGGAAATGTATCTTGCTGGATAACATTTTTTTTCTAATTTATCAGAGATCAGAAATAATAATAATGACGTTTTTGATGTGCATTTCTTTGTTGTGTTCACTAGGATGATGGTGATGGTGTTTGAATTATTAGACACTATTTATTCCAAAAGAGGAATAGGGTTGGTGAAGAGGCAAAGCTTATTTGAACAACATATATATTGATATACAGAAACTGTACAACAAACAGATTAACTGTATCTACAGTTGAAACTATCATGATGCAAATTTTCAATGAATCAAAGTCATATCTTTTCAAGACTCAGATCAGGTTGTAGTGATTGAAGGTCACATTAAACTTGCTAATTTCAAATCATTCATCCCACACTTATGATTTGGTTTTCTGTTTTATGCCGCACTCAAGCAATATTCCGGCTATATGTAAATAATCGAGTCTGGACCAGACAGTCCAGTGATTGACATCATGAGTATCGACCCACACAATTGGAATCAATGACATGCATCAACCAAGTCACCGAGTCTGATCGCCACCTGATGGCGTTAGTCAACTCTTTAGGCGAGCATTGTCGCCCGTAACGGAAAGTATTGGGTTACAAATATCCCTTGTAAAACCTTTCAACATGTTCAAATGACACATCAAAAGGCCATTGTGAAAAATTGCACCATGTTAGGATTCTTAAATACAGTTTCAGCTTGACATTGAGTACTTTAAACTTTAAAGTGAAAAATACATTCACAACAAGTGAGCTGTGTCTGCCAATCAGAGTCGGTGAGTAAATTGGAGTAGGGGACTAATTTCGAAGGTAAACTTGTTTCAACGTTTAACAACTACATGCATTTGTGTTTGTATGAGACGACGTGTGTTTAATTCCATATATTTCACTTCAAAGCATGTTATCACAATAAATTGAGTCGGGTATAGGATAAGTTGGAGTAGAGGCTAATTTCTATTGTAAACTTGTTTTAACATTTCACAATTATTGGTCTTTGCAAGTTATCAATCCTAGTTTAATTTCATTCATTTTACCAAGGTAAAAAAAAAATAAGGTGTCATTTTCGTCAAGTAATAATCGCCGTTTTCGCTTTCGGCGAGTATTTCGCCAGTCAGTGCTGTTTTGCTAAGGTGTCATTTCAGCTATAACCCGCTTATTGCACATTATTAGTTTCAATTTATATTTATAATCATTTTAACCACTGTAATAAGTAAAAAATGAAATAAAAGTATATAGAAAATAAACAAGCACTTGTTATAAAATGTGCATCCGCAGGCAATATTTATAAGATAATCCTGCATGTAGCTGTGGCCATCACACTGAAGATGCACTTCACTTCTTTCTCATATGTCCAAATTACAATGATTTAAGACAGAATATGTACTATTATGTTAAGGGATATGATCTAAATTCAATTCTGTTAGGTAATCCTGAAAGGACGTCAAAAATAAACTTAGAAATTCTTAAATCAGTAGAAGACTACATTCAGCTATCCAATAGGTTTTGTGATTGTACATAGCATCTTAAATTTATAATACTATTCCTTGCCGTATATTGCAGTACACTATTACTACTAAAAATGCGACCTGACAGCGCCGACAACGTAGTTTCTATAATAAGAACATGTATATAATTGTATTCCTTGACTTTACTTTTGTCATATCATATTGTATTCTAATTCTGGAGCGGTATTCAAATAAGTTTTTGCTTGTTTACCCATCCAGTTCACATATAAATGTTTAAAACAATATTTAGTAAACAAATAATTTAAACTCATGCAACAACATAGCGTGTGGAGACGATAGACCACTGAAAAGAGCATATATATGCACATCCAATGACCCCTGACATCACAAGGCATTGTTTTGCCAGTGTGTCAGGCAACAGAATACTACGAATTACATCACAGGGTACTGTGACCTGTTTGAAAAGTTAGGTACTGTATTCTAAAGGTAGGCCCAAAATTCTAGACAATCCAGTGATTGATATTGTGAACATCAATCCACACTGTTAGATGGTCACTGTCAGATGCCATGAACCAGGTCACCGAGCCTATCACCTGATCTATTAGGTTATCTCTTATGGGTGAGGCTAAAACGGCACCTCAGCAAAATGTCACTGATTTCTCCAACGAAAACAGCACCTTGATTTGGCAAAAAGGGCTACTAATTGTTGTCTGTTATCTGGAGAGACATGTTGATTCCTGGCCGAAATATATATAAATGAAATTTCTATAAAATAACTATTTATTTCCTACTTACTAAAATAAATATGACATATATAGTATACCTGTTGTCCAGTTTCTTGACATTTTCGCCAGACTCAGGTTCAGCTTGACATTGAGCTAATCTGAGTAAAGCTACTTAAAACTTCAAAGCATGTGATCTTTCAATGATAAGTTTAGTTGCACCTCCCAATCAGAATCATGAGTAAATTTGAGCAGAGGCTGATTTCTAATGTAAACTATTTTTAGGTGACTAACATTTAACAATTATTTGTGTTTGCAAGTTTAATTGCATTTATTTTACTTCAAAGAAATCAAAGCATATTATATTTTCACAATAAGTTTAGTTGCATCTCCAAATCAGAGTCGGCAAGTAGATGCTATTTTTTAATGTAAACCTTTTTGAACATTTCTCAGTTATTTGTGTTTACAAGTGACCATGCAAGTTTAATTTCATGTATTCGGGCATATTCAGACCCAAGGTAAAAAAAATAACAAGGTGCTGTTTTCACCAGGCAATAGTAGCCGAGGTACTATTTCCCTTTATAGTATAACCCTCTCTTACAACTAGCATAGGTTGATGGGGACCAATTCCAACCCGGAATCCCCAAATGAGTGGGTATGGTTTTATGCTGTTTTTAGCAATACCACGGCAAGGGACACCTGACATAGACTTCACACATTGTACCCATGACAAGAATCGAACCTTGGTCTTCAGCACTACAACCACTAGGCTACCCCACCGCCAAAATTCCCAACATAATAAACTTGTCATCACGGTATTCTTCAACAAGTGAAAATATCCATACCTTTCAAATGTCTTATCTTCCACTTCACAATGTTCACTGTTGCAAAACTCCTGTCATTTAATTTGTTCTTGATTATTCACACCTGCAAAAGTAAGTTTAGTCGGTACGGTATGAACTAAAAAAATGAGTCACTATAGAGTTTCTAGATAAAGGAATATAAATAAGCAAACATATTTCTACATCATATACATTAGCAAGGATTAACATAAGTTAGGTAGATTGCTTATCCTACAAAAATTAAATCACACATTTACTAACATATGTAAAACAGAATAAGTGGCTTACAGAAGATAAAGAACTTTAATACGTGATCAATATTATTAACATATTCCTTACCTGAATCAGAGACCATATAACAGTCTATGTATTATGGTCTCTGTCTGAATATGTCACATCTTCAGCTCCCTGCAATCGAGGTTGTGAAACATTTCTGCTGTAGGAATATTACATCCGCTGGGATATCCCTTGTCACACTGCCTGGCATGGTAGGCAAACGCATATTCCATACACCACATAGGTATACTTCCTAATACACACTGTCGAAATCCCCGCGGCTCCCAATATGGCCTGTATGAACTGTAATCGGCCAACCTCGTCTCTTTCCGTAACTGCTGCAGAAATGACCGCTCGTCATTCGTGACCAACTCGTGTTATTCCGGGACAAGCAAGTCTACCCATAATTCCCTGTATGGCCGAGGGCGCCATTTTGGAACACAAATGTAAACAAACACTCAAACCTCGTGTAATCGATGTACACCGTGATGCTTGATTGCGATATGCTTACCTCGTGTATCGATACATTGTTCTCAATCACCTCTAACTCGGAAATCCCGGTCGAAATCCACCTGAGCCATCCACAACGAGGACGTCAAGTATTTCGAAAACTCGATTGACAGCCGAAGGAAGGAAGAGCAGCTTGCAGATGCCAGGTACGTAGCAGGGCTTCGAGACATAATGTTCCATGATTTCTATACAGAGATCTTATGAAATGGATTGATTTAGATATTTTCCTGATCTCCATGTTACTACTGTAAACGTCAAGGGCCTTTTAGTTTTGTTGTTTTCGGAAACCCTTTGTTATTATTATGATCAAGTGTTTGTTGTGACATGGTATTTCTATTTGGGATTGCATAAGAGCTACAGGTGCAGGACTTTTAAGGGTCGTGTCCTTATTCTCAACATAACGCTGGGATTTGATGATGAGGGTTAGTTACCAAGGGTATAAATCTGGCAAAGTGCATGTCAAACAAAACGTGGCATTCAATTCCAATCATGTGTTGCCACCTGAACCACCTGAAAGTGAGATATGGATTACAATGAATAATGACAGCTTATCAATCTTTAACAAATTCACACTGAAACATTGAAAGGATAAAGACAAGTTAGTTGTTTTCTGTTTCAGCATGTTCAGGGTTTCTGGGCAGGTTCACAGACATCCTCAGGGAGGATACCAAGTATTGAGTGAGTATTTTTGTTTGTGATAAATACAAACTACATGTATTCATCATGGTATATTTCAATGTAATGTGAAACATCACACTCACAATAGTCCAGCTCTGTGATGGCAGCCTGTAAATAATTGAACATGGACCAGGCAATCTAGTGATTGTTATTTTCAGCCAAGATCCATGCCCTCAGAGTATGATGACAACCTAGTCTGACCACTCAATTCATTAGTTGATTAGTGTTTGCAGCGGTAGAAACTAACACTTTCAGTCCACTAGTCCTAAAATGATAGCATATAGCAAAACCTTTAAGATGTCAAAATGACTAGTGCCAATTTCTAACCCTGGTGTTTGGATGTTGTGTTTGTGTGTGTATGTATGAGTGTATTTAGGTTGGTTTGTTGTTTAACGCCGCACTCAGCTATATGACGACGGTCTGTAAATAATGGAGTCTGGACCAGAAAACCCAGTGATTCATATCATGAGCATCGAGCCACGGAATTTAGATCAATGACATGCATCAACCAAGTCAGAGAGTCTGACCACCCAATCCCGTTAGTCGCCTTTTACGACAGGCATAATGGCCTTTTACGGCAAGCATGGGTTGCTGAAGACCTAGTCTACCCCGGAATCTTCACGGGTCGAGTGTATTTAACTTAAATCATGAATCTTATACTTGTTTCTCTGTGCTTTTACAATGTAACCCAAATTTTCTCTGGAATGATAAAGTATTTTCTTATTTATATCATTTCTGAACAAAGTGTCATATCAAGGTTAGATCTCTGTCAAAACAGTGCCATGGAAAAGCCAAACAAATAGCCTAGAAATAAAAGTAAATACTGCATTGCATTAATCTGCATTTCAAGAAAATGTGGCAATAATTCATGGAATGATATTCACCTCGGTGAGGATCCCTCTGCATTGTCGAACAAGTTATTTCCTATGTAATGTATGTGTTGAATGACCCTGACTTTGTTGTCAAAATATTGTTTTAACATTTGTTAAATATGGGGATAAATGTCATCTCTGAATGTTTGACATGAATTATTATGATTAGGGTAGTTCTAAGTCGGAATCACACCCGGGGTCTTTTCATTTGAATCAAATGTACAACATGTACAGTTTGGACATTTCTGTGATGTGAATGCTACTTATGTTTGTAGAATGTCCGGATGAATAAAAGAGACAGTCATCCGTGCAGCATCAATGCAAAGAAAGACCATAGAAGAGCAACAGTGAGTGGTAAATATTTTGAAATTATTCTGTTTGGTTCATATGGTTATTTTGCAAATATGTCTTCAGTTTGTTCCTTATCGCTGTAGGCACGGATGTCCTATTATCTAAGGCACTACAATTTTCTGTGCAGAGTTGCATCTCTTGGGCTTAGCAGAAACCTATAGTCATGGGTTCAAATCCTGGTTCTCCCCGGGTTAAAGCGTTCGCTCGTCACGCCGAAGACCCGGGTTCGATTCCCGACATGGGTACAATGTGTGAAGCCCATTTCTGGTGTCCCCCGCCGTGATATTGCTGGAATATTGCTAAAAGCGGCGTAAAACCATACTCAGTCAGTCAGTGGTTCTCCCCGATTATGTTGCTAGGTTTGTCAGCATTATACACATACTCGTGGGATTCATCAAAGACCTGCATCACTTAAGACTTTCTTCCCACATCAAACTAACATGCGGTGATATATCTGGAATACTGTTCAAAGCAGTGTTAAAGCCAAATCATTTATTTAACACTGCATCCAGCAAAAGTTTGGCTATATGACAAGGATTGTGAATATATATTTTTCCATGTTGATGAGTTGAAACAATCACTAAATGACATCTCTTAAAAAGATTCCCAGCATTCCAAGCCTAATTAATAGATAAGGTTGTGATTGAGTAGGCTCATTGATCACATGTAATCATACCACAGTGATGTGGGATATTGTCCATAATAGTTATCATCGGTTTGTCTGGACCGAGTTCATAACATTAGTCACTGGTTTGTCTGGTTGAGATTTGAGATGTGATTATCTTAAATGTTTAGCATATAACAAGACTCACATATGACAACTTAAGTGATTTTGCTGCCTTCTATCTGTAAGTACATGTGGCAACAATTCTTTTTGATTGCTAAAATCTTTTTACATAATGCTGCAGAAACTGAAGTCCTGCTTGAGATCCCTGGATGAGTACTCCAGGTTGACAGTCTGGAAGGACCAGACAAGGGAGTCCTAAACAGAGGCTGCACCCCTTCAGATATCAGAGGTGATTTGCAGACAGCGATGATGAGGGTCCTGTTATTTCAATGGAGGCCGACCGAGAAATTGTATGCCAAATGGTACTGGGACACACAAAGGCTGGTCTGGCTAATGTGAGAAGACCAACCAATGCCAAGCTGGAGTGGAATTCTTCCAGGACATTCAGGAAATTCTTGTAAACACTTGAAAGGAATGATAAATGGGACTTATTGTCTTTAAATGTGGACCCAAACACCAAATGGAAAGTTCACAATTCTACTAACACAATGCAGCAGAGATAGAGTCTAACTGGTATCCCCTCATCCTGGTTCCTGTTCATCCATGGCAATATAGAAAGAAAAAGAGGATTGAGGGAAAGTAAGTTATCTGAACTGGTGAACATAATCCGTAGGTACTGTCAAGCGAACAGTTATCACACTCTGTTATGAGTATTGAAGAATAGGATGAAATTGCATTCTGCATCAGGAACCATCATGTGGACACTGTTCAATGTGCGATATACTATAGGCATATGAATAAAAGAAATTGATAATTTGATTGTTGCTTATGTTTCATTTGCCAGCTGTGTAAATGGGGATGTTTCATGATTTTGCCTCAGTTTAATAGCCACACTTATCTTATGAAACCATGCATTGCTTGGGCATCTCAAGATAAATAACACATGTTTCCTTTGCTCTGAAAACGTCTGATGACACATTGATCTGTTATGTCAAAGGTTAAAGTCACAACCAGACAAAAAGTTTGTTTGTGGTCTAACTCTTCCTTTGGGCAGGGGTCGAAGTTGGAAAAAGGTCGTGTGTGATCTATATATACTACATTTTCCCTTAAATTGCCTTTTCTACAGAAGTCTTAGTAACTCTTATACATATACTGGTTACATTACTTCCATATTTTGGTCAATGATATGTTGAATTCTACCAAAGGACTGCATATTTGGTTTATGTGCTGGATAGCTCTTTGAAATGTTTTTGAAATATTTATCACTGATATTGAAGGTCAAATTCACACTCAAAAGTGATAATTCATGAGGGGTTGAAGTGTAAGATCAAGGCAACAGTGAAGGGGTCATTCATAAAGTATTTCTGCAATTATAACTAAAATGCCTATTTCTGGAGATATTTGTGAAGTATTAAGCACATCGTTGTTATATTATTTGAATACACATATATGTGCAGTGGTTACAACTCCAGTGTCAAATTAACTGTCAATCCCTTTTAATAAAATAATTCACAGTAACTGAGGAAGAGCTTACTGTAGTACCATACAACTAGGGTGAGGCAAATGTCAATGAAGTTAGTATTTTGAATATAACAAGTACATGTACCGTTACAAATAGTCTTATTATCATCTCACTAGGACCAAAGGCCCAAGTGAGCACATTGTCAATGACTTTTTCTTTTTCTCAGTACAAACTGGAAGTCTGGACATGAAATTTAAGGATATCATTATACAAGAACTGATGTTTGTTCATTAAATACCATTAACATCCGAAAAGGACAAAATATGAAATTGAACAATTTTCTTCTCCAAAAATGTTTTAGGAGGATATTTACCATTAAAATAACACAGAATATTACAACAGGTATCTGTAATGCACAGGCTAACATTATTTACCAGAAGCAAGTCATGAAGAAAATTTGCATCCGGATACCTTCCGGAAACCTTCCGGAAACCTTCCGGAAACCTTCCAGATGCCTTCAACAACCTTCAAATTGCTTGGTATTTTCAAGTTAATTTTTTTATGTGTTTCACACTTAAGTGAACAAAATGCACCCCCCAAATTTTGACATTTTTTTTGGAAGGTTTCCGGAAGGTTTCCGGAAGGTATCCGGGCCGGATCCAAAATGGGAAGGTATCCGGAAGGTTTCCGGAAGGTTTCCGGAAGACGGAAACCTACACTTTTTTTGCTGTGCTGAGAAAATGTCTTCAATAAGATAAAATTATTGTACTGTATCTAGCATTACATATTAATACACGTTGTCTTTCAGTAGCGTAAATGTCAATGCCAGGTAGAGCATCTGGTAATTACAAGATAGTTCTTGGCCCATAAGGTTTCCGTACATCTCAATATCCATGTAAAAGGAAACGTAGACAGGTTGTATTATCACAAGATATTGTATCAGTTACTATATCTCTAAGCAATGAAAAGGGGAAGGTGATTGGGTAAACGAGATACAGAGTACGTTGTAATTTCAAGATAGTGAACACCCATATCTCCATACAGTGATGCTTCCATATATCTCACTCTCCCTAACAGAAGCTATGTGGTACATGTCTTTAGACAACAATGTTTTGTGTCTGGTAATGTGTACAAAACAAGGTAAAGGGAAGAATACATGGGTAAAGTAAATGCATAAGAAACTGACAGACATCTTTTTCTGAAGTGCACGCTGCTAGTGACGTGACATTATTCTTACATGGACGCTTAACACACACCGATGGAAGACGGCAACGTTGCCATGCTTAATCTTGCACCATGTTTTGTCTGAGAGCGTTAAAGGTTTGCTTTTACTCTTCTAACGTTTAACGTTTACGTTAAGATTTATCAGAAACAATCACACGGTGTATTTACAAAGCCTCTGTGGAAGAGTGCACATATTCCTTACAATAAATGCCAGAGTCAATACAGGACTAATGTCACTCACGGTTTATGTAAGGGTAAATGATGTATTGGTAATGTGATTCCAATAATCTGAGCAAAGAATAAAAAGCTCTCTGGTGATGTATGTCCTTCCCGAACGTGATAATGCCAGCACGCACATACCTGAATTGATTAGTTTATCTACATGTCCAGTTCATATTCATGTATTTTATTCTGTTGATCAAATGTTACACCCATGTGACATGTTGTGCTTCAGGAAACAATGTACTGTCGTTCAGGAGCATAATAAGAATCATTCTTAAAAGCACATGCAATGATCTGCTGTGACGCTGTGACATTCATCAAAGACAGCAAACGTCATTAGTTCCATTGTCAAAGCAGTAATGATTACGTGAAAGAGACTGCTCGAGTGCACAACCCTCATATGAAATGTCATTGAATATATAATGATAACTGTTTGATACAGCCGACCACCCACGTGAGCGCCACCTCCATTTGGAGACACACATACTGCGTGTACAACATGTACCGCCAAACCAAATACACAGAGGGTTGAATATCAGACAACGGACTCTCATATACTGTTTGTATTGATATTGTTCCCCCATTCATGTCAATTAAACACTCTCATTTTGGAAAGCGATCACTTCATCTTCAGAAGAGCATGGGAATTTTCCTCTCAAGATGTTCAAGGAAATACTATATCAACATAAAACATCAACGACAGAGAAGAACCAGTCTCGACTTTCCGCCGAAACAGAATTCCATTGGGTGTAAAAGGCAAAATAGCGGTCACATATATATGAATGGATCACTGAAAATCAGTGGTTAAACCAGGTGTTGACGACATGTCCTGCACTACCGGTAACACCCACCACTAACACATTCCTCCAATTTCGGTTCCTAAAATATTTAGCCAGAAGAAACGGAATTCGTGGCCTTGCGAATATTAATTCAACTCGTTGACAATTTGGACAGGTACAATGTCTGGTCCCTCAAGCTACCAAACATAAGCAACTGATTTAATCTCTCGTTATCCATGGTAACCAACGGCAAGCGACACGTCACATGTTGCCTGTCTATGCGTCGATTCGGTCAGTGCAACGTGCTCCACACATACAAGAACCTTCAACTGTTCCCAACTATAATCTCTAACTGACGCGAAGGAGCACATACACTTCAAAGGCAACTCTGGAATACCTCATATCTCAATCTTACCAACACTTGCAGGAGGGAAGTCACTTTTCATACAGCATCTGTACCCATTTGTATGTGACTCCGCACTGTTACCGACACATTATGAACAACCTGTCGGTGGAGTTATGTTAGCGTGAGACAGCTACTCTAATTGTAGCTGATAGGAGACAGTGAAATTAATGTTTCAAACAACAACACCATGACGAAACATGAACTTCCCAGTGAAAGGCGCGAACAAAGTAGAGCTGACTCGTGTTCCCGCGTCACCTATCGCTGGGACAACCTTCTGTCATCAATCCTTTCGTTCTTTTGTAAACTCATATTTACTTCTATTCATTTTTTTTTTATTCTGATAACTAAGCTTATGTCCAAAACGTGCGAGAGGTAGACTTGTTGCAAACATAAAGTAATGAATGTTTTTACGACATATCGTTGGATCATGACTCCTGTCATCCATCCACTTATCCATCCATCAGTTATTTATTCGTTCGTTCCGTTATATATCTATATAGGGGCGGTCGGGTAGCCTAGTGGTTAAAGCGTTCGCTCGTCACGCCGATGACCCGGGTTCGAATCCAGACATGGGTACAATGTGTGAAACCATATTTCTGGTGTCCCCCACCGTGATATTGCTGGAATATTGCTAAAAGCGGCGTAAAACCAAACTCACTCACTCACACACTCGAGATATAGCTGTGATCATTCCATCCTTTCCATTCATCTATAATTCTCCAAAAAGTCTAGTAAGAACGTTAAAGCTCACCTGTCTCACAAGAAATAGTCAAAACCGTATCAAACTATCAATATTTACATTCAAATGGATATAAAGTCACAAGACATATTTATTTAACATATTAGAGCTATTCCAAAAGATTCACATTTTGGTTATTATGTATAGAATTGCGTCCATTTTAAATTGACGCAGTCAGGCGATACAAGACTTCAATAATGGCCATTCACATTTCAAACGGATAATGCACACACGCGGGCAGGGACAGGTGAGTCATCTAAAATGTTTTTTAATACCTTTATCTACATTGTGTCCAGGAATATAGGCCAGCTGTATCCCGTTCCCGAGGTCATGGGCAACACCAGTACGAGACTGACCACAAAGGTTGTTAGTTATAGACGGACACGGTTGTGTGAACATATTACGACGATCTGAGACTTGTTCGTTGCTTCGCTGTCTAACGCCGCAGCCCAAATATCCCATCTATATCGAAGACACTTGTCTGGACCAGATACACCAGTGATCATAAGCAATGTCCCTCATTGTCAATGGACGATAACACGCAATCAACCAAGCCAAGGAGTCTGACAACCCGATCCACGTAGTCGCCTCTTAATGACAAGCATCGGTTACTTACGGTCCATATTAACCCGAAATCCTCAAGCTCACGCTATCAACCACTTGTTTGGGACAAAAAGTTGTCTTAAATACTCGTTATGCCGGTTTTGTTTCGTTAGGTTAAGTTTACTCTTTTTTATTAGCATAGATAATATCGCAATATTCATTAACATGAGGGTTTGGTAAGAGTGGTAGTTGGTATTCCTACCGTAGAAACATACACGGTAAATACGCACTCACGCGTTCACCCCTACGTACTCCCATGTAAACAATACACATGAATATATGCATAAGGCACTGATTGCCTTTCTGTTCGCCCCCTCTAAAATATAATCTCCAATACAAATATCGAACTCCCGTATTAGTAAATCAAAATATTCTACATCATGCGAAAGTTGATATGCCATCAAAAAGTGCAGTTTAAATAGGAATAATAAATGTAAGTGGAAGTTTTTATTGTATGTTTGTACAGTTGCTCCGTGTCACTGAACCGTGTTGTACAGAACTGTCTGTGAGATGGCGAACTCTGGTGACTCAATCAGGCTCGTGTTGCAGCCGCAGATACCGTGTTTCATAGAGAAAGCACCTGCTACCTTCCCCCTCCATGTGCCGTCACAATAGCGACCGTGGATGTAACCAGTGAACGTTGAATCAATTGCATGGCATTATATACGCAGCAGGACATTGTATTCTATCACAAACATGCCAAGCACATTCTGAGAACATCTTATTTCGCGCACCAGGATGCAAGCTCTTTATGCGACATGTACGTCTGACACAATATATTTCAGTTTCCGTTTTGGTAGGATTCGTAGATCGAATGGAATTATGATGTATCGTTTGCCAGTTGTTACGCAACATGCCAAAACCTCGTTGGGATTCAGTAATATTTTAAAGGTCACTATGTAACTGAAGTGTCGCTACATGTATTGGCTATGGCTATAAAACACTTGAAACAACCAAGGATGTATAGAAGGAAACGGCATACGTGCATCCCCTAGTTCTCTGTATGAGACAGTCGTAGGTTGTTTCTTCACGCAAACATACTGTGCCCTGACACTGGAGATGGACGCCATCAGTGTACAAGACTTGCCCAACCTTTTCGCCAACACCTGGTGTCAGCGCTTTGACCATTCGTTATCCATGAGAGTTTTAGAATGCGTTGCTTTGATTTGCTTTGACTGTTTCTTTACTTGTAACAGTGGTACGGATTTGTATACTCCTATGGTTTGTTATTAATTTATTAAACATGGATTAATCCCCTACACATGGAACGTAGTCTCAGAGTTATCCTGAACGAATTAGCGAAGGCTAAAATAATCAGATAATCACATTAGGTGTTCAGAAGTTTCGTTAGATCAATGTCCCAGACCTGAACACACACACACACACACACACACACACACACACACACACACACACACACACACACACACACACACACACACACACACACACACACACACACGCACAACCCACACACACACAACCCACACACGCTCCATCGCCGCAGGTGAAAATAATGTGCACAATATGCACGAGCCCGTGACAGAAGCCATACGGTACCTCCCTGTGTCACAGATGGAAGAACACCTAACACCCGATCACCTGTGATGCAAACACGGACCAACTACCTCCAAACACCACTCTGATCTCGCTGACACAGCTTTTGTCGAGCAAGATGAGTTTAACACTGATATCACATGAATAATATAGGGGTTAACTAGCACGGGGAAAATTGGGGGTATTAAATGACTATAGCCTACATGCATTTACCGTAAGAAAATATCTCTAGAAACATTCTTTCGCCTTTTCGCGAACACCTGGTATCATCACTATTTGACACGTGCTCATGATGTAGTCGGAATCGTACAATCCACTCTACTGTTAGCAGAGGTTGCTATTGAATATGGAAAGGGTTTTGTCGCTCAAATTACACGTTCAATAAGAATATATGATGTAAAAACGTCATGTTATACCGTAGCTTTCGTCCACTGCTGTTAGACTGAGACGCAAATGAAGTCCCCAAAGGACAAACATTTGCCTCATTTCGTGATCAATAAACTCAAACAGATATGTTGTGTTCAATAATGTCGGCATTACAAGACTTCCAACGAGTGAGTGCAAAATACGCCAAATGCATTAACACGTAGCCACGATAACAATACATTTACTTAGTTGTAATGGAAGTGATTTCAGTTGAATCCATATAACCGAAATATGCATGTCTGAGTCAAACTAAAATTGACAGCTTGGAAGACCTTGTTTTTTGGGAAACACCAGAACTGGTTCTTCTGTGGTCTTTGCATGGAAAATTGTAGTATAAGTACCCTGCCACGGCATCTCCATTTACTGATTAAAGTTACACAATAATGTATTAACATACGCGTTATTTGTTCTTGTAGGGTGGAACATGCGCATATTATATTTATATTTAATACACATGTTGTCAAGAATCTCAAAGTCAAATACATGAAATGAACTATATCCATTTATTACCTTTTCTTGCACACATATCACAATATCCCCTAAGTACGGAAATAAGTACATTAGTTAATACATTTGGCCCTATTGACTATTCCTGTGACGTAATCAAATTTCATTGTATGACGTCATCAAGTCAAAGACGTCATTAGGACAATATTGAAAAATATAGACGACACAACTTTGCACAGGAACATTAATTTCTCGATGCACGTGACGTAGTGTGGACATTTGATAAACGTAGGCACATATGTGTAATCTAGACTTGCACTAGTCGCAAAGGAAATAATTCTTTGTTTAAATCGCAATTCCTAGATTGTATACTAATAAATAATAAAATGAAGATGTTCAAATAAAAAAATCTTTATGTAGCATGGATATTGTAAGAACAGAATTACTATACATATATGAACCTATCATCCAGCATAGCCTTGGAGCAAGGCTATGTGTACCTCTCTGTCTACAAGAGAACTGACCTGATCATGAAGGGATCTAATTATGTTTTACAATAAACATGTAATACAAAAAAGAGCGGAAATGTAGCTTCTGAAACAGAAAACTGCAGTATATCAAACCGGAATACAATTAACCAACTGAACATGTAACATTTTCCATATTTATTCCACAGGTAAGGACCACTCATTATCCACAATTATATACTAGCATAAAACATCTACATAACATGACCAGGACGTGTGAACAGCTGTCATCAGCATCTTCCCCTAAATATCAAGGAGGGATCAGTATATAAATACGTTCACATATTGTGCCTCCCCCAGGACTACACAGTATGCGTTTGTCATGCAAGGTGTTGCCAGTGTGAGCCCACATCAGCCGACTCGTGTCAGGATGGACTGACTCAAACACTGTGCTAACAACACGGGGCAGAAATAAACAGTGAAGTGCATAATAGAAATAGAAATAATTCCGGAACATATTTTGTACTTTTCATGATAGCAAGTGTTTTCCTCGACACATAAGTCGTATCTTGTCCTTTAGTGAAATAAATCACGTCAGCCTATCTATCACACTGACACATAAATGTCTGATTTTAAGGGTACGGGGCATTTTTTATCCATGAGTGTGCTAGATATATTAACCTCTCCCAATGGATGTCATATTGTTAGTCGGGCCTCCCTAAATGCTTTTACGCTTTTCATGATCCTCCTTCTGCCGAGTGAATGAGTATGGTTTGCACCGATTTTTAGCAACATTCAAGCAAAATAACTCTTGATAAATGGATATGTACATCTCACAGGTTGCGTAAAGCGACTTAAGATTCTATTTACATGTCAAGAACATTCTTACATGTTTGGTCCTACAAACCTGAACTTTTATTAGGAAATAGTGGGCATTCCAGGGAATACACTGATCCCAGTAACCTAAACTTGTCGTAAGATGCTGTAATATAGTCAGAGTTAAAAAAACACACCGCAAAAGTGATTTTAGATGTATATTTTTTATATCATATAAATAATCAACAGATGGTACTCGATTGTTCAAAATGGGCACACATCATTGTCATTCACCCATGTTCCATATGGCACTCTCGGAACAGAAGCAATCACATCCCGAATTGTCGCCAGGGGAATATTCACCCACCGTGCCTTGTGCCAACTGTCGGAGGTTCTGTGGTTGTTGCTGACATACTCGCAGTCGTTGATTCATTGCAGCCCATTAATGTTCGATTACGTTTAAATCTGGAGACCTGGAGCTGGATGTTGTGATTCCTGAAAAAGGCTGTTGTCATTCTTGCCGTGTGAGGACGGGCGTTGTCTTGATGAAATAGACGGTCGCTTCTTGCATAAGAGGAAGGACGTTTTTCATAGCCCAGCAAGTGATGTTGTATGTGCATGCCAGGCTCTCACGTGGTTGTGTTTTGCAATTATTCCATCTTTTCGCCAAATTTCTGCAGAACCCCATTCTTTCACGAAAAATCAATCCCAATCATGCAAAAATGACCAATTCATTTTGGTATTAATTTTGCATGGATGGTGGCAACACTGTCAGATATTTACGATTTTACTACATTTGCGTTTTTCTTGCAGAGCATATTATGGATCAGGTAGTCAAGCTTAGTTACTTCGATTTTTGCGTTTCATCGTATCCCGACTGCGTTTAACTATGCCTACAATATCAATGGTTTGCCTGGTCCAAACTCGATATGTCACAGGCCGCCGTGATACAGATTCAATATTGTAGACCGCGTATTAAAACAATACACAAATATATGTCTATGGGAGAGTGAGTTCCAAGACCCTCGTCTGCCGAAGCACAACGGTCTTATGCCTGGCGGGTCTCAGATGGGTATAAGTGGTAATAATTTAAGATATGGTGTATATATCTAACCCAGAATGGTTGCGATTGAGAAGTTTTACAACTTCCAGGGATAATTGGTTTTGAGTATGTAGTATCCGTTGTGTTTGATATTGGCACGATGGAAGTGTTAGGTATCTAATGGAGGGCCACAATCGCGCTAGGGTAGTCACCATATCTCAACACAGAACATGCTGACTCGAGACAGGTAAGGATGATAATCCTTGTAAGAGATCCACGATGTTATCGAACGGTAGCATACATTTCAGTGAACCATCCAATATGATTAGCTGACCACCAAAGCACCCTCTTTATTACTTGTTTGTAACCCAACTTCCAAAGTTAAGAAGTTCCTTTCAACCACGGTCTAGACTCCGTAATCTCTTCAGGTCGTGTTTTATCACCGCTTCCTTTCACCAACCTTCCGACTTTCATTAATAACGATATCACGTAGAATAAATCCGACTATAACTACTTCGTAAGTGCAAACCCCCTCCGGCCCTACATGCTCACGTCAAGCTAATGTCCGATTGAATTCCTCTTCAAGAACTTACACTTGTTGTTCCGTGCTAGCGTGTTCAAATAGCATTCAATGCGAGGTGAGAAACAGATGTATCATGTGGCGTTGTCAACGATAACGGTTAATTTTTACATTTATCTTACATTTGATTTAGGTAAAAGTGTTTACGCAATGAGAAGCTTTAAACGGGGCTTGAAAGGCTTTTGGTGCAAGTTCAGTTACATTACATATTTATTGCCTGGAATCTATGAAACTATGAAACCGTTAGAGGTTGGCTTGAAATCAAGAATCGAAAGGTTGTTAGCCTTGATCTGTCATCACCATTCCCTTGCTTATTGGAAATATGTTCGACCTGACTTTAGGTTTCCTCCACCACTAAGCCCATAAGCAATGATATAACTGAAATGCTGTTGAAAGCAGAGTTGAAATCAATTCCCTAAGACGACGTCTTGATGAAAGCCATGGGTAACGTGAAGCAATAAACAAATATACACTGCTAAACACAAATCCCTTTGTATTTTTCCTGGTAAACCATAACAGTATCATGTAACACCTTGTTAGCCATGTACCTTGGTGGCTGTAGACAAGGACTCCCCCTTTAACAACCAGACGCAGACAGTGAGTGAGTGAGTGAGTGAGTAGGTGAGTGAGTGAGTTGGTGAGTGAGGGAGTGAGCGAGCGAGAGAGTACTTGTAGTTCTACGACTATGAATCTCCCATACTTTTACATAGACTTCAGTAGTAGTCGCGCTACGATTGCTTTGTGAAACGTGCCGCTTACTGTTATATGTGGTGAATATTTACCTACTTGTAGCCCCCCTTGAACTCTTAAAAAAGATGTCTTTGACAAGGTAAATCGTGAGAGGAGTGCAGATTATCAGGCTTACATTCGCCTGATTTCTTAAGCTATTGTTTTTATATTCTAAAAAAACAAAAACAGCAAGTTATATAATCAATAATCTGTGTAAACTGACGCGAAGACAGGAGATTACACATCATCCTGGTAACATGCACATTCCATGTCTTAATACAGAAAAAAATGTACTACAATATATCACTTATTATTAGATCTGAACCAATTCCGTTTACACGTGAGCCGACCACATTTGAATGACACCAGACCATGAAAGGACAAGTGAAAAAGCGGTAAAGTTCATAACACAAAGATGGGCCTGATCGCCACAACATATGTCCATCTTAGTGTTACCCTGCTTCATTGGTAAATTTTAGAAAAGGTTAAATGTCACCAACCTCACACAGAAAAATGTATAACTTTAGTTTGCCTTACAGTTGGTAAAATGTCATAAACATTTCCACCCCACTGTAATTGACGCCAAGTGTTATATAAAGCTTGAAATTGAAAGGGCATGTGTTAAACGTGGCCAGATACAGCCACGATTCATCAGACATTACCCGCCTATCACCACATCTAGTGTCCATTTAAACTGTAAATGTTTCCATTTTGAAATTCAAAGTAGAAATGTCGACAGTCGGGGCAAAGGGCCTGCCCACTCGTTCCATAACTACATCAGTCTGTTCCTTGTGACATGATAACAACCCGGCATTTGCTCTCTGCATATAATATGTGTTTATCTTTGTTTCTTGTAGGAGTTAAACGCTCAATAATACATTTATGAGTGGGTGTCATTTTCTAGTTTATAGATTGTCACTTCCTACACAATTAGACACCTTAAACATAATGACGCCCTGCCTACCCCCTACATTCTTGACGAAACTCGTTTGTTTGTTTCTAAAGTAACATACTTATACTGAAATACAGAAAAATTGAAATTCGATTAGCCATTACTGTTTCACGGTAGTAATTATGTGACTCCCCTTTCAAATGTTTCCTCTACCTGTTAGCTACATCATATGATGTGAAGTTCATCTGCAGAAACAGTGCTCCATACTTGGCCTCAACATTAACAGCAAAGAGCTAACTCAACGCAAGCAAATAATTTCCTTTAAGTCAATCTGAATAAATATTATGGGAGGTGCGAGGCAATTTTATAAGCTAGATTGTGGAACACACGTCTCATTGTTGCAAAAACACACTACTTTAGCGTTTTGGGACAGCATGTGTTAAAGGAATGGCGGGGTGGTGGGGCGACTGGTTTAGCTTCTTGATTAATCATAGAGAATATCCTTGGGAAGGTGTTGAAATTGAATCTTGCAGAGGTGAATGTTAAGCGAGCTGGAGACATAATGGGGAGCGGAGGCTGTTGATGATAGGTCATGGGGGTAATCATGAAAGAGGCAGTTACAGGGATGTAAATAAAACTGTTTTGCTGAGTCCAGCTACCACCTTCATGTCTGTTTTCCGAGACTCGCTAGAGGCAAATTAGGAAGACTTGGGGCCTCGGATATGGAAACTGTAACATACACCGTGCCATGCTTTTAGTCAGATCAACACAACAGAATAGCCACATGGTATTTTCCCATTCTTCCTACTTAAATTATAGCATTGTCTGATAGACGTGACCATTATGGAACATAAACACAAATAATAAGTATATAAAACTCATTTTATTTGTGAATATTTGTATAAAATATTCTTCAGACAGACACTAAGCATATTTTAAGTGCCTTTCCTTCCACATCAAGCTGACATGCCGAAATATAACTCGAATACTGTTCAGAACCGACGTTACACAAAACTCTGCATTCTTGAGTTAAATAACTTTACCATCAGATCACGTGCCAACAGATAGATCACCTTCCGTCTTCACATGACGAAGTGTGCGTATACTTATACATTATTAATATCGGTGGAAAATGTTTTAAAGCGTTTATAACTTGGGTAAATCCCACCAGCACAGTCGAGGCGAACCGGGATTTGATCCAACGATCAGAGGTTTCTTGTGTACCCAAGGGACATAACTCTAGACGGCGAATTTCGGCGTTCTAAGACGACTGCGCCACCTATGTACCCTGGGAAAGCAAAAGTGGATATAAATAAATATATTGTTCTAACATTTAACATTCTTTTTTCCTCAACTAAATGCCAATGTTATGAACATATGTATTGTCAAACACTGGCTTCCATGTCAATAACTGTATATGTGAAACGCTAGAAGTGTTAAGCCCATGTTCTCTTTCATCTCCCCGATTTGTGTTTATACGGTAACAGCGCCATGATTGCGCAAGACATTGTTTATGGACCTTAGTTGGATAAATAACGTAGTTTTTTCTGTTTCCAAGTTAATTGGGATAGATATCAAAGACATATGAGGAAGACACACACGGATAAGAAACTGATCTGAAGCATGTTCCAGAATTATCAGACGAAAACCAACGCTCTATTTGACGTTGGTACAATTCGTTGTTTTATAAACATTGCTCTATTCATACTTTGATTTATACCAAATTCTACACCTGATGTCAAACAAATAATCAGCCATATTCTTTTATACCATCATTCCCGGTGTAGGAGTCCCAACTAAACCCTCTGCAGTGAGTTTGGCCTTGGCAAAGATCACTCCTGTGTGTTATGATCCTGGCGTGTAGGCCCCAAATGTACATGGTTGATTACAGGTACCTGCATGTTTGTGTGTACTTCTAACTTCAAAACTGTATGCCAAAACCGAACAGGAGAAGCAGTATACTGTAAACATGTAGGGCAATGATTTGAGCCCAACGAGGAGTTATCTGCATTGGAATTGTGTGGGTGTTTGGGACCTAGTGATAGGAATGACCTGAGCCGAGACTGAATGCACTCTGGAGTAATTTTAAACTAGCCGGAAATCCTTCCAGAGTGCAATTGTAAGGGATTGATTTGATCCTGCTACACCGGCTTGCAGACGGGCATGTAAAACCACCTGCAGCATGAGGCATGAGGGTTGTCCTACTGTATTGTTATAGCAGTTTCAGTGCTAGGATATTTCGCTAACCAATAAACAATTATTTAAATGTGCAATAATGTTAGGCCTAAGACCCCTTTTTGGAGAAAAGCAAAGTTCGCAACTTTCAATCAATTGGTATAACTCCTATAGTTTACCATGTCACCGATCCAAATTGCGTGGATCGATGCTCATGATATCAATCACTGGATTGTCCAGATGTTCCAGACTCGATTATTTACAGACCGCCTTCACATAGCTGGAATATTGCTGAGTGCGGCGTGAAACAACAAACTAACCAACCTATATTTTACAATGGAGTCGGCTAAGAAGTTCCAAAGCATCACATCACTTTGCGCAAGTGGGGTCTTCTTACCCTTTGGTAATTGTCATCCTCAGAGAAGAAATGCGGCTTGTTCCTCCTTGCAGCTGTGGATATGTTTAAATCTAATATGTCTAAACACCATTGTTTCTCAAGAACAGTATAAGCAGCCTTCAATTATGTAAATATCCTACAATCATTTACGGAAGTGTAAATAAATGACGGAGAGATATTTCAACAGGATGCGTCTGCATTGCCAGATTTGATGCCACTTCATTCTTTGCCTCAATAGTTCCATTCAGTCAAACATACAATACGTTAATATGTCTTTTATTCTGTAAAATGTTTAATGTTTGAAGAGAAAAATGAGTTACTAAGCTGTTTTTGTACATATATCCTGTTTATATATTTTCCTTCAACGCAAAACAGCCTAATCATCCATTTGCGGAAGGTTGTTTCATCAGTTCAATGTGTGAGCCTATGACTCGTCTATCAACTTTCCTCATACACTGCTCTCACTGTTTCTCAAAACAGAGGTTAATTTCCCACAAAAACGACCAAACCCTTTATGCGTGTGTGCTCCGCCCTGATATTGCTGAAATATTATTTACATATAAGCGTTAAATACAATTCAATCCCCACTGTTAATATGTTGTTGCTTTCAAGCAATCAATGCAATGCCTTCCCAAACATAAAAACAGAAGGACGGATGTCGTCAGTCGCTGTGTTAGGACATCAGGCTTCATAATGTGTTAAAGGCGTATCTCCGTCTATTAGGCTAGGACAGCTTGTATTAAATGTGTTATACATTCCCGCTACCACTGTGTTACACTGTGGAGTGGAGATTGCAACAAAAGATCAAAGACTGGTGCCTTTAAACAAGAACTATAAACTTTGACCTCAGTATCTGAGTTACATTCAGTCAATCGGTTCTAAAAGGAAGCGTGTTTTCCATTACAGCTCACGTGTTTGTTCCCATGCTCTGAAGAACATCACTTGTGGGAAATAAATAACCCCACCGAGTGTCTATTGATATCAAATATAACTACACGAGTCCATAAAAGTGTAAGACTCAGAGGCTTGCTTGTTGATGTCAAAAGACACGAGGATGAGCTTCTATTTATCATCTAATATCATTCTTCGAACTTGTTCACTTTTAACAGCAATAAACAGTGTCTTGAGTGTAAAAAGTACAACTAACAAGCTTCAGAAACGGATGTATAAGCGGTGTCATTTGATTGTGATTGTCTTGGTAATCAATGACATCACAACGGTCTGCAGGAGCGATCTCCGGATCTCACCGAAGCATATCTCCTATGGAGGCCATTTGTTGATGTTAATAACAATAGCATCGCCGTCACTAGTATTCCAGCCATATCACATCAGCCGGTAAGAAATCGAGTCTGGACAAGACAGTCCAGAGATTGATATTACTAGCAAAGCAATGTCTCACGCCGTCGGATAAAATGAAGCGAAATAAGCCAAATTGCCAGTGCAGAGATCACGCGGTCCTCTTTGTAACTGTTACCACAAGCATAGAGTCACTTCAGACCTAATCTAACCCTGAATCGCCGCGTGTTTGTTTGTTGTTTAACTCCAATGCGGTCTGTATATAATCCAAACAATCCGGTGATTGACATCATGAGCATCGATCTACGCAATTGGAATACGATGACATGCATCAACCAAGTCACCGTACCTGATCACCTGATCCCGTTAGTCGCTTCTTACAAGCATAAACGCCTATTACGGCAAGATTGGTTGCAGAGGACCTATTCTAACCCTGATCTTCACGGGTCCCCGGCGTGGTTATAAAGTTGAGTCACTGTGTAGAGTCCTGCTGACTCACCGTGATGTATCTACCAAACAGCCCCAAACGCTAACAGTCGCGACTGTACATACAGTTGTAGGAATCGTTTACATTGACATTAATTGACTGTATATTTTTCTTTCTGCAAAACACACTCAACAAACGGAGGCCCACACGTGTGCATGTACACACAAACGCACGCTCGTCACAATCAAATAATAATCACATATGAAAGTACAATTCAGCACGTGTTCTATGTGTTGTCTACACGTTTCCAGATTTAATAGCAAAACCGCCTTCAAGGCAATCAACACCCACACCCATCCTTTTCATCAATGCACATAAGGGCACTGTTATATATTTTCCCGCAATGTGACGGAAGATCTCGAGGTTATCCGACTGCCAACTGCCGTTCCTTCATTAACGTAATACTGGTTACCATGTTACCATTTGTTCCTGCCACATACACCTACACACCGCCTATGTCGAGTCGTCTCGATCCCACTTTCTACAATAGACGTTGTTGCTGTACATGCAATGTAAAGACCTGACAGCCAGATTAACATTCAGCACTTGCATGTCTCCTCATAACGGCATCTCGGCAATGGTACGTCTGTAAGACACTGGAGGGCGGAAGGCTCGATCTGCAACGTTATATATACACACCTAAATGTGTAAGGTCAGTATGACCTCAAATTTTCTTTGGGAAAAAAAAGTGGGAACATTGTCAAGATCCGATTGGTAAATCCATATTCTAAGGATATGTAACACCCAGAAAAATGTTCCTGTCAGCGTTAACTTGTCTGACGTTCAAGAATTCATTTCGGCTCTTCAACTATTATTTCAGTATGGTAAAGTAAGCAATGTCTCTCCGGCAACGTTCCAACATGACAAATTAATTGCTTTCTGCTTAAGAAGTAAAGTACTCATAGCTCGCTTGATAATCACGTAAAACAGGGTATGGTCTGATCCCGCTGCTGAATTCATGCGATATAAAAGCATAGTTTTATGGTTCTTAACTCAACCTACAATTTTACGATCACTCTTTACCCACTGTGATAACACGCCCATGTTGATGCGCAAGATCTACACGCCAACCTGGCAGTGCCATTACTATATGTTAGGTTACTATGTCATGTACTCCAATGATACAAAACGCGATGTTAGTGTACACCGTATTTACCCACGAGAGACATTTGGTTGTACTTTGGTTAATGAGATTACAAAACATTGAGTGTCAGTATGTCCAACAACAAGATCCTCTCCAAAGATAACAGCTCTAGCAAGGCGTCGTTCCCCGCCTTCAAGTGATGGTGCACAGCTGAGGGTGCAAATAGAAACGGTTGTATCACTAACACATTTTCTACGACCCTTACTTTCCGTACGGCTCAGAAAGAACACTAGGAATACATGAAGATTTCTTTAATTCCCCAAATTTATATTATCTTGAAATATGAAATATAATCATATTACCATATTCCTTCAGTTTATTTATAGTATTGAACTAACATATTACATGATGAGGAGAGTCGCTATTTTATGACAACAGCCTTGTACGTATACCAGAATTACACGAGTGTTCATGAATCAGTGAGTTGAGTTTCACATCCCAAAGAACAATATTTCTGTTACAACACGACGTAACAGTTTAATGTGAGAGGACTGCGGGCAGGTACATCAGGGGCACGGACAATGTCCTGACAAAGCAAAGTTCATAATTGGGACGAAACTTGGATCAGCGGATCCTGGTGCAACCAAGGTAGGGAGAGCAGTTCGGTGCCTAAAAGTGGCTTCGCCGCACGTTAAACAAGTTTGCCTTGTCTCTGTCCTCACCAGTATTTGGCCAAAAATGTTAGTGTTTTCAAACTGGATTTTGACGTGTGAATGGTTGTCAAACGTGTGTTGGTTGTAAGCGATCAGACACTGCGTGGATATAACAATGCCATATGACCTTTACTTACGTCTGCCACAAAATGGCCTCGGCATTTACGATAAGTGAAGAGGAACTAACAACGAGACATATTTGTCTATGAAAACACAGGTTGGCAATCTTCACTTGGCCGTATGAAGCAGTCTGTAGACCACTGGGACCACTCGTGTCCTCTTGTGATGAGTACATGGTTGGACGAAAGGCCCAACACACAGATCAATCTTAACACAGGTGTATATATACATGGATGTTCATATTGGACGTTGAAGGGTAGGGCTCGGAACAAGGCAACCACTGTTTGTTTATAGGATGCTGTTCTGTAACTATGGTTATCTTTACCAGTTCGAATACACAGTTACGGGGATTCCGTGTTCCACAAGGTCCTCATCAACCAATGCTGGTCGTACGAGGCGACTTAATGGGTCGGATGGTCAAACTTGGTTGAGTGCGTGTCATCGTACCCCGACGGCGGTGGACGTTGCTCATGATATCAATCACTGGTCTGTCTGGCCTTGATTCGATTATTCATATACCGTCGTGACAAACCTGGAATAGATCTGAGTACGGCGTGAAACGACAAGCAAACAAACTCTTACTACTTACGGGATATTTTCTGCACAATGACTAATGACAACAATACGACAACAAGCATTTATTCTTTCTGCAAGAAAACAGGATGTGTGCTCACATGTACCGAAATGAGTATCAGGCATCTTTTCAGACCAGAGGTAAACCCAACACAGGTTTATTCATAAAAATTGAAAAAGAATGTCATTGTTTCAGGCTTTCAAACAAGCTGTCACTGTTCACTGTGACATCAGGAATAATTACACCGGGACGTCTTGCTCCGGCTTGAGACGGGGATTGTTAGGTAATAGCCTTATTATACCTTCTCTGCCGGCCGTGCTTACAGAGGGGACTTATAGCAGACATCATTCTTGTCCACGATCTTACACAGCTCAGTCATAAAGCTTCAGGGATAACAAGACAACAGAACTCCGACCTTGGAACAATAGGTTTTTTTTCATTTGACAATAAATCTTTACAATCTATACTAAGTGTTTTACCGAATAACAAATGTCAAAGACGAGGGGGATTTTAATCTCAGTCACAATAACGGATAACGAGTCCGACAAAAGATTGCTGTGTGTTCTGTATTTTAAATATTTCTTAATCATGTCACAGTCCCTGTTAATACGCACAGTAACGCACACCGTAAACACATAGTTCGGCTCTCATTCAAAAAGGCACACTTACAGAAACATTGTGCTGAAAGAGTGTAGTCAATTCATCATTCACACATTCTACTTATCCTACTGAGAGGATACGGTACTTGCCAAAAACATATGCACCAAACCGTCAGAAACTAGAAAATAGCATGTAACTTGGAAGCACAAGGTACCATGCACATAACTGATATAATTTCTCCGTCATCCTGCGCTCTGTCAATGATCGATGATGCACAGGGCGTCCACCCACCACCAGCCTGGGTCTAATCCTTGCCAAGCTGCGGAGTGTGTACCACGTGGGGATCCTGCACACCAACTGATGATATTTATAGCTGGGCCAGACTGATTTCATTCCTATCCTCACACGTCCACATCATAAAGCTGTGCTAGCAAGATGCTAATCTTCATATTGCACTGTTGGGGTGATAGGGTTAACGAACGTTAACATTGGTGACCCCCTTGCATATGATTGAGTTGGTGGTTCTCATGAGGTCGGGGATTTAGATGGGGTGGTGGGTTAATTGGTGGGTCGGGTTGCATTTGTGCACATTATTGAAGTTGTATCACGGCGTGTCAGCTTGATGTGAGAGGAAAGTGATTGGTGAAACCCATGAGCACGAGTTAGGAGCTGACAAACCAATAAAAGAGAATCTGGGATTCGAACCCATGATCATAGGTTTGTTTATGTCACGCCTATGGGTCGCAACCCTGCACAGAGAATTAGGCGACTTGGCTGCATGTGTCTCTTGTTTCAGTTGATATAGCTGAACACTAAAACATAGTCAGGTTAACGTTGGTCATGGATTTCGTTTCACAGAGTACAGTGAACGAGAATGTGAATTATGTAAGTTAACATGTCGAAGGACACCAAGAATCGACCTCACGCATTTACCAGTTTGGAGGGACCCGAGAAGGTCCGGGGTAAATAGGTCTTCAGGAACCCATGCTTGCCGTAAGTGGCGACTAACGGGATCGGGTGGTCAGGCTCGCTGACTTAGTTGATGCATGTCATCGTATTCAAATTACTAAGGATCGATACTCGTAATGTCAATCACTGGATTGTTTGGTCCAAACTTGATTATTTACAGACCACCGCCATATAACTGGAATTTTTCTGGAATGCGGCGTTAAACAACAAACAAGCAAATAAAACCAGTTTGGGGGATCAAATCGGCGTGACAAGTGAACGCTTTACCCACTAGGCTACCACACCTCAGCCACAAATGAAAATACTATCGTGTCATCCTAAAGTACGTAGGCCATAGACCTTTATCACCTGGAATTCGAATCCACGAACTATTTTCACGACTGAAGGTCAATTATTATGTGGGGGGGGGGTCTGGAGAAGGAGTGAGGGGAAGGTCACCAAAACATGACAGTCTCTGAGGGAGGTCCATAATAAATAATACATATATTCGGGGAGGGTCATGAAAAACTGGATAGTTAATAATAAAATAAAGTGATTTTTCATTGCACACTAGTTCTTCACCTTACAAACTTATCAGAAGTAAATATGAATTCAAGTTGCAAGATGAGTAAAATCAATATTTCACTATGTGCTTGACAACCCTCACATCTTTAAAGGCAACATAATGCTTGTCCACAGTGAAAGATATATCATGGCAGATGCAGGGAGTTACATCGTAGAGAAGGTAAGATTCAGTGTATCATCTCACCAGGGAGTCTGATCACGTGCCGCCCTGAGCCGGGAGTAAACAGCTCGTGGCTAAATAACGACTGTGTTTGCTCAATTCATTCAAGCTTTACCTTGGCCATTCAGAGTCTACACCACAACCCGCCATTCACAAGCTGAACATTGTATTAAAGCAATCCTGGTTAATTTGCCAAATCCTTTCTTTGTATGTATACTCTGTGGTCATAGCCCCTCTGCAAAGATCCAGGGGCTAGACAGTGTTAAGTGTATAAATAAAGAAAATATGTGCGACTTTTCGACTGACATGTAAATGTTAGGCTCTAGACATCACTAATACCGCGAAGATTGCGAAGGTTTCAGTTTTGCTACATAATTCCTGCTGTTGTACGCTGCAGTCGGCTATATTCCAGCCACACCAAGGCGGATTGAGGCTCAATCTGGGCCCATCAAAAAAAGTAGTCGACACTAAGGGTGAGTGAGTGAATTGGGTTTATCGCCGTTGTTAACAATATTCCAGTTATCAAGACGTGTCAGCTTGACGTGGGAAGAAAACTTGAAGTAATGCAGGTCTTAGACGTTTACAAACTAGGTGAAACCCACGAGCACGGGTATAGGGCCGACAAAACCAGAAACACAATCGGACCGAACCGGGATTCGAACCCACGATCATAGGTTCTGGCGTGTCCAAGGGACACAACTATGCACAGCCAAATGCGGCGCCTTAGACGACAGAGCAACCCGTGCCCCCACAAATTAACAAAAAAATGATGTTCGTCCTCAACATAGCCCATGTTACATTTCTTACAAAACCTATGCACTGCCACTACCTGTATATTTAAATGTCGCTTTGTTGAATTTGACCCTGGTCATACACTGCATTTACTTGACCCTGATTATTTAATAACCATGCCATGCGATAATCATGGGCGTCGGTAAGACTAAAAAGGGGTACCGACTACTGATCACGAGCTCGACAAACATGACTGTGTGCAAGCCTCCGTCTCGGGAAGCCTAAAAGACATTCGGGTAGAAGAGAAAAAATAAGTGTGGGTCCGGGTGCTATTAATTTAGAAAAGATATACACCTACCCAATGAGATACTGCACTATAAATTCCAAGTCTATCTGAAAGGTCCCCGTATTTTTTTATCAGTCATGGAAGATGACACTTTAATGAGTGGTGTGTGTATCGCGGCATCTGCATAGTAAACTCTAGCTGTCAGAGCATGACCCCCTCACAGAGAAGGTGAACTACAACACTCTAGTTCACTTTATATGTGATGGACGAGGACCGATACATGTGCCATTGTATTTCAGCGTTGGGTCGCTATGCCGTAACACTTGAAGCGATGATATCGTCTATAGAGACGCTTTCCACAAAGCGATATGCGATCTTAATGTCTCTCAGACCCAAGAGAATACATTTAAAAACGAAACCAAGTCATGTCTAGAATGATTTGGCAAGTCTAGATGGATTCGGCTCTCCTGAAAATAAGCATTGTTCTGGGTTCTATTTGGATTTTCATTTTTACTTTGTATATATATATTTAAAAAAGAATAACTTTATTTCTGGGACTAAGTGTTAGTCTTGAAACACTAAGGGTTGCCTTCGGCGTAGGGCTGCGATTACTTTGTATAATAGACCCCTTTCCAAATGTGCCACCTCTTGCCTGACTCATATACTGTAACACAGGCCTAAAGTAGTCGTCGCGGTAGTGCTGAGATAGACTAACACTTAGAAAAGTCTGAAACTTTAGAAATCTAGACTTTCCAAAGTATTGTAGACAGTTTCAGTGTCTGTATGACAGCAGACTTATACTGCTATTGCTACAAAACAGGTCATGACGTCCCTACTTTATTACACAATGCAATGCTATGCTATACCTTACCACATTATACTTTACTTATTCTTTACTACACTTTTCTACACTTTAACATACCATACCATACTATACTATACTATGTTAAACTGTTATTTACATCACTATACTTTTCTGTGCTGTGCCGTGCTGTGCTGTGCTGTGCTGTGCTGTGCCGTGCTGCGCTACCTTCAACGTTACCCAACGTTATAAACCACCTCTGACTTTGTGATATTCCTTTAAGAAGTAGACGCTAAACAATCCAGTCTTTGTTACTTGGGGAAGGCCTAAAAGCCCCAAGCAACTGCTTAACCGTGTGCACCCGGCCCGCAGTCACAGATAATAGAATACGTAACAAGAGGAATTACTTCAAAACATTTACAATTCAGATATACTAGATTGAAAATGACTAGATATGCATGGCGAGGTTTCCATTGATAACACACGAGCCAGAGAATTGATGGGTCAGCAGTAAGGGTAAAATACGGAACAATGCTATGGCATGTATTCAATTCCCAAATGCTGCAGGATATTACTAAATATATTCACATGTATTGTACGAGAAAATTTGAATGAATTACATATGCAGCTTTCTTGTTTAGTAGGACAGACTGTTAATCTTAATGTGACGATGGAGGAATGTAGGTTATTTATTCTGTGTCTAAGATGGGTTGGCTAGTTACACTAGGTGCTGAATGCACTAAAAAGGATGACATCGCTCTTGGTTGAAATATTAACACCTTACTCCAATCAGTACCGTGGATGGGCGGTGTGTGTGTGTGTGTGGGGGGGGGGGGGGGGTCGGGCTCATGCCGACACCTATCTGTTATTTGACGGCACGCTGAAGCAGTAAAACCAACACAGATTATATACTACTCCATTTTTGATAGGGATGACCAGATATGTCAAACATATATAAATACTGTATACACTTCACATATTATGAGAATCGTAGACCCAACGAGCACTGGCATAGCGCTGACAACCCAAGAAAAAAATCAGGACGAATCTAGGATCCGAACCCACTATCCTAGGTTTCTGCCACGTCTGTGACGCAACTTTACAGTGATTTAAAGCTCCCCTGTAGACTGGACCACCTGTGCCACCAAAACAACAACGAGACAGGACTACGAAACAACACAAGGGCAGCCAGGGAGTTGGTCGAACTCTGAACACTCTTCGGGTTTTCGAACCGAGGTGCTTAAACGAAGGTTGAATGTTTCGATGCTTTTCTAAGAACAACGTTATTATTTCGAAGACACAAATTGGTTTAATTTTAATCTGGCGTAAATATCTAAAAAACCGACATATTACCAGCTTCTTTATTCCCATAACCGTGTGTGGTTCTTAGTGACCCGTCCTGTTTGCAAAAGTAAATGGAAATTCTACAATCCACAATGTCCATATATAAAGTATAAAGGGTCCCCTTGACATACAAAGTGTAGATAAAGATGACACAAAAGGTTATATAAACTACAGTTGGGCCGTTCGGTGCACCTGCGGCAGTGGTGAAGAAAGAAAAACTATTACACTGATCTCCAGCACAAAGGATAGGAGCCATCGTGTATAATATCATATTCTGTCACAAACGCACTTCTAAAGCTGTTGAATGATCAAAACTGAATTTAATAACCTGGGAAGTGTATTTATAATACGTGTATATTGTTGTGTATGCGAATACTCTTTCAGTCGTAGTTTGTTAAATCAAATATTGGCATAACATACATCAAGCTTCTTAACTCCCTGTGTGTCATTTCATCCATGTTTCCATAACTTGAATTTGTTCAATGTTCCGTTTGATTGGCGTCTGTCACATATAATCTTATCTTAAAACTTTGATTGAAAAAATAGTTGAGGAGTACCAGTGACAAATGATTCTGTATTGAAGAAGGCTGTCAATGTGTGACCTGCGCTCAATGGCACACACGCTGGAGTTTGTGAAAGGGCTTCACACCATGCACAGGGCGATAGTCATTACACATCAAAGAGCTGGAACATGAGCATGGCATATCCTTCTAATGGGAACAAGTATCCTCCTTACGTGTAACAAACTCTCAGCACAGGTGCAAACGGGTGTCACCTCACCTGCGTAAAGGAGGTCGTAGCATTAATTTCTCTGCCTAGCTTAAGGTGAGGGGTGAGGTTAGATGGTGTTTAACGTCGCGTTCAAGATTATTGTCCTTATATAGCGACGTGTGTGCGGTTGCTTTACCAGTCCGGAGATATCATGCCGCAGTTTAACATGAATAGCCTATTCAGACACAGCATACGGACTCCGAGCAGACTAATCCTTGTTTTCCCCCCTTAATGCAGAGCGCCAGGCAGGGTAACAACAAGTGTCATCTTTTAATGTCTTTTGGTACGACGCGGCCATTGATCGTACCCCAAACCTTCCGCTGTCCGGGCAGACCACGGAGGAGGTCTGCCTAGCTTCAGCCCAAGAGCCCACTTCTACAAAGCGATGGCAGCGCTACGCCACTTACATAGACAAGCAGCAGTCCTAGCGTACGATCGCTTTGAGCAAGTGGGCCCAGGCAGTGAGATATCTTTACTTGATTACAAACGCTTTAGGTAGCCTGGTAACTACTTTAATAAAGAGGTTCAATGATATGAATTGTTTTTAAATATTTCTAAATCAATTTGTAACGCCGTCCCGAGAACACCAGTTATCGTCATGTAAAAGGTGAGTGTGTGTTCTTAAAGTTGATAGCCGACACCCAACAGGCACTGGCGTTATTACGTTGTTGTAACTCACGATCACGGGTATGGTGCTGACAAACCAATAGTCAAAATCAGCACTTATCTGGGATTCGAACCCACGAACATCAGACTCTGGTATGCCTAAGAGACATACCTCTGCATAGCAAAATGTACTCCAATCCCGTGTCTTTTTCAGTTTTTCAGTGAATAATTGACTTGGCTTTGAAAGTATTTGTGACGGATGCCACCGGTGGAGCACCCGGTATCATCACTGTTTCATTATGATTCTCAAACACATGCTCATGATATAGTCACATTCATACAATGAGCTCCGCGTTAAGCGGAGCCTACTTGTGATTATGGAACAAAGGCTTATGTCGCTCATACGTTCAAACGACTTGTCCACCCATCCCCTCCTGAATGAAGTCAACGGAATAGTTGGTAGATAAATAACACACACAATAAATACAGGCTCCTTTAAGACCAACACTGCAGCTAATGTTTTGACCGGACACCAATGACAGGGAAAAGTAGTCATGTGGAGGATCGAACTTGGGAAATACTGCAATAACTATACTATAGGACTCTACCTCGGTCTCTGCTGAACATCAGTCATCACCTCAACAAACACATTTTCAGACATGTTTGTAATGACGAAAGATTGAGTTACCCTTGCACGAAGGTGCCTTTCATGAACCTTGTGGGGAGCTCTGGTTTTGGTTCGTGTTGTGTGTTTTTAACAAAAACATCATTTAACCGCAAATTGAATGAATCAACCATTTAACCACTTTATTCTTACTTTCGTTAAGTTTATCAGCACGAATATGCAAATTTTGGTTGGAAAAACAGACTTGTCGTTTATTTGTATTTTGATAAATCACGTTTCCTGCATGGAGGGTGCATCTATCAATATTTAACCATCAGAGACGTTTTCCGTTTATTACCATGTTGCGGTGGAATAGGTTACGTTCTGTTCTTTCATCCCTACTTGAGTTACAACCTACACGCCATCATCTACAAAGCCACATGCAAACTAATGGGAAATTACTTAAACTAATATTTATTAAACTTGTTAATGTAGTGGCATCATGTTCCAACACGAATACATTTCGGGATTTGTTTTTTCCAATAGAGGGACTTGGTTATTTAATTCTTGTCCAACACATCTGGTGTTTGCAGACCTGTGTCACACCTTGTTGACTTAGGTTAAATGTTTGATGAACTCAGATATGAAAAAGTCAACGTCGAGAAAATGATTTTACAAATGACTGTACTTTTGTTTGCATTTAAGATTTGGCAGATGTTCCCATACGTGAGTCATATCTACGTGTTCAGTCGCATATATGACAAGAGATCATATCGATTAAAAGCTTTTCGTAAGTTATAGACATCGAAATGCTGAAAGGATTCACTTAACATGATAATTTTCTTGTCATCAGAATGTTTTTTACTGGATTAGCTTTTCTTACAAATCAAACACTGTGAGCCAAGGCGATATGTGTTGTTTTTTTGTCATCATTTGAAGAGATTATTTACGGTATTCTTTTTTTCCGATTGAAAGGCTCTTCGTAAATCCGTGTCGCTTGGCACACGAAACTTATGAATGAGCACATTGTGAGATTTGACCCAGTTTTGACGTGAATGGGTCCCTCACCTTGTCGCTGAATGGTAGCGAGATACTTGAAAATGTATGACTTTCATCGCGGTGTATTATACAGTGGTTAAACACTTGCTCCCTACTATGAAATCAAACAGTAGATGTCTTATATAAACTTGGTATGATGTTGAAGCAAGTTTTAATGTGTTTCTCATACAATGCGTGTAGACACGTTAAACACTAAACATTAACACTTTGCCAGGTATGTATTAACTCTGTAGAAATCCCCTTACTCAGGAAATATAGCGAGGTTCATTAATAAACGCGTGCTGCAGCTCTGGAATACAAATAATATCGCATTCTCTCTCGAGGGTGAGTGAGTTAATGATTTTGGTTTAAACACCGCTCTCAGCAATAATCCTACAATATAACGGCGGGGGACACCAGAAATGGGCTTCAGACACAGTACCAATGTGGGCAATCGATCCCGGACCTTCGACGTGACAAGCGAACGCTTTAGCTACTTGGCTACCCCGCCGCCCCTCTTGCTCGAGAATCCAATCTCATCAATCAGCATGACATCACAGGGAGCGTATTTCATATCCCGTTCGTATCGAGATAGGAGTCTAATTTGCAATGCATGGCTCCACAAAGAAATGTTAACGTACAATGCATAGTTGCACAAAGCAATTTTAACTCACAATGCATTGGTTCCACAAAGCAATGTAAACGTGCAATGCATGTTTTGGATTGGTTCCACAGAGCAATATTAACTTTACTCATGTCGGATCTTCCCTCCGTTAATACCAGTAGCGATTCTTGGGACGATACTCAGAGCACATGCTGAGCGTCTCTATCATATCAATTTTTACGACACTACAATCTCGAATTTACATGGATGAAGTATTACGAGGAAGCCTTCAGATCCCAACCGTTGTATATAGTCTTCTTTATTGTTTCAAACATAAATGTTTTTTTCAATAGATACGTCAAAGCGTACAGAATTTACCACATAATTAACCTAACTGTCTACTTGAGCGGATGGATAAAGCATGGCAAATATTTTATTAATTGACAAACCTATACCGGTAGACTCAATACAATTCCTTTGGTAGACATAACGCTAGAACAACTGATAATAGGTATTTTAACCAGTTTCTGCAAACTATGTAAGATGGTCAAGTCTGCGCCTGACTGTGTGTGTGTCAGGGGTTCAAGGACTTGCTATTGCAATGGGGTACATTCCCCAGGAATAACATGATGGGAGCTAATACTTCAAACATCCATGTGCGTCAAGGTTACACGCCTACCATATTCTCAACATGAACCAAGTAGATGCATATGTTGTGTTAGTTGTCTGGTGGTCTGAGGTGCCGTCAGTTGCTGTGCAGAGTTAATAAACGTTAAGGTATCGTGTTCGTGGGTTCGAATTTCCGATTATTATCCTTGTCTGACAGTACCACATCGGCTCTGAAGTGGTAAACAGACATGAAGGATTTGTCCCTTCTCAACTAAGTGTTAACATACATGTATACTGATGAAAGCCTAAGGGAACGCGTAGTATAATAGCGTAAGAAAGCTAATTTCGTCCTTCACCCCAAAAGAACCACACCAACATGCGACAGAGATATGCCACCACGGTGAAATGTTAATTTCTGTTTGACACAGTACTGCAAAACCGCCGGTCATCTTTGTGGTACAGAGGATTATGTTAAATAATGATTGGAAAGCAGTAAAATATTCCATCAAGCGTTACCTTCTCAAAAGGAATATCTAAATATGATATCGTTATGCTTGGTTAGAAATAACAAACAATGAACCACCACAATGAAACGCATTTAAAAAATGATGGCTTGTATTCCATCTATTTCAAATAGCGACAATTTAATGTGTTCCTTTCTAAAACACGTCTCTCTTCTGAAATCATTTACTTGTATCACTTCCTGAATCATACCGACTGAACTCAGAAATTTGCACTGGATTAAAATCTAACCTTTTAAACGCGTTAAGTCCTTAACATAGTCATGCAAAGACAGAATAACAACCCAGAGATCCTTTTTACAAAGAGTATCATTCACGATGCCCGCCTCACCATATGTCATGGAGAAAATTCTACTTTGATGTCCAACTTGAAAGTAAAACGACACCCTTGTCTAAAAAACGAGTATTATCTAACCGTGCACTTCTTCTTTGAGTAAAGAAGAAGAGTGGAGATAGCGCTCCCGGTACTGTGCTCCGTGATTAAAAGATGAGGCTTCTGTATAAAAGTCATCTACGTGTATTTGTACATCATGCACGTAGACACCCGGAATAGCTAGTTAAGATTGCATCTCTGTTTGAGATTACACACCGAGAGGCCCGTCTTGCGATCCTGTAACAGGTAATTTAATCTTGGTTGTTTCTGATTGGCACGATTGTTTACTAATGTGTACAGTGCTGTTGAAATGGTGTGGTCGGATGAAGCACTGGCTTGCTGTACAGCTGAGCCTAATCCAACATTGACGGCGTAAAGATTCAGTCATCACTCAGTTAACCCATCGACACAAGTTGGGGAACAAATGCCTATTTAAGAGAGATGCGGATTAATTTGCAGTGTTTAATGGTGATTTATCTGCTAGTAAATGTTAATGTAACTGTCGACAGAGTACCGAATTGCGGAGTATTAATTGGAAGTTAGTTGAAGTGCATGTCATCAAAGGAATTACTTCCAATCTTAAATCTACACTTCCAACGCAATACTAATCAGTTATGAAACTTTTCGAAGCCTTGATACTGACGCAGTTTCATTGATATTTATAGTTTGCTTAAAGAATTAACCTAAGTCTTTCTCGCATTCTATGCATCTATATATAGTCCAAAACATTTTCCATGACAGATTAATATGAAGATATCGGATGGTCCTTCACTTTTTTTCAGTAGTATACATACTGCGACAGTCATAAGAGCATACGCGTTCTGTCACTTCCCACCTCACAATCTGAAATTGAGCCTTCCTATAAATTATGATGTTTTCCTTCCAGAAGCATATTTTATATTTTAAAGAGTGTTTCTCGCAGATTGATATAATAAGTCACATCTGTCCTTTTTGTAAAGCAATTATAAAAGTTGACCACGAATTGTTTCCCCATTCCGAGCGGGATCCGCTGATCATGGTTCGAATTCCGGATTCGCCCTGATACTGATACCTGGTTTGTCAGCACCACACCTGTACTCCCTGGTTTCACCAAATACGTGATAAAGTGCGACCCGGGACACTTTTGCATTTCAGTGTTCCTGTTAGGGAAACCACACAATGTTACTTAAAACCGTCACAACTTAAAGCAGAAAAACATTGCGTAAATAAACCTTTTAGGCATGCTCTGCTGCTGGTCCATGGAAAATGTGCAATGATGAGAATGTAACTGACAAGCGAAAACACTCCAGATGCCAACTATGCCCCTTTCTTTCACTACCTGAGGCTGAAATATCCGACTGCAGGATGTCACTTTAAAGGCTTGTCTTGTAGACACCGCCCACTCCATAGTCCTCGTCGGCACATATTGTTAATTGTCTCCTTTCGTTTAATGAAATAATGGGACATTAAAACAACGTTACCTCCGCAACACACCAGACACAACAATGCCTCGCTCCAGACAGCAGACGCTGTATAGTCATTACTCGGGACGTTCATTCTTTATTGCAGAATTTCCGACATTCTTTGAAGTAAATTCCGTAAACATGATAATGTGTACCACTAGACTTGTATTCTGCTATCAAAAAATAGCATAGCGAGAGAAAAAAGGTCACCTTCCGCATCCTGGTAAGGTTCTCTCCAGTGTAAATGATCCTGTTCATTGGAATACACCCCCGCGTACACATGCTTGCCGACTAATTATGAGGATCGGATGGTCACAATGTGTGACGTTGCTGATTGCGTGTCATCGTACCCAAACAGTGTTGATTGTAAGTCATGTGGTCAAGTTGGAACTGCTCTAGTCTCATCTTTGTCATCTAGCTCGAGTGCAGATCTACCTTCTGTCCCTGTCATCTGGTTGGGCGCATATTGGAACAGCGCGTGAAGCCAATTTCTTGTGGATATTTGTGGAATATTGCTAAAATTTGCATAAAAGCCAACTCATTCACAATCTGGGTGTACAGCTCTTGTCTCAATCATGTCATCTACCTGGGTGTACAGCTCTAGTCTCAACCCTGTCATCTACCTGGGTGTACAGCTCTAGTCTCAACTCTGTCATCTAGCTGGGTGTACAGCTCTAGTCTCAACCCTGTCATCTACCTGGGTGTACAGCTCTAGTCCCATCCTGTCATCTACCTGGGTGTACAGCTCTAGTCCCACCCTGTCATCTACCTGGGTGTACAGCTCTAGTCTCAACCCTGTCATCTACCTGGGTGTACAGCTCTAGTCCCATCCTGTCATCTACCTGGGTGTACAGCTCTAGTCCCACCCTGTCATCTAGCTGGGTGTACAGCTCTAGTCTCAACCCTGTCATCTACCTGGGTGTGCAGCTCTAGTCCCATCCTGTCATCTACCTGGGTGTACAGCTCTAGTCCCACCCTGTCATCTACCTGGGTGTACAGCTCTACTCCCACCCTGTCATCTAGCTGGGTGTACAGCTCTAGTCCCATCCTGTTATCTACCTGGGTGTACAGCTCTAGTCCCTCCCTGTCATCTACCTGGGTGTACAGCTCTAGTCCCATCCTGACATCTACCTGGGTGTACAGCTCTAGTCCCATCCCGTCATCTACCTGGGTGTACAGCTCTACTCCCATCCTGTCATCTAGCTGGATGTACAGCTCTAGTCTCAACTCTGTCATCTTGCTGGGTGTACTGCTCTAGTCTCAACCCTGTCATCTAGCTGGGTGTAGAGCTCTAGTCTCACCCTGTCATCTAGCTGGGTGTACAGCTCTAGTCTCACCCTGTCATCTAGCTGGGTGTACAGATCTAGTCCCACCCTGTCATCTACCTGGGCGTACAGCTCTAGTCCCACCCTGTCTTCTACCTGGGTGTGCAGCTCTACTCCCATCCTGTCATCTACCTGAGTGTACAGCTCTAGTCCCATCCTGTCATCTAGCTGGGTGTACAGCTCTAGCCTCAACCCTGTCATCTAGCTGGGTGTACAGCTCTAGTCCCACCCTGTCATCTAGCTGGGTGTACAGCTCTAGTCTCAACCTTGTCATCTACCTGGCGTCTAGCTAGGAACATAGTTCTAGTTTCTGTCCTGTCATCTAGTTGGGCATATAGCTCTAGTGGCAGAGACAATCCTTATCAAAACACATCAACTGTATAAATATGCACAAGACCTACCGCCTATATTGATATAGATATCTATACCTCCTTTATTCTGGCCTCACTACGTATAGACATTCAAAGGTTATCAACATGTCCTTTCTTGTACATGGGTTAAGGTATCATAAATAAAGTCTATTAATCAGAACGTAAAAGGACATAGCCCTTCTATTCAAACAAAAGTCAAGTAGTTATAGTAACCTCACAGAAAGATGAATGAGTTGGGTGGGGCGCTAAACAGTATTCCAATCATAGCCTGTCAATTTAGCGTAGGAGGAAAGCTACATGTTATGGGCGTTAACCCCTAGGTGAAATCCTGGGGCACGGGCATGGTGATGAAATACAAAAATCATAATCGGTTCGAATCAAGGATTCGAACTCATGATAGTGGATACTGACCACAAAGGGACTCAATTCTTCACATATGATTCCGACGCCTCAAACCAATGGGTCACTACCTCAAAGAAGAAAACAAATCTGCTCTATTCATAGAGGGAACACGCTACAAAAAGTAACCTTGACAAATATGACTCTTTGATGTATAACTCCAGTCATTGTAATCTTTGTACGGAAAACGTATTTTTCCTCCACTACAATAGTTGGGTCTATCTCCAGATCTCTTTTTGTCGCTTACTGTAATGTCTTAGGGTTTCTCTTTGTGTGGTTGGCAGACAAGATCGTTGCCTATGGATGCCCTCGTTTCCCTTCTTTTGACTCACGATACAAGGTAGGTTGCTTTGTATTGGTTCAGTGGCCCTACAAAATTAATACTGTTTTTATTACATCCCGTTCAGGAAACATCCCGTTCAGTAGGTCAGTTGATTCATATAATAATTAACTTGGGGTATTACTGTTGAAACATATTTAGTAAACTAGGTAAACGGTTACAAAAGGTAGACATCTGACACAGAAATCAACTTCGACTAGGATTACACAATGAAACAAAGGATACACATGAATGACATTTAAACCGTTGTCTTGGTCAGTGACTATAAACAGGTATATCACCTGAAGGATCGATACTATGAGGGCGTGATAGGAGACATAGTGGCCCATGTCTTTAGGCGTCGAAATCTGCCAGCTGCATCTGCTGGTGACACTTCAAATCGAAGGTTTACCCTGATTGTGATCCTTGATCTGAACCATGCCCTTGTTTTGGGGGATTCAAAAAGTGATAAAGTGGTACGACGTGCGTCACTTTTGGTTTATCCCCAAAGACACACGCGCGCAGACACACACAGACACACACACACACACACACACGCACGCACACACGCACGCACGCACGCACGAACACGCACGCACGAACACAAACGGATACGCCTTGATAGAACTGTATTACTTTCAGAACTAACTTCACTGACTAATTTTGCAAAGATATCGAAGAAACATAACATCCCCTACCCTAGATGAACTACTGTTTAAAGAGGCCTAAGACCAAATTCATTTCTACTGTTGCAACTACCACTCCTAATACTCGACAGCCTCCGAGGTCTTGTGGATAGAGTGTCTGCCCGGAGAGCGGAGGTCGGTGGTTCGAGCCTCTGGTCTCATACCAAAACAAGTTAAAATATGGTACTTGTTACCTTGCCCAACGCTCGGCATAAAGGGTATAAAACCAAGACTGGCCAGCCCGGAGCCGGTATAATGTGTTTGAATGGGGTATCCATGTTAAACTGCAGCGTGGGCTGACACCATAAAAGCGGCATAAGTCCGGACTAGATCAAGCAGCCACGCACACGTGCGTGCATGTCGCTATGTAAATGAACAAATCGTGAACGTGAAAACGTTACCCCAATTCTACCTTACCTCACCCCCCAATACCCAGAATGACTATGCCTTCACGGTGTAGTGGTACTTTGTATGTCGCTGTATTCACGTCAGAGACGTACATGTACGTGTGAGTAACTCTGCTCCACTGCATTAGAAAATATATCAATCGCTGGGGAGGGTGCCGGGGGGACGATACCCGTGGTCAAAATCTCAAAATGGCTGGTCAAAATGGCTGTGTGTAATATAAACGTGATGCGGGGAATTCACTCCGCTCTGTCTTAACCGGGGTCATATGAAGGCTGATTTACTTGGTGAGTGTTAATAATGAATTAGCCCATTGACCACTGGTACAAATAACAACACAGCGGGAATTGGTCACTTGGGAAAAAAACGATACCCGATTATGTAAATTCAGAAACAGAACCCTTCCTGTTGCGACTGATCGTGTATCACCTTAACGTATTCGCTACCGGTGGCTGTAGAAGATTGATTTCACGGACCACTAGTCAAGGGTTGTGGTTTCACGTACATGTACATGTCGTTAAGTTCATGGCGGGGGTAACTAAAATTTGCATGCCTAATCCAAGAATAATAAAAGGTAAACTGTTATATCTAATTATATAATGTTAGACATGGTAAAGGTAAATATATTCTTGTAAGCTGTATGTTATGTCGTGCATCTCCCATGGATTAAAAGTCGCCGCGGGGCACGGGGGACTCAGTGGTCTAACGCCGTTAATCACTGTCCAAAGTGGCTCCCCTTTATATTAAGATCCGCTGATAATGGCTTCGAATCCGAAATTCGCCCCGACAATGATCCTTGATAAATTCAGCACCCATAGCATTGGTCGTTTCTTTTACCACAGTGGAAAACGTCCACGTCCTCACCTGACACGCCGTTATATAACTGCAATGCTGCTGAAAGCGGCGGTGAACGAGACAAACTCTTTCACTAAACCTGATTGTCATTATCTTTTGGCGTTACGGAACCACGAATCGTTTAACTCACAACGCCACAGACTACGAGATGAGTGAGTAAGTGAGGTGAGTTTGACACCGCCTTGAACAGTATTTCAGCCACATAACACAGTTTCAGCCTGATATGGGGGATGGTACAAGTCTTAGGCACAGTGGTGAAACCCAAACCAAGAAACATAATCAGGGCGAATGTGGGATTCGAACCCATGACCATAGGTCTCCTGGAAATTTTGGGATGCTTGGTCACTCATGCCCCAAGATTCCTAGGTGAGGTACCTCTGTTTAAAGAAACGACAGTTGGCCATACCTTATCATGTAATCGGAACAGCAAGCTAACATTAAATGCTACTGTGAAAGTCCAACATATTACCAACATCGCGATAATACCCTTACACCTTATACATTTCGCATTACACTGTGCAGGATTATACTTGCGAAAATAAGCTTTTGTCGCCAAAATTTACATCGTCACTAACAATGACATCCCTGCCCCTATTTTCATCGAGGGACCCCTCAACATACACATATGTTGTGTCAGCTGGACGAATGCTTCTGAAGTTGGTGAAATACGAGCACGAACGCTTTGCTGCACGCCTCGTAAGTTTATTACTTACGTCCTATCCGTTGGTAACGTGGACAATAAAGGGAAGCACGTATAAACGGACATCCTTGTACTGCCTGTGTCTCAACGGATTACGACGAAATTTGATAGGCGAGTCTCGCCTTGTTCCCTTAAGGTACGTTGGTTTTACTACCTGTCTTCTCATCACCCAATAAAGCCTCGATCTCAGGTCCCTGCTGTCCCGTCTGACAAAGACGACCTTATACGTCAGTGTTGCGCTTTGCCCTAGGTGGCAGGACGCTACAAAGACGTAATAAACTGAATTCCTTAAAGACATTCACTTTAATCCCAGTGTCCCTTGTTATATTCCTCGGCAAATACCAAGAACAAAGAGTCCGAGGTCATTGAATCAGAAGTGTTTGGCAACTTGTGAGGCCAAATGTTCCGTAAAGGGTGCTTCAACATTATTACACTCTCTTAACAAACCATTTTTGTTGGAGGATAATTCTGTGGTGAAAGATTTAAAATAATGTGCCTAGTGTTCATTCATCAAGCAAAGTATCTGACAATCTTGGCTATCCTATTACAGTCTGTTCAGTTTATTTTCCTGGACTATCTTTCGCAATCTCAGAGGTCGTAGAGCTGTTCATACAGAACGGTGCAGTAGGTGTGAAACTTAGAGATAGCTAATGTAAATACAGCAAACATGAATGACAATAATACCCCCATGAGGCCCAGCGTTGAAGATAAAGCACATGAGGTATATTAGTTGGCGTATACTTTAACAGATTCAAAAATGAAAGAGTCGTGCTTTCTCTCTAGTACCTATTCTGTTAGCGCTTGACCACCCAGCATGAGCCAAGACAACAGATGCTTGATATCGGGAATGTCATACAGGTATTTTCAATAATGAGTAACATAGATTCGTTATTCTGGCGACCCGTGAAGATCAGGGTAGAGAATAGGTCTTCAGCAACCCATTCTTGCCGTAAAAGGCAAATATGATTGTAGTAAGAGGCGACTTACGGAATTGGACGATCAGGCTCGCTGACTTGGTTGATGCATGTCATGGTATCTCAATAATGTAAAACCGCTCTAGTAGTAGAGCGTCCGCCCGAAGAACGAAAGGTCCGGGGTTCGATCTCCGGCCGCGTCATACCAAACAGCGTTAAAAGATGGCACTTCTTGTTACTCTGCCTGACGGTCGGCACGGAGGGGCCAAAACGAGAATTGGACGGCAAGGAGTCAGTATACTGTGTCTGAGTTGGGTATTCATGTTAAACAGCGGCATGGTATCTCAGTGGACTTGCACTATAAAGTCGGCATTAGTCTGGACTAGTACAAGAAGCGACACACGTACACACGTGAAATAACCTTAGACGCGACGTTAAACCTCATTTCATCTCACCTCACATCTCACCAATTGTGGAGACCAATGCTCCTTGTGTCAATCATTGGATTGTCTGGTCCAGATTCGATTATCTACAGACCGCCGTCTTATTGTTGAAATATTGCTGAGAGCGTCGTTAAACAACAAACAAGTTTATAAGCAAGTTATTCTGACCTATATTTAATGAGTGATGTATTTTGGTCCTGCGCCACGCATATACGAGCTATACATTAACGTTATTTACGTTGTTAAATGTGATAGGACTCTCTCGGTTAATGAAGCTGAAAGAAACTACTCTCCTCCAAGTCATCTAATTCTTATCTGGAAACCTTTTTAACCCTTGCGGCTTTTCCTCTCGAACATACTTGTAATCTCTTAGAAGCAATGCTCTTGTGAATAAAACTCGCATTTTCATTAAACATTCAACCACCGGTTTTAAATGAGCCAGAGATTAATCGAGCTTCTTGACGACCTATCTGGGTTTGTAGTGCCTGCTATTGGTAGTAGCAGAGACCAAGGACAGATTTACCCGTATTGACTATATTCTCCGGGATGCCTGCCTCGGGATATAGGAGTACGTGTGTGGATTCACCTGAAGAAACCTACCACCGTGCTAATCACATGGGTATTAGGTCTTCCAGTGAGACACCTTATAACAAAAGACCCACTACCTCATGTCCCAGACGCACTGCTCCAAATCATGCCTAAATTAAACCTAGAACAGTCTTCAACACTTCTAGGGTTTCCTTGAGGAGTCAAATTAAATCACTCTATCCATTTAAGCTTAATGTGGGCTTTAAAACCACAGGGGATGTTATATATCCTATTTAGTCGTCTCCCCAGAGAGGAGATTGTTACCAACTGAAAATATGTGTATTGTGCAACGTGCCATCATTATTTACGAATCACATGTCTGTCAGCACCAATGTACAGGGACTTTGAAAAGATTTAACGCTTTGCGATGGTTTTCGCCAGTTTAATGGACTTTGAAAATCTCCCCTTGCGATAGAAATTTAATATCCTGGCTTGTATTATGTGACGATAATGTACGAAAAGGGACTGTAATATTAGCGTCGCTGGGATCAGGTAACTGACGAATATGTCCATGACAGGAAGTGTTTAGTTTAACTTCATGACTACAAACCTCCTCCGTGGTTTAGTGGAAAGAGCGTTTAACCGGAGCATGTAAGGTCTGTGGTTCTGTGGTTAAATAGATGGCACTTTGTTGTAACCCTGCCTGGCGTTCAGCAAACCACAAACATATACACCGCACATGCACGCATGCACGCACGCACGCACGCACGTACAGACGTACCAGTCCAACGTTCCAAACCGTGGAAAATAGGATAGACAGGCGTATGATCATCTGTTGTTGATTGGGTTTCTTTCAAGAAAGTATAGATTATCATATAGAAATATATTATTGTAACGATGTTTCTACGTTAGCCTGTGTTAAATGTATGTGGGCCAGTCTCAGCGCTAAGAACGCTCCATGGTACAAGGACCTGGTCAACTATTACTCAACTTCAAATTTACATTCACCAGAGTAGTAAAGCTTCTAAAATAGCAATATTGTGCTCTACGTTTACATATGTTATTGCCGGAGATATTTTATCTGATTTGGAACGTTTTCAAATGAACTTAACAGTGCCCTACTCGTTTTCAGGCACAAAGCTTAAACTAAGCTTTCCTGACTCATTGGAGCACTTGGTTTAGTGCTGGGGGAACTTGTAATGTTTCATCAAGTAACCAGCAGCATCGTTGCGCAAGCCGTAGAATATAAAGGTAACTAGGGATCTGTCCATAAAAGAAGGCCACTTGGAGACTCCACTTGGCGTCGGCGGATTTAAATGTCCTTTTCATGCTCCCATTACTGTGAACACATTGAGCATTCTGGCAGAGGCGAAAAAACAAAATGAAATCTGTTTTGCTCGGCTAGTGCGTGAATGGCTTAATAAAGCAGAAGGACCTGGGGATTAGTTCAGTGGCAGGGTCTGATAAGGTTAAAACACCACATCGAATCTTCATCTTGCATCATTTAACTAGCAAGTTCCAAACTTATTTTGGTTTTGTCTGGAACCAGATCTGAGAAGCCAACTTTAACCTTTAAGCCATTAGGTACGTGATGGTGGGTCGATAGGCGACGAAGCTATTGGCTACCTGCTGAATATACGCTGCTCCCTTAATATGTTCCGATAAAACACGACACACTGAGCTGAAGACAGGTGAAGGACCGTCAGTTATATCTGCCTTTAGATTGGAACGTCCACCTGTCGCGAATATTTTCTTCATCTATTAAGGTGTTCCATAAATGAAAAGAATTAAAATCATTTATATTACCAACCTTTTTTTTGGAATAAAATGTTTCATCCGGTTTCTTGGTGTTTTCTGCGCATGAAGACACTGGACACCACAAGCCCAGAGAACAGTTGGATGCCACATGATTGGCAGTATCAGGAAGTGTAGAGTAGTGCCAAATCTTGACGGATTACAGAATATCGTTATGAACGATACCAGGTGGAAACAACGCCATATGTAATCAACACCATGTCAAAAGAAGGATCAAATAGAGTAGATGTTTGTTTTATTGAGACACTTTATATGGCAACCCTTAGATATCATGGTGAAAATAAATACCTCTATCTGCTGACCAACTAAACTAACTCTCCTCTTAACAGTTGGAAAATAATTAACTCTATGTTGAATATGTAGGCAGGTGACATTCGACTCTCCGCTAAAGATGAAGAGATCCTGTTCTCATGAGATCCTGTTATAGCCATTCTCTGTTTAATCACCCAATCTGTATCCTAGAGCCACTGTCTGAGTCAGGAACCGCCGTCTCAATCCTCTAATATCAAATTATACCCACAATACGTCCTTCTCTCATGCAACGATCCTACGGGCCACACACTATGTGCCTCTGAGGTCTGTTAAGCTGTATCAACGTTACGGGTCTTATGACCGGAGAGCCCGTGCAAGTATCGGCTATTACCGCTCGGCTCGAGTGCGTGTGGTGGATGTATACAAAATACATCACATCCACCCCTTCCCAACATCAATAGACCTTAAATTGTACTCCCAGCACGACACGGCCCTTTTTAAAACCCTACCCAAGGCAGAAATCTGGTTTCTGAAACCGGGTCACGATCCCTACCCTTGTCGCATATTCAGTGATAAGTGGAGTATCTCATAGCTTGATATTTGATATAAAGTTTGAGGAATTTTATATACTCTCTTGTTAAAGTTTTAGGTTTCAAGTTAAAGTTTTAATCTACTGGAGTACGTTGGCCGCTCTGTCTTGAGGTCACTGAAGGGCAAAGGACAGTCACACCACTCGTGCGCCCAGCTGGTGGCACAATGGGAGACTGGGGAGGAAAACGGCGGTAGAGGTATCGGTTGAAACCATACACAACTCTCGTAAACTTGACAAAGTGGATACCCGGGTGGGGGTAGTCAGAACTGTACACTATTACACATCATACATCTACCCGGTTTATAGCTGACGACACATAACATTAATTATGTTGAAAATTATGTCTTGTCTTGGCAGGTGCTTGTTATATAGGGTTAATCGTTGACTATTATATTTATACAAATGTCTTTTTTAAGATTGGAATCTTCTTGTGTGAAAGAGCAGAAATACTAGACGTTTTTCATTGAATACACATTCATCTTTCACAAGTGACGCCTATAGTGAATACCCTATTTCCGTATTTTGGATCTATTGTGTCGAATCATATTTATGTCGGTTAATATTAGAGGAGCTAGGTTTTACAATGCCTCCAATACAGTTAAACAACAAGAGGCACCTTTTAAGGGGTTAGAAAAATTGTATTCCATTTGGGAGTCAAACGAAAGTTTCTGGTATGACGAGCGAACGCTCGTCGCCCCGGTCAATAAATAGTAGGTATGTTTTTATGTTCGTTTGTTTGTTAGTTGATCTCGCAGTCGGTAATATTTCAGCAATCTAAGGGCTGCCTGTTAGTGGTCGAGTTAGTGGGCTAGACAAACCAGCGATTGAGCGATCATACACAAATGATCAAAGGCAAAGAAATCTAGTAGCCACTTTGAGCAAAAAATACAGAGTTGGGTGTCTTTGGTATGACTCCTGTCTATCGTAGGTTACTGAAGTGCATGTATATCCGACACTTACATCAGCTATAGCATAAAGGCCGAGTTAGTGAGTTAGTTTTCACACTGCCTTAAGCAGTGTTCCAGCAATATACCAGAACTTGGCTTAGCTTAGCCAATGTTGAGAATCGAACCCGGGCCTTCGGTGTGATGAGTGAGCGCTTTAACCACGAGATTATCCCACCGTCCCTGTATAAGCTGAATATCCTGAAACAATGATGATGATGGATCTGGTTGATGTTACCAAAACGTACGATGTCAAGTTGAACGATTGTGTTACTGACAATGAGTGCAGAAAATAATACATTGCTTCCATTAGAGTCATCTTAAGGACCGGATGTCATGGAGCCCAAATGTTATATCATATTCCTGATTATACAAGCCGTCCAAGGGTTTGAGTGTATTATTATGTTACGTTGAAAGTACATGTAATGATATATATCATATCAGTGTACCCCTGTCACAGTTCAGTTTGGAAGAGATGTGGCCAGCATTATCAATTACATCTTTAGAGGGACTCCCCGTGGAGATTTAGATCGTCACGTGACCATTTGGGTTTCATTTTCCACAATATGCGTCCATTGAGTCGAATATTCCAGTACAGTGAATAATCCCCACGAGGTCGGATAATATGTATACATTAGAGGGTCTATGATTATGCCTCATTCACCTCCCGCAAAAGCATAGGCGATTAGTTTGAAGTGGTCTCCTTGTGAGGCGTAAAGGGCACTTCATGTGTTACTGTATGGCTACCAGATGTCAGGCTTCCATAAGATGTAAAATATATTGTTTGTTAAAAAAAATTGTTTTTGAAGTATTTTAAGAGTTACGCAAAGGAATCGTGATTTTCATAGCTCTAAAGAAAGTTTGTCGAAGTAGGTAGAAGGTGCATATTTTATCAATGGCGTTTTTAATAGCTAAACTCAACGAGCTACTTTCATTCACAAGGGTACAAGTTAAGTCTTCTAACTGCAAGTGTTGCATGCGGCGGTTCGTCTATTCGCTACCCCGTGGGGATATAGGTCCCAGCAATCTATGCTGGTCGTAAGAGGCGACCAAATAGATCGGGTGGTCAGGTTCGGTAACTTGGTTCATAGCGTGTACCACTGTACCCCGACGGTATAGATGGTTGATCAAAACATCAATCACTGGACTACCTAGTTCAAAGACGCTTATTTACAGACCGCCGTAATTTAGTTGGCATTTGGGGTGCGGCGTCACGGAAGACAAGTCGTCTACTCGCTCTTAGTGAGTATCTTTATTTACCAAATAACAAGTCTTTGTCAACAAACAAGAAACAGATCAACCTCCCTGTTGTTCTTTGTCGATGTTGTCTCCAGAACATGTGTCTCAGTATGAAAACGGGGCATATGTTCGTGAAGAAATACCTATCTGGAGAGCACATTGGTCAAAAACCAACACACCTACACAGTTGTCACCAGAATGATCAAAACAGGTAAGGAATTTCAGAAAACTGTAAAAGAAACCTGCTTGCTTCAATAAAATTCACTTTACAGCTCCCATTCATCAAACGCCGACATCGAGGTTACGTGAATTATCAGTGGTATATGTTTCCTTCATGTTTAGGCACAAGGATCATTCATCACCCATGTGTACAGAAACGCTATGTGGCCAATGAGACAGGCAACGACCGATGGGATGCAATAGCCAGACAAGGCTGCCCCATGTGTGGGTCTTATGCTTTGTGTGTTCATGGTATTCTTGGTTGTCAGTGTACTGCTGATAGTGTGGGACGCCTAATGGATCATTCAGCGTTTGTTCGTTACTTGCATGGGATATGAAAGTAATTTTTATTATTTCGTTCTACATTCACGTTGTCAAAAACTCAAGGTAGAATAGCAGTGAGTAAGTGAGTATGATTTTACGCCGCTTTTACCACTATTCCAGCAATATCACGACACCAGATACGAGTTGATAAAACGAGTGTTGATATATTTGATATCAAAAGACCCGTGGGTGAGGTTTTATTTATCATCCAAAATTATTCTTCCAACTTTTTTTTAAGTTTGTAAAAGGTAATAAGCAGTGTCTTCAGTGTGAAAAGTACTGCTAACAGCTTCAGTAGCAGAGTCATTAGTGACGTCATTTGATTGTTAGGTCATGGTAACCAAGGAAACTATGCGGGCCGTACGATGCGACTTAATGGATCGGATAGTCATGCTCGGTGACTTTGTTGATTGCGCGTCGTCGCACTCCGGAGGCGTGGGTCGATGCTCATAATATCAATCAGTGGTTTTGCTCCATCCGATTATTTCCAGGCCACCCCATAGAGCAGGGATATCGCTGAGTGTGGCGTTTAACAATTAACCAACATGTACGAGCAATACTATGCCGAAAGATAAATCATTGTATCTTGAATTCAAACATGTAACCACTGAAGGTTTGCAGCCTCGCCACCCTAGAAGTTATTTCCCTGGGCAGCAGCAGCGTTACATATTCCTTCTTGTACCACTGATTAATACTACAGGTGTATAATGTAGCGGGTACTGGGCGCAGATTAAACCGCCATGGCAGCAAGTAAGAGGAGGTGTGTCGTAACTGAGAGCTAATTACAAGAATTCCTGGTCTACAACTACAGTCGAGGTCGCCATGAACTCAACGCTCCCTCCATGGCAGCTCCCCACTACATGTACCACCAAAAGTGAGAAGTCTGCGAAAACTGAGACGTCGGTGAAAATAAGCGAGGGAAGCAGGAAAACACGTGTTAGGTATATAGGTGTGGTAACTTTAGTGGAACTGTACCGAGCTGTTCATTGCCGTCACTCACACCGGGGATGATAGTTATTACAAGAAAGAAGGTGGTAAGTTTCAACGAAGATGATGACAAATAAAACATCTAATAAAATAATCGTCAGAAAACAATGCTTGCTTTTAACGGTTATGTCTTTCTGGTAGTGTAAATATTTTGACAAGGTATTTTATAAGAAAGCTGTAACGCTATATCGAGCGCAATTTATATACAACTTAAATGTATTAAGAGCTGAAAGTATGCATGATCAAAAGTTACTTTGTTTCGGTTTCAGCCCCCTGAATATTCACCCCCGACGGACATTCTTTGCAAATTGGGTGTGTAATGATATCCTCCCTAAAAGAGTCCGATCCGTTGTCCAACACCCTTCCTGTGGTCCCCTCAAGTATATAACTACACATCACAAAAGAACCTTTTGTTGTTCGGTGACATCTTTATGTCAAACATCCCGAGTTTCCACATAAAAACAGATTCCCATTCGCGGTCGGAGATCTCCATTGCGTTAATTCTCAGAGTAACAGTCGAGGAATTACCTTGTGAAATGCCTCAAGTCCTACCACACGTGTTATGTGTTTCGAGTAGCCACTTGGTCTTTGATGTAGCCTAATTCGATCGTAACAGTCACTAAGTCATCTCGAAGGATAACTAGAAATCACCTGCTCTCTGCCACGATGTTGTAATTTAAACATTTCGTTTACTGCCAAGCCGAGACAGGGAACGCCATCCTGTCACATAAAGCGACATGCTACAATGAATCTTTTTTCTAATGGTTCCTTAGTTGAAGCTTCAAGTAGGGCCGTGTTTTCGGATGCTGAGAACATGACCCACTGACATGTGAAGTGAGTGGTCTCAACCAGCAAATAAGCGATGCTAACAGTACATTTGTGAGTACGTAAATCAGTCGGACTTTGTGTCGCTTTAAAGTTTTATCTTGGCGTGTCAGCTTAATGTGGGAAGAAAGTCAAAAGTAATGCAGGCCTTAGAAGTTTACCAATTTAGTGAAAACCCTTGAGCACAGGTATGGACTTGACATACCAAGGATCAGAAAAAAATTCAAATCTGGGATTCGAACCACGAGCGTAGGATTCCGGCATACCGAAGAAATGCAAATGTGGGTCCCAAAAAAGTGCATTCAGCTATTACCATCAGTTACCACATAAAACGCCTCTTTAACTGTGCTGCTGTGATAAATGTCCAGAGTACGAAGCGTCAAGATGTTTTGTAGTTCACCAATATTGTTAGATATTTGCAAACTGATCAAACAGTAAATACATATGACATGCTATTAAAGACTAATTTGGGAGGAGGGGGTGGGTCTTCTTGTCTTGGTATGTGGTGGCCTAGTGGTTCAAGCCATTTATGATGCCCCCGCAACGATATTCCTCGAATACTTCTACAAGCGTCGTAAAACAATAGTTTCACTCACCCTCTTCAGGTATTTCATCAGTCAATGTAATCATCACGGTGATGAAAACATTTCTGTAACAGCAGTTGTCCTATTCATGTAGTTGTCAAAAACATTTATAAGAAGGTCAAGACAGATGTATCATAATGACCCTTCCGACAATCGTCGCACGGCCAGATACAGGCTATACATCATCCTATCAGAGGACTACCCTGGTCATGTGACGGAGACGGGTTTGTTCAGTTTGCGTGTTTGTCATGGTTCATGTCGTGTTTCTGTATTTGACTTATTCATGCTTGGGTTAACAGTTATGTATCTTTCAGTTTAATGTCATTTATCCTATGTTTAATTATCTCGCATTTGTATTTAAGTACTGTTTTGTCATGTCAGTGGTATGTTGAAATCTATGTCAAGACAACATAAAATCTGAAATGGGATCGGGACATTGGCACAGATAAGCCTAACATACATGCATTTACTTCTTGCCTCTATGAGCCGTGCAGACTAGGTGCCCCTGTCTGTTGTTTAACGCTGCGCTCAGCGAAATAACGGCGGTCTGTAAATAATTGAGTCTGGACCAGATAATCAAGTGATTGAAATCATAAGCATCAGTCGGCGCAATTGGAATACGATGACATGCATCAGCAAAGCCAGAGTGCCTAACCTCCCAATCCCGTGAGTCGCCTCTTACGACAAGCATAGTCGTCTCTTATGTAGGTCCCCAGTACCCACGATCAACGTATATTAATTAATAACGATCGGGGTGATCACGGCGGGTGCCTTGGATGAGGGTGTGTTATCCTACCCAACGGTGTAGCTACCACTGGTTTGTCTTGAACAGAACTGACTGCGGCGTACAACAAAATTCATTTGCTCATTCGTTTTTCTAAATGAACCATTCGACACAAATTCAAACATAAATAAGTAGTGTACTCACATCACAACTGCAGCAACAAATAGACAGTCAGCAAAAGATTAACAGACATGTTTTGTTTTAGGCCCCACTGTTTTATGCAAAGTGTGTGAGTGGCTGGTGCTACCGAGAGAGCAGGACATGCTAACTATTTTAGCGAGCGCCTGGTGTCATCAGTGGCTTTTAAAGATCCATTCACATAATGTTCATCACGTTTTTGTCATTTACGCCCAAGGGAATCTGTTTCGAGAGATAATCGAGCGTTGACGTTTTGAATTTTTCCGCTCCAAATAGTATCGAAAGTGCAAACATTGATAATGATGTAAAACTTCAGGAAAGAGTATTTATGAGCATCCCATGTCAGAGTCCCGACTGAAAAGGACGCGGTGCTCAGGCTCGGTCACTTGGTTTCTGATACTTGAACTCACTGGTTTGCCCACACTCGATTATTTACCGTTGTAGCTGGAATATTGCTTACTGCGACGTTACACCCCATAAACTATTCAGTGCCCTGTATTCAGCAGTATCATAAGATATCTGACATAGTCATCCCATGCGTACTGTAGCAAAGCCGCAACTAGAGAGCAACACGGAACATAGCTAGATAACTGATACTTATAACACACAACGCTTATGCTTCAGTTCAGTCTTATATTTCATCACCACGTGTATCTACAATGAAACCATCATGGGGTAGACAAAGCTCACAGGGGCATGTAGTGTTCCATTCAGGGAATTTGATGGATAAGCAATTATGATATTTTAGTTCAAGGTTGTTCCATGCGTCCCCTGTTCTTGGCTCACGACCCCGTGAGCTGAAACGATGAATAAGTAACCAACACCTCAACCATTGCATCGGTCTCGCGTGCAGCAAGGGATCGATCATTTTATTTCAATGGAGGTGTCGTAGACTTTAGACCGAGACAAATGATTTCGTTGACCTTGTTTTAACAGGTGTGATTTATTCACCGATGTCTTGATATTTATTGTATGATTAACTAACCAAGGTTTTGTATTTTATCCAAAAATGAAGCAAAATACTTTTCAGAGTTTTTTTGCATTTTAAGGAGAGGATTTACATTGTACGATTTTGATGTATTCCAGTCCATACAGTTAGACAATATATCCTGCGGTCATTCACAACACATTTTAACTACTTGTAGAAGTTTACGGTACCAGGAGCGGGTTATGTTACGATAACCCAGTTATGTTATGTTGAGGTCATATATCTGTGTCAACACATTTGTCAACTTTGGTGCACTCATTCAACCAAAGTCCTGTCTTTGGCTATGACTATCCATTCATGTAACCAGAGACCAGATACCGGTATATGGTCTCTGATGAAACACCTACATACGTCATTTCAGCTGTGGATTTGTCGTTCGAAGCAAACGTATTTCATTCAGTGTGAGGTTGGAATTGAACAATGCTACTTTCAGAAGTGCATGCATTTTTCTAACAACGAAAGCGCAGTACTGTCTCAGAAAGTTACATGTGCAGGTTCGATTTTTTAGAATCCCAACTTTCTTGGCGAATCCAATAAATAATTATGATGTATACTGTTCCAGGTTTGGGGGCCTTTTCGTCGCATCTCACATCACACAAACGTTGAGTTTGACACATGCCTTAATTTGCCTTATATTATCTTTGAACTGCAAATCAAACGCTACATGATTTTACCAACAGGGAAAAGTGAGCGAAAACACGCTCAAGGTCATAGCCATGAACAAGGGCAGATAACTCGGGTTGCAAGACATACAACTTTCCCCTTCCCCCCACCCATCCAAGGTATTTCATTCACGCTTCTTTCCTTTAGCTTCAAGACATTTGTGAAACACGAACCATCCTACCAGGAAAGCGATGCAACCAGTGAGTGTGTGGTTACGTCTATATCATCACAAAGAGTTTCCTCCCTTGCCGCTAATAAGCTCCATTCATTACCACTCCCTGGAGCTCCTGGGCGTGAATATGTCCACACCTCTCTGGGTCCTGTGCCAACGAAATACGTTGCATACCTGAATACTAAAAAGCTTATTCTGTACCAGTTAGAATATTCCATGTAAAACTCTGCACACACAAAAATACATCATAAGTTGTATAACGACTCTTTCCAAGCAAAGAACAGATGCAGTCTTTGGCAACGTCTGTCAGTCGGTTGAGAGGTACCTACATGTGTTCACCACGTTGTCTTGGCGGCTGTTGGAACTAAAACATTGTTCTCTTTACACATCGTCCATGACGCTGCCGTGACCGACTACATTCTTGACGTAGATATCACCATTATTCCCACATGCCGAATTCCGTATTGAGGGCCTCTTCATCCCGCTTTAATCACGTGTCGTTTATCATCCCTTGAAAACATTTAGAATATGTCTTTGAAACCCGAACTAACATCGTGTAATGTACTACATTCACTGACAAAAACGTTCGGTCAAAGTAGGTTTCGCATTCAACAATCAGGAGTCTGAATTGTGAAAAGAGTTTTGAGAGCTATATTCGCTCCCTGCCATAATAAAGTCAGAACCATATATACTCCCATCTACACAAGTCTGCAATTTACATATATGTATAAATTCATACTTGTCAGGCGAACCCTTTTACACACGTAGATGTATCTGATAAAGGAGAAACCTGACATCCTGCCAAAAGGCATTGTAAAATTAATGTAATGTATATTGAAAATGCGACCACATGTAAATTTGAATTAAACGCACAATGAAGTACGAACGTTGGATAGGAAAGAAGCACAAAGATTTTCATTAATCTATTAAAACCATTTTATCTACGACATAATTTTCACTTAAACAATAAGTCAGGTGGGCATTTAAATAGACGTCGCTCTTGGTCTATTTACGAGAATTGATTGATAAGATCGGATCCTCACATAAAGGGAATTGCGTAAAAGTGAAATCTGTTGCTGTGGACATTATATGATGTCATAGAGGTATATCCACAAAAACTCTGTTTCGCTGTGACAAGCCTATTTTAGCAGGGCTCTGTGAGTTTTGGAAAATGAACAACGGACAGTTACCAATAACTTACAGAAAAGAGGGTTACCAAAAGACATCCACGCAGATATGAGTACAACGCTAGGAAATGACCCTTCCTATGCCAGTGGTGAGCAGCACAGTTTATGTTCGGCAGGGAGAACCTTAAAGACGACTCCCGTCCTGAAGGCCTGTGTCTGCTGATATTCTAGCTCTGTTTGAAGTTGAGCCAGAAAGGTTCTTGCGGCGATGTGTGACTATGGATGAAACCAGGGTTCATCGGTTCAAGTCCTTGTCCAAACAACAATCTAAACAGAAGAGCAAAGGCTTTCCCATCAGCTAGAACGGTTATGGCATCCTTGTTCTAGGACGCCGAGAGTGTCATCATGGTGGACCATCTTTCAAAAGGCCAGAAAATAACATGTTATGCTGCATGTTGGAAGCTGCGAAAAGGTGTGCTATTTAACAAGGACAATGCGCCAGTCCACAAATCAGAAGTCGCCATGGCTACAATCCACTCCTTCGGCACTCACCTTATTCTCCTGATCTGGCTCCGTCGAACTTCCATCTGTTCCCAAACATGACATAAGCTCTAGTCGGAACACATGTCGAAAGGAACGATGACGTCATAGCAGCTGTGGAGAACTTTTTTTGCCAAAAACAGAGAAGGTCTTCTACGAAACTGGGATAAAATCCCTTCAACATCGTGGAAGGGAATTATGTTGAAAACTAAATAAAATGAATATACTATCTTCGGGTAAAGTCTCTATCGCATACTGTGAAGTCAAACCTATTTGGTATATATACGTGGTATTCTCCAGGTTTGGAAATGACGTCTTACAATTTTTTTAGCGAGGCTGTTGAATGAAACGACGTGAGCACTTCCGGTAGGCAAGGTCTATATCATCCGGCTCACCTACGCAATTTTAATGTAATGCTTTTATTACTACTGGAGCTTCCATCCATATTATTTGAATGTAACATACATAAGAGTATGAATACTCATTATGCATTGAAAGTTTCATTACATAACATGTGTATGCCCTACTTTTACTGGGCGGTGGGATAGTCTATTGGTTGCATCCTCCGCTCCGTAAGTCCCCCGCCGTGATATTTCTGAAATATTGCTCAATCACTAATAATTTTACGGTCATTATTTGTGAGTGATAGTCTTCATCGTATTCTTTCTTTCTTTCTATCATATTCTTCCCTGAATGAGTTGAGCTTGTAACGGAATACATAACTGAAATAATGTTTAAAGTCGCGTTACCCAACAAACTCACTTCACCATAAAAAAAAGCAACATTGTTCTTGTATAGTAGCTCACTATACACCGCATACGTCGACGAAGTATAACATTTGGTATTGGAAGTGGGGCATTTGTTTTCCTTTCTCTAATATCCGCCAATAAATAACGGGCATACAAGAAACAATCCAGATAATTCCATGCGGGGCAAGTGGGAATGAGTATATCATAGACAGCCATGTGAATACAATATATATATATACCACACGCACACGAACTGCTCGTGGTGAAATTCGTGGTGCAAATATGAGCTTTAACGTAAGTCGCAACCATGTCTACCGATAGCTGCAGCTAATAATGCTGGTAGCAAATGAACATTGGAACCGTGACCACACTACCTCGGTTGGTTCATCGGATAAAATAGGTAGAACAGGGCTATAATGTGATATTTTATACAAGTATACAAGAGTGCCAATGTCATGCTGGATAAAGTTTTCAGGTCCGTTCCGCAACTCCGTAATGGAGTATGGTGTCAGCATTGGTTGCTTTTCTCAGCTATCGAGTAACAAGTTCGAAAAAAGTTTACAGTATTTCCGATTTTACATTTACACATCCAACTTCTTTGCGAAAGTATACATGTACCGAGTTATTTTACAATAGATCATGAGCTTTGATAAAAGTTTAGGCATTATAGCCAGACATCGTTTTAATAGAAGTTAGTTTAGATATGTATCTGATCTATCTGATGAGCACCACTTATCATAAAGCATGGAAGCGTGGATCATCCCAGTGTATCCCTGCGCACTTCTCTTGTAAAATATCCATTACTCAACGCTATCTGACCACCTGCATCGACAGCTCCTGCTTATTTGCCTAACTTCGTACCAATATCACATTCCAATCTTACAAAAGTGTGTGTTTTTTAATACAATATGTATATCAATTTAGGATTGTCAGTTTGTGGTTCATGGAATATTATGTCACAGTGCTCTTGAAATTTCGAAAACGTCGGTGACGCTAGATAGATGTTACTCCGTCACAACACAGATATCCCCCCTTGATTGACCTATCAGGCTTATCTCCGCAATCAAACACCTGCTATATAGTTAATACGTTGAGAGGCCCAGGTATGATGGACAGGTTACTGTTCCACGTCGTTATGTCTAATGTCTGTTATCTTTGCAATCGAGAACCTTACAACGCAAGTAATAGGGACGGCTAAAGCAGGATAGATCCGCACCTGCTGTCTCATATTTCCCAAAGCAGACTAAAATATTGTAATATATTACGTATCTAATGTATACAGATAATTAATTCAGATAGTTAACGGGGGACTAGCCTCTGTCCAATTGGCAGTCCCAACACGCTTGATTCAGACTTCCCCAAAACAACCTGCCTCGAATTTGTATAATATGTTTCAATCTTGACATAAATGGTTATGATAATTACACATATACAGAATATAGTCCGTCTCTATTATCTGTCGAAACAGATTCCACTAGCCGTAACAGTCAAAATAGTGATGATAATCATATGAATGGATAACTGAAAATCAGTGATGAAAACGGGAAAGGTTAAGGATGTTCTGCTCTACCAGAAGCACCCGCCACTCTATTAAATGCAATGTTTACGCCTTGAGAGGAAATGGGGAGCATACATAGTCCCTCTTTAATAGCTATGTAATTTCCGATTAACATTCCGATCAAGCAATGTTTTACAGGTAGCAAATCTAATGTTATGCAGGGTACCCATGTGGAATAGACCGACCGACAGTGTACCCCTTCCACAAACCTAATCATGCAGGTTTACAGGAAGAGAAGGAAAAGACCACCTCCCTGTATCTTGCTCATTTAACAACGCATACAGGCGCCGAGGATCAGACCTCCTTGACTCCTGTTAGCGGCTAACTTGCCAGCAAGCACCTGTTGTATATCACGCATCCTCTCACTAATATAGGTTGAACCCGATACATCAATGTCTGACATGCATGTACAATATGCTTGAACAAGCTAGACACCTAACAGTAGACGTGGTTCAATCTGTCAGTCATATCATACAGGTGTAGGATGTCCTGAACACAAATGTTTTCAATATTATTAAATATAATCCGTACAGATTATGAAAAACAGAAATAATCCTTTTTTAATAAATATCTTACATGTTGACACCCTGTTAATGTATACGTACATGATACATGTCATTAAACACTTTTTCATCGCGAACCTTTATCATTTAATGTTTTTAATAACTACTCGGTTGTAACCCCAATACATTGACACAGGTCAACAGACCTGTCTCTATTATCTCATTCTTCACTGACACAGTGCCCGACGCCGATTAGCGTCACGATCACTTCGCATTCAGGTAAATCACGCCAACGTCTAGAATGGGGTTCATTCCCTATCACTATCTCCCTTGCACTGTCCGCATTCCACGCCCAGTCCCTCGTTCGCCCCACATCAAGCCCATCTGATGCACAGTCACGTATAATGGAGAGGGTTGGCACAAACTCTTACACCAACGTGTTGGGGAACAGCTGATTGCAAGGTGGGGTCGGGGGTCACGTCTATAACGTCACTCAAGTGTCGTCCGCATGTCGGGTACTACAGGTATCACAGGTAGGAGGTCACGCGGGGTCACAGACGCTCGGTGATCATCGTCAAGTATTGAAGAATATCGGTCATATATCTCGCCCTGTCTCACTCCCACTATTGTGTCCCTCATAGAATGAACCCTTAACGTGTTTACCTTTTTATCTTCCTGTAACGACGTATTATTTAAAATGTGCATACTCCGGTTTCGGGAACAGTAAGTACTTGGCATACCGTATCTTTCACAGAATCAATACAGCTTCACTTTTATGAGTGTGCCAACCTTCTCTCTCACCTCCCCCTTCCCTCAACGGCATCCTGCATACCTCTTAATTTGTCTTGGCATCCAATTTAAGAACTCTTGAGTCATATGAGTGTACACGACTGGTCCAAGTAAATTAGACTTGGGTTTTCAAATAGAATGCATGACCATGGCTGCTCAAAAGCTTACGTCTTTATATGTTAGTGATTTGCCACGAAATATAAATTTCAACATAGAAATATTTGCATCCGCAAACCAGATACACATTTCATGGTGTTCAGCGAACTGTGCCATGGCGTCCGGAATACCAGCGTTGGAAAAGGGGGTTGTCAGCCTCTTTAAGCCTGCTTTGAAATGACAGAGACAGATTCCTCGCTACATCCCTTCACCTATGTGAATTGTTTAGCCTTTAAATAACGAAAGCGACGATTCTTTGATGGGCATTTAAAATGGGTTGAACAAGAAGGCATGACACCTTTAATGGATAACAGCTTCTTAATTGTTTGTCTCGGCAGTTCATGGATACTTCCTGTCCCTTCAATACAAACAGAAAAAAACAGGCAGAAATTGTTTTTCTTTAATTTGGTAATCCGCAATTTCGGTATGTCAAACAAAATTTTCAAACCCCGAACCACGAGAAGAGAAGGTGTACACTATAAATCGAAATACAAATACCCACTCCCGAACCACCAGTGAAGAGGTTGTAAAAACATAGCGCCCCCTGGTGTGATGCAGGCGTGAGATAGCGGAGATAACTCGGGCATCTTCATGTTAGCCACCGTGTTAACGCTATCATGTGGACAATCTCTATGGCGCTAACATTTACTCCTGGCGTGTCAACACTAAAACAACAGCAAAAGCACGTAGCGATTGAAATGTTAAAACAGTTTCAGTATACTTGTATGTTCCCAATTCAGAATCGAGATTCTCACCTGCAAATTTAACGTTACCAATCCAATCGTGTTATTTTAAGATGAGTGTACACTCCCGAGATTACGCAACCTTGCCAACAAAAATAAAAGTAAATATGATATTTAAAAAGTGCTTCCTAAAAGTAAGACCCGAGTAGAAAATGTTTCGACATTACACACATCAACATGACCGGAGTGCGATGGATCTGGCACGACTGACATTAAGACAACAAAAGAGAAATTAGTCTTAATGTTAACAGCATGCACATTCAGAAATATGTAAGGTCAAGATATTATTGGAAATGTATTTTCAACTAGTGAAATGTGTACTTCAAGGACAAAACGAATTGCTGCAGACACAGACAGTGACACAAATAAAAAATGAAGATAAAATCCGCAGGTAGTCCTCCTCAAGCATACACAGTTGTCTCACAAGTTGAGGCTGATGTAAAGCATCAAGTTGCAACAAACATACTGAAGAAGATATGAGTGTAGAAAATAATTTAGTCAAGTTAGAAAATGCCATTTATTTTATTTTTTTGACAAATAAAATGTAAGGTTCAAAAGAAATAAAATACATATTACTCAAACTGGGTCAGGGTAACATAGTTTTTTTGGTTGGTTCTTCTAAACCAGGAGATAAAGTTTCGGCTGAGGGCGGTTGCTCCTAACTTTTAAGTTCAGCAAGACGATCATCCTGGGACATTTATTCCCTCATCACAGCGGTGTTTAGCTGGCAACTGCACAAGTTCTAGCACGGCTGGGGGACCGGTAAGTTACACCCAATCGAAGTGAACTGCATATGCTGATCTATGTTTAACAAATCGAGTTCAGTACCCATGCAAACGCATTGCTCCATATATGCGAGAAGAATTCACACACTGTCCATATAGGTCTGTTACAAAAATCGGAACAGCTAATGATGTCACTAGCAGCTAGTTCCAAGCAGAGTTCGTTTTTTAACAAAATGTTTCATAGAATTGCAAATTGTGTTTCGACATCTCGGGTTTAGTCACGATGTGTCACTCATTGGGTCGTATTCTTTAAATCCTTCAATATTTTAACACGGTTTCTAATGGCCATGATCATGGGACATTTGAGTTTTTTCTTCAAATGGTGAGAAATTTGCCAATGAAAAAGATGGAGTGAAAGTATGTTTAAATGTCATTTACAGAGACTGCTGACATATGGATTTCAACTACCTTGTTATGTTTATGCAAAGGTCAGTCAGTGACATTGCAGAGCGACACCAACGTGAGATCAGTTATTCAGGTGACAACTGTCAGTCTGTGAGAAGGGGTAATATGTCTCAAAATGCAAATAATGTATTGAAGGTATGCCCCCGAGGAACGCCTCCCAGGTCCAGAGCAAAAATAGGGCATAATCTCGTACTCTACTCCCGTTGTGCCTTTGGCAACCCGCGACACATCTTACCTCTGAGAACATTCAACGCCTACTTTGTGAAATAACACAAGTAAAATAATACATTGGAAACTTAATGCCACACTGTTTGACATATCACAGACACATTAAGAACTGGTCATGATTGAGTAAATGTGGCCATTGAAAGGACTTTCAATTAGCATGATTAGTATACTTACTCCATGAGATTTACAGACGTAGTTCAGCAATCCATGAACGGATCTTGTACATATAAATGTCCACCCTTCCTTCTTTGTGAAGTTAAATCAATGCAAATATTTGACGTACAGATGAAATATTAGAATTACTGTTTATCTGTCTGATCATTGCCACATTGCCTTTGGCGGTCTCCCATAGAGTAACTGATAGTCTAAGAGTGCAAAAGCCTTGCAAGAGTCAAGAAGCAATCGTGACCAATCTTGAAGGTTTTCTCATGATGACATCATGGCTATAGCATTTCACTGTTTATAAAACGTTAGAAATAATGGCCTAGACATGTGTTTTTATACATTTTCGTAAATCCAAATATTTATCATGCACCACAAATAGAATACGAAGGAGCAGACGACAATTTCGTGTCAGAACGAGAACTGGTGGGAAGCATTGAATGTGCAAGCGGGGTAAATTCACGCAGCGCTTCCCCTGACTTTAGGTCTATCAAGGGAGATAACTGTTTTAATTGTGGTCATCTTTGACAGCAAACTGGCAAATCTAGCAACACAGTGCAAGGCGAGACATGGCGAGGTTTCAGTGACGTCTGGTGTTAGCACAGAAAGGATGAACCGTCTGGGCGTCGACAGATGGACAAAAACAGTGTTATGTGGCCTGTGTTTGCATAATCTTTAAAGGCAGATGATATCTGATTGTGAACAAGGATTGTCGTTCAATCATATCGTTCATAAACAAGCCAGGGATCACAAGAATGAAATCGTTTGAGAGTGAGCTGAACGTCAAATGGTGGGACATTTTTAATTCAATGAGTAAATGTCAAGTGAAGGTGCCAAGGTCAATGGCTGTGCTGTTCCTGCTGGTAGGATAATTTACTTTGTCATCACGCTGCCACAACAGGGTCGTACGTGAAGAATATCTGAATGGGAGAACATGGGGCGATGTGAATCTTTGTAGCTTGCATAGTGATGGTGTTTCTTTATTTTGTTTACAGAAGTAAAAGTATATATTTGCGTTAAACACGCAGTTAAATCTCCCTACGCTGAATTTTTTTACAAAAACGCATTGAACGACCAAATATGCCCTAAACAAGCGGATGACATCAAAATTGACACAAAGCGACATCACTGTCTGTAAACGGGGTGGTATAACCTAGGTCTGAAATTTCTACGAAGCATTACCCCCGATTTTATTCACACAATAAGCTTTTCTCAGAACACTCAGGAATACAGAATTCCAACAATGTCATTTCTAACTGCATCGTGACAGCATATAGACACATGTGAAAATACTAAATATAGAAAACAATTTTAAAAAGACTTACCAGTCCCCCACAAGCTGATATCGCTGCTCTAGAGTTGTCTTCTCCTGTCACGTGACCAGTAAAATGACATCCTCGGTGATCAAGTATTTTGAACATAGAATCCGACACGTTCTTATATCTTCCTGTTCTTGTTTCGACCACCGTCGACGGCGTGAGCAACTTACTGTTGACTTGTAACTTGACTTGTAGCGTCCTATCTGATAACGGAATCTGGTAATGGATGACGTCATCAGAGGACGCACCTGCGTCATCTACACTTCTCTTCCATATCTTATGATGTGCGTGTAATGTGTGTGTTATAAATCCTCCATCTGAACTAACACGGCTTGGAATTACCACTTCATAATCATCCAAGTTCTGAGCAAAGTTTTCTGAAACATGCAACAAAGTATGGCAGATTATTTGGATTGATTTCAAGATGTTTAAATGCCAATGGAACCTCGTTAACTTGAACTCGTTAACTCGAAATATATTAAAGACGAAGTAAGGTTACAGTACCGACATAATCCTAATCTGCATGGTGGTCTACTATCGGAACTCGCTAATATCGTTTGTGTCGAACTATGGACAACTCGATGGTTTCACGACTTCAAGTTAACGAGGTTTCACAATCAAGTTTAATGCTGCAAATTAGGCTGATAATTCTTTCTAAAAATTATTAATAATGTAATTCAACACGGGTTTTACCATACGGAGACATCTGTGAAAAGTGAGTGAGTTTGACCTTACGCCGCTTTGAACAGTATTTCAGTTATATAAGGTCGTGTTAGCATGCTGTGAGAGGGAAGCCCAAAGTAATGCAGGTGTTAGGCGTCTACCACTTTGCTGAAACCCACTAGTACGGGTATTTTGCAGACAAACCTAACAACATAATCAAAGCAAATGTGAGATTCGAACCCACGATAATAAGTTTCTGACACTTCTTAGTGAGGCACCTCTGCACAGCAGACTGCGGCGTCATAGACGATCCAGCCGCTCGTTTCCGTCTGTGGAAGTATCCAACAAAAGCATCTACTATTCTGATATTGGGAGCATATGCATCACTGTTTTATCAATTCATATCGTGTTTAATACGTGTATCTCAGCTACCCAATGCACATAATCCTGTCTGCTGTGTACTGATAGTGAACTATTTTGTCAATGTCATTTCGAGGGGCATTCTGGTTCCATCATCCCCGAGATACGTGTAGTATTGTAACATGACATTCAAATGTCAGAATAAATATTAGGGTGGTATTACAAAACCTCACTCCCAACGCATCTTTTCATAATTGCCTGTGACATATTTCGTGTTTCGTTAAAGGGATAATTAGAACCATTCCCCAATCTCGCAAAATCGGTTCGTATCCTGTCTGTGCTGTGAAACGGGGTTCCCCATAGTTACTGTACCACTAGTCCTCTCTGCAACCAACGCCCATCGTTACCGTACAACAAATACACGTTCCTTCAATCAATTCGCAAGCAATAATACTAATAGTAGCAACTGTACGCATATATTGAAGTAGTTGCCAATAAACAGTATACTGAATCCATCGACGACTCAACCCACTGAGAATTATGACTGACCCAAGTCAGTATTATGAGCTGTTCATTCACATCAGTCAACAGTAACGCCGAACATTTATCGACAGAGAGGTAAAAATAGTATACAACCATATACCACGAGGCATTCGATTCCACAAACAAAAACCTAATAGTCAAACAACTTATTATCTATAGTCATGTTATAGATCATTTCAGACTATGCCATTACTTCATACATGAGTAGGACGGTTGGGCAGCCTGCTTGTTAAAGCGTTCGCCCGTTACGCCAACGGCCAGGGTTTGATTTACATGGGTGAAATATGTGACGCCCATTGCTAACAGCGGCTTAAAACGATTGACATTCACTCATGCATGAGTTAGTGAATATTGTTTTAATCCGTGGTCAGCAATATTGAACCTATATGAAAATGTGTATGTTCATAATCGACCAGGCCGTTCAGTGGTTGACTTTATGAGCAACTATCCCCACCCTCGGGTTACCATGATACACAATCAGGAAGTAAAACATTGTAACTAGGAAACGCATAAGGGACCTGGTATCTTCACGGGGGGAGTTCTTGAATGAAAAATAGGGGCGGTGAGGTAACCTAGTGGTTTAAGCGTTCGCTCGTCACACCGAAGGCCCGGGTTCAATGCCCCACATGGGTTCAATGTGTGAAGCCCATTTCTGGTGTTCACAGCCGTGATATTGCTGGAATATTGCTAAAAGCGGCGAAACCCATAATCACTCTCACTCACTCACTCACTCACTCACTCACTGAATCAACAATAAAAAAGTGGTGTACGAGTTTTCTCGCTGACAATCCATGCCCCTGCTGGAGGTATGTATGACACTTTCATTGATGGCGACCAGCAGCTGGTCATGAGGGGACCAAGATACCGCTGCATACACCAGAACGCCCCGGGGGGAGGGGTAGACTTGTGTGGTTAAAGCGTTCGCTCGTCACGTCGATGGCCCGGGTTTAAAAAAAACAACGTGGCTGCATCCCCCGTTACATCATAGTGTCTCCCCCGCCGCGATCGAGTGAGTGAGTGAGTGAGTTGGATTTAACGCCGCTTTTAACATTACTCCAGTTATATCACGGCGTGTCAGCTTAATGTGGGGGGAAAGCCCGAAGAGATGAGGGTCTCAGACGTTTACTAACTTCGGTAAAACCCACGAGCACGGGTATGGTTCTGACAAACCTAGAAACATGATAGGGGCGAACTGGGATGGGAACTCGGCCACCCGTGCACCCGTGCTTCTCCTTAGGAACGAAAATACGGATGCCTCGTGAGCGAATACTGCTATTTGCTCATAATTGATGCTGCAGACAATGAGATCAATAGAGTTCTCCAAAATGCCGTGAATACAGTTTTCCTAGTGTAACATTTTCATTGGCAGATATTACTGTAATAACTGTGGGGACATTTATTGGAAGTCGCATGTCTACCAGGATGGTAGAGGGTGTATCTACAACGAAACATTCCGAGAAGGGTGACTAACCTGTATGGGTTTCTTTCGTTTGCCTATGACTAATTGAGCACAGTAGAGTTACGTAACCACGCGGCAACGATGACAGCTCTTGAACTAACACTACATCGCGGGAAGATGTCCACAACATGACATCACACCATCAAAAAGTACACTTTTCTTACGCTTATTTCGTTCTCCAGCCGCGAATCACACGGCAAGCCGTGACAAGTTTGTACTGGAAGGAATTAATACGGATTCTTCAGCGGGTGTTCCCGAATAGTTGGACCTTGAATTGGCATGGTAATAGTCATGTTGTATATGAAGGTGTATGTGAAAGTGCGTGTGTAGGTGTATGTGCAGAGGTAGGTGTGTGCGTGTCTCCGTGTGTATGTGTGTGTACCTATTTGTGTAGGTGTGTGTGCATGTTCGTGTGTGTGTAAATGTGTTGAAACTTGAAGTCCTGTATTTAGTCTAGTTGTCTGGGGGAATAGCAGAACATGCTGCGAACAACAGAAACCAAGTTTCATGGGGGTTGCTATTGTTTTATCTGTTTCTTTAACGTTCATCTGATTATTACTATTATATATCATAGCCGAGCGGTGGCGTATCCAAGTGGTTGAAACGTTCGCTCGTCACGCCGAAGTCCCGCGTTCGATTCTCCACATGGGTACAATGTGTGAAGCCCACTTCTTGTATCCCGAGCTTTGATATTGCTGGAATATTTCTAAAAGCGGCGTAAAAACATACTCACACAATAGAACGGAGACATTAAACACTGGAAATACACGAGGATGCTTGTTTGTAAGGACCAATGTATCCCCACGACGTCCATACACGCTATGTTCAAGACAGGGGGATGCAAGTACATCTGTGCGGTTACAAAACGTGACTTTAAATCTATTCGAAACAATGGTTCGATATTACACCTCACAAACCAGCACTGGATTATATTGTAGCTTCCCCAAAAATGTCATTAAACCCATACCTGCCTGCATCTGCCGTAATAGCTGACACCAATTCACGCTTTGAAATTACAGAGGTACCTACATGTCTTAGAAACTAGGTTTATCCACTATCAATATAACTTTTCTCCAGGAAACGTTGCCGAGGCCTCACAAGAAGAACCAAAATACGTTTTTCCCTTTAATCTGATTGAGACCCTGGAGTTTTTATTCCCCCTGTGTCAGTGTACCTCTTCCTCGGGGTGCCAGCTCGCGGTATGACTTATGCATAAATATGTGCGTTCACTGCACATATACACGCCATGGGCCCTGGTGGAAAGCAGGAGTATTATCCAGGGACCATCTCCTTTCCACTACATCAATACAACCCCAGTTTTAGGTATCACGCCTAGGTCCAAAAAACGTCTCAAACCCTTCGCTATGAAACACTTAGCAAACGTCATGATTTGGGGCATATTCGCTAACTAACAATAGAGAAAGGAAAAGAAAATAACCGGTTAGGTGTGTGAATCGCCGGGTTTTATCACACAATGAGAACACCTTCTACTACAGAGTGTTGGCGTCGCTATTCCATTAGCGAGAGGTAAAGAACGACTCTACTATTCCAGTTGTTGTCTATCTCACAGTCCCTGAACCTTGTATTTTTCCTTTCGCCGAGACCTTTCTGTAATGCTATATAACCCTTAACGAGGCAAGTTTACATTTTCCACAGGTTTCGAAACTATAAGGCTCCTTTTCAAATTTAAATGTACATGCTTGTTTTTATCAAAATTATATATTTTTAGAGACTACGCGTTAGTCTACGCCAATTGAACCAGCATCGACATGACGGCTCAGTTCATGCACCTTCACTGGGAAGAAGGTCACCGTCAGGCAACAAATCCCGGTGTTTGTAATGAAAATAATCTGTCATCACCGTGATACTAAATAGCAAATAACGTAGAAAACAAGGAACAGATTAGCTGGACACTTGTACAGATTCAGCGGAGGGTTAATGGTTACCATTCTGACCACTTCTTGTTTTGGTGGGTCGGATCGTGTTACCGTTCACTGTGTTACCATGGTGGTGAACTCTACAGGAAGTTCGCCATCAGGCCAAGTGCACCGTAGTGCATCCACGTAGGCTATATGCTGTGATCACAGTTACTACGTAATTGGTTTTTGGTGGAGGACTGGTTAATTTGACATTGGGGATAATTTAATATTTGAGACATGATATCAGCATCAGTAATACCCCTGTGTGTAGTGCACTTCATAGGTACGATCTATCAGCATCAACTATATGCATAACTCTTTGGAGTAGTACACTTGTAATTGTCGATCTAAAATACTACTTTACGCCTAGACGTGCCACTGTGGTATACATGTATTTAGTTACCTAAGTCATATAGCCATATCTAATACACGTTGATAATGACAGGGTTATATATGACGCAGGATACCGTGCGTATCCCAGTTAATTGTCTTCATGAAAAAAATATTTTTTCGCTGAGATACATTTGACAAGACTTTTTATCAGTCAGTACTTATTTCTACACAGACATGGGTTTGTAACGTTTCGGTTTTCAAGGGTTTAGTGCTATATTCAATAAACAAATATTTATGGTGGGTTTTTTTTCTAAATAGCAATATCTTGTAGGCTACAAGCTAAACTCATGCCTGACTCCAAACTGTGTTCATGGGAAGTATACACCTTTCACAGTACTACTTTATTCCTACTACTCTCGATCGAAGAATAACTATTTGGCTTAAGTTTCGGCTAAATATAATAGTTTTTTTAATCATTATCTTGAGATGTTTCTGTACCTACTACACGCGTACTCCCCCACTCTGATGCGAGTGACAAGACACCACCCAGCCACCATATTACAATACTCATCATAACTTACAACGAACATTTACTGTTCCTGTTCCTAGGGCAAATTAATATAAAGAGTGTGAAAAAAAAACTTCACTGACCTGTCAGGTGATCACAAGCAATTACATCCCGTGTAGCCCTGCGAGGAGCGCTCACTCAGCAATACGTGGAAGTCGTACAAGTATATACGACTGACCAGTTGATATTCTGGCGGGATGGGACTGGGATGTGAGGGATGAGAATATTTTTGAATAATTTTAGAAAAGCTCTTTCAGAGAAAATCAGTCACAGTCACACAACACCCCCCCACCCCCCCCCCCCCCCCCTGCTCCCCGTTACCCCCCACCCACCCCCCTACCCCCACCCACACACACACACATACATAGTTACCTCAACCCACCTCCCCCTTACATACACATTCCCCTTACCTTCCCCCACAAGGATATTCAATGGTCGATCCCCAATGTCAGTGCAACAAGAGGGTAAGCGCGTGTCGTCGTAAGTTGACTTTGCCCCATACAGCGCACCAGCCTATCACTACACGTAACTAGCTAAAGTAGAAAACATACCCCACGGGAGAGTTTCTATGAGTCAGTGATGTTGCCAGTTATCTTATTAATGTAACGGGGCATTATGTAATTTATACGATGTAATTCAAGCCGGGAAAAAACGCACAGACTGTGTGAAGTTCTTCAGCGAGACAACCCATAGTCTTTGTAGATGTCTGGCAAGACCATTCACAAACAAATGACGAGCTGATCAATGGGACATTTTGTCGTACTCATTGATCGGCACATAAGCTTATCTCATTGATACGCCACACGGTGTCTACCGTATTAGTATACACTATAGATACCAGGTATATTTCTGGTCACTAGAAGGGGGGTCTACCTGAACATATTCCAATTGCGTTTGTTAATATATGGTATGCCACAGTGTCCCGAAATCCGTTGATTTATACGATGTTTCAAGAGGTGCATTTCAGAATGGGTTGGCAAACCGTGTATTAACTGGTTTACAAAATCGTCGTCATGACCTTCACGCTAAAGAGGAGCAACTGAAACGAAAGCCTGGAGGCAAATTACCGTCGTGTTACCCGCGTGCGGTAGCTTTACTGGACACTATTGGTTCCATCCTCGGCCGCGCCATACCAAAAGACGTTATATAATGATTGTAAAGTAAACTACGGTTATAACAAACTCAAAGGGACCACTTTTTTGTTCGTTATAACCGTACTTCGTTATAAGCATGCATGCATGCATATATATATATATATATATATATATATATATATATATATATATATAGCGTATATACAACAAATGGAAGAAACCAAAATATACAGTCCGTTATATCGATCAGTTCGTTATAAGAGTGTTCGTTATGACCGTAGTTTACTGTACTTGTTTTTAATCTGCATGGCGCTCGGCATTAAGGGAAAAACAAGGACTGGTCAGTATTCCGTGTTTGAGAAACTGCGGACTTGGTATATCAGTGGGCTAGCATTAAAAATCTGGCATTAGTTCGAACTGGTATAAGCAGCCACGCGGACACACATATACACACACGTGTACCCATTTCACCTCATCTCACCACTGTTGGGACATTGGTAACATAGCATTATGGTTTTTTTTCTATATGGAACGGTGTCACTTCCATTCCAGACGGTGTGTCAGCTTGGTGTGGGAGGAAAAAAGTTTAACCACACTACACCACCCTTCCACGTCCAATTCCCCATCAGGATAGTCAGTGGTCGATCCCCATTGCCAGTGCAACAAGAGGGTAAGCGCGTGTAATCGTAAGTTGACATTGCCATACAGCGCACTTGCCTGTCACATAGTGTTCGTGTACCACGGTGTGGAGCTGACCATCATCTGGATTCGAACCCACTATCACAGGATTTTGGCACGTCTAGAAAGACTGAACCACCCGTGCCCCCAAGTACATAAGCGGCGGTTACGTGCAATTCCTAAATGTAAGTACATGTATCGCACAGGGCTCATTGGGAAGTCCAAACGTATGACTTTCATCAATTATTCTCTCCGTCGCTGAGTTCAGATAACCAATATATACTGACGTGCCCCTGAAAGGCAGTTAACTGTATGCCTCTCTCCTACAAAACACTTAAATAGGAAGTAGTTTTGTGGGTCTCCATTTGGGTACTGGGACATTATTTCCCATACAGTATCATTAAGTGAAAATTAAATCGATTTATAGGCATATAATATAGGTACCGTTTTAACCTTTGGGAATATCCACAAGCTAGGAGATAATAAACAAACAGATGTTGTCTGGGGTAAGTTCATAGCCGAACAATGAAGGTATTATATCAATCTCGTACATGGCGAATAATAGATCCAATATCAAAAGACGTATTGCTGAGCAACGAAGTCTGCATATGTTTGAGGTGTTGAGGGACACCATGTCATCGAAGTGTACTTGTGAACATAAAGTGTGTGATTCATTCCAACTGAATAATTTTGTTTATACGAAGAAACGCTTCTCTGTCTAATTTATGTTTTTCAATATTGTGCAAATGTGTATACATTATTCTTGTGTGTGTTTAGTCAGACAATGAACAAGCGTTCGTATAAAACTTGTGGCTGCCGACACGTAAAACGAATTATGCATCTTTCTCACAAGCATGGGGAGACATTGAAATGTGCTTGTCGTGTCCCCAAAGTACATTAATGAGATACACTTATGCAATGCCCGAAACAGATGTATATAAGTTGTCATTTACACAAACACATTCTTTTAAAAAAATGGTCCAACATGTCTTACGGTTTTGCAGCAACAATTAAGCGCATAAAAATATAACAATTAAGTTCACTGATGTTTGGAATGCCCCGACAAAGCGAAGTACAACGCTAGCGACGTGAAGCTGTATTGAAAGAATAAACATTGACTGGGAGTTTGAGAAATTCTCGAACTTTATTCCGCGAAGTACTTGGAATGCACCCACCGATTGTGTCCGTCATATCATACCGAGTTCATCGTCCCTACGCTGTTGTACGTGCGCAAAAATTGCGAGAATTTGGCGTGTGCCAGTGGAGGGGATGATACGAGTGTGCCAGGATGTAACGCAGCAATTTTGTGCATGACAGGCTCTCAATGTGTCTGTAGATCATACATAGTTTGTCGACCGGCAACGTAGGCAGATAAACACAGTCCTGTTTAGCCAGACTGTCGGCCTGTCATTTGACTTCAGCTCTTATAATCTTATCGTTAGGGTCAGTTCAGTAATTATGTGTACACTGTCATGTAATCCCAACGTAAGTATATTTGGCCTTTGGTTAAACAGACGTTCGCTTTCATGGCGCATTCATACGGTCACGACGGAATCTGGCCTCAAAGACGTTTCAGTTCAGCGTAAATCCTAATTTAACAAAGTGGTTCGGGTCATATTTATTGCTTGCAGGGTTCATTAATGGGTATTCTACACACAATACCTATTTGACAGATGGATATGGGTCGGGGTGTGGGTGTCACGTTTAACGAAACGTGTTTATGGGTTTCACGTAATATCTGACTCCATCCAATCTTTCACATGTCGCGAGTATCGTTATAGAATTTTGTGTCCAATTTCCCCATGTTAACATTTCTGGAACGAGAGCGAGTGCATACGCGAACTTAGAGATGGATTAGATGGAAAGTCGATGATTGATTACATGAAACACGTCAGCACTTAATCTTCATGTTTGTTGACTTACCTACTGGCCTAACATAAAAGTGAGATTGTTCAACAAGTCATTGACATAGAAATAACACGGCAGATGCGATTTGTCTTCCACTACCATTGACCCTGTTGGGGTCCAGGATATAACTGGTCCAAATTAACCAATGCTGGTCGTAAAAGACGACAAGAATGGATTAGGTGGTCAGATTCGGTGTCTTGGTGTCAGCGGAATGGGACGTTGCTTACAGTATCAACCATTGGTTTGTCTGGTCCAGGCCTGATTATTTACAGGCCGTCGTGATATGCCTGGGACATCGGTCTCCGCGGCCTAAAACAACATTCACTTCCTCACTTAAATATTATTCGCGTATACCTGTACCCTGTATATAAGTTACCACCATTGGTACAGAATATATTTGCTGTCTAAACAATTGCCGTTACTGTACAGAACAGGTACCCTTGATCGGGTAGCCTAGTGGTCAAAAAGGGTTCGCTCGCTCCGCCGAAGGCCCGGGTTCGAATCCCCTCGTGTGTAGGATGTGCTAAGCCAATTTCTGGCGTCATGCGAGTGTGTGTCTGTGTGTGTGGCTGCTTGTACTTGTCCGGACTAATGACGATTTATAGTGCTAGCCCACTCAGATACCATGCCGCAGTTTAACATGAATACCCCAGTCAGACACAGTACACTGACTCCGAGCCTACCAGTCCTTGTTTTAGTCCCTTAATACCATCTTTTAACGTCTTTTGGTATGACGCGGCCGGGGATCGGACCTCGAACCTTCCGCTCTCCGGGCGGACGCTCTACCACTAGACCACTGAGTCGGTGTTTAGGAAGATAAGTTGGATTAAAAATGTTCGTAATATTACTCATTAAGGATTTTAACATAACCAAGAACCAGATAATATGCAACGTCGGGATAAAAAAAATGCAATAATATCAAAAACTTTGTAGAACTTAAACTAATGTCGATGTACAGAGTGTCGGAGTTGTGTGTACGTTTTGGAGGTTTATTTGTTTGATGGCACTCGGTAATATTCCAGCTAGATGACAGGTTCTGTAACAAATCGAGTCCGGACCAGAATCCGGTGATTGATATCAAGGGCATCGATTTACGCAATTGGGATACGATGAGATGCATCAACCAAGCCACCGAGCCTGACCACCCGAAGCCGCCTCTTACGGCAAACATATTCGCATCTTATGACAAGTATGGTTGCTATTCTAGCCCGGATCTTAATGTGTACGTTACAAAGACAGTTCAACCAGTGCCGACATTAATCACCAAAGTCTGTCGTGAAAAGAGGCGAAAACTATCAACCATCACCTCTCACCCCACCTTCACAAAAAATACATTCAAAGAGGTAGCTTCTTGATGGATGACAGGGTCAGAGAGAACAAATTCCAAGTTCCAATTTATAGTTTTGATAAATAGAAAGTAGTTTTCATACGAAACACCTGTCTAAAGATTATTTTCTCTCTCCATCAATTTTCACGCTTAAGTGAGTGCATTACTTTTCTTTTTTTGAAAAAAAACCATGTCAAATAAGAGGAGAGGATAGGTGAAATGGGTTTAACGCAGCGTTTAACATTATTGCACCTATGTAGGGTTGGCTGGTTGTTTAACGCCGCACTCAGCAATATTCCTGCTATATGACGGCGTCTGTAAAATAATCAAGTCTGGACCAGACAATCCAGTGATTGACATCATGAGCATCGATCCACGCAATTGGGATACGATGACATGTATCAACCAAGTCAGCGAGCCTGACCACCCGATCCCGTTAGTCGCTTCTTACGACAAGCATAGTCGCCTTTTACGACAAGCATGGGTTGCTGAAGACCTATTCTGACCCGGATCTTCACGGGTTACCTACATAGGGACGTGCATACATACGTGTGCTTATACTTGTCCAGAGTAATGCCTGTTTTTTTTTATAGTGCTAGCCTACTGATATACCATGCCGCAGTTTAACGTTGATGCAGACTCCGAGCTGACCAGTCCTTCTTTTATCCCTTATATGCCTACCATGTTTAATGTAACAAGTGAGAGCGTGAGTATGGCTTAACACCGCTTTTAAAGATATTCCAGCAATATCATGACACCAGGCACCAGAAATGGGTTTTACAAATTGTACCAATGTGGGGAATCGAACTCGTGTCTTCGTCGTGACGAGCGAACCCGTTAACCACTAGGCTCACCCAGTGCCCCGTAGCAAGTACCATTTTTTAGCGATTTTTTGAGTGACACACCATAGGGATCGACCAATCCACCTTCTGGTCTCGAAGACGTTCATGTCAAATAAGAACAGCAATAAAATCTTAATGGGTTTTTTTTCTAATAACCGCATACGTAATGGATTACGACTGAACAAACCTAAACTGTGATACGAAACCTTACACCCACTTGACATCGCATTGTACATGAATGCACTCACTATAAGCTCATCGATGCAGTAAACAAATAGCACTATTCCAAGCATGATAACAATTTTCTGTTATAGGGATTTCTCCAGGAGCATACAGAATCTTGCGATGCCGAGGGCACCACGCTGAGACTTCAATACCACCATGCTATAGCCAGTGTTCCGGAAACAGGGTTTATCAAGTGTGTGTATATTCATGTAAACGCTTGGTGATCACATTCAACAAACACACACTCGTAAACTGCAATTTGATTTGTAAGATTTGCCTAGCCTGCTCCAGTCGCCGTCGTTAGTTAACAATTAACGCGACTCGCTGCCACAGGCTGTTATCAATGCTAGATATTGAGCGACCTATGCCTGCCTCCACCCAGTGAAAACGGCCCAGCGCTAGCCGCGTGCAGTTCGTGGCTCGTGCGAGGCTAGCTTGTCGATGTCAACAAAGCCAAACTTGACACACTGTAAACAAACAATCGGAAACGCGGAGAATTATTAAACAATATGAAAGTATATCAAGACATAAACCCCATATGCTTGTTTCTGCTGACATCCACTGTTTGAAAGAACTACATACATTTAATACGTTTGATGAATACAATATAACGGACATTCTGATAGTTGATTATATCATATGACTTGTAACAAGGCGTAAGTACAAGGGAATGAAGATTTGATATGACAGACGCAAGCTACAAACGATATCCGTTCCATCACTCTCGACTCTTGTTAAGCAAACATTTCATATGTATATTTAGACAAAGTTACACAAAATGGAAATATTACTTCTAACGATGATCAGGTAGCACAGTTTGAAATCACGAAACATTGATACTTGCGAATGTAGGCGATGATACATAAACTGTCATTAACTTAGATAAGAGTTGAAACAAGTGCACAACCTATAAAACTTATGCCACAGTATAGTAAAACTGAATTAAAACTTTAATTACTGCACACATAATATGTATTTTTGCTAACTTTATCGGTGTAGATTTTTTCTAAATGTTTTATCATGAAATAAATACACACTCGTAAATACATGACACGTTTCATCGAAGGGAGCCTTATATTTATGTGAGTTTACTCAAAATCCCTCCAGCTGATAATGTTATTGTCAGCATATTTATTACCCGGTTGTTTTTTTAGCCACGTTTTGTGGTTCAGTTGAGATTTCTGATGTTATCAGGACGAGGGACTGTGGACCAAAAATTTGAGACGAAAAGTGGCCAGTCTCCAACCAATTTAAAACTTAAGAAAATATGTGTGGTTGTAATTTTATCAGTATGAAAATATGGACAGATGAGAAAACAGTCCTGGGAGGGATAGTTCCCAACACTAGGGGGACAAGTTTACACAGCAGTTTTAAATCTGGCTTGTTTAACCCAGTAGAAACATTTCGGGGGTACAGAGGGAACGCCGGTCGTGGGTTTTTTCACCAGCGGCTTAGAAAGCAGACGATAAGGTGTGGACGCGCTCGAGCGATTTCCTTGCACCTACCTTGGCGTTTATCATAGAAGACAGGCGATTGACTTGCAACACTGAACTGCAGCAAGACGATAAATGCTAGGGTTTGAAGGAGCAGTGAACATGTAGAGACTCCAAAATGTTGTGGGGGCATCATCGCGTCATACAGTACTCCAGTCGACAGCCACGATCCAGGCTGAAAAGCTTGCACACAATCACACACAAGATTTCGCTGATTTTCTCCAATTTTCACCGGGTTAAAGCCTGTGTCTTCGGCTTGTCCACACAACGAGTTAACATTGTAACTGCCTCTGTGATTTGGAGTCTGTCGTCTGCTCGTAGAGCCGACACTTCCGATCGCATGTGAGCCCCAATGAAAGTTCGCGGTTCAGTTTGGACGACACCATTCACGGTGGAGAAAGAGGGAGGTTGATCAAGAGGGGGTTATTCGCCGGGCTAGGTGAACGCTGTGTGTTGTCTGCCGGCACAGTAAGAATGGGTCGACTAGATAACAGAGGCTTCTTGTCCAGTTAACGCTCTGTCAGTAGATTTGGAAGGTTGTGTCATTCTATAACGGCGGTGAAGCGTGTATAAGGTACTTTCCACCCTCAGGGAAATGGGAACGCTCTCAAATAACAGTATTACCTATCTGAATGCACTGGAGTGCAGGCACACACTCCGTAGCTCAGCTGCTGCCGGGACGAAGAAAACTCGCTAAACAATTGTTTCTCAACTGATTCGCTGATAGTGCTGGAACACTAAAAAATCAGAGAAATTCACCATCTGCTTTTGCTTTGAAATTATAGACAGCCTGGTCCAGCAAATAGCAGGTCGATAGATGTGAGGTGCTTCATCTCAATTACACATGCAGGGATGATAACGGCAAGAGTGGATGTTAGTGTTATACCAGTAAGGAATACGCGTACAGCCACAATAACGGTATACATACATGATAGTATAACCGTCTACTTAAATGGCCTATCTGGGCCTGTAGAACGCCTTGTCACCGTAGAAACATGTATTGAAGATAACTGTTATGTGATAGATTGTGCGGATATCGGTAACTGTTAAGCATAAAAGTCACAGTAATTGTGATATCACGACAAATAGAGAGTTTAAATAAAGGTATCTGGGGGTAACTATGAAACATTAGTCTAGGTTGAAGTCACAGAATACTTAACTGTAAGAATTTTAAAAATATTTAGTAAAAAACTTTCATCAGTTAAATTTCTTTCATTTTACTTTTTAAAAGCCGTCATATAGCTGGAATATTGCTGAGTGCGGCGTAAAAACAACAAACAAACAAACTTTCAAAAAATATGTGTGGGTGGTTGGGTCAGCGGTGGTCACATAATTTTACTGAAAAGATTTTTAAAATTGTTTACATTTTAATAATCTTTGTGCAAATGTGTGTGTGTGTGTGTGGAATTGTGAACAAGATGGATTATCATATATTTTGTGAAGGTCACATTTTAAGTGCTATCATTGATAAGTCATCTCACCCACCTACGCACCTGCTAACACGCGGCTCAGGGACACAGTGGGATAGCGGTCTGACAATGCTGTGTCTCGGTCGCGTGTTCGCAAAGGCACATGCTAACAATATTCTCCAACTTGTTTCATAACTAATATCTGTGAGATAATAGTTCTACTGTCCTTCCATGCCCCAGTCTCGCAATGGCTGAAATACTGCCGACGTGACTTACAATTTTAACCCACTCACTGTTGGCACCCTACCGCCATCCCATCACCCCAATCGACTCGTGAATATCCGGGTCTTCAGCAACCCATGCTTGCCGTAAAAGGCGACTATGCTTGTCGTAAGAGGCGACTGACGAGATCGAGTGGTCAGGCTCGCTGATGTGGTTGATGTATGTCATCGTATCCCAATTGCGTGGATCGATGCTTATGTCAATCACTGGATTGTCTGGTCCAGACTCGATTATTTTACAGACCGCCTCCATATAGCAGGAATATTGCTGAGTGCGGCGTTAAACAACAGACAACAAAACACATTACCCAAATCTCACCACACCTCAAGCCCATCCCTACCTCACCATCCTACCCCATCCCCATCGTATCCTCATGCAGCTACGACATGCAGCCCCAATAGTGCGTTGTGGAGCTTAAGACTACTGGGCCACCTCATTCCGTGACAATTACCAGTCTATGGTGTGAGTGAGTTAAAGGAACAGATAGACTAAGGACCATTTTGGGAAACAGGATTTGCGTTTTTTTTCAGAATTAAGCAAAATGTTTATAAATTGTGGAAGTTGTCAGATGTGTTCCTATGAATGAGAACTTGACTTTGTTCATTTTAACCATTCCGTGTCTAGGACATATACATGATGACGCTAAACACAAAGGAAATGGCAAACTTGTCAAAACGACTTATTTTATGTTTTTCGAATATTTGAACACGAACATGTGTTTGATCTAAGCTGATTTTCTGATATTTAGATAAAAACAGTACAAACATAGGGTACAAAAATTCATCTTCCGCCACGGACTAGCTCATATTTAGATTTTGCGTTTGAAGTTATAAAAATCGACGTTTTCCCCCCTTTTAGCCATACTAACTGTATTTGATCATGTCAGAAGTCCAAAACTTGCAAGTGTAAGCAAAAGAAAAGGTTAGTTGTCAGCTATTTGAACATGTCTGATAATATTAATTCCAATATTTCAAAGTGTTCCGCAGCTTTGAAATTTGAAGTACTCATTTGGCCAAAGAGGGCCCTTTAAAGCCGCACCGGCATTGTTTGAGCCATTTCGTAACCCCAATATAATGCCACAAACCTATTATCACACCGTTATATGCTTGAATTAATCCAGAGCATGTATATCTCCCGAAATTGTTCATTAGACTAACGGGATCGGGTGGTCAGGTTCCCTGACTTGGTTGATGCATGCCATCGTTTCCCAACTGCGTGGATCGATGCTCGTGACATCAATCACTGGATTGTCTGGTCCAGACTCGATTATTTACAGACCGCCGTCATACAGCTGGAATATTGATGAGTGTGGCGTTAAACAACAAACAAACACACAAGCAAACGTTAGTCCTACAGTGAAACCCCGTTAACCTGGACGACTGTTCTTAGTGAAACCTTCCTGGTCTAGTGCTAGAGCGTCCTCCCGCAGAGCACTGAAACTGTCCTGATTAACATGTTTTTCCGGTTAAACGAATCATGGGCACATAGCGGACTAATCAAGCTTTATTCTTCATTACAGAAATAATGAAAGGCCATGGGCCTGGAATACATATCTCTGTGGATAGTGGGCGTACATATTGATTTCAACTTGTTAAAGTCACTCATCTTATCATTTCTAAAATCCATTGCATGGAATACATACGCAGTCAAAGGCTTCAGTACATTAATATTTATAGAAGACATTAACTAATTAATCTTAAATATATTTGGAAATTGATAGATTGATTGATGTAGGTATGCAAAATTCGTAGATTCGTAGAATTCGTGTGATAAAATGGACAAATGAGAACAAAATGGTACTCGTCCTCTATCATCTGTAAATTACATATTCTACATAATCTAATTTCCTTTTGGATTTTTGAATAGCTCCCCCTTCCAATATTTAGTTCATGTGATGAGCATCAGAATCCAATAAATGTACTTTATTTGTACAAGAGTGGTTTCAAAAGATATTCTGCAGTTATAAAATACGTTTTAAACAAACTAAAGTACGGCATTTTGACGATAGAGCTAACAAACAAATTCCACTTTTGTATGTACGTGTCTTTCAGCCTTTGAGTACACAACTTAGCATAGCAGACTAACATTAAGTCACTTAAATGAATCCTATTTTTGAAAGGAACGCCGAGAGTATATTTATTTTCTGAAATTAAAGATATGTATTTGCTAAACTATTATAGATTGTTTTCGGTATATTTTATTTCAGGTGAGGTGAGGTGAAATTGGGTTTAACGTCGCGTCCAAGATTATTGCACTTATATAGCGACGTGCATGCACGTGTGTGTGTGGCTGCTTCTACTAGTCCGGACTGATGCCGATTTATAGTGCTAGCCCACTGAGATACCATGCCGCAGTTTAACATGAATACACCCCTCAGACACAGTACAATGACCCCGAGCCGACCAGTCCTTGTTTTAGCCCCTTAATGCCGAGCGCCAAACAAGTACTAAATTTTAACGCCTTTTGGTATGACGCTGCCGGGGATCGAACCCCGGACCTTCCCCTCTCCGGGCGGACGCTCTACCTCAAGACCCCGAAGGCTTGATTGTCGGACTGATGGTTTTTTTCACTATATATTAATCTTATGAACAACAGAATGTTTTCCATTGCCATGCCACTGGTCCCGAAACGAGTCAATGTTTGCATAACCTAAAATGAAATATAGTACAGACAAAAAGACTACCGGATTTGCCCACCACACGTCCTGAAATCCACAAGTAACCAATGTATTATGTCTGTGCTGATAAATACCCTGAATCCATTCCCAACCATAGATTTCGTTTGTCGTCACATCCCACTAAGCAATAGCTTGATACCGAACTTCTCTCGTTCGTGTGTTTGTTTGTTGTCGATCTTTTAACACCGATTTTACTCTAATATAATGGAAATATATCCTACTGGGGTGACTGTAGGGTTTTTACTCTAATATAATGGAAATATATCCTACTAGGGGTGACTGTAAGGTTTTTACTCTAATATAATGGAAATATATCTTACTGGGGTGACTGTAAGGTTTTTACGCTAATATAATGGAAATATATCCTACTGGGGTGACTGTAAGGTTTTTACGCTAATATAATGGAAATATATCCTACTGGGGTGACTGTAAGGCTTTTACTCTAATATAATGGAAATATATCCTACTGAGGTGACTGTAAGGTTTTTACTCTAATATGATGGAAATATATCCTACTGGGGTGACTGTAAGGTTTTTACTCTAATATAATGGAAATATATCCTACTGGGTTGACTGTAAGGTTTTTACTCTAATATAATGGAAATATATCCTACTGGGGTGACTGTAAGGCTTTTACTCTAATATAATGGAAATATATCCTACTGGGGTGACTGTAAGGCTTTTACTCTAATATAATGGAAATATATCCTACTGGGGTGACTGTAAGGTTTTTACTCTAATATAATGGAAATATATCCTACTGGGGTGACTGTAAGGCTTTTACTCTAATATAATGGAAATATATCCTACTGGGTTGACTGTAAGGCTTTTACTCTAATATAATGGAAATATATCATGACTGAAAGGTTCTGAGCTACAGAGGGTGTACAGTATGCTCTAACATTTTGCATGTAATAAGTATGCTACTGTCCACGTTAAAGGGCCCATTTGAACCAAATGTAGAACCAGGCGGTATGATTCTGTAGTCATTTAGGGGGCACGGGTGGCCCAGTCGTCTAAGGCGCCGCGATTCGCTGTGCAGAGTTGCGTCCCTTAAGCACGCCAGAAACCTATGATTGTGGGTTCGAATCCCGGTTCGCCCCGATTATGTTTCTAAGTTTGTCAGCACCATACCCGAGCTCGTGGGTTTCACCGAAGTGGTAAACGTCTGAGACCTGCATCACTTCGGGCTTTCCTCCCGATATGATATGATGATAGACGATCGATGACTAACCACGCATTACATAGCCAGTACAGTCTACATCTGTCCTTAGAGGGTTTAAAACATTCTGAGGAATGAACTGGACAAGGCCAATGCTTCTGACTCCTGGTCAGAAACCCTCCAGTGAACCATCTTTTGAGAATGTACGTCGTTTTGAAGCAGACCCAGAGCGATTGGTAACTGTGAATGAGTATTGGGTTCACCACTATCAGCCAAATACCAAACAACAGTCAAAGCAGTGGAAACTAACGTCTCCTCCTTCGATGTTGGCAAAGTCTGTTCCATCTCCTGCGCGAAGGAGATGGTTTTGGTTTTCTGGAATTCCAAAGGAATTCTCCTGGTGGCCAATCTTAGGTCAATCTGTTAAGACAACTGCGTGACAATATCGAGAATAAATGTCGTGGAAACTGTGTTGTTCCGCCGGGACAACGCACCTGTGCACAAGTCTGTTGTCCCACTGGCTGCAATGCATGATCGTGGGTTGGAACTGATTTGATATCCTCTGCATCCACCAGCTCTGACCCCGTCAGATTTCCACCTCTTCTCATGCTTGAGAAAAGAACATTCTTGCAAACATGTATACAAATTCTGACAACAATTGTTCTGTGGAGGAGTTTTCACACCACCACGAGAAAACCATCTACTCCAGTGGAATGACTATACCTTAATGCACTTTGTAGATGTAGATGCCCCTCTAAAAGATCTACGATGTATAGCTACCTAAACAGGCCCTCGAAATGACTCATATCTTACTTTTCTTTTCATAAATCATCTTTAGGGACAGACCTCGATGTGACTGGTCATGTTATGACAGAAACTGATATTTCTCATGTGTTCCGCGATTGCTTGAATATTGCTCAAAGTCTCCTACCGTGTGCGGTCCAGGTGATGTATGAGATCGCCGACAGGCAGATGCCCTGGTTCGGTTCTAAGAAGATAATATATGTGTATTACATAGTTGTTTATTAAATGTTTATGAAACTAAACAAAAATGAAAATAAATTAAACAAATAACGCCGTCGATTTTCACTGTGATATAGCCAAGTAACGCCAGCATATCTAAGCAATACAGTTCGTTGTATTTTTAATGAAGAAATTGATGGAAGGCCGTTTTACTACTAATGTGAATCCAGTCAAGATTATCCGACAGTATGGAGGGCGGGGGAAGGTGTGTGAATGACAGTATGTAGGGTGGGGGAAGGTGTGTGTATGACAGTATGTAGGGTGGGGGAAGGTGTGTGTATGACAGTATGTAGGGTGGGGGAAGGTGTGTGTATGACAGTATGTAGGGCGGGGGAAGGTGTGTGTATGACAGTATGTAGGATGGGGGAAGGTGTGTGAATGGCAGTATGTAGGGCGGGGGAAGGTGTGTGTATGACAGTATGTAGGGCGGGGGAAGGTGTGTGTATGACAGTATGTAGGGCGGGGGAAGGTGTGTGTATGACAGTATGTAGGGCGGGGGAAGGTGTGTGTATGACAGTATGTAGGGTGGGGGAAGGTGTGTGTATGACAGTATGTAAGGCGGGGGAAGGTGTGTGTATGACAGTATGTAGGGTGGGGGAAGGTGTGTGTATGACAGTATGTAGGGCGGGGGAAGGTGTGTGTATGACAGTATGTAGGGTGGGGGAAGGTGTGTGTATGACAGTATGTAGGGTGGGGGAAGGTGTGTGTATGACAGTATGTAGGGTGGGGGAAGGTGTGTGTATGACAGTATGTAGGGCGGGGGAAGGTGTGTGTATGACAGTATGTAGGGCGGGGGAAGGTGTGTGAATGACAGTATGTAGGGCGGGGGAAGGTGTGTGTATGACAGTATGTAGAGCGGGGGAAGGTGTGTGTATGACAGTATGTAGGGCGGGGGAAGGTGTGTGTATGACAGTATGTAGGGCGGGGGAAGGTGTGTGTATGACAGTATGTAGGGTGGGGGAAGGTGTGTGTATGACAGTATGTAGGGCGGGGGAAGGTGTGTGTATGACAGTATGTAGGGCGGGGGAAGGTGTGTGTATGACAGTATGTAGGGCGGGGGAAGGTGTGTGTATGACAGTATGACATGCACTGGTGGTGGTGGAGAGACAGTATGAGATATGCGTTTGAGGGGGTCAGTGAAAGGAATAAGGCGACAAAGCCCTTTCCATATCATTCATAGTGAGTGAGTGAGTTGGGTTTAACGCCGCTTTGAACAGTATTCCAGTTATATCACGGCGTGTCAGCTTAATGTGGGAGGAAAGCCCGAAGTGATTCAGGTCTCAGACGTTTACCACTTCGGTGAAACCCACGAGCACGGGTATGGTGCTGACAAACCTAGAAACATAATTGGGGCGAACCGGGATTCGAACCCACAATCATAGGTTTCTGGCGTGCTTAAGGGACGCAACTCTGCACAGCGAATCGCGGCGCCTAAGACGACTGGGCCACCCGGGTTGGCGTAGTGTCGCCGACAACATGACCCTCATTTATTTCATGCATGTCTTTGACATGTCACACATATTTTCACATTGAGTACGGGCACAAGTGAAGCGATCAGGATTATGCTTCCACCTTTGCCGAACTGGGCTGAAATTTCGTAGTTATGTTTGATGTTTTGTAATGTTTTGGCTGGACTAACGAGTCTGTGCATAGTCCAATCCTCCTTGCACAACGAAATCGACATCCGGTTCATAAATTTCGATCGGTTGCAACATTAGCAAAGCATGTGTCAATTGGGTGTCGACAGATATTTACCAAATCTTTTTATGTTTTCCAGGTGTTTTCAAGGTGCTCAAGTAATTTGATACATTTCGCGAGATAAGACCCGTTTTATAACACTATAGATAATGATTATCGATCAGATCGTCGCCGCCATTTTGTTTGAAGCAAGTGGAAGTAATAAATAGGTGGAATCTGATTGGTTAATAGGAGAGACGCAGAAGGGGCATAACTCGAAATAGCCACTGGTTGCGTTACTATCGAGCAACAAAATTCCAGTCTAGTTCGGCAAGGGTGGAAAATAGTCTTTAATAGTCAGTTTACTCTCTTGCCTCGGGAACATGGGACGAATATTGATGGGGGACGACAATATAGCATCATATTACTATTGTTTTGTATTTTTGTTTTGTTTGTTTGTTGTTTTACGCCACAATGAGCAATATTCCAGCTATATGACGAAGGTCTGTAAATAATTTAATCTGGACCGGACAATCCAGTGATTGATATCATGAGCATCGATCTACATAATTGGAATACAATTACATGCATCAACTATTTTTTTTATAAGTCAGCGAGCCTGATCACCCGATCTCGTAAGTCGCCTCTTACGACAAGCATGGGTTGCTGAAGGCCCGTTCTAACTCAGATCGCGTCATGGGTCTGGACATTACGATATACCGGTGATTCTTTAATCTGAAGGGGGCGGTCGGATGGCTTAGTGGTTAAATAGTGCGCTCGTCACGCCGAGGACCCGGGTTCGAATCCCGACATTGGTACACTGTGTGAAGCCCATTTCTGGTGTCCCCCGCCGTGATATTGCTGGAATAATGCGAAGAACGGCGTAAAACTCACTCACTCACTTTAATCCGGACAATATCAGCAGGAACGGAACCATCCGGATTGCGGGGGTTACACTAAAAATAAAAACTCTCAGGATCAGAACCGCTCACCTCAGATGGCATGACATTCAACAGCCAGCAACACCTGCACCCGGATCGAGTCCAGGGTCTCAGTGCCAGTGTGCCTATCGAACAGAATCGGTTCTGCACTTTAATAGCAGATCTTGGATCTCATACGTACTATACTCCCTGAAAGAATGACTACCGTCTGCGGGAAAGTACTTGCAGCAGACCCCGTCACTACAGCATACCGCCCTGACGACCTCAGCCGTTTGCCTCCAGAACAGCTATCAAATACCACCAAAAACACAACAGCTCAGCTCGTGAGGCGCACGCTCATCCACGTGTGAAACGTTTCACGGGGTAGAGGCGTCCGCGTCTGGCAGCCATGTTCACATGTATACAGGCTGGAATTTCTATTCTTGCATACCGACGTATGATTGACGACTTAAAGACAGAAAACAGTTAGCCGGCTATTGTTTTCTTGTTGATTTGAAAGCACTTGCTGTTTCTCTGACTGTTAGTTCCTGTTGCTGACGGAACTTTGACTGAAATCCGTTTTGACAGCTCTTAAACCTGTATCATATTCCTTGGAGACCTTCAGTCGGAAATGAGATTTGGGAGGCGATTCTCTGTGGAACTGGTGATCAGTGGAATCAAACACAGTTCTTGTGATGATACTGAGTTCTGATATTACAGCCGCTAGGGCCCGCGGGGAATCCGGAGAACACTTCGTCCCTTGCCTGATGTGAGAAGCAGATAACATGAGGTTCGGGAAGTACCAACGGGGGACCTTGCTGGTTGTGTGGCATCCCGACGGCGTAGATCGTTGTTCATGCTATCAACCACTGATTTGCCTGGTTCTGGTTTTATCACTTACAGATAAAATTGACATCTTGATAAAGCTGTGATCTTGCTGCCTGCGACGGATTTAAACCTCCACTCCCTGCCGTTACTTTGAGAGTCAAGTCATAAAACATCATACAACGTGCTTGAATTTAATTCTGTTCTATAAAAAGTAAGTCTACAATAAGGAGTATCACCATTCCTTATTTATTCTCTGATTAAATTCGTATTAAAATATTAATCTGCCTATTTTAATTCATATTGTCTGAAATAGACAACAAAGATCATTCTTTATCATATCCCTGTAATGAAAACTGCGTTGGGATTCAAGTCCGCTGTCCCTAATAATATACATGACGTAGAAAGAGTGAGTGAGTTAAACTATGAGTTAAAGTATGCTCATATTACAGTCAGAATCGTACAATCGACCCAGCTTTAGCAGAAATTTCTTATGAATATGGAAAGGGTTTCGAAGCTTTTATTCCAGTGAGTGAGATAAAATTATACATTGCTTTCAGACCTTAAGCGATCCTACAATCGAGATAGTTTGGCAACGATGTTACATTTTCCTCGTAGTTTCTCGGTGTACCTGGTATGGGCGTATACCCATGTTCATGCTATTAATATCAGGTCTCTCGGGTCGAGACACCCTAACTTACACGCCGGTATGTATAAATCTGAGAGAAGAAACATTCAGTTCTGTTATTGAGTATGATACACCTGTCTATTATAGTTATAAACGTATCGATATGGTAAAAGGTTGGACAGAAATAAAAAGGCCCATCATTCAACGGCAGTGCACAAATGGGAACATTGTTTAATTTAACTTCAAGCACGCTCTCGATTGTCCATTCAGTCTCCCTGAGTTGAAACATTAAACAAAATATACTCCATTTTTTATATTATTTTTTCTATGATACACACCACTCTTGATATGTCTAGTGTATACTTATATCTTATACTCATTATCAAAAGTTGAGTAGAACATATCATTCAAGTTGGTTTGATTGACCAGGGAGTCCATATAAACTTTGTACAGTTTCCCTGGTTAAACATCAAACGTCAAACGTCACTAAACCATATAATTCATTTCGGTGTGACTGACATCAAACACCATTCATTTCGGTGTGACTGACATCAAACATGATTCAGTTCGGTTTGACTGACATCAAACACCATTCAGTTCGGTTTGACTGACATCAAACACCATTCACTTCGGTGTGACTGACATCAAACACCATTCATTTCGGTGTGACTGACATCAAACACCATTCATTTCGGTTTGACTGACATCAAACACCATTCATTTCGGTTTGACTGACATCAAACACCATTCAGTTCGGTGTGACTGACATCAAACACCATTCATTTCGGTTTGACTGACATCAAACACCATTCATTTCGGTGTGACTGACATCATACACCATTCATTTCGGTGTGACTGACATCCAACATAATTCAACTCCGTGTGACTGACATCAAACACCATTCATTTCGGAGTGTCTGACATCCAACATAATTCAACTCAGTGTGAACACTATTCATTTTTGTTGTCTGACATAAAACATTTACCACCATTCAGTTCGGTTGTCTGACACAAAACACCAACCACCATTCAATTCGGTTTGTCTGACATAAAACATTAACCACCATTCAGTTCGGTTTGTCTGACATGCAGCGTCAACCACCATTCAGTTCGGTTTGTCTGACATGCAGCGTCAACTACCATTCAGTTCGGTTTGTGTGACATGCAGCGTCAACCAGCATTCAGTTCGGTTTGTCTGACATGCAGCGTCAACCAGCATTCAGTTCAGTTTGTTCGACATGAAGCGTCAACCAGCATTCAGTTCGGTTTGTCTGACATGAAGCGTCAACTGCCATTCAGTTCGGTTTGTCTGACATGCAGCGTCAACCAGCATTCAGTTCAGTTTGTTCGACATGAAGCGTCAACCAGCATTCAGTTCGGTTTGTCTGACATGAAGCGTCAACTGCCATTCAGTTCGGTTTGTCTGACATGCAGCGTCAACCACCATTCAGTTCGGTTTGTCTGACATGCAGCGTCAACCACCATTCAGTTCGGTTTGTCTGACATGAAGCGTCAACCAACATTCAGTTCGGTTTGTCTAACATGCAGCGTCAACCACCATTCAGTTCGGTTTGTCTGACATGCAGCGTCAACCAACATTCAGTTCGGTTTGCCTGACGTGAAGCGTCAACCAACATTCAGTTCGGTTTGTCTGACATGCAGCGTCAACCAACATTCAGTTCGGTTTGTCTGACATGCAGCGTCAACCACCATTCAGTTCGGTTTGTCTGACATGCAGCGTCAACCACCATTCAGTTCGGTTTGTCTGACATGCAGCGTCAACCAACATCACCCATCAGCAATTCAGTTTCTCGTGAAACCACCATCATTCAAATAACATGAACCAATTAGGTTTGTCTGACACGAAAAGCCAACCAACACCATGACATAACGGTAAACATTTCACCACCATCCCCGCCAGACATTACAGACATGGTGTTTCCACGCAACCTCTTCTGAAGATGCAAACCGAGCCACCGTTGCTCAGCGATGACGCAACACAACATTTTCTAAGCTCCAAGTCGATGGGTTCATTGAGAGAGCCAGGTTGGAACAGGACTCAATCATTTTAAGCGGCAACGAAAGATGTCAGTGTGCCTGTAGAAAAGAGAAGGCCATTTAGCAGATGCTGCAGCAAGGTAAACACGCGGGCTCCTCAACATAGATAAGGCTGTATATACCTTGCAGGGAGTGAACAAATAGTTCCTGTGAGATGATTTTCGGTCAAACCGATCGCGAGAAAAGATGATAGTTTGTTTAATGATACGTTTTCTAGACGAATACGGTGTCTATATCCATCGTAGAGATTGAATACCATAATCTAAACGAACAAATTCTAAATTAATATGATATTTTACCGCGGTGTCTTGTTGAAGGAGTAGGTACTGCATTGTTCAGTACAGGAACAGTGATATGTGAACCACTTCTCAGCATCCTTGATGTCTTGGTTTACCTTCCACAGACGTGCAATCTGTGAGGTTACTGTGCAGAGACGTGCACCCTGCTACATGATCTATAAAAGGGTTCTGTTCTTTAGGACAAGCGTGCTTTATGTCATTTCCAAAAGAAATACTATCCAAAATGTTATCGCTAATCCTTCACCATGACTATGATTATTTGCACTTTTTGGGTAGATATTCAGAGGAATTTAGTTAATAAAACACCTCGCTTGTTAATACGAAACGCGATGCTACCCATGTTAGGGCCTTTACATGGATTTTTTCACACATCTTTACTCACTGGCACTTACTTTTGTTGTGAAGTTGTGTGAGTGACAGGTGGCTACCGGCAGAGCAGGACATGCTTACTTTTATCGCGAAAACCCGGTGTCATCACTGATTTTCTGTGAATTCATACAATTTTTACCACTACTTTGCCTCCTACACCCTATGGAATCGGCAGATGGTGAAGACTTACTATTTTCTGGCGTTGAATTTTTGAATTGATCACATATAATGAGGAAAACACTTTTGATGTATTGCACGTAAATAAACATGAAGGCCAACATATACAAACGTATCAACAGCCAATTTGTACAGTTCGTGTTTACAGGCAATTTGAAACATTTTATTAATACGTGTGTTGCAAATACGCCCATTAAACCAACGTTAAGTTTATTATCTTTTAATAATGTAATGCAGAAAATATAGTTATGCTAATTGTGACTGTAACCAATGGTGATACATGTTGTGGGCGTAACAACAAGCTTTTGCAACCCCTGAACCTCATTCATACATATTCACGTTTTATCAATCTATCAATTTTCCCTTTGCTAACACACACTTCCATGGTGAAACGTATTTTCTCTCCTACAAAAGACAAAAGTCTAAACGTAAGAAATTGAAAAAAATATTTTTAATAAATATAACCCACAAAATCATAAGAAATCTCTTGTAAATGCATTCAGTAGAGTCTATTGTACGACACCAAGCATATCACAAGCATGTGCTGAAAAGGTTTTATGGTAGAAATGTGGAGTACATTCAGTCACTTGTTTTGTTTTAGGTGGACAATTGACTTGCCCTTGCATGTGTTTGTGACGGGAGCCCCCGATGGGGCAGGATGCGAACACCTTGTCACCAACACCTGGTATCATCACTATTGGATAGTAAAACACATGCACATGATACAGTCGGAATCGTACAGCTGACTCTGCCATTAGCAGAGATTTCTTATGATTATGGAAATGTTTTGTTTCTTATACTTACTGTTCATATTCGTTGGAGGTGACTGCACACATCATGAACATGTAACACGTAACTATAATAACACCGTTTGAAAACTATCTTCTATTATCCAAATCTAAAGCATATCCGCTTTTAAAATTTCGAGCAACAAATCGCAACCTACACGTTGAGACGGGCCGATGGAATAACATCCCTAATGATCAACGTTTATGTACACTTCGTAATTCTCCAACAGTTTCATTATATATTCCATTCAGAAGCCTTTGTTGATAAAAGACTGTCTCTTATACCTGAGAAATGGCTTTTTTTGTCTAATTTTCAGTCATTTAAATGATTGATAACACAGAGTGAGTATGGTTTTACGTCGCTTTTTTTAGCTATATTCCAGCAATATCACCAGAAATTGGCTTCACCAGAAAAGGGCTTCACGCATTGTACCCATGAGGGGACTCGAACCCGGATCTTCGATGTGACGATCGGACGCTTTAACCACTGGGTCACCCCCACCGCCCCGTTTGATAACAACTACTAAGTTAAAGAATTGAAATGCCTGTCAGAATTTATGTCGACTGCATTTACTGCCTTGGAAATCTAAACACAAATCAACACAGACAGTCTTGATGTTTGTGCTGCTCTTGTACCACCGTTGGTGGTTTATGGAGAAATAAAATTAATCCGAATCTGCATTGAGCGTATGTGTCATCTATCGATGGACATTTCGGCTTCCTGTGTTTCCAGCGCCATTGTATTCCAATTCCATCTTGAATGGTAGTGAAGGTTACACAGATGTGTCCTTGTCCTATAAAGTGTACCGATGCTCTATACAAAAGTCCATCGTTTAACCTATTATTTTGCTAACTACGGGCGTGTTTTGAATCTGGTCAGCGAAACCTTTCCTCGCTAAATTACCCATCAGTTGTTTGGAGGTTTAGACCCATTAGGCGCGGGTCAGGGCTGTTTAGGCTATCAAAACCCCGCGCTTCTGAAAACAGGTCATCACGCGCAGACAGCGACACCTAGTTGAGACTGACATAAACATGCCCGGATGTGATGGACAGAGACAACTGCAGACGATTGAAACTGTGGGTGTTCTCCAACGAGTGATTTTCTTAACCGATATTACTTATCATACCGCCTGCATTTGTGTGTATGTTTTATCTGAAACATGATCACATCCCGGCTTTTCTGTTCGTGAAGAACAACTGAACTCAACAACCGTTTCCTCACACACTTCCTGAGGATAAATGGAGTGTAACATTTCACGTTCAAGAATATAAACTATATATATATTGTGCGCGCGCTCGTCTATATGGCTGCTTGTACTATACCGGACTAATACCGTCATTGTGGTGCTATATCCACTTTAACATGGCTACCCCACGCATACACAGTATTTATACTGACTTCGAGCCGACCGGACCTTGTTTTTGTTTCTTTCCCTTAATGCCGAGCGCTTTGTCCTGCGCCATGACTGTGAAACTTATATATTTTTTTACAAAAGCCTAGGCAAATCTAGATCAAACTAAACCAATTTCCCTAGTTTCCTCCATTGCACAATGATGAAAACAGCAGAAGAGGAAGGATTCTTTTAAAAGGAGAAAAATACAAAAATATTATGAAAATTCATGTTTTCATGGACTAATTCTTGGTCTACCTATCGCCAAGCAGTTTAACAACAAGTACCATGTCTTTCGTTATGACGTGGCCGGGATTCGACCCCCGCATCTTCCGCTCTCCTGGCGGACTTTCTACCACTAGACAACGGAGGCAGTTACGTCGAATACGACGTTCGTAGGACTATTTAAATGTATATTTAGTCTTGTTGAATAGTAGTCTTGTAGTCTCATTTGCAACTATAGAAGAAGAGCAACTACAAAATATATACCAAAAGACATCTTTGTCTTCAAGAAGTGAACATATCTCCCTTTCCTTTGGTCACACTGTTCAGAGGCGGTGAGGTAGCCGAGTGGTTAATACGTTTGCCCGTCACGCCGAGGATCTTGGTTTGGTTCTGGATATGGGTGAAAGGTGTGAAACCCATTTCTGGTGCCCATGCTAGAACATTGCTCAAGACCTAACGCTTTGTGTCTGAAAAGTATTATCTTATTTTCATAGAAACAAGCAGCTACATTAAAATTGAAGTGAGATGAGAGATTCAGAACCTGAACCTCTGGAAAATCTAGACTTGTTTCATTTAGAGTTGTGGCATTGCAGTAAAACAATATGGTCCAGGGTCTGTGAGACACATACACACAACACACACACACACACACACACACACACACACACACACACACACACACACACACACACACACACACACACACACACACACACACACACACCACAACACAACACAACATACACACAGACATAACATTTACACACAACACACACGCATAACACACAACACCCACAGACACACAACACTCACAGACACACACACACACACGAGCTGAATTGTGTAGCTTGTTTTCTTATTATGTACATGGGAATAAACCGTGTCGTTTGAACCTACAAACAGACTGGTCACAGGAGTAAAAATCATTTTTATTGCAATCTAAACTGTTTCAGGTATAAATAACGGTGTGTGCCAGATTTCCCGCCATTCCACAGGTAGCCGTTTCCGCCGCCATTCAGACAAGCTTGTGTTCTGCCACGTGGGATTTATTTTCCAAGTGTAACAGTGCATCTGTAACCTAGATATCTACTTAGCTCAGCCAGACCTCATCAAATCATTGGCGATGCTTTTATCCACTTGCCATAGTCATGACACGCATGCGCGGTATGAGCGAGGCGAGGCCGTGAAACGAGCCTCTCTTTCATCACTATCCACACGTGACGTCTCATCTGCCGGTATGTGACACGTGCCAATAGATACTATCCCTCTGATCAACGCTTGCGGTGAATCAGATTACTGTGATGTCTTGTTTTTGTTGATGTCAATCGGCGCCATTAAAGGGATATCGAAGTGTAAACACTTTAACATACACGGATATCTACGTGCGCATAGTACTTATGTTGAGGCAATACGATGATGAAGATAATGCACACAACCGGTTATTGTGATGCTTAATACGCTAAATAACGCGGATAGAGCTTTTGGGAAAAGGGGGTTGCATTTTGTCATGTAGCAATTCGCGTTCAGTTGGTTGAAAATATAACATCAACTGAATGGCTCACAGTTGTTTTGTAATTTTTACTTTTAAAATATAATTATTCTTTATTCCTCCATACGAGAATTGTGATTACCAGATCAACTATAATATGTCCGAATGAATAAATGTTTGGTATGTTTCATAAACTCGGGCACGCACACGCACGTACACACACACTCCTAACTCTTCTCTCGATCCGCGTATGATGTTAAATAACACAGGACAATGCAACTAATAATAATAACAAACTCGCAGGCGGAAGGCCTGGCCTGCGAGTTTTTTTGTTATTATTGTAAGTTACGTGGTCCTGTTTGTTCATATACATTTATTTCTGGTGTCCCCCGCCGTGATATTGCTGTAATATAGCCCAAAGCGGTGTAAAACCATACTCACTCACTCACTCACTCGCTCATATACATGTGAAAACTTAATCATTAACTCATATCCGACAGACTCAGTGACCTTAGAATTAAGACTTTCATCACATGGTATACATGCTTGTGCGAAAGTACTGCGTACACTTGCACTAGGCGACATTGTTAACGACATAACACTGATATTGTGATATTGTCCGATGTGGACACGATCTGATGTTTAATATGCCAGATCGAGGTTTCCCACAGTTCATACAGACAACGCAATGTATATTGTGTAGACGCTATCGGGTAACGACTGTTTTTGGCAAGTAAAGATTTCCGTTTCTTGTAGGTTAATATTTTCCTCTATTGGTACCGGGGATAAATGTCCCTCTAATTGTTCACTTCCTTTGTATGCAGTCAAAGTGAGGCCACCGGATGTTCAAGTGGGTGATTACAAAATATGGAAGTCCGTCTGAAATACGGAATCAACGGAACTGATTTGATTGCTCTGATTACATACGTGATGACGCTTGTGTTACAAATGAATAATCAAGTTCCTTCGAGGACAAGATTCAAGGGTTTATACGATTTCCTAACGCGGTAGATGTCTTTCACTGACGTTGAAAAGATATTGACATGAAATGATTGAATAACAGAAATGCTTTTAACTACAAATTCATTTCTCATGCTAAGAAAAACGTGCATCCTCTCCTTTCTCAATTACACAATTACTCTAATCGGGAAATTCGTATTTCGGTTTTTTTTCTCGAACTTTTAGATCCGCTGGCACACTTGTTTAACCACTTACATCAAGCATATGTTATACGTATGCAGAAAATGTGACAGCAGATAGTTTCGTCTTATCCGGCAGTGGGAAATGGATGATTTACAGAATGGTAATTGCTTTTAACAATGCGTTATGTTAGTGACGGTAAATAAGTCTGTGTCTGTTTTACTCCTTGAACGCAATGGAAGTAGGTCATGTTAGATTATGTATAACAGACAAATCGGGCTCTCGGTGGAGGTTGTGCGAAAGCCTCCATTCTCTGCGTTGTATAGTTTTCAGAACGAGATACTCAGACATTACAAGGCCGTCCATGATGAGATTTACAGGAGGTGAAATGATTTTGTTTCATATTTCGTAACAAAAGATGTTGCAAATTGGCAAAAGGCGTAAAGAGTTTCACACAAAAACTTTGTTTTATGATCGCTTAACTGTTGGTGGTTTAGGTTTGAAATCCTACTGAGACACGAAGGAAGAAGTAACGAAATTTGAACACCCATGATTAAAATTTAAGTTCTTTGTGTCACGTTTTGTCACGACTGCGTCCCAAAGTTTTGTGTTCAGATTTCAAATTACGATCATATTATTGACGTTGTTCTGAACTGTACAACACGATATATCCCTTGAGTCGGTGGCACAGTGGTCTAAGGCGAAAATTCGTTGGCCAGAGGTGCAACCCTTTGCGTCCAAAATTTTCCCTGATTATATTACCAGGGGGCGGTCGGATAGCCTAGTGGTTAAAGCGTTCGCTCGTCACGCCGAAGACCCGAGTTCGATTTCTGACATGGGTACAATGTGTGAAGCCCATCTCTGGTATTCCCCGCTGTGATATTGTTGGAATATTGCTAAAAGCGGGGTAAAACCTCACTCGCTCACTCACTCACTCTCTCACTGACTATTTCCCGGTTTGACTGCACCAACCCGTGGGTTAACGTCTAAGACCTGTAACATTTCGAGGTTTCCTCACACATCATGAGTGAGTGAGTGTAGTCTTACGCCGCTTTTAGCAATAGTCCAGCAATATCACGGCGGGGGAAACCAGAAATGGGCTTCACATATTGTACCCATGTCGGGAATCGAACCCGGGTCTTCGGCGTAACGAGCGGACGCTTAAACCACTGGGCTACCCGACCGCCCCCCTCACACATCAAACTGACACGCCGTGATTTAACTGACATACTGTTCAAACCGGCTTTAAACCAAGCCCACCCACTCGCTCATTTCCTTACGACGGTTTTATGTAGGTTTCTTCTCTCTATCAGTATAATTAGGAGAGAAGGGTTTTCTTCAGAGAGAACAATCCTGATTAGAAATGAAACCCGAAGACGAAATCATCTCCACATTAGTCGAACTGTTTCCCTCACGAACTGTGTAAGATTACATGAACAGCGGCCCGTTCCCCAAAGTGATCTTAGTGCTAGGCCTTACGCACACCTATGTTAAAGTATGTTAGATAGTTACGATCATTCTAACGGTAAGACCGCTTTCAGGAACGGGGTCCACTTATTGAATTCAAATAGGGAAAGCTGAAGCTGAACAATTCGCTTCATTCAGCATTCAACACATATAGCTTTACACATCATTTTAATTATCTACATATCACATCTTTTACAACCTAGTTTTAACTGATCGAAAAAAATACAATGAAGATCTTTTTTTATCTCAACATTATAAATGAACAGTTGACATTAAAAGAGATATTATCGAACAGCTTTTCTGACCCATTGATTTAAAAATAATAGTACTGGCGAAACCGGACAAAGCATCACGATGTTTATCGTGTAGGGATTTTAATGTGTCGTTTCAACGCTACTCGAAACTAGAAGTTGTTATTGTATTTCATAAATATACAGTAAATATGTAATATAATTTTAAATTTCATTGTCCAATCATATTTATAATGTTTTTTTCTGCATGAAACCTTAAATTAATAAACATGAAAAATAGATACAGTTGGCATTTACGCAAAACGATTTGACACGGTTTCTGAGTTCTATACGCAAAGAGCAATGTGAAAAAGATGATCCGACCCTTCGTGGCCGGTGTCTGCATTTTGTTTATCATAGCCTGTAAGACGGGATGAGGTGTGCTGGGCATGAATTGTAAGTAAAGAAGCAAGCCCACATTTTCAACATTTACTTAGATGAAAGGGATGATGTTAAATGTACATCGTCAGTGGTGTCACACGGTATAATGCGGTATTATCAAGGTCTACATCACTATTCATAAGACTTTCTAAAAACATTTAGCAATTGTCACGTTGTGTGAGTAATACAACGTGGATACTTTTATAAACTTTACCAGGATATAACGGATAGTGTGAATCGTATCATGGGGACACACAGGTCAAGTCTTAGGTGGTGGTGCGATACACGGTCAGTTCTTGATCCCGGGGACACCAGGACCTTTAGTCTCTTCTACAGACCACAGAGTGCATCATACACCATCACCCACCATACCATTCTCACCCACGTCTCAAGCAGCCTACAGTCAGCTCTAGCTGACTTAAGGGTCCCTTAAACTTTTTTAACAGAATTGTTTTAGTTAACCATATATTGTTACCCTGACTCGATCTGTATGGTGGTCAAAAGTAAGTTCAAACGACCGGCGAATTTCCGTGTCAACGCGTGACGTGAATCCTGAACCAGTTGTTTTCAGAACAACTCTGTATCTTGATACCAAAAACCATGTGGTTCTCGGTTTTACACTCAATCTCTCTCTTCCAGAAACGCAGTTTGGCGGATTGGGACATCTGCTCGCCTCTTCGCCAAACGGGGTAAAACGTAAACCTCTTTGAGACGTTGAGGTTAGAAAACACACATAAAATACAGCATGTTCTATATGTGTCAGTTCTTGGATTTGTGTCAGATCATGTTTTCCGTTTCAAAATCGGATTTCTGTACTTTGCTGACGTTGACGTGGTAGTTCCGGCCACACAAAAAAGTCTTTATGGTTGGAGCGAAGGCAGAACTCCAGTGTATGTAAATATCACACCGCTTTGGTGACCACTATTAGTACATTTGACTAATAGTTACAGGATTATTTGATTTTTCGTTCGAATCCAAATTTTGACCCGCTGATGATGATTTATGATTCTTGATTTGTCTGTACCACTGAAATGACAAAGCAGATGAGACTCACTCACTCACTCACTCACTCACTCACTCACTTACTCAAACTGATCTCATCTCTCCTCGTCTCATCTGTCCTCCATAGAAGGTGAACTTGCTAATCAGCCAATCAGCTTCCAGACTTTTTTTTTATTTCCGTGACGTGTCAGCGAAGCTTTTAGAGCAGCATGTACGAGTTCTGTAATACGAAAACGGCCAGTTCCGAATGTATATTATAAAGCCCACGCTATATAATGTTGTCGACATTTCATACACCCTATGTTGTTCAAAAGGGAGAACCATCCCTGGAATGTGCATGGTCGGTGCGGGTTCTATTTCGTTAATTTCTTATTATTAAGCGGTAAAGAAAATTAATGAAGCCGAATTGTTATAGTAAGCTGACATCTGATTGGCCCAATACTCCACGCATCCTTCATTAAGACTGGGTGGTTAAAGGTCGTTAAGGGTTTACCTGACGCGACCTGATGGAGCGGTAATCAGATCTCCTCGCAGATACGTATGGAGTAAAAGATCCGATTTTAATGAGTCTATGGGCTTCCCCAAAACACATTCGACAAAGAAAAGTGTTTCAGAAACTAATGATCTAATTGAAGAAGATACTACCTGGGCCATGTCATGTGTGTCTCGTGTAATCAAGACCATAATTAAGTAATGTATCCTCCAGCAGACTCAAAGTGACCTTTCTAGAACACAAATCTATGCATCCGGTTTCTTCCGGACTTACTAAGGTGTCCATGAAACTTCTGTGCTTTCAAGGGGACTGACTTGGTGTACCGTATTTACTCCACATGGTGTTTAGCGGGGAATGGGTACACGTTATCATTGACTAACTTGTAAGAAGTAGCCGGCAATGGAAACTCCTAAAATAAAACCATTCAGAAACCCCAACCAAACCACAAGATCGCATCAGCGCTGTTTAGAGTCTTATCATCAAAATACCTGACATTTTTGTATTTTGGGCTTATGAGTTTGTAGCTACCCTACACAAATATGCATATGCACACTAAGAACAGACAGCAACTATTCAATTATAAGCAACCATAACACTCTGAGTGGGAACTTGACGGCTATATTAGTGAAAATGGCGGCCATGTTGACTTTTCGATGATAGACGTTACCTTTTCTTAGTTAACCCAATGCGTCCGACCATGCATATGTGTGTGCTTGTCTCATCATTTGAACAATTATAACTGTTATCTGCTCTACTAACAGCAAGTAGTGCATACTTGTTTATTTCTGGTTCGATTTTCAGTTCGGTTTGGCTGTAAATGTGAGACACTGTCAATGTGAGTTAACGGCAACGGTGGAAAGTGGACTTCAGTCAGATAACTCCCTTGCCTCGGGAAGATGGGATGAGATCATAACAATGTGGTTGTTAACCTTCTAGTGTCTGACAGGCAGCTTGGGTTGTATACTCCCCAGGGAGCTGAGATTGATTGTTGAGTGCACACTGATCCAGTGACCGGGGTAATAATAGTGCTTTGAGCACGCCCCTGTGTGGTGTGGAAATATGCGCAATATGAATGGTATATTATTATTAAGTCTGGCGAATCGTGTTAGCCATATTAGTCTTGTTGGATGAGTGAGTCGAGTGGGTATCGCAAGCCTGTTACAAGTGGTTATGATATGTTAGTCATGTTACTTGTATTAGTCTTGATGGTTATGGCAGTCTTGTTAATTATGTTTTGGATGATACTTTAGTTATTTTAATCATGTTACTATACATGTAGACAGTTATGCGAGTTGTTTCACCCCTGAAATTTCGAACAATATCGAAACCAGGTTCAGAACACAACTGATTTGCTTGATGAGAGAGTCAAGGCCTCTGTAAATATACATGATATCTAGTGCCCCTGAGATTAGTGTCTAACACGATAAAGAAAATTCTTGGCTGTATGTTCGTTATACAAATGGAATGAAAGCCAAATTTTCGATGTAAAGTTGATTAAAAGATGTTTAGGAGGCACATAGCTTCGTGTGATTAGAAACAAATTAAAATGTTACCACTGAACGTGACTCAGTGGGCGTTGCAAACCTCTTTTGATATTCCTCGTACACGTGAGCCTTACTTTTATTATTGTTACTTGAGAACTCACTTCAACTGTAAAATCTTTTTTTTGCCATTTCATCTACGTGTTATAAAAAGTTTGTGGCTTTACACTTAAAAGAACCTGGAATTTTATATCATTTTTATATTTTATGGTTATCTTGACATTTGAAAACAAGTATCATAGACATATCTGTGGTTTAGATTTTGAAAAGAAAGGCTGTTAAGGAGAATTGAAAAGCACGTGCTCGAAAAACAGCAGGATCTATGACAAATGGGAACGCCAAGACTCTTAATTCGTTTCCGTGCGAGCTTTTGTACGTTATCAGGTTTTTTATAAACCCACTGAAATATGAGCATGTCTTGAGCCTCATGAACACGTATGCTCCTTACAAAGAACTAAGGTGTCAACCTTTGAGGAAATCAGTTGGGTGTTAATTAGACTGTGTAACTCGGTGTGAAGGTAAAGCGGTGCGTGGAGTTTTGATTCTGTATATTTATGTTATGATTATGACGTAACCCATGCTTATAACTCACATATCCGCTTCAAATTATTTCTGAGTTGACGAGCTATGACGATGTTTAGATTTGAAGTATCAGTTAATAACTTTTATGTATCGTTCCTAATAAACTGTCAATCTTGGCTGATAGTAAATATATCCCAATTTTGTGTAAATGCATAAACGTTATCCCCAAATGCATTTTATTGCTGGGAGAACTCTACAAGACTTAGTATATTCGTCATCTTTAGAAGTGCCTGTACTTGTAAATGCGTCGGGCTTGGCACAGTAGGTGATGTAGCTGCTCGCCATGCACATCGCCTGGGTTCAAATCCCACCGTGTTATAGAAAACGTTAACCCTATCCTCATAACGTCTCTGGCCGCGATATTGCTTCAGGGGACCAGCACGAGACTACTATAATATACATTGGCGTTATTTAACCAATCACGTCCATAATTAAAATTGCAAACGTTTTTAAAAGTTTGCCAGGATGAGCAACCACCCACAGGCACAATGAGGCAACCAGCCAGGTCAACTATTGTAAGAATCGACAAGGATGTGGTACTGATGATGATGATGATGATGATGATGATGATGATGATGATTACCCCATTGGTCTGTAAAATAGATATTTATGTGAACATATATAATCTAATAATTTCTTTAGCATTTGATCGACCCTGAATAAATCATCGTAATAACGTATGTTTGCATATGACACTGATGTTCAGCGACAGTTAATCATAGGTTCATATACATTATACATCCATCTCCAAAATATACAATGTTTACACACCCTTAATGTTGACTTCATTTAACAGAGTTACAAAACTGAGTATATACACCAAGTATATACACCCATGTTTGATGCTGGCTAAAATGAAACACACAAGAAATGGTTAATGATGGTGATGCGTTTGAAACGGTATCATGGTTGTGTTTTGGACCTTAACTTTGCATTGTGTCGGTGACTGTTTTCAGTCTAGTAACGTTTTGATAACGTTTGTAATTTAGGTCAAATCCCATTTTCAAGTGTGACTTTCTTTCGCCCGGCAGAACAGACAACTATTGGTAACTTTACACAGTTTCTTGAAAGTAAAACCTAGCTGGAGGGCGACACGGGACACCAGTGGGGTATAAAACAATCATTCCTAAAATGCAGTGTGATTTATGGCAATAGTCCTTTCATTCTTGATAATGTAATAGCCCTTTTATAGGCAGCGAAGACCATATATTTACTGAAATTGTCAGAACCTTCAGTAACCATCCATAGCCGTAGGCAAGGTGAATGTACCGATACGCAGACCCTGGACAGACAGACAGACAGTGTTTCTAATTACTGGTGGTTTCCGCAGCGTGGCGGAGAAATGTACAGGACAGGGGTTAATAGGGGTATGCTTCCAAACATTTTCACAATCACACCTCACTACTGATCTACTCGGCCTCAAAGCGACATAACGCCTGCAAATATTTGTGGACTTTTCTTCTACTACAAAGGCGTGTTAAGTTTGTCCACGCCCTCGCTCTGACATTAGGCCGTGTTACATTGGTGTGAGATTGTCCGACATAGCTGGAACATGGTCGTCGGCTTCTACATCGCATACTGACCATAGCTGGAGGAGGTGGTGATCTGGTGCAGCTTCTTAGATTTGTGTGTTTGTTTTGGTGATACGACTATGAAGAACCATAATAATTTATGTACTGAGTGAATGTTGCTTTACGCCGCAGTTTTATTACAGTTTGATGTTCCTGCTTTTTTCTAACCTGAAGATAATGAGTCGGTTGATAATGTCAACGCTGATAAGTGAATAAATGAGGGAATATGTGTTTTACGCCGCTTTTAGCAATAGTCCAGCAATGGCACGGCAGGGGATACAAGCTTCACACATTGTACCCACGTGACGAGCGAACGTTTTAACCATTAGGCTATTCCACCGCCCCCGATTTGTCACGAACTGTGATCATAAAAGTTACGAATCAATGTATATTTTAGGAATATTTTATGCACTTGTGTGTTCGTCTTCACCACACAAAAATCCTTTAAAACATTCATGATCCCTAAGTTGTTTGGTTCAGTATATATGGATGTGTACAGCGCTTAACTGTTGTATAGAAATCTATGTAGTCTTGTTGGTTTGAAGCCTAAGCGTATGAGAATCCTTGATTCCCCTGGGATAAACCTGACTCGTCCAGTGTTCCTGATAATGTATCTATGTATGTAGTCGACCACGCCAAGTCAACATGTTCTGATGGGGTAATGTTATCCGTCTTTTATGTCGTCATATCGTCACATCCTGATGTCCTTAACAATGGTGACGTCATATTGATTCAACTTATCAGCATTGACAATAGCGAATGCGCACACGTCATAGAATGTGTTCCCTCTACCATGACGGTTTATATCTTACTATCGTGTCACAGATTCACTGACACTCACACGTCAGATGCTAAGACATTTATGCATGTTTTATACAGGAAGACACAAGTTACTGTGGGCACCTGTTGTCCAAGTCACCAAGTGCACAATGTCGCCTAGACCTAAAGTAAAAACGGCCAATTGCATACAGACAGACAGCAAGATACAGTTCGAGTGACAAATACTCAAGGTCGCATGCAAAGATAGACTGAGACAAAGTAGAACGTTCATATACTAACTGTTACATGCATACATGGACTAAGACAAAGAGAACTTACATATACTCATAGATACGTGCCTAAACATACTAAGACAAAGTAGAACTTACATATACTCATAGATACGTGCCTAAACAGACTTGGACAAAGTATAACTTACATATACTCATAGATACGTGCCTAAACATACTAAGACAAAGTAGAACTTACATATACTCATAGATACGTGCCTAAACATACTAAGACAAAGTAGAACTTACATATACTCATAGATACGTGCCTAAACATACTAAGACAAAGTAGAACTTACATATACTCATAGATACGTGCCTAAACAGACTTGGACAAAGTATAACTTACATATACTCATAGATACGTGCCTAAACATACTAAGACAAAGTAGAACTTACATATACTCATAGATACGTGCCTAAACATACTAAGACAAAGTAGAACTTACATATACTCATAGATACGTGCCTAAACATACTAAGACAAAGTAGAACTTACATATACTCATAGATACGTGCCTAAACATACTAAGACAAAGTAGAACTTACATATACTCATAGATACGTGCCTAAACATACTAAGACAAAGTAGAACTTACATATACTCATAGATACGTGCCTAAACATACTAAGACAAAGTAGAACTTACATATACTCATAGATACGTGCCTAAACAGACTTGGACAAAGTATAACTTACATATACTCATAGATACGTGCCTAAACATACTAAGACAAAGTAGAACTTACATATACTCATAGATACGTGCCTAAACATACTAAGACAAAGTAGAACTTACATATACTCATAGATACGTGCCTAAACATACTAAGACAAAGTAGAACTTACATATACTCATAGATACGTGCCTAAACATACTAAGACAAAGTAGAACTTACATATACTCATAGATACGTGCCTAAACATACTAAGACAAAGTAGAACTTACATATACTCATAGATACGTGCCTAAACATACTAAGACAAAGTAGAACTTACATATACTCATAGATACGTGCCTAAACAGACTAGGACAAAGTAGAACTTACATATACTCATAGATACGTGCCTAAACAGACTAGGACAAAGTAGAACTTACATATACTCACAGATACGTGCCTAAACAGACTAGGACAAAGTAGAACTTACATATACTCATAGATACGTGCTTAAACATACTAAGACAAAGTAGAACTTACATATACTCATAATTACGTGCCTAAACAGACTAAGACAAAGTAGAACTTACAAATACTCATAGTTACGTGCCTAAACATACTAAGACAAAGTAGTACTTACATATACTCATAGTTACGTGCCTAAACATACTAAGACAAAGTAGAACCTATATATACTCACAGATACGTGCCTACACAATTTAAGACAAAATTGAACTCAAATATTATCATAGATTTATAGATACATACACTGAGATAAACCGCAACTTACATATACACATAGTTACATGCATACACATACTAAGACAAAGTGCGACTTACTTTTTCTCATAGTTACATGCATACATCAACAAAGTCAAAGTAGAACATATGCTCATGGTCACAGGCAAATACTAGTCATCATATATTGACAGTGTAAAGTTGTACATAAAACAAATAGATCAGCTATGTTTGTTCTCAGAAATGGACATGGGAATGTTGTGACATTCCATCAGCGGTCGCCTCGTGCCGTATGTAGCCCGTAGATGGATGGTTTGTTCTTGAGCAAAGAAGACTGGTTATAAAGACTTGAAAGTGTACACTTGAAAATCTGATTTCACTAATTAATTACAAACGTTACTAAGCTGAAAACAGTTCCCGAAACACTGCACACTTAAGGTCTGAGAGACAGCTATGATACCCGTATAAATGACATCACCATTGAATAACCATTTCTTGTTTGTCCAATTTTGAGCCGTCTTCAAAACATGGGTGTATACTTTCATTTGCAGTTCAGAACCTCTTATGTCGACATTGGTCTGCGGGATATCCAGTACATGAAACACTCGCCTAATTATAACATAGCCAGTTTGTGTCATCGAGGTCTGGTGCTATTTGGCTGTGACTTTATTTAGAATTAGATTTTCCGTCTAGAAAACAATGTCATCAATAGCTTGGGATGGTGGAGTCTGTAAAGTATGTTTGTCAAATCAATTACAGAAGGGGGAGACAATCTGTCTTCATCTTGTGGTCGCCTGCCACAAACTGCCTTCCGTGATTACCCGGACCGACCGACTTATCGACTCAACAAAGAGTTCATTTGAGGCCATCTAGCACTGACCAAGAACAAACAAGAGATGGACACGAGGGGATTAGGCGCGTGTGGTGTGACCAAGGTCCGAGTTTGGGTGGTACCAATGTTAACACGGGGACTTTGATGCACGGGGGCATGTGACAGGCATGTTTGTCACCGAATTCCACATGTTGTCTTTGTTGAGAACACCTCGATGGCGTGTAATTATCGCCATCTTGAAGGACATCGAGGTGAATCGTACTAGGTTCATCCCCTGGGGAGGGGCACCAGGGTTCGCTGATGCGAAAATGCTTTACTGCAGAGAAACGAAAGGTGACAATGCTTGTTGTAAGAGGCAAATAACGGGGTCGGGTGGTCAGGCTCGCTGGCTTGGTTTATGCATGTCATCGTATCCCAATTGTGTGGATCGATGCTCATGATATCAATCACTGGACTGTCTGGTCCAGACTCGATTATTTACAGACTGCCGCCATACAGGTGGAATATTGCTGGGTGTGTCGTTAAACATCAAACAAACAAACAAACAAGCCTCAGAGAAGCGACAGTTTGGCAGCAACGTACGACGTTCGAGCCCTGCATACGAAACCATTAACAATATGTCATTTCAACGTTTTATGCATTTGTACATGCAAGATTCCTGTAATGTCGTATGCAGGATGCCTAACTCAAAACTTATAGGTCAGTGAGTAATGTTTTAAGACGCTGTTTTATTACTCCAATTTCACGACACAAAGAACAGGCTTCACGAAGATGTTGGGAATCGAACCCTTGTCTTCGGCGTGACGAGTAAATGTTTTTACAATAAGGCGATTCTACCACTACCATATGTGGTTAAATAACTCGAACAACTATAAATTCGCGTTAACACGATTTTTCGAGTTTTAAAGCATTCCTTTAACAAATATATGAACATTTCGCAGCTTATACAATTCGGTATAAAATGTATATGGTTCCAAAATATTTAACATGCTTTTCGCAAATCAACTTCGTTTAATGTTAGTTTCCATGGCTCAGGTGTTTGGTGGAATCTTTCAAGAATTAATTTTACAACATCAGTAGATGTAGATCTGTAGTAATAAAATCTACAGAAACGTTTCCTGATAAGTTCGACGTTCTAATTACGATACTTACTTGCTATACATGTATGCTTGTACTGGTATATATTCCTCATGCCACATCAACATTTAAATATCGATGTTTCCATCATTACGATCAACAATATCACTAACCGGTACATTTCTAAAGCCACTGTGACAATTAGGATCAGAACAGTTAAGTAAGACCGAAATGTTCGCATCGTTCAGTGTACCAAGACAGCCGATCGAATGACGCTCAACCTTTCACCCCACTGAGTACATACTAGCAAAAGGACTACAAAAAAAATGTACCCAATTTTATTATTATTCTAAAATACCATAGGGTTACGAATTCATAGTATGTTTATAACGAGCGTCTCGGTATTCATGAGCAGTTTCAATGATAGGAACCGGGATTCGTTCGCTACTGCTTTTTATACGGTCCAGGGTTTTAATGACTATAAAATGAGAAAGAGATGGATTACACGTTTAAATTGCCATTAACTTTGTAATGTATGTACACGCTTCTGTGACTTTGCCGACATATTAATGTCACACGGTCAATGGAGGGCTCTACTCACTCTTCGACGGCCGCCGTGGGATTGGTGGTGTAAAGAGAAGCATGACGCAACCACGTTAAAACGAAGAAAGATGGAAAAACCCGTTCCTGTGTGATTAGATGAATAATCATTAAACGGTCATTTTCATTCACTTGACATTTCAGTCGATGCTGTTAGCTACACTGTTCTCCTCTCGTTATCAATGTAGGTTTTAGTCTGAACGCGTTGTCAGTTCAACGCTGTTTGAATGTTTTTGGTCATCGCCAATGGTTTTATTGCTGAATATTCTTGATATGTTTCTGTCTTTATTCAGAGCCTACCAATCTCATTAATCAGACATTATGTAACAGTGTGGAGCGCAAGAGTTGAGTGAGTGAATATGGTTTTAATTAAGTTGCCTTTACCATAATTGCATTACATTAGAGGACACAAAACATAGGGTTCATACGGTACTAGTGTGTCCATGCTGAGAATCGAACCTGGTGTTTCGGTGGGATGAGCCGACACTTTAATCACAATGATCCCCCGCCTCCCCCCGGGGTGATGAAGGTACCAAGCATGACAGTTCAGCGTATGTCTCTTAAAGTATTTACCAATTGTCAGATTATATCCCAAGTGCCCCGTGGTTGCGGTGTTACAGAACAGGAGAGATTGTTGTAGGTTTATTTGTTGTGATTGTGTGACAGCAGATGACGAAAGAAATCCTAAAATATCGATTGCTGTCGTGGACAAATTGTAACAGGAAGTGTTATTTAGAGTTACCTCTCTTGGTTGTTGACAAACGCAGGGAAGTTTGATCGTTTGAGAAGTTTCGTGATGTGAAGAAGATAGAAGAATGGCTGTACTTACGAGAGCATCCTGGTGGGGCTTCGATGGCTTTTACGACCTGACTTAGCTTCTAGCCAAGTGTGGATTGGATTCTTAACTGAAAACACCAATTTCAGACTAGCTTTCAACACATTTGGACTCAAGAACACTTTCACAACTTTCGCCTAATGTAATGGGGCCTATAATGAGGATCGAGTGGTTACAGTGTCTGACCTGCCTGTTCATGTGTTGCTCATGCTATCAACCAGTTGCTCCCTTGCAAAAGACGAGTATTTACAGACCGCCGTGATACAGTCAGAATATTGAAATTAACACTCATTCACGCATTATAGAGCACATTTAACTATGTAGGCGGGATACAGGATGTTGCTGTGGTAATACAGTTGTGAGGTACTCATAATACATTTAGACACCTTAGACAGGGCCGCAACAAACTAAGCATTAATTTCTTTGAGAATCTTAAAATACTGAGTACTATCATCAGTCATGGGGGCGGTCGGGTAGCCTAGTGGTTAAAGCGTTCGGTCGTCACGCCGAAGACCCGGGTTCGATTCCCGACATCACGTACGATGTGTAAAGCCACTTTTCTGGTGTCCCCCGCCGTGATGTTGCTGGAATATTGCTAAAAGCGGCGTAAAAACACACTCACTCACTCATCAGTCATGTCTGTTCATTGATGTCCCGGTAGTATATTCGTTCTTCGAAAACAATATGTGTAGACAAACTGACCTCTTCACTCTGTGCTTCGAACCCCGGCTGCGTCAAAATGAACACATCGATTACCAAAACACAAAGATAAAAATGGCGCACGGAATATTAAAGGGATAAACCAAGGACTGTCTGGCTTAAAATCAGTTTACTGTGTCTGTGTTGGGCGTCCATGTTACACTGCTACAACTCGATATATACTCGTCGATATCAGAGTGCAATAATCATGAACGCGGCGTTAAACCCTATTTTACCTCATCCTTCCTCACCTCACCTCACCTTTTCTCACATTTAAATTAAACCGAAGAACAAATGATTACTTAGAACCACTCACTCACTCACTCACTCACTCACTCACCCACCCACCCACCCACCCACTCACTCACTCACTCACTCAACCACCCACCCACCCACTCACTCACTCACTCACTCAAATCCCCACTCACTCACTCAACCACCAACTCACTCACTCACTCACTCACTCGGAATCTTCCTTAAACACCAACTGGGAGTGTATTATGTTCATGTTTCAGCCGGGGTTAATGGTCTACTTTATGATGTGTTGCTAGCACCATTAACGTCTATTACCATTTTGATAACTCCGTCCAACAAAGGCCTAAGTGACAAATTGATAAAATGCCACAAATCACCTCTGCGACAGTGATGATAGCAGGTGTCTGAAACTTCGTGAATGCCACAAACTACGAATCACCACCATGACAGGAATAGTGCTGTACACTCGTGTAAATTCTACAGTCTGTGAAGTTATATCCCAGTTCGGATGACACCAGTGAAGCTGGCATACACGTGGTCTCCACCACACACATAATGCTTATATCACCACGCTTCCAGTTTAGAGGGCACGGTAGACTAACATTTAGTCTCTGAAATCTTATATTACACAATATCCTTCTTGACTCTAAAAATTAAAAAAATTCCCTATGCTGATTTCAGAATAGAGCTAGCTTGAGCTGGCTAGACTTGCTTTTGTATGCATTTCTAGATTATTATTTTTTCATAAAATAAATATATATCACGGTCATGGTGCAGGACTAAGGGCACGGGTGCCCAGTCGTCTAGGACGCCGCAATTCGCTATGAGGTGTTGCGTCTCTTGGGCACGCCAGAAGAAAATGTTTGTGGATTTTATCCCGATATTGTTTCTTGGTTCGACAGCACTGTACCCGTGCTCCTGGGTTTCACCAAAGCTGTAAAGGTCTGAGACCTGCATAACCTCGTCCCGAAAATAAAAGCGACAAACGCTTTGTATATTCATGAGAAATCTTTGCTAAAAGCAGGCGGTCTGTAAATACTCGTGAAAAGGTAAGCGTTACCCGCACCCGTCACAAACGCATGCGGCATTACGGCACAAGTCAAAATAGGAAATTGATCCGACATCATTTTTGTGCTCTATATGTTCAGCATTAAACGTTTTGATGGCTTTACTGTGGCGTTGAATGTTGTAACCCTGATCTAACAACTTTTGGGTTATTATGACGCTCTTTGAAATATTCCTAGAAACACCATCCTCGATTGCCCCTCAAAACTTGTGACATGTTGAGACCAAAGGAACTTCGAGTGAGGATTCCAGATCGAACACAAAAAAACGGTGGTACGGACGCCATCTTGTCTTCCAGAACCCGAACCGGTTTATGTTTTCGATCTGGATCTAAAACAATTTCTATCGACGTTTTAAAATTGACATAGATAAATTATGAAAGAAAAACAAAAATAAATTATGAAAAAAAAACAATTATGAAAAAAAAAAAGAAATGATTTGTTTTTGCTCGGTTTTGTATTTGACCAAGAGCCAGTAGGTCGCTTTGACCCAGTCCGAATTGAGGCGGTCAGTTTACCGGATACCCAGCGTAGATCCGTCAACACTACACCACGGTGTAGGTCAATAGAATATAGAACATCGGAAGAACCACTTGACCCTCCACCTCTTCACTGGCTGTGATATTGCGTGGGACGCGGTCATTAATCGCGGATTGAACATCTTTAAAGATGGATTAAGTTGTGCGATCTGGCCAAAACATCACCACTGGGATTGACTTCTTTTGGAATGAGCTGATATGAATGAGTTCATACACACGAATACTAAATTACTGATATCTAACTCAGCTGTATAACAATAGGTGTCATCAAGATATCGTTTAATAACTAATAAGGAAACATTCATGTTGGTTGGGATATCGTGATTAGTATATATGGTTGTCTTAGTGGCTGTACAGGGCTCGTGGCAATATTCCAGGCACGATGTCGAACGCGGCTTCTCTACCCGTGAAGATCAAGGTTTGAATTGGTCTTCAGCAACCCACTCTTGAGGTGACTAAAAGGATCGGATGGACAGACTCGATCAGTTGATTGATACGGGTCATCGTATCCCAAATGTGTAGATCGATGCACTGGATTGTCTGGCCCAGGCTAGATTACTTACAGACCACCGTTACATAGCTGGAATATTGCCGAATGTGGCGTTAACATCCAACAGAAAAACAAACAGAGGGAGGTCTGCTGTGGGGACTCACATTGTTGCGACGAGCTAATACTACAGCCACGGGGCTACCCTGTCGCCCAAGTTTAACGCGATCAAATAACCACAGTGCTTTAACACAATACGACAGATGTAATAATTTCAAATACGACCCACAAAAAGTGGCATGTAATGTCGACAGCCTTGTCAATTTAAAAACTAATTAAATTATGTATTGTAATCCTGAATGCTCTGTCACTTGTTCATTTATCATTGCTCGGTTTTTCACATATGTATATTTCTCGAATATTGTGTGATGTACACAGCTTTTATTTCTCAAAGCAAAACAATGTTTAACATCTGTCAAATATTCCAGACTTGTTGGATCTGAATTTATCAGAGTTTGCCATCCTGGGGCCACCCTGCTGACACGATGCTATCACACATATCAGTCTGGACTACCGCCATGTGGACGTGTATGCATGTATTGTTGTAACCCCCTGCCCCACCCCAGGGACGACCCTCGGGCGACACCAGTCTCGGAACATGCTGGCTAAATGACTTCATAGTGGACGGGGTGGGGAGTAGGGAGGGGGGCGTTGGGTGGATGTGTTTCGAGGGCCAGTTTTGGCAGGATGTGTCCTTTCCTAGACTTCATGAAACTACTTGCCTCGTCATTTTGTTATTGTACTGTAATTGTGTATAAGGAGTGTAATTAAAGATTTAAAGGGTGCCAAAGAAGTCGTATGAGGCGCTGGATTCTCTTTAAAGAGTTAGACCCTTCGTCCCACCATGATCCATTTATCGTGGGTTCAAATCCAAAATTCGTACATGGTTTCTCAACACCATACCCGTGCACTTGGGTTTCTTATGAAGATCTACTATCAGTCGTACGTAAGTATGACCTTAGAATCTACTTATCCACATACATTAACAATGGTTCATTTCCCACAAAGCACCGATGGAACAGAACTGTGAACACAATCATGTGTACGAAGAAAGAATATGGCTGCGTATACTTTCACTCAATGCAGGTCTCTCTCGCTACAGTCATACAACGCTCACATGTCATTGTCTCTGGATTGTTTTATTTTTATATTCTGAACACAGAGCATCCATGAAACTATGCTTAGAACTCTAAATGTGGAAAGAGTGTTCCCGTCGTCATAACAGGTGGTACGTCACGGTGAAACGGTATCACTCGTCATATAGACCTTGGCTAACTTCTTGTAGATTTACTCGACGTTGAAACTTCTGTAGACTTTGAACAGTTGGATGATGAAGATATACGGATGGTACAAATGTACCATTGACACAATTCATATGTGTCAATACAGGGAAACTTACAATTGTAAATTCTACACAATTTAGTTACAAATACATAGTATTACCTTATCTTGAATTTGCTTTCGAGATATTTCAACTCTACTTTGTGATATCACCAACCTTTATATGTTTATATGAACATAAAGCATAGATTGTTGTTGACTGAATTGATCTAACTACATATGTTTGTATATCTCTCTCTCTTTCTCTCTCGCTCTCTCTCTCTCTCTCTCTATGCCTCAGTCTGTGTGTGTATCTCTGTTTCTCTCTCTCGCTCGCTCTCTCTCTATGCCTCAGTCTGTGTGTGTATCTCTCTCTCTCTCTCACTCTCTCTCTCTATGCCTCAGTCTGTGTGTGTATCTCTCTCTCTCTTTCTCTCTCTCTCTATGCCCCAGTCTGTGTGTGTATCTCTCTCTCTCTCTCACTCTCTCTCTCTATGCCTCAGTCTGTGTGTGTATCTCTCTCTCTCACTCTCTCTCTCTCTATGCCTCAGTCTGTGTGTGTATCTCTCTCTCTCACTCTCTCTCTCTCTATGCCTCAGTCTGTGTGTGTATCTCTCTCTCTCTCACTCTCTCTCTATGCCTCAGTCTGTGTGTGTATCTCTCTCTCTCGCTCTCTCTCTCTCTCTATGCCTCAGTCTGTGTGTGTATCTCTGTTTCTCTCTCTCATTCTCTCTCTCTCTATGCCTCAGTCTGTGTGTGTATCTCTCTCTCTCTCACTCTCTCTCTCTCTATGCCTCAGTCTGTGTGTGTATCTCTGTTTCTCTCTCGCTCTCGCTCTCGCTCTCTCTCTCTCTCTCTCTCGCTCTCTCTCTCTCTCTCCGCTCTATGCCTCAGTCTGTGTGTTTATCTCTGTCTCTCTGCTGGAAAGAATGAATCTTAAAGACATGAAAAACATGCGTCTACACATTCAGACATGTACAATTTCAACAGTGACAACATTCGTTACCCAGAGTAGATACATGCCATGATATTCCTACCTGCCACTTTGGCAACGGTTTACGCCACTTACCGTTCAGACAAACTGTATTTCATAGACATATCCAAAACGATAATTCTTCTCAATCAAGTAAACTACACGTAATTAAGGCATAATGTATGTTTTGAAGTCATTACGTATTGCCTTCCTCTCCCCTACCACGTAAATAATTATCAACCTTTTTGTACCCCAGGTATGCCAAATATTTCTATTGATTTTTCGCATGTTCTTTTGCTTGCTCTGGTTTAGTGGTTCTGCATTAACGTTCCCGCATTACAAAACATCATCAAGTAGACAACAATATCCACGTCGTTATGACACAGGGGCACGCTCACCGCTAGACGCAGTCGTAAATCTGTAAGAGTACAAACGGAACGAGTCTTCATCATGCAGTGAATGGAGTTAATGTACACTTCTTCTTTGCTCGAACACTTGGAGTTTGGCGATAACGTAAATGAGACGTCATCGGCGGACCTATTATGGGTGCATTACTGTGGGCAAACAGTGCCTGATAGTCTTCTGTATTACCGATACCGAAGTCGAGCTCTGGAACATTGGTGCCAAGATCACCTTAGGTGGCAATGACGTCATTGACTTTTTGTACATATGCATCCACATCGTTCACATAATGTGAACTCATCTGTGTATGACGTCAGCTGAAAAAATATGTCAATTTCACAGTAGCAATACATGATGGGTTTGGGATATTGGTTGTTGTTGTTGTTGTTGTTTTTTGTCTTTTTTTCTACCTGAACTATTTCAATACATCCAGTTTGTAGAGGCCAAGATCTTGTTCCCATGGAGCTCTTGTCGTCAGTGTCTGGCATTCGGATCCATTCGGCTTATTCCGCTGCCTACATAGGTTGTCAAGCAGCAATGGTGAATCTGCACTGCGTTCTTTCACTGCAATCTGTAAGCCGCCAGACCCCAACAAAAAACACTTAATATATAAAGAGGATGGATTTTGTTGAAAACAGGTTATTGAGATCTTAACAGAACTAAGATTATTACACTTTGATTTGAAGACAAACAAAAAGAAACACTTGCATTGTGGTCACGACTACAGGATGATGTTTTGCTATGTCACGTGATGGCCTCATGAATGGATCTGGTTCCAACGATTCCTCCCACAACTGGTAGAGATGACATATTGAGGCAGCCGAGTGAGAGGCTACAGAAACCCGGTGAGGCAATAGACTGCTCACTTATTCAGACTATAACCTACTGATCTAGACTAACATCTAGTCTCCGAAACGTACAGAAAAAAACAGTTGTTCAGTTATCTTAATAAACATATAATAAAAAGGAGCCCTGTGACTCTCTTCATTTCCTGATACAGCAGTGATCTAGACTTGCCAAACATTATAGACTTGCATGGACTGTATTTGATATATATCACATATCAAATACAGTCCATATATATATATACATATCAAATACAGTCCATGCAAGTCTATAATGTATATATATATATATATTTGTATCAGGGTCTGTAAGACAGGGGGGCACGGGTGGCCCAGTGGTCTAATGCGTCGCGATTCGCTGTGCAGAGTTGCGTCCCTTGGGCACGCCAGAAACCTATGATCATGGGTTCGAATCCCGGTTCTCCCCGATTATGTTTCTAGGTTTGTCAGCACCATACCCGTGCTTGTGGGTTTCACCGAAGTGGTAAACGTCTGAGACCTGCACCACTTCGGGCTTTCCTCCCACATTAAGCTGACAAGCCGCGATATAACTGGAATATTGTTAAAAGCGGCGTTAAGCCCAACTCACTCACTCACTCACAACTCACTCACTCACTCACTCACTCACTGTAAGACAGACTACCTACTGATCATACATTAACGGAGGCTTATACAGTAGGTTATTAGCAATTGCTGGGAACAGGCAGCCTTAGGTGACATAATCCACGAGAGACAGAACACGTCGTCACCTTATTTAAAGCGCCATTGTTGATAGGGTTCCAGTAGCATAACCACAATCTGTCACGAGGGAACTGAATGTATGGTTATAGTACTGATCATGACAACATATTTCCTATACCATGCACAATGTGGCCAGTCCATATCATACAAGATACATGTCTTCATCCCGCGAATACCCTTTGGGACTACAGGACAGAAGATGTGTGGAAAAAAACCGAAGTACTAACTTCAATCATGTTAAACAGGGCATGAAAATGGGTCGGAAGACTTTGTAAGAATCCTATGCTACCTTAATGAGTGAGTATGTTTTTACGCCGCTTTTAGCAATATTCAAGCCATGTCACGGTGGGGGACACCAGAAATTTGGCTTCACACATTGTACCCATGTGGGGAAACGAACCTGTCTTCGGCGTGACGAGCGAAAGCTTAACCACTAGGCCACCGCCCCTACTTTAATGAGCTATCCTAAATGAGGATCTGACGGCTACAGTGTCTGAACCCGCTCATAGAGTGCCATTGTACGCCGAGCGCTTGTGTCGCTATCGATTCTTATTACAACTGGTTGCTTTGCCCAGACTCGATAATTATCAAGATGTCATAATATATTATATATTGTGTGGCGTCAAATAACATTCTCACTCACTGTTACAACTGATGGCATGACTTATATACAAATAACCCGTGGATCACTGCTCACTCTATCAAACCATTCACGTTGTACGGGCAAGTAGGTCTTCAAGCTTAAAATACAACTGTAATATTGATGATTGTGAGCTCACTCACTCACTCATCTCCCCACCCACCAACCCACGCCCTCATTCATTCAAAGACCCAAGTAACCCAGCTACCCACTAACTCGTTCACTCTCTCACCCTAAATATATTCCTAATACCCATCTATTACCAGTTAACATAGGGCGCTCTTGATTTCCCACCCAACGTGGTTAAGCACCAAGACATACCATCAAACACGTTCCACAGTCGTAGGAAAACACTAGCATCTCTACATAATAAGAGGGAGGAACATGAACCAAACAACCCATCCTCCCTGGGGTCGGACTCGTATGTAGGGAGGTTCTTGATCCGAGGGTGGTTTTCTCTTCTGGAGCCCCCCAGGACTTTTCTCATTGAGAGATGTCGTACACATGCCGTCATCAGCTTCATGCTGAGATGCTGTTCTCCTCAAAACATGTTTTCGCAGATGAAGCAGCAGCCGTTCTGTAATATTTACCTGCAATACCAGTTTAGAGTATTTTTTTAGTTCAAGCTGATCTTGTGGTTAAATCACCACCGTGACAGTGGCAGGTCTATAATTCACTAGATCATTCAGTTGTAAATACAATCATCGTTTGTGGCCGGCTTTTTTGGCTTAAAAACACATTTTTTGTGACGTTTTCGCTGACTCGTAAAAATGGGTGAGGTTTGTATCTGAAATTCTCGTCTGCTTCCCTCCTGTGTTATCGTCTGCTCTGCTCCCGTGTAGTATCGCGTAGTATCGCGAGATAACCACCTGAGTGGAGCACCACTGCAGTTTACAAGACAAGACAAGTCAACAGGGACGTCTGATAAATGGAATTCCAACCATAACGTGAAATAGCTGAGCCAGTCGTTTTGTTTCGATGGGAAATTTACTGAATCGGTGCTGTACTCTAGATCACTAACTATGTGTGTGGAATAAGACCGCCGTGATATTGCTGGAGTATTGCTAAAGGCGGCGTAAAACCATACTCACTTGTGGAATGAGAACCGTGAATATAATTTCGGGTATTAACTTCACAACCTTATCGACCGAAGGCGTCCTTGTTGGAAAATATTAATACGTTCTATAATTTATATAGTTTAACGGGTATATAAATAAAAAAAGACAAAAAAACATATCCATTCTGGAAAGAAATATGTACAAAAAGCAGAGTCTATTGCACGATTCCGACTATATCGTAAGCAAGTGTCTTTGAATTACTTTTAAATAGTGATTATTCAAGGTGTTAGCGAACAGGTAAGTGTATCCTGGCCCGCCGATTATACAGTCACAAACACATGCAAAGGGAAGTCAATCGTTCACTTGAAAAAACCATGGCAACATATGGTACAAATACAAATAGGGTAATGCATCGGACATCATTTTGGTCACTGAAGCGTCAGATTTGGTAGTGTATATCCTAATATATTTTTAAAGCTTTGCTGACTCCTTGAATGTTGTTACCATGACCAAAAAGCGTTAGTTAACAACATATCTACAACATATAAAATATTGTCCAAATGGAGCCAAGAAGAATGCTTAAATTCAGTCCTTGAGCTAAGGCAATCTGGATTTGCCAAATCATCGTAGACTTGACTGGGATCCCTTAATTTATTCTCAAGGGTCTGGAAGACAGACTAGGAGTGAACATATGCTCATCGTTTGTCTGTTCAATTATCAGTCACACCCTATCACCTATGTGTGTTGAGTTGTGTGTAGTATGATAGATATCACATCGGGATCTTGGTACACAATTATATCACATCGTAAGTCCCATATTTGGACATAGACTTTGGACACTAATAGCGCTATTGGCGCTTTGTGGAAAATACTTTGTTTGTAACAATTAATTAGCGACAGATTAAGCAATTCAGAACACATTGTGTACACAAATAATGTCTGATTAGATACGTTACAAGTCTGTTGAATCTAGTTGGAAAAACGTGATTACAGCAAATAAAATCCTACTTATCTCCATGGCAACTTAAATAAAAGAATATCAGTTTCATGACTATAGATAACACCGCCTTAGAAAATGCCCATATAAAAGATACCTAGACTTCTTTTATGTTGGTCTTGCTTTCACAAGACTGATGAATAGAACCCCAAAGAATCAATTAGCACCCGAAGTGGTGATCTTTACCCATGAAATCCTGACTTCCAATAAATGCGTCGTTGTTCTGGGGCGAATTCTACATAAATCACAGCTATACGCGTCTCCAGTTACAAGATGCTGTGTGGCTTCAGACGGTTGTCGTACAGGGCTTAATGAGACGCCTGCAGCAGTCGAGAGGCTGGAAGTCCTGTGATCACCAAGAGAAAAGAAGATGCGCGGTGGTCAAGATAGGTCTGTAACGGTCAGAAGTATTTCGAATCAGAATAGCTTGTGTAGATACGGTTGTCTTAGAAACTAGTCGAAGATCAGTTGATGATGTTTCAATTTAGCATGTGTGCCATGAATTGCAAATGATGAGTGTTTACTTATTATATATAAGGGATTATTCATGATTACTATTAACACAATTTCAATATATATTTTGTGTTGCGTGGCATTCTTCGAGCCTTTTTATCATTAAAAGAACAAGCTGTGACCTTTTGGGCACACTCATATTTCAAAATTTCAAAGCTAAGGAAAACTTTGTCATACAATTACTCATGGGAACATATCATGTGGCTGACAAAAAGCATGGCTTCTTTCAATGCATGTCGTTTTTACACTTAAAACAACAGCAAGTGCATAGGCATGACTAAAATGTGTGCACAATGTCTCGGGCGAAAATATTTCAGGTTTTGTAATATGAACATGTCTTGAACCAAGAATATATTCTTAAATGTTGGTAGGAACAGCGCAGACATTTGTTAAAATTTCATCTTGGGTCGCGAATTTGTTCATCGTTAATTTTTCTCGAGAAGTTCGAAAAATTGTTCTTTTTCACACAGTTTAGCTAAACATTTGTGCATGATGTTGTTATAAGCAAAAATGTGATGAAACAATAAAAGAGAAAACGTCAGTTGTCAATCTTATAAACAAAACTATTTAACACTTCGTGAAAGTTTTCCCAAACGTGACAAGTTGTGACTTCCGCTAACACATTTGCTTTCTTTTTGAAAGAAACCAACGAGGCATTTCGCATCAATAATGTAATGCACTGATTTACTTTAAGCAATGCTGCTGAATAATCCGCTCCTCAAGTCCAGGAATATCTCTGTATACAGGCACACTGCAAGAAAGGTTCAGGAAAGAAAGTTACGACTAACAGTCCGGCAGAGAATCGCCGTACTCCCCCAAGCATGGTAGTCGACACTGTAGACTAAACGTCTATACGTAACGGGTTTTTTTTATATGGAAACATCGCGTATGAGAAAAATTCTTCCTCTCGGATATTTTATGTGTCTGCTTCGTGGATTCAATCTAATTAGCATCTAATCAGTTTTTATGGTTCCGATAAGTGTGCAGGTTTAGCATACCGAAGACGATCTATTTACGGTATAACCCCTACATGAAATGCATTTTGAAACTCCCGAAAGCGTTCAGCATCAACTAACATGCTGGCTGAACGGGATTTATTCTGTGTTTATGGAATTGTTTTCATTATCGACATATTTGTTTATTAAATATTGTTTAAAGGAAAAACAACGTTTACTTTCTTCATTAAGTTATGGTGAAATTGAAGAAATGCATATAACGAATTATCGCCTCCGGCTTCGATTAGACATTTCTTTTTTGTCTGTCAGTTTGAAAATGAATTCTGTCTATACTTTTCTCGTTCTATCGTCATACAAAAGAGGGCGACGTACGAAACTTTCGCTGAATCGTTCCACCATGCCACAAGGAATATCAGGAACGTTCAAGTGTTTCACACAAATATTTAGTTATACTGTATAGTTTCTGCATATTTGCTGCTCTGTTGAAATGTATTGCTTGAGCCATACCCTCGATAGTAGTCCTTGATATAACTTCATTAGTATTGACCCATTCGTCACCACTCGCCCCTTTCCGTAACCTGCAAGAGGACTCGTCCCACTATCGATGAATGTTATGTGCGAAAATACGACAAACCAATCAGAATGCGCGTATGATTTCAAGTTCTTCGTCAAAGAATTCCTCAGAAACAATTTTTGATTTTACATATGTCTTGCATCTAAAAATATACCCAAGACACAGTTAAATGTGTTCAATCATACTGTATAAATCCGCATGTCCCGATGTGATTTAAATTGCATCTGAAATATATATAATATATGGGGAAATATTTGTGAACCATTACGCAACGAGTTGACAATTGTTTTAGGTATGCCCGTTTGCGCTCAGACGGAACCCGGTCGCAAAAATGGTGATGTACACGAGTCGCTATTCGGCTTGTCCCGGAATAACACGAGTTGGTCACGAATAGTATTGACCTAGAGCAGTCCTCCGACAGAACAAGCTCGGAGAAGTCGGGATGCGTTGCTTGTAATGTCATTAGGACTGCGAAGCACTCACAGTAGGTCAAGACACGGACCGGCACGGGTTGCAGTGGCACTGCACATGGCGAGTTGGCATCTGTGACGCTAACTGATTTTGTCAAGTGAGAGGGCTTTCATTGTATCTGTGGAAACTTAACGACCATAAACACACTCTCATATAGATTGCTGGAGCTATTTTGAATAAGGTCTTTGAGACGTCATTGCCAATTGCTATTAAAAGTATTATACAAAACATTTTTTATTGTTATTTTACTGTGAGCATCCGGGCGTTCACGGTGCAAAATGTCGTTTTTAATAATATGTCTTCCTTTACGCGCTCGACATGTTAGCGTACATTCCATTGTTTTTCAGTATTATCCTTAACACCGCTGTCTTATATACGTGTCGAACTCAGATTTCACCCAAGTCAGTGTCAATGTGTCTCATACGCGATATCAATCACAAACACGTAGTATCTCATACCCGATATCAATCACAAACATGTGGTATCTCATTTGCGATATCAATCACTCTCACGTGGTGTCTCATACGCGATATCAATCACAAACACGTGGTGTCTCACACGCGATATCAATCACAAACATGTGGTGTGTCACACGCGATATCAATCACAAACACGTGGTGTGTCACACGCGATATCAATCACAAACACGTGGTGTGTCATACGCGATATCGATCACAAACACGTGGTTTGTCACACGCGATATCAATCACAAACACGTGGTATCTCATACGCGATATCAATCACAAACATGTGGGTAGTCATACGCGATATCAATCACAAAACACGTGGTATCATATGCGATATCAATCACAAACACGTGGTATCTCATACGCGATATCAATCACAAAACACGTGGTGTGTCATACGCGATATCAATTACAAACACGTGGTATTTCATACGCGATATCTATTACAAACACGTGATGTGTCATACGCGATATCAATCACAAACGTGGTATCTCATACGCGATATCAATCACAAACACGTGGTATCTTTTTTGCGATATCAATCACAAACACGTGGCATCGCATATGCGATATCAACCACATAACACGCCGTGGTATACGCGATATCAATCCCTAGACACGCAATGGCATACGCGATATCAATCCCAAACACGCGGTGTCTCTTACGCGATATAAATCACAAATACCCGGTGTCAATAACAACCAAGCTGTGCTTTATACGCGGTGTCGATCGCCATCACGCGGTGTCCTGTAGGTAATGGAACTATCAAGCATGCGGGGCTTATCCGCAAATACGCAATGCAATCTTCAAACAAACACCCGGTATATTTTCAACCACTCGGTATATACGCTGTGAAAAGACACGACGTTTATAACACCTGGTGTCTTGGGTAGAGACGTGGTCTGATCTCTGTGGCAGGTAAAATGTATGTGGTAAAGGAGACTGATTGAACAATGTCATACATATTGCTCCACATGGAGCTTCACAACCAAACAAATGTTTCCTCTTGTTCCACCTTCAGTTTATTCAACTGGTTGGAAACCAGCTTCCCGAGGCAAGGGCGTTAACAGTCAAGTTTCCACCCTTGCCGAACTAGACTCGAAATTCCAGGCTCGATCGTAGCGCCACCAGTAGATATTATGGGTGATGTCCCTTCTATGTCCCTCCTATTGACCAATTAGTTTCCATTTCTCATACCACATGCATTTGCTTCAAACAAAATGGCGGCACCACATCAAGGCGATCTGATCGAGAATCAATATCTATATTGTAATAAAACGGGTCCTACCTCGCGAAGTGCATCAAATCACTTGAGCACATGAAAAGATTAGCAAAATGTTTGTCGACGCTCTTTGCAAATCCTGCAGTCGAACGAAATTGAAATCCATGTTGTTTACAAACAGTATGATTAGTTCATTTCGCGATTTTGACTGGACTGGGCATAGACTCGTTGGTCCAGCCAAAATGTAACTCCGGAATTACAGCCAAGTTTTGCAGGGTTGAAACTGGACTTTTATGGTCAGATATCGCCCTTGCCCCGGGAAGATGTCAGGAAACAACATATTTCATCAAACAAGATGCGCTCTGTTTGTGCGTTTATGGTTATTTATACCTTTATCATTTTCATGCTGACCCTAAAACTGACCTCGAATGACCAGCATGGCCTCCCAAGGTCAGTAATAACACGCCTATTTTGGTTTAATTAATAGAGCACATACTTGGAGTGGTCAGTGATTATGCTGAATGCAGCGTGAAACCATAAATCAATAATTCTATGACCATGGAGCGAATAAGACATATATATCTTCAAATACCTGCGTGATTAACGGGCAACAGGAAAAGCACCCATACCTTTGCCAACTTGGGTGAAAGGTTTTATTTGAGTACGCTTCGTAATTCTCATTTTGAGTCAATAATCATGAGTAAGTATATTTGATTGTGATCATGTGTCGGAAGTTAATTCAGTGACAACGTAATATATCTTGTTATTTTGGCCCCGTGAACAATAACATCAAGCGACGCCATGACGCCTGAACAGACATATTATAACAATAAAAGTCATCATAGAGATTTTAATACTCGTTGAGTCATTCAGCGTATAAACCTACAATGTACATTGCATTCAGTTAATTAATCTTCAAATGCCATGTACCGGTCCTTGGTGTTTAAGGATCTCTCGAAACTGAGTGTGTCCGGGAAGTTCTGGGAAACTGTTCTAGCAGCGGACGGGTAGCCTGGTGGTTAAAGTGTTCGCTCGTCACGCCGAAGACCTGGGTTCGATTTCTGACATGGGTACAATGAGTGACCCAGCCATGATATTGCTGGAATATTGTTAAAAGGGGCATAAAACCATACTCACTCACTCACTCACTCACGAAACTGTTCTGATTTATGTGTGTATAGCTAATTGGCGTAGATACACGGAGGGTGATATCTCTCGAACAACAAACTAGTGTTATATTTTCCACATCAATCCATTTTTTTACAAATCATGCTCTTGTCAATGTAAGAAGAAAATAATGAAACAATTAAATGTCTTCTTCATTGCGACCTGAGATTTTCACGACGGAGTTAATGTTATTACTCTAGGCAAAATACAAGACTGTATGTGAGATCATGAACATGTTAGGACACCCGATCTTTGTGTCTGATGTCTCGGAATAATGCTGGGACACCCAATCTCAGTGTCTGATATCTCTGAATAATGCTGGAACATCCGATCTCAGTGTCTGATATCTCTGAATAATGCTGGCACATCCGTTCTCAGAGTCTGATATCTCTGAATAATGCTGGGACACCCAATCTCAGTGTCTGATATCTCTGAATAATGCTGGGACAGCCGATCTCAGTGTCTGATATCTCTGAATAATGCTGGGACACCCAATCTCAGTGTCTGATATCTCTGAATAATGCTGGGACATCCAATCTCAGTGTGTGATATCTCTGAATGATGCTGGGACATCCGATCTCAGTGAGTGATATCTCAGAAAATGCTGGGACACCTAATCTCAGTGTATGATAACTCTTAATGATGCTGGGACATCCGATCTCAGTGTCTGATATTTCAGAATAATGCTGGGACAAAGAACGTGTACGGAAATGTTTTGATTCTCTTTGTAAATAGTTTGCCTCATGGATGTTCCTCCAATCGTACAAGTCACACATCAGAAGATAATGACAGTACACAACGCCTAAAGAAGCCACTGTGATTACGGAGAGACTTTAGTGTACATTGTGCTTACTACTGACGCAAGACCGTGGTTCCAGACAGTCTACTGTTGACTTCCCATCCACGTTATTGCGCCACCACTGCCTTACGTCGCCACCCTAATCCCCGGGAAGCTGTTGACGGTGAGCGTGATACTCAACGCGATGTTTATTTCCCCCATACGGTACTTTTTGGCCTCCTGAAAAACATCAAAAGATGAAGCTGTAATCTTGTCCATTACCAAGATGAGACTCGGCTCCTTTTTATTACCATCGCAGCGCAGATTGGAGGATTCGGCTTTCTGCTGTGTGGAATTGAGGTCTACCTGAAGTAAAACATTAGCCTTTGGGATTTTGTGGCTGGATTAGAGACATTAAATATCATCCTTAAGAACAAAGTTTAAGCTAAGCTACTCGTTAGCTTGACGTTAGTTCTTATGCGGTTCAATGTTCTGCATTCCTTTAAATGAAACTTCAGAATAACGATAATCATCTGTACTAAAGAGCAGTTTACGTACTAAACGACATTCCGTTTTTCATGTTGAGCATGGCGATAATTATTTGAGAAGAAGACGTTAGTTTAAGTCGCCGGCAGCAATATTTTATCTTTGTCAAGTGTAAATAATGTGAATCTGAGCCAGACAAACTAGTGGTTGACAGCATGAGCACGATGACACATGATCAACACACAGTTTTTTATTATATTTCAAATCACCCGATCCTCATTAGTAGACTTTGACAACAATCGTGAGGAGGAACTGATGACCTGTCCCCAACTTCCATCGCGGTCCATGTACACTTACCTTACAACTTGTTTAACGCCCTTTATCCCAGTATTCTTCCAATGGTCCAGCTATATGACGGTGGTCTGTAAACAATAGTCTTGGACAAGACAATCCAGTGACTGATATCATGAGCATCAATCCACGCAAATGCGATACGATGACATGCATCAACCAAGTCAGCGGGCCTGACCACCCGATCTCGTTAGTCGCCTCCTACGACAATTCATAGTTTCCTGAAGGCCAATTCTAATCCAGGTCATCATGGGTCTATGTATACATGGTATCAACATGATATGTACGTATCCAAATGATGTGTGCATATCATTTAATTTTATTTGCATTCACGTCGCGCAGAGGATACCGAATTAATTCTACAGCATAAGGTTTTACCCATGTAGGGAACAGAACCAACCCCTATGCATAACGAGGGAACACACCAACCATCGACCCTTACGACACCTGAGATACGATCGATGTACGTATGCAGCCTTATGATACATTAACCTGATTATGAAGAAACTTGACTGTTTTGTTTATATGGTTAATCAAACAGGCACAAAATACTTGCTGTAACCAAAATGTTGTAAACTTTATTGACGTAAAAACATTGCCGTGTCTAAGCTTCCCGCGTATCCCCCGCACATCAAAATGAATGAATGAAGCATACAGACATAGCCCTGTCCATGGCGGTTGCCGGGTTGAGGGTATATGCTTATCAGTGCAATAGTGAGGGTACAGTGCGCGAGGGCGGGTTAGGTATGTGTAGTTCCTATATGGATGTTAAGATGGGGGTTGTCAGGTTTAGTATCAGTCGATTACGTAAATATACGATAGTATACTGCTACGACAGGCACGACAAGGCCTTTACACCACACCAACGACGTCCCCGCGTTTGAAGGTCCAGCACAGGCAGCGGATAGACACGTAGACTACACGTAAGTCTTCATCAGTTCAAAGAAGCCATCAGCTCGAGCTAAGACAAACCGTGGCAAGGATTAACAGCTTTAAGGACAGAGTCTCTTCAGAATTGAAAATAATTAGATAAATATACGTCAGAGTATATATACATCATGATAAAGTTACGTCACACTGTATAATTACGTCATGGTACAAATACACCAGAAGGTATATACGTCAGGATGTTTATACGACAGGCTACAAATACGTCATAATGTATTTACACCAGGATGTATATACGTCAAATCGTGTTTACGTCAGGGTACAAATACGCCAGGAGGTACATGTATCCACGTCAGAGTGTATTTACGTCAGGCTACAGATACGTCACAGTGTATATACGCCAGGATGTATATACGTCAGAGTGTGTTTACGTCAGGCTACAGATACGTCACAGTGTATATACGCCAGGACGTATATACGTCAGAGTGCGTTTACGTCAGGCTACAGATAAGTCGCAGTGTATATACGCCAGGACGTATATACGTCAGAGTGTGTTTACGTCAGGCTACAGATACGTCGCAGTGTATATACGCCCGGATGTATAAACGTCAGAGTGTGTTTACGTCAGGCTACAGATACGTCGCAGTGTATATACGTCAGGATGTATAAACGTCAAAGTGTGTTCACGCCAGGTTACAGATACGTCAGATTATATAAATGTCATGGAGCATGGAGGTATTCGCGAGTATACCCGCTATAACGAGGTGTGTAACGTCACTCGGATATTGTAAATACTCAGATGATGGCCTGTTTTATAAGAAAAAGATGTCTTTTATAAGTAAGTGAGATGTTTTACTGTTGTTCTTGTGACTAGCGAGAAAACTACGACTGTTTCTGGAGCGTCCGAAGACCCATAACAAGCTGGTATATACGTCAACTTATATATCGGTTAGGGTACTGAAATCTGGGGGGTAAAATATCATGAATGTATAGAAAATGTACATACGTCCTATTTTAAAAATTATCTTGGTATCGGAAAATATGCCTCTAATAAAGCTATTCTTGGTGAAACTGGGCGATTAAATATGTTCGTGTTTAGCAAAATAAGGGTACTTAAATACTGGTTGAGATTGCTACGTATGAATCAATGTCGATATCCAAAACAATGTTACAATCTACTTAAACAGTTAGATGATAATGATAAACACACCTGGGTGTCTGATGTAATATATATTTTGTTTTCTTAAGGCTTTTCATTTGTATGGATCTCTCAACATATTGGCGATGAAAATCTCTTTTTGCTAAAAATAAAACAAAGGCTGAGTGATATGTATTCTCAATAGTGGCATGACTCTATTTCTTCATCAAAATATCTGTCACATTATGCAAATTTGAAATCACTTTTACTGCCAGAATTGTACATCAGTAATCTCACGAATAAATCACTCAGGAGAGCATATTGTAAATTCAGAATATCTCTACACGATTTTAAGATTAACATGCTACGAAAGTCAAAACATACAAATGAAGACTTGAGTCTATATATATGTACCCACTGTAAAGGGAGGCAATTAGAGGATGAATTTCATGTTTTGTTTATATGTTCAAAATATTCTTCTGCCAGAAACCACTATTTGCCTTGGTTATCCAATGTCCATCATGATAATCACAGTTTATGTAATCTACTCAACTCCAAAAATATGAACATTGTAAAGGCTTTGGCCTTATACTTAAATCATGTATTTAATGTGAAATAAGACTACTTGTATTTATTTTCCTGACATCACGTGACGCAGCAATTATTGTAATTGTAATTGTACTCTAGGCCACATGGCCCAAAATACTGAATAAAGAATCTTGAATCTTGAAACGTTAGGGTACAGGTACAGAGTGTATATACGCACATCAAACTGGAACGTCAAAATTTAACACGTCACTTCATCAATGGACTTGAGTTGAGAAAAGGCATCTCAGATATACCTCTGGATGTTAATCTGACGAGAGAAGAATCGTACAGCTATCAGATTTTACTTCTCAAACTGTACCAAGCATGAAAACACGGCCACATTATGACGCCATAACCTTGAATGTTGACCTTTCGAATGAGAAAACATACTCGTGTTTCTGTTCAAGCTTCATAATGTTTCAAAACTAGACCATATGGCATGTTTTCATTTTTAACTTTGTTGTTTGTTTGCAAGGTTTAGAAACAGCTTCATGATAATGCCATCTGTCAAAGGAAAACTGGAACTTTGGAAACCGCATCGTGCTTAAAACCAAGAAACCGTGACACAGACAAGTCCGGAAAGTGACACAGTGGTCTGAACCTTGATCGAAACTGGGTGGTAACAACACAGAGTCATTCTCATCCCCGACTCCTCCGTTCTACCACACGACTCCGTGGAGGAGAACAAACACCGCTACATCATTGGCGACTACACACACGGAGAGACAACTCGGCGGACAACGCCATGTCACGTTCCGCACGTCTCGAGCCCTGCAAGTAGTCCCTAATTTTCAAGCCGCGGATTAATCCTTTGATCCTCTGTCTTGAAACAATATGGCGGTCGGCTTAGCGGGTCACTTGTGTCAGACATGAATAAGAAAGATATGAATTACTGTACTGGTTATGAAATTTGGATACCATAAGTTCTGGGAACGATGTCACCGGTGTAACCTTTTTATGACCCACATACCTCTGATGACATATAATATTGCCCTATTCAACATGACCCGATTTCAAAGACTTAACACCGGTTTCGTTTTTTCGACAGTTTCATGTTTCCATTATTTGTCATACAAAGGGGCTATTATTCGGGGGTTTGTATATTATTGCAAGTATTGAGCTACAGTAATCTTGCATATATTGCGAACGTGATCTTTCAAGGGTGTTTATTACTGTTTGTTACCGCGTGTCAAGAGCTAGTCTCACAGCAGGATTTGCACCTGTTCATTTGTATAGGTTAGATCACGAGGACCCGTTGTCTAATCGTTGAAGTTGTTAGTTAGACCATGAGGTATACATAGCAGGTATGAATAAATGAATGAACGAATATATGAAATAATTAATCTTCGCCGGAAGGAAGAACATACACATGAATAGATAGATAGATGGATGGGCGTACAAACGAATGAAAAATAAGTTTCAAACATATAACAAATAGGATATACAATGAATGAAAGATCAAACGAATGATCAAAGGTTCTTTGAAAGAATGAAAACACTGTATATGTGTTATAAGTATCAAACTCCATCTGTTGTCCCATTATGTTCACAAGTTGAGGACAACAACGACGGATGTAACTTTTTGTATGATATACTAAACCCTATTTAACCATAGAAGGTTTATCGATGAGATAGAACCAGGTTAAAAAATCAAATATATCTGACTCTCCTGCTGACAAGCCTTACCTTTTGCACCTTTCCTAGGTAAAACTGGACGTCTCCATACTGTAGATCTTCTCAGGGGACCCGTGAAGATCCGGGTTAGAATGGGTCTTCAGCAACCCATGCTTGCTGTAAAAGGCGACTAACGGGATCGGGTGGCCAGGCTGGCTGACTTTGGTGATGCTTGTCATCGTATCCCTGTTGCGTAAGATCGATGCTCATTGTGTCAATTACTGGATTGTCTGGTCCAGACTCGATTATTTACAGACCGTATAACTATACGAGCAACAGAGAGTGTCTCAAATGTAGCAGTAACAGGGCGTCTCTATATAAGAAGACACTATAGATCTTACCAGCAACAGAGCATAAAATAAGTTGGCATCCATAAAAAAGTGTCATGTATTTAATTAACAATGTCAATATCGGGGGTCACCAGCATTTGCTTTGATACAGGCGACGCGGAGGCGGCACACCAGGTGACTGGAAACAGCCTGAGGGATGTTGTTCCAAATGTCAAACAAAGATTGGTCCGACTGCTCATACTGGCGACTGGTCCTGTCCTGTCGTAGGCGTCTGTCCTTCTCATCCCAGATGTTATGCTGCCTCAAAATTATGCTGCTGCATAAAGGATAGAACATGATCTCGAACAAGGTCGTCCAGACAGCGTACGGCAGTCAAATTGCATTAACGATGATGAGTTGTATTTACAATGATGAAACATAGGCTCACCTGTAAACGGTATACTGTCTACACCAAGCTAGGCGTGTCTGACAGTGACGTGGAAGCAAAACTGGGCGCATCGCTGGACATCGGACCCGGTTGCGTACGGTTCTGCCACAAATTGGTCTGAACCAAGGAATAGTCCGAATTGTTAATGTGACAGTTTGGAATCGATTTCGTAGATGCACCAACCGAATATGGTTGTCTTGTTGACGTCCCACGTAGACCACCGGCCGAGTGTCGCCCTGCTGTAGATAACGTCCCCAAAGAGATTGTATTGTGTTCCGATGAACATTAAAATGTCTGGCAACCTTGTTTTGCGCCATTCCTGTTTGGAGCATACATACGTTGGATTGCGTAAGCGTTATTTAAGGTAAAACTAAAGTGTCGTTTTATGAGCACCTGATAGCTGAACAATCATTTTGTACTGTTCATAGTCAAAGAACACCTGTGTCAGTATCCTGCTCCAAACAAAAACGAAGATCGTGCACCGCGCATGAATATACCCGTAAATTGTGACTGGGTGAGTGAGTGAGTGAGTATGGTTTTACGCCGCTTTTAGCAATATTCCAGCAATATCACGGTAGGGGACCCCAGAAATGGGCTTCACGCATTGTAAGGGAATCGAACCCGGGTCTTCGGCGTGACGAGCGAACGCTTTAACCACTAGACTGCACCCACCGCCCCCTGTGAATCACGACCTTAAAGTCGAGGAGATATTCATGAAGATGAAATGAAAATGCATTATTTCATTTCAGAATATTTTTATTTTTATTGAACTTTATATTAAGCATAGTTATGTTTTCTGCTTGTACGTATCACAATATTGACGATAGTAATTTATACCGTCATGTCCAGTATACGCTTGTTTAGCATTACACAGACTACTCTGAACGCCTTGGCTGTTTATCAACTCAGCTTAACCTTTCAATGTGGGGTCACGGATTAAAGGCCTGGGTCTCGACCCCAGCTATTATACTGTTGGAGTCGATGGGTCTGGGGAGGACTGGGCAAGTCCCACCCCCTCCCCTCACAGAATACTTGAGGACTTCAAGGGGAAATGTCACACGCTACAGTAATTGTCACAGCTTGTGAAGAGGTGGCTTTAAAAGTCAATGGGATATTTTGGTGATTAATGGCTATTATTGGCAATGTTTGCTGATAGAAGAAAAATGTATTAATTTTGTCCATGACACTTGTTTTGGTCATGCTCAAACAATGAAGGAATTACAATCAAGATTATCTGAAATAGAAAATAATGAAAAGTATCCAGAATAATACTGATGTCAATGCTGATGTGTAAAACGTCTATCTTTTATCATTTGAGGCCCCCTGTGGGGACCTGGGGGGTAGAATGTATCCCCTGCACCCCAATGGTGGTCGTAAGAGGCGACAGAGTTGGGCTACCCGTGAAGATAAGGGTTAGAATTGATTATCAGCACCCCATGCTTGTCGTAAGAGGCGACTACCGGTCAGGCTCGGTGGATTGACGATGTCATTGTATCCTAATTGCGTAGATCGATGCTCATGATATCAATCTCTGGCTAGTCTGGTACAGACACAATTATTTACAGAACGCCGTCACATAGTTGGAATAATGCATAGTGCGGTTTTAAACGACAAACAAACAAATAAACAAACAAATATCATTTCGGTAGGGTTGGTTTGGCCTAGTTTCAGATCCACTCGTAGCTTTCAGGTGAACATTTGACTTGTCTTTGCGTGTATTTGTGACGGGTGCCACTGGTGAGGAAGGATACGCTAACTTTTTTCATGTACACCTTGTACCATCCCTGTTTTATAGAGACACACCAACACAAACATATAATACAGTCGGAATCGTCTAATTGAATTTGCTGTTTGCAAAGGGGGCGGTGGGGTAGTCTAGTGGTTAAAGCGTTCGCTCGTCACGCCGAAGACCCAGGTTCGATTCCCCACACGGGTTCAATGTATGAAGCTCATTTCTTGTGTCCCCCGCCGTGATATTGCTCGAATATTGCTAAATAGCTTCGTAAAACCAGCCTCACTCACTGTTAGAAAAGATTTCTGACTATCAATATGTGAGTGGTTTTGTCGTGTTCAATTATACCTACAAAACTCAAGGAACCACCCCCACTCCACCCCCAACCCCTATTCAGTTAAGCCTTTTACTCTAACTGAAAAAATGTTTTAAGAGGGGTTAAAGTCAATTCACCTCCTTACTCTGCGCCGCAAACAAGCAAATGTAACACTTCCCGAAGATTCTTCATACGTCGACTGAAAATATACGCATACAAAAGTGCTTTATTCTTTTTCATGACTGTATAATCTGCAATCTAAGTCATATTTATCTTAAGATTTAAAAAGAAATCTATGATGTGATATCCACCATGAACAGCAGGCGTTACTGAACCTAAATTGCGCTCGCAATATTTAAGTCACGATAATGTTTCGTCGAATCGTGACCATTGCACACATCTTATACGTATCCACCAGACATTATTACATTCACTGACAAACCCCCCCTGTCCGGCACTGATGTTTCTGAGTCACCTATCTCCACGTCCCTTATCCGTGACCTAGTTGCCTAAACGGCGTCCTTGACCTTTACAAATATCAAACCATATTTGCTAAGATCTCATAGTTGATATTTCTGTTGTTAAATAAATCTCGATCTAAAGCCAAGAGCTTATACCTACTAGTATATGTCAACATTCAACACTTCTCCTGTCACGAGAGTTGGGCGAGACTACGTCATTAACACATCAGACAGGATAGCAAGGGTTGAAGTTCACAGCCCGTTTGTTTGTCATAGGATACTACATCTACCCCTTGTTGATACTACAGGGCACTGTCACGTGACCCTTTCCTTGGTCAGACTCTTAACCCAGATTCCCTCACCGCGGATGTGATCAATTAATCCCAAAACTCGTTAAATCTCGTAAAATCTCGGATACAGTTGTACAGTGACCAATATTTAGTAGCGTTACGTGTGAAAAGTATAAATGGTACCATTACACTGATTACTTGAAGAAATGAAGGGAAAAAAATCAGGTTTATGGAAATTATTCGCTAGCTCTTATTTGTGATGTGTATGTTTCCATATCTCAATGAAAAGGCCAGAATTCATGAATATTTTGCAGAGAGTCAATAACTCGTAATTCCTCTCATGCGGAAGACAGCTTTAGATGTTTTATCTTTCTCGTAGTCACAACTGAATCAGCGGAACGGGTCAACAAACTACTTCATTTCAACTTCATTTCTTTCTATCATCACAATTTCAATGCATCCATTTTTAAAAACTTTTTTCGAGTTTGTAATTTGAAGCAAACTGGGAAATACTTTCAGTAATGCTGCTGCAGCTGCTAAAAGATAATGTTCTCACATGTAAACTGACGGGCAAAAGAAAGTATACACTTGGTGGTGGCTAAAAATGAGACAAACAAGAAATCTATGATTATTCACGGTCGTGTATTTGACACGGGTATAATAGTTGTGTTTTGGACCTCAAGTTTGCAGTGTTTCGGGAACGTTTTGATAACATTCGTAATTTTTAGTCAAATCGAATTTTCATGTGCGTACTTTATTTTGCCCGGCATCGTATGTAAAGGAAGATTGCACGAAACGTTCAAACACTTCCTTGTGCTTGAAACAATTTTATAAAGGATCAAATTCTAGACATGCTCATAACCATAGACTCATGTGGAAAAAAACAACAAATATGAAGAAATACGACATAATTGGGGAGTTAGCTGGTCCTTGACCGCTTATCCCTCCACACCTGCTATCCAAATGTTCAAAGTCAACAGATGGCTTTATTGTTATCTGGTCACCTCTCACTATCTAAAACCCTACTGAACATATATAAACCCCCATGTCGGCGCCTTTGATGTGTGATTAGTTTATCAGGTAGAGTGTTAGATTGTTTGATGGTGGTTAGTCCCCGCCACTCAATCCTTGTGAAGATGGGGAAGACGACGGGCATGTGACATATTCTGATGTGTTCTGTCTTCAGTCAGACACAACAACACCCACGCGCCATGAACACCAATTTATCAATCCGCATCAACAGTAAATCATTGTATATATTGTTGTTATCAAATACGTGTTTATCTTTATGTTAATAATTCTCAGAGGGTGGTTATTGATTAAGGTCATGCCTTTAATGTCAGTGACTCTTTATCGGCGTTGATTTATTTTCATTGATTGTGATTTCTAGCGTACATAATTAATGGCAATGTTCATCCATCCACTCAATACCACACCAAACCGCACTGTATAACAAAGATTCAGATTCAGGGAGTCTTTGTTTTAGGAAACCATCGGCGATGGTACAAGGCAGGTTTTATAGGTATTAAATGACGCCACGCCTCGCATCGGTATCCCACGTCGTAACCCCAAATTGCAGTTATCCCTTATGGAAAGGTAAGTTGGCAAACTTGTTAACACGTGAACGCTGGACGTCGGCTCGAGGTTCCATAACTGTCTGACGTTTTAATGGAAGACGTTCAGCTCAGAATACAAGTCCCTTTGTCCTTCGCGGCATGTACGTTTCACATGTACGTTTTTATGTTGTAATAGAGACATACTTACCAACATTCAGTAGACGATCGTAATTGCTTGAAACCAGTTCTACTGTAACACTACATCGCGTACCAAGCGAAGGTTTGTACGTGGGTTGGAGATCAAAGACACGCCAGTCTTGCGCCTACGTCTACTATCTACATGCACGTGCAGTTTCCGTAAAGGGACCGACCATTTCACATTCTGGTTGTCCCCGAAAAAGTATGTTGAAAATGAAATAACTTGCCTGCTACAAATATTACATTGTTGTAAGGTGTTGTTTTTTTGTTGTTGTCTTTTTTCTTCTCTTTTTGTTGTTGTTGGTTTTTTTGGTTTTTTTGTTGTTGTTTTTTTGTTGTTGTTGTTGTTTTTTTGGGGGGGGGTAAATTAAGATCATAGTTTTAATTTTTTTAAATCTGGTTTTCTAGCTGTTTAAAAAATATCCTTATCTCGATACAAAATCCTAGCCCCCACTCTCAAGCACTTACATGGTACTTACCATAGCAAGGCAAAACTAGGCACAGCGTCTTTGTGACGGAACTGTGTTCAGGTTCAAGTTAATATAAATTATACACATAGTACTCATGTTCCATAAGAAGTATGAACAGACGGTGTACCTATCACACGTTTAGTAGTATATATACTTAGTCTAGTATATGTACATGTAGTTCAGTAGATACTGTCATTGCTAGTCAAAGATACGGTTGCGGACAATGACTTACTCCAATGAAAATAATAATTTTACACCAGGTAATCTTATGAGAGGTTTTGTTGGTGATATTTTATCAATGCCACTGAACATCAATAGTGAATGAAAAGACCAAGGCTTGTAAATCCCTATGGAATGACCCGCAAAGTCGATCTATGTAGTACTGCCACTGCCTTGGTCCAGAACAAGCCATGTACGCGTAATGCCTCTATGGTGACCACAAACTATTTCCTATCGTATCTCGACCCACTGTTTGACGCTTCAGATATACCACGCGAGACAAACCTCACGTCAAAACCAAGACAGCTGTAGTGACGATTAATAAAGCTATGTGAATGATACTGACAACTGTAGATGTGTCCGCACAATAACCCTTCACAGCCTGTCCAGAATGTCACGGTTTTACAACATGGCGGCGATCGTCGTCTGAAGCAGGTATTGATGAACGCTGTTTTACCACCAATGGTGTCTGTGTTTGATTATTGCTACCCAGTGAATTTGGATAAAGTTGATATTAAAAGACTCATTTAGTTTGACCTTTGGAAAAGGACAAGACGAAACGTTTATTTTATCTTGACGAAAAGACATATTAAATGGTTCAATGGGGTTTACGTTTTTATGTATGTATGTAAGCATTTTTGCATGATGACAACTTCCGTTGTTTGGAAGTACTTACAGCTACTCTACAACAGCAAATATAGATTTGCCCCCAGCTAATGATTCAAGTCACGTAATTAATCAAGAGTTCATCTCTTGAATCCAGCTTCAATGATAGGAAACAGGAAATGTTCTTTCTTATGTAATTATAGAACGTCAACGCCAGAGAATAGTTATCTTGCGAAACAGATTCTACTTGGCGTAAAAGGCAAGATAGAGGTGACAATTATATGAATGGATCACTGGCGTCAAGACACCAGGTGTTCGGCAAAAGAGTATAACAGACACCGAAGAGTAGATCTAGGAGGAGCACGCTTCCTATCAAATGTCTGAGAAAATGTGTGACTGTGCGACGAAGAAGAGGTGACCTAGTCTTATATACCACCGTGGAGTGACCCAGGTAGACTAATATATGGTCTCTGAAATGGAAGTCTTTATGTTTTTGTGTTAAATTGTCTTTTAATTTAAGGAACCCCAGATCATTTTTAATCTTCAGAACATAAAGATATCTGGTGTCAAAATACTGTAGACTTGCTTTACATTTTCGGATATCTTAGTTTCATGATCTATATGACAGACTCAAATCATTCTCGAGCTACAATTATAATTGTTGGCTAAGCCATCTGAACTACTAGTATATAGTATATGTGGATGCAGAGGGAAAAACATATTCATTAACTAATCGTTTGGTAGTAATGCACAATGTATAAACTGACTTCTAGCACTTTCTACAAAATGTAAATCTGTTTGGTATGAACTGCATAGTTACACAACCTGTCGGTGTACATCTTTGTATGACAATTAAAAGAAATAAAAATATATATAAAGAGAAGAAGAAACTAAATCTGATGGTGACATGTCTTCAACAAATACAAACACGACCACCAAAGTAAAATTGTTTCCTACTTGTTTGTATCCAGCTGTTCACATCACCTGCTTTCTTTTTAAAACTGCTGTAACCGTGCTTGTGTCGATCCCTCCAATTTAAGCTTGCCTTAATGTCAAATGTAGGTAACAATGTCTGTCTTAGTTTGGTTTAACAGTTTAAGTTAAAGGATATTTAAGCATTGCTTCTGAGATAACATCACTATGTGCAGTGAAAACCTAAGGTGTGATATATGTTTCGGGATGCCGTTAGAGAAGACGATAGTAACGACAACGAATTGCACCATGTGTGTGTCTGTCTGTCTGCGTGTGTGTCTGTCTGTCTTTATGTCTGCCTGTGCGTAAGCATGCATGTATATTTGGTTGGATGGATGGATGGATGGATGGACGGACGGTGCATGAATATCTATGCATGTAGATGATGACAAATGGGAGGCGTGATTGACAAGAATTCTCCTTGTGGAAATGTGTTAATGACAAGGCGCCTCGATGACACAGAACTTCAAGGAACCTAAACCCAAGCGGAAGTATAGCTTTCGTCTGTACATGCTCAGAACAGATCCACAGACAGTAGGTCACGTGACGTCGCGAACAGACGACAATCAAGCAAAGAAGGGTGGAAGCCATCTACGTCTAGACCGGACCTGTCAACTTCTCTCATGCGGACAGTGGGAGATCAGTGTCTCAATCAACCCCAGCCATAACAATTTATCGTGACAGCACACATCGTTGCCCAATTATCCATGGCTGGCCAAATATCCCATACTTGTCATTACTGACAAGAGAAGCGTATCTTAACTTTCCGAACTTATTTCCTTACTGTTTATGGGAGAAAAACATAGAATAACCTTTCGGATTGGATCATAACTAGTATGTAAGCCTTTCCAGCTCTATAACTGGATTAGTGATTAGTGATGTACAGAAGGGCTACGGAAGTTGATGGCGGAGGCAAGGATGCTGTGAGAACTGATGGATGAAGCGGCCGCCCATTTGATATTATAGTGGTGCAGGTGGTGGTGGTGGTGGTGGTGATGGTGGTGATTGTGTTGGTGTGGTGGTGGTTTTGGTGGTGGTGGTGGTTGTGGTGGTTTTGGTGGTGGTGGTAGTGGTGGTGTTGGAGGTTGTGTTGGTGTGGTGGAGGTTGTGGTGGTGGGGTGGTGGTGGTGGTGATGATGGTGGTGATTGTGTTGGTGTGGTGGTGGTTTTGGTGGTGGTGGTTTTGGTGGTGGTGGTGGTGGTGGTGGTGGAGGTTGTGGTGGTGGTTGTGTAGGGGGTGGTGGTGGTGGTGGTTGTCGGGGTTGTGGTGGTGTTGATTGTGTTGGTGTGATGGTGGTGGTAGTGGTGGTGATGGTGGTGGTGGTGATGGTTGTGGTGGTGGTTGCGGTGGTGGTGGTGTTGATTGTGTTGGTGTGGTGGTGGTTGTGATGGTGGTTGTGGTGGTGGTTGCGGTGGTGGTGGTGTTGATTGTGTTGGTGTGATGGTGGTGGCAGTGGTGGTGATGGTGGTGGTGGTGATGGTTGTGGTGGTGGTTGCGGTGGTGGTGGTGTTGATTGTGTTGGTGTGGTGGTGGTTGTGTTGGTTGTGGTGGTGATGGTGGTGGTGAAGAGATACCCATAATGATCATTGTCAGATTAAAGAGGAATATGGTATCATATATAAATTATAATTATTTGGACCTTAATTTCAAAATGTTTCTTTTCCAAAACACCCAGGTCAAATATCGCCGGAAGAGTAAGCCTGTTGCAAATTGTGCCTTTCAAGTACGCAGTTTGATCGTGACCTATAAACCAGTTGTGAGAAAACATTATGACGGTCGGTTCCCGTGAGGTCACTTTACAGTAAGTCGTAACATATGTCGTTAAAGGGACACTGATGTAGGTACAGCGTTGTTTGTGGGCCAGACATCAGACACAAACAAATGTCTGGTTATTTCCGAGTTTTGGTAACCTTTACGTTCCTTGCGAGGTTTGAATTCTCCAAACAGCTGACAATCTGGTGACCAGATTCTGTACAACAATGTTCTTGGAACAAAAGTAACAAGGGCAGAACACACCATACCAATCAGGAATGTACAGTTCTGGCCAATTGTTGAAAAGAAGTAAACCTTGAACCATTTTTATTTCCTTCACGAGAATGAAAATATTTTGTTAAGGACCACGCACTATCTAATCACAATAAAGGGTTGAAAAGCGTAAATCAACAACTCGTTAACCAATCAAAAAGGTTTTGTTGCTTGCACTTCAATTGTTGTGATATTATTACCAATTAATTAACGTATTTCTCTAATAAAAAGTATCGAGTGTTTGCATTTTTTGCAAAGGTTTTATTATAGTTATTAACCTCATTCAAAAATTGCTCGCACATAATTCCAGCCGCTTAACAACGACATTCAAAACATTGCATGTGTCGTGTAGCTCTGTGTGTGCACTTCCCACTGTGGGACTGTCGAGTTCACGGCGCCCGCCAGCCTATTGTTTCTGATTGCTTACATCTTGAAGATAGCACCGTGAAGATGTCCGCCATGTTTGCCACTTGTTGCCTAAAGCAAACATTGCTCGGAGTGACCGAAAAGAAGATTGAACCACTTTATCTGCCTGCTGGGAGGATTACGGTGTCATGGCGTCCATGGGGCGTTTTGGCAGTGCGAACTGTATACTGTCAACATGGAACTACTCTGCGTCTTGTTCCATCGCGGACTCAATGATTGTCAAGTAAAAGTCGGGCGTTCGACAGGGAACGATAGTGTGTCTTCGGATGTCCACGAGTTCGGTAGAGCACGACAATCTGTTCAAGAGGCAAGTGAACTTAGAGGATGATTCGCGCGCGTGCGTGCGTGCGTGCGTGCGTGCGTGTTATGCGTCACTATAGGCTTTCATCCATCCAACACGAAGGCGATACCTCGTTAAATATTATTCAAAGCCGCGTTAAACCAAGCTCACTAACTCTTATAACTTGTTATATAGTTATAACATGTCATCGCAAATAGAACTGTTTTGCAAAGCAAAATATTACAGCGACAAAGCACAGCCATGCCATCACGACCTTCATTATAAAACAATCCACGACAACGCAACCCGAATACAGTCGGTCATGACGGGCGACTCCCGGGGTCTCAACGTCTAGACGAACAATCACTTCAACAGATAAAGTGATGTAACACACAGATATTGATGACGTCACACGACCTTGTAACACGATACTAATCTCCTGTGCCTGTTGAAAGCCTGTGTAAACCTGTCATAGTCGAGATGAGCCTGGCTTTAAATCTACTTACAAGAATAATTGCCTCGGGATTACTACTTCTGCATTGACATAAATTATCGTATTACGTTTTGATTAAATGGGCAACGCCAATTTGTTGATAGCGTACACAAGAACATTCCCGAAGTCGCATCATTCCCACGCCTCTAGGATAGAATTGGAGATGTGTCCTATGTCAGCAGTTATCAATTAAATGGTTATTAGTGTTCATGTTTCGCTTGGAAATAAGAACCCCGGAGGAACTGGATCCCTTGACGTTCATTTGTCCAGTAATTAGACAAGACAAGAGATCACAGGGCACTAATCATAGAACGTCATTCACCGGTCAACAAAACAGATTATTTACTTAACCTTAATTGCTACGTGTCAGTGTGTGAAAGTGTAATTAGTTTGTGCCTGGTCAAGACTCGATTGTAAACATGCCGCTGTGATGTGCCTGTAATATTGTGGCACCTGTTAAAGAGCATTCTACGCTCAATCCATGTTCAGGAGGAATGACTGCAATCCAAAACATAACGTTTATGTTCTGACTTCATTGCAGTTCTACACCTTCCTGTTTGTGTTTCTGGATTTCAGACTTGTAAAAATATACACAACATCCATATACAAAAATACAATCATCAACAAATGATTACACAAATAAATGAATATCGCGAAGCTGCATGTAGAGCGGTGCCAGGTCATAGGGTGAACTACAGAGCCTTTTGAAGCCGGAGCTGTGTGAAGGAATAGCAATACCAGGTCGAGGAGCACGATTAACATAGTGAGGCCCGTCCTGGTCAAGAACTGACAGACAACCGGGTGTATGGTTAAGACACCCAAGTGGCTCCTGTATCTGTAACACAGGTGTGTCCAGTCCCATAATGATTAAAACACCCCATCCTCTTGGTCCATTGGTCAGCTCAAGTGCAGCCCTTCACTCCTTGCAGATAGAGTAACAGTGTTTCAAGATGGCCGCAAAGGGCAGACGGCCATTACTGGGAATTCCGACTGACAGGAAAGTGCTATAATATTTATGCTAGGTGTCTGGTAGACTACACTGTTTACGCGTGCCATGTGTGTTTAAGGTGGAATGGCGGGGGTCAAGAATTATCTGTGGACTGAGAGAGGCTCGACGATCGTGGCGCAATTAGTTATCTCTGCGAGTGGAACATGGCGCGAAACAGGTGTATCGCTGAGTAACGCTCCTCTGAGCCTATCATCTTCGGGGTTAAGTCATTCCTAAACGCTCCAGATGATGAACATAAGGATGCTGTTGTGGGTCTGTATCAGGTCTCACAAGGGGGCACCTGTTCTGCACTGTCACTGTCTAAGTTTCAAATGACCTTGATGGTGGATGTTGTGTTTAATAATACCGCGTAGTAATATACATGAGAATGAGTGAGTAGATGGCGTTTTACACACCAGTCATCAGCTATATCATCACGAAGAACAATCAAATCTTGGGCCATTTTTATACATGTATTTTGTAGGAACAAGGTCACAAAACGTTAAAATAAATATTCCAGGATGTTTTATAGCAGTGCTTGTACCGAATATTACACATGGTTACTAGTTAATCTCAATTTATACTATTCAAAATAAGTTAAAGAGCCCCCGATGTTTTCATATGACTATAGTTAATAACATTTAGTCTCTGAAATCTTATAATTACACAATATCCTTCTTGCTAGACTTGCTTTTGTATGCGTTTCTAGATTTATTTATTTTTCATAAAATAAATATATTCCACGGTCATGGTGCAGGACTATGACAGATTAACTACAGTCATATGTCGGGTGTTATTTAACTTATTTTGAGTAGTATACATGTGGTCAGTAAAGTGCTCATATGGGAACATTCTAAAAGTGAATCGAACACAATTATATTTCCTTATGAATTGGTAGTTTTATAAGTTTTGTTTGTTGTTGTTTAACGCCGCGCTCAGCAATATTTCAGCTATATGACGACGGTCTGTAAATAATTGAGTCTGGACCAAACAATCCATAGTAATCGTATGTGAATAAGAACACGTCTGTAGTATTTTCGTTTCCAAATGGGTAAAGAGGTTGTAAGGAGAGGGGGCCTGTTCTCTAAGGTCATGTGTCTATTTCAGTCTAGGGATACAATGAGTGAGTGAGTGAGTGGCTATTTTTCAGCTTTATCAAGGCGGGTGTCAAGAACCTGGCTTCACACATTGTACCCATGTGGGAGTCGAACCCCGGTCTCCGGCGTGACGAGCGAACACTTTAAGCACTGAAACTAGACAGCCACACCTACCCTAGGTCTGGACGTACTTACTGTGTGAATCTGAGGCAATGTCTCCGTGTAACGAGGGCAATTATCAATTGTCAAATCGATATACGTCATTAACTGTGACAGAAACAAAGGGAGTCAAACTGGATAGGACTACGAACTTGAGCCTTGTGCCGGTTTAAGAAAAGCCATGGTTCTTCTTACCTCCCCTTTGACATCACCTGTACCACCAGGTGGCGTGTTTACAAGAATGCGAGAAATGGTTGGAAGGTTATTACCCACTGATTGCCACATTAAGTAACAACAACGTTTCCCATCAAAGTGCTCATGCAATTATCGTACGCACACACACCCGAAACTGTACATAACGTATTTGAAATAGGCTTGATCATCGATGACTATGAAAAAGTCGGTGTGTGGTTTTGTTTGTTGAAATAACAGCTACCAGATAAGACGAGCAAATGTTGGTACGTTAGACGTTAGCTAGCGGATATGTATCATGACTACTGTGGCTGTGCTTTCTCAAATGTATCCGATGCAATAATATATTCAAACCAATACAATGAGTACAGTTTATCAACCGACGTCGTCAATGATAATCCACATCTGTCGTTTTATACATATATCATAATTCTCCAAATAAGTAAAACGATACCAAGACTGGACAGGTGCTGTAGACGTCTATCAACGCACATGCCTAGATGGGTGTGTCGTTTAGAGAAAGCGCGGTGAATTATTTCTAAATAAGACTTTGCAGTTGTATACATTCGTCATCTTACACCTTAGCTTGGTGTCTGAAAAGATTGAAAAAAGCGCGCTAGCCTAGTTACACAATGCCTTTGTGCGTTTTCATCGATGAGATAGGGTATGAAAATTAGAATGTGTTATTTAGCTCAATGAAAAGAACCGTTATACTTCACACACAATCTATAACTTATGATCCGCAATTTCTCAACCTCAGAACTATGCATGTAAAGAATGCATCGTTGCTATCAGTGATTCTCAGTATGTAAAGGATGCATCGTTACTACCAATGATTCTCAGTCTATAAAGGATATGTCGTTACAATCAATGATTCTCAGTCTGTAAAGAAAGCACCGTTACTACCAATGATTCTCAGTCTGTAAAGAATGCACCGTTACTACCAATGATTCTCAGTCTGTAAAGAAAGCACCGTTACTACCAATGATTCTCAGTCTGTAAAGAATGCACCGTTACTACCAATGATTCTCAGTCTGTAAAGAATGCACCGTTAGTACCATCGGTTGTAAGCCTGTAAAAGATGCATAGTTACTTTCGGTGATGCTTACACTGAGAAGGTTAATACATATAATTACTCTCAGTGATTCTCATATTGAAACGATGCAGATTGGATCATATCACGTCTTGCCCTAGATATTAACTTGTTGTTCGTCTGTACTCTTGGGGATGAGAAGAAAATGTATCTTCCCCGACAGCTACTGCTAACCTTGGAACTCAGATAGGTTTATCTCCTGATTAGTTTTCCAAACTCGCCCCTACATCTACAGGCGCATCATCCAGACATCTTATCGCCATGTGACGTCACTGACTTACCAGTGCGATATATGCACCAAGTGACCGACATTTCCTGCTCACGTCACGTGACTTGTTTACAAGGAATGTTCTGGACAAACATGATCAAAACAAGAAAAGTATTTTGTTGAAACAGAGATGGGAGATGCAGAAGTGATAAACTATCCAAGTGGCATACCTGATGTTTAGGTATGTATAACCTCCTAGACTAACACATAGTATATGAAATCTTTTATTACCGAATACATTTCTTTCATTTAAAATGAAAACAATTAATTTTCCCGATGCTGATTTTTACAATAGAGCTGTTTCTATATAAATCTTTGTTTTTTGTTTTTATAAAATACATATATTCCTTACTTGTGGTGCTGGACTAATAACCTTCTAAACGTGTAATATGTTTAGACGACCGCCTGTCTGTTACTGAAAGGACATGGTACATAGCGTCTCGTAAGGATTGGGCTTTCTTTCTTCCTTATGATTATCCAAATACGGTAAAGTCCAGAGCCACGATCCACAAAGCTATCTTATCTACGACTGTCGTCAGTGTACGTTAATACGTTAAAGTACGGGCGGTACGACTGTCTTAGCGGTAAGATCGCTTTGTGGAACACAAACACACACACGCACGCACACACGCACGCGCACGCACACGCACGCACACACACACACACACACACTGTGACTGTAGCTGGTGTCTCTTGCCACCCGGCTGTGGGGGGTGACTGTAGCTGGTGTCTCTTGCCACCCGGCTGTGGGGGGTGACTGTAGCTGGTGTCTCTTGCCACCCGGCTGTGGGGGGTGACTGTAGCTGGTGTCTCTTGCTACCTGACCGGCATGTCATCCAGCCAATAAGTCCCTGCATAGCTGTCAGTCAGCGGCAGTTGGTAACACTATAACCTTGTGGCTGGACACAAACAACTTACCTGGACATAGAAAATAACACTACAAAACACAACACATTGACTCAGTAAACACGAGATCAATGGCTTCTGGTGAACTCTTGGTCCTCTTAAGCCTTTGACAAAAGCTCCCGTGAAAATCCCAGCATGTCGATAGTGTTATCTACGGTGGCCCATAAGGGACATGGAGTCTGTTTTTCAATATTTTGATGTTTAACTTACTTTTATCGTAACCTTTTGCAAATTAACACAAATATGTGATAAATCATGTATAAAAACATCCGAAAACATAGAAAATGTACTTTGAAGTAGCTATTGAGTCGCTGAAATGTGAAGTGAAAATGTCAAAAACTAAAATGGAAATGTCAAAAACCAAAACGAAAAGGTCAAAAACTAAAATGAAAATGTCAAAAACACAAAACGAAAATGTCAAAAACTAAAATGAATACACAGAAAACTATTTCCACCGCGGTGATAATATTTCCACCGCGGTGTAAATATTATCACCGCGGTAGAAATAGTTTTCTGTATTTTCATTTTAGTTTTTGACATTTTCGTTTCGTTTTTCAGCGATTCTATATCTTCTTTACACATGATTTATCACATATTTGTAAGACAAATCGTGTTAATTTGCAAAAGATTACGATAATGTAAGCGAAATATCAAAATATGGAAAAACAGACTCCATGTCCCTTATGGGCCACCGTAGTTATCAGATGGTAACGTTTTGACATTCACCAACATGTTTGATGGACCTGTCAATTGAACCTAAGTTGAAAACGTTACTAAGAAAAGGGTCAGTGATTCGAGGTCAGATAGGCTTCCAGCATATGATGACAAAACGTCATGATAAATATTTTAATGCATTTAATTTCAAATATTGACTGGAGAATGTAATTGTCCTGATTTATGAGCATTTATTTTTTCTGAACGTCCCTGTTCTTTCTTGAACAGCAATGTGGTAGTCTTGTGGCTAAAGCGTTCTATCGTCACGCTGAAGGTCTGGGTTCCATTCCCAACCTGGTTACAATATGTAAAGCCCTCTTCTTGTGTCCCCCGTCGTAATATTGCTGAAATGCTTCATGATGTTTCAGGACGCGAAAAATTAATATTATTCTTTGTCAAAAAGTATAGCAAAGTAATAGAATAAAGATGGATTTTTCCAGTTGATATTAAGGCGCTACTGTTGACATTCAGAATAACAATCTAATCTCTTCCAAACCCTAAAGAATTATCATGCCTTGGCGCACCCAACTCCTACTAGAAACATACAATATACAATGATACCTTCCTCGTTCGTGTACAATGTCAGGAGCTGAAGTAGAGCTGAACATTTGACATAAGAGATTATCAAGCTTATCCTGAAATAATCAGACGGATGTATCTTCCAAATATGATACTTAAACACTGATCATATCACCCATAAGAACAATAGGGACCGTTATCGAAATGTGACGTCAAAACATGGCCACCTAAATCTCGCACAGGTGCGTGACCTCACGAGACCTGATCCGAAGGTTGGCCAGCTAATAGGGAGAGATGATATATTGTCTACAGAAAGTTGACGAATCCTGAGAATTGAATACCCAACATGTGGAAGGGATTTCACGAGTTAGTCATTATGCATGTTTGTTGGAGTCATTAATCCGGCTAGCGGGCAGATTAACTACGTCACCCGATAGGCAAGACGAAGGCGAAAGGGGCCCTGTTAGGGAGTACATTATAAATTGAAACGTTCAAAGCAACTTAAAATTGAAGTATTTCCCAATGAGGGCCTCAAGTAAAGTTGCAACTCCACTACTATCGTATACGCCTTGGCTATACCTGTGTCTGTAGAGGTTTCCTCACAAGTCCATGGGTTTGTCTAATGACTGAATTTGTTTTTCTTCAAAAGATATTCTAAGATCTAAAGTTTGTATAGGTGCAGTAATGGGCATTGAGATTTCACCGTCAATATAATTAGGAATCATCATTCGCCACCTGTGGAAAAAATTGTAGGACAACTTTAAGTGGGATTTGTGGTTTGAAATACAGTAAACTCCGGTTATAACGAACACGCTTATAACGAACTGACGGATATAACGAACTTACTTTTTAGTCCCGACTATTTGCTGTAGTTATGTTGTATATATGCTTATAACGAACTACGGTTATAACGAACTAAAAATAGTAGTCCCCTTGAGTTCGTTATAACCGTATTTTACTGTACACGTAGCTACCTCCTTGATATAGTATTGTTTCCGAAAACTGACACTATAAAATACGTTTACAATAACTATTTTCATCCTCTGTGATATTAACCTTATTGTGATCTACTTCGTAAAATCGAGAAGCGTATACCATTATCGATCAACTTCTTGACATTATTGACTTCTTTGTCTTTCATAAACATTCATGTGAATGTCAGTAGACCCTCATTTATTTGTCAGTCACTTAATGAATACTACTAAATATACTTGCACACGAACAGACTTCATCAGTCGAGTAAATACATTGGGTCCGCGTATTATCGCACTATACACGACATTGCGGTGGCAAATGGCAAATCAGGTGGTGGTAGTAGTTGTAGCAGTAGTACTAGTAGTAGTAGCAGCAGCAGCAGCAGTAGTAGTAGTAGTAGTAGTAGTAGTAGTAGTAGTAGTAGTAGTAGTAGTAGTGACCCATGAAGAGCCGGGGTAGAATAGCTCTTCAGCAACCGATGCTTGCCGTAAAAGGCTACTATGCTTGTCGTAAAAGGCGACTAACGGGATAGGGTGGTTAGGCTCGCTGACTTGGTTGATGCATGTCATCGTATCCCAATTGCGTGGATCGATTCTTATGATGTCAATTTACTAGACTGTCTGGCCCAGACTCGATTATTTACAGACCGCCGTCATATAGCTGGAATATTGCTGAGTGCGGCGTTTAACAACAAACAGTAGTAGTAGTAATAGTAGTAGTAGTAGTAGCAGCAGCAGCAGCAGCAGCAGCAGTAGTAGTAGTAGCAGCAGCAGCAGTAGTAGTAGTAGTAGTAGCAGCAGCAGTAGAAGTACAGGTAGTAGCTGAGTTCTTGTTTATCATATTTAATCATTTTTACCAATATGTAAAAAAGATTGTGCTTGTTTTCATTGGCAAAGAAAATAGGTTTTAGAGTTATGACACGAATACAAATTACGCCCCCTTTCCAGGAATAGAGAAATCGTCTCTTTCACTAAAGAAACAAAGCACCAGGACGCCCGCCAACATTATCTGATAGCCAGAAGTGGAGATGGAACAGACACCCACACAGCACAGATGCCTCTGTTAGATACACCCAGTAGTATAGAGCTGTAAGTGTTATGTGTATCTCCTGAGATAATAGGATGTTCACGCTGGACAGACCGCGAGTCTATTGGTCACCGTTATATCCAATGTAAACAATGACGTGATTGAGTTGAAGACAACAGTTCCATCATCTATCCCCGATGAGCTTACGTCGTAACAAAGACTAATCGCTGTAACAGTCGGCGACAGATTGCTTGTAGGTACATAATGATAACAATCGAGCGTTGTTCTGTTCTGTGTTCTGTGACTTAACCTCGCCTCGGGGTCAGGTATCTTCCCCGTACGCTTACATGTACATCGATGGTTAAAGTGGTACGACTGTTTTGCGAAACGACATCACCTTAATGTATTGATCATAATTATAAAGATGATGGGGTAACAATGTCTAGTTAGTTCGCCACGCAGCATATCCATTGGTGTGAAGCTTATCATAAATAAATGTCCAGTCGTCTGAGGAGCAGCAATTGAACCTTGGGTGCCAGAAACCAGTTACACACCATGTCACACACCATGTTACACACTATGTTACACACTATGTGACACACACTGTTACACATCATGTCACACACTATGTGGCACACCATGTTACACATCATGTCACACACCATGTTACACATCATGTGACACACTATGTGGCACACCATGTTACACATCATGTCACACACCATGTTACACATCATGTGACACACTATGTGGCACACCATGTTACACATCATGTCACACACCATGTTACACATCATGTGACACACTATGTGGCACACCATGTTACACATCATGTCACACACCATGTTACACATCATGTGACACACCATGTTACACATCATGTCACACACCATGTTACACATCATGTGACACACTATGTGGCACACCATGTTACACATCATGTCACACACCATGTTACACATCATGTGACACACTATGTGACACACCATGTTACACATCATGTCACACACCATGTTACACATCATGTGACACACTATGTGACACACCATGTTACACACCACGTGACTCACCATGTGACACATCATGTTACACCCCTACATACTTCCAACACCACCCCTACATATCACCTCCACATCCCTACATACTTCCAACACCACCCCGACATATCACCTCCATACCCCTACATACTACCAACACCACCCCTACATACCACCTCAACAACCCTACATACTACCTACACCACCCCTACATATCACCTCCACATCCCTACATACTTCCAACACCACCCCTACATACCACCTCAACATCCCTACATACTACCAACACCACCCCTACATACTACCAACACCACCCCTACATATCACCTCAACAACCTATGTGACACACCATGTTACACTCCATGTGACACACGATGTTTCACATGTTACACACCATGGTATACACCATGTTACACACCATGTGACACACCATGTTACACTCCATGTTACACTCCATGTTTCACATGTTACACACCATGGTATACACCATGTGACACACCATGTGACACACTATGTGACACACCATGTTACACTCCATGTGACACACGATGTTTCACATGTTACACACCATGGTATACACCATGTTACACACCATGTGACACACCATGTGACACACCATGGTATACACCATGTTACACATCATGTTACACTCCATGTTACACTCCATGTTTCACATGTTACACACCATGGTATACACCATGTTACACACCATGTTACACTCCATGTTACACTCCATGTTTCACATGTTACACACCATGGTATACACCATGTTACACACCATGTGACACACTATGTGACACACCATGTTACACTCCATGTTTCACATGTTACATACCATGGTATACACCATGTTACACATCATGTGACACACCATGTTACACTCCATGTTACACTCCATGTTTCACACCATGGTATACACCATGTTACACACCATGTTACACTCCATGTTACACTCCATGTTTCACATGGTATACACCATGTTACACACCATGTGACACACTATGTGACACACCATGTTGCACTCCATGTTTCACATGTTACATACCATGGTATACACCATGTTACACATCATGTGACACACCATACCATATTACACACCATGTTCAGTGACAGGGCACTCACTTCAATGATGACATACCACAGTATGGTCTTTTATTTAAGTGATCTCCCAGCATGTTGTGTGGAAGACAGGAGAACGGAGACTACACCCATAAACACTGTAAACATGCTTAGGTGAGATTTGAATTACGCAATGACATGTTACATAATTGTAAACAACTCTACACTGGTTATCACAACAAACAGGATGTGTCCATGCCTAGTCGAGAAGGCGGCACAGACGTAAGATATCATTCTGACGATAAATGGGAAGTGGTCTTAAACGTGCCGACTAGATTATAAAACAAATCAGTTGATGTGACCATGTCAGGGCAAATAAGTACTCCTTAACAAAATGTCCTGTTGCTGTATTTATCAAAATAAAAACCAACACAATTAGATAAACTAGTTTCAAATGTGAAAATATGTTTGGACTGATAAATATTATTACACTATGATTATGTGTTTCAATATTTCTTTCCTACCTGATATATTGCCCTAAGATGAACATTTGCTCAGGGCTTTTCTTACCTGAAGTACTGTTAAACTCATTTCACTCACACACTCAAGGATCGTCCTAACTGAAGTACTGTTAAACCAATTTCACTCACCCACTCAAGGATCTTCCCAAAGAAATACTATTAAACCAATCTCACTCTCCCACTCAAGGCTCTTCTTAACTGAGGGAATGTTGAAACCACTTCACTCACCCACACAAGGCTCTCCTCAACTGAAGTACTGTTAAACCAATCTCACTCACCCACACAAGGCTCTCCTTAACTGAGGGAATGTTGAAACCACTTCACTCATCCACACAAGGCTCTCCTCAACTGAAGTACTGTTAAACCAATCTCACTCTCCCACTCAAGGCTCTTCTTAACTGAGGGAATGTTGAAACCACTTCACTCATCCACACAAGGCTCTCCTTAACTGAAGTACTGTTAAACCAATCTCACTCACCCACACAAGTCACCTCAAAACTGAAACCTCATCTCAGCTACTCGTGACTGTTCTTAAGTGAAATACTGTTTACAAAGATGGTTGAGAAGTATTACTGATATGGGTATCACAGGCGATATGACATGCATCGTAACAAATGGGTATCTCACAACAGGCGAGTCGACTGTTTTCAGCCTAGTAACGTTAGCAATATTTTTGTCAAATCCAATTTTCAAGTGTATACTTTCTCTTGCCCGGCAGTGTACGTAACGATTAAACGACTCCTGAGTCTATTCTTCACCTTTTCGTAAAGATGTTTAAATACTAAAGTTAACGAGTTTAGATTATGATGAGGTTGTATGTAGTTAGATCCCGTTCTCTTTCGTGTGTTTAGAACCCGCAGGTGTTCAGGTGAAGCACACAAACCCTCCATTCTGTATAGAAAGAAAGACAGTCCAAAACTCGCTTTAAGCAAAACATGTGTCTAATTTATTACAGTGGAGATCACCACACCCTTTTAATGATTGTAAACTGCATCATTTGAAATAAGGACAGCTATTCGAGGAAGATCCGGTGTACTTTGTTAAACAACTATTAATTTCACATTTAGAAAACAACACATTAATTTCTTGGTCAACCTGGATCCGGGTGTTATTTCAAACAACATTTTGAGACATAATAACCTCATAATAGCACAGACTTATTTTGATACATTTCTCATGTAATATTAATTAACCGTCAACTCATGACATGTCATGTCAAAATTATTGTTACATTTTAGATTTTGGTATTGTTCCTTTTGGCCTTTTTGGCCTGTTTTTTTTTAAAAAGTCTAGACCGCTCACGCTATCATTCCGATAGCGTTATATTCACCCACTGGACGGACAGACTGTGCTATACTGTACTCATTGTAAACAAGACTGTTTTGATTGTCATGATCGTTCTTCTATGGCTCACCTTTTCGCGAACACCTGGTGTCATCACTATTTGACAGTGATTCATAAACATATCCTCATGCTATAGTCCGAATCGTACAATCGACTGTGCTTTAAGCATAGATTTCTATTGAATATGGAAAATTGAATTGAATATTTTATTTAAACAATTCATTTACAGTAAACGGTGGTATGTTGTTTTGTTTTAAGGACGGGCTCTAGGGAAGTAAAATGTGGACTTGAATGTTTTGTGTGTGGAATTTTAATTGTTTTCCTTCAGTAACGACAAGAGCCAGGCATCGGCTCCATTAACCACCATCAGATCAAGGGTAAAGACGTCGGCTACCTGTGCTATGTGTCAGCAGTAATCTCCTGTACCGTGCCGCCATCACATCCGTATAGTGTAGGTATCTGCTGTGGTGAGGGGTTACTTCACACCTCTGCTATTTCCCTCACTAAATGTTAGGGGCAGTTGGGTAGCCCAGTGGTTTAAGAGTTCGCTCGTCACGCCGAAGACCCGGGTTCGATGGGTACAATGTGTGAAGCCCATTTCTGGTGTCCCCCGCCGTGATATTGCTGGAATATTGCTAAAAGCGGCGTAAAACCATACTCACTCACTCCCTCACTACATGTTAGGCGGTGGGGTAGCCTTGTGGATAAAGCGTTTTCTCGCAACGCCAAAGACCCGGGTTTGACTAGATTCATAAGCATAATGTGTGAATTCCATCCTTGGTGTCCCTCGTAAACCCACTTCCTAAACAATGTGTATTGTTACTGGAGTCGTAGATCAAGATGTATTATAACATGAAATTAAATGTTTATGATTTGCAATTTGTCGCCGCTTTTAGCAATATTCCAGCAATATCACGGTGGGGACACTATTAATTTGCTTCTGATATTGCGCTCATTTCGGGGAGTGAATCCGTGCCTGCGTCGTGGAGAGCAACCGCTTTAACCTCTAGGGTTCCCCAACGTCCCTTTCTTGTTGGGAACAAACACCCCACTTTCTTTGCTATCATGGCCAAATGCATCTTTACGACTTTGTTGAGTGCGCGAATGGATTTATTGCAACAAAGTACTGATTGGAAATGGCCAAGTATGTTCATATAGTAAGTGGCAACTCCGTACGATCAAAGACACCGGTGACCTTTACTGTAAGTTATGTCCCTTAATAATAACAGCATCCGCTGTTCGTGGGTTTGAATCCGAAACGTCGACCGAATTATTACCCTTGGTCTCTGTACCGCACTCATGCTTGTTAAACTGCGGCACGGTATCTCTGTGAGCTAGAACTATAAATCGGCATCAGTTCGGACTAGTACAAGCAGCCACACACACACACACACACACACACACACACACACACACACACGCACTCCTCCTAAAAGCATAAAGCATCCCTTTCTTTGTCTCCCCTAATTTGGGAACAAGGAAGAAGGAAACGCAAGCGAACGGCTGCCTCCCCATCAACAGTGCAGGGTTTCATCAAAAAACTAGGAGCACATCAGTTCTATATGCTGGAAGCGGAATGGTCTACCCACCGAGAGTACCACGACTGAAGTATCAAACCATGACACCAACAATTTGCTGTTTGAAACGAGCCTTAAGACACATCTTCAGGCCCGTGTCTAGATGCACTCCCTAAACAACGGCAGTGACAAGAACAACTGACATTTTAAACACAGTCCTTTATCGAGGAAGCATCTGAGGTTGTAATTCAAAATGCAAATTAAATCGACAACACCATTTCCGTAGGCAATGAGCACAATCTCTACTGCTGAAGCCATAAATATGCTAATTTGTTACACGAAAAAAGTTAATTGAATTTAACTGGAGCTCGACTTGAGACTATCGAACACACTAACGCCTGGTGATTTAAAGATTTCCTTTATACAGTTCTTTTCACTGGCGAATGAAAGGAAATTACAGACACTTTGTTCCTCCGGGCACGAAATGTTATCTTCTGTCAGAAATTCCGAACCGTTTGCTAATCTTCATCAGAATGTGTCCATCAAAATCTGTAGATAGCATTTCCTTTCAAATAATAATACTATGCATGGTGTAGCTACTGTTGGTAGTGATTTATACCTCAGGCGTAAACGATGACGACAGGGCAATGACATCAACTGTCTATAATAGGACATTAATATGACCGTTAAATAGTCTAAGTTTGTGATAACTAGCCAAACTTTTTGAAGATATACTGATGAAAACAAATAAGGGAACACCTTATTATTTGGCAGATACGTCTACTACTGCGTTCAATATGAAAGTTCCCGGAATGTGGCAGTGCATTGCCAAACCACCCTCATATTTTATTGAATCAGTGAGTGAGTATGGTTTTACGCCGAATAAGCTTTAATCCAGCAATGTTTCGGCGGGAGACACCATAAATGATCTTCATACATTGTATCCAAGTGGGGAATCGAACCCGGACCTTCGGTGTGAAGAGTGAACTCTTTAACCACTATGCTAGCTCACCGCCCCCTTATAGTTTAGGTACATGCAGAATCTCATGTCAAACGTATGCTTTCCGTCATATACCTCAGCGGATTCTGGTAGTGCTAAGGGACACAACTCTGTATAGCGAATTTGGACACTCGAGCACACGTATACGTAAGTAATACTCTAGATTCTCTCAGCCATGAAGTACAGAATTATTGGAATAAGAGATTGGCTGTAATTAGCCCAGAAATTTCCCCAGAGTTTGATTTAGGTAATTAATGCACACGTTAGTTTCCATCATGATCAGCTTATAGACCGACTCCGTGGTCTAGTGGATAGAGTGTCTGCCCTGAAAGCGGAAAATTGATCGTTCGATCCCCGACCGCGCCATACAAAAAGGCGTTAAAAGATGGAATTTGTTGTTACCCTGCCTGGCGCTCGGCATTAAAGGATGAAATCAGGACTAGTCTGCTCGGAGTCGGTATACAGTGCCATGTTGAGGGCGTCCATGTTAAACTGAAGCATGGTATCTCGATTGGCTAGTACTATGAAACCGGTATTAGTCCGTACCAGTACCACAGACGTGCATGCTCGTCGTTGTATGAGTACGTTTGCACTACAGTAAACTACGGTTATAACGATATAGTTTGTTGTAACCGTAGTTCGTTATAAATATATACACCATATATACAGCAAATATACAAAACAGTTCGTTATAAGCGAGTTCGTTATAAACGTAGTTTACTGTACATCGAATTAAGCTTAAAATGTAAAATTAATATGTTTACACTAGCCCTTGGTCGTATTGGGGATAAAGCCGAACGCTTCTATTACAGTTGAACTAAATGCATATTACGAGTTGCTTTGTGTAGCAAATTCATAACAGTACATGTGTTTTCGTGAATGATATAGGTAGTTATGTACCATACCCTTACTCGTGAGTTTCACCGAAATGGTAAACGTCTGAGACCTGCATCACTTCGGGCTTTCCTCCCAAATTAAGCTGATACGCCGTGATATAACTGGATTACTGTTAAAATCGGCGTTAAACCCAACTCACTCGCTCAGTCATTCCTAGTAGAGTCTCCAGGTAGGAGAGACACCAATGGCCCCACTAAGCTATCACAGACATGATTCCACTGTAACTGTTTTTGCAGTGAACAGACTGCGTCTTAGGTCAACACCTCCTCCATCTATATACTGTACCGCTTTTGGATTCCAACTTAGTGGTAGTCCCCAGCTGCCTACACTGGTCGACGTCATGGATCACGTCACGTTCAGATGCATGTCGTCATACCCCGATGCTCATGATGCCAATCACTGGATTGTCTGGTCCAGATTCGATTATTTCCATGGCGCCGTCTTACAGCTGGAATATTTCTGAGTGCGGCGTTAAACAACAAACTTTACAATGTAGGTTCACACATCCACTGCACTTATCCAAATCAGCAGTATGTGAAAGCAGTATAAAGCCGAGGATTGATATCTAAATGACACGCCGTGCTGGTGACCTTTACTACAACAGAAAACCTTGTAGAGGTCACCCCGGGTCGAGGTCAGCAATCGAGTTGGTTTATTGCAGACCTGTTGACACTGTATACTTGACCGCTTGACACGCCACTGTGGGGACTATACTGGTCAGTGTGTGTATGGGGCAGTGGTAGTACACGTCGGGGAACTGCTAACGTTCCTTCTACCTGTGCGCAACAACAAAAATTCGTGACCGCTCGAGTAATTCCGGTATGGCCTTCCTACAAGTCCTTATATCGCAGAACTAGAATTAGAACAACGCGACAAACTATCCATTAACATAAAGACAATATTAACCGCAATAACGGTAATTATTTTAAGACGGAACCCTGTTGAAAAATGGCTTAGCTGTTCCTGAATTGTTTGATATTTGTACAGTGGGCCATGCCAGTAACCAAAATTCTAAATTGTGTGGTAGACATTAACTTTGCTATTAAGAAAATATTAACCGCAATAACGGTAAATATTTTAAGACGGAACCCTGTTGAAAAATGGCATAGCTGTTCCTGAATTGTGTGATTTTCGTACATTGTGTCATGTCAGTAACCAAAATTATAAATTGTGTGGTAGACATTAACTTTGCTGTTAAGGAAATATAAACCGCAATAAAGGCAAGATGGAACCCTGTAAAAAAAATGGCAAAGCTGTTCCTGAATTGTTTGACATTCATACAGTTGGCCATGTCAGAGTTGCATAAGGTTTGTGGCTAAACTGAATACCCGCTGACATTCCTAAGCACTTGAGTGAGTGAGTGTCAGTTTAATGTGGGAGAAAAGCCCGAATGTCTTTTCGGACCTTTACGACTTTGGCAAAACCCTCGGGTACGGGTATGGTGCTGACAAACCTAGAAACATAATCGGGGCGAACCGGGTGCTGAACCCACAATCATAGGTTCCTGGCGTGCCATGGGACGCAACTCTGCACAGCGCCACGCTAGCCTCCCTTATGCACTGGAACCATCGTTAATCCGGGTCATTGAGATTAACGTATTGAGAAGAAAATGTTCGTTTTCCTAAAGCATTTGTCTCGACCGGATTAACAAGGTTAGGTGCCACTTACACAACAACTACATGTTTACGTAATTAGGGTGAGTGAGGTGGTTTCACGCCCCTTTGCCCCTCATTTCAGCTGATTGGGGGGGGGGGGGGGGGGGGGGGGGGTAGGGAGGGGAGGGGTGACCCAAAGTGGCGCATATGATAGACGTTCACCAAGCCGGTGAAACAAGCCATTACGGGCATGGCGTTGACGGACCAATGATGATACGATAAATTAATATGGATTCGAATTAAGCACCGGGTGTCCACGTATTTGGAAATGTCAGGGCATTATCACAATTGACAGTCATCAGTCGTCAGCATACTCTTCCCAGACTGTCAACGATACTATGTTCAGCACGGTGTCAGGTTGGCATCCACTATCAATATGAAGATATATAATCACAGTCCTAACTGATAACGCCACTCGCTACCCCACATGTCCCCTTACACAATCTAGCCACGTCTAATCTGACATTAATAGACATTTAGGGGCGATTTAGCTGGTGACAAAAACGTCTAGCTGGGCGAAAGTCAGGTTTCAAGGGGAGAGTCAACACTTCGCGATCCCCCGGGTCTGCCGCTCACACCGACGACAAAGCTCGGGCGCCTTGAGTAGGGTCTGTCGTAAACTGCATTCCACTCCACACCAGCCTTAAATACCAGAACCTATTCTGTCAGTCAACGTGAAGTATAATACTGTTGAACATGTATATAATAGACGAATCATTTTTATCATTTTACACGTGTCATATACTTGGCCTAAGATTGTGTCTGTTTGTTGGTTTAACGCCGCACTCAACAATATTCCATTTACGTGAATGCTGTCTGTAAATAAACGAGCCTGGTCTACACAATCAGGTGATTATTATTATGATCAACGACCCACCTTTGGGGCATGGGCAATCAAGCAAGTGACCGAATCTTACCACAAGAATGGCGATCCATTTGATTGCCTCTTTTACTCGTATTATAGTCCTGCACCATGACTGTGGAATTTTTTTTTTTTTACGTATTTTCTTTTTACTAAAAGCGTGAGAAAGTCTAGATAAAACTAACCAAGTCTAGTTTGCTTGATTCCACAACAGCAGAAGAGGAAAGATTCTTTCGAAGAATTTTTTAAAATATTTTAAGTGTTGGCCTACACGTTTGGGTTCCTGAGGAACAATTCTAACCTCGAGTCTCCATGGGACGAGTTGGCTTCAGAGTGAGTGAGTGAGTATGGTTTTACGCCGCTTTTAGAAATATTCCAGCAATATCACGACCGGGGACACCAGAAATGGGCTTCACACATTGTACCCATGTCGATGTGTGAAGCCCATTCCTGGTGTCCCCCGCCGCGAGCTTGTGATAATTCATTTGCAGGTCGGTGAAAGAGTTTAACTGTGTGTCTAACTGATTCTTTGTTTAGATAGTTTTATCTTTTCACGATGAGCAATATACGTGATATTATAACACACCTCTCAACTCTCTAGAGAACACCTGTCCATTCAAGCCTAGCAAGGATGCGGCAGCGGTGAAAGAAAGAGAAAATGATTTTATCATATAATGGGTAGGTTTCTCGGCAGGATAAAGCCAACGGATAAAAACGATATCCGTTGGGGTCATATGCGGATAGAGATGCAAATATCAAAGGTCAAGTAGGGACTACTTTCACTGTTTATAAACAAACATGGCGTCGCCCTCGTCATTCGGCGATCGAGTCAGAATTAACCATCGGGAATCTGGATAAACTACAGGGATAAATGCTATCATCATCAAAAGAACAGTCTAATATACTGAAAATCATAGTCTAAATGTGACGTAGCTAAGGCATTTTATAAGTTTTGGCAACTTTGGAGATATAAATTTCGAAACAATTTTGTGAGGGCACGAGGCCTAGTCAAGCCGGATCAGTAGCCATATCTGTACCTGTAGACCTCTGCGGCTTGAAACCTTTTCCACAAATAAATATAGTTGGATTTGGCCGAAATATTTTTGAATTGTTACCTTGTTTCGTTTTGTCGCTGTGTGTACATCTGACTACACTTCTTAACGTTATGACAGGACAAACCGACTGTCAACAACGTCTGACCGTGGTCGTGACGTCCCATAGACTAGGGTAGAGTAGCTTCCCTTTGAAAAAGGGCAGTTACTCTAGCGGACAGACCGATGGATTGCCGCAAAATGCAATTAAAAACAATTGTTGTTTTGCGTATATGTTGCTTCGACACTGTATAACAAACAGATTTCAGTTGGAACTATATTGGCTACTGTCACTGTCCGACTGACACATCACTTACCCTGTGACGTAATAAATATTAATGCGCGCATTCCAGGAAAACTCGCAATGTTTCGGTAATGTTTGTGAGAGAGGGAAAGCGATTTTGAAGCACAGAATTAAGGAATGACATTATATGATAAAGAGGTTATCACGCTTGTATGTTGGGGGATGGTAAATATCCTACATTAGGAATAAACACTATGTATTTAGCTCGCCAAGGCTCGCTAAATACAATGTTTATTCCTAATGCAGGATATTTACCATCCCCAAACACACTCGCGTGATAACCTCTATGTATCACATTTAAAGTTTATACTTTACAAACTAATGAAATACATTTTAAGAAAACAAAAACCTGTTTTTCGCTATTATGATAAAGCTATGCCTCGTCACGTAGTCGGCGACACGCTGATGAGAGGCTAGCGGGGGTTAGTGCTTCCGGGCCTTGTCACAATGTCCCAGGTAGTTAACCCTAGCTGTGCTAACAATGAATACACATAGTCGTATTACTTACACACTACCAACCAAACTGAATACCCGCCTGCCAGAGGAGGTAAATGATTATTATTATGGTCACATTTTAGTATCTTTCAGATATGTTACGGATTAGCTGATGTAAAACTAGAGTGAGTGGGGATTAATGACGCTTTGTGTTTTAGGTTTATCACTGCTGTGGACTTGGATGTGGAACGCCCTAAGTAATGAATACTGTAGACGTTAACCTATGAGGTGAAACCAACGTGCACAGGTCTAATAGACAATCTAAGTACTGAATGTAAGATTCGAACCCACGACTATCGGATCCTGACATGGCTAAGGGACGCAACTCTGCATATCTAGTTGTAAAACCCACAGAAATACATTAGAAGTAGCAAGAACTAAAATCGGAGCAAAATGGTGAGTGAATGTTAATTTAAGGTGTGTTCGCCAAAACTGTAACATACATCACTGTTGCATTTAAACATTCGAGAGACGCACCTGGTCTTTGGCCTACCTTACCATTTTGGAAAAAAATGTTTCCCCTAAAACATAAGTAATGGAGTTTGATGCACTGTAAAATAAATGTTCCGTGTACTTCTCAACAACCCGATGACCACTCTGAGCAACATGCACGGTGCCCTGGCATGGGGACAACTATGCCTCAACGTCTTCAAAACGGTCGATTGAAAGATACAAGGAGCTTTTTGCATACTTGGTCCAAATAACGTGTCATGTATCGGTTGTGTTAAAGAGTTAAAGATAGTTTGTATGCATGGTGGTGGATGGACATTCGTTATGCCAGAGAATATGTCTAATTGCTTATTGAGCAAATGAGCCCGTTACTTGCTGTGATTGGTGCGAGGAGGCACGGCGTGACAGCCTTATTGTATGTGAGGGGTTTCAGATAGGCAGACATAACACCTAGTCGCGGACACCTAAACTTTGTCCGAAGTTGGCAGACAGGCAGACAAACAGAGAGACAACTTCACGTACATATAGTGCAAGGGTCGACAGACATACAGACATCTACACATAGTGCAAGGGGCTGCAGACATGCAGACGCCTAAACCTTGTCCGAAGTTGGCAGACAGGCAGACAAAAAGAGAGACACCTTCACCTACACATAGTGCACGGGTCGACAGACAGACACCTACACATTGGTAGTGCAAGGGTCGACAGAAAGACACCTACACATAGAGCGAGGGTCGACATACAGACACCTACACATAGAGCAAGGGTCGACAGACACCTAATATACATTAGTAGTGCATAGGTCGACAGACACCTCTATATTAGTAGTGCAAAGGTCGACAGACAAATAGACACCTACACATAGTGCAAGGGTCGACAGACAGACTAACACCTACATATAGAGCAAGGGTCGACAGACACCTACACATAGAGCAAGGGTCGACAGACAGACACCTATACATTAGTAGTGCAAAGGTCGACAGACACCTATTCATTAGTAGTGCACGGGTCGACGGACATACAGACACCTACACATAGTGCAAGGGTCGACAGACAGACACCTACACATAATGCAACGTTCGACAGACAACTATACATTAGTAGTGCACGGGTTGACAGACAGACACCTAAACATAGTGTAAGGGTCGACAGACAGACAGACAGACACCTAAACATAGTGTAAGGGTCGACAGACAGACAGGCACCTACATACAGAACAGGGATCGACAGACAGACACCTACACATAGTGCTAGGGTCGACAGACAGACAGACACCTACACATAGTGCAAGGTTCGACAGACACCTCTACATTAGTAGTGCACGGGTCGACATACAGACACCTACACATAGGGCAAGGGTCGACAGACAGACATACAGACACCTACACATAGGGCAAGGGTCGACAGACAGACATACAGACACCTACACATAGTGCAAAGGTCGACAGACACCTCTATATTAGTAGTGCACGGGTCGACAGACAGACTAACACCTACATATAGAGCAAGGGTCGACAGACAGACTAACACCTACATATAGAGCAAGGGTCGACAGACAGACTAACACCTACATATAGAGCAAGGGTCGACAGACACCTACACATAGAGCAAGGGTCGACAGACAGACACCTACACATAGTGCAAGGGTCGACAGACAGACAGACACCTACACATAGTGCAAGGGTCGACAGACAGACTAACACCTACATATAGAGCAAGGGTCGACAGACACCTACACATAGTGCTAGGGTCGACAGACAGACTAACACCTACATATAGAGCAAGGGTCGACAGACACCTACACATAGAGCAAGGGTCGACAGACAGACACCTACACATAGTGCTAGGGTCGACAGACAGACAGACACCTACACATAGTGCAAGGGTCGACAGACAGACTAACACCTACATATAGAGCAAGGGTCGACAGACACCTCTACATTAGTAGTGCACGGGTCGACATACAGACACCTACACATAGGGCAAGGGTCGACAGACAGACATACAGACACCTACACATAGGGCAAGGGTCGACAGACAGACATACAGACACCTACACATAGTGCAAAGGTCGACAGACACCTCTATATTAGTAGTGCACGGGTCGACAGACAGACTAACACCTACATATAGAGCAAGGGTCGACAGACAGACTAACACCTACATATAGAGCAAGGGTCGACAGACACCTACACATAGTGCTAGGGTCGACAGACAGACTAACACCTACATATAGAGCAAGGGTCGACAGACACCTACACATAGAGCAAGGGTCGACAGACAGACACCTACACATAGTGCTAGGGTCGACAGACAGACAGACACCTACACATAGTGCAAGGGTCGACAGACAGACTAACACCTACATATAGAGCAAGGGTCGACAGACACCTACACATAGAGCAAGGGTCGACAGACAGACACCTACACATAGGGCAGGGGTCGACAGACAGCCAGACAAACACCTACACATAGTGCAAGGGTCGACAGACAGACAGACAGACACCTACACATAGTGCAAGGGTCGACAAACACCTCTACATTAGTAGTGCAAGGGTCGACAGACAGACAAACACCTACACACAGTGCAAGGGCCAACAGACAGACAGACACCTACACATAGTGCAAGGGTCGACAGACAGACTAACACCTACATATAGAGCAAGGGTCGACAGACACCTACACATAGAGCAAGGGTCGACAGACAGACACCTATACATTAGTAGTGCAAAGGTCGACAGACACCTATTCATTAGTAGTGCACGGGTCGACAGACATACAGACACCTACACATAGTGCAAGGGTCGACAGACAGACACCTACACATAATGCAACGTTCGACAGACACCTATACATTAGTAGTGCACGGGTTGACAGACAGACACCTAAACATAGTGTAAGGGTCGACAGACAGACAGACACCTACACATAGTGTAAGGGTCGACAGACAGACAGACAAACAGACAGGCACCTACATACAGAACAGGGATCGACAGACAGACACCTACACATAGTGCTAGGGTCGACAGACAGACAGACACCTACACATAGTGCAAGGTTCGACAGACACCTCTACATTAGTAGTGCACGGGTCGACATACAGACACCTAAACATAGTGCAAGGGTCGACAGACAGACAGACACCTACACATAGTGCAAGGGTCGACAGACAGACAGACAGACACCTACACATAGTGCAAGGGTCGACAGACAGACAGACACCTACACATAGTGCAAGGGTCGACAGACAGACACCTACACATAGCGCAGGGGTCGACAGACAGACACCTACACATAGCGCAGGGGTCAACAGACAGACAGACAGACACCTACACGTAGTGCAAGGGTCGACAGGCAGATAGATACCTACACATAGTGCAAGGGTCGACAAACACCTCTACATTAGTAGTGCAAGGGTCGACAGACAGACAGACACCTACACATAGTGCAAGGGCCGACAGACAGACAGACACCTACACATAGTGCAAGGGTCGACAAACACCTCTACATTAGTAGTGCAAGGGTCGACAGACAGACAGACACCTACACATAGTGCAAGGGTCGACAGACAGACAGACAGACACCTACACATAGTCCGAGGGTCGACAGACAGACAGACAGACAGACACCTAAACATAGTGCAAGGGTCGACAGACAGACAGACACCTACACATAGTGCAAGGGTCGACAGACAGACAGACAGACACCTACACATAGTGCAAGGGTCGACAGACAGACAGACAGACACCTACACATAGTGCAAGGGTCGACAGACAGACAGACAGACACCTACACATAGTGCAAGGGTCGACAGACAGACAGACACCTACACCTTGACCAAGAATCAGACACAGACACTGACATTTTCGTCCGGGGTCCCCTTGCCATTGAATGTCTAACATTTTTATAATCGATCGTTTTGGGTTTTATGTTTTAGGATGAAAATCGCCATATGTTTATTGTAGGTCTTACTGAATAAAAGTGCACTGCTCTCAACGGTAAGAAGAGTTCAAGATGAAGACACCCAAACAGATGACTGTGTGCAAGTTACACGCAGAGTTTGAGTAGAGCTGTTGCCAGTCAGTGAAACTGTTGCAGTCCAACGTCTCAGATTATTGCAACCTTGGGTAGACTTTTACATTTGTCATAATTGTATAGAAACACAACACTCAAGCAGGTAACTGGCGGGTCGAAGATCTTGTATCTCTCCAGGTGTCTATAGTAAAAGACTATAAAACAGGCAAGAATTCCAATAAATAGCGTTCAATGTGGGAGTCTGGCTCCTGCCTTGTTCAGTGACACATCAAGTGCCTGTGCGTGCTTCAGCAGTGGTAAGAGTGCCTGGGATCCTCAGAGATAACTGTATAATTAGAAGGAGCTATTTAACGACTTATTCCGTTAGGAATCCTTATACCGGGGGAACTTATAATGAGGAACTCGAGCTTGACATTAACACAGGTGCTCGGTCGTTTTACACGTGACTCTCAGCGGTAATACCGTTAATTACATACTTAGCAGCTACGGAAGATCTGGGTTAGAATTGGTCTTAAGCACCATGCTTGTCATAAGAGGCGACTAACGGGTGGGTAGTCAGGCTTGCTGACTTGGTTGAAACATGTCAACGTATCCCAGTTGCGTAGATCGAAACGCATGATGTCAGTCACTGGATTTTCTAGTCCAGACTCGACAATTTACAGACTTCATCATAAAGGTGGAATAAATGCTGAGTGTGGCGTTAAACAACAAACAAAGTGAACAGCTTACAATAGACAGGGGCCTTGCTAGGGCACGTGTGGATAATCATATTCGGTGCCACAATTCGCTGTGTAGAGTTGCGTTGTTTGATCGTGCCAGGATCCGCTTTGAATAGACTCGATTCCTAAATGTATCTCGATAAGGATATTCTGTTATGTCAGCAAGTTCCACGTGCTCGTGGGTGTTACCGAAACGGTAAACTCACTACTGGGTTTTCCTCCCAAATGGATCGCCGTCATATAACCCAAATAATATTCCATGACACTATGTCATCTTTGTTACATAAATCATCACCGAGGAAAGCTTTTTCACAGTATTCACGTTTTAATTCACTATTAACCTTGGATAAGCTGCGTCGGACAAAAGAAAGTTTTCACTTGAAAATTGAATTTTACCAAAATATCACAAACGTTATCAAAACTTTACTAAGGTCGAAAACATAACTAAACCGGTATAAAATACATCACCATTGAATAACTACATGTATTTCCTGTTTGTTTCATTTTCAGCCGACCTGTGAAGATCCCGGGGTAGAATAGGTCTTCAGCAACCCATGCTTGTCGTAAAAGGCGACTATGCTTGTAGTAAAAGGCGACTAACGGGATCGGGTGGTCAGGCTCGCTGACTTGGTTGATGCATGTCATCGATCCCAATTGCGTGGATCGATGCTCATGATATTAATCACTGGATTGTCTGGTCCAGACTCGATTATTTACAGACCGCCGTCATGTACAATGTAGCTGGAACATTGCTGAGTGCGGCGTAAAACAACAAACCAACCAAGCAAATCATTTTCAGCCACCATCAAACGTTGATGTGTACTTTCTTTAGACCGGCAGTTTATTTCTAACGCTACATTCAAAATCGAAGAATGAATCATTCTTTGTTTGGGCTTACTCATTATTGTACAAGTAACGGTGACTCAGACACGTGGGCCGACACGTAGCCACAGGCCATAGGGATTGAAATCTTCATGCGCATTAAGTTAAATGCTTGAATTAACTTGTCTAACGCGGTACGTGCCAAATTCAAATTCAACGAAGCAAAATTAAAATGCCGATTTTAATGAAAATAGACCGCAGTGAACTGGGATGGTGAACTTTAATTTGTATTTAACAAACTTAATCAGTTTGGTAATATTTGAAATTGGCGAGAGTTTAAAGTTTTCAGCCGCATTTTTTCAGCAATATCACGGCCGGCGACACCATGCCAGAAATGGGCTTCACACATTGTCCCCATCTGGGACTCGAACCCGGGCCTTCGGGGAGAGAGGCGAAAGCTTTAACCATTTGGCTACTCCTGTGTCCCTATTTGAAATAAATAAATGATACACGCATCAGTGTAAGTTATACGACTATATGGAGTCCTTGGTTGAACAAGTAAGTCGTTGCACGCTAACTGGTACAGGACAACAAAGTACGAAGGCCACTGAGCTGTCTGTCATACACTTATACACTTGAGTGCAGTTCATTTTCTCAAGAGGTGTTTAATTACGGCTTGACTGCAAGTAGGCGTTGAGTGGTAGGCTTGAGGAATGTCTGTGTGCTATTACTGTGAACCACTCAACATGTAAGACGCTACCACCGACTATACACGGCTCATGATATACAGGACGTTCTGTATAAGGATCTAGTATTAAAGTATCCCGTGAAGATCAAGGTTCGAATAGGTCTTCAGCAACCCATGCTTGACTATGCTTGTCGTAAGAGGCGTCTAACGGGATCGAGTGGTCAGGTTCGCTGACTTGGTTAATGCATGTCATCGTATCCCCAATTGCGTACATCGATGTTAAAGATGTTAATCACTGCATTGTTGGGTTTATTTACAGACCGCCTTCATGGCTGAAATATTGCTGAGTGTGGCGTTAAACGAAAACAATATTAAAGTATCGGACCGACATCAGTTTACACCGAACCCATCTTGGAACAGCACCCTTTGGGTTATGGATTTCACTGTACTTCAGCTGATGACTGGGTTCTGTCTGTAAGAGTTTCCATACTTGAACATACTCTACATTTAGCAGAGACATCTTATATAATCTGTTTCCGTGGATAATCTAGATTGGCTAATATGCATTCCCTTGCATTAACAATTCATATTTATTATTATGGTTTTTTTTGTCGGTTTTATGAATATTTGTTTGAATATTATCATATGTCAGTTTAAGATGAAAGTGAAAAACAGGTGTCACAGGGCGTGACGAACTTCGAAACCTACGACAAAACGTCAAAAGTGCAATAATCTTGAACGTGACGTTAAATTCCATTTCACCACCTCGAACTCACGACCAGCGAGCTGTAACCACTGAGGCCCCGAACCCCTTCATACAACGATAAAGTATTTAGAGAGACTTTGGTTGTCTTATTGTATCAACCTGTCATTGCAGGTATGTCGTTTTGTTCAAGTAAATATCAATATATTATACTCTTGACCAACTCATTACGTATTATGTTGGACACACAATACAGTAAACTACGGTTATAACGAACACGCTTATAACGAACTTACGGATATAACGAACTTACTTTTTTGGTCCCGACTATTTGCTGTAGGTATGCTGTATATATGCTTATAACGAACTACGGTTATAATGAACTAAAATAAGTAGTCCCTTTGAGTTCGTTATAACCGTACTTTACTGTACACAGCGTAGATAGAGGGTTAGTTAGAGCGGGACGTTTCACTAACTACATAGAGACGTTGATATTTTGACGCTGGGTCATATTCTTTATTTTATTAAACGGTTATCGAGTAAATCAGAATCAGAAATAAAAATTCAAATAAACTGCCGGACAAAAGCAAATATACCCCCATGTTTGAGTGTGGCTAAAATGAAACAAACAAGAAATGGTGATGGATTTGAAGCCGTTATCATTTTTGTGTTTTGGACCTTAAGTTTGCGGTGTTTCGGCGACTGTTTAAGCCTAGTAACGTTTTAATAACGTTTGTATTTTTTGTCCAATTCAATTTTCAAGTGTATAGTTTTATTTTACAGTGAGTAATTCAACAACCATTTCTGGAAAAACAAAAACAAAGAAAACTTCCTGGCAATGTCTATCCATACGTACAAGAGGCCTAGATACCGCGATAGCACCGTCTCCTCCTATGTTGAGCTACCGCCTCCGTGGTCTAGTGGTAGAGCGTCCAACCGGCGAGCGGAAGGTCCGGGGTTCGATCCCCGGCCGCGTCATACCAAAAGACGTTAAAAGATGGTACTTGTTGTTACCCTGTCTGGCGATCGACATTAAGGGGCTAAAACAAGGACTGGTCGACTCTGGGTCAGTATACTGCGTCTGAGGGGGGTATTCATGTTAAACTGCGGCATGCTATCTCAGTTAGCTAGCACTATAAATCGGCATCAGTCCGGACTAGTACAAGCACACACACACACACACACACACACACACACACAAACACACACAAACACGTGCATGCACGTCGCTTTATAAGTGCAATAATATTGGACGCGACGTTAAACCAAATTTCACCTCACCTCACATCTATGTTGATCTATCCGTCAGTAGGAAATTCTTCCATAAAATCAATGTGAACACAACCTGCATCTTCTGATGATGTGGGAAGACTCTGCGATGGGGGTGATCAGTAAGTACAATTTGCAAGTGTAATCATGTGTTATGTATGCTGTGTATTATTCATTACGTTTGCCCTTAAATATTCCTGAAACTAAACCCATTATCATAGTGTGGCTTCTGTGCACTAAGGGGATGTTTTTATTCATGAATGATGAACGAGTTTGACGTGGTTACTGAGTGTGAAATAGGCATTCAACATTAAAAAAGCCCGTCTCACAATGTGCACCTCTCTATCTGGCGTGTGAACCACTTCCCCAGTTTGATGTATGCGCCGTCCACTGTCTAGACTTGATAGACTAAATCGAAATGACATTCTGGAAAAATCGAAGACCCTTCCAAGAATGATGTTCCATTGGCGTTCAGGCGGCGCACGGGCCGATAACCAGTTTGAAACCTGTCTGCATAGCTCCGAAAAAAATGCACTTACGCGGAAGAAAGAAATTCCTCTGCCAATATGTACAAATATTTATCCAAAGCCATCAGTTCATTCAGCTAAACGTTTATTTTCATTCACAATGCCTAGTGTGAAGAAAGAGTTCTATTCTGAAACGGAATCAAATAGCAGCCATGTGAAAAAATGTTTGAACCGTGTGTGAAAATAGTTCCAGTTAGTGATACCTGCTTTGTGTGTAACTGATGATATACCGCGAGTGGATAGAAATTACGACAGACATGATGTCATGACGTCACGTGCTTGACACCAAAGATCAAAGGTCAGCCGACGTTGACTGAAAATGTTTGAAATCGGACCTCGGTGTGATCAGTGACACATTTCGTTGGCCCGACATTTCATTCAATTTGTTAAAAAGTAAATACTTTGCGGCGGGGTAAATGAGACATGGTATGTCGTGAGTACTTGGGAATGGCGACTGAAAAGCTAACTGGTTCTTTCAATGGTGAACGCCGCACGCAGTGTCTATAAACACAGCCATACTGATTGTTATATTGGGTGGTGAGGAAAAACACATTGTCAATGATCTGTGAATGTAATTAATCAAAGTTTCAATCTGTAATATTCCTTAAGATGATTAACAGACTATGCTTTAATTCTTATAGTAAATGAAGTGCTTCCGAATGAACAGTTTCTGTTGCGTTGAGGCAGTCACCAAGATAATGTTGGCCAAGCGTTGGCGGACCAATCAGATTGCAGCATTCTACAATCATGGTAAAATTCATAGTAGGAAGCAGTTTTACTTATCCAAACGTCATTTTTTCACAAATTGTAGAAGGTCGATGAGAAATGAAAATAAGAAGATAAACTTCAACCGTGGCGACTAAATGGGCCGCCATTGCCTTCTATCTGAAGATGGGAGGCCAGATCGTAAGGCGCCGCAATTCACTGGACAAAGTGAGCCTATATCCTCATTTCCCCACTGGTGATTTCGAGGCAGAGTACATCCCTATTAACCCATGGCAACCAGTTGGTAAGAACGGGTAACAGGTCGACAGTGCCATCATGTCCCGAGGTCGTTGCTTGTGCTATCAACCACGGACTTGTCTGGTACAGACTCAAGTATTATAGCCCCTCATGATATAGCTGCAATGTTTATGTCTCTGGCGGAACAACAACAACAATATTTATTTATCATCCCTTGTGTACAGGTGTCCCTTGCATGGTGTACCGTGAAGAGGTCCCCTGCCCCCACTGCTTGTCAAGAAAGCTGGATATGGCGTTCAAGGAACTGTGACTGATGCGGGTCCTTGTTCCCCTTTTGCGTTGACCGTTGACCTGGTCAGTCACTGGACTAACTAGACATGATTATTTACAGGCTGACTGATACAGCTGCGGCGGTAAACAACATTCATTCACTCACTCACTGATTCTCAAAAGCGCGTTTGATAAACTGCTGGTGTTTCATACCTTGGTACGCTCATGATGTAAATCACTGGATCGTCTGATCCAAACTCGATTATTTTACAGACCGCTGTCATATAGCTGGAATATTGCTGAGTGCGGCGCTAAACAACAAACAAACAAACAAATCATACCTTGGTTGTGGGATACATGGGGTGTTTTATCCTTATTTCAGTATGTGTTAATGTTAAAACAGTTGGCATCAGAGTTCTTCAGATCTAGCTCATCGGGTTTTTTTAAAGGTGTTTTCAGTTTTTAAAAAGCTCCAAGAGCCGAGGGGTGGATTCGCTCTGAGAGGTAACAAGATGTTATTTACCCTAGCGTGCACTCGACAGTCAGTCTACACATTTCAATTCCGACATGTTGTAATTTCAGTTAGATTTGTGCACCTGTCATTTATATACAGAGTACCCATAAACAGTTATAACACCAGTCGTGATGTTCAAATATAACTGAATATATCACATTTTTTTATAAAGTCGGTTTTTAATTGCAACAGATACACAGATTTATACGAAGCCAATTGACAGCTGTCCGAAATCTCTTGCAGCAAAACAAATTAAAATGTCTCCGGAAACATCTTTACATGATACAATTGTACAACGAGGCAATTAAAAAAGAATAAATGTAGGCAGTGTGGTTGTAATAAATGTTATGACGCCATCAGCAACACAATAGGTATTATTCTAGCCCCTAGGACTGACACTGCCTCTGTATTGTCTTCAAGCACAAACTGTCGCGATTTTAAATAATTTATGTAACCAGGCTGAGCGATGAGTTGCAGCACATGATCTACATTCAGACGGGAGATGAGTCATACTGGAAGTGTCGGAGCAAATTAATTATTTCCTTTTCAAAAGCCTTATTTTAGTTATAAGTTCCGACGGTGGAAAATTAATTTAATATTTATTCATTAATTAAATATCACAACCGAAACAAAACAAAAATAAATTCAAAAATAATTCCGGGTTCCGGATTAATAGTTCCTACTTCATTCCCTACACGATGGACTGGGGACAAAAAGCGCATCCTCGATTTTCCAGGGTATTATTCGGGTATAGAGATATAATACCCTAGATTACCGAGGATAAAAAAATCAGTTTTTCTTTCCCGACAAATGAGTTTAAGGGCCATTATTTTATTCCCTGTCATGGGTTACACAATTGAGTCCGTGTACTGACACAACGAAAACGGATTATCATGTTTTCAAGCATCAGACAAGACGTGTTTTGTGCTCAAGTCCAGACCGCTTCCGTGGTCTTGTGGTAGCGCGTCCGCCAGGAGAGCGGAAGGTCCGGGGTTCGATCCCCGGGCGCGTCATACCAAAAGACGTTAAAAGATTGTACTTGTTGTTACCCTGTCTGGCGCTCGGCATTAAGGGGCTAAAACAAGGACTGGTCAGCTCGGAGTCAGTATACATACACACATACATTTTTTATAGAAGTACCAAGTAGTTTCTCTTGTGTCTATATGTGTGTTAGGGGGTGTGTTAGTGTGTGTGTGTTAGTGTGTTAGTGTTAGTGTGTGTTAGTGTTAGTGTGTTAGTTAGGAACTAGGATTCTGCAGGTTTATTGTTTGTCCTGGCGTGTCATAGACGGCGTGGATGGATGCTCATGCTATCAACCACTGGTTTGTCCGGTCCAGTGAGCGAGTTCAATTTAACGCCGCTTTGAATAATATTCAAGATATATCACGGCGTGTAAGCTTAATGTGGGAGGAAGGCCCGAAGGGATTCAGGTCTCAGACGTTTACCACTTCGGTGAAACCCACGAGCACGGGTATGGTGCTGACAAACCTAGAAACATAATCGGGGCGATTCGGGATTCAAACCAACAATCATAGGTTTCTGGCGTGGCCAAAGGACGCACCTCAGGACAGCCAATTGTTGCGCCTCAGACGACTGGGCCACCCGTGCCCCCTCACAAGTATTTAATTTGATGTGACCTATTCTAAAAACAGAAGCATGCGTCATTTTCAGGAGTAGGGGATGAGCAGACAAAGGGATGACATGCCGCACACTCCTCCACTGTCCCATCATGAAACCAGTCGAGTTCCATTACTGCAGTTCCAGCTTGATGACCTGCCCGTCTGGGATATTTCCTATGTCTGTGTGATCACAATTACCATTGTCGCAAAATACTGCTGTGATTAGATCATCTTGATATACAATCAGGTTTCACAATGAGCGCTGTCAACGGCGACATGGGGTAGGGGGTTGGAGCTGGATGTGTAGATCAAAGTCCCAGGATACAGTTATTAGGATTATACGCCAGACGTACTCGCTGGCACCGAGGGGAGGGGGTGTGGGGGGGGGGGGGGGGGGGGGGGGAGAGAGGGGGGGAGGCGGTGCAAGGAGAGTGATGACGCCAGTGTGTGTCCACGTGCGGCCTATGCTGCACATGTTTGAGACGGGACCGGGTAGCTACTGCAGGAGATGGGTGGATGGAGGGATTGACGGACGGCATAAGCATCATCAGACAAAAAATAAACTTTTTTCAATTTAAACTGACGGTCAAAAGAAACTTTACCATAGATTTAAATCACTAAGTTTATAAACAACGAAAAATAGATGCAAGAAGTAAAATGTATTGAACAGAGCAAATTCTCAACGAAATAAACATTTGAAATGACAGTCATACAGTGTCCGATATTGGCATGCTAGCTGCCGGAATTTAGGTGGGGTAGCAAAATCAAGCTCTCAACGTAATGGACAAAGGGCACACACCCAAAAAGTTCAAATTAACGTCACAATATTGCGTGTATGACCACCCCCTGCCGGCGCACAGAAGAAGAATCAGTCGTCGGATGACGTCACGTGAGTTACGTCGCTATTCTTCTTTGAGGACCTGGATTAGTTCTTTTCGGTTGGCAGGAGGATGTGGTCGCTGTCGAACACGACGATTCATGACATCCCAGAGGTGCTCTATGGTGGACATGTCTGGAGAGCGTGCAGGCCACTGCAACACGTTGACGTTGTCGGTTGCAAGGAAGTTCTGTACGGTTCGGGCTGTATGGGGCCTGGCGTTGTCACTGTGATAAAGGACACCGCGTGGCAGCTGTTGGTACGATAATCGGACGATGAATATCACCCATGTAACGTAGACCTGTCAAATTTCCGTTAACGATGACCAGTGGTGTTCCATCCTGCCCACAATCCACCACACCATAACACCCTCTCCACTGTGCGGCTCGGCGTTAAACACGCTGCCTTCTTCAGCTCTGAACAGACAGAACTGCTTTCATCAGTGAAGACGACCCTCTGCCAGTAACGCGGCTGCCAACGACGTACAGTCCGTGCCTATATCAATCTCATACGACGATGTTGCTCTGTCAATAATTGTCCTCTGTAATGTCAGCAAGCCCTAATTCCTTGAGCCCTGACACGCCTGGCAACTCTCTGTCGAGTAACCAAATGCCCCAAGGCATTCATGGCTGATGACGTCACTGTCAGGAATCGATTCCGGAGATGCGAAGTACGCAAATACCGGTCTTCATTGGGCGTAGTTACCCTTGGTCTGCCTGTTCTTGGCCTGTCTGATGTCTGCCCGGTCTGCCTATAACGTTGCGTCAGGTTAGTAACAGCAATACTGGGGCAACCAAATGTTCAAGTAATGTGGGCTCACATCTGTATCATACCCAGTGCCCACTCGCATTGTTCGGGTGTCAGTCGTGGCATTTCTGAGGAGGTTTTTTAGGACTTTGAGTGTCTTACATGACATCCGTGTGGTTTATATACCCTTTTTGCAGGTGTAGTTTCGGCTACCTAAGCAGCACGTGTTTTTCACTTTTCCGTATTTTCTACGTGTTGTGGACGTGTATCACTTTCTGCACAGAGCATTGTTGTGTTTGGACGATGTGTTTGCATTGATTTAGTTTGAACGTGTTTATTTATAAATCTGGCAGTTTCCTTCTTAAATTGCTTAAGTTTCTTTTGGCCGTCAATTCAGGTCATAGGGCGAGTTACATACTCGTCAACAATGTATTCTTGTTTTAACGGCAGTATAACCTAAGTTTATTACCAGCCAGATGAACGTTCAGGTTTTGAAAATGCATTTTCCGTTCATTTTCATTTAACTATAACCGTTTAACATTAAAACATGAGCAAAAAACATAGTCTGGAGGAATTTATGTTTCTCTTCATGTTTATTACAAGTGCGTTAATTTAGTGGTCTGTAGGCTCTCCTACTTGGGTAGCTCCACACGTACTAGGTGCTGAGGATATTCGAGATATAGCGAGACGGAATATCGGCAATTGACATACACATGTACAAGAGTGGGTGAGTTAAACGCCGCCGTCTTCAGTGTTCGAGTTATATCACGACGTGGTAGTTGGATGTGGGAGGAAAGCCTGAGGTGATGCAGGTCTCAGACGTGAAACCCACGAGTACGGGTATGGTGCTGACAAACATAACAGCTTGATACTAAAAACGTAAACATCTTGGGGCACTGCAAGTCCAATCTGCTGTCTCAGCGTCCAGTCACATCAATGGTGTGCCCTGGATCAACTATTTGTCCAGCCAGCTCGAGGTGACATTTGTCGAAGTTGAACTTCCTAACTGTGAGGGATGAACATTGAATGAAGGGTAGCATAGGGCATATTGATGGATGGAAGGGGTAACATTGACATCTATCCCTAAAACAAGGTGTAGCTACTGCCTCAAGTCCTGTGAAACAAGTGAGAAAAACGTGCCAATCACATATTCACAATTACAATTAACATTGCCATCCTATGTCACAGAGTCTGGCCCAGTTTTGAAGGTCAAGGTAAAGGTCAAGGTATATGACAAGCATGCGTGATGATGTTTTCACTCGCTCCTTGCTCACCCCTAGAGTGTACCGTCTTTGTAAATGTAAACTGTTTTCTTTAAAGACACGGCGACCACTAAACCCAGAAGCTGCAACGTTGTGTAATGTCAAAGAGATTACATGTTTAAATACTGTTGATGTCTTTTAATCGGTAGCAGATTGAATCAATTCAACTACTCTATGTCGTATCCGTACCGCAAAACTTTAACATGACTTGTACCAACAACTATAATCACTGACATTTAACATTTGTTATCTATAAGCTTACCCAGCAAACTAGACCGTGACCTTACTTTCATATGAAGAGACATTGACTCGGTGTAACTATGGTAATAATTAACTGGCAGATTGGTCTGTCATACAATTCGAGGTGAGGTTTGACGTCGCGTACAAGATTATTGCACTTATATAGAGACGTGCATGCACGTGTGTATCTGTGCGTGTTGCTGCTTGTACTACACCGGACTGATGCCATTCATAGTGCTAGCTCACTGAGATACTATGCCGCAGTTTAACATGAATACCCCACTCAGCATTGCCGTAGCCAGCCGGGGTAGCAGGGGGGCATGCTGACTCCTTGTCCTTGTCCTTGTTTGAGCCCCTTAATGCCGAGCGCCAGGCAGGGTAACACCAATATCATCTTCTAACATCTTTTGGTATGACGCAGCCGGGGATCAAACCCAGGACCTTCCGCTCTCCTGGCGGACGCTCTACCACTAGACCACGGAGGCGGTCCATACAAACTGAGTTACCAGACAGAGTGAGTTTGCAATGATTTGAATCCAACTTGCTAAGACTACCGCCTTGTGTAGTATTTGTTCAGTACTTTATCATCAATAGGGACTTATGATTGTTTTAATCATATTTCAGTGACATTAAAGAAGAAATGGATAGGGCACATGTTGACCATCTTACAACCCCCTTTCCAGATACCATATAGCAATAGTTTATGTATTAAATATCGAAACAAGTGCGATGTTTCCATGTAAATAGTAAAATTAATAATTAATAAAATTACATATACTATTACTATGATAAATACTGTATATGAGTCATCTAGTGAGAGGTGTGTAGTAAAACAACAAATATAAAATACGAAATGTCTCCGAGCATAATTTGTACTAAATAAAAATGTTTTTCTCTTAACATAAATTGTACTAAATAAAAATATTTTTGATGACATATGTTTTTGCACACATATACATAAATGTTATATAGTAATATACATTAAATGTTAACATAAACAATTGTGTGGGTTGAGAATTGACCTCCAACTGATATAATAGTGTTCTATTATAAAAATTTTATATAGAAAAAAACCTTAACATAATCAATTCAGAAATTTAAAGTCGACTAAACTTAACACTCAACACGGGTATCAGTTTCCGGTTTAACGTTACCGCAATTAAATACCGCACTCGTACTTTACCCAGACGACGGCTCCACCATAAGGGGTGGGTTCTTGGACGTGCCATTGCCCCACATCTCCCAGGGACACGCCTGACTCAAGGGGGTGTATCACGGGTGGCAGTGGAATACCGGGTGTATCGGGGCAGGGGTGGAGGGCTGATGGCCATCGTCTTGACAGCTGGTCTTTGTCACCGGCTATTGGTGGACGTGCGCGAACATCAGATCGAGTTCATCATTGTCGACCCGTGTGAATTGCCTTTGTCAATTACGCGGTGATTTGTCATGCTGCCGGTGACATTGGGGTACATACTACTTGTGCACATAATTCTCATTGAGGTGCCGCAGTCTGAAATTCAATATTGGCAGGGTATCACATATCGTTGCGTGTAAACGGAGTCACCAAACGCGAGCTCTTGTCAATGCGAGTGTGTTTGACATCCACACCGCTCGAGCCAAAGAGCAGGCAATAGGGGTAGGGGGTCAAACTCGCGCACAGATATGTACTTGAAATATTTGATTTTAACGAAGGAAAAATCATGACCTGTGCAAACTTGAACGGCTTGTGTTAGTTACAGGAACGTTTGAAGTTGTGTAGTGAATGTAGACACCGCCATCACGCGACAATCTCACACGTGTCCTGGGTCCCCTTTAACTGTTGTTTGCTGAAGATAGAGTTAAGTATCTTGCACCTATGTTTTTACGTACATGTCTAAGAACTGTTTACCTAATTGGCATTTTAATTAGCATCGAGCGTGGTTCTTTAGAAACACTGATAGTCTACATGGGCCAAATTACACACAAATGAAAAAGAAAATATTAGCTGTTGTTAAGAATGAAACAGGAAATGTTGCGTGTGTTTTCTCCCGCAAACGTTGAGATCTGCCCGTTTAGTGTTGGGAATCCCAAATATGAAACTGTTTGGTATGTACACGACCCCTGAGCATAAACTAGACGCCTTAAAATAATTACAGCGTTATAATTAGCGTGTAACTTACTTAACGCGAACCAGTATCACCCAATTTTATTTGGGGAGGTGGGGTAGCCTCGTGGTTGTAGCGTTTGTTCGTCACGCCGAAGTCCCGGGTTCGATTCTCCACATAGGTCGGGTTCCCTGTCTGGATTATTTCTAAAAGCAGCGTAAAACTCAGTTCGACTTGTAGCTCACCTGACGGAGTGAGTGAGTATTGTTTTAAGTCGCTTTTAGGAATATTCTAGCAATATCACGGTGGGGACACTAGAAATTGGTTTCACACATTGTACCCATGTGGGGAATCGAACCTGGGAGGGACTTCCATGTGACGAGTGGACACTGGAATCTCACCTGAGACTTATATAGACTCTATGGTTTGTGCAAGATGTATCTGGGGTAAAATAAAGTATATGAATACCAGGATACAAACCTAAATGCTCCGTTTGAGATCCGGGGTAGAAAGGGTCGGCATCAACCTATGCTTGTATGACTACAACTGAACCGCTCGCCACGCTTGGTGACATACCTAAAGCTGTCATCATTTCCCCGACAGGGTGAAACGATGCTTACAATATTAATCACTGGATTGTCTTGTCGGAATAGATATAATATTTTTCTTTTCATCGGTCTACTCTTCTACTCTAGTTCTGATGTGGTACACCTTGTCTGAGACAGCAACCAGCCTAGTGTTATTCTTGACATGGAAGAATCTTGTTTGACTACCCAGGTCTTCAGTGTGACCAATCTTGTGTGGTGAGGTGAAATTAGGTTTAACGTCGCGTCCAAGATTATTGCACTTATATAGCGACGTGCATGCACGTGTGTGTTTGTGTGTGTCTGCTTGTACTAGTCCGGACTGATGCCGATTTATAGTGCTAGCCCACTGAGATAGCGTGCCGTAGTTTAACATGAATACCCCACTCAGACACAGTATACTGACTCCGAGCCGACCAGTCCCTGTTTTAGCCCCTTAATGCCGAGCGCCAGACAGGGTTGCAAGAAGTACCATCTTTTAACGTCTTTTGGTATGACGCGGCCGGGGATCGAACCCCGGACCTTCCGTCCTACCACTAGACCACGGAGGCGGTCGACCAATCTTGTGAGTTTTTGTTTTTGTAGAATCTTGTAAAGCCAACAAAGACTTTAGTGTGACCTGTGTGTGAAATAGTCAGATAAGAGTGAATGGGCCAACTAGCCTTAATATATACTAGCCAGTTTCTAATTTCACTAGTTTGAAACATGCAACATCATATTTGTCCAGAAATTTGATTCTGCTAATGTATCAATATAGTAAACCTAAATTGCAAATCATGAGTCAAAGGTTTTGGAGGGGGTAACACTGATCTTGCATCCTAAAGTCATTATAGATATTAATTTGATTTTTTTATGTTTGTACTGATCAAGAACAAGGGAGAACTTTTTTATTTTGGTCAAATAAGAGGTGTGAATAAAAGAAATTACTGTTCAAAATTCAGTAGCCTGGGCTAGGGACATTTCAGAGGCTCTAACCCAACCAAATTCTTTGAAAGCTGGCAAGCAACTTTTTTTTCTCACTGAGAGTGACAAGCCATGTGACTCTATGACACTGAAATTGTAGAACTTTGTATGGCAGAATCTTCAGTCACTGCCAAGTGACTCTATAACACTAGAATCTTGTATGTCCAACCATGTCTTCAGTGTGACCAGTCTCGTCTCATCTCTGACATTGTAGAACCAAAGACGTATATGTCCGTGGTAGAACCTTTTATGGTCAACCAAGTCCACCTGTCTAGTCTCATCCCTGATGTTGTAGAAATTTGTTTATCCAACCTGGACTTCAGTGTGCCCTTAGGATCACAAGAGCAGGGCACATTCTTTATAATAATGGGAATGTCACTGTTATATAAATAAGCCAGCAGCAGCTGAGATGTTGTTTTAACTTAGGGAATTGCAGGTAATATGTGTCATTTATCAGTTCAGTCAAACATGGGCCTTCACATGCAATGTGTCAAATTTCAGTCTAGTCATAGTGTGCATCAGTCTTTTATATTGAAATCTTGTTCGATATGCATGTATCCTGATGCAGGGTTCAGTATAATATTCACAATTGTCATGATATTATGACATTATTACATTGTGTGCAATGTGAATTGAGTTCAGTTGATATTGTGAAACAACAATTCTCAGATCTGTGTTTAGACACTTGACACTGGCACTTTTCTCTTAATACAACAACCAACAAACACACATCTGCCATTTGATCATTTTATTACAAATGGATGATAGTAATTATTTTTGCATGGAATTTTTCCATTTTGTAACAATGTCGAAAACAATCATTTCATATAAGTTTCCATCCCAATTAACTACATGATAAGTTACAATATTTTTTTTGTATTTTTTGTCAATTAAATTACAAAAATTACAATGTAATATGCAATTATACAATAATTGCTCTTAGAAATCTGACCCACAAATGTATTTTTTTCTTAAAAAATATATTTTAAAAAGACAAAGTGTTGGGTGTAGCTACACTGGTGTTATCACAAAATGCTTAATCAGCTATACAATTTGAGAAAGCAACATAAGCATGCTTCAAAACAATAACTTAAAAACCAGCGCCCATAGTGCACATAATGCAAGGTAAATGCATCTATTGATGAAACAACTAACATGGATGCTACAGGCTTAATAAAATGTCAGTAACATTTTAAAAGTATCTGTTCAATAGTAACATGATAACGAGTGGAAGGGTATTGAATAACAGAAACTGGGTCTAACAATAGAAGGCACCATTAAAAGACAAGGAGGTAAAATGCTTCCTTGTGCAACACCTTTACACATAACAAAGGTAGCTGTTGTACAAGGCTAAACAGCAGTAGACTAAAACATATGTGCATTTACTGTGTATAATACAGTGCTGGTACATGGCGCAGTTCATGGTTTCAAAATATGGCACCACTCTGATGCATCATAGACCAGTTCTACACAATAGTGCCAGTAGTAACATCCTCAAAATTGGCAGAATGGTTGATCATTTGTACTATAAAGACTTTAATCTAAAAGGTATGTCTGTTGATATGTAAGTCATACATTTTAGATTTAAGTCAAAAATTTGATCTAAGCTTTCACATTTGACTTGTGTTTGTCATTAAATTTCAATTTCAATTGATGCAAGAAGTCTAGTTATTTCATGTTTTGTATCCCATGTGGGGAATACAGAACAGGAAGTACCTTGGACCAGGCTTTACATGCTGTACAAGCAGACTGAAGCAGTTATTCCATGCTTTGTATCACCAAGTGAAGAATACATAGCAGGAAGCAACTAGCGAGGACTGGGCTATACTGAAGCAGAAGCTGTGGGTTGGAGACAGGAAATACAAGGTAGCAGCACACAATGCATCACAGTTTTGGCTACCATGTGGCTGAAGTGGAGGGCATAGTGAATATGGGAAGACAACTACATGAGAAAAGTCGCCGATCACAATTCGATCAACACAAAAACACGGCTTGCTTGCGCTTGAGGCCAAAAACCTAATAATTTGCATTCGTCAAAAAATAAAGATTCATTTTCATCGAGAGAAAAAACAAGGAATGTTAAAATGAAGGAATTCACTTGATAGTTGCTATAAAAGTCTCTCTCAAAGAGCCATTTGCGAAAAGTCAAGATTGGGAAAATGATTTGAATACCTTCAATGAGATTTGATAATGTGTCCATCATCAAAATGCATATGTGTCTCATAGTAGTGGGTTGTGTCCAAGCCGAGAAGTGCGTGTTTACAAGGTGAATACACTAAACACACTTGTTTAGGTTCAAATTGTAAGTAGTCCAATAAAACAAAACACACATGTTCGTTACTAACACTAGAAAACTGTCAGAGCAATAGAATGATATGTTCTCTGCTATTTGATCAAGTGCTAAAGGTATTTATATTCCAATCATGAAAAAATAATTCTTGCCTCATTATGACGGGAATTAGACATTCCATACATATTTGCATATCCAGTGTGATATGTGTCAATATTCCTTTTAAACCCTATAGTGTAGTGTTCACGTCACCTCAGTCTCAAAGAAAATCTAAAAATCCTAGGTTAAATACTTTTAACATGCATTAATAAAAATCCAAACAACTGAGAATACATATCTGTAGAGTTTGCACATAACAAGTAATATCATTAGTTGTCCTCCTTCAGATGCCCACACAGAAATGCCCTTGCAACAAACTCCCATGGCAGTCACATTCATAAAAATTAGAAAATGTCCTTATCATTTCAAGGCACATCCAGAAACACAATCATGATTCCTTCATCGAAAAATGTAACCTTACAAGATTATCTCTCTGTCAGCGTGACTAGAGATGGTAAATCAGGTAAACCACAGGTAAACCACTGAAAACCATAGGTAAACCACAGGTCAGCCATGAGTATATTGCACTGCTTGTTATAGCAAACTTGTTCATCAAACAAATGCATTGGTTTTGTACAATGACTCTCATCCACTGATGATATTAGTAAAATAATTATAAATGTGACTCCGCATCTTCTTCTTTTAATCATCCATCCATTTATCGGGCTTGTTTGTTCATTAAGCTACAATTAATCCTGTACATATGCCTCGTAATATTTAAAGGCAATATCATTGTGAATAATAATAGAAATTCTACGAGACATAAGCATATGTTTTAAACTAAAATAGGTTTGTTTTGATTACACAATAATAAAATATGGTGTATAAAATTCCCTAGCACATTTTCGGTGACTGTACAGTAACTGACATGGCTGACGCCAGCTGTTACATGTCCGTGCTCTGCCCACCCATCCTCCATTCACCTGAACATTTGGCAGCGGGCACGGATGGGCAGCTCAGAATCCTCAGTCTGATCCAGACTCTGAGATCCTGGTCCAATCCGGTAGCGTAGTCCAAGGCAACAAGTGCCCACAATGTCATGGTTGACGCCTATATAGGCACCAAGTAAGATACCGACCCAGGTCACCACGTGTGACACAAGGTGTCGGACATCATCAAGTCCCTATCAAAGGGAGGTAAGTCAAGTAGGTGAGATACCATCACGTGGTATCTCCTTAAGTCAAATCAAGGTTCATCCTTCATGCACAGAATCATTGCTGCCAGTTTTACAGCCACATCCACTGTCACATCAACACCATTTCACAGCTTCCACATTTGCCGACCTCGACACCCTTGAAGCGTACAGATGGAGTGACATCAATACCGGGACAGCTCTCTGCAGCCTGAACGGTGCAACCCTCCACCATCTTCAGTCCAGCAAGGTCTGACATGTCCGCATGCTGTTACGCCCACAGATCCACAGATCCCATCTCAGGAGGCTCTTCCTCTTCCTTTATAGATATCCATGGTAATATAAATATACGGTAAACGAAAACTACACAACAAACATTGGTCGTGACAGACCCTCCCTACACGAACGTACACAGCAATTTGTGCGTGTTGCAGTAAGTGATGCTAGCTCACAGCCTCCTCTTTAGCCTGGATCTGCTGGTCTTGCCTGCCTCTGTCTATACCATCACAGAGGCGTTACTCCACATCACAGGGCAAAAGAGTCCTGAAAAAAATGGCAAAACCTGTTAACCAAATAAGAACTGCTTTATGTTTCATATCATATCACAGTGGACACAATCAGAGTGAGTACAGTGAGTGAGTATGGTTTTACACCACTTTTAGCAATATTCCAGCAATGTCATGGCAGTGGACACCGGAAAATTGGCTTCACACATGGGGGGAATCGAATCCGGGCCTTCGACGTACTGCTTTAACCACTAGGCTACCCCACGACCCCAGAGTGTTTGTTTGTTTGTTTGTTGTTTAACGCCACACTCTGCAATATTCCAGCTATATGACAGCAGTCTGTAAAAAATTTAATCTGGACCAGACACTCCAGTGATTGACATCATGATCATCGATCCACGCAATTAGGATACGATGACATGTATCAACCAAGTCAGCGAGTCTGACCACCAGATCCCGTTGGTCACCTCTTATGACAAGCACAGTCGCATTTAACGTGGGTTGTTGAAGACCAATCCTCCCCGGATCTTCACGGGTCTGATCCCAGAGTGAGTACAGTTTATGCTGCATTTAGCAATCTTTCAGCCATATCACAGGCAAGCATTGCTATCAGTAGGACAAGACATGCTGACCCTTCTCACAAACATCTGGTGTCATCAGTGATTTTGAGTGATCCATTCACATAATGTTTCAATGCTATTCTGCCTACCCCACCGTCCGACACAATGTGATTTCTATGTAAGGACTTAAACCATCTGTTTGTTAGAAAAGCTAATGTTTTAACCTCTCCAAACCAGGATGCATGGAAAGAAGGAACTGAGTTGAATAACTGGGGAGTTCATTCCAAGTCCTAACTTTTTGTTTTGAGGATTCCTTACCTGAGAATTAGAAGTAGTAGACATCACCAGGCTTGCTTGGTTTCTGTGGTCCGGAGGGGTTCCTCTGTGAGTTTGGGGGTGACTGTTGTTGACCGGGAGCTGCCTGAGAAGGGCTTCGACGTTTGCCTCCTGAATTGGGCTCTGCCAGTTTCATCAGGTTGGAAAGTCCTGGGGCAGTGCGCGTCGGCGACGAGCGCCGGAGACTTGATCCTGATCGCGACTGGGCCGGGGTTCCAGACATATTGTTGGGACTTTGTGCAGCATTAGATGCAACAGAGCTGAGTGAACCTGTGCTGGATACTCTGTGAGGCTGCTGTTGCTGCTGCTGTTGTTGTTGTTGATGTTGTTGTTGTTGATGTTGTTGCTGGTGATGTTGCTGGTGATGTTGCTGATGTTGTTGCTGATTGCTGGGAGGAGGTATTGATGATCCGATCTGACTTCCACTCGCCGAGAGCTTCAAGGGCAACTGCTGGACTTTCACTCCTTGCGTCTTTTGTTCATTCTTAGCACTTAGAAGATGCATTGGTAGGTTTTGTTTGGATGCTGCAGGTGCGTTGACGTTGTGCAGGTTGCCGACAGACAGTCGTGGCTGTCGGTTATTGCTGGAGATGCTGCTTGAGAGGTCAACTGGTTGGCTGGACTCCCTTTGATGAGAAACTAGATCAAAATCTGGTGGAGGGTTGAAGAACTCTGCCGATGCCGACCTGCGGTGGGCAAGTTCTCGTTGTTTATCAGCTGCTGAAACCTGTTGGGGGCTAGTTTCACGCTCACTTGACGGGCTGGAAACCCCCTCAGTCGGAGTGGAGAAGAAGGGGGAAGGGACATTGATGTTCTGTTCTTTCATCAGGTCAATTTGCCGCTGCAAAGTCTCTCGTTGACGTTGGAGTTCATCCTTCTTAGCACGAATGTCAGCCTACATACAAAGGAAATAGAATAATTAACTTGCTTTTTCAGATGAAATTGTTGGTCCTGTTGTCCCTCTTTATTAATGTTACAAGGAAGTATCAGTGAACTTTGCCAAAATATAACATCTAAAAATCTTGATTTGGGATTTCTCTCAATCTTAATTTGGGAATTTGTAATCAGCTGTGAATATTGTTGGTGAATTTTTTTGTGTGTGTTTTGTCAGTGCTTCAAGACGTACATTTATCATCCTAGGAAATATGGCTGCAATGAAATTCCATCACAATACTTCGCAAACCATTGTCATGGCATCGGTTACCATGACATCACAGTCAAATGACATCATTAATCTGTCAGCTGGATAGCTTTAAGTCACTGCTTATTACTCTTTACAACATGACAAAGTTGAAACAATGATTTTGGATGATAAATAGAATCTCATCCTCGTGTCTCTTGACATCAATAATATCAACACTCTTAAACAAAAGTTTAAAACTAGTGTTGACATATAGGATATCAATGACACAAGGGTGGGATCCTCAATATATTTATCTCAAAGAAGCAGCTAAACAGTTCTCGGGACCCACGTCACATATTTGTCAGAACATCCTGTAGGTCCGGTGAACAACTCATTCTTTTCGCAAAACCTGAGAACAAATTATTTTTCCACTTTTCTGGAAACAATCCAGACCCCCTCCCACAATGTTAAAAAGGTCAGCCCCCAAGTAACCGATAATAATCACTATCGTGGAGCCTAGATCGAGCTATCTCTATTACAGCCCACCTCTCTCTTCTCCAACCTCCTCCTCTCATCCTCCAGTTGTTCTCTCCTCTGATCCAGGAACCTCTCCTCACGGCTCTTCTCCTTCTCCCACTCGGCCTTCTCGCGGCTGATGTTCTCTTGCAGGTTGCGAAGCTCCTCCAGCTGGTTGTGGCGGTATCCTGTCTTCCTGTCTGACATGTCCGCAGACAGCTTGTTGATCTTCTCATTGGCCTCAGCTAGCTGGGCCCGAAGACTCTCTACTGCAGTGCCTTGCTGGGCTGTCAGATTCTGGAAGGCAAGTCCAGACAGTTAGTGTCAGGCTTAGTATGTGCTGAGCGAGTGAGTGAGTGAGTGAGTGGGTGAGTGAGTGCGTGGGTTGGTGAGTGAGTGAGTGAGTGAGTGAGTGAGTGAGTGAGTGAGTGAGTGTGTGTGTGGGTGGGTGGGTGAGTGAGTAATGGGTGAGTGGGTGGGTGAGTGAGTAATGGGTGAGTGGGTGGGTGGATGAGTGGGTGGGTGGGTGGGTCGGTGAGTGAGTGAGTGAGTGAGTGAGGTGTTATATGCAGCAGTTAACAATGTTCCATTCCATATCATGGTAAGAGGAAACCAGAAAAGGACTTCATACACTGTACCTATGTCAGAAAATATTAACCCAGGTCTTTGGCAAGACAAGCCAACACCTTAACCATCTGGCTACCCCACTGTCCCCAAAAACCTCGAAATTTGAATAATCCACAGGACAAAGATGTGTTTCGCTGTAACATGTTGTTGATAACGCAAATCCAATTATTACGGTACTGCTCATGCCCTTCTCTTTAGACTGGTTACAGGGAGTCATTGCTCTTCACAATCTTTATGCTATGTAAAGATGGGTTCTTTCTGTTATCTATTCTGATGAAATGAGCAGGATTTTTTATCTTTGTATGGTGAATCTGATCACATCACATCAAGTACATATGAGCTGAACCAAAACAGAAAGTTACAGAACAAATATTTGTCCAATAATTTAGCTGGATTGATACATTAACGATAATTACTCTTCGTTCATTTAAGAAATGGGTTAAGATTGGATTTGGGGATAACAACAAAACATGATTATTTATTCTTTACATCTTTTTGTCAAAGATCTGCATTAATAGATAAACCTACACGTGTCTTGTTGAATTCTTTTTAACAATCTCGTTCAACTTCACAACAAAAAACACATGCAGACATCAGTTATATGCCCCCTACACTGCCAAGCCAATAATAATCCCACTTTTAATAACACTGTGGCAAAGCGTCTGTGTCACGTTTAGAATCTAGCTAGCTTAATGTCTAAAGCTTTTTCAAACTTTAAATTGGGATACATTTATATTACACCTTTGAAAAAAATATATTTGAAGAAACATTTTCATAATATTTTTTTTAACTTATCATTCTTGACAGGAAGTTTTTTTCACAGGGTATCAATTTCCATGCTGAAACACTTTTTGTAAATTTAACATTTGAAAAGAACATTTGTGTAATCCAGGCAAGTGTGTTTGTCAGTGTTTAGAGGGCTACAAGGTAACATAACCCCTCTCTCAAATGTTAGCCTCCATTACTGTCACAGGGGCTGTTTGTGGCTGGCACACAGTTCCCAAACATAAACACACGTCCCTGACACTTCCACCAACTCAACTAGCAATTCCACTGTCATCTGCCAGTCTCACAGAGAGGGGCAAGGTTGCTTCAGGTCAACAACTTAAGCCTCATTGGAAAAAATAATTTTGAACATTTCCATGTCGGGAATATATAAAAAAATAAACCCAATGAGTACTTAAACAGAACGTAACCCTAATGTCAGAACATTACATATTTAGTAGGTCCCTAGGTTCTAATAATCCAAACACACCTCTGACATAATCCTTTTCCTTTTTTTTGTTAAAGAAACCGATGCAATGAGGCGATCTTATGTTTCTTCGAATACCTGGATAAAAACTATTGCATTTCTGGCTTTGTTGGTAAGTCTGACATTTCTATTCGCAAACATTTTGAAGTTTATGAACTACACTTACTGAAACGGATGCAAAACCATCAAGAATTAAAGTTTCTTCAAAAAGTGGAAATGCAAATTATCAATAATTTTGAATCCCATCTTGTATCAATGCTGGTTACCAAAACATCTAGAATCATAGTTTCTTCAAAAAGTAGGAATCTAAAGTATCAATTATTGTGAATCCTCTCTGTCATCAATACAGGAACCAGTAGAAACACCACCTCAAGCACTTCGCTATCAAAGGGCGAGGAAATAGTAAACAAAAAAATTGATCAAAACCGGTTTTGAATATCAATAAAAAAAGCAATTTAATGGCACTGAATCCCAGTCGTGATTGAGCACCATCCTGAGGCTCAGTATTGACAGAATAAACCCGGGGAGGTACGCAAGTGTAAACCAAACAAGCCCCTTAGCCAGCTACCCCTGTCTGTAGTCTAAGTACACAGCCATACACTGCCTCTGCGTGATTAACTGGCATGGAGAGATATCCAAATAAGCCCACTATTAAATTGTCAATAAACGCCTCCAGCATAAGAACCAAAGTTTCAATTGCTTAATAAAAGTTTTCTAAAGCCAAAAAAGACGGGCTTTGTGAACATTGATATTAGGAGTCAGGAGGACTTTGGCGTGGCATGGTCCTTCCATTTCAATATGCAATAGAACTGGTACAAAGCATCAACCATTGCTTCTCCAGGAATGAAAGTCTCTGTCATGTAATTGAGAGGAGGGTGGGGAAATTCAACTCTCAACAAGACAAAGATGAGAAATACATTTGGATTGATCTGAAGTACTGCAAATTGATGAAGGTATTCAATGCCTTGGGCACTTCAACTTTTTATTGGACTGAATGTCAAACTTTTCTAACTGAAGTACCTTGCAAGTTGAAGAAATGTCAATATAAAATCGACCTGCTGACAAAAAGCATCACTAGCTGATAATTATAAGATTCTGATTTCTGAAGACGGAAGATTTTGCTTTTTTAAGGAAATGGATTTTTAAGCAATTCGTCATATTAAGCGGGTTAAGTTTGATGTCGGAGTTCTATGGATAAACAGTTAGTCTTAAATAAACTGAACTGACATAATAAAATATTGACCAGAAATTCACTTCATCCTAAGAAAATCAATGGTAGATTTTTTGTTACTGTATTTTGATATCTTGTGACACAAAGCCACGTTTGTCCACAGTCAATATAGAGTATTGGTGTCATCATATTGTCAGTTTCCCCAGACATCAATCTACACAGTATTCCAGACAATGAAAGGTAAAAAGACAACAGTAAAATACACATAGCTCATTATCTCATCAATCAATAAACTTCTTATACCGTGTGATAATCACTTTCTTTTATTAATGTCAATACAGTTATCCTGTGATCTCTGAACCACTCACAATTTCCTCAAAACTACTTCCCTCATAACTGACTTAACTCCTTCCTCCCAGAGACAAGAAATACATGAACGTCCTCCTCAGAGCCAATTCTCTTTCAACTCATGGAGGCAACTTTCGGTTGAGGTGAGGCTGGAGGAGTAATTGTTTCAAACTTGAACAGGTCCAGAAGAAAAAGACATAAATGTCACATTGAGGATTACAAGGGAAGCCTTGTGTAACACCCCTATATAACACCTGTATCTGTCGCACCCCTATAAGACACCCCTATCTGTCACATCCCTATAAGACATCCCTATCTGTCACATCCCTATAAGACATCCCTATCTGTCACACCCCTATAAGACACCCGTATCTGTCACACCCCTATAAGACACCCCTGTGTCACACCCCTATAAGACAACCCTATGTGTCACACCCCTATGTGTCACACCCCTATGTGTCACACCCCTAAAGGACAACCCTATGTGTCACACCCCTATGTGTCACACCCCTAAAGGACACCCCTATGTGTCACACCCCTATGTGTCACACCCCTATAAGACATCCCTATGTGTCACACCCCTACAAGACACCCCTATGTGTCACACCCCTATAAGACACTCCTACATGTCACACCCCTATAAGACACCCCTATGTGTCACACCCCTGTGTCACACCCCTATAAGACATCCCTATGTGTCACACCCCTATAAGACACTCCTACGTGTCACACCCCTATAAGACAATCCTATGTGTCACATCCCTATAAGACAGCCCTATGTGTCACTGCCCTATGTGTCACACCCCTAAAGGACACCCCTATAAGACACCCCTATCTGTCACACCCTTATAAGACACCACTATGTGTCACACCCCTATAAGACACTCCTACGTGTCACACCCCTATAAGACAACCCTATGTGTCACACCCCTATAAGACACCCCTATGTGTCACACCCTTATAAGACAGCCCTATGTGTCACATCCCTAAAGGACACCCCTATAAGACAGCCCTATGTGTCACACCCTTATAAGACAACCCTATATGTCACACCCTTATAAGACACCTCTATGTGTCACACCCCTAAAGGACACTCCTATAAGACAGCCCTATGTGTCACACCCCTATAAGTCACATTAAGGATTACCAGAGAGACACCCCTTTACAACACCTCTAAGAATGACACTCCTTTATAACACCTCTAAGAGTGACACCCCTTTACAACACCTCTAAGAGAGACACCCCTTGATAACCTCTAAGAGAGAGCCCTTTTATAACACCTCTAAGAGAGACACCTCTAAGAGAGACACCCCTTTACAACACCTCTAAGAGAGACACCCCTTTATAACCTCTAAGAGCGACACCCCTTTGCAACACCTCTAAGAGAGACACCCCTTTACAACACCTCTAAGAGAGACACCCCTTACAACACCTCTGAGAGACACCCCTTTATAATCTCTAAGAGTGACTCCCCTTGACAACACCTCTAAGAGAGACACCCCTTTATAACCTCTAAGAGCGACACCCCTTTGCAACACCTCTAAGAGAGACACCCCTTTACAACACCTCTAAGAGAGACACCCCTTTATAACCTCTAAGAGCGACACCCCTTTGCAACACCTCTAAGAGAGACACCCCTTTACAACACCTCTAAGAGAGACACCCCTTACAACACCTCTGAGAGACACCCCTTTATAATCTCTAAGAGTGACTCCCCTTGACAACACCTCTAAGAGAGACACCCCTTTATAACCTCTAAGAGCGACACCCCTTTGCAACACCTCTAAGAGAGACACCCCTTTACAACACCTCTAAGAGAGACACCCCTTACAACACCTCTAAGAGAGACACCCCTTTATAACCTCTAAGAGCGACTCCCCTTTACAACACCTCTAAGAGAGACACCCCAGTGGTGAACAATAAACAGTCCTCAATCAGCCATAGACCAGTAACCCAGGTATATCTAATCTAGAAATTATTTACATCTCAATTAATTTTGAAAAGCAGCTTCACTTACCTCAGTATTCACAAATTCCTTCCAAACGTTTGCATATCATGTTCAATACAAATGCTTACCCGATTAAATATTTTCTTCAATTATGATCATGTTGATATTATGATCAAGTCTGTTTACACAAAGCTTTGAAATATTTATCTCAAACGAGTTTCAAAATTCTCACAAATATCATCAAAGGAGTTCAGATAGAGTTTTCAGACATTTCTGCTGTAATTCCCTCAAAAGAGAAGCATATGCCATAAATGCACACCGCCAAAGAACATTTGAATAAACAATTAAGTCTCTAGCAGAATAAATTTCAACACGCATTTGAAATCATAAAGTAGCAAAAATATTAACAAGACAAGAAATGAGAGAATTTTACATGCTTAAGCATATAAGAAAAATATACAAAGCAGAATTCCTTGAAGTTTCAAAGTCCTTTCATCATCAATTTCTTGTAAACCATATCTGCATTTTTTGCTCTGCGTAATGTCGTCTGAGGGAAACTTATCCAGCAGCTGTTACTTTTTGTCTGCATTAGGGTTCTTCAAAAAGTAGACATCAGTTTGTCACTGGATCTGTGCCTACTTGTGCCTACTTGTGCCAACATGACATGACCAGATGCAGTCTCTCATTGAGAACCATATTCATCGATTTCATGGTGGATATTGTGTGTTATTTTGTTTCCTCAGTAAACAAGCTTGTGTATTCTGTGCAGCAAAGTGTGGTGTTAATTTTACAGACTAAAACATAACTGATTGTAAAACTCAGACAGCATAGAATAAAGTTCCAGACGTCTTTCTAAAATACAATAAAAAACCCATTTCATTTGAATATCTTCTAAGGACTGTTGTAATCCTTGGTTTATGGATTTCGGAGTGAAGAATCCTGGTCGTAATGTGGGGAAATTGTTACAAGTCATATCAGAGTATCTCACCTCCATATCCCATGTTTAGATCTGATTTGTTCATGTGGCCTTGATAAAGTACTATGCTACCTGCCTGGGAGTGAAATAAATTTCTGAGCAAGAGAACAAATCCCTTTACCCCCGCCACGAAGGAAAAAGACGCATGTTGTTTACGAGTCAGTGAAGGTCACATGACATAGCACAAGTTAACCTCAGCTCAATCAAAAAGCTGTTTTCTATCAAATTTTAATTTGTTTTAATCCATTTACAATTGCAGATGAAACATGTAGACAAGATTTGTAGTGGCAGTATCTAAAGGGGTACATGTGCATCCCTCATCCCTAACTCATATAACGACATATACCCTTTGTGATTCTGCTACAGTGAGTGAGTGAGTATGGTTTTACGCCGCTTTTAGCAATATTCCAGCAATATCACGGCAGGGGACACCAGATATGGGCTTCACACATTGTACCCATGTCGGGAATCGAACCTGGGTCTTCGGCGTGGCGAGCGAACGATTTAACCACTAGGCTACCAGACCGCCGCGATTCTGCTACAGATTATATTATTTAGTGTTGTTCAGTGTATCAGTGTATGTCACCATGTGGGCCATGTCAGTTCAGCTTGTATTGTCTCGCCAAGAGATTGAGTTGATATTTGATGAGCAAATGTGAGTGACTGAGTGAGCATTGTTTTACGCCGATTTTAGCAATATTCCAGCCACATCAAGGCGGGGGCAACAGAAATGGGCTTCACACATTGTACTCATGTAAGGAATCGGAGAGGTCTTTGGCATGACGAGCAAACGCTTTAACCAAAAGGCTACACCACCATCCTGATGAGCAAAAGACAAGTGTGACTGAATGAATGTTATTTTAAGCCTACTATTTCGACCCCGAAATCTCAAAGGGGTGGTGAAACATTTTAAGTCGTCTTGTGAGGGGGATAGAGGGGGCGAGACAGTGACATTAGAGATGAGTTACAAGAGGAAAGAGGGATGTGTATGGGGATGGGGGTGCCAGAGGGTTAGTTTTGTGGATTTTGGGTGACAGGGTGAAATAAAGTGAAATTACAAGAGAAAGGGGCATCACTGAAAATTGCCATACAAGAGTGAGTGAGTGAGTTCAGTTATACCAGCTATGTCAGTTTGATGTGGGGAGGAAAACCCGAAGTGATGCAGGTCTCAGACGTTTACCACTATGGTGAAACCCACAAGCATGTGTATTGTGTTGACAAACATAGTAATAGTCCGGGCAAACCGGGATTCAAACCTGCAATCATTAGTTACAGATCACCTAAGGGACACAACTCTGCACATTGAATAGCAACGCTTAAGACAATAGGACCACCAGTGCCCCCAGGAGAGACAGATATAAATAGGAGAGACAAATACGAATGGGATAGACATATATTAATGTGAGAGACAGATATGAATAGGAGAGACAGGTATGAATGAGAGATGGGTTTAAATAGGTGAGACAGATATGAATGAGAGACATATATTAATGTGAGAGACAGAGACAGGTTTAAATGGGAGACACTGGTATGAATAGGACAGACAGATATGAATAGGAGAGACACGTTTAAATGGGAGAGGCAGATATGAATGAGTGACATGTTTAAATGGGAGAGACAGATATGAATGAGTGACATGTTTAAATGGGAGAGACAGATATGAATGAGAGACATGTTTAAATGGGAGAGACAGATATGAATAAGAGACATGTTTAAATGGGAGAGACAGATATGAATGGGAGAGACAGATATGAATGAGAGATATGTTTAAATGGGAGAGACAGATATGAATAAGAGACATGTTTAAATGGGAGAGACAGATATGAATAAGAGACATGTTTAAATGGGAGAGAGAGATATGAATAAGAGACATGTTTAAATGGGAGAGACAGATATGAATAAGAGACATGTTTAAATGGGAGAGAGAGATATGAATAAGAGACATGTTTAAATGGGAGAGAGAGATATGAATAAGAGACATGTTTAAATGGGAGAGACAGATATGAATGAGAGACATGTTTAAATGGGAGAGAGAGATATGAATAAGAGACATGTTTAAATGGGAGAGAGAGATATGAATAAGAGACATGTTTAAATGGGAGAGACAGATATGAATAAGAGACATGTTTAAATGGGAGAGAGAGATATGAATAAGAGACACGTTTAAATGGGAGAGACAGATATGAATGACACAGCGGACTCACCATCAGGTTGTGAAGATACTTGACGAGCTGGGATATAGAGAGGAGTTGTTCCTGGTTGCCCTGGGATGGTGGCAAGGATGATATGGAGGATGCTGACAGCTCTCCAAGTGATCCCTTGTCACTGGATCGATCGGACCCCCTCGAGTCCTGCTCCTCCCAAACATGAGGAATGGAGCGCTGGAGAGGGGATGCAGGCTTGATTGAGTCTTGACGATGGACATCACTAACCGTTGGGTCCTGGAGACAGACAAAAATATATTTCCAATATCAAATATTCATTTTAAAAAGCTTTTCACCAAAACAAGTGCTCACTGAAAGACACCCTGATTCTCCCCCCAACTGCCCCAACCAATTACCCACCCCCAATCATGGTACCACCTTGTAATCTCAAACTCCCAAAAAAACTTTTCAAGAAGTATAATAAGAGTCATCAGAAGATGACAAACCCCTTTGGCCCCAAATATAACAAAAGGCAGCACTTCAGCCACTGGTCAATACATGTACCACGCTTGGATGAAAACAGTTTTCAAATTATGCTCCAGAAAAATGTAGATAAGCTGGTCTTTCACAGAGACAACTTGTTCATTTTATTTCTATAATATAGGAATTGATACTTATAATCATTGCCTTAGAGACTTGTGCATGTCTAGAGGCTGATCTGCTCAATGAAACGGAATAATCTTTAAGCTAAAACTCAAGAAGTACAAAACCTACAAGTGTCATCAGAAGATGACAAATCCCCCCTGCCCCTCCAATAGGAAAAGGCAGCACTTCAGCCCCTGGTTGATACATCTACCAAGTTTGGATGAAAAATCTTTCACGATTTTCATTATATGATAAAAGATAAAGATAAAAAATAAAGATTTCTTCATCTTAAAAACACCATGAAATCTTGTGTACATGAGGAGAGACTTCAGCTGAAGTGAACGTTCTGTAGGGGTCTGTGTTTACGTGACACTGATGTGTCTGAGCATTACGTAAGTGTGTCAGTAACATAACTCGTTCTCACAGGCCTGAGGAACCCGATCCCCTGTGTCTGCAAAAACCTCAGCAGGCCACAAATGGTAAACAGCTTCAAAGTTCATAATAACGTATAAATTATTTTACCCAAAAAGTTTCAATTTTGTTTTTCCAAACACATATTTCCTGATGCTGGCAACAGAAGGCTTCTCTGCACTAAGAAGAATATCAACACAACAAGCAACTGTTGTGTCTTATTGCTCAAGCTGACATTATTTTTGCAACAAAAAATAACTTGTTAGTATTTTCACACCAGATTATTTACAAACCGGGATAAAGTAAACAATTATATACATTTGTTCATAACCATTTTACTCCTTTAGGCTCCAAGTCATAAAATTGTAAAACAGACAGTAGGCTCTGATTTGCAAGTTACAGTTTGGGAGCTGATCTTTTTTGGTCAGTTTGGAAATATACATTATGTCAGGAAGAAAATAATCAAAAGGATTCCTGTAATGGCTATAACAAAGTGAAAAGTTTGTAAAAAATATCAACCATATCTTTATATACAAAAATATATACAGTTATATCAAAGCTCCATCACAGCTATGCTAAATTAATCAGACACTCATGAAGCAGGTTCACCAAATCTACAGGTGACATTGTGTGCATAGCCATATTGATACCATTAGCAAATGGACATTTACACACCAGTCACAGCTGAGAAATAGTTCACCACAGATAATCATAAGTGAAAATATTATCCACACTTGACAGACAGATTATGCCCAACTGAGGGAATACAACCGAAAAGGATGTGACCCAGAGACACAAATTTCCACGCCTATTTTCTGGCTCGAACAACAAACTTCAGTTTGTGTGATTCCCTGATAGACCAGCAAGCATTTTGAGTGTACCCACCACTGGAGTGGACTCCGGCATAGACGACGTGCCACTGTCACCTTCTAGCTTGTCGAGACTCAGCAAGCTAGGACTGCGACCCTCCATGTCACGGATCTGGGGCGCAAACCGCTTCTTTAGGCCACCTACAAGGAAACAGTACACAGTCAAGCAACAAATAATATGTTTTTTCCTGGATAAAACATCAAATATACTTCCTTGTCAATAGAAGGAAAACATGTAAAGGAAAATAGATATCTGACCGATCAATAGCTGGTTGCTACAGTCCAGGAAACAGGAATGGTGTAAGAATGGAAGTTTCTATCAGGAAATAGGAATCAGTAACAAATAACTTTGGATCTTAAAACTCAGAATCAGCAGATCCTTGCACAACTAAGGGAGGTATAACTCTACAGAGTGAATTGAAGCAAAATATTGATGTCTCTACCTAGGTGCTAGGGTTCAAGTCACAGTCAGCAACCTATCAGCTATTGTTTTAACCGCATACATGTTCTCTGTAAGCAGTTCTTATGTAACTTCTGCCAACTACAACAGATAACCAGTACTTTTACCTTTAGGGACATCATGGCTGCTATCGAAACCAGCAAATGTCTCTGCTCTTTTTGGCACCGGCATAGCAACGAAGGAATTGCTGACATGCTCTCCAACGCTTGATACACTTCGACTCAGGTGGGTTCCGCTTCCCTGCAGGATTGTTGCCAATCGAGAAGCTGCAGATGAGATACAACAGAACATGATGTCCACACAAGATACAACAGAACATGATGTCCACACAAGATACAACAGAACATGATGTCCACACAAGATACAACAGAACATGTCATCCACTGCACCCATGATATTCTGTCAATGTCTCGATGCAGGCAAGATACAACAGATCATCCACTGCACCCATGATATTCTGTCAATGTCTCGATGCAGGCAAGATATAACAGATACTGTTAATGTTCTATTGCCAGTCTCAAATCCTGTAAACTGGCTTCTCAAATTGAAAAATAACTGCATTATAAGGAAGAGAATATATGGATGTCAACTTTTTTATATCGAGGAACACAACATTTCGGGGGATATGCTTACTCCTTCATCAGGTGAGGATATGAACATGTGTACATCAAGCACAATGTGAGGATGAAATGAGACAGGCATGGTATGAGGTGAGGTGAAATGGGGTTTAACGTCGCATCCAAGATTATTGCACTTATATAGCGACTAATATTGAGGAGAATGCCGTCTTATGTAAACACTGTCATGTAATTGAGGATGAACTTCATGTTATATACAACTGTCCTCTTTATGCAAGTCGGCGGGAAATGTATATCCCAAAGACAGTTAATCATAATTATTTTTGTTTAGAAAGACTCTGTCAACTATCCAACAACGATACAATGATAAATTTTGCAAAATTTCTAATGTATTTGTTCTCAACACACACACAAAAAAGTATCAATTAGGTAACTCTTAGATAAATAAAATGTAAATGTATTTTGTACAATGGGTCAAATGGCCTTATACAAATAAATGTGTCTATCTGTCTATAGGGACGTGCATGCACATGTATGTGTGTGTATGTGGCTGCTTGTACTAGTCCGGACTGATGCCGATTTATAGTGCTAGCTCACTGAGATACCATGCCGCAGTTTAACATGAATACCCCACTCAGTGAGTGAGTGAGTCACTGAGTTGGGTTTAACGCCGCTTTTAACATTATTCCAGTTATATCGCGGCGTGTCAGCTTAATGTGGGAGGAAAGCCCGAAGTGATGCAGGTCTCAGACGTTTACCACTTCGGTGAAACCCACGGGCACGGGTATGGTGCTGACAAACCTAGAAACATAATCGGGGCGACCCGGGATTCGAACCCACAATCATAGGTTTCTTGCGTGCCCAAGGGATGCAACTCTGCACAGCGAATTGCGGCGCCTTAGACGACTGGGCCACCCATGCCCCCCCAACTCAGACACAGTATACTGACTCAAAGCCGACCAGTCCTTGTTTTGGCCCCTTAATGCCGAGCGCCAGACAGGGTAACAACAAGTACCATCTTCTAACGTCTTTTGGTATGACGCGGCTGGGGAGAGGCATGGTATGACTTAAGCACATTCAGTTCAGTTGTCTTGTTGTTCCTCATGTGGCCAGACACAAGCAATGTTGAGACTGTTCTCACACACACCTTCATGCATAGCAGCTTGCAGGACTTCCAGGGACTCGCTGCCAGACGCCTCCTCATGCATCGAGCTCGGACGCTGGAAAAGGAATTCAGTGTGAGTACCACCTTCTATCATGACTTTAGTCCAGATTTATTTTATCAAGAAAACATTTTTTTCAAAATGTGGAGAGTCCAATGATAGTCTGTCTACTATTGGAGAAATGTGGGAAATAGGCTTGATAAATATACCAGCAGCTTTACTAAAATGCATAACAAGAATAAAGAAGTTGAAAACAGAAGTCAACCGTTGCACAACTGATTTCTTCACTGACAACTTGCAAGTGTTTCTGTGGCATTTCATTGGCTAACCAAGCAACTTCTATTGAGTTTATGTTCCCATAAACTTACAAAAACATAGGCCATGTTTACGAGCAGTCTACCGTTTCCTGATTGTCTGACTGAACACTGTTCCACTGAACAATGTAACGATTGTGTATCACTGTCTACCATTTTGTATGTTTTTTAATGAAGCAGTCCTTTATTGTCATTGACTCATTTACTCCAATATGTTTTTGCCCGTGGATTGAAACAAATCATGCACACTAATTTTACGTTTATACCTTGTCTTATAAACGTAATAATATAAGTCAATTTCAAATGAACGCCTACCGAGTTTGGTTCATCATTGGCCTTGTACAGGTCGAGAAGCTCTAGCATCAGCTTGTTCTTCTCGTCACAGCAGTGTTTGATTTCGGAGTCCTTGATATGTAGCTGATCTGTGGACAGACAATGTAATACAGTTACAGTATATACTCCTCTACATCTACACAGTAATGACCATGTACCTCTCCTGCAATCTCTTGAAGATCCGGGGTGGAATAGGTCTTCAGCAACCCATGCTTGCCGTAAAAGGCATCTATGCTTGTCGTAAGAGGAGACTAACAGGGTCGGGTAGTCAGACTCGCTGACTTGGCTGATGCATGTCATCGTATCCCAATCGCATAATATCACTATGATACTGTTATTTTCTCTTAGGGAAATCTCTATAAAATGATCAAAAAAGTTGGTTTTCTGAACTTCCAAAGATTGCATATTGTGACAATGATATAGGAATGGATATGTGGCCTTTTACAGGGGTATATTCTCCTGAATATTCCTTATTTATTGCAAAAGCATTCGCCACCAACGACATTTGGTTGGTTGCATTTCTTTGAGGTTCTCCATAAATACTTTGCCTGGTTCAAATCCAAAACTTCACATGAAGGTTTGTAAGTGAAAAGGACCCATGTCACAATAACTTTTGCCTTTGATGGATAACACAGTATTGTTGATTCTTAACTTATTGTTCATATATACTTGCACTTACCTATTAAAAGGTTAAATTCCTTTTTACAGTAGGACTTAACAAAAAATAATACCATATATCTAATACTTATGTAGAACTGACCAATGATCAGCTTTGCCTTGGCAGCCCTCTCCTCCAGTTTCCGTTTTTCTTCCTCCATTTCTGACGATGGTACTTCCTCCTCCACTGAAACAGAACCCACTTCCATAAGTCTCAATGTCAGACAATCCCCTACCATAAGCAGTTGGTCACAGTGAAAATGATCTGTTGCAGAGGGCTTTCCTGTCAATCAAATCAAGGACATGAGTTTGAGGGTTTGAAGAGGTTCACGTAATAAATCCACGATATGATACAAAATGGCCTGGATGGCTGTCCCAAAGAGATGTGGAACAGGTGAGAAAAGAGGACTTATAATCCAGCCATCTGCAATGGGCCATCTACAACATAAGTCTGGACAGTCATCAGGAGGTCATATTGGTTAATGTGACATCACTAGTCAAATGACAATTCTGCTTGTTCTCCAAGCTTGAGACTCATGTAACTCCTAGCATGTGTGTAATGCACTGGGTGCCGTTGAACAAAGTGATTTTAGCACTAAGGTGATCTCCCATACTTTAACATAGGCTTACAATCATCGTAGCACCAAGGCTGTTTTGTACAACGGCTCCCTGTTCTCCATGTTTAGGACCCCTGTTACTCCTAGCCTGTGTGTAATGCACTGTACTGCAGGGGAAGCCTACCTTCCCGTGGACACTTCTCATTGGCCATCTGGATGACCTTGATCCATCCCTCTTTGTCATCCTTCGAGCGGCAGACGAGCTCATACATCTCGGGGTACTTGCTGTATTGGGAGATGAGGTAGATGCCGTGACTATCCCTCGTGTCTCGCTTCTCTCTCACTAGCAGTTTGTACAGTGGTATCACACAGGACTGGAACACAAATATGAGCAGATGATACTCAACTAAGGCCAACCTAGTCTAGTAGACACACTCTAAACACCCTATCCTCAATCATAAGGTCTTACAACAAGCATGCAATACTCTGGACAACAATGCTTCTGGGTTTACTAAACATGTGTAAGTGAGAGGGTTTGGCCCTTCTGAATAGTACTGCGCTTCAACTGCATGAGGGAAGGAGGCTGAAATGACTGGTTGAACACTCTAGTGAAACCCACAGTGTGTTTGTTGTTGAACACTAAACTATACTATAGTCGTGGCAACTTCCAAACTTTTGGGAAGTTCTAATCTATCGGACCGTCATTCAGGCGATGTTTCTGACAGATCATGATCTGAAAAATACTATCATAAAAGTGTATCCCATGGATAAGCCGACCCCTTTCTACAGAATCTTTTTTCTGGTCCTCAAAATTCGGCTTATACACGGACATTTACGGTACTCAGCAATATTCCACCTATATGACCGCTGCCTATTAAGAATGGAGTCTGGACTTGACAGTGATTGATACTGCAAACAAAATTCCTTCCAATCCCATCAACCAAATCACTGGGCCCGACCACATCTGACCGAGGTTTATTGGGGACCAATTCTAACCCTGATTCCCCACAATGAGGGTAACCCACAAGCACAGGTATGGACAAATGATCAGGATCAGAACAAATCTGGGATTCAAACTCACAATCGCTGGATCCTGACATGATCAAGGGACACAACACACAAGGAATTTTCCCTACTGTATACAACTTGGAATAATTTGTGTCCTCTGAACAGTGTCATTATTAGGACATCAAAAAGACAATTTTCCTAATGAATGTTGTGTTACAGGCACACTATCCACCATTGCCTTGCCTGCCTAATTATAAGATACACATTTCCATGGCAACTGCACAGTATTTAAAGTGCTCCACAGTTATCTCACCTTGCCATCCTGCACAAAGAATGTGTATTTCTGGTTGCTCTCCTGCACAAAGAAGATGAGGTCAGTGAGGACGATAGCCAGGACCTCCGTGATCCGGCCTCGTGCACTCTTCCACCCAATCAAACCCGTGTGCACCAACTTGCGACCTCGCAGAGTAATGTCTTGGCGCTAAAATAGATGATCAGTTTAAGTGAAGCAGAGAAGCTGCACACTGATTAACAAATAATATGAAAACAAAAGGGAAATAATTTCCATTCTAAGACAAAAAGAGATTGCAAATCACATGAACTTTCTGTTCTTGACAGGTTACGGATGATTTATTACCCTATAACTACAAAAGAATCACCAAAAACTTCTCACTTCAAACTTCTCAAAACCAATTCTTAGCCAATCCATCTCAATAGTCACATTCTGCAGTGACTACAAACGCTACAGTTCTCATCACCTCGCAACCTTCACCTTGTATGACTTACCTTGAACTTCTTGCCCTTGAACACAGTTGTGGCTCGTGAGTCTATTCGACTCTGTATCTCAACCAGTTTTTCGTAGTTTGCAACCCTCTCATTGACATCCGTCAACACCCCCTTACTCCAGTTAAGGGCTCTGCTTAACAGGTCACGATCTTTTTTGTCTAAAGAGTAAAAAAACATTGTTTCATTAGCTTGTCGGTTATATTCAAATTTTGAAATATAATATGTCTAATTATTAAAAGATGACAGTTAATAATTAAGGATGACTGCATATGATTAACCTCGCTGTTACAATTTCCAAGGTGTTTCTGTGCATATTCTATCGCCATAGTAATCACACCGCTATGTGCATCACACATACAATAAACTACAGTTATAACAAACTCAAGGGACCTGGGCCCACTTGCACAAAGTGATCTTAGCGCTAAGATGATCGTAACTCCCATACTTTAACATAGGCTTACAATAGTCTTAGCGCTAAGATCGCTTTGTGCAAGTGGCCCCAGAAGTTTTAGTTCGTTATAACCGTATTTCATTATCAGCATATATACAACAGATATATATACAGCCAATGGACGTGTTCGTTATAAACGTAGTTTACTGTGTATATGTTTATAGCCCTGCTTGCTTCCATAACATCCCTTGTGTGATAATGGTGTTTCTACACCAAAACATCACTGCAATTGAGATGTTGATCTTCTATCATGTGTTCCAATTCAAACTTTTATATCCCCCAGACATAAACACAACTGAGATAATTGTAGAGAGAACACAATTTGTTTCTGAGGTATATGAAATATAAGACACATTGTGTGTTTATGTTTAGCAGCCATCTATTCCAGGCATGACCATAAAACATGTATGATGACAAGATGATCTTACCTTTAGTACTCTTACATATTGCTTCAATAAGGATTGGGTATTTTGAAAGACGTATAGTCACACCCAGGATAAAATCGGGCACATCTCGGCGCTTACAAGCACTGTGGTTAATACATGACTGAAACAATAAAGGGGAGATGTTAATATCACACCCATACCACTCCAATACTACACACATATTAATCAGTAAAAATTTTGTTAAGTCAGAAACTAAGCTTAATTGAAACATCTGTTTGATCATAAATCTTTAAACTGAGGATCAAGCTTAAATTGTCTTAAAGTAAATTTAATATCTCAAACATATTCAAAATAATTAATGTGAAAAAAATTAATAACAGCAAGTAAATTTAAATGAACGTGAAGAAATCTTTAAAAAATATCAAATCCATGAATGCTTTTGAATTGACTTACTTTAAAGAATATTTGCACTTTCCGGTCAGTTTTACATAGGTCTTTATACAGTTGCACTGCTTCTTTGTGTTTGCTGCAGAATGCACCATAGACTGCCTTCATCTGTACAGCATTTTCACCATCAAACTGAAACAGAAGCAACTCATATTCATAAAAGAATAAAAGCAGCAGCAGCCATTGAATTTGATTCCTAACAGCACATCATTCAGTGACAATGCAATCACAAGACAGGCAGTTTTGTAGATTTTACAACTGCTTCAAACACTGTGGTGACTGGATTGTCTCCCCTTGACCATACATTTCCAGTATACCAGTCGTTTATTGCAATCTCATTATAAGATAATGAGTGATTGAGTTTGGTTGAATGCCTTTGAACAGTATTTCAGTTATAACAGTGTGTCAACTTTTAGCAGAAAAGCCCATTATGTTGTAGGACAAGCATATCATAGTGAATCAGAAATTATCTCATGTCCAAGAGATGGAATGTTGCACAGTGATTCTGGGCCCTTACAACAAACTCCCCATGCCCCTTCTGTACACAAGATTTGAGGGGTGTATCAAACTGAAGATGTAATGATATACAGTGTGGTGGTTGTCCTACCTGGTCAAGCAGAGTCCGTCCAACGTCGTCGATGCTGCGGTCATGTTTCACTTGCTGGAGTCGGAGAAGCTGAGCCAGGAATGTAGTGTGGATCTCGATGAGTTCGTCCATCTGTGGGAAGAGTCGCTCGACCTGCTCGGCAGGCATGTTGAGGTCTTGCAGGAGGCCCTGACTGAACATCTGCAGCAGAGTGAGTGAGGGGAGCAGTCAGTGAGGTGCAAGGGTTCTGTCAGCAGTATTGAGGTAATTTAAATCAGACATCCTGTGTGGCATTAAAATGTTGGGAGGAAGAAAAATGAGAGATATTTTAAGGAGCACAACAGTATAAGAAATCAGGAGGGAAAGATTCATAGTTGATGTTGTACTGAGTGCTATGTGTGATATGTGTGATGTTATCTCCATGCATCAATGGCTAGACAGACACACAAAATAAAACTGAGAAAGCAGATCACATGGAGCTTTTGAATGATATGTACTAAGTTTGCCAGTTGGTCTCCGATTTAAACTTGAACCTTTACATACCTTCTGCATAATGGTAAGAGTTTTGCAGTATTCCTTCTCTGTCTGTATCAGTTCTGAAATGAAACACACACATGACCATGAGATTCACCTCACAGCACGTGGAGCACATCCACTACATCAATTCTGTGTGTTTGTCAGCAACCTTGAACAGTGGAGTTGCATGTCTCAGTCTCGGCCTGGGTGGTGGCAGCAAGTTGGTTATCAGATCATTCAAAACAACTTGATACACACATCAATACACATCCATTTCCTCAAGATTGTTATTGAGACAAGCAAATGGATATTCTAATACATCAATACTTTGAAGAATGATGACACATCATACATATTTCACATTATTCAGAGCAGGAAAAAGGTGATGCAGTTCAAAGACATTTACCACGCTGGTTTGTTTGTTTGTTGTTTTATGCCACACTTGGTAATATCCCAGCTATTTGATAGCAGTCTGTAAACAATCATGTCTTGGGCAGACAATCCAGTGATTCACATCATGAACATCAGTCCAAGCAATTGGGATACGATGACATGCATCAACCATGTCAGCAAGCCTGACCATGCGATCCTGTTAGTCGCCTCTTACGGCAAGCATGGGTTGCTGAAGACCCACTCTCTGCCTGGATCTTAACATGGCCCCCAAACTAATGAAACCACAAGCATCAGTCTGGAGCCGACAAAGCAAGAATCATATCAGGGTATCAGGGCGAATATGGAAACCGACCATGATCATAGGACCCTGGCACGCCTAAGGGACACAACTCTGCACAGAGAATAACAGCACCTTGGCTCCCAGAGCCTTGTGATTCTCAAGATCTCCTAAACTCACCCCAGATCGTGTCCTGGCGTTTAATATCCTTCGTGTTCATCTTTTTCAGTGTCTGAAACACAACATCATCAATCATAAAACTAAAGAAATTTGTTCCAGTGTATTAGAAATATTATTGAATACATCTGCACTTGACTCAGTGACTCTGGTCAACACTTCTGCAGCATGCTTCAAGACATGATTCAATTAAAGTAATACAATTAGCAGTGCGTGGACTCTTCATGGTAACAACAGGACAACAGCACCTTGATGACGAAATAACTCTCCAATTGGCATTCTAGAAGTTAGTGAGCAAATAAGAAAACATTACAACTTTATAGATATCGATTTCTGGTTTATTGCATACCGTATTCGACGTAATAAGCGCCTACGGCGATATTTGCTTACAATCCCAATTAGCACCCCTTCCGATTGATCAATGTACACGAGACTTATTTATTCGCGTATAATATGCACTCGTGTGTTATATGCACCATTAATTATGGTGAATTAAATTCTGGAAAAATATATCTGTCGTTTATAAAAATTTCAGGCTGTCAGCAGAAACCACGTAATTTATCTTTCAACTGTTTTTTTTTTCACCAAAATAATTTTCTAATAAGAACCCCCTATTTCTAATTTTGAGAGCGCCCAAGGCGCTTATTACGTCGAATATGGTATATATAGCTGTGTTTTGATGTAGATTCTTACATCACTATCAAGCAGGTGTGACTCACTGACTGACAATAATCTGATCAGTGAGTGAGTTGGGTTTAACGCCACTGTGAACAGTATTTCGGTTACAGCACATCATGTCACTTGATGTGGGAGGACAGCCTGGAGTGATGCAGGTCTCGGCCGTTTACCACTTTGGTGAAACCGAAAACCGGGGCGACTAAGGAATTGATTATCTGCTAAGAGTGTCAGCCATTTTCTTACCTTCCTGTCTACAGTGAGACTCCATGCTTCTGGTTCATCAATCTCTAACATCAGCTCCGGGTTGTCGTCAAATATTGACACCTCTGTTCTCACTGTAAGAGAACAAATCAGCACCATTTTATATTTGGGGGGAATTCCAATTCAAAAGAAAAAGACTCCATATTTTATTCCATATAAGTCTCAGGAAATTCCAAAAACAATCTAACATTGTCTGTCAAGGTTTTCGCAATTAACGGAAGTCCAAATAATTTGGTGTCTTATTTCTATGTTACAGAAAAATCTAAAAATCGGCATAAACAACGACTCTTTATATCAAGTGAAGCAGTGTGACATGTGTCAAGTCAGCAGACCATACCAAAGTGAAACCCTCATAGTAAATAATCACAACAGGATCTGAATTAATTAAAACATCAAGAGTTATCTCCAGAGTTATTGTAACTTCAAATGTCATATAGGTACTAAATACATATCAAAATTCCTGTTTTCTACTGCAACTCACCAGTGGTAGCTTCGAGGGACTCCATAGATTCCGATATTGTGTCCTGAATGCTGAAAATCACAGACAAGAAGTCAGTATTAAGTACATTCAGACGTTTACTACTTTGGTAAAACCCACAAACAGACATGATGCTGACAGACCTAGAAACCTAAAACACAAAAAAATTATCTCTCTTTGCCTGACCTCATATCAGAAAAATAAAAACTACAACAACGAAAATCATTCACGAGAGAAATATAAACTATGAACTTTTTAAATAATAAATGATGAAATGAATATTGTATGAAGAAAGCTGTAGTAAAGATACTAAACATCCTGCAATATAAACAATATCAGCATTTCCTTCTACAAAACTGACCAACCAAAACAAGTCATGCCAAATAAACTATAAAGCATTGAGCTACAAAAACGTATATTTATTCCAATCATCTCCAGCTAACTATTTAACAAACATCTGTTAACCATAAATTCAAAACAGTATGGCAATATATATACTACTCAACAAAAGTAACGAACATCTTATGTTTTCATGACCACAGTTAATCTGTCATGTCATGTTCATTAACTTCAGTAGCATGACAGATTAATTATAGTCACAGGTACAAAAATCAAGTGTTCCTTAACTTCTTTTGAGTAGTATGACAGATTAACTAAAGTCATATGGAAAAATATCAGGCATTCATTAACATTTTGAGAAGTATATATCTGAGGGGGTGAGAAACTGGGCATCACTTACTTGGAGTGTCCAACATCCGGACCGGACCCGACGGAATCAATCTCATCTCCTTCATTGATAGCCCTGCAATGGCAGAAAGTCTCATGTTAGTAGACGTAACTGTGCCCCTCCACCCTGCCGAGGGAGGGGCACAAACAGGAGATATCACTCTAAATGTCATGCAGTTCGGTCAACCCAAATTAGAAACGCAGCGTACAGCAAGATAAGCATGTTTAAAGACAACACTCTTCGGGCTGGGGCAACATGAACTACCATAGAGGGCACATCAACCCATGTCCCCCTCGAGACCAGTGAATAGCTTTATTTGCCTATCTAATCAGATTTTTTAATAAAATATTGCACCAAATATTAAACTCGTTGAAATTTTATGAGCATGCACGCACGCGCACAGATTATATGATTGTTGCAAAGACTTTACTGTTATGGATTTCGGATCCATTCACGAAAGTGACACGAAAAAATCTTTGTGCACAAACACAGAGCTTTTGTTTCAAAATATTTGTGACAGAATTTGTTACATAAATATCAAATATCATAAAAGTTAAATTCAGATATCTTCAAATATAAAATGTGTCACTGAGCGTGACGACCCAATCCTCTTAAGTCGACTATAACAACGTGGGGTGTTTGGGTGCTATTCGTTCCCATCACAGGGACCCTTCAATAAGAGTATGTGACGCACAGACTGTAGGGTTCCATCTGAGGCTGTATCTGCTAAAGTGGTTACCCCTCCAAGTAGAAGCCAAAGTCAGCCATTGTGGTCACCTAGTCTAGTTTTGATGCCTTGCAAGCATGGCGACTGGAGACCCCTTCTGCTATTTCAGGAAATATTGAACATACACCACAACAAAAGCTCTGCTGCTGAATCTAGTACATGTAGCACATCGTTCACATTTGCTGGCATGAGTGTAATGCGACTTACTCCTCTACTGATTTAAACGGCCATTGATGCGTGGCGGACGATGAGGCGTTGCTGGAGGTGGGAGACGAACCAAAGAGGCTGTGGGCAAACATCACATGCAGTGAGAACGTGCAGGGGAACACACGTAGAGGACACACTACACACATTAGTGGATTCTCACACAGCACACGTAGAGGACACACTACACAAATTAGTGGATTCTCACACAGCACACGTAGAGGACACACTACACACATTAGTGGCTTCTCACACAGCACACGTAGAGGACACACTACACACATTAATGGACTCTGATACAGGTTACACACCACACACAGAAAGGCGTGTCACACCTACATAGTAAAACCAACTCATGAGAAAGTGAGAGTGAGTGCTTGTTGTTCAATGCCACTCTCAGCCATATTCCAGCTATAATTTGGGATACGATGACATGCATCAACCAAGTCAGACAGCCTGTTAGGCCCTCTTGCATCAAGTATGGGTTGCTGAAGACATATTCTACCCCGGATCTTCACAGGTCGTATGTATGAATGAGTGAGTGAGTGAATAAAATGACTGTAGTTTGCAAAATGGAGGCAATATCCTGGTGGAGTGAGAGAGTGAGTATTGTTTTACGTTGCTTTTAGCAATATTCCAGCAATATCACGGCGGGGGACACTGGGGCTTCACACATTGTACCCATGTCGGGAATCGAACCCGTGTCTTCGGCGTGACGAGCGAACGCTTTAACCACTAGGCAAGGCTACCCCACCGCCCCCTGGTGGAGTGAAAACATCAAGGAGACCAAATATTGGGATTCAAACTAGCTTTGTGTCATAAGTATCTGCAGTGACAACTGTCCACAGATGGAAGTACACGTTAACCCAACTCTTCTACATGCACAGTTGTCATACTGGACTTGGTACACGTGCACCAAGGCTTAACTACAGCTACAGTCTGTTACAGTGTAATGTGAGGGGGAGGTTCATTTGTTTGTCGGTTTGTTTGTTTGTTTCCGGTTTAACGACACACTCAGCAATATTTCAGCTATATGATCGAGTCTGGACCTGACAATCCAGTGATTGAAATCATGAGCATCGATCCACGCAATTGGGACACAATGACATGCATCAACCTCGTCAGTGAGATGGAGGGGAGGATTCAATGAGGCATATCTTTGGTGCTGAGTTTGAAACTTAACAATGGAAGAAAACAAATTTCTCAAAGGAATAAAAGGAATAAATTATTCTTTTCGGAAGTAAGAACTTACATTTCAACTGTTCCAAGTACCCAAATGCCAACAAAGCCTTATGCATGACTCCGAGGACAATGCCTTAGCATTAAAACAGTAGCAACCTCTTAAAACACCCCGAGGGTCTGTGTGGATATTAAAACATAAGTTATACACTATAATATGTACTCAGATAGGCATGATGAACCTGTAATTTAAATAATGCCCTGGTATGCAACAGAATCTTCTCCTAATCTTCATGTCGTAAATCAGACCAGCCAGGGCACCTGGCCATGGCATTGTGACAACGGGTCAACTCTGTCAGTAAGTTTCATTTCAACTATTTTCTTAAGTAGACAGCTGTTCTGTTTGTGATCATAAAATACTTTGTCGACATTGTGAAAAGCCATGTGAGAAACAGCAATAAAAACTTCCCAAACCGCACAACCCTGCCTCGACTACGTGCAGCAATACACACATGTATACAACAGTCCTCAGCAAGATGGATTTGATGGTGGAGACGCAGTAGTCGTCCCATGAACTTTATTTACACTTCTACTGGTGACAAGTGACTATTGCATAAGAGTTGATTCCCTTTATTAAGTGAGTGAGTGAGTGAGTATGGTTTTACGCCCCTATTAGCAATATTCCAGCAATATCACGGCGGGGGAAACCAGAAATGGTGTACCCATGTCAGGAATCGAACCCGGGTCTTCGGCATGACGAGCGAACACTTTAACCACAAGGCTACCCGACCACCACCCCTTGATTAGGAAATCAATCAATGTGTAAGTGAGGTCTGCAAAAGTAAAATTTGAAATTGTCATTTTTCATGTAATAATATTTCAAAATTGGTTTCGTGACTCCATAAAACAAGAAGAAAATAATGATTTGGCCTTAATAATGTTTTCTTTTCTTTTTTCTTTTGCCTATTGCCTCTTCGCATATTGCCAAAGAAATCTGAAAACAGGGAAATGATATAGCACGGCTTTATCTGTAGACAAACTAAAGTTTTGTTTGTTTGTTGTTTAACGCCATGCTTACCAATATTCCAGCTATATGACAGTGGTCTGTAAACAATCAAGTCTGGACCAGAAAATCTAGTGATTGACATTATGAGCAATCTGGAAATCATAACATGACTAAAAAAAAGTCAGCGAGATTGACCACTCAATCCCATTGTGCTGCAAGCATGGGTTGCTGAAGACCTATTCTAACCTACATCTTTACGGGTGTCAAACTGCAGTACTCAATAAGTGAATGTATGCTGATAGCCGAGAGCAATTTTAATGACGCAATGACAAAAGAAGAACCAACAACAGCCTTCCCCAATGTGTCAGTTAGTGACGTGTAGCCTATAAATCCTCCATCAACGCGTTCTAGTTGTCAATATACTTACACTACAAAATCACAAGGTAACCAAACTTGATAGATGACAAGACAACATTCTACCCGCAAACAAACTGTTAGAAGAATACCCACTTTCCTGTCCCCTAATTGTGTATTTCCTCTGCCCCCTTCCTTCAATCCCCGGCCCCCTGGGACATCATGCGTGACCCCTGGAAAGTGCAGCTTCAGTTACAGGGGGTGTTTTGACAGTATTCCCAGTACACATTCTATCGGCATGCCAGGCACAAGAGGCACTGTATATTGGGCAAACATCAATACGTATACTATCCCCTGATTTAAAGTATTCAGCATTCTTGTACACACCGCTTCTGAATAGGATTTTGTCTTCGACAAAGTTTCTTCTTCGTTTTTGTCACTACATAAGTTGGCCAGACATAGCCCAATTCACAAGAATGATTATTACTTTTTTAACTTAAGCACATCTAACCTCAATTAATAAATGATGATAATTAAGTACTTAATGTAATTGAAATTTGTTCTGTTCATAAGCAGTATTAAATCGATAATTTGTAAAAATATTGTCAGGTATTGGAGTTGGTCTCTTTTACTTAATCATCACGATACTGTTGCTATGGCTGACACTCACAACAGGAAAGAAACTGCACCCACGCCAGTGTGTGTGGCAGGGCGTACGTCATCTTCCTGAGGCAAGGGAGTAAACTGACTGTAAAAGTCAAGCTTCCACCCTTGCTGGACTAGGCTGAAATGTTGGCTGGACTAACAAGTCTATGCATAGTCCAGTCAAAATCGCATAACGAAATCAACATCTGGTTTGTAAACTGCATTCAGATTTCGGTCCATTTCAGGATTTGCAAAGCATGTGTACCGTCAACTTAGAGTCAACAGATATTTTCCAAATCGTTTCATTTTTTTAAATCAAGGTGCTCATGTGATTTGATGCACTTCACTAAGGAACACCCGTTTTATTCCAAAATAGATCTTGATTATTGATCAGATCATCTTCACTGGGCACCTCCATTTTGTTTGAAGCAAATGCAAGTGATATCAGAGGTGGAATCTGATTGGTTCATGGAAGGGACATAACTCGTAATAGTCACTGGCAATACGATCGAACCCAGAAATTCAGGCCTAGGTCGGCAAAGCTGGAAACTGGACATTTTTACAGTCAGTTAACTCCCCTGTCTTGGGAAGATGTATGCATGTTTTGGAGTGGGGAAAGTTGGTCTAGTTGCTGAAGTGTTAGCTCATGTAGTCTGTTATCCAGGTTCTATTCCCCCCCATGGCTACAATGCGTAAAGCCCATTTCTGGAGTCCATGATGGGGCTGGAATATTGCTGCAAGTGGAACTAACACTAAGCTTGTTTTAATTGAGGGGGAGCGATGACTGTGTGTGTGTCCTTACACATTCAGGTTTCACACAGGCAAACAGACACTGTCACACAAAATATCACATTCAATATATCAAACACAGAAACTCTAAGACACAAGAGAAATAAGATGCAGGATACTACACTGTTGTGGTGATTTAAGCCTAGTTCATGCAGGTAACAGTACTGTGCATTAGAACCGGGATATTTATGTTTTGAAAATGGAAAGTAAAAATGCAATTCTCTCTGGGAAAATTTTGTGTACAGGCACGACAAACATCTGAGTACACATTCCTATCTCACCAAGACATGTTATCCATCTGGCTACATTACAACTGCATTCACAACGATAAGTAGCAAGGAAAGTAGTGTTATTATTAGAAGTAGTAGTACGGACAACAGTGTGTGAACTCCCACTTACCTGGGTGTAGGCAGGCTGTGGCGGTGTGGGACAAAATGGGTTGATGGCTGCAAGGATTGCTATGAGAAAAATAATCGAAATTAGCAAAATAATTAGAAAAAATAGTATTATTTAAATTCTAAAAAAAAACTCTCATTAAAACTACATTTTAATAACATTTGTAGAAAACGGATAAAAAAAGAAACTTAACTCCTCTGATAATAAATGTATATTTATTTTTTTAAACTAATACACGTATTTGACGGTACCTGTGTCTTGACCGGTGCAGACGAAGACCTCACTTTGAAAGAGTGAGATGGCCGCAGACTTGACCCTGCAACGACAGAATGTTGACAGATATGAAACACCGAGACCTGTTGACAGAAGTCTGAAAATAATCGAGTCTAATGATCGATATCGTGAGCAACAATCAGAGTACAACGACACGTAACCGGGCAAGTCATCAGGATACAACTCCAGCACCAACCTACATGGAGACTGGTGACAAGAGATTATTGCTCCTGATGTCAATAAGTGTTTGTGATACCCATGCAGTTTTGATATAGGATGAATATTGCTGAAATTAGCAGAAAATAACACTCACTGCAAGTATTTGGTATTTATTTATAATAATAAAACCTAAAATTAAAATCAGGATCACACAGAAAAAAGTGACATTTTCCTGCCTTGCGCTGGCAAAGTAGAGCAGTTTTAATGCTGCTTCCCACACAACTACTATTTGGATAGCTGACAGTGAAGAGGACATCTGTTGAAATATCTGACGAATTTATAGTGTTAGGACGGCAGGATTATGGCTATGATGTACAAAAGGTTAGGTATTACAAAGGTATATAAAAATATGAAATATATCAAACATCATATTCACAACACTGCCTGCTTTTTAACGACAAATGCATTTCAAAGGGCTTTCATATATCACATAGCCCCGAATAACCCTAAATCCTTTATCAAGATATTAAGCCTGCGTTTGATAACTAAATTAATGTATATTGTGACCTTTTCCTGTATTTCACACTGCACTGAAACACAAAGCCCATGCATAGTCTCCATACAAAGAACAAAGGGTAAAAGAGGGAGTCTATTAACACCTAATTCACTCCCACTGTAGTTTACTTCAATGCCTCCTTTTGGAGGTATCACATGACTGGTGGAGCACCATTCCCTGCCACTGGTCTTTGTTACCCCTTTCTCACAGCAAATCTATCTACTTTGTCTGTACTAAAATAGGGATAAAAAGACCTTCTCTCCAACTGTTTATCACATATGCCACTAATAGGCTTGTTGGTGGCAACAATATGAGTTGGTGCACTTTCTGAACTTGTGCAAACATGACCTTGTAGTCATTTTGTTTACACAGATTTGTGAAGTTGTTTTATCCAAGTTGAATCTTTTTTATATAATATTTGATTAAAAAGTCAAAGAAATAGAATACCAATAGACACTATTGATATGTTTGTTTTATAAATTCTCCTTGAAATTAACATGATTTCAAAATCTTCAAGCAGTATTACATTTCTGGTGTCCCCCGCCGTGATATTGCTGGAATATTGCTAAAAGCGGCGTAAAACCATACTCACTCACTCACTCAAGCAGTATTAACTCTTTCATCTTTTTTTTTTCACAATTACTAGTGTCACATAGTTTAAATATTGTACCCATTAGAAAATCAATTCAAGCTATTAAAGCAGCCCCTGTATGCCTGTCAGATAAATTAAGTTGCCTATATTACTTCTGTTATTTAGTTTCGATATTTTAGTCATTACAAAACCAGTTCAAGATATTTACATTCAACCACCCCTGTAAGCCTGTCTGACAATTAATTTATATGTTTAACTTATGTTACAAACTATACATACTTTACCCATAGGAAATTCAATGCCAGATACATATAAACCCTACAAACTATCTAACAGTATGTCTAGTGTCTCACTCTCCAGTTGTACACAACCTTACCCAAGTGGTAGGCTTCACCTGTGAGATGGTGGACCTCCGTATTGATTGCTTGCACAAGGGTCCAGACAATCCCTGGCAGGCATACCCAGCCTCACTATAACACTTGCCTACTTTCCTCCCTCAATATAAGACGAAGAGACTTGAGGTGTTTATGCAAATGAGTTATGGGATCCAACAGCTGATCAGTCTACATGGTATCTCCGAATCTTGTGATGCATGGATTTCATTTTGTTCTAATAGCCCTTCCACACACGTATTGATTTTAAAAACAAACTTAAGTTTACGTTTATCAAAATTGCAGTTTTTATCAATATTTTATCATAATGACGTAACATAAACCTGGGTTAAAAACGTGTTCTTCTGACATACCACAGTATTAAATATCAATGTCTTTCCCAACAGTGAAAGAAAAGATTTAAATTATAACTGTTAACACCTATCACTCAACTAACCTCAAAACTGCTCCCACTAAGTATTAAGCAATAATAGTCTTCTAAATGCTTCATTACATTTTCAATTTAAATTCAAGTCTACAGCATGTAATAATAAACACAATAAAAATAATTAGGGAACGTGAATATTTATGGGGACATTTTTTTTTAAAGTGAATACTGACACAATTTCATAAAAATATCCCCCCCCCCCCCCCAAACTCATGATCTCAAAAATGTTTGTTCAGAATTTTTTATTAAGTTATCTACTTGAAGTGTATTCAGTCAACATTGTTTTAAAACATCAGTAGTGTACTTACAGCTATCAACAAAACCACATAACTATTGTATACAGAATCCCCATATCAACCAAGGAGGTAAGAATTGGGTGCCTACATCCTAGAAAACACCATTATAAAACACAATGTAACAAAGCCAGATCCAGCAGCATCTCCGTGGCATTCAGACGAGCTGGATCAGATACCTGGAGAATGACTCACCTGGCCAGGCTGCTCCCACACAGGTAACAACCACCTGCTGAACTCACCTGGCCAGGTAAGTATTACAGGTAACATACCAGTTGGACGCGGTATCTCTGTTATCATCTCTTCCATTTTAACATGACCAATTTCTAAAATATTCAGACTGTCAGCATAGTTCCGCATTTGAATAATTAGTGTGAGATTAGTCGTCAGATCCTAAGACAAAATGGTCTTAATCTTAATGCAATGTGACACTTTACATGATTAAATATCACAAGTCGAGGTAATCTGAAACCGATTTATCTGAAAATCATTTCAATTGATTACATATTTATTTATTTTATTTACATGCATTTGTTTCTTAAGTGAAAACATTGGTTTTATCTCAAATCTAAATCTATTTCCTTATAGGGAGGAAGTACAATACAAGTACATGTATTCATATTGAAGAAAAATCAAATTCCTGAAAAATTGACTCGGGTCAACTTTCACATATATTTTGTCTAAATACTGTGGTAAGGGTCAAAATAATTTCCTTGAATCCTTCTTTTTTAAAACTCCTGCATCCTATTCGTCGTGTGTTCAATCGTCACACTAAAGCCGAGTTTGATTACCCATGTAGGTACATGCTGAGCCCCTCATAACAGTAATATGTACTGTAGTTGACAAATCAACGAGTGAGTGAGTATGGTTTTACGCCGCTTTTAGCAATAATCCAGCAATATCACAGCATGGGTCACTAGAAATGGGCTTCACACATTGTACCCATGTGGGAATCGAACCAGGGTCTTTGGCGTTATGAGCGAAATGCTTTAACCACTAGGCTACCCAACGCCGACAAATCAACTAGTTTGTCATGCAGTCCCTGAAGCAAACATATAAAAAATATCCCAAGGAAGTCTGCAATACTTTGGCAAGTCTAGATTTCTTCAGTTCAGAAAATTATGAGATTTTACTGGATCCATTATATTTGCAAACACCCGATGTCACATCAATGTGGTATTGAATCCTAAATACGTGAGTGCGATAGACTCTGCTTGCAGTTGAGATATTTTAGGATTATGGAAATGTTTTCTGTTGCTATTAGTTATGGATACATGTTTTTATTTCTAGTGAGTGAGTGAGTCAGTTGGGTTTAACGTCGCTTTTAACAGTATTCCAGTAATATCGCGGCATGTCAGCTTAATGTGGGAGGAAAGCCACTTCAGTGAAACCCACGAGCGCGGGTATGGTGCTGACAAACCTAGAAACATAATCAGGGCTAATCAGGATTCGAACCCACAACCATAGGTTTCTGGCATGCTCAAGGGACGCAACTCTGCACAGCGAATTGCGGCGCCTTAGATGACTGGGCCACCTGTGCCCCCTTTTATTTATATAGCAAAAGCAACCTTAACCCCAAGAATTTTTTTAAATACTTTCATTTCAGAGACTTAATGTTAGCCAACAGTCTACCGAAGGTACAAACCATCTATACTTCAAAACACTCAAGTCACTGTAATCTGTTTACCTGTTCTGAATATTCATATCTGTTTATCATAAATATAACCTGGCAGATCAGGTTTCAAACGTCAGAAACTATGCCCCTACATTAATACATAACTTTATGTATTAAAATTCCAGAATCAAATTATGATATCATTTCTGTATGAATAATTCAACACTGACTAAAAGCTATAAGTGCTTAGATGTCCTAAAAAAACCTGAAATGTTGTTGTAATCAAATATGTTGAAACAAGAAAAGGAAAGGTACACTGTAGAAAAAGAAACCGGTTTAACTGTCACGCCGATAACAACTCCCCTTACAGTTGAATAAGGTTCATACCATCATTTGAATACTCCAAAGCGTGCACAATGGCCCAGCTTATCTCCTCTTTAGCCAATCAGATTGCTCCTATCTAAGACGGTTACATCAGATTCAGTTTAATACTGGGGTTTTCCCAGGCCTAAATAAGGAGGGGATAACACACATAAAGCCCTAGTGTGAAGTGCAGATGTGCAGCTGATGTCAGAGTTGGTTGTGCCACATCTAGGGACTATACATAGGAGAATAGTTTAAGATTGTATTGTGTCTTTTGATAACAAATAGAATGGAAATCAGAGAATCTCTATATTTTCAGAAACTGAGGTAATCTAGATTTAGCAAAGTATTGTAGATTTTTGTTTTTGTCAGGGTCTGTATGAGAGAGAACAAATTGAACAGTTTTCAGAAATATCTAACTATTATATCTAAAGGATTTATTGAGTATATGATAACTAAAATGGAATAGCTTACATTTTTGTACATGTATTGTGGTGTTAGATAATAATACATATTGTGAAACATGTTGTCAAAGGGAAATAGGCAATAAAATCACAAAACACAACAGACATGCTATACAAATTACTCTTAAACCATATCTCATATTTTCTGTTTCTTTATAGCTACGTAGTAATTTAATTGATTTTTCTTTCATGCCTTAAAAACAGCCTATTTCTTATTTCCGTAGTCTTTAATTGACAAACTTCTTAAGCTTGTCAATTGTACATTTATAATCTACACAAAGCAAAAAAGCACCTGTATCTAAAATAATCTGAGAGTTGATGAGAAAAAACTACTGTTAAAACTACTTTTAAAACTGAGAGCAAATAGGAGGCATTGAATGTTGGTGTATACACTTGAATCACTGTGAGGCAGCTAGGCTAGATGAAATATCCACAGATCAAATAAATGTACCAAACACCATTTCACAAAGGTCTGACAGTGGCTTACACAGTGATCCATGCTAATAATAAGAATGGACTGCTAGTAAGGTAACAATAACCATCAATTGTGGCAAAATGTTCGATGATCTGTGCCCTTGTTTACAATGTCACTTGTTATGAAGTGAAAGGGTAATCTATGCTTTTTCTGAAACATTTGTTTCAACATTAATATCTGGACTTCAAGCCTAAAAAGGAGCTGCCAAGTATTAAAAATATATGTGACTAATCAGTTACACATCATTTCTTGTCAGTTAACATAATTTTCAGTCAATAATTTAGATCAATAATTTAGTTCTCTTAGTTCTATAACACAGGTTATATTGAGATAGGCTTATCATTTATAAGAAAGATCGATTCTGATGTTGCTTAACTTTTGAAAGTGAGTATATACTGATTAATGTGACGAACATATACCAGGCTGGAACAAACTCAAGGTCAAAGCAGGATATTCTGATCTGGGCGCCGTTGTACAAAACAACCTTAGCGCTACGGCTGTCGGAAGTCTAAAAGTATAGGAGTTACGATCACCTTAGCGCTACGATCGCTTTGTACAACGGCACCCAGGTTATTTGTGTTGGTTCCATCTTGGTAAGAGTTTAGAGTACACCGGCAGCAGTCCACATAGGTTATACTGTAATTGTAGCTTACCTGAAGATGGCGCCACTTGGCGTTCCTGGGGTGCTGCCTCTCGGTGGAGAACCTTGGATACATCAGAAAATGCCATCATTAGCACAGTACTCATATTCCATACAGCTCTACCACATAATAACAACTCCTGCACACACTAATTCCACACCAAATGTTGTATTATCCACTGAGAGTGTTTATAGGTATGTAAGGATCCAAGGAAACGCAAAGGGTAAGTTATGCACAAAATTTGAGGTTTCCAAGGAATTTGGAGCTGGCAATTATAACAGTCCTGGTAAGAGGTGCAGTCTCTCCAGCTCTCAGACAGTGACAAAAACCCTCCTTGTACACAGCAAATAGTTGACTGGTCACAGTCTGTGCCCACGGAGCACAACAAGGGGCTACTTCACAGACTGCTGTGAGCACAACTCACAGTGAGTTCCTGTTCTCTTCACAAGACAATCCGCATCAGTCCAAGCACCACAATACTCATTTGATACTCCTAAACAGTGTAGTCGCATATGGACCGTTTGCCAGTTGGGAGATTTAGTCCAGTCAATGTCAATGTGTCTCCGTCATCAAATCTAAATCCACAAGTCATTCACATCCATCTTTGTTCCTGTAACCATCTCCAGCGTTGTATGATGGATGAGATCCACACGTCTGCCACCGAATGTTGTTTCTCGCATGCAGTACCACAGCCTGTGTTTTCACAGCTAACACACTCCAACTGATTCTCAGACAAGGTTTGCTTCTGCTCCTGCCGACCCAGCAGGATTGTATTTTGACAGCCAGTTACTCTCAAGCAGGCTCATGACAACAGTCTGGCTGTACTCTGTCCAACAGAAAGACAGTTTTGTTTTGTCTGTTGCCTCCTTCCTACAGGCATAAAACCAATTGCTGACCCTACAACATCCCACCCAGCAGGGTGCATATACCTATGGCCATGTGACTAGGTCAGTGGACACCCAGCAGAGTAAGAGAGGTGGATCCAGGCCTGAGGGGATTGATAGAGTGTGTCAGATCCTTGTGCGTCAGCTGATGAAGATCTTAGCTTAGATGTACGGCCCCCCTGTCCTCTGTATCTCACAGTCTTATCTCACAGCACTCACCACCAAGTGAAGATTAATATCCAACAGACTACACCTTGTTCGTATCACTCAAACTGTACACCTCGTAAACAGAAACCATATAATTCGTCGTCTGTTTCTCATACAGTTTCTTTAACATTTGGAGTTCCCAGTGGCTGGATTAACATTTCCTTTTTGTCATTCAATTTCTTCAACATCAGGTAGCTCCTGTGGAGGGAACATGACTGTATGGTATTGAGACCTGAGACTGACCTGAGGCAAAAGTCGTCTGCTATGTAGCAGCAGTGAGGAATGTGGGAAACCACTTGATGATAAATCACTGCTATCCCCGGTCAGATACAGCCTTATCAGACTTGGGGCTGTGAGAGAGGGTCGCCAGGCTTGTAATGTATGTCTGTTTGAAATCAAGCGGGTAGCCTCACATCAGGGTCATATTGAGCACACAGTCTTATCACACAATAAACACAGATTTACAGCACACTTTCAGTACCTCCGGATGTGCACAGTGTCCAGCAGAGTCTGGCTTTGATTAGCAACATTTAGAGTTTAAGCTGAGAGAAAGGGCTGAGAGAGGTGTGCGTCTGGGGTCTGCTTCCTCACTTCCTACGTCTGTCCTGACCACTTCCTACTCGGCTTGTCGTGCCCAATCCCACCTTTGCCACCACTGAAATGTACACAACACGTCCAAGAGCAGACGGCAATCAGCCTACCTCACGTTCACCCAGTTCTCCTGATCACCTGGCGGACTCACTGCTCATTGATTCGAGGTCCAGATCACAACACTCCGCTTCTTATTCCCACAGTACAGTCATTAACTGGCCCTTATTTTATCTCCGTCAACCCGAGAAGCCTCACATACAGATTCCTGTCCTATCAAACATACCATGTCCCATCTCTCAACGTAAACACATGAAAATGTAGCTGAAGCGAGCGGAGCCTATCCACACTGTCCCTCACTCTCCACACAGCTAGGCGGAAGTTACACACAGAAGAGTGAGCTATATGTGGCTTTATAACCTGCAAGCTCTCCGCACTGCCTGACCTAGGTGAGCTGCCTCCTCCCCCACACAATGCAATGCAACTCTACACCATACATTACACCTCCTGCTTTGATGTGTTTACTCCGCACAGGGTTGGGAGGGAAGCAATCGGGATGTTTGGAGGGGCATCTCATGGTTGGAAAATGATCAGGAATTGTTTATACTGTTGCTACTGGCAACCGTAACATCCTGCAGAAATGTTGCATGCAGATAGAATAAAAGCATAAAAACCATCAGCCTGATAATAGTGCATGCATAAGGAGATCAATACATAGTGCAGCCCGACCAAACTGTTCTGTTGTGTCATGAAAACACCTTCATCAGGACTTTTCATTGAAATATCTACTGTATGTAGTTAAACTACGGTTATAACAAACTCAAAGGGACCACTAATTCTAGTCCGTTCTAACCGTAGTCCGTTCTAACCGTAGTTCGTTCTAACCGTATATCCGTCAGTTCATAGTTTACTGAAATTCCCTGAATTTATCTGCTGTTTCTTTGGTATAGTAAACAATACTTGGGTCACATCAAACTAGTGATTGACATCATGAGCAACAACCAATGTCACCTTGCCTGACTAACTGATCCAATTAGTCACCTCTTACGGCATGCTAGATACTGGAGACCAATTCTCCACGCGGGAATTCTGATTTGTATTACGGCCAACAAGTCCTGCTGCTTCAAGACAAGATTTTACTCCATCCCAAGACATGAATGAGAGTGTGTTTACAGAAATGACATAATTCCAGGGGGATGCATAAAAGAAACATTGCCCTAGTTCTATTAGCCTACACTGTCAGAATCAATCAAATATTGTATTTTCCCTGAAAAATCTATAACATCAATCTCCCCCAAACAAAGGCTAGTCTCAGGTTGCTATAGCGATAGTTTCAAAGAAAGGCTTGCAAAAACTATTGATATTGGACAATCTCCCATAGGAGAATTACCTAACCCATAAAATTGTTATTTGAATGAAAGGAAAGCGGGAAGGACGGCAACAATATGTGAAAGTCATTAAATAACACAACGCAACCTCTGCAATTATATGTGGATCTAGCTCACTTGAAGAAAAGAATCTCTAAAATAAAAACTGTATGGAATTAAAATATAGATCTCCATGCAACCTTTAGCGCCTTCAAAATATAGATCTTTCTTTTCATACTATTTTATGCAAATTGTGAGTGAGTGAGTATGGTTTTACGCCACTTTTAGCAATATTCCAGCAATATCACGGCATGGGACACCAGAAATGGGCTTCACACATTGTACCCATGTCGGGAATCGAACCCGGGTCTTCGACGTGACAAGAGGACGCTTTAACCACTAGGCTACCCGACTGCCCCTTATGCAAATTGTGAGAGTGGGGGTGCTACCGGTAGGGCAGGGCATACTCATTCTTTCTGCGAACACCTGGTGTCATCCCTGCTTTTCAGTGATCCACTTATGTAATTTTCACTGCTATTTTGCCTTTATGACCAATGGAATCTGTTACGTCAGATAATCAAGACTGATTACTCTCTAAGGTTGACATATCAGGTTATTATTAATAAACATAGTTTTAAGTTTTCAAGTAAATATAATATTCAAAAGGGTTTTTCTTCAACTGCATAAACTCTTTTTCCTCAACTGTTTCAAAACTAAATCTTAACATGTACCATCATCACCAGCTTAAATTACCTGATATTTATATCTGCAAAAACCATTGTGGCAGTTATATACCTTGATCTACAGTCGTTTTGTGAGTGAGTGAGTGAGTGAGTGAGTGAGTGAGTGAGTGAGTGAGTGGCTTAATGGCGCTTTAACAGAACTTCAGTTATGCCAGCTTGATGCAGGACGAATGCTTGTAATGGATGTCGTAGACATTTACAACGAGCATCGGATGTGGTGCAGGCAATGAGTGAATCAGAATTCAAACCTATTACAAGTTTCTTGCTCTCCTACAGTACTAGCAGTATCTAGGTAACAAATAAAACAACTCCCAATTTTGGAGACCCGTGAAGATCCGGGGTAGAATAGGTCTTCAGCAACCCACGCTGGCGTAAAAGGCGACTATGCTTGTCGTAAAAGGTGACTAATGGGATCGGGTGCTCAAGCTCGCTGACTTGGTTGATGCATGTCATCGATCCCAATTGCATGGATCGATGCTCATGATATTAATCACTGGATTGTCTGGGCAGACTTAATTATTAACAGACTGTCGTCATATAGCTAGAATATTGCTGAGGGCAGCATTAAACAACAAACCAATCAACCCCAGTTTGGAAAAAGGACTTTCAAAACATTGGTCTTGAAATGATCTCACAAGTTTTCTTATCAAGCAAGGAACCTACTATATTATCAACCCAATCATATAAGTATGGAAAGGAAATCTCACAGTCAAGATCAAACATTCCCTCTATCATGTGTTAGTTCCATCAAAATTGGACATCAACCCGTGAGTTTCAACTTTAACCCCAGTTCACCTCCATCAATCCCCTTCAAGTTCTATCTCTTATGACCAGTCTTTCAAGACCCTGCTTAATAACCCCATGTTCCCTTCTCAACGCGCATCATCAAATATTCCCACAATTCCCCTGGTGTATGTAAGGATATTAACCTTCAGAATTTGAAGTCAGCTCCCGAGTGTTCAGCTCCTGCTAATGTTTCCCTATCAACTAATGTTCCCCTATCAAGTAATGTTCAAAGCCATCCCTCTGTGTGACCCAGCATCCTCATATTTCAAACAAGGGGTTATCGGTAAAGGAAACATGTCCAAACAAGACTGTAACTGTCTTGCTCGTCAACATTATCAAATATCCTGATACCGAAGCACAAATTAATTACCCTCAGGAATGGCAACATGAAATTAAATATTTATTTATATGCTCAGATTCGACAAGAATTTTTCACAAACATTGAATTTTCACCATTCTCAACATGCTGTTACTTTTATGACAAACAATTTTAATTCCATCAGTAACCATGGAAACAGTGTCTCTAGGTTGTTGTTTTTAATGCGCACTCATCAATATTACAGCTATATGACTGACTATAAATAATCAAGTCTGGACCTGACAATCCAGTGATTGATATCGTGAGCATCGATCCACACAATTGGGATACAATGACATGCATCAACCAAGTCAGCAAGCTTTATCAGTAGGATGCTGATATTTTTCTAGCCTGACAATAGCCAGTGTTAATTTGGACTCTTACAAGATCATGATTGCAATGATATAGTTAAACGGGACATCCTTCACTGATAAGTAAGTCTGTTTAGAAACATTAACTGAAGCAATACTTTCAGTAATGGAACAACAGTAACACAAACCTTCTCCATTCCTTTCAACGGTCCAAGTTGTGTGAAGAAATCTTCTCACCTAATTATTTCCCCTCATAACATTGCAACATCAAACGCGGTTCACTGATTACAATATCATCTCCGTTTAAAACTTGACACCCAACTTTTCTTGTTATCAGTATGACAGTTCAACACTATCAGATAGGATGGCTACCATGGCTGGCTTTCACTGACCACATCTGCCCACGTCATTATCTTACATTCAGCATATCAAATTGCTCACAAAGCCATAGTGTGATGGTGTGGGCCTACACAGACATCACATATTGAATTATTTATTGTGAAGACTACAACTAACCTGATTTTATTGTGCAGCTTGACACTTGTCCACTGTGGAAACTCTTAGTTGATAAATGATTTATCACATAGCTGGTATGATATAGTCAATGTGGTGAAAAGTAGAGGACTGCCTTCCTTTGTATATACACACGCTAGTGATGGTAGCAGGGGGTTAAACCTCTTCCTATGGGCATACTACTCAACATTTCATAGGGACATTCCTGGTGTTATTCTTAATACTTATGAAATAGCTCAGTTTCCCTATCAAAATTTTAGTAGCATATGAAGTTGATAATCTTTTGAAACATTAAGAAGCTAAAATGTTATTTTGCATGCTGCACTTAATGACAACCATTGCAGACCTGTCATCAACATGTCTATTCATGATGAAAGCTGAATTATCCATAGAGATCATAAACTCATAAATAGTGAAATATTTGCAATGATTCTCACAAACTGTTTTAATTCTTATGACTTAAACCTACAACAGGAAAAGACATAAAAGAACATCTTCAAAATTTCTATTCATGTTTCAACAAGAACAGACCATAAATGCAACTTATTTGCAAAAATAAATATTCCAAATAATCTACAGGGAAACCATGCTCACTCAATCATATAGCCAACTCAACTGTAGGATGCAATATATCTTGTATTGTATACAGTTCTTAAAAAATGTGAGGTAGGAAGCAACTTATTTTTTATTTTACTGTTCAAGACATCTGGGATGGGTATGCCTTGCAAGAAGCATAATGTGACAGAACTATGTACCTGGTGTATTTCATCAAGAAAAGAAAGAGAAAACGGTGAAGAGAACACACGTAGCGATTGTCTGTAGGTACTTCGGGACAAGACGTGAGGCAGGGTGTTTCGCAGAGAGTTTCGCAGACGGGGATGAAAACAAAAAAAATTAAAAACTTTGATGTCCCAAACAAAATTTGTTCTGGCATCATGGTCCAATTCACAACCATGCTTGTGGATAACATGATACATCTGCTATGGTCAAGAGTAAAGTCTTGCCGAAAACTCTCAACTCTTATTAGTTGCCTAAGATACAAGCGTCATCAGAAAGATGACATATCCCCTCCGGCAGCTGTCTGTAAAGTAACCACTAGTAAATGTGCAATTCTGTATGTAATGAGTCAACAGTTGAATGTTCTTTTAGAAGCATACATTGTTTACCCACTGAATGGTTTTCGAATTCTGGCCCGGAAACGAACCTGTTCCCCAATGGAGTCTATGTCCAACTTCATTCCATAAAAAAATTAAAAAATAAAAATTAGAAAAATCCCAAAATATCAAAAGGCACCACTTCAGTATGCGCCTGATAGATTTGCCAAGTTTCAATCCAATACACTGAATGGTTTTCGAATTCTGCCCCGGAAAAGGAAATGATTACGGACGGACAGACGGACAGACAGACTGGCTGATCGCTATAGCACCACCACCACCCCATTATCGTTAACACCCGGCTCTTGCTGTGTTGCACCAACTGACCCCTGCTGGTGTGGCCGATACCATCCCATGTGTTGTGGCTGCATCTACTCTGTATCAAGCAGATGATAGCACTTCAAAGATAGGCAGATTGAGTGGAGATGATAGGCTGGGTGACCCTTGTCAGAATCTTCTTGACCGCTATCTGTCTAGCCTCTGGACACTACTCCACCCAGATTTTAAGGTTTTTCAAAACATTGTTTGTTGTTGATGCAACTAGAGTGTCTGAGTGAGTTGCGTCTGAAACTGCATTTAGAAATACGCCATCCTTAGCAGGGGAGGGAGCACCAGGAATGAACTTCCTACTTTGTACCCATGTGGGGAATCCAACCCAAGACCTTGGTGCGCCCAGCTAATTATTTATCCACAACCCACATCCCCTGTGACAACAGATACAGTTACCCTTGATACGAACTAGAGTGAGTGAGTGAGTATGGTTTTACGCCGCTTTTAGCAATATTCCAGCAATATCACGGCGGGGGACACCAGAAATGGGCTTCACACATTGTACCCATGTCGGGAATCGAACCCAGGTCTTCGGCGTGATACTAACTAGATGACAATGTTGTCTTCTTTCAAATCATCCAGCTAACTTCTGAATGAACTGGGAAAAAGACACCAACAAATGTCATGGCTGGATCAACCACAGAGTCGTTTTTTTAACATCTTACATATTTCTGGTCAGCAAAATTGGTTTTCCAATCTGCCAACTCAAAAAAATGTTAAAAATTACAACATTTCTTTTAAAAAAATAATTATTTTAAATTACATTTAATTTTTTTGCGAGTTGGCAGATTCAAAAACAAATTTTTAAAAAGTCTTACCTAAGGTCAAATGTATTATTCACGGTCAGCAAGCACTGGTCACATAATCTAACGCTGCTTCTATCAAACTGCCAATAACAGAATATATTCTCAAAGGTACCGGTAATCTCTTCAAGGTTTAACTGTATTCTTTGAATGTTTATGAAACACTTAAGCCTTGTCCAAGCCCTAACATACATTTCCATGTCTTTGAATAATATTCAGAAGTTGTAAAATGCAAAGACATGAAACCTTTTATGGACAAACATTTGTTTACTGTCTTTAACAACATTTCAGGGCTACTTCATGCCCCTTGAGTGTTCAAGAAGCACAAGACGTTGTTACAAACAATGAAGAAGTTGCTATCCATAAAAGGTCCATGTCTTCCTACCCTACCAAGTATAATATACATACCTGCTGATTACAAAGACGAGCCCAGCCAATCGACCCACAAGTTATTCCAATGTACATGCTCCCAACACTATACCACAACACCTGTGTGCAAAGCACCTCCTAGTTTGGTCCACAAAAAAAACATACATCACACAACTATCTCTTCTCTGCCTGTAAACCATGACCAGTTTTACACATAAACAAATACTAACAAAATTCAGAAAAAATGCCAATAACAAGCCTTTGTAATGGAAATATGTATTGTTTTCAGGAACCAAATTCCATTTCGCCACCTCATCCTCCATGTGTGACTAGGTGCTGCTCTTCACGTAAGACATAGAAGGAAATATTTACCAACACTTAGTAGTTGTACCGGTTCCCCTACAGATGGATGACAGATAGGTACAGAAGGGGGATACACGTCTACACACAGCGATGCTGAGATCATATCACACCTGTAAACACTGCCTGCTATATGCCATTAAGAACACTATGCTTCACCTGTTAGCAAACACATTATCTACATGGGTGGAGTCCTGCCTCATAAAAGTAATGTTATGGTTCAGTGCATAATGGCTTGGTACACTCATATTTTTAAAAACAACCCTGCAACTACGTCAGAAAACATTGTAAAATTGTGTTTGGAATGTGTAATCATTTGTGTCTTTTGTTTAGGCCAAAAATTTAGGGTCAGCACTTCAGTTAGATTGTTTGATAGGCATTACTTAGAAGTTGACAGATGACAAGATAGACACAATTTAGTGTCTATATAGATCATTATACTGTTGTCAAGCAAGGAGAACGGTTTAAGGATCTACACCGAAACATCGCTTTTCACAGTATTAAAGAAGTTGTTATCCATAAAATTGTGTCTATCTTGTCACTTCTGTTAGGGTCAGTTGGGTAATATACCACTCAAAAAAAGATGATGACCACTTGATTCTTTCCTACATCACTACAGTTACTCTGTCAAGGCATATGAAAGAACTGGTGGTCTTTAACTTATTTTGAGCAGTATATAAACTAAATCAATGATTTTTTTCAGATCTTGTGAACTTTCAGGCACTTTATTGCTAAAGCTATGGAAAGTAAAATATTTTGTTTCAGAAGATATACCTATAAGTTGATTACAGCTGATTAATTAATAATGCCTCCATTCAATGCCTGTTCACACAGACTAAGAAACTATAAAAACAGCACTCTAAAATATCCTATATAATTTTTAAATAATTCCTTAATATTTATTATAGCTGTTATCTCTTACTGCTTCATGTTATTAATATGTTCTGTAAACCACTTATACCAATAATAATGACTATCTGTTCACAGTCATTATGTTTACTCTGTTGAATATGACATATATAAGCCATAAAAACTGCTTCCCAAGGTCATACATAAAATATTACAGTTATTCTTTCCAAAAAGTGGTCCTTTTGATTGTGCATTGAAACATTTCCTCCTCAACAGAAAAAAACAATACCCTGAAGACAAATAACTGTCTAGAATCTCCCCAAGAATGTGATTATTGTAGTATGGAAATAATCATCATTCTGTCATGGTTACCTGAGGCGCAGGAGTGGTGAAACTGATCAACAGATAGCTATCTTTATTTACAGGTGTGAAGGAGGCTGTATGGAGCTTGTCTAGCAGAAAGTGTTACCAGGTGGAGGCAAGTTGGGAAGGTGGTGTGAGGAGTTTACTAACAAAATGGCAGTCACCAAGTACAGTGCTCTGCCATGCCCAAAGTTGATCAGGGTAATGAGGTCTTCTGTTTTCCTGTTGATGATGGTAAATGATATTTCCTGTTATTATACTGATCTTCAATGCTTGAATAGAGATTAAACACTCAGCAAAATCTTTCCAGCAGTGTTCTCAAGTCCTCAGAAGAACAGTTTGTATGTTCTTCGTCCAGAGTACTTTCAGTTTCTTGTGAAGGAATTGTTTATACTCGATAACTTGTGACTGTACAGAGTTGCGCATTTCTTTACAGTGTTTGTTTTATATCCGTGAAACTGGAGCAGATGAAGATCCCTTGTCCTTGATCGGACGTTCACGATCAGGTTGGTTTGTTGCACAGTTCAGGAACACATCCACGTTGGTATATCCACAGTGATCGGATGTCATGTGTGTCCTCATCATTAAACACATAAAACCACAAACTACCATGTTTGGAGACTTAACTGTATAATATTAGCATACATATTATTAAATAATAATTGATGGTAAATAATCACAATAAAGATTGCAATATGAACAAAATCTTATACGAACGTTATTTTTTATGCTAGAGCTGTAAATCCTATGGGAAATATTATCCATGAAATACATCTTAACTGTAACACTGTTGTACATAAAGCTATTTCTGATGAGATTCAGAGCTGTAATAATAGTATGAGACATAGAGCTGTAAAACCTTCACATGAGACAGAGCTGTGTCATCTTGGAGATAAAAGCTATTAACAACTATGTGATGCAACATTCTAAACCCTATCATTCATAAAACTCCAAGTACAGGTTGAGCTATAACACTTATATAGGAGATAAGGACCTGCAACACTTATACAGGACAAAAAGAGCTGTAACACTTGCATACGAGATAAAGATGTCACATTTACATATGAGATAGAGAGCTGTAACATTTACATATGAGATAGAGAGCTGTAACATTTACATGTGAGATAGAGAGATGTGACTCTTATATAGGAGATAAAGAGCTGTAACACTTACATATGAGATAAAGAGCTGTAACATTTACCGATTCCTTGAGAGCACTTCAATAACTTATCTGGCCACTGTCAGACATTATTTCAAATGTATCGATACCGACCCCAAGTAGCCCGGATACAGTGACTTGTGTACCCTTGAGATAACTCTGCCACTGTACATGCTCTTAACAAGGGGTTGGTTAATGTGACAATGTACAGCACACGATCTGTTGTCTATTAGATGATGGACTGCACCTCCAACCAAGGCATAATGAGTCATAACACTACACATGAGGCAAAGTGCTGGAACGCCTATGTAAATCTCTTCATTTATCCATCTTCAGTTTAACACCTATGAGATATGGAGTTGTAACATCAATGAGATAAAGCACTATAACAGCTCCAGCCTAGCACCAATGAAATATGGAGTTGTAACATCTATGAGATAAAGCGCTATAACAGCTCCAACCTAGCACCTATGAGATATGGAGTTGTAACATCTATAAGATAAAGAGACATACTCCTATGAGATCTACAGCTCTAACACACATGAGACAAAGGGCAGTATCACCTACCCGTCGGCTCTTGTCACAGATTGAAATCTGATCCTTGCAGTTGTGCTCGTGTACATACATCAGGCAATCTGAAAACAGTAAGTAATAATGTAAGTACATGCAATTAGTAAGTGCACAAGTAGAAATAATTACTATTCCTCCGTTCACAATACCCTTAATTTCTATCACTCTCCTCTCATCTAAACATACTACTCAAAAGAAAAGAGGCACACTTTGTACTTGAAACACTACAAGCATGTTGGCTTGGAGAATAAAAATTAAAAATAGATTCTATTACAGGTTATAGGAGTCATATACTGCTCACAAGAAGTTGAAGAATGCTCAAATTTTTGTGATGGCATGAGAGATTAAATATAGTCATCTGAAAACATTGCTTGTTCTTTAACTTCTTCTGAGTAGTATATAACTCTAAACCTATGATAGAATCTATTTTTCATCTTTTTTCTCCCATCCGACATGCTTGTAGTGTTTCAAGTACAAAGTGTGTCTAACAAAATACCCAGCTCTGCACATAAAGGTCTGCTGTGCTCTACTATGCCTTTACAAAACATTGAACCCCAACAATCCATGCAGAAGATATGTTTTACCTGCCTGGAGCAAAACCTCCAGTCATACCATACACTCTTCCCTGCCAAGTGCCCTCAACTCCTAACATGACCTTTGACTCTTCAAACACAACAAAATAGTCCCCACAACATCAAAGTGAAACCCACATGGACCCAATCAGAAGCATTTCAAACCTGCCCTGTGAAAGATACAAGTCTGGAATTTAATCTGCTTAACAAATTGCCTTTTGACATGAGCCAGTTTGGGGAAATCTCCCTATCCCTATTGTGCAACAGCTGACCTTAGGGGTCACCCAGGCACATGGCTGCCATGATGGGTAGGCTGATAGTCTCAAAATGAAACAAAAATGGTGTGACTGTTGTGTGTTGGTGTGGGTCTACTGGGAGCCTGTTTGTGCAGGGAATGTGGTCGGGCAGTGATAACACTCTCACACTCTAATCCTAATTGCTTGACTCACAGAATCCATGTCACTGATAAATTATAATGGATGACATTATATTTTCAACATTTTTGTCATTCTTGTTGAAAGAAGTTATGAGATTGAGGGATTATACAGTTTTAGAATTGTTGGGAGTAAAAATTATTTTTTTCACTGTATTTTCAATAACAGTTGAAAATACAGTGAAAATGTGTTTTTCAAATGCAAACATGTTTTTAACTTCTGTCTGCAATTGCAAAAGAAATCTGTTAAAAAATTCCATTCAGTCAAATCTTCCATGAATTGGATCATAGGATCCACTTTAATGTCTGGACAGGAGGTCCTCTGTAATTCATGTTATGTTCATAGCATAATTGAATTTCACATTGTGAAACGTAGTTTAAAAAAATATATGAATTTCAAAGTTTTTACATAGCTTAGCACAGTGGTGAGCGCTGTGCATTCAAAACAGCATGGGTTGTATTCCCCATTAAAGTAAAAAGTAAGAAATTGAAAAAGAAATCCACATTTTTTATTTACTTTTACTTAATTTAAGGCAAGTTCATCTGCAAAACAAGAAAACCAGTGGTGTGTCTGTAATATGGTGAAGTCTTACTTTCACACTGTAGAGCAGGTTTATTGGCCATGGGCTTGTGGCACACATCACAGGTGGTGGAGTTGCTGATGGAGACACTCACAAACTGATGATGGGTGCTGGCCTTAGACTTGCCTTCCTTGTCTTTGCTCTGAAATTGGAAAAAAAACTACATCACACAAATGTACCAGCATTGAAATAGCAAGACAATTACGTCAGACAAATGTACTAGCATTGAAATAGCAGGACAATTACGTCAGACAAATGTACTAGCATTGAAATAGCAAGACAATTACGTCAGACAAATGTGCGTGCGATGATTGTGCAGGAGATCATCATACAGGAGACCATCGTACAGGAGATCATAGTACAAGGGATCATATTACAAATCATTGTACAATGGATCACATTACAAATCATTGTACAAGGGATCATATTACAAACCATTGTACAAGGGATCATAATAGAGATCATTGTACAAGGGATCATAAGACAAATCATAATACAAGGGATCATAATACAGATCATTGTACAAGGGATCATAATACAGATCATTGTACAAGGGATCAAAATACAGATCATTGTACAAGGGATCATAATACAGATCATTGTACAAGGGATCATAAGACAAATCATAATACAAGGGATCATAATACAGATCATTGTACAAGGGATCATAATACAGATCATTGTACAAGGGATCAAAATACAGATCATTGTACAAGGGATCATAATACAGATCATTGTACAAGGGATCATAAGACAAATCATAATACAAGGGATCATAATACAGATCATTGTACAAGGGATCATAATACAGATCATTGTACAAGGGATCATAATACAGATCATTGTACAAGGGATCATAAGACAAATAATAGTACAAGGGATCAAAATACAGGAGATTATTGTACAAGGGATCATTGTACAGGAGATCGTTGTACAAGGGATCATTGTACAGGAGATCATTGTACAAGGGATCATTGTACAGGAGATCATCATACAGGAGATTATTTTACAAGGGATCATTGTACAGGAGATCACTGTACAAGGGATCATTGTACAGGAGATCATTGTACAAGGGATCATTGTACAGGAGATAATCAAACAGGAGATTATTGCACAAGGGATCATTGTACAGGAGATCATTGTACAGGAGATCATTGTACAAGGGATCATTGTACAGGAGATCATCATACAGGAGATTATTTTACAAGGGATCATTGTACAGGAGATCACTGTACAAGGGATCATTGTACAGGAGATTATTGTACAGGAGATCATCAAACAGGAGATTATTGCACAAGGGATCATTGTACAGGAGATCATTGTACAAGGGATCATTGTACAGGAGATCATTGTCCAAGGGATCATTGTACAGGAGATCATCATACAGGAGATTATTGTACAGGAGATTACTGTACAGGAGATCATTGAACAAGGGATCATTGTACAGGAGATGATCATACAGGAGATCATTGTACAGGAGATGATCATACAGGAGATCATTGTACAGGAGATCATTGAACAGTGATAAACTACACAACATGTCGGGTTCATCAAAAGATGAAAGAATATCTGTGAATTCATACAGGCTTGAGATCCAATCCAAAATATATCACACATGGAAAACATACAATAGGGTGCAATGAATACCACTTTCTCCAACAAACCAGAAGCTCTGTTGAAGTCTGATTCAAGCACCTGGCATGTGCAGTACCAGAGCTGCTGCAGTGTAATTGGCTAACAAGCTTCAGCTCAATAAAACTGTCACAGAATCTAATTAAGACAGACATAAAGCAAGCACATTCTGGTCTGTTGCACCCCTGGCCTAGCTAGACTCTGAAGGATGAGACCAGTGTCTTTCTACTTGTACATCCTAGACACACTTCAGGTTTATAGCCGTTTTATTCCCTTGATGCTTGTCACTTCGTTTGAAAAACAGTGTGGAATGGCATTCTTTGACACTCCTTCCCAGCCAATGCTTCCATTACTTGAGTCAATTTTTGTAGTGAGTCAGTGGAAACTATTGCTTAATGAAGCATCTGTTTAAAGCAAATGTTCAAACTTACAAGATTCTTAAAAGTAACTTCCCCCCAAAACATCGCTATCCTTTCATAAAGAATTACATAGGAGATATTTGATATTTTTAAGATAAGATATTTTTATCTGTCATGACTTACAATGAACTTCTAAAAACTGAAGCCTCTTAAAACTGATGTATATGCATTTAATTCTTAAGCGTATTCCAAATAATGTTTTTAACCCAATGATTACAATTAGATCAAGAAGAAATTGAATAAAAGTTATTCTACATGAAGGACACCCTTTGTGAACATATTGTACCATTGCATTGTTTTGTATTTTGAGTTTCATTATTCATGCAAATACTGACCTTTATATTAGAAACATTAAATACCTTATTCATACGTGCCTCCTGGTAACCTTTAGTTCAACTGATGTATTTTTTACCAAATGTACCACAATGTTGTAGTTTGTTCTTTAACGTCGCACTCAGCAATATTCCAGCCATATGACAGCGGTCAGTAAATAATCAAGTCTGGACCAGACAATCTAGTAAATGATATCATGAGCATTGATCTACGCAATTGGGATATGATGACATGCATCAACCAAGTCAGCGAGCCTGACCACCCAATGCCGTCAGCCACAATGTACACTAACAGATACTAAAGTCTAATCACTTGGCTTGAGCAAGGCTGACAATGAAAGGGGCACCTATCAAACCAACAACCTCTTAAGCAGACAGTATAAGAGTTAGTCGTTGGTAATGTGCCACAAGAATCAAGCTAGTAAACAAGAGAACAATCCCACCCTCTAGGCAATTCATTCCATAAAACAAACACTCAATGTCCAACAGACCACCTTCATTTCTCCATATCATCACACCTAGACAGGTACTCTTTTAGTCTGGCTCAAGGCAGGACAAAACCTAGGGATTCAACAAGACAAAGACTCCGTCTAACACAACCGTCTAACACAACCGGAGTGGGTTCACTTGATTGACAAAACCTGTGAAAAACAATAGCCCCACACAATGCTGTGCAGTCCTGCTGAACTGCCGTGAGCACGGGAGACATGTGGTTGATGTTAACACCGTTTCCTGACTTGGGGCCTGTGCGGGCCTCAGCTAATGCATGTGCAAGCTTCCTGAATATTTCATAACCATTTACATACTTCCAGTCATCATAATCCCTGAATAAATTGCTAAACCAATTTTGAAATTAAAAAGTGTATTGAATAGAGCATCAGAACATAGTATCTGTTTTGTAGATGGCTAAATTTGCAACAGAATTCTGTATTGAGCGTTCTTATGCCTATGCTGTGTTCTTCAATCAGTATCAAGAGATAAACATGGACAACAGAATTCTCCCAACGTTCTTTGATAGATGGGAGCCAATGTAACAGTACGTAATTTTATGTAGGAAACATTTATAATGATTCAACCAGATCAATACAACCCATTTTTTATATAAAGTCACACCCATAGTATCATCTTTCAAACAGTATAGCTTTTAGGAGCAGGGCACATAATGTAGCGAGAAGTGGGATTACATCACAATGCATCAAGACTCAATAATTGATACTTGTGTACTACCAGTGAAATCTATAACAGAAGACATGATTTGTTCAGCAAGTAGTAGTTAGGAAGGGTGGCAGCTGTTGTTTGAGGTTCAGGGATGGGCACATTCTATTTTCTAAGCATATTCATCACGTTAACATATGAAAACATTCCATTTCATTACTATTAAACTTCAATTATCAATGAAATTATATAATGCACAAAATAACATTCACTCACTTAATAGTGGCTATTTTGGCTACTCATCCACTCACTCACTCCGCCACTTGATCCGGTGTAGAATAGGTCTTCAACAACCCATGCTTGCCGTAAAAGGTGACTATGCTTGTCGTAAAAGGCAAGAAACTGGATCGTGTGGTCAGGCTTGCTGACTTGGTTGATGCATGTCATCAATCCCATATGCGTGGATCGATGCTCATGATATTAATCACTGGATTGTCTGGTCCAGACTCATTTATTTACAGACCATCGTCATATAGCTGGAATACTGCTGAGTGTGGAGTTAAACAACAAACCCAAACAAAAAAAACGTATCCACTTGCTCGCCCACTCACTCACTCAACACACCGCATCACCATCATCGCCAGCACTGAGGATGATCTGATGTCTCTGGCACCACCAGTGTTTGTTTAACACAGGTATGCTCCATCCTCAAGCAGTGCTTAAATCATCATCCAACATCATCACTACCCAGTCTAATTCTGGACAAAAACAACACACTTTCACCATGTTCACATACAGACATTTCTTTCCCTCCAATCTCTGCATACTTCCTCACACCGCTGTCATTTAAAACACACACCAACCCCAATAACCTACATATCTACTGCCACAAAACACACGGACCTAAACAAGCAAGAAGACAAGGTCCTCGATATCTCCTGCCCTATCAAATATGTGCACAAGGACGGTATGTCATACATCTCTCTATACAAAAAAATTAATCCTAGAGCTTGTGAGAACAACTGACATAATAACTGATTACCAATGTCAAATACAGAGCAGTTTGTCCAGTACAGTCAAGTCCAGTCCAGTTTCCGAAGCATTATTCATAATGAGAAGCTTAGGAAACAACACGTGAAGGATGGACAGACAGGACCCGCTGACGGACCCACTGATGAACCAACAGATGCAGTTTCTATATCCCCTCCAAAAACTTCAGTTTAGGCAGGGAATAATATAACCGGTTATTAATAGAGTGGTTGGTTTGTTGTTTTACGACGCACTCTGCAATATGCCAGCTATATGAAGGAGGTCTGTAAATAATTGAGTCTGGACCAGACAATCCAGTGATTAATATCATGAGCATCGATCCACGCAATTGGGATCGAAGACATGCATCAACCAAGTCAGCGAGTCTGACCACCCGATCCCGTTAGTCGCCTTTTACTACAAGCATAGTCGCCTATTAATAGAGTGAGTGAGAGAGTTACTGAGTATGGTTTTACGCAGCTTTTTTCAATATTCCATCAACATCACAATGGGGGGGACACCGCTTCACACATTGTATCTAAGTGGGGAATCAAACCCGGGCCTTCACCATTGCTTAAACAACTTGGATATAGGAACAGCATTGTTGTCAAACAACGATACAGATAATTTGACAGAAATGTGAGCAATTCATATCCTTTGATGAAAACAGTCATACACTCACATTAAATACCTCCTACCTCCTATGTTAATCACCAACACCTCCCAACCAATTTCCCTACATGATGTACTTCCACGACAAACTCTTCTCATTAACCATCTGTTGATCTGTTAGACTTCTTATGAAATGTATATGACTACCAACCCCACATACGCAGCCTCTGGTATATATCCTGTAATTATCCCAATCAGTGTCAAACGTGCAACACCATCTTCAAGGAAGGGAGCTCAACGTTTTCTCCCACAAAAAAACACTCCACGTGCAGCCAGTCCTGCAACTGTTTCAATAGTCAGTTTAATAAGGGTAATTATGTTCACACCTTCACACATAGAGTGCGAGTGCAGACAGGTCAAGCATCACAGCACTGTTCTATCAGCATTGCATACTGACAGTTTACATCAGCCTCCCTTCGGCTCAGACAGCCAATCAACATTCATCATGATGTGCAAGAGTGTCAGTCTTCCGACTTGACATCAGTGCACTTGGGTTGTACATCATCAGATACTTTTAAGAATAAAGGATTTGTTGCCAAAAAGTGATGCACTGGTTGCATGCCACATTCAGCAGAGTACCAGCTAATTGGACCAGACAATCCTGTGACTGATATCATGAGTATCAACCAATCGGAACATGATGCCATGCAATCAGCCAAGTCAACAAGTCTGTCCACCATTCCTGGGGTCACCCGTGAAGATTCCGGGGTAGAATAGGTCTTCAGGAACCCATGCTTGCCATAAAAGCTGACTATGCTTGTCGTAAAAGACGACTAACGGGATCGGGTAGTCAGGCTCGCTGACTTGGTTGATAAATGTCATCGATCCCAATTGCGCGATTCGATGCTCACGATATCAATCACTGGATTGTCTGGTCAAGACTCGATTATTTATAGACCGCCGTCATGTAGCTGGAATATTGCTGAGTATTACAAACCAACCAACCAACCAACTAACCTTCCTGGGGGTCCCACATTCTTACCCAGCATCCCCAAAGCTCAGACAATGTACAGAGTACAAAGAGCATATATAGTTTTGATGACTGGGATGATACACCCAAGCTTAATTTCATGTTAGGATGCAGCTTTATCTAGACTTGTACAATTCTCTAAAGAAATGATTATTAGTTTAAATCAAAAACATAAGGGAAATGATATTATGTCTAAATAATAATTCCTTTTTAAATAATATTAACAAGTTGCACCTATAAAAGACTGGCATCCTTCTATTGAGGGCTTGTCTAGATATGACTATCATAAGGATAGAATGACACTACGTCCATGGACGTATCCTGCAGTACAGACGTGGAGCAAGGCTAAGCTTGATCTAAAAGGGGTATTTTTCCCAAAGCTGGGTTGGAGGTGAGGGGAGAATGGAGAGTCCGGTGGGACATGGTTTTCATGACGTCATCAGCGTTTAACAATGTTTCAAGCGGGTCTTCGAGTGAGTGAGTGAGTGATTATGGTTTAACGCCGCTTTTAGCAATATTCCAGCAATATTCCAGCAATATCACGGCGGGGGACACCACAAATGGGCTTCACACATTGTACCCATGTCGGGAATCGAACCCGGGTCTTCGGCGTGACGAGCGAACGCTTTAACCACTAGGCTATCCGACCGCCCCAGCGTGTCTTCGACATCTAGAAACAAGGACATCATTATCTGCAGCACACATCAAGTTCTTCAATGTTCCTAACGCAGCGTACAATACTACATGGTGGAATGAGATGCATAGTTGCAGTGTATAGATGGAGCATTCTCCCATTGGCCATATCTCCCATCTGTCATACCACAAATGTTAAGGTAGATTTATGGCTGAGTCCCTGCTACCTATCTGTACTTAGAATGTCCCTGTAATCAGTAGACAAGGAACAGTCATGACTTCCTGATGGTCGAAGAAAATTGTTTAATGTTAAATATAGAAACCAAAATTTTATCTTTATAGGAAAATGTCAACTGTCTGATAACTCTAGGCCTGTCACACTAGGGAATCATTGTGAATAATACAAACTATAACATTCATTATCATACCTCCATGTCAGAATGATGAGTGAGTGAGTATGGTTTTACGCCGCTTTTAGCAATATTCCAGCAATATCCTGGCATGGGACACCAGAAATGGGCTTCACACATTGTACCCATGTCAGGAATCGAACCCATGTCTTCGGTATGATGAGCGAATGCTTTAACCACTAGGCTACCCGACCGCCCATCAGAATGATGAGATCTGATTGGTTCATGTGATCTTGATAAAAAACTATGTATCCCAACTTGGAGGGAAATTAATTTCTCGATGGGAGAACAAATACCTTATACCCAGTAACGAGCAGGTCAGGCTGAACATTGGTTTCTGAGTGGGAGAACAAATACCTTATACCCAGTAACGAGCAGCTCAGGCTGAACATTGGTTTCTGAGAGGGAGAACAAATACCTTATACCCCACTTCCAAGCAAAAGGCTGCACGCCCTAGTCAATGAAAGTCACGTGATCTAGTACCTCAGCTCAATCGAACAGCTATTTTCTATCAATTTTGAATTTGTTTTAATTCTGTTACAATGTCATATTAAAATATGTCAGTAGGAAATATTCGTTATTGTGTTGCAAGCCATGCATAACTATGTTACTAAGCCATATAATGTAACACAGCAGCTCCCTCCTGCTGTGGTATAACCCACACTATGACTGGTATGAGCAAAAACACAACATGCTGCAGTGATACCATGTGTAAATATGTGCAACTGCAAGGTAGACCTACAATGGAGAAAGAAAGTAGCACGACATCCATGACAGACTGACTAAGTGAATCCTTTCCTCTTCTGCTCTCTACAGTTCATCACAAAATGTTTGACACCACGGCAACAGTCTCACATATATGGCAACTTGTACACACAGGCAGTTTCACAATGACAATAGTCACACCAGGCCTTTAAATGAGGCATTTGTAAAGAAAGTAGGTGAAAGTAAACTGACAACTTTCTTGTGGCCTTTGTATACAGGCTCTCACTTCATTCATGTCCCTGTGTCAACAGTTAAGCAGGAACAAGCATGATGTAATATTACCATAATCTACACTGAGACAGTCTATGGGCTTTGTGTTCAATATAGTCAGCTTAAGACCCAAGTCTTTCTCCTGTCATTGCCTGGGGCAGGTTGAGTTAGGTCATATGCACAATATCAGATGTACACAAGGAAATATACAGGTCAACATGGAGTGTCTATGCTCCTTCTCTGGCAAGATATAACAGTGTTAAACATCACTATAGTTCGTCTTCAGAGGATTATTTCAGAAAAGTCAAATTACTGTCCTATTGAAATGTTATCAGTCTTGCATTCATTGGGTTGGGTCCGTTTCAAACATCGCTTCTTTATATAATTGAAGGGAGTATGATTTGACAGAGGTCCCTTGACCACTGCATTTCACCCTTGACAGAAATATGGACACAGTTGTGCACAAGAACCTGACTAAGGTCCTTAAAGTCTATAAATCTAACCAAGAATTAATCTACATGCAATCAATCATCATGATCAATATCTACCATTGGCTGGGATTCCGTGCAGCTGACTGGTCAGCTGGCATCACAATGTCCAATAACACATATATCAGTGAGGTATTTAATAACCAACTTATCACGTGTCACATGTCATATCACTGATACACCTGTTTGAGTTTGAATCCGTTTCCGTTCCGGAGCTGGTCAACTGGTATCACCATGTCCAATAACACATATATCAGTGAGGTATTTAATAACCAACTTATCACGTGTCACATGTCATATCACTGATACACCTGTTTGAGTTTGAATCCGTTTCCGTTCAGGAGCTGGTCAACTGGTATCACCATGTCCAATAACACATAACTATCTGTCATATGGTAGATGACTTCTATCTGAGCTCATCTGCCTTTCCATCTGTATTTCCATGTAATATATGATGAACGAGGTTTCACTTCTTGAACAATCTGACATCAAATATCCATAAATCACTTTTCTTTATGTCTCCATTTCACCACCAGAAATGTCCCAGGCCAAAGAGGCAAAACCCTTGTGTAGAGATAAATCCTTGAACTGTTTTCCTCCACATCCAGAAACAGACACTTTGTTGGTCAAGTAAGTCCTCACACCCCTGACCAGCAGTGTTGCCAAGTGGCCACACCCAGGCTAATGGACAGTTCTTCCTTCTTGTGTTTGTATCACTGATCCTCCTACACACATCTACACACACCTACACATGTGTGTTGGTCAGCCCTGTACTTCCTTGACCTGTACACACACGCCGTGATCACACAGAGACCGCTATCTGAAGACAAGTGAGTAATACATACAGTAATAGGTCAGCAATGCAACCGATGTACCTTACATATTCCAAGAAGCACCAGTTGTTGCCAAGAATGTCGGAATACGCACCTCAGCATCAACCAGTGGCAGAAATAATACCCTTGCAACTCCTATGGCTGTCTAAATAAAGCTGAGTTACACATAATTGGCATGTACATGCCATGGAGGCATCTTGGTGTGGTAATGAGGAAAATGATGAAGTCGGAGAAATGCCTGGATATATCCCCATCAAATCATGCAGTGTCTCCGCTTATTTGCCAGCAAAAGGGCATTTAGGTTTGTCTCTCTACCCGAGTATGTAACGGAATCAAGAACTGGTCAGACAACTGTCTGCATCATCTTGGGTATAAATAACTCTGTGGTCAAAATGACTGTCCATGTACAGTTCCTGTCAATATAGGGTATCACAGATCCACTACACGACTGTCCATGTACAGTACCTGTCAATATAGGGTATCACAATTCCACTACACGACTGTCCATGTACAGTACCTGTCAACATAGGGTATCACAGATCCACTACACGACTGTCCATGTACAGTAACTGTCAATATAGGGTATCACAGATCCACTACACGACTGTCCATGTACAGTACCTGTCAATATAGGGTATCACAGATCCACTACACGACTGTCCATGTACAGTACCTGTCAATATAGGGTATCACAGATCCACTACACGACTGTCCATGTACAGTACCTGTCAATATAGGGTATCACAGATCCACTACACCACTGTCCATGTACAGTACCTGTCAACATAGGGTATCACAGATCCACTACATGACTGTCCATGTACAGTACCTGTCAATATAGGGTATCACAGATCCACTACACGACTGTCCATGTACAGTACCTGTCACACGTGGGTATCACACATCCACTACACCACTGTCAAGTACAGTACCTGTCACACGAGGGAATCACAGATCAACTTCTATGACCATCCACTGTGTTAGTCCAACAGCAAGGGCACTTACACACTCACAACAATAATAACAAGAATTAATGGTCAGTTAATCAGCACTATCCAAGAATCACCTGTTCACATGAATACAAAATTCAATTTATATATATCCTTATGTAATATAAATATAAATGATAGAAATTCTCAATACAGAAAAGGGTTTTTCTGTTGATCCACTGAGTGCAACAAAAGTGCAACAATGACAGAAAGTAAGTCAATCAATCAGTGATTACTATCCCAGAATTACCTGTCGACATTACAAGGGTACAACTCAGATTCTAAAAACAGGCAAGGGTTTGTCTGTTCGTCCACTAAACACAGCAAGCGCATTTACACAGACACTCAATAATAACAGAAAGTTAGTCAATCAATCAGTGATCACTATCCAGGATTACCTTTCCACACGGCAAGGGTACAACGCCGATTCACCACACTGGAGGAGGGCATTACTCTACTGACCACAGCACAGGCACTTCCACAGATCCACAATCATAACACAGGGTTGGTCAACTGACCCTGTGGTCACAGTGACCGAGAGTGGACTCTACCTGTCCACCCGACCAGCACACATACAGAACCCCAGTCTCCAGCTGGGCTGATCTCAATCTTTATGACCCGTTATGTCAGTAACAAAGATGCTATCGGGGTGTGAGAGGTGTAATGAGAGGGAGGGAGATCCCTGGAGAGGGTGACATGGCCACATTAGCACCTGGACCACGGCCCTGTCACTGGCTCGCCTCCATAATGAGCACTTTGTGAACTTTATCACATCAGCAGATAACCCAACATCAGTATCCAATGATAAGAGGCATGCAGTACTTACAAATCAAGACTGGCACTCGAAATGACCAGCGTCATACCTGGCCTGGACACACATGCACTTCCTCAGCATAATGAGCTGGGAGCAGGTAGATGACTGTTGCCTGCATGGTCAGTCTGTTCAGCCTGTCACCCCTGGTCCACCAGCCAGCCACAATACCCCTGCCCCCAGGCCACCTTAACCACAGGGACAGCTTAACCACCAGCTAATTGTAAGAAGGTAATACCTCGTTAAGCATCCCTCCATCTACCAGCCAGATTTAGTCCTGCTCGTCTTGCCAGCCCCAGAATCCGTCGGTCACAGCCGATTGATCAATCAACCTACTGCACATGCCTGCAACACTGATTGAGTGATTGGCTGGCCAGAGTTGTCTGCCCCTACTGCCTCAGGAGCTCACCTCACCTGTGATCAATTTTCTCTAACTGGGTCAGTCGCAGATAATCCTGGTCATTGATTTAGTCTTACTTTGGTTTCATTTGACTTTCCCCTGAAATGACGCTTGCTGTTTTCTCTGTAATGCATACACATGCCAAATGGCTTGATGCCTTGATAGGTCAGTGGCCTCCTTATGCTAATGGTATTGTTTTTCCTATGTGCACATTTCGCATGCATTAATTATGTCACCAGATGTAAATGATTTTCCCTCTGTTGACATTTTGTAACAAATATATTTGTGTCAGAAATCTTTTGTAAATTCCACATACTTATAAAATGAGAATAATATAGTAAAATATTATATTCATATAGTTAACATCAAGCTTTAGAACATTTGACCACAAAACAGAATAAAGGCACAAATAAGATATAAACCGATTGTCCTCAATGTCTGATCGATACACAATGGCAATCCCCTTGTTCATAACTAACTATAATCACCAGTTATTCCTGAACCATTTATGTTAGCCCTCATGTAGATTCCGGGGAAGATGAGGTCCCTTGTGTCTCATGCTTTCACAGCCTTAGATATTTGGTGTTGGTTTTGTTTTTAAGACTAGTCCATCCCTGAATTTGTCCAACCCTTCATTAATCCATGCCATTATTCCTTCCATCTCACTCCCTCCACCCTAACTCCATTTCTCTCATTTCATCCATCACAACATCTCTCCCTCCCTCCCTCCCTCAATCCCTCACTAACCTCATCCCTACCCTCCACCCCTCACACACTCCATTCCCACCCTCCCTCTATCTCTCATTCCCTCGCTCATTCCATTCCCACCCTCCCTCTATCTCTCATTCCCTCGCTCATTCCATTCCTACCCTCCCTCTATCTCTCATTCCCTCGCTCATTCCATTCCTACCCTTCCTCTATCTCTCATTCCCTCGCTCATTCCATTCCCACCCTCCCTCTATCTCTCATTCCCTCGCTCATTCCATTCCCACCCTCCCTCTATCTCTCATTCCCTCGCTCATTCCATTCCTACCCTTCCTCTATCTCTCATTCCCTCGCTCATTCCATTCTTACCCTTCCCCTATCTCTCATTCCCTCGCTCATTCCATTCCTACCCTTCCTCTATCTCTCATTCCCTTGCTCATTCCATTCCTACCCTTCCTCTATCTCTCATTCCCTCGCTCATTCCATTCCTACCCTTCCTCTATCTCTCATTCCCTCGCTCATTCCATTCCCACCCTCCCTCTATCACTCATTCCCTTGCTCATTCCATTCCTACCCTTCCTCTATCTCTCATTCCCTCGCTCATTCCATTCCTACCCTTCCTCTATCTCTCATTCCCTCGCTCATTCCATTTCCACCCTTCCTCTATCTCTCATTCCCTCGCTCATTCCATTCCTACCCTTCCTCTATCTCTCATTCCCTCGCTCATTCCATTCCCACCCTCCCTCTATCTCTCATTCCCTCGCTCATTCCATTCCCACCCTTCCTCCCTCCATCTCTCACTCCCTCACTCACTCCATCCCATCCTCTCTCTATCTCTCATTCCCTCGCTCATTCCATTCCTACCCTTCCTCCCTCCATCTTTCACTCTCTCACTTAATCCATCCTGTCTTCCCTCTTTCACTCCCTCACTCAATCCATCCTGTCTTCCCTCTATCTTTCACTCCCTCACTCAATCCATCCCCACCCTCCCTCCATCTCTCATTCCCTCGCTCATTCCATTCCCACCCTTCTTCCCTCCATCTTTCACTCCCTCACTCAATCCATCCCATCCTCCTTCTCTCACTCCCTCACTCACTCCATCCCATCTTCTATCTCTCATTCCCTCGCTCATTCCATTCCTACCCTTCCTCCCTCCATCTCTCACTCCCTCACTCAATCCATCCCGTCCTCCCTCTATCTCTCACTTCTTCACTCAATCCATCCTGTCCTCCATCTTTCTCTCACTCCCTCACTCACTCCATCCCATCCTCTCTCTATCTCCCTCACTCACTCCATCACTACCCTCCTTTCATGTCTCCATCCATCTCACTCACTCACTCCATGTCTCCATCCACTTCACTCACTCACTCCATGTCTCCATCCCTAACTCCTTCAATTCTTCCATGTCTCCATCTCCCTCACTCACTCCACCCCTACCCTCACATCCCTTCAATGTTAAGCTTGCTGGGAAAACATTTTCTGGCTACAATGAAATCAAATGTTTGAAAAAACACATGTTGAAATGGAGTTATTCTCCTCAAAAAGCAGATACCTCATTACCATGGAAACATACCACCATCACACATCTCGTTGTGACGTAAATTGCCCGGAAAAGGGATCAGCCTGATATATGTTAATAACATTTGTCGACAAAAACTCCCAAATCAAGTTGCCAAAATATAAGAAAACTAATAACTTGTCTGTCAATACAAATGCAATAAATTGAAAACAAGAACCCCTTTTTTCTAGAACACGAACCTGCCGTCAAGTATCATTTATGCTGGCACTCCTTCATTATCTCTTGTTTGTTGGACCAAAAATGGCCTCCATTGATCACCAATACTTATGTTACCAACTACTTTGCCGATGAACATAGACTTCGTTGTCCATCTGTCATTTAATGTATGCGTCTTCACGTCCACTAACCTCGTCACTGTGTTTACATACCGCCTGTACTGTCTGAGAATCAATATTCATGGAGGACTTATAATTTGCTTAGGTGTTGGCATAAATGTACATGCTAGTAGACATAGGACCACATGTTCACCGTGTGATTAGGGCATGTGTAGACTGACCACACCCATTTATAGATAGGGCTGATATGCTAAACAATGTAGCGCTGATAATGGATACACACTACAGCGATACAAACTAACAGTTTTTGTCCACTAGGCCTTATAATGATAACATGTAGCAAAACCTTTGAAATGGGCAAATTTCTACTAGTCCTTAGGATACCTTTACTACTGGGTAGTTTGGTAAGGACTACAGCACTGGTGCCAATTTCTATTGCTGCATTGTGGGGTTGATGTGTACCAAGGATATGTGAGACTCTTCACTGGATATTGACTCACATGACATGGTGACATGAAATGGGGTTTAACGCTGCATTCAAGATCATTTCACTTTTATAGACATGTGCATGTGTGTGCGTGCATGTGTGTGCATGCATGTACTAGTCTGTACTTATGCCGGAATTATACTGAGTTACCATGTGCAATCTAACATGGATACCCCACACAGTATACTAAGATCACTATGTGGAAGAAGGTGCAGGATATAGCAGCCATATTCACGGAGTACAGAGACTAGGGAGAGTTATCACAATCTTAGTGCTAAGATCACTTTGTGGAAGAAGGTGTAGAATATAGCAGCCATATTCACAGAGTACAGAGACTAGGGAGAGTTATCACAATCTTAGTGCTAAGATCACTATGTGGAGGAAGGTGCAGAATATAGCAGCCATATTCACGGAGTACAGAGACTAGGGAGAGTTATCACAATCTTAGTGCTAAGATCACTTTGTGGAAGAAGGTGTAGAATATAGCAGCCATATTCACGGAGTACAGAGACTTGGGAGAGTTATCACAATCTTAGTGCTAAGATCACTTTGTGGAGGAAGATGCAGAATATAGCAGCTATATTCACGGAGTACAGAGACTAGGGAGAGTTATCACAATCTTAGTGCTAAGATCACTATGTGGAAGAAGGTGCAGAATATAGCAGGTATATTCACTGAGTACAGAGACTAGGGAGAGTTATCACAATCTTAGTGCTAAGATCACTTTGTGGAGGAAGGTGCAGAATATAGCAGCCATATTCACGGAGTACAGAGACTGGGGAAAGTTATGACAATCTTAGTGCTAAGATCACTTTATGAAGGTTCAGGACAGAGCAGTAGCAGTGACTCACTGCTCACTTCCTGCAGCCTGGGCATACCATGTTCATTAATTACACTAATTGCTTATTAAAACCTGCTACATGTGATACTGATTACCACATAAGATGAGAGTGAATCATAAAACGATGATATAAATGTGTTATATCATACTGACAAGCGTGCAGCAGCTGTTAAAGTTAATTAAAACTGCTGTCGATACAAACGTTAAAAATTTAACATGTAATAAATCTGGTTATTGCTTGACCATCTGATGTCCTATTTTGTTATTACTCCTCACCAGGCCTACCAATGAAAACTCAGAGACTGCAACGAAAAAAGGTCATATGTCTACAATACAGGAACGTAACTAAAAACTAAGGAACAGCATCACAAATCTGAAAGCATGTTGCCGAAAACATGGAAACGGCAGCTCTCAAACACACAAACCGCAACCTTCCACACTAGGCATGGGCAGAACAAGAGAGGAGTTGACCATCATGTCAGGAGGATCAACAAACAGTGAGTAAATTTATATCTTACAGTGCTAATATAATAACACACATTTAGAATATTCTATATCAGCGCTGTAATAACCATGTGACATGACAGAAGCCTAACAACAGCTCCATGGTGGCGTTCACAACAGTGAGAAGAGTGTTACACTTTTAGCAATATTACTGTGATACAAAAGCTGGGGCCACAGAAAAGTGTTATATACACTGTATCCAGGTGGGGAATCGAACCCAGACCTTCAGCGTGTTGAGCGAACACTTCAACCACCAAGCTACCCTACAGACTGATTTTTCTTACAAGTTGCAAGCTGTACATCTGATACCTTTGACAACCAATTCCTCATTTTCCAAAGGGGTTCATGAAAAACCATTTACAATTAGGAAAATATGCCAAATTTGCAGAAACACATAAAAACTGTAGTAAACAAGTTATTGTTTCCGCTCACACAAAGCACCTTTTTTCTCGTTTCACTATTTGTACTGAACGGGTATACATTTCAGCGTACGTCATAAGACAAGAACTCGAGTATGTAAGAACACTAAAGCCTCGATATACCGGTGTCGTCGAGTCCAAGATCCCATCCCCGCATTCTCGGAAAGGGTAATACAGATATTTACTGCTGGTGATCCAATACGTGACACGTATGTTTGCAGTAAACCAAATGTAACCATCTGACAGAAACTGTGTTTTGTTTATCAGTGTTTTGTTATACCTCTATCAAGAATCTTGCAATTCCATTGGTTAATCTGTACCTTGTGACAAAACAATACATTTCAATGTAGACCAAGAAGTCATGTGACTGACACTGACCTCGAATATTGACTCATCACATGATCAGTATTGACCTGCAACATGATGAATATTGACTCGTTAACTAGAAAACAAGGTGGCATCTGGTAAGAAAGTTTTACGGTTGGCAGCTAAGGTACTGTAATGAAACAAAGGACGGCTTAAAGATTTCATAAACATTAAAGTGAATTTCAGTAAAACAAAACGAATAATTACTCTTGATGAGGTAAAATTGCAAAAACAAGGACCCTCAGACCCGACCCCTTTCACATTGTGTCCTCCATGCAATTTGTATATGGTATTTAAAAGTTAGTATGAATGAGCTTTGGATACCCAAATTGTTAACATATATATTTTTCCATATTTCACATAAGCAGTTGAAATATATAAATTCTTTATTTCCTACAAAGAAATGCTTTCAGAAAACATACTAACAGAAGAGTGAGTGAGTGAGTTTGGTTTTACAACGCTTTTAGCAATATTCCAGCAATATCACGGCGGGGGACACCAGAAATGGGCTTCACACATTGTACCCATGTCGGGATTCGAACCCGGGTCTTCGGCGTGACGAGCGAACGCTTTAACCACTAGGCTACCCGACTGCCCCTCAAACAGAAGAAACTCACACACAAGTTGGCCCCAATCTCTAGCTTGTAATGGTAGGAAATGGCTATACTGTCAGTTATGGATTTCTACAGTGCTAGCCTGGGGTAGTGCGTAAACAAGCCATGGTTACAGTAACAGTTAGACGGAGCTCCCAGGTACTACTAATCAGACATGGACAACTTGTAGGAATGGATAAGAATCAAAGGATATGCAAAATGCGTAAGTTAAGATGTATGGAAGTTAAGATGATATCATCTGTTGTAAATAGGCAATACATCTTTATAAACCCCAAAACCATATTCTCCATAGTAAGCGCCATGTCCCAATAAGCTGACCAATTTCTAAACCATTCAAGTATTTTGACACCTACTGAGGCCAAACAATTTAAATAACAGTCAATACATTCTTGTGTATGATACAGATTTGTTTACAGAAAACAGCAGTGCAGAAGGGTGAGTGAGTCAGTGAGTTGGGTTTTAACGCCGCTTTTAACAGTATTTCAGTTATATCACAGTGTGTCAGCTTAATGTGGGAGGAAAGCCCAAAGTGATGCAGGTCTACCACTTCGTTGATGAAGTGGTGACGAAGTGGTGACGTTTACCACTTCGGTGGAACCCACGAGCACGGAAATGATGCTGACAAACCTAGGAACATAATCGGGGCAAACCAGGATTCGAACCCACAATCATAGGTTTCTGGCGTGCCCAAGGGACGCAACTCTGCACAGCAAATCCCGGTGCCTTATACGACTGGGCCACCCATGCAGAAGGGATACATGATTACCTACTGACCATCATCAGATACATCACCAACGCTTGAACTAAGTTTCCACACAACCACTTGATCACTAGCAACTATTTGAACATGTATATGGTTTTAATAAGTGTCCCCTTCGTCAATTTTCTAAGCCCTGTGCTCTTATTACAGAGAGGATACAGGATATGTAAATTGCTAACAATAATGTTCACAGACAAACAACACACCTGATCTATGGATGTCAATCATGCACTTCTAAACAGAATATGAGTCAGTCAGTCAGTCAGTCAGTCAGTCAGTCAGTCAGTCAGTCAGTCAGATGGGTTTTAGGCTGCTTTTAACATTATTCCAGCCATATCCGTTAGGGGACTCCAAGAACAGGCTTCACAAATGTACCCACCAGTAAGAACCCAGAACAAGGTAGCTTGCTCCAACTGGCTACCCAAACCAAGTGAAGAAAGCTTTCCCTGATGAGTGGGCAGCAATCAAACAGACAGACTTGCAGCCACAATACATTCTGATGAAGCAGCTCTGTCACAGTGCCAACAACTTCTCAACACACAGGTGTGACTAACCACCTTCACATATCACATGTCATTCATGGCATTCAGCTGCATGTTCAAAGGAGTGACAACCTAACGTTCACACTTCAGACCTCCCATAAAATAATCCCATGAAATAATGACTAACATAAAACAAAAGCACATTTGATGTGATTCATACATTGAAATCTAACATTTTCAGATGAAATATTTGACATGTGAGGATATTGAATGATTTTTCGGGTGCTTCATTTGATTTCGTCACTGAAGGAGACATTGTCTCAGTTACAGTGAAGGCTTTGACTGGATCTAACACTCAACATTTATCCTGAAACAAGCACACATGGAATTGTATACTTTCAGTCACATGTATATCATTTGAGTGAGCCTAGCCACCAACCTGACAACTTCCCATTTCTCAAGACATCAATACAACACTGCACAATAAATACTACTACTGTGAAAAAGAGCCTGGCCAGAGACAAGACAACTTTATTTGCCCACAAATGAAGTTGAGCACACTTTCATAAGAACAGTAACTCCTGAAGTAAAACAGAATCACATGTGACTAAGATATTGAAAATGTTCCAAATTACCAGTTACTTTAGAAGCATTGTCCATGGCTGTACAGAGTCTAAAGTTTATAGCACTCACATGGCCACATGCACGCTTGTATCAGTCCGGGCTTATGTGGGTTTTATACTGCTAGCCCACTGAGATACCATGCCACAGTTTAACATGGGTACCCCATAAGGCTGGCATGGGTAACACGGAAACTCGGGTCGGGTGGGTCCTGAGTAGGACCAGAGTATCCACAGTCTACCCGGACCCATGGTCAGTCATGTGATGTATTGTTTAATGACAAAATTTATCCAAAACTCTATGGTTACACTACAAGTCACTAGTGTTCCCATTTCTTTCTGAAAATGCACCCATTCCTTCTGACTTTTATATGTTTGAAAACAGATATAACTTCATGCAGTAAACTTCAGCGTATGCATGACCAGATCGTTTTATACATGTATCTAAATACATTTTGCCAGAGCTAAGGTCATACTTTTCCAAATCTCACAGTTTGTACCTATCTCTACAGCGGGTACACAGGTATGGTCAGGTAATAGGGTGTTGGGTACCCGGGTAGTAAATTTTGACTCATCCCAGCCCTAGTACCCCATGTCAAACACAGAATACTGAGCCGACCAGTCCTTGTTTTTGCCCCTTATGCCGAGCACCAGGCAGGGTAACAAGTAACATCTTCTAACGTCTTTTGGTATGAAGTGGCCGGGGATCGAACCACTGACCTTTCCAGGCAGACACTTCACTGGACCACAGAGACATGCTGAAATATAAAAACATGTGAACTATGGCCACATACCTTCTTGGTCCGGTAGCTGCTCTGGAAGCGAGAGAAGACACTGGGTTTCCGCTTCTTCCTCTCTTCTTCCTTCCGTTGTTTGGCTCTCTGGTCTTCAAGGTCGAAACTGGCAGATCTGGGGAGAGTATCAATACTTATAACCTTCTTGTATTCATCTTTTATTTGACCTTGGACAATATTTTCATTTGAATTTCAACTACATAGTTTAGTAGTGATACTATTCAGGTAAGCTATTTTCTTTCTGATTGTATGGCATCCTTATCACTGTAAGTTGTTTGGTGATATTTGGTGTGGGTATCAGCTTGGTGCCTAAATGTGATCAATACTGACTTGCTTTGTACCAATGTAGGATTCTGTGTTTTCTCCCACAATGCCACTGTGCAACTCTTGTAAAAGCTGTTCTTCATCACAGACATAGCCTACCTTCATACATCATTCTGAGCATGAGCTTGTGCAGAATTGGTGAGAAAGTAGCCAAATAGATGACATTGCTAGGAGTATGTTGTAAATTAAACTAAATTTAACATGTAAAATGTCAACACGGTTTCCACCGGGTAACCTTTTCGATAACATACTCTTCTAACAAACTAAAAAGATCACACAAAAAAGTATGAAGAAAAAGATGTAAGTGCCGAAAACATTACATTATTGTGACCTGCAAAATAAACATTTCTGACAACCAATTTACAAGTGTCTATATTGACATCAAGCTATATATAAAGCGTCATTGTTAAGCTTAGCAGAGTTAGGGCCTTATGACGTGGTTAGGAAGCAAATCAAACTATACACACTATAAAACAATATTAGTTTCTGAAATAAAATATCCACAGTAATTGTGCAATAGTTTATACAATATGCCTTATACAAAGCCATGGAGTAATACACAAACAAAACATTGACTCATGAGACAAAGAATATTCTTTGAAAGCCACATGTGTCACGAGAACATTGAGATTGGATCTCTGAAACAAAATGGGGAAACAATGATATATTCAAGGACTTTGACGGAAGAGGATTCATAAAGAAAGGATAAATATTGGGGTTTGTTGATCAGTGATCCTGTGCAGAGGATGGGTAGGAAATATGGGTTTACGGTAAAAAAGTGCTATTGTTTCCAAGACTACATATATGAAACAATTTTCATTGGAGTATAACCGACACAGTAACGACGGTGGGAAAGGTCAATTGTTGGAGCTGGTTGGTTTCTTGGAGTGCAGTCATTCCTTACAGTGAGAAGAGGGTCTACAATAGGGATTGAAGTGCAAAAGTTGTGGGGTGAGAGAGAATTTTACCTTTCTTTTTCAGGAGTTCTGTAAGGAATTAATGGGCAATCATGTATCATTGAACCAAAATTAATAGGAGCTTAACTCTCCAGTCACTTGTCATGGCGTATCGGTTTTGCCAATAACACCATGGGTTTCCTATATATTTGATATCATAATACATATATGCACTGCCATCCATAGTCTTTTTAAACAATTAAAACTAATAAACACGCGTCTAGGTATCTGTGCTTACAGAACATACACACTGTCTTCATGGACGGGCACGATATCGCATAATGGTGACACTAGAAAGCATGTACACATGCACAGTAGTGAGTCATGACACATCAACATGGTTATTCTTCATCCATATATATACTGAACAAAATAAGATAGGGATCCTGAATATTTTGAAAATATTTTTTTGTAGCAAAGACTGAGCATACAATTTTATAAAAGTATCCCCAAAAATATTCATGATCCCTACCTTACTTTGTTCAGTATACTTCTCAAAAGAAGTTACATAACACCAATATTTTTCTTATGACTATAGTCAATCTGTTATGGCATAAAGATTAACTATCGTTATATGAAAGATTGGGGTGTTCTCTAACTTCTTTTGAGTAGTATATTTGCCTTAGGATTGGTGGATGTCGATATGATCGTACTTTGTCACTGTGACATTCATGAATGTTGGAGAAACAGATATCATGAAAATGAGTGGGAATCGTTTTACATCGCTTTCAGCAATATTTCAGCAATATCGTGTGTGGGGAACAACAGAAATGGGCTTCACATGTCATACCCATCAGGGGAATCGAACACAAGACTTTGGTGTGACACCTTAACCACTGCCCTAGATGTAATGAGAGATGGAAAACTGGGGAATAAACACAACAATGACACCATTGAACTCACATGAAGGTGAGTCAGAAAGACAAAAGAGGGAACAAGATACACCACAACACATTACATGAGTCAAACTGATAAATTGATGAATGCAAATCACTGGTCCAACAATGATGGATGTGAGTCACAGTGACAATATTCAAGATTTAGGTTAACCAAAATGCCAGCCCCGGAGATGTAGAAGATGCTATGCACATCACTTGATGTGAGTCACCACTGACATATTCAAGTCGTGAGTCACCATGGACACATGGCTTGATGTAAGTCATCAGGACACACACTCATTGATGTGAGTCACCAGACACATGATCACTGATGTGAGTCACCAAACACATGGTCATTGATGTGAGTCACCACACACATGATCATTGATGTGAGTCACCAGACACATTATCACTGATGTGAGTCACCAGACACATGATCACTGATGTAAGTCATCAGGACACACACTCATTGATGTGAGTCACCAGAAACATGATCACTGATGTGAGTCACCACACACATGATCATTGATGAGTCACCAGACACATGATCATTGATGTGAGTCACCACACACATGATCATTGATGTGAGTCACCAGACACATGATCATTGATGTGAGTTACCAGACACATGATCATTGATGTGAGTCAGCATACACATGATAATTGATGTGACTCACCAGACACATCATCATTGATGTGAGTGACCATGACACATGATCATTGATGTGAGTCACCACAGACCAGTTTGATGAGTCACCATGGACACGTGGCTAGAAAGCAATCGCTGTGCTACAACAGTCAATATGATTCACGTCGACACAACTATGAATAGCTACATGGTCTGCTGCTGTATGGACTGATGACCCATGCACGAGAAAATGACTGATGCACACATGAATGTGAGTGACTGACAGATGGACATCTGGAGACACATGTATCGGCTGACTAGAGACATATGTACTAATGTCAGTATCATTATTATTTGAAAAAGTCTTAACTTCAATCTCAACTTCTTGGACAAAGTTATTTGGCCATTAGTTTGCTTAACCTTCCATTGACCATTCACACCTACTGTCTTTTATGCATGCCTATCTATACACCAAAGTTGGCAAAAAGACCTGAACAGGTGAAAATGTGCAATTAGAAAAAAGGTCTTTTTGAAATTAGTCAGGGTACATGATGATGAAAATTAAAATGAATGAACGACATAATGACAAACATTGAGTGATATGAAATAGTGAGTGAATTTTGGGTTAAACGTAAACAGTATTCCAGTTATATCACGGCATGTCAGCTTACTGCAGGAAGAAAGCTCTAAGTGATGCAGGTCCAAAACATTACCACTTCGGTGAAATCCACAAGCACGGGTATGGTGCTGACAAACCTCGAAACTTGAACGGGGCAAATGATACAAAATAGACAATGCTTTCAACTCAGAATCACAGCAATTTACAAGAGAATATTGAGATCACCAACACAAGAGGGAAAGACAGGTCACGTGAAAAGATGAACACATGGGGCAGTGACAAAGTCTTGTAACCATGGGAACATGACGTTTATATCTTGATTTGACACAGGTAAGAAAACAAAACAGCTATAACAGGATCGAGGAAGGCAGGTCCACTCACTCGCTGAGAAAATCCTGAAGCGATATCTCTCCTCCACGCCGACGAACAGGAGCAACATTTTCATCTTCTTCCTCGATTTCATCTTGGCGCCGAAACTGTGCACTGTTAATCAGATGAGTGGTATTAACTCTTAGATGTTGTGCTATCTCGCTATGTCCCTTTTACAGAGTTTTTTCTGAAAGTTTGTTTTCCTTCTGTCATCTCCTATCCTTCTTTCCACTATGAAGTTAGCACATATACCTGCTGCATTGGGGAACATGACACACTACTTAAAAGACTTCGTTTACAAAATGTTCATCTCCACCAATGATATATATTTTCCCAGTTTCATGTGAATTTACCAAATAAATAAGATCTTTTGATTGACAAAATGTCAGGACATTAACAATAACAATCAGGGTTACCATATTAACAAATAATATACGCTTAGATAATGTGTCAGGAAAAATAAACTTATTTATCAAATATCAGTGAGAGAATGTTAGTTTAACGCTGCTTTGAACAGTATTCCAGTTATATCACAGCCGTGTCAGCTTAATGCGAAGGAAAGCCTGAAGTGATGCAGGTCTCAGAGGTTGACCACTTTGATGAAACCCACAAGCATGGATAGGTGCTGACAAACCTAGAAACAGAATTGGTGTGAACCGGGATATGAACCCATGGCCATAGGTTTCAGGTGTGCCGAAGGGATGCAACTCTGCATTGTAAACAGCAGCACCTAGACAACATTGCCACCTGTTTCTCCTCATCAAATCTGCAAAGTACATAGTATATAGGATTTGATTACTATGTATATGACATGCTGTATTAACTTAGTCTACCTATGATCACTCCATGCAAATGTTTGCAGATGAACTGTCATGGTAGTCTTCTGATTATTTGTTTAGTTGCGGTTCAGCCTATACTATTCCTGGCTATCTAATCTAATTGGAGGGGTAAAGCTTGTATAGAAGGGGTCAAAATCTTACTGGGTGGACTATGTATAAAGATTCAACAAGCAGAGGGATAAGAAGATGATGAAAGGTCACTGAGGCTGAAAAATAAGGTCCATGAGTAAATATTGTTAAGATAGTTAAATAATGCCATAAAATGTTCTACAACTGAAACAAGCATGCAACATGCTGGTGCACAAAATCAAAGAAAGTCCCTTACCATAAAACATGCAATAAACATGCATATTTTCATGCATTACTGCTACAACACAGGGGAAACAGCAAGACAGGCAGTAGCACATCAAGGGGAGTAACTCTTGCCAGAGTACAATATTATCTCCCTTTTGCCAAGCTTACAGTCCTCTAAGCTTTCATCACCAAAGTCACAAAGATTTAAAGAAATATCTTCAAGAACGAAATCAAAAGTCTTGAAAGAATGTATTCTCTACTGTGTAAATTTAAAGTTTCAAATCGGGATTAAACCAAAACAAGAACTCAATCTGACCCTAACTACTATTGTTACTTAATGCCAAGATGTGAAAACAGATTTTTTATTTTGAAAAAAAAAATTGAGCTAGTTTGATGCCAGAAGGTCAAAAAGGTGATTTAAAAAAATGCAAGTAAAATTTTAAAATTGGATTTTAAAAAAATATGAATTAAGAAATATATTAAACTTGAAATAGCTAGAAGTGCTGTGCAATATGCAAGCAGGTCATTTGCAAGTGTGATATACAGGTGAAAGCAGGACAAGCAGAAACTGAATGATGCCTACGACAAACTCACTCATGATCTTGGAGGAGTTTTTGTATTACAGTATAGGACTGGCCACTGGGTCTGAAATAACACCATTGTGTTTCAACAAACAAAAACAGCAACCTCAAAGTAAAACACAACTGGGGGTAACAAGGCGGGATCTAGCACCAACACCCGTTCAACCGCTGCAGCAGTGACAGCAACAACAACACCAGGCTCCTACGGCGTCCTCCATACACTGACGTCACAACACCACATACAGATGCAACGTCAAGGATGCACGTTTCACAGATACCTGCAGTTTTCACAAGTTGAGCAGGTTTCTCCTATTGTGTGTTTCACATATAATTATAGTTTTCACATATATGCAGGTTTCTCCTATTGTATGTTTCACATATCATTATAGTTTTCACATATATGCAGTTGTCACATACATGCAGGTTTTTCCTATTGTGTGTTTCACATATAATTATAGTTTTCACATATATGCAGTTGTCACATACATGCAGGTTTCTCCTATTGTGTGTTTCACATATAATCATAGTTTTCACATATATGCAGTTGTCACATATATGCAGGTTTTTCCTATTGTGTGTTTCACATATAATTATAGTTTTCACCAGGGGTCCGGAAAATTTAAAATCCCAATCGGACATTTTCATTTATGCCACGCCCCCTTCAAACAGCGTGTTTTAGTACGACTTTTTACACACAAATTACAAGTTGTTACGTATTCATAATATGATGAATTATGAATTGTTTCAATTTAAATTGTTTAAAATTCACGGGACAATTAATAACAAATAATATCATTTTAGATATACATGGAAAACATATGTTTGTTTCTGTTATAATAACGATCTGTCAACGTTCTGAACGGTCTAATTAATATTTATGAGTCTGCTCAAGTGTACGCGTCGTAACATTTGGATCGAGATTATTATCCCATATTTGGTTATCACGTGACCTCACGGGAAAATTATTTTTTTTAAAACTAAAGATTATTTAAAAACAAGACAAATAATCATGATAATATAATCCAAAAGCCTAAACTATCGTTGATAGCAATAGTTATTTGAATACTTTTTCATCTGTACGTAATTATTGACCATAAAAAATTTGATATCGATCGTCACAGAAAGCAAAATGGCGGTCAATCAAGGTTCAATATACTAGTAGCTACTGAAAACAATAAAATCTGCAAATCCTCATTGTATGTCAACCAAGTGAAAGTCGTTGGCCACGACTTACAAAATGATCATTCAGACTTTGAGGGTTTGGCAGATCCGCTCGACTGATCTGCATCGGTCGACTGGCTGTCGTCACGCTTTCGCTTCTTGTCTGAGGTTACGTATCGTAGCATTGTGAGGATAATGAGGTACATCGATGATGCAAGGTATTTATGTACAGTTGTAAACACATTTTACTCAAATTAACAAGATGTTCTCAGTAATAAATCCTCGATTAATCAGTGTCAACTCAGTTTATTGCCTATTACAGTGATTGACCGATTGGACTATCATTCTACATGTTCTAGGTACGATGTATTTACAGCAATCAAAACAAACAAAGCTTGTCAGTGTAGATAATCTTCATTGTGTTACAACTGCAGACAGAAATTGCTCAGTCCTAACTGTTGATCATGTCCGGTCAAAATTTAAGAATGTCTGGACAATACTTTTTAAAATGTCCGGACAGAAAAAATTTAAATGTCCGGTAAGCAATATTTTAAACCGGACATTTGAGATTCCCAATCGGACATGTCCGGCGCATATGACGGTTTCCGGACCCCTGGTTTTCACATATATGCAGGTTTCTCCTATTGTATGTTTCACATATCATTATAGTTTTCACATATATGCAGTTGTCACATACATGCAGGTTTCTCCTATTGTATGTTTCACGTATCATTATAGGTTTCACATATATGCAGTTGTCACATACATGCAGGTTTCTCCAATTGTGTTACACATTTTGCCATAGTTTTCACATATCATAGTTTTCACATATATATTCAGGTCTCTCCTTTTGTGCATTTCACATATAAAAGTCTTCACATATATGCAGGTTTCTCCTATTGTGTGTTTCACATATCTTTACAGTTTCACATACCTCTGGCAAGTCTTTGCTAATGTTAAAGTTCTGTTTCTGCTAATTATTGTAGGGGAACACAAACAGAGGGTTGAGGGCAATGTCCAGCATGCTAGATAACTGTCATTCTATTATTGTAATTGTTTGAGGATATATTTTGTTGTGTTTAACCTTACAGCTTATCTCTTTCACTATAAAAGAATCTTCGAAAAGGAGTGAGTGAGTTGGGTTTAACGCTGCTTTTACCAGTATTCCAGTTATATCACAGCATGTCAGCTTAATGTGGGAGGAAAGCCCGAAGTGATGCAGGTCTCAGACGTTTACCACTTCGGCGAAACCCACGAGCACGGGTGTGGTGCTGACAAACCTAGAAACATAATCGGGGCGAACCGGGATTCAAACCCACAATCATAGGTTTCTGGCGTGCCCAAGGGATGCAACTCTGCACAGCGAATCGTGGCGCCTTAGACGACTGGGCAACCCGTGCCCCTCTTCCAAAAGGAAGGTAAAAAAAGTGAGATATCAAGACATATTTAAAGTGACACCTTGTATCCATGTCTATAACCCTTATTATCAATCTGAGGACTCCAGCGCCAGGGCAAACTTGTCATGTTGTCAACCTTAATTTCCAAATCTATTAGTATCAAGGGGCGGTCGGGTAGCCTAGTGGTTAAAGCGTTCGCTCCTCACGCCGAAGACCCGGGTTCGAATCCCAACATGGGTACAATGTGTGAAGCCCATTTCTGGTGTCCCCTGCCGTGATATTGCTGGAATATTGCTAAAAGCAGCGTAAAACCAAACTCACTCACTATTAGTATCAATATGAGATTGTCACCATGGTCACATGTATAACAGCTGTGCGTGATTAAGCTGGTGCATGGTTTGTGTCTGGTTAATACCAAGTGCTGAGTATTCAGTAGCCAACACCATCAGTCTGTAACTGTAAATATTAAAATCATCTGCCCAGCCACCCGTGCCAACTCAATTCTCAAAGTGATAACGATAACGATAAGAAGTATTAACGAAACTGCTTCTTGACTAAAACCATTGGGAAGTGTTTCTAGCTAAGAATTAGTGTTCATTATCTGATAGGTCTCTCAAACTATCAGCAGTTTTGATGAAATTTGAAACAATTCTCTTTCTAATAGCTATGACCACTTTAAACCAAAGTTTGGACAACTACAGCAACTGTTTGAGTACCTCACAAGGCTCATCACAAACTAGAATTTGGCTTAAACAGGGCTGAAAAAGACACACAGGCAACAAAGGTACTTCATCAGTAGCTGTCAAACTCTAAACAGTCAAGCTTGTAGTCTCATACTACAGCATGTAGTGACCTGTCTGTCACTATAACATCATAGTCAGTCAGTCTAATACTACACCATCTAGTGTCTGTGTCATCTCACTGTAGCACTACAGTTAGTCAGTCAATGTACTAAAGCATCTAGTGGCCTGTCTGTCAATATAGCACTACAGCCAGTCTGACATTTAAGTCAGTCAGTCTAATACTAAAGCCTATCAGTCTAACACTAAAGCCTATCAGTCTAACACTAAAGTCAGTCAGTCAGTCTGACACTACAGCCAGTCAGTCTGACACTAAGGCCAGTCAGTCTAACACTAAAGCCTATCAGTCTAACACTAAAGTCAGTCAGTCTGACACTACAGCCAGTCAGTCTAACACTACAGCCAGTCAGTCTGACACTAAGGACAGTCAGTCTGACACTAAGGACAGTCAGTCTAACACTAAAGTCAGTCAGTCTAACACTAAGGACAGTCAGTTTAACACTAAAGCCAGTCAGTCTAACACTAAAGCCAGTCAGTCTAACACTGAGGCCAGTCTGTCTAACACTGAGGCCAGTCACTCTAACACTAAGGACAGTCAGTCTAACACTAAAGCCAGTCAGTCTAACACTAAAGTCGGTCAGTCTGACACTAAAGTCAGTCAGTTTGACACTAAGCACAGTCAGTCTAACACTGAAGCCCATCACTACAGCTAGATGTCACAAACTCGTGAAGAGATCAGTCATTTCAATGTCTCCTGAGACTTGCGCCTGGGATGTAGAACTAACTGACCACTACACTACAGGGAGAGCACCATGCCAAGCCCACTTACTGTTTGCCATCCTTGCCACGCCCATCTCTACGGAGACTCAGCTTTCGGGAATCTGTAACACACAATACACGTGTCAAGTATACTGACTAAATCATTCAGGGCAACTAACCAACAATGGACCAGAACACTTACTCTCGAGATCTACAGCAGGTACCCGGGTGGGGGCGTGTAATAGGGGGGTGGGTACCCAGGTAGTAAACATGGACAAGACCCAGCCCTAGTCTCTGCAAAGCTTTGGGAAATTAAGGTGAACTTATACTGTGAAGGAAAGATCAGCAGCATCCGACTTGTGGCTGGTGAAAATACTTCGGAAAAGTAATGGTATAGACCAAACATTTCTTTATCAGGATATGCCAAGGTAAACAAAGAAAGAAACCTAATGATTCCCACTCCCAATGCAAATGTGGTCTTGAAGTTCAAACACACAATCACTTCATTCTAGCTATGGAATTTGATATCCCATGGGATTTATCTAGGATTCTAAACAAAGTGCCCCTGGAAGGCAATTTTGGATAAAAAATATTGTTATTTTGTTCACAACTGGGATCTTTTTAAGGTTTTTTTTTACTTTCTTAAATTCAGTGTTATTTTAACATTGAATTTTGAGATGCATTCAATGTACTAATATCCAAATAAGCATTAAAACCTCTACCCCTTTATTGGTCCCCATATGAGTGAAATACATGCTACTTCTACAAAACCATGAAACTAGTTATTAGAAATGTTAGAGATTAAATGAATTGGGAAATTTATATTAGCGATATGGGAATTCTTAATGACATCTGCTGTAAACTTGAAACTGAATATCGGCCTCTGAACAGGCTAAGACACATGTCTGTATTCCTATGCATAATATTGGCAAGTAAGTGTGCATTTAAACTGTGAAGCAAAGATAAGCAGCATTCAACTTGTTTACAGTATAGATTGAATATTTCTTAAACAGGATATCAATACCCTGTAAAGAATAACAAATACCACTAAAATAGAAATTATTATTACCGCTCCAAATATAAATTTGATGTTCCACCTTCAAGCATGAATTGTGCCTTGATTACTCGAGGGAGGTGAGGTGAAATGGGGTTTAACGTCAAGTCCAAGATTACTGCACTTATATAGCGACGTGCATGCATGTGTGTTTGTGTGGCTGCTTGTACTAGTCTGGACTGATGCCGACTAAAATGCTAGCCCACTGAGATACCATGCCGCAGTTTAACATGAATACCCCACTCAGACACAGTATACTGACTCTGAGCCAGCCTTGTTTTAGCCCCTTAATGCCGAGCGCTAGACAGGGTAACAACAAGTGCCATCATTTAACGTCATTTGGTATGACGTTGCCGGGGATCTGACCCCAAACCTTCCGCTCTCCCGGGGGACGCTCTACCAGTAGACCACGGAGGCGGTCGGATTACTTGAGGGAACAAGTGGTGGTCATTGTCTCACCAGTTGAGTTCATCTCCTGTTTGGCAGCAGCGGGGATTGAGGGAGTTGAGAGAGACTTGGTCATATTGGAATGTGGCACTCCTAAGCTGCTGGTGTACTCTTCTTCACACGAGCACACACCCTGAGTTGCAGCAACTGTGTACGGACGAGACTTACTGTCGCGCACACCACCGCCCTGGCAACAGAGAAACAACTGCAACTCAACAAATAACATTAGGGGAATAGCAGCTGCATCTGCATGCATTTCTTACAAATGTCAAATATTTTCCAACATCAACCCAAGGAGTAGAACTGTAGGCGAATATTTTTCGGTATGTCTCAGAAAGATAAGTTTGCTTCAAACTAAAGAAGTGAGTGAAAACCAATATATAATTTTATAATATAATTTTAATATAATTTTAATAAAATGCCTGAAAGGTCCGATACATAACTGGAATTTATTTGAATGAGAATATAGCAGTCCAAAAATTAAAATCATTTACAGCAAAGGTTTGGGGTTTTTTTGCCATCTGTTAACAATGCATTAACTTCCTTCCTCACAAAGCTGTTCTATAGGGTCGCTGAAGGGGGCGTATATGTTACCTTTTCTCTATTAGGTCTCTGAAGGAGGTGTATATGTTACCTGTTCTCTATAAGGTCTCTGAAGGAGGTGTATATGCTACCTGTTCTCTATTAGGTCTCTGAAGAAGGCGTATATGTTACCTGTTCTCTATAAGGTCTCTGAAGGAGCTGTATATGTTACCTTTTCTCAATAGGATCTCTGAAGAAGGCGTTTATGTTACCTGTTCTCAATAGGATCTCTGAAGAAGGCGTTTATGTTACCTGTTCTCAATAGGATCTCTGAAGAAGGCGTTTATGTTACCTGTTCTCAATAGGATCTCTGAAGAAGGCGTTTATGTTACCTGTTCTCTATAAGGTCTCGGAAGGAGGTTTATATGTTACCTGTTCTCTATTAGGTCTCTGAAGAAGGCGTATATGTTACCTGTTCTCTATAAGGTCTCTGAAGGAGCTGTATATGTTACCTTTTCTCAATAGGATCTCTGAAGAAGGCGTTTATGTTACCTGTTCTCAATAGGATCTCTGAAGAAGGCGTTTATGTTACCTGTTCTCAATAGGATCTCTGAAGAAGGCGTTTATGTTACCTGTTCTCTATAAGGTCTCTGAAGAAGGCGTATATGTAACCTGTTCTCTATAAGGTCTCTGAAGAAGGCATATATGTTACCTGTTCTCTATAAGGTCTCTGAAGAAGGCGTATATGCTACCTGTTCTCTATAAGGTCTCTGAAGAAGGCGTATATGCTACCTGTTCTCTATAAGGTCTCTGAAGAAGGCGTATATGCTACCTGTTCTCTATAAGGTCTCTGAAGAAGGCGTATATGCTACCTGTTCTCTATAAGGTCTCTGAAGAAGGCGTATATGCTACCTGTTCTCTATACACCTTTGAAGTATAGGTTACCTGTTCTTGTTGTGTTTCATAAGGGAGATCAGTGAGAGACCGAGCAGAGGGGTTGGCGGTGGTCGGCTCACTCATGGTACGAGTGAGGTAGTCACTGGTATTCGTTTCTTCTTGCACTGAAACATTAAACACACATGTAGAACTCCTGAACGATGTAACTAACACAAGAAACATTAAAAACCTATCTACAATCAATTGGGCTCTCGGTATAATTTGTCTGCATTATATCTTAGTAGTTTTGAAAGAAAAATGCTGATCTACTATTTCATAACATTTCATTCATGCCTTCCTCTAAAAGATAAACTGACCGCCTCCGTGGTCAGGTGGTAGAGCGTCCGCCCAGAGAGGGGAAAGTCCGGGGTTCAATCCCCGGCCACGTCATACCAAAAGACGTTAAAAGATGGTACTTGTTGGTACCTTGTCTGGCGCTCGGCATTAAGGGGTTAAAACAAGGACTGGTTGGCTCGGAGTCAGTATACTGTGTCTGAGTGGGGTATTCATATTAAACTGCGGCATGGTATCTCAGTGGGCTAGCACTATAAATCGGCATTAGTCCAGACTAGTACAAGCAGCCACACACACACACACGCATGCATGCACATCACTATATAAGTGTAATAATCTTGGACGCGACGTTAAACCCAATTTCACCTCACCTCACCTAAAAGATAAACTGAGATCGGACAAAACTCTTCAAGAGATGTGAATATGTCAGGAAAGGCATTTGCTACTTTAATGACATGGCCACATAGCTCTTCAAATCAGCTTACATACAAAGATTCATCAACGCTCCACATCAGCTCACACACAAAGATCACGCTCACCATTTGGACCGGACCCGGTTGAGTTGACTGGCGAAATGCTCCTATCTTCAGTGTAGACACTGCCATTAGGTTTGTGTTGATGAGTGTCCGGGACGGCGGCAGGGGTGGCAGTCAGACCTCGTATCGACTGACCAGCGTTGGCGGCGTTGTCCCGCGCATCCTGGTAGTCATCTTCCTCGGATTCTTCGTCTCCTTCCAGACTGTTCAGGCTCATGCTACAAAACAACACAGCTTCTATGTATAAACAGGCACATATGAAACAGCAACAAGAAACACATATGGCTGAGTGAAGTGGATTTTAAGCTGTAAATAGTCTTTCCACATCATGGCAGAAGATACCAAACATTGTTTAATGTGTTTTGCCAATGTTGAGAACCTTCTCTTGTGTGATTTAAGCAAATGTTGAAACCACAAGGCCACCTCACTACCATAACAAGAAGAAAAAGGCAAAGTAAACCAGGTTTATCTCATCCAGCATCTGCTCTAATATCATACAGTTTGATTTGTCTCTCTGTCTAAAGTGGCTAATAAATGACCCATCAAGAAAGATGTCAATGGTCAGTGAAACATTCGTGAGCTGAACCAGTGTTTTAATCGGCTACCCAAGAGCTTAGCCAGACTAACAAGAAAAATATGAAAAAAAATGACCCTTTATATGAAAAATCTTGTTACAATAAATGAATTATCTTCCTACAGATTTGTATATTTTTAAACTTTACTGATCATCAAAATGAAAGATAAGAATATGTATTCTTATACCTTAAGTTACAATGAATGCAAGACACGTCTATATTCTGGAGACATGCTCCTATGCTGGTTGGAGGAATACAGGGTCTGCTGATTTCATAAAGGAGTGATTATGTTCGGGTTTAGCGGCGCTAATATTATTGTTGTAGTCATCGTCATGGTTATGGTCGTGGTGGTGAAGGTGTTCCAATATTATTTACAGCAAGTGTGGCAATATATTTCACGCAAAACATCTGACGAACAAATACTTAGAGTGTGAACTGTAACATCAAGACAGCTTGACGTTTGGCACTACTCTATCACATGTTATCCTAACCAAGTCACAATGCTTCCCCTCTGTAGAGTGAGTGAGTGAGTGAGTGAGTGAGTGAGTGTGAGTGAGTGAGTGAGTGAGTGAGTGAGTGAGTGAGTGAGTGAGTTTGGTTTAACACCGCTTTGAACAATATTCCATTTATATGACAGCCTCCCAAATGTAAATTTTATACCATAATATATGTAATAGTTGTGTGTACTTAAGAACAAAACATTAAAAAAGGTTGCTTCATTTTCTCTAGGGATGTCAGTTGGAACAAGAAAACAGTGTTGTCACTATCCCTACCAGGGGGCCCATTAGAAGTTTATTTTGTACATATAGTAGTGTATATCAACAATGAAAAAAAAGAGCCCTTTAAAGCCTTTAGAAGAGGTGAGGTGAAATGGGGTTTAATGTCACATTCAAGATTATTGCATTTAAATTGCGACCCTTAAGAAGAGATAGGCTCTTGGGTCGCTTTATGGCATTAGAAAAACTGATTAAATGTGAAATTAATACACACAAAAGGCCCCTTCTTTGGAAAAAAATAATTTGTGGCACCAATTCTCAAACTCAGTATCTCTTAGATAAGCTAACTCCAGTAGTTTCACAGAAAACTTGTCCCCACTGCAGACACTATGCTCTCTGTAAAATAACATAGATCAAGGACCGTAACTGTGTATGCTCAAAATCAAAACTATGTTGCAATAGAAGTAACTCTGGATGGAAAAACAATAATTTTATTTTAATTTTAGAATCAATCAAGCCTTGACAAGTAGCACTTAGATAAGCATGCAAACTGTCGTTCACGTAACTTCAGTAGCTTCTGAGAAAACCTGTCCCCATTTCACACAGTAGGCACTAAGTTGAAAAGCATGGAGCAAGGGCCATAACCCTATCTCAATGGCTATCTCCTCTTAAGGCTTTAAAAGACTCATTTTTATAGTTATATTCACTACTACATGAACAAACATAATTCTAATGTGCCCCATGGCAGGGGGATAGTGATAAAACTGTTTTCTTGTGTCTCCGTGAAGTGGTTCAAGCATATTATGGTGAAAATTATGGTTTGGGTAAACCAAATATATATGCAGGTGCGGATTTAACCTATCTTCACTGATACCTGAATTGCACTTTAAACCTAATGAAAATATCAGGCTCAACCAACGCCACATCACTTATCATTTCCATTATAACTAAACAGTTCCCATTTCTTTTGTCATTCTGTCATGTAACATGGAGACAACCCATGTGTGTTGTGCATGAAGAGGTATCAAACTTTGATTCCTACCTGTAAATTGTGGAAATTTGAAACCCCAAGCCATCATTTTGTTTGTTATATGATGGCAGTCTGTAAATAATCAATTCAGGACCAGACAATCCAATGATTGACATTATGAGCATGGATCCATGCAATTGGCATTCGAAAACATACATCAACCAAGTCAAAAAGTCTGACCACCCAATCCTGTTAGTTGCCTCTTGCCACAAGCATAGTCGCTTCTTATGGCAAGCATGGGTTGCTGAAGACCTATTCTAATCTGGATCTTCATGGGTCCCATTTCATGAAACTATCCTGATCAAATAATGGTGACATCAACCACACTGATCTCATCAACACGTACAGTCATTATTTTCATTCGGTCCTGAATTACCCCAACTGAAAATCCTCTGAACTCCCAGTGTCCACAACAAGCACTAATTCCCCATCCCTTTATTTAGTAAGAATGTTAAACATGTTTCTCCAGGTGGATCAACACAACACGCCAACATAGCCACAAACTCCAGCATTTACTTGAAAAGTAAACTGTTTAGGAAATACAAATATACAAAGACCAAATTATATTTGTGTCACAATGAAAAACAGGAAATATAAATATTGCTTAGGAAGTTTTTTCTATGAAAATACACAATTAAAGTTAAGATGGAGAAATTATACAACAGAATTGTTCAGGTAAGCCTTTTGGGATTCAAGATGAAGGACACAAGGAGAAGATAACACAACATGTTCATGAACAGATGAGTGAGTGAGTGAGTGAGGGTTTACGCCGCTTTTAGCAATATTCCAGCAATATCACGGTGAGGGACACCAGAAATGGGCTTCACACATTGTACCCATGTCGGGAATCGAACCCGGGTCTTCGGCGTGACAAGCGAACGCTTTAACCACTAGGCTACCCGACCGCCCCTCATGAACAGATGAAACGTTCCTGTAATCACTACATTCATGCCCAGTAGACTGACTATACACTAACTGTGCAATCCGATACGTATCACGATACCTTGTTCACGATCCGTTACGTATCACAATACTTGCATGTGCTCTTAACTGTGGTTCGTAAGCCTTCTTTTTCATAGACAGGATGGCCAAATACCTGGCACACTGATGTTAAGTATGCTGGCAGTGTTATGTATGATGCAGCAGATTGAAATATTTACTTTTTCCCTACTAATTAGTGTTTGGTGTACCAGCAATTTAAGTAAACATTTAAGGTATGAATCAATATTTTGTACTGTGTGCGACTAAGATCAATACTTGTATTAGGAAGAAAAATATCATGATCCACCAATGCATCGGTGTATCGTCCCACCTCTGCAGTCAAGTATCTTGTGCTAGCCATCAGACTAGCCATAAATTATACAACCTTCCTTAATACAATTTAACACTGGTCACAAATCCTTGCCACTTTTGCAGCCCAATATCAATGTATTGCTTTCAGATTTTAGGGATCGAGAATGAAAATGACTTCTGACCTCCACACTGAAGATGGAGTTGTTTGAGAAAACCGATCACCTGGAAGCATTGATAACTTTTTGTACACCGGCAACCATCTGATGACATGATTAATACTGACAGACACACTTAAAAAGTCCCCTACACATACCAGGGAGTCAGGGTATTATTTAGTCATGGATAAATGTCACTTTCCACGTTAATTGGCAATTAGGAGAGTACCTCTGCAGCCAACCTTCACCCAGGAACAACACGGTGGTAACGGATCTGTGACCAAATAATGACTGGGCATATACTGTCGTTTGGTCAAGTTTTATTCTGTGGATTAATTACTATGGTTACTCGTTCAGGACGCTCTCAAACATCCAATTATAACACTTTTACACTCAAGGTGACATTATCTGACCCAACAGATGCATGTGTCATTTTCTGTACAATCTGTTTTTTCTTGATTTTATCTCAACTGTTGTTCTGTATATTTATGATCAGTTCGTTATTCTGAAACATCTTTATCATGGCTACTTCAGATAGACATACTAAAGTGGAGAATATAACCTTACATTTCACTTATAAATGTGCAAGGAGGTTTTTTTTACATAGTTTTTTAAATATTCAAATTTACTGCAATTTATTAATTTATTCATTGCTGCAATGTTATTATTTAGATCAGTTTTTCTCTTCCTAAAACCCCAACATTATAGTTTTTCTTAGATAGCAGATTGACAGTAGGGAATAACATTTACACTTAATTTCTATCAATCAAATGTCAAGAACATCTGCTATTGTGATCTGAAATATATAGGAAAATCTAAAGGTAAGTATAGTTACATACTAGTACGACTATGGCCCTGAACAACATTATTTTCCTTTCAGCCCAGCCCTTACTGTAATTCTATAGCCCAAAATGAAGCAAGTCAAGATTTTTCCACAGGTTCAAGCTGAATCTCTTATCTCAATGGGGCTCCTTTTCAATTCAAATGGAGTTGTTTGTTTCTAACATATTTTCAGAGACTAAACATTAGTATGTTACATACCTGCAATTGTAAGACAAGACTAACTAACTGTTTGTTTGGTTTTTAACACCACACTCAGCAATATTCCACCTAGCTCTATATTGGCGGTCTGTGAGTAATCAAGTCTGGACCAGTGATTGACATCATGAGCAAGGATCTACGCAATTGGGATACGATGACATGCATCAACTAAGTCAGCTAGCCTGACCACCTGATCCCGTTAATCGCCCCTTACGACAAGTAGTCACCTCTAATGACATGTATGGGTTGCTAAAGACCAATTCTAACCCCGATCTTCAGGGATGACCATGTAACAGAGCTATAAATTCCTAGTCAGACCACATAAATACCCTAACAAATGGTCACATATATTCTCCATGCTAGAAGCAAACAGCTGGTTACAATTGTACAGCTGTACAATTAATGGTTACACTCATCATGGGTTATCTATCCTGAGTGAATTAATTTTGGAAATTCTCAGCCTTTTGGGTTTCTGTTCTCAGAACAACACATAAAATCAATTGTCCTGAACAATGCAAGACATCATGTATACCAGGCCTCTTCACAATACAATGGAATAACAAGACATTCAGCAAGAGGCAAAATATGTAGTGCTCAGTGAGAACTACTGAAACTAATTTCACCTATCTGTACCCATATGATATAAATACAAATTCATTTCACAATTTGTGTAAATTCTGTGCAGATGGTTGACAAACAGGTCAACATTACGAGTTAATGACATGACATATATGTAGTCTGAACATTAATAGGTGGTGTTCTGCACTATACTGCTCAAAACAAGTTAGGGACCACACATGCTGAACCTATCTGAAGTGCATTGTTTAAGCCTTACAAACAACAAGGTTACCCCAGATTATTTTGTTTGTTGTTTAACGCCACACTCAGCAATATTCCAGCAATATGATGGCAGCCTGTCAAAAATCAAGCCTCGATCAGACAATCCAGTGATTGATATCATGAGCATCTGTCCATGCTATCAGGGTACAATAACACGAAACCAATCAAGCCATGGAACCTGAACCCTGATCCACTTAGTTGCCTCTTTCGAACAGCATAGGTTGCTAATGACCAATTTAACCCAGAATCTTCATGGAGGGGATCATTGGACAATTGTTGTGACCAATATTTTGCTTATCATGGAAATTAGTTTCAGCTGCCTGCTGATTATTTCTATTAGATGTTTCCACCAAGCGATTATCATACAGATACAGATAATGATTTTGATTTTATGCCGCTTTTACCAATATTCCAGCAATATCAGGGTGGTAGAAACTAGAAATGGGCTTCACACATTGTACCCATGTGGGGAATCGAACCCAGGTCTTCGTCGTGACGAGCAAACGGTTGAACCTCTAGCCTACCAAACCACCCCGATAAAGATACAGATACACGTAGAATTATATTTTGAAAAAAAAATATTACCTTTTTCCTGTCATAGCGAGCATCCTAGCTCGAGTTGTCTCCCTTGGATTTCGGGTTTGGGTTACCACTTCGTTACACCAACTACGACGGCGTATTCCCCCTGGACCAGAACCTTCAACTTCATCGACGACAGTGAAGTCGGGCTGCACATACTGCCTCATGTAAAGAGGGTCTGGGATGTCTGTTGAGCTGTCTACGGTGACTCCGTTTACGCAGATACGGATGTTGCGATCACCTAGACCGTCAGCGTCAGTGGATGCGGAATGATGACTGGAGAATGCTGAAGGTGATGCCTCGGACGTAAGGTGACTGGATGGGCCCACCTCCTGTGCCAAGTCCAGCATAGACTTGTGATGATCTACAACAATACACGAACAATCATACACAATGTAGGGAAGCAGAACTTGCATAGCACGTGGATGCGTTTCTAACATGGCGGTCAGGCAACAGTCTTGGTATCCACAACATCGAACACTTTCACATCAAGTCTTTCACAGTAGAAATCCACAAACACTTATTATCAAGTCTTCACGTGGTGCAGGAAAATTCAACTAGAAAAGGTATGCACTTCAAACCTGGCACTGAATAAATCTGTATAAAAGAACTCCATAATTCACAAAAGAGATTAAAGATCTTGTCCCAAAGCATCAGAGATATCCATAGATGAATTCAGTTTCATTTCATCGGGTCAGCTATTTGTCACATTTCACCTTTGTTTTAAGTATCATCGAGATACACTGATCACAAACATGATCAACAGACAAGAAGCCCAGAGTCTCCATCAAACACTCTGCCTCGAGACACATGTCAGCTCCATTGTCATATCACACAGGTATACATTACACACAATGTAAATGTTACGATATTGTCTGGTCACCCTCCACTCGACTGCCGATCAGTGGAAGTTGACATGAACCAATCGTTAGCGAGCTTCATGAGCATCATGTTCATCCTGACTAGGTTGCCATCCCGAGCTTTTGTGTACCGTAATATCCAAGCCGACAAAACCAATGTTATGGAAGTGGGCGGAATGTTTGATTGGCTATGTCAATACACCTTTCCCGATGCCCCTTGAAACATTTAAAAAGTCACTTGCCTATCTTTCTCCAATCAACACCTGATTAATCTTTGACCTTTCACTTCTTTAGGTCCATGATGAATTTAAACATGTTTTTTAAAAATCTGAAGAAAATCTGAAGCAAATAAAAGAAATTCCAAAGTTGAACTGAAGGACAAAAGGCCTAACTTCTTTATTTGAGAGGACGGGATTGGCAAATCTTCCCACTGTGAGTGGGATGCTGCCAGATTTCACCCTTTGCAGCAACCTGTGGATCAGACAGGTTCAACCTGAGTTAACTGAGGAAGAGCAACATTCAGCAACAATGTAATCCTAGTGAACTGAAAATTGAAACTCTTCAAATTTTTGCATTTGCATGTACTGAGAATTTAGGAAATCTTTGGGGGTTTAGCCTATAATCATATCACAGTGACCTTTCAAAAGTGGCAGGTTCATATAGGCCAGATATTTCAGTGTCGGAATCAAGTTAATTAGGTCTCATTCTAAACACCAATGGAAGTATTTGTAATGGATTTCTTGAACAGTTGCAAAAGCTTTGATCTGACAATAATTGCCTTTTAGAAGACTAAGCTGAAATGCTTGATTCCCAAGGCAATTGGACATGCCTTTTTAAAACACTTTTGATTTCACACCCTTTCTAAATCACTTAACAGAATAAAACTACATGTTTTCATCTTTATTATTAGCAAATGATTATCAAATTTTATGCCGATGGCAGGAACTGCCAGTGCATACAGTACTGGTCCTGTTTTGCATCAAGAAAACACTTTGTCATTCAATCTTTCTCAAAATATAATCACTTTTCACATCACAAATTCAGATATCTTGCACTAAATCTGCACTTCCCATGAAAAGCATTGCCCTCATTTTCAAACTAATCCACTCCAATTATCTATGAAATTATTTTGGCAATTACTCTTAAATAAGCATGAAAGAGAGAAAGCTGAAGGGTTAATGTCATTGCACATGTGTACATGAACAGCCTCCAATATCGGTTTCTGATTAAAAACATTTCTACTTTTTTTGTGTCTCAGCAAATTTGGGCCAGCCATCTATTTATCCTGACCACATCCAAGCCTTGCTTCACATATCATGTATTCCCATCATGACTAACATGGATTGTTGACTGGACACATGAAACTACCATGAAAAGTTAATGAGGTACATCATTTCTGGCTCTTCTAACACTCCTAGATGACATGCCGTAATATAAGTGAAATACTGTTGAAATCAACATTAAACTCACTCAGTCACTGACACCAACCTCATTCATTCACTCACTCACTCACTCACTCACACCCACCTCACTCATTCACCCATCCAACTCATTCAGTCACTGACACCCACCTAATCCACTCACTCACTCACTCACATCCACCTCACTCATTCACCCATCCAACACACTCACTCACTGACACCCACCTCATTCATTCATTCATTCATTCATTTATTCACTCCCTCACACCCACCTCACTCACTCACCCACCCACTCACCCATCGAACTCACTCACCCACTCACCCATCCAACTCACTCAGTCACTGACACCAACCTCATTCATTCATTCATTCATTCATTCATTCATTCACTCACACCCACCTCACTCACTCACCCACCCACTCACCCATCCAACTCACTCACCCACCCAACTCACTCAGTCACTGACACCCACCTCACTCACTCACTCACTCACTCACTCACACCCACCCACCCCACTCACTCACTCACTCACCCACTCAGTGACAAACAACTTATTCTTCCTTACACAGATTTCTTCTCCCTTTCAAGTTAAGTTGAAACTTGACACCGTCCAAGAATAACATACCAGTGACAACGTTCAATTAACTGTTTAGGAAAGAGTGGACTTGGGCTGTAAAGGCTTCAAATATCAGTTGACTGTAACAATGTCGACTTCACATGAAAGTATATCATGGCATCAGTGAACATTATTTCAGCTGTGTCAGCTCAATGTGGGAGAAAAGCCACAAGTGACACGAATTTTAGACATTTTATTACCAGCTTGGTGAAACCTTCCAGCACAGGTCTGGTGCTGACAAACCAAGAATCATCATTAGGGCTAATCTGGGATCCAAACCTACTGTCACAGGATCCTGACCCAACTAAGGGATGCCACAATGTGCTCTAGATGACTGGGCCACCAGTTCTCTGATATTCAAAGAAAATAGGAAGAAGCACCCATGTAAAGTTAATGTAATGACCCTGTAAGTGTAACACGACGAGTTCCTGTTACAAAAATAAAAGCATAACCTTGTACACTTCCAAATATATCATAAAAATATGAATCACTATAAGTGATAACACCAGGTGTTCGCGAAAAGGTAAGTATATCCTGCCCTTCCAATTGCACCCATCACAAACACACCCAAAGGCAAGTCAAGTGTTGACCTGAACAAACACGGGAACAAGTACAAGTCCAAGGGGGTCAGTGAACAGTCACATCCACAAGTACATACCTGCTTCATCTATGGGGGATAGCGGTGACCCACGACCTTGAATATCAAGTGATGGGCAAGATGAGCTGAAGCGGGCGAGCGAATCCCTTCTTACATCCTGAAACAAAAACAAAACAGTCAATACAGGGCTGTAGGCACCAATCTGGTTATCCAAAGAGTTCGGATCTAATCCCATAGTGGGTGAGACCAAACTGACATAGCCACATCAGTGTTGGCCATATAGGTTGGCATCCTTATACCCTGACTACCCATTGGCAGGCTCCATCAGCATCAGATGTTCTTTATAAAGGCTTTAATCACACAATGTAACTTGAAAGCTTTCTCTCCAAGATGACATGGTAGCTCATACAACATACAAATGTCAGCCATGTTTGCTAAGCCATATGTATGTATCAGTCATAATCACTCTCCATGCCAACACAGCCACAACACACAAAGGTCTATTTGATCTTCAGATGCGAACCATCTACTGCAGTGGGACAATACATCAGAAAATGACATCATAAAAACAGCCAGTATTTTAAGATCAAAGTACTTTAAATCATGTTAAATATTTCTTTTTTAATTTGAAGTTTGGCCATGTGCCCTGTCAGAGTACAGTCCAGCTCTTTAACTATAAACATGTTTAAATCAGACACCAAACTTCAGTTCATAATCTACATTTCAACCATCATTTATCAGTCTGTAATTTTAGCCTCTAAATGAAACCTGTGTCTAGCAAATTAGCTGATGCTCTAGAAAGATCAGCATATTCTAGTCCATATACTTAAATCTACTGTAAATAATACAGGCAAGTGAGACTTCAAAGTATTTGGCAGAAACTGTTTATTTCTTGAAATTATTACATTTGAGTTTACCCTGAAATAATATATCTGTCATGTTTCCTGGATTCTTTATAGTTGTTCCTTCTTTTTCACTGATATATGTTTTTTTAAATAGACATTTTGATTATTGTGTTGTTAGGAACACAGAAGTATATTACTCAAAAGAAGTAAAAGAACACCATTTTTTTCATATTACTACAGTTAATCTGTCATGGCATGACAGATTAACTATAGTAATACGAAAGAACTGTGTGTCCTTTAACTTCTTTTGAATAGTATATATCGAGTACATGTACTCACTAGGTGCCAAGTAATTAGGTCAGCCAACATAATGACATCCTCTTTCCAGAATCTCCACCAACCTCGTAACCCCCATATAGCATTTCATACAACAAAAACAATCTCTCGTAAACAACCTTGGATACACACATGGCGCCTAACACTGCCCTTGTTGGAATGCATCACAATTCTCACAAACAAGATTACTCCAGCAATAATGTCTAAGAGCATAGAGCATGCTTATGCATGGAGCACAGTGCCATATAAATGGATTATTATTATCATAGTTCATAGTATTTACAGAACAGTTTCATCAAACCAATATATCCAAACACATATACCTACACATTAACACATACCTGCTGTATTTGACATAAATAAATGTCTACCCCAAACTTATTACAAATCTGAAAATGTCATAAACACCTGGGCTGCTACATATAGAATGCTTTATGTGGTTCATGCTGAAAATGCAGGATTGGCAGGATATGGGGGATATTTTCTACAATATCACTGTGTCTGAGCTTGATTATCAACTTGCCGACTCTTCAACTCCCTCCCACCACACACCCTACAACCACACACACATAACAGCCTTCTTCTTACAACCTCCTCAGCATCCTCTTCAAATGTTTTCCTCACAACCTCCCTCAAACTCCTCCTTCCAACCTCCCTCACAACCCCTCTCAAATCCCTCCTAACCCCTCCTAACAACTGTCCTCAAACAATCCCGACAACCTTCCTCAAACTCCTCCTGACAACTGCCTACGTTTGCACTAAAGCCACAGTTCACCTTGACCAAGAGAACCAGATCACTCTGACTTCTACAAAGCTGTCATCATATACAAAATTTCAAATACACAATCAAGGAAACAAGAACTTGCCGAGAAACAGCTAAAAACTTCATCACATCGCTTACATAACATTTAACACAATAAGTTGTGAAGGATCATGATATCAAAGTTAACAGAACCGATGTTCATATATCATATTTTTCTGGATGTTCACAAATGAACAATTTTATTGGCACCGGCTCATTTAATAATTGAATCTGTTAACACCAGCTGGTTTTGTTGTTATTTGTTAGTGTGTCTTACAGACTCTGATACAAATATATATCCAATACAGCCCATGCAAGTCTATAATGTTTGGCAAGTCCAGATTACTGCAGTATCAGGAAAGAAGAGAGTCTCTGGGCTCCCTTTTATTATATTTTTATTAAGATAATTGAACAACTGTTTTTTCTGTACAATATGGTCATTTCAGGGACTAGATGTTATCTAGTTATTTATCTGTGACCAATGGACTGGAGTTCATCTTGCACCAACACAGCAGACTGCAGGGCCTAGAGACTCCTACCTCCAGCACCAGGTCCCCTCCACCCCCTGGTCTGGTCTACTAGCTGGTCCCCTGGGAAACACAAACCCTGGCTCACCACAGACACGCTATGGAAGATGTACATTTGTTGATGTTTAGACACAAGCTTTGAAGTTGGGGACGGAGGGAATCTCTGCACTATTGTGTTACATCTCTCTACCTCCTCATGCGAACACCTGAAATATCATCAACTGATCAGCTCTCTATTCTCCCTCTCTCAAAGCTATCCGTAGAGCTGCCCCTCTATGCCTGCTTTTCCTTCTTTTCTCTTTCTCACCCTCTCCCTCTTTATCTCTCCACCCTCTCTCTTCCAAAGCTCACCAGGAAAGTCCCCTCTTTTTCCTCTTCCTTAACTAAATTCTTTCCATGTCTCTAGAAATCTCTAGGGTATTTTTTATTCCAACATTCTCTCTTGATGTTCTCCCTTTACTACCTCTTCCTGTCCATCCCCTCCCTACTGTTTCTTCTCAAAGTTCATCTTTTCTTTCATTATCAAAACACAAAACCTTCAACAAATCCTTTTTATTGGTATGGAAAATAACAACAAATTTCATACTGAAACTACATGATCTGAGACTAGAACTAAATTCATCACCCGCCATAGCTATGCACTCAATAACACTGAAAATACTTCTAAATTCACCAGTGCCTTTTGCAAAAATTATCTCCTCCTCATTTACAAAATGTTCATGCAAAGAAAATATGCATCTCCTCTCTAGACCTTTATCATAGCAATATTTGTATTCCATTGTGTATGTCAATGTTTATAACTTTCCGTTACAACTAGTCATATTCATGTTTTGTGTATGTACGATATATTTTTCTTCTTCTTCTTCTTCTTCTTCTTCTGGGTACAGCCCCATGCATACATGACCAACTGGGTTATATGGGGGATGAGTGAGTGAGTGAGTGAGTATGGTTTAACGCCGCTTTTAGCAATATTCCAGCAATATCACGGCAGGGGACACCAGAAATGGGCTTCACACATTGTACCCATGTCGGGAATCGAACCCGGGTCTTCGGCGTGATGAGCGATCGCTTCAACCACCTGGCTACCCAAACGCCCCTCTATGGGGGATGGAGATGGCAAAATGGGTTAAGTATGTACACAAATGTATTCTCTCCTACTTTCAGCCATCTCATCTTTCCCTCACTCATGTCATCTAGCCACCTAGTGGGGAAGCCTTGTGGTTAAAGTGTTCAATCTTCGTGCCAAAAGCCCCACAGAAATACAATGTGTTAAGCCCATTTTTGGAGTCCCCCACAGTGATATTGGTGGAATATTGCTAAAAGCAGTGTAACACCAAACTCACTCACGCATCTACCCACCTATCCTTTACTGCCGAGTGAGTGAGAATGGCTTAATACATCTTTCAGCAAATACCAACAGCACAACAAAGAATGAGCTTCACAAATCATGAACAAGGTAAATGCCATCAAGTGCAAGTTCACTGTACACTTTACTATATGGAAGAAGTCCTTTAGATCTGCTCTCTCCATCATGCAGTGTATTATCTAACACAAGGATTAGCATGACATCTTTGTAAGCCCGAGACAATTTAGGTAATGCAAATCATGTCTACCAGGCATCAAGAACAAGCCAATTCACTTCTGGGTTTGAGATAGCAATGATGGAGGCACACTCCAGTACCAAAACCTCCTCTGGCCTCCATATATACTAGATATGCTTAAGAGAATGGACCCACAAACCGTTCAACCGATAATTGTTTTTTTCCAAACTTCCAAACTCCATAAACAATGTATACAATCTCTCTCTACTTGGAAAATGTCATCATACATAACCTACAATTGAATTTCACAGTTCAATCAAACAAGTATACAAGGCAATATTTTCCCTGTCATTGTGTATCTTATTTTAGTACATTTCCCTGTCATTGTGTATCTTATTTTAGTACATTTATCCAGATTTACAAAATATTTTCCACTAATTAGAACAAGTCAATAATCATGTACTTTTATCCCAACAATCTTTTTGTGGTGAGAAAATATGTTTAAACACCCCTCTAATCACAGGCCTTAGCTGCTAAATCCCGTAACACCCAGCCTGGCAGTACTCCAACAGAGGATTACCTCCCCTAACTCTGCCACGACTTCGATCTGCTTCCTATTTCCTGTTTCGGCTACAGCAGGTGTGCGATATTTGGGCACTTGCCGAAGAATCCCTCTCTAACATTTACCAAGACAATTCTGTGCGAAATAACCTAGAGAGGCCTTTCACCCTTAGCGTTGTTGTTCTTTATATGATATTCTTTTTCACAAATCCTACAAATCCAGCTTCTTCCTGCAGCTGCATCTGTATAGGAAATACATCAACTTCAAACTGCACCAGATAATATGCAAGACTTCTGCCATCATACTTCTTACTATGACATGAATACACTTTCTGTGGAATTTCACACCTGGAGTCACTGTTATGTCAGGTCATGATAACTTTGTGTGTGTATCAACATCTGGCATCACTTTAGGAAAGGGCACATGTACTTTGTTTCTGGAGTCACTGGTAGGGAAGACAGTCTTGTATATGACCACCTGGTGTCACTGTTAGCACAGGGCAGGATGACTTGTATATCACCACCTGGTGTCACTGTTAGCACAGGGCAGGATGACTTGTATATCACCACCTGGTGGCACTGTTAGCACAGGGCAGGATAACCTTATATATCACCACCTGGTGTCTCTGTTAGCACAGGGCAGGATGACTTGTATATCACCACCTGGTGTCACTGTTAGCACAGGGCAGGATGACTTGTATATCACCACCTGGTGGCACTGTTAGCACAGGGCAGGATAACCTTATATATCACCACCTGGTGTCACTTTTAGCACAGGGCAGGAAGACTTGTGTATCACCACCTGGTGTCACTGTTAGCACATGACAGGATGACTTGTATATGACCACCTGGTGTTACTTTTAGCACAGGGCAGGATAACCTTGTATATCACCACCTGGTGTTACTTTTAGCACAGGGTAGGATAACCTTGTATCTCACCACCTGGTGTCACCGTTAGCACATGACAGGATGACTTGTATATCACCACCTGGTGTTACTTTTAGCACAGGGTAGGATATTCTTGTATATCACCACCTGGTGTCACTGTTAGCACAGGGCAGGATAACCTTGTATATCACCACCTGGTGTCACTGTCAGCACAGTGCGGGATAACTTGTATATCAAGACCTGGTGTCACTGTTAGCACAGGGCAGGATGACTTGTATATCACCATCTGGTGTCACTGTTAGCACATGACAGGATGACTTGTATATCACCACCTGGTGTTACTTTTAGCACAGAGTAGGATAACCTTGTATATCACCACCTGGTGTCACTGTTAGCACAGGGCAGGATAACCTTATATATCACCACCTGGTGTCACTGTCAGCACAGTGCGGGATAACTTGTATATCACCACCTGGTGTCTCTGTTTGCACAGGGCAGGATGACTTGTATATCACCACTTGTTGACACTGTCAGCACAGGGCAGGATAACCTTGTATAACACCTCAACATCACTGTGAGCACAGGGCAGGATAACCTTGTATATCAATACCTGGTTTAACCATTAAGGAAGGACCTGCTCACACAGCATATTGACAGCTGGTAGTAGTAGCAGTGGGCGGCATGCTTCCCCATACAAGGGGAAGCAGGGTTGCCTTCCCTTTATACCAACAAGTGGTGTTACTAGATTCTAGTGTTTCATTGTAAGTGTTCTAATGTTGCAACATTGGGGTCCGTGCCTGTGGAATGACATGTACCAGTAGCATGCACTCCTGTTAATCAAATTAACTTATCATGATCAGAATCCCATCAGAATTATCTCTAATCAAGACTTCTTCATCAAACCAGGTTCGTTTATATAAGCCATGTTTGTATTTGAATTAAGACTATGGAATTTCTTTAATTTCATTATTTAGTCATCATGAAACCTGCATGCATACAGGTTTATCACAAGAGATCAAAAGGATATCCCACAAGAGACCGAAAAGACATCTTCCAAGACATTACAAGATGGAATCACGAAAATGCCAACAAGACATCTTCAAGACACCAAAAGATATCTTAAAGACATTACAAGACCGTTTCAATGCCTTCTGTGACACCTTCAATACTTTATAGTACACATACCAGATATGACACTACAGCATAGGGATAGAACAGTACCATCATATCCTGATAATGTACAACCATCATATCCTGATAATGCACAACCATCATATCCTGATAATGCACAACCATCATATCCTGATAATGTACAACCATCATATCCTGATAATGCACAACCATCATATCCTGATAATGCACAACCATCACATCCAGATAATGTACAACCATCCCATCCAGATAATGTACAACCATCACATCCAGATAATGTACAACCATCACATCCAGATAATGTACAACCATCCCATCCAGATAATGTACAACCATCCCATCCAGATAATGTACAACCATCATATCCTGATAATGTACAACCATCCCATCCAGATAATGCACATTCACTTGTGAGGATATGGCTATTTTTGTCAAAGAGCAAGCCCCCTTTACCAGTGACCCAACAAAGAAGATAGTTTCATAATCAGATGAACATGGTATTTGGCAAGATTAATCGAACATGGTCTTTATTTTTAACTTCATTCTCGATAAAAACCAGAATAATTTATCTGTAAACAGACAGCATCTTGGCAACAACACCTATCTGTTCACTGAAGTTATGCTATTTTCTCATGATGTAATGGGACTTCAATGAACATTTTCAAACTTCCTATCTTCTTTTGTTATTTCACAAAGGAAAAAATAACAATAATCTAGTATTCACAAATCTTGGTATTTCAGAGCCAAGTTTAGAATATAATCTGACATTTCAGCCCAGATAGGTGACTACATCCCAATATTAAGTAGAGAAAACTTTACACCTCCATGAAAGCACCACAACTGGGACTGTAGCTAGGCCATGTTGATGACAGACAAGTCTCAGACAAGCTATTCTGTTGCATTAAGCAGGCCACCATGGTGACAACCAACTTGTCTGACTGGTGGTCTTGCCAGCAATGACCACAGCAAGATATTTGACAAAAACAACAAGGATTATCATTTCTCCATGCTTTTCTCTAAAGACAAACCAGTACTGGTAAACAATTGTCATAACATGACTAACTTGTAACTGGCGGACTCCCCACCATCACCATAACAACCACCACCTCCAACCCCATCTCCAACCCCACCCCACCCCAAGTCAAATAGAAGTAAATGCTCTCCTATGTGGAAAGCATTAATCCCTGAAGCGCAGTGATGGAATAGAGAATTGAGTGAGTGAGTTGGGTTTAACGCCGCTTTTAACATTATTTCAGTTATATCGCGGCGTATCAGCTTAATGTGGGATTAAAGAAAGCCCGAAGTGATGCAGGTCCCCCACATTTACCACTTTGGTGAAACCCACAAGCATGGGTATGGCGCTGACAAACCTAGAAATATAATCGGGCCGAACCGGGATTCGAAACCACAATCATAGGTTTCTGGCGTGCCCAAGGGATGCAACACTGCCCAGCGAATCACAGCACCTTAGACGACTGGGCCACCCATTCCCCACGATGAAATGGAGAAGGCTGCCTCACACAATATTCTACCATAATGATTGGTGCAGCCATGTGGATTAAATAGAATTGGCCTTGTTCTGTTTAGTTCTGGTTTTATTTCCAGCAAAGTAACCTGATTTGATTCAAACCCATCAAAGTCAGAAGAGTAACCAATTGCATGATAAAGATTATTAGTTACCATGGAAATTAGAATTTTCAAAACCACATAGGAAACTTTCGATTTTGACCCAAGGTCTTACAGCACAAGAAAACAAATGTGAGATGTTCATGTGAGCAGTACTTCTTGTAAAATGAGTTCAAATTGGCAATATCCAATCAATATCGGCAGAAAAGTAACAAGTCACCTGCCCAAGCGGGGGGAGATACTGCTAATCATGAAATTAATATCCCTTGCTCACATTCATATCTGGACATACTGAAGAATACTATCACGTCAGGTTCACTGTACTTGGGATGGGAGTGTGCAATGACATATATAAAAGAGCTCGCAACAAACAATGTAATTGAGATCTAGATTTACACAGTACTTCTTACCAAGTCCCACACCAACTGTGGTCAGGTTTTACACATGTTGATCAACTTGTTATGATATGTATGATGGGGTCTTTGTTCTTGATAACCTTGTCAAACAGTCTTATTATTTTTAAGCAAAAGACTGCAAACCCACCTAGTGAACATGTCCAGTACAGCAATAGCTAGACTAACATCTAGTCTCTGAAATGAACATATTTTACAGAAAAAAACAGTTGGTAAATTATAGTTATGAAATATAATAAAAAGGAGACCAGAGACTTTCTTCATTTTCATACTGCATTATTCTAGACTTGCCAAACATTATACATAGACTTGTATGGGCTGTACTGGATATATTTGTTTTAGGGTTTGTATGATGGACTAAGCAACAGCAGTCATGGTAAATACGTACCATTGCTCATTTATGATATGGCTGAAATATTGCCAATGTGACGTTAAATTTTAACTCACTCACTTACTCACTCATTTATGGCCAAAGAATTATGCCAACTCATCTCACAACACCTGGATTAGGTACAGTCTTTGTCAGTAACATATTTCTTTTCGAAATTTCCTGCTTTAGATTTCAAGGAAGTTAGATCACATGTCAAGCAGGTGAAGTTAGTATGTGAAGAAAGCAAATGGTATTCATCACTCAAACTGATATCACCCTATACTACATCGTGGAACTCTAGGGCTACTTGCCAGGACAGGGCTCATTACTTGCAGTTGGAGATACAATAATTTCCTGATATACCCTTTTCGCAAATACCTGAAAATATTTGTAGGTATACACTGAGGAATCGTCATGCCAATCTCTCAGACAAGCATAGAGCACTGGAAACCTATTGGATTCCTGAACCACCACACACCCTCACCCTCACATCCCCAACCTGACACCCCCACCTAATCTAGTTATCATGATGTACAGGCTCACCCCGAATCATCATCATCATCATCATCATCATCTGACTATAATCATCATTCCATTATATCTTACGATCAACTTCTGAAATAACTAAGATGTCGGCAGCAAACACTCAAAAGGCCAAGTCTAATGGTTACCAATATGTTTCCTGTGCCTGTGTCTCTCCTACTTCAGTTCTACAGAAATCTCCCCCAACACCATTTCCTGTCCCCCCCCCATAGAAGACTTCCCCCCTTCAAACATGGCTGACCAAGTGTTCCTCCATGTTTGGTGGCCTTCTGGAAAACAATCCCTAGCAATAGTCCCAAACCACCATCCATGCCTGTTATCTACATCATCAACTGCTTGTTTATGTAGGCTCTGTAGCTATACGATGATAACAGCCTTCATTAGGAGGTTTACTCAAACAGCCTGGGTAACTTAGCATCTCGAAGTCTGAGAAGATGTGAACCAGGAGCTATCTGCCAAAGGGAGATAAATGGTGGTGGTGTTAATTCTGAAACAGGTAGACTGCATATGCTGAAAGTTCAAACCAATATTTGTGCTAGCTTTTCATACCTTGATACAAACTGGCCCATATTTACCATCTGCACACTGCAGTAATAAAATTACTCAGAGTAGACCGTTTCCCAGCTTCAAAAGGCTCTCGACCTTTTGCGAAATTGGCAAATTTGAAATAAAAATATTAATGACAAAGACAACCGGCCATCTCATTGTCAGTCATCACATTAAACCATTCGTCTTCATGACTTTGTTTTCATAAGTCCACATGTGAATACCTCTTTGACATGGAGCAAGGCACACCACACTGAAATAGGACTAACAAATTAGACTAACAAATATTTTGGCTTTCTCTTTGGTCTGTTTCCTGGGATACATATCCTGATAATGACAATAAAATCATGCCATCTATCAATATTTAAAAAAAATGATTTTGTGTACAAAGCATAATCCTCAGAAAAGAAATATGACAGAAATATTTCACTAAGTTTGTCATGACCTCCTGGGCAATGGTACATTTCACTGTTAAGGGGGTGGTGGGGCAGCCTTGAGGTTAATGTGTTCACTTCACACAAAAGGCATGGGTTTGTTTCCCCACTTGGATAAAACGTGTTAAGCCCATTTCTGGTGTTCCCTGCCATGATATTGCAGGAGTATAACTAAAAGCATCCTAAAATCCCACTCACTCATGTTTGAGTTTGAGAAATTAGAAATGACACAAAAGCCTATCCACCACCCTGAACGAACCAAAAAACTCTTTGCCAGGACCAATCCATGTCCTCCATGATCTCCTCACACATGTAACATTTAACCTGAACCCTAAACATCAACAGAACAACAACTACTCCCTACTTCCAAACTTGGCCAGTGTGTCTACCCTGGCAGTGAGTCTATTCCACACTACACCTATCATATGTTCAGCAGATTAGTTTGCAGTTTTCCAGGCCATTTCCTCTGTGTTCCACCTGTACAAATGATATTGTGTTCAGTTGTTGGTTTGTGTGTCACAGTCGACTGACTGGTGGAGTAAAACCACAACACCCAGGCTCCAGATCAGCCTCTGGCAATGTCGGATAGTTCCCTAACGACCCACTTTCAAAAGTGTTAGTCTCACTTCACCAACATTTACCTAATTGTGTGACTCAATTTGATATGGAAAGACAAATTCCCTAAGAAATCATCATAACAAAGACAGTTTGGTGAGGTGCAACAACTTACTTCAGAACTGCTTTGTAAAGTCCCCATTGTCTGTGAACAACAGCAGGGTGAGATAACTGAATGTATACCTTGTCTACCACCAGCATCTCTACGCATCGGCTCCCATTCCTCATGCAAACACTCATCCTTCATAAACAACACTAAGACAACTCAGGGGGAACAGGAAAAACAGATTACACCATCATTACTACCAACCATCTACTGTCTGTCCTGCTTGCACTGGCAACACTGTTAAACAGCTACTTCAACCGGTGTTTTACTGCAGCTTCATTCCCAGGAGGGCAGTAATGATAGCAGTTAGACAAACTCTTCATAGGAAGGTGGACAGGTTACAATAGAGGGTGACAAAAAATGGTTATCTACATACATCTGTGGAGTGATGAAAAACACACCCCTGTCTGTATGTAGAGGGGATTGTTGGCATCATGGCACTTCCACAGATTCTATGAAACTGTGTTTGTTTGCTTGTTTATTCCAGCTACATGACAGCAGTCTGTAAAACACTATGTCTGGACCAGACAATCCAATGATTAATATCATTAGCATCTATCCACGGAATTGGAATACGATGAAATGCATCAACCAAGTCAGCGACTCAGCGACCATCCGATCCCATTAGTTGCCTCTTACGACAAGCATAGTCGCCTTTTACAGCAAGCATGGGTTGCTGAAAACCAATTCTACCCCAGATCTTCACGGGTCCTATGAAACTGTGACACACAAGTGGTACATCGATACATTTTATGAAATTATGGCAAACACATGGTATCTTCTGATAATATGTTTTCAGAAGGACATGTTTATCGTGATTTCTCCTGCTACAACGAGGGGTGTGACGTTACGTTACACAGACATCGTAAATACTCGGATGATGGCTTGTTTTTAAGATAAGATGTAGTTGTCTTTTACAGGCAAGTGAGATGTTTTACAGTTGATCATGTGATTAGCACGAAAACTATGAAGGTTTACAAAAAAACATAATACTAGGACCCATCCACAGGTTCAATCGGGATCAGGTGGACAGGCTCACTGACTTGGTTGATGCATGTCATTGATCCCAATTGCGTGGATCGATGTTCATGATGTCAATCACTGGATTGGCTGGTCCAGACTCGATTATTGTACAGACCGCCGTCATATAGCTGGAATATTGCTGAGTGCAGCGTTAAACAACAAACCAACCAACCAACCAACCATAGGTTCAATGGATTTGTGGTACAATCATTGTTCATTCACAGATTCTATGAAATTGTGGCTGCAAATGCAACATTCATATATTTCTATGAATTTTCAGAAATCATGATAAAAAAATTATATTCATGTGTGACAGATCATAAATGACTTAACTGAACCAATGACAAACGAAAGACCACAGAAGTATTGAAATGTAGGAAACATGAATCACATTTCATCAAAAACAAAAGTCATTTATCACAACATTAGTTCCGCCATCTAAAGTCTCAGTCATACAATACCAATGTAATGATGGTTGCCCCTTTAACACATTGGTGCACACACTGCCATCACAAATCGGTCTGACAATCAGTAATTTACAACCTCACTAATTAACCATGTTGAGACAATGTCAGCCAACATGGGTGCATCAGATACCAACATATGTCGGTCGGACTGACAATGAGAGCTTCATTTAACCATGTGCTATAGCTAGCACACCACATTATGCAACAATATCTTGTCAAACAAGCTGGAGATCTGTTTTCTCAAGAATTTATTTTTTGTCTGGCACATGCGTCATCAATGTTTAGCATGAGCTTCATAGCCAATGTTTGCTTGGAAACATTACAGATCTCAAAATGCACAACCATGCTGTCACCTCACAACCAAATTACCAAGTCTGATACAAAAAACCTTGGCGTTAACGAAGACTTAACCTTTGGTATGACTTATTCATGGAAGTTTAACCGTTTGTTTTCAACATTTTTTAAGGGAAAAAACTAACACCTGCCTGCATCAATGTTTTTACAAATCATCGTCTGAAAACATTTTTTTAGCTTTAAGCTCTAGCAGTGGAAACAATATTAAGACTCAAAGCATTTAAATGATGCAAGCCTACCCAGTCCATTCATAAACACTGGCATCTATTTCTGAAAAATGAACACAAGGTAAACATTCTTCATTTGTGAATAACTTTACTGTCTCGACTCATGATCAACTGACTTCTTTTCCCTCAGGATGAAATTAACTTCTCCAACATGTTTCTTTCCTCGTCAATTTGTTTACACCTTTTTCAGAAGCAGTTGAGATCCTTACAAGTTGTTTGGAGAACACAAAGATGGAGCCAAAGAGAACAGTGGAAGAGACTGTTCCTCCATTAAACTGAAGTCCAAGTCAGGTACAGCGTAATCCCATCTAGGTGAACACGGGCTCTTCAACCTATACATAATTCATATTTTGTAAACAGAAGGAGATAAAAAGCAAGGCATCTTCAAGCATAAATAGAGCGGCTGTGTGAACTAATCTGGCCAACAGAGTTCTTGTGTTCCCAGTCTAAATTAAGGTGCACAAAAATACCTTCTCTGGAAAAGTCTTAAACTAGCTTGTGAGCTGAAAACAGACACCTTTCTCTCCTCCCCTGGTAAAAACATTGGTGTTGCCAGGTTAAGGGAAGAGTGGATGTAGGTTAGTACAGGGAATACAGGAGTGGGTTAGAAGGAGTTGGAGCAGTAACATCAGGGGGATACAGCCTCACTCGGGTGTTACATGGCCACTTCAGACAACTCGATCCACAACACACTTTTGTAGTATCTTGCTTATGGGTAAATAAATAAATTGTAAGAGACTCCATGGCATTTGATTGGTTAACCAACAATTCTTTTTTGTGTTTATGCCTCCATAAACTGACCAAAAAATTAGGCCATGCCCACTCATGGACTACTGTTTCCTGATTGGATGATAATAGAATGGGAGGGGCTTGTGTTGTCACCGATTTCGTATTGTTGTCTACCGTTTGCTTGTTTTTAATTATTATTGACAAATTTGTTGATTAGAATTGACTTCAATATCATTTTGCTCTTGTCGCTATATGGCTGAGATAATGCCAATGCGACGTTAAATTTTAACTCACTCACTCATTTTGCATTTATGAAAATACTATGCGGATTTAAACAGTCTGCACACCAGTTTTTTATGTTTAACCTCTGCAAACAAACAAAATATTGAAGACAATTCTAAATTGTTGTTTTTTTCATATTACTTTAGTTAATCTGTCATCCCAAGTACAACTGTATACAAAACCAAGCACATTACATTTAAAAACTTCAGAACATCATGTATGAGAGACGATTATCTCGAAATTCATTCACAAACTGTTCAGACAAAGAAAATCTGCATCTCCTCTCTAGCAATATAATCATAGCAATATTTGTATTCTATTGTGTATGTCAACGTTTAATTAGTCATGTTCATGTTTTGTACCCTGCCACCCGTGGGTGTATATGTATATGTACAATAAATCTTCTTCTTCTTCTCTCATTCTTCTTCTTCTTCTTCTCTCATTCTTCTTCTTCTTCTTCTATCAACTTTCATCCGAATCCCCCCACCAATTCTTCCAATGATCAAATCTTCAATTTTGCTGAACAATGCTGCCATAAGATGGCTGCCACACCTTTCCATTTCTTTACATCTGACATTTTAAACAAAGGCTCTCACAATTTACTCTTTTATAACATTTACTGGGTCATACATTCTCCCTTACAAACCTATTCTTTCCACACTGCCTCATCTGTGTCCAATCCAAGGCCACTTTTCAAAGTGTAACTCGACCTGCAGTGACCTACATTTTCATTTACAATTTTTTTGGCAGCAGGATAGGCATCTTGCGTATAGTTAGGACTTGGCATATTAACATGGCGCCACACTTTCTCTCATCTACCTTGTTTCTCTTAGCAGGGCAATGTTCCCTTTTGACAAAATGTAAACATTTCTAGCTCCTGGAAATTCAGATCACCATTTCGTTCTTGCAAAAATATTATTTGGCAACTTTGATCAAACATTTTTCAATGAACTCTGAAAAGAAATTCAAATGATGAAGGGAGAGTATTCATAATTTTCAACTTAATCAATTCTGTAATTTCATGCATCGTAAACTACCAGTCATATAAAACCATCTTTGAAGACCTAGGACTGTGAATTTCTTACATCATCATCAAATACAACCTGCTTTGATGAAGGTAAAAAATATTCCAGTAATTGCAACATATGTCTAGTTTTTAAACCATCATGACATCTTGTTTAGTGACATGTTTAAATTAACAGCCTTTTCCTTTATAGGAGCCAAGTAGAAGAGTTATGCTTTTTGCTTGATGTCCTCCAGTTTTGTTGATAATACTCTTTTTTTTGCATGTAGAAATGAATGGTTCCCTTGGCAAAAAATAAAATGATTCATATGTGATGAAAGTCTTGTCAACAATAAGAAAAAAGTAAAGCATATCCCAATCAGGATCTGACACTTCGATGTAAGTAGGGGCCATGGAGTCACTGGTTCTGAGGGGGAAGCTGGACCCTTGATCTTCAAGCAAGGAAAGTATGTGCTAGACAAGTATGGCCATTCTTGTCTGTCTGCCTTGCTTTCGATATGCAAAACATTAAGATTCCTCAGGCATTCAACTGTTTATTGTCAAAAACGTGTGCCACTGGCACTGTAGTTCACCTCAATATGTAGTCAACAGTTTGATTATTTGTTGTTTAACACCACACTCAGGAATATTTCAGCTATATGACGGCAGTCTGTAAATAATCAACTCTGGATCAGACAATCCAGTGATTTACATCATGAGCTACGATCCTGTTAGTCACCTCTCACGACAAGCATAGTCACCTTTTACATCAAGCATGGGTTTCTAAAAACCTATTCTTCCCCAGATAGTCAACAGGGAGGAAATTTTTACGGCATAAATACTGAGAATAAAACTAACACTAAAATCTAATGATTTGGACACAATATCAACATTGTAAGGAGAAACATGCCCGCCAAAATTCAGCTCCCTCAGTCAATTTCAGGGGAGGAGAGGATGACAAAGCCAAATAATAGCATTTTGACAGAATTAAAACAAAACAAACAAACCATATACGTTCAGCCCCACTACCTACATATATGTACCAGATTTACTTCAAATTTTAACAAATAGGACTGATTAATGGGCATAATTATTTTCTTCAAATGCCAGGCCACAACATTAGTATCGCAAAGAGGAGCAAAAGAGTGATTCTGTTATTTGAACCCATGACTATAGACTCCTGATACACCTCTGTATACCGAATGGTGGTACACTAAGCGGATATAACCAAATTACTGTTCAAAGCATAGTTTATCCCAACTCACTCACTGCTGTACTTTGATAAGTGAGTGAGTAAGTTTGGATTTACGCCACTTTAAGCAATATCATTCAATATCACAGCAAGGGACACAAGAAATGGGCTTCACACCTTGCACATATTGTGATGAATGAAGGCCTTTACCACGAGGCTACCAAAGGCTTCAGCCACAAGGCTACTGAAGGCTTTAGCTACTAGGATACTGAAGGCTTTAGCCACTAGGCTGCTGAAGGCTTTAGCCACTAGGCTAACAGCATCACTGTATATTGATAACAATACCCTAGTAAACACACAATTGGTGACTAAACCATGTAAGCAGCTCCAACCCATGACTTTCCCCTGGTAACCAATGCAGGCAATACCTTGCACAAGTGGGTGTTGAGTATTACCATTAACCCAGACAGTACAGTAGCAGCTGGAGGGTGCAGGGCACCGACAGAAGGAGCAGAGTTACAACCTACAGCTGAACTCGGGCAGTCAAAATTAGTCAATTAGGTTCCTGTCAGGAGAGGGAATCACTTACTGACCCCCAATTTATGTCTTAAGTTGTCAAAAAGAGGCTGAAGTAGTGGCATTCTGCCAGTTAGGTAAACTAATATATCAGTCATGTTCACCATCAAGTCGACCATCACTGAATACTTTAAATAGAACATATCCTACCAATCCCTTGTGGGAAACACCAAATTTAGTAACTTCCCATCACTTTTATCAATAAATAATTTACACACCTGGTAAGTACATTCAAGCTCCCCACAAAAATACAATGTATCATAGACCCACACAGGTGGGGGTGGTGTCGGGGTGCCTGTTGTCATCTAACATGTGCAGAGTTTCATCACCTAGGAATACCAGTAATCTAGGATAATGGTTCACATCCCAGATTTCCATGGGTGATGGACTAAGACCTGCACGACTTTGGGCTTTCCAACCACATCAGTGAGTGAGTGAGTGAGTATGATTTTATGTTGCTTTATCAATATTCCAGCAACATCACGGCAGGGGACACCAGAAATGGGCTTCACACATTGTACCCATGTCGGGAATCGAACCTATGTCTTGACGGCATGACGAGCAAACACTTTAACCACTGGGCTACCCGACCACCCCTCCAACCACAAGTTCACATGCCATTGACAAAAGTGAAATACCATTCAAAGCAGTGTTAAACTCCCTCACTCCCTTAACTCTGCCCATAAAGTCTCTGATATCCTGTGAGACAACCATCATTGCTGGATCATTTCTACATTCTGGACAGGCTATGTTTCCTCACCATAATGGCTTTCCTCAATCTGAAATACTGTTTAAAGAGACACTAAACCCAACTCACTCACTCACTCACTCACTCTACAAGCACATTGCCAGTTTACCAGCCATTGGAGAGCAGGCTCCAAAACATTCCACCGCAAACCAGGACTGGATAAAGAAAGGAAGATCCTCTTCCCTAAACCATTATGTAAGCCTATCCCAAATTAGTCTCCAAAATATCTTTCTGCCAAATCAAATAAGCACGATTGATTCCCATGGACTACTTTTGAGCACAGAAGCCAGAACTGATCACTAGGCGAAGTGACCCAACCCCAGCTCTTGATAACCTCCCATCTTCTTATTAAAGGAACAAGGATGTAAAATATAGCACTAAAACTGGTTTATGAGCAACTTGAAAGCTTTACGTTGGTATCTAGCACACAAAGATAGAAAATCATTAAACTTTTTCACTTTGTAAGACTCTTAACCCTCACATTTGAGGCATTAAAAAGCAGGTGAATAGATGCAAACAACAGATCCTTTTAATAGGTTTAGTCTAGGAGTTACAACTGCGACATGTGGGTCTTGGTACAGGTACACAAACATTTTTCAACTATCCATGGATCAAGGTCAGTGGAGCATGGTGAAATACCAAGTTTGATCAAAGTCTGCTATGAAGAATGTCACCATGTTTAAGCATTAAGACCCTGAAAGCAATTTACGTGGATAATTTAACAGATCTACTATTTTCACCAACCTGTTAGCTTTAATGATTCCCAATCTGGAGGATGGTAGAAAAGTCTAAGGAGCATGCAACAAGGATGTGTGGAGATCACAGGGTGAGTGTCGATGCTGATGCTGCTTGTGATGGTAGACTGAACACATGTGGGTAATTAATGGCTCACTCTCAGCCAACCTTCAATACAAATCACTCCAGTCCCACACTACATATTGGTTTCATATACTGCTTGGAATTCAAGGTTAATTCAAGAAAAGTCCACCTGTTGACATTTTTTTCAAAGTTAAAAATATATTTATTTAATCATTCCAAATTAACATAATGTTTTAGATTTTCATTGATCTTTTACACCTGTCAACAAACAAGATTCCTTTTCTGCAAAATTAATCCTGAGTTATAGGATTGGCACTTTGACATCAATAGGTACTTCGATATCGATAATTACAAATAAAGAACTCATGTAGTTATCAACTTGAACTGACCGCCATGGCTATCTATCATTACTCTTGGTTAAGGTCAGTTGTTGAGAGGTAAACCAGACGTCTGGAGACCACTCTCCACAGTTCTCCTGTATCCCCCAACCAGGCCCCTAGGGGCTACTGACAGTATTACAGCACTGTGTGTGTTATCGCCCTACTGGGCCAGCCTGGCCACCACTCTCTATCTAACACTTGATCTAATTAGCTCATCAAAGCACATCACAACAAGCTGATAAGCCACTCTGGCTGTAGATTAATGACCGTTTCCATCCCTCTGTCTGGCTTGTTGGCTCTCTCTCTCACTCTCTCTCCTCTGCTTGCTTCAGCCCAGGCTGGAGGTAGGTTGAGAAAAACAGAGCACGTTTACAGTCTGCAGCTTCACCTCCCAGCTAATAGGGGCACTGATGCAAACATGGTTCTGGATATTTTTTCCCTGTTACATTACTGAGGAGGAACACGGAACTTGAATTCTTTGAACAGTAATAAAATATGGCATTTAACCTGTTGTGAAATTAGAATGTTCTTAACTTCATTTTTCCAATCATGGGAAATAGGCTTTAGTAGTTTGGCATTTCATCAACTGCATTATTTCCTGGAAAGAATTACAATTATTTATGCCACTGCATAGAATTTAGGGTGTTCATAATTGATGTCAGTTACTTATCGACCATATCTAAGAGGCAGTCACATGTGTAGAAAGTTGAGCATGCATGTAGTAAGTCCAATCTGGAACTGGTTTTGTGCCTAAAATAGGCAGTCAAATCTGGAACTGGTTTGTGCCTAAAAAAGGCAGTCCAATCTGGAACTGGTTTGTGCCTAAAATAGGCAGTCCAATCTGGAAGTGGTTTGTGCCTAAAAGTAGGCTGTCCAATCTGGAACTGATTTGTGCCTAAAAAAGGCAGTCCAATCTGGAACTGGTTTGTGCCTAAAATAGGCAGTCCAATCTGGAAGTGGTTTGTGCCTAAAAGTAGGCTGTCCAATCTGGAACTGGTTTGTGCCTAAAATAGGCAGTCCAATCAGGAACAGGTTTAATTTTGTGCCTAAAAGTAGGCCATCCAATCAGGAACAGGTTTGTGCCTAACAGTAGGCCGTCCAATCAAGAACTGGTCTGTGCTGCATCAATGCTTGTTTTACAGCTCCATCAATGCTACCCATGCGTTAAGACTAGATCACCAGTGCATCCAAGAAATCAAATCACCACGCTGTCACAACAAAGGAACAAATACAAAAGTGCACAATTCAAAACACCTTCAGATAAATCAATGGCGACACCTGGTGTTCACAAAACATGAAGTACAACCTTGCTGGTAGTCCTGTGTGCTTTCAGTTCAATATGACTACACCACTGAAATCAGATGAACCGAATGACACAATGAAGTGGTTTGCCTTTATAGTATCAAACACTCCCATCTCTCAAAAAATACACAAGAAATGCAATGCCATCTGGGAACATTCACACACTGCTCCCACCTATCATGTCATATCTGAATGAAATAATCAATCCTATCAGCAATTACTCTGTGACTTGTATTCATTTTGTATTTGTTTCACAAACTGCTACATAACACACAATCTATAGCTCCACTATGTCTTCACTGGACAATGTAATTGTGGTACTTGTACATTTCCTGTCTTGTCAAAAAATCGCAGAGAAACAACAAATTATGATCAAAACAGTTCATAAACAGTCTTATCTAAAAAAAGTCATGAATCATAGAATTTTCAAAGCATAGCAAGTATCTAATAAAATTCAAACTCAAATCTTGTTAATATAATAAAGATACCAAATCATGATGTCAGTTTTCATACCACACAAATTATGCACCACACCCTCTCTTTCATATCTATCAGGGGCGGTCG